>NC_138077.1:195306598-196556598 GCF_964212035.1 Myotis nattereri | reverse complement strand
AGTAGGTTGTCTGATCTCAAAACCCAAGCGTTCAACAGCTACACTACCTTGCCTTTCTACATATGGTAGTCAGTCTCCCACAGAAATGGGGCTTCTCCCCATGACAGGCTGTATTATCTCCAATTATTTGCTCACCTATGCCCTGCCCCCACCGCCTCCCCTGTAAGAGCATTGTCCATCCTCTCCACTGCCTGGTGGCTTGCAGAGCCCCTCCATGAGGAGTATCCACTCCCATCTTATTGGTAAGAGGCTGGACCAGGGGGTGTGGTTTGGCCAAGAGAACGGAGTGGGAGATATAAAGTACTTGAAAGCAGAGACTTTAAGAGGTATCACACATTCCTGCTGACTCTCCTGCTCTTTTTTATCTGCAACAAGAATAAATCTCCAGTAACAGCTGTTCCTCCAGCCTGGAGCCTGGAAAGAAAAGACACGTGGGGCAGACTCTCAGCAGCCAAGCCTACAGCTGCTGACATGTAAGCAAGAGTAAATGAGAGTGAGCAAGCAACAGAAAGCAATGTTTGCTGCTGTAGCCAGAGAGTTGTTGTTCCACAGCAAAGCTGACTAAAACACTTCTATTCTGCTGATGCATGCTGAAGCTAGAAGCAAGATGCTGGGCTGCCTTCACATCCACAGGAAGGACAAGAATGGGCCCTGGGTAACTGAAAACAAGGTCAGAGGCATCTGGAGCCCCAAATCCCTACTTACCTGGAGGAGGTCCCTGTCCATAAGGCGCAGGAGGCGGGGCACCGTAGGAATTTGGAGGTGGTTGACCATAGGGGGTCCCTGAGGCTGCACCACCATAGGGTCCTCCTGGAGCTCCAGAGGGAAGGCCCCCAGGGTTGGGGTATCCATAAGGCCCTCCAGGGGCAGGACCTCCTCCATAACCACCACCAGGGGGTACCCCGCTGCCATATTGCCCTCCACCAGGGTAGCAGCTACTCGGAAGGGCTCCAGGCGCTTGTTCTCCAGCTGCTGAGGAGGCCTGTAAGAAGAGCAAGGTACCAGTCTGAAAACCACTAACATAAGAAAAAAAAGTTCAAACAACAGTGTTGGGCATAAAGAAAATGATCAATAAATCATTATTAACTTATTATTATCATCATCATCAGAAAAGCCCTGTGCAGTAAACTCAGGTGGAGATATAAAGGAGAGTGACAAGTTCTGAAGCTCACAGTTAGCAGGAGAGGCATGGAAATCCTCTCCGTAACACCTAACACCTAATGAACCCGCATAAGGAAATAGGTGTTTAAAATGGACGCATAAGTCATGTGCCACGGAACACAAATGAGATGGTGAAATCAAGGAGGGTTTCCCTAAGAAAGCAGCATTTGAACTGAGACTTAAAAATGAAAATGATTCCCAAGAGAGTTGGAGAGGCATGGTCACCCAATTTACTAGTAACCTCTTCAGCCAAAACTGGGGAAGGGACTTGTTCATATCACACTACTAGAGGCCCGGTGCACGAAATCATGCACGGGTAGGGTTCCCTAGGCCTGGCCAGTGATCAGGGCCAACCTGTAGGACAACCAGCAGGGCGATGGGGGGGAGGGAGGCCCGTTGGCACTGACCTTGGCCAGTCTGGTGTTGCCTGCTCACCAGCTCCACCCCCCACCGCTGCCACAGGTCGCCTCCCTCTGCAGGATGACCAGCGGGGTGATGTGGGGGAGGGCCCCCACTGGCACCCACCTTAGCTGGCCTGGGGCCTGCAGGCTGGGGCAGCTCCTTTGTTGAGCGTCTGCCCCCTGGTGGTCAGCATGTATCATAGCAACCGGTAGTTCCACCATTCGGTCGATTTGCATATTAGGCTTTTATTATATAGGATGAGTTGAAGGTAGAGGCGGAGCTAGATCACTCCCCACCCACACCCAAACCCAAAGACTCCCACTGCTCCTGCTACAGCATTCTTTCCTTAAGCAATAGGGAACAAGATTCCAGGGTAGGATAGAAAAGGGGGTGGGGACTGTGCAAAGTCTGGGCACACCCAAAGTTCAGGCTGGACACCAAGCCAGGAAGTAGCTGCTCCACAATAAGCCCTATGAACAAAGCCATAAACTGCATCTGGCATAGGGCACCCTCAGAAATGCCCTGAGGCCAACAAAGCAGGGGCTGCCAGACAGTTCTTCTGGCTTTCCCTATCACATTCTAGGGGCCCAGTGCAGCCTGGCAGCAACTGAACCCTTTCCTTTCCGCCCTGCATTAAAGCCCTCATGGGTACAGTTTACAAAGCACTTTCACATACACACAAATGCTCCTGGCAGAATCCTGTCAACAATCCTTGCCACGACCTGCACGGCGGGTTCAGGAGGGACTGCAGGAGGGCCAATGCACAATGAAGTCACTATTCAAGAAATAAGTTTTAAACATGGGGCCAGGTGGAACTTCTTTTGGGAGAGGAACCACGAATCTTAGTCTTGCCTTTTTTATTCAGCTTGGTCATACAATTGCTTTTAGTAAAGCATGTAGGCAAAGCACATAGTAAGCAGATAGTATCGAAGGTCGGTAGAAGTCATTAAACATTTACTCAAAGATTATCAGGTCAGGGAATGCTTCCAGACACCGCAATCTCAGCAAGAGCAATCTGTGCTGCCATCAGCCCTGCTGATGCCCAAGGTTTATGGGCTTCCAAATTCCTTGTTGCACTTTCATGCCAATGCTGCTATGAGGTGGTCTCTGGCATCTCCCTTTTGTTTTCTTAATAAATCTTGAAAAGTGTATGCCGTCTTTAGGGCTTGAGTCTTTTTGAGACTTTTCATTCACATTTGCAGCCTAAAAATAAACACACAAACCCAAGAATAAGAAAGACAATAGTGCCCTGACCGGTTTGGCTCAGTGGATAGAGCATCAGCCTGTGGACTGAAGGGTCCCAAGTTCGATTCCGGTCAACGGCATGTACCTGGGTTGCAGGCACATCCCCAGTGGGAGGTGTGCAGGAGGCAGCTGATCAATGTTTCTCTCTCATCAATGTTTCTAACTCTCTATCCCTCTCCCTTCCTCTCTGTAAAAAAATCAATAAAATATTTTTTTTTAAATAAAAGTACATATATGATTCATGTTATATTTCTTAAAAAAAAAAAAAAAGGAAGACAATAGTGGTTACGCTAAAAGGTAAATGTAGGGAGATCCAATGAAAAGGATTGAATTTTTCCATGTCCATTTTAAATTGTTGCCAGGCATCTAAGGAACTAGTTTGTAAGTTTGCCTGGGATAATTGTGCAATATGTTGCTGTAATTCTAAAATATCAAGGGTTGTGTTACCTTTACCCTAAGTACCAAGAAGGTGATTTTTCACTGATTCCCAAGGGTGTAAGGTGCTGTTATAGGGAAAGGGGGTCACACAAATCTGGGAAAAATTATGTAGGGACATTCTTTGCTCTTAGCTGTGGATTTTATCACTCATTCATAGAACTGTAGATTTTAGTGCCGATAATTCTATTTCAAATTGACTGTCAATTCTTTTTTTTGGACAAGGTCTTTAGTTACATTTTTCTTAACTTGTTGTACGAACTGAAAAGTTTGAACAGTTTGTACCATGGATGCAGCAGCAACTCCCACAGAAGTAAGTAACAATACTAGAGCAAAGAGTCCTGCAATTAACATGCCAAGGAATTTTTTTTTTTGTCATTTTAAGATTTTTACTAGGTCATGTAACAGTTGGTAGGTTTGATGAGATTCCCAAGGCTCGGTTAGGTTAGTAGGAACCCAAGCGAAAGCGGGTTGTCTTAATATCATGAGGGAATCCTTTCGATAGGTGGAATTAACACAATGGGATAGTGTGCAGCCTGTGCATGATACCTTATACCAGTGGTCGGCAAACTGCAGCTCGACAAACCGCAGCTCGCGAGCCACATGCAGTTCTTTGGCCCCTTCAGTGTGGCTCTTCCACAAAATACCAACTTCTGCGCATGGGCCAGGAAGTTTCAATTGCACTGTATGTGCGCCCGCACATGGTATTTTGTGGAAGAGCCACACTGAAGGGGCCAAAGAGCCGCATGTGGCTTGCGAGCTGCGGTTTGCTGACCACAGCCTTATACAATTAACTTGCATTAAGGCACACCTGGATGGGGCCCGAGAGGAGTACAAAAAGATGAGATACACAGGTGGTGGCAAATACTGTCTTATTGGGAGTTCCCCATAAGATGTAAGTATGAGTAGAGTGTTTAAGCTAGAGTGATAACTGTACCATTCTATAGGTGCAAGTGCAGCAGCTAATTTCCAGTATGTGTTTTGTAGGGGCCAATGATCATGTTGTAATTGAGATCCAACAAATCCTCCTCCATGCCATGAGGTGGAGTGATTAGATTCAACATATAGGTAGGACACAGTCCCTTTCCATTTTAAGGTGTGATTGCTACTATATGCAGACCCATGGGGACACCAATTCACAAAGGAAAAACTATTAAGATTGCTGTTGGTGGGGTAGGCACTATAACAGTCTTGCCAATTAATTTCTTCCCCTGCGGGGTACCAGTTATAAAAATTTTTACGTAATGGGGGGATATCTTAATAATGTTACATTTTCTGTACCTCTTCTGGGGCAACCAGGGATAGTAGATGTATGTGGGCTTTCGCCCCCCCCCCCGCCCCCCCGCCCTCACTTCCTTTGGTGTCCATGCAAACCAAAGACCTCTCTTTAATTCTACACACAAAGGTGCAGTAGTTTCTTTGTCATACAAAAGGGAAGCTGTGTGGTGACACCCGTATAGTTATAGTTTGCCCAGATACTTCGTTGTCCTATCTGTGGTCCCCTGGGATGAACAAGGTGCTTGATATTATTGGTGACTATACTAGGCGGGAGATCAGCCCAAGTAAGGGGTCTCATCCATGGAGGGTCAGGAACATAAGTCTAATACAATTCCCCATGTACCCCTACTAGTTTTACCGCACAACTGATGACTGCTAGTGTGGCAAGGAAAACATTCTCAGGTGTTCTTGGGATTCTTGTATCCTCACAAACTTGCTCAGCTTTATGAATTGTCTTCTTCACCATCCCCCATGTCATTTCCAAACTGTCTCTTGTCTGCTTCGTTCGCCTTGCACTCCTTATCTTCTGCACGAGGTTTGGGGTTAGTGCTACTTGGGGGCAGGGTGTTTGATTGTCTGCAGCCACAGGTACAGGTTGAGTTGGTACAGGTTGAGGAGGTACAGGTTGAGGAGGTACAGGTTGAGGAGGTATAGGTTGAGGTTCTGGGTGCAAGGTCTTCAATAGTTTGGTCAGTTCCTCCCGTGGATCCATGCTGAAGTTTGATGTTCCTTGCAGGAATCCACACAGGCTTGGAGGAGTTTCCTGGAAATACACAAGCATATTCTCGACCAAATGTTAACAAAGGGTCAGGACCCTTCCATAAATTAGACTCAGGATCCTTCCACCTGACAAAGCCTTTTTCCTTTGGCTCATCACAACACCAGTGTAGCTTCATTGGGGTCTTACCATGAACATTACAAGTGAAAAAATTTAAGGTAATTAAGGTTTGGTGTAGTCTACCTACAGGAGATTTCTCTAGTATTTCCCCTTTTTGTTTTTTCAAGTTGGGATTTTAGCCACTGATGTTGGCGTTCTATAATTGCCTGTTCTTGGGAGTTGTATGGTATTTCTGTAATGTGTTGAATTTTTCATTTTGTATAAAATTGCTGGAAATGACAGCTTGTGTATGCAGGTCCATTGTCAGTTTTAATAATTTTTGGAATTCCCATGACAGCAAAAGAAGTTAGGCAATGATTAATGATTTGTTTTGCCATTTTCCCTGTAGATGTGGTGGCCCAAAGGACCTTTAAAAAAGGTTTCTACAGAGACATGCAATGCCCCAAGACATCCAAAAGGAATATAATGCATTACATTCATGTGTCAGATATGTTCCCTCTTCAATTCTCAAGGGTTAATTTCTGTATTAGGCCCTTGAGGCAGATGTAACATACAAGTGGGACATTCCTTGATAATTTGTTTATCCTGCTGTTGAGTGATTGAGAATTATTTAGATAACTAGAGGCCTGGTGCACAAAAATTTGTGCACTCAGGGGTAGGGGGTCCCTCAGCCCAGCCTGTACCCTTTCGCAGCCCGGCAGCCCTTGGGGGATGTCCATTTGCCAGCGGGGAGCAGGCCTAAGCTGCAGTCAGACATCCTTAGCGCTGCTGAAGAGGCAGGAGAGGCTCCCACCACCACCGCTATACTGGCAGCCATCAGCCTGGCTTGTGGCTGAGCAGAGCTCCCCCCTGTGAGAGTGCACTGACCACCAGAGGGCAGCTCCTGCATTGAGCATCTGCCCCCTGGTGGTCAGTGTGTTTCATAGTGACCAGTCATTCCCAGTCTTTCTACTGTTAGGGTCAGTTTGCATATTACCCTTTTACTATATAGGACAGAGGCCTGGTGCATGCATGGGGGCTGGCTGGTTTGCCCTGAAGGGTGTCCCAGATCAGGGTGGAGGTCCCGCTTGGGTGCCTGGCCAGCCTGGGTGAGGGGCTGATGGCTGTTTTCAGCTGATCACACCCCCTTCAGGGTGGGGGTCCCCACTGGGGTGCCTGGCCAGCTTGGGTGAGGGGCTGATGGCTGTTTGCAGCTGGTCACACCCCCTTCAGGGTGGGGGTCCCCACTGGGGTGCTTGGCCAGTCTGGGTGAGGGGCTGAGGGCCGTTTTCAGGCTGGCGGGCTACTGAAGCTCCCAGCCTTTTTTTTTTTTTAATTCTGGGATTTATTTACCTTCTATAGCTGTCACTGGAGCTGAGAGCTGGCTCCAGCTCTGAGGCCATGGCTCGCTAAAAGCAGGTATCTGGGTTTGTTTAGCTTCTATAATTGAAACTCTGTTGCCATCACTGGCGCTCTAAGCTCTGAGCCCGCTGCCGGCTGAAAGCAGGTATCTGGGGTTTGTTTAGCTTCTATAATTGAAACATTGTTGCATTCAGAGCTCAGAGCCGGGCCGCAGCAGGCGGGGAACCTTGGCTTCCTCCATCACTGGAGCAAGCAAGCCTCATGTTCGCTTCAGTTGCGTGGCTGCCGGCCGCCATCTTTGTTGGCAGTTAATTTGCATATCCTGCTGATTAGCCAATGTTTGTCTATTATTAGATAGGATATTTTGGTAGGCTGATGTAAAAGCTGATGAGATTCTGTGGCTTGCTGTAATGAAATGACTAACTGATTGGCATATGCATTTTCTTTTGTTAATTGACCAGGCAGGGTGATATGAGCCCTGATATTCTGTTTAATAAAAGGGCAATATGCAAATTGACCCTAATGGCAGAACGACCAGTCACTATGATGTGCATTGACCACCAGGGGGCAGATGCTCAACACAGGAGCTGCCCCCTGGTGGTCAGTACGCTTCCACAGGGGGAGCGCTTCTCAGGCAGAAGCCAGCTCATGGCTGGCCAGCGCAGCATCTCCTGCCTCCTCGACAGCCCTAAGGATGTCCAACTAATGGCTTAGGCCCGCTCCTTAAGCCATTAGTCAGGCATCCCCCAAGGGCTCCTGGGCTCCCAGAGGGATGTCTGACTGCCAGCTTAGGCCTGATCCCCCCCCCCCCCCAGGGAGCGGGCCTAAGCCAGCAGGTGGACATCCCCCGAAGGGTTGTGGACAGCAAAAGGGCGCAGGCCGGGCTAAGGGACCTGCGCCTGCGCGCCCCCCCCCACCCCCCCCCGCCCAAGTGCACGAATTTTCATGCACCAGGCCTCTAGTGAGTAATATAAAAGGGATATTGTCTTTGCTGTACAATTTGCTGTACTGTTTAAATAGTATAGACTTTAATCGAGCATTTTCAATTTTGCTTACTAGGCCAGTAGCATAGGCCGAATTAGAAATATTGAGAGGCTTCTGAAATTTTGCAATGCAGCCTTGATAGTCTTTAATTCAATTCTTTGTACAGAAGTGTGACTAGTGTGGATGACTTGGTCTGACTTTTTTGTATGATAAGCAGCCTTACCATTAGAGGAACCATTAGTAAAAATAGTTAATGCTTCAGGAATAGGTTCCTGTCTAGTATTTTTTGGTATAATAATGGGGTGTAATATAAAAATTGTAGTAATTTGTCTTTTAGTAGATGACAACTAAGTTCCCCTGAATATTCATTTATTCCAATTTGCAAATTTAAATCAGTCTGAAATAAGGTTTCTAACTGCTTCCAGGTAAGGGGAGGATAAATGTACTGGGGCTTTTCTTCTTTAAGCTGCCTGCAGTGCTTTTGGAGTTGAGGTCTTAATTGAGCCATGAGTTCTATATATGTAACCACAGTTTTAGAGGTTTGATGCCCTAGGTCCGTGGTTGGCAAACCGTGGCTCACGAGCCAGCTGCGGCTCTTTGGCCCCTTCAGTGTGGCTCTTCCACAAAATACCACGTGGGGGCGTGCACATACAGTGCGATTGAAACTTCGTGGCCCATGCGCAGAAGTTGGTATTTTGTGGAAGAGCCACAATGAAGGGGCCAAAGAGCCGCATGTGGCTCGCGAGCTGCTGTTTGCCAAGCCGCAGTTTGCCGACCACTGCCCTAGGTGAATTTACTTAATAATAGCAGGAGAGTCCTTATTTTGGAAGATGACCCAAGTGGGACTGTTTATAGTAGGATTAATCTGTCCTAACACAGGCAACTTAGGCTGTACCCGTGCTACCTGGGCTGAGGATATTGCCTGTTTAATTTTTAGTAACTACTCCCTAGCTTTATCTGCCAACATTTGGGGCGAGGAAAGATCACAGTTAACCCTAGGTATATTGAATAAATTTGTCATTGTTTCTGTAGAGATTCTTAGATAAGGTCTTAACCAATTAATGTCCTTTAATAATTTCTGAAAGTCATTCAGGGTTTTAAGGCAATTTTTTTGTATTTCTACCTTTTGAGGCTTATTACATTGGTTTTTAATTATGGTTCCTAAGTATTTGAAGGGCGTTTCTCTTTGTACCTTTTCTGGAGCAATTTTTAAGCCCTATTTAGAGAGTTTTTTTCTTTATTTCAGTGGTCGCCAACCTTTCGGACCTCACAAAGGACTGGTTGGTGACTGCTGCTTAAATTGGGTAAACATTGCTAAAGTCTGCTTTTCCTGTGGGCTTGCCAAGAGCAAGTCGTCCATGTAATGGATAATGTAATGCTGGGGATATTTGCCTTTTAATGGCTGAATAGCTTGAGCAATGTATTTTTGACACAAGGTGGGGCTATTGGCCATGCCTTGAGGCAAAACTTTCCATTGATATTTTTTCATAGGCTTTACATTGTTAATGATGGTACGGAAAAGGCGTATTTTTGTTTATCTTGAGGTGCCAAAGGAATGGTGAAAAAATAATTCTTGAGATTTACTACTATATAAGAGACCAATTTAGAGGTATTTGTGAAGGCGCTGGGAGTCCAGGCTGTAAAGCTCGTATGGTGTGTATAGTAGTGTTAACTGCTTTAAGAACATGGAACAACCGCCACTTTCCCGTCACCGTCTTAGGTATTGTCAATATAGGAGTATTCCAAGGACTATTGGTAGGCTCTATGTGGCCAACCTTCAGTTGTTCCTGTATTAATTCATGAATATGCCCTGATTTTTTCTTGGTTAGTGGCCATTGATCTATTCATATAGGTTTATTATCTTTTCATTGTATAGGATTAGCATGAGGGTGAGGAGATTGATTAATGGCCATTCCTAAAAAGGTTGATATTCTACTTCTTGTCTTCCTGGGTTCCCTTTGGCTTGAATGGGTTTTCTAATCCCCTGATTATTTTTTCCTAAACCTTGACCAGCTTGATATTCCATCTGAGTTAACTGCTATCCCTTGCCGGTAACAATACACACTTATAAACCCTCCAAAACATCCGGCCCCGTAAGTTGACTGAAATTCCAGAGACTATATAGGGCTGAAACCATTCTGTTTATCCTTTTTTATTTTGCCATTTTAACACTGCAGTACTACATTGAGTATTATCAGGAATTATGACCCCTGTAATAGACCCCATAGTTTCTACTATAGACCAATTTGGAAGCCAGAATTCTTTACTAATAACACTGACATTAGCTCCAGTGTCTACTAAACTCTTAGTTTTTCTTTTATTTTTAAATTAATTATAGGATGGGTTTTACTAATTTCATGTATTTAATAGATATTTGAGCTTCCAAATTTTGTGTTCCTCTTTTTCTATTTATAGCCTTAGCTTGCTGAATATAAGGTATGAGTAGGAGCTGAGCAATTCTTTGTCTTGGGGTAACTTGCATAATCTGTTTGCATTCTAGTATTACCTTGATTTTTCCCTTATAATTTGAATTTATGACTCCAGGCAAAACAGTCCTTTCAGTGTTTCCATTTCTTCCTAAGACTAATCCTAACGCTCCTGGTGGTAAAGGCCCCCAATTCCCATAGGAACAGCTTGCCGAGCTATGTCAGGGGTCCGAGTGACTGCTACTGTGTTGGTGAGATTAAGGCCTGCATTCCCCCGAGTGGCTTGGATGAAGGAATTCACTGTGGGCCTTGCAGGGCATAAAACCACCTGTTGTTGCCGGGGCTGGGGAAAGCCCCTTTGGCCATTTCCCTGCTGGCCACGCCCTATGCCTTGATGTAAGGGCTGCCCATTTCTATGGAATTTAGATCTACATCGATTAGCCCAGTGATTTTCTTTCTGACGTTAGGACACAAGGAGGGTGCAGCTGCGTTGTTCCAAGCGGGAGGTGGAATGCGCACGCCTCTCCTCTGTTGTCCGCCACCCTGCGTCCTTTCTGGCTGCCTACGTTCCTTTTGGAAGTGTCCTGGCTTCCCATGATTAAAACATTTTTTACTCCTCACTGTTACAGCAGCAGCTAGTAAGTTTGCATGAAAAGTGCTTGATTCTACATCCTGACATGCTTGAATCATTTCTGTAATGGTACCACTTTTTCTTAGAGGTGTCAGACATTTTTTACAATCAGCATTGGCATTTTCATATGCTAATTGCCGAATCAAGATGTCTCCTATTACATGCTGTATTTGCCGGCTCACTACTCAGAGTAAGGTGAGCCACAAAATCAGAAAATGATTCTGTGGTCCCTGCATATACTTAATAAAAGCTCCCTCAGGATCCCCTGTAGCTGGTAAAGCCCACCAGGCCTTTCTTCCACAAAGTTTAATCTGCTCTTAAGCTTGCTGCACATACCCTCGCTGATTTTGCAAGTCACTGTATTGTCCTGGTCCTGCTAACATTTCAAAAGTTATTTGGACATTCTGCCCTCGATTGGTACGAGCCTGCTCTTGACATCTCTCTAAAAATCCTCCCTTCCATAGCAAGTAGTCTCCTCCATCTTGGGCTGCATGAGCCAAAGCGTACCAATCGAAAGGAGGCAGGAATGCATCAGGAACGTTAGTCACGATTTCTCCAGTAAAAGGAGCTGCAGGACCATTTTGTACTATGCTTTCACGCAAAGCCTTTATCATTTTAAAGTCAAATTTGTCATGCTGTCTTAGTATTTAATTTGAATTATGTGGGTTAGCTACCTCTATAACAAGAAAAGCAAGTCTCTCCTCCACCGTCATGTCGCTTAATCCCTCTCGGATAGCTTTTTGAACAGCTGATTCTATTAGCGGTGAATCAATATTTCAGGATCAGGACACAGAGGTGGAGGAAGACATGAAAGCCATTCCTCCAATTTTTCGTTCTGCTCCTCTGTAGGAGCGGAGGGTGTAAGGGGAGAGGTCCAGCCTCCTTTGCCTCTCTAAACGGTTCCAGCAAGTGCAATACCATGCTCCACAAGGAGAAACAATTTGGGGGCAAGTTTTTCCCCTGCTGATGAGCTCTCTCCAAGTTCTGTCCTACTCTTTCGCAACACTCTACATCTACCGTGCCCTCATCAGGACACCAGGGATTATGCTCTATGATGATATGCAAAAACTAATAGAGTACCTTCTGACACCTTAATTCCCTTTTCCTTGAGCATGCAAGCCAACAGTCTAAAATAATGTTTTTCCCCTTTACTCGAATTCTGCCCCATAATGGCCTGGCTAATTTCAGAAAAGCCCCCGTTCACTTACGGTTGTGACTCCACAGCTGGCACAGGCTTGTGCGTTCAGTGAGCTTCCACTTCACTTCGTTCCCCTCAGGCGAACCTTCTCAAGTACCTGTTCAGGCGCCACTTGCCATGACCTGCACAGTGGGTTTAGGAGGGACTGCAGGAGGGCCAATGCACAATGAAGATACTACTCAAGAAATAAGTTTTAACCAGGGGGGCCAGGTGGAACTTCTTTTGGGAGAGGAACAATGAGTCCTAGTCTTGACTCTTCTTATTCAGCTTGGTCATACAATTGCTTTTGGTAAAGCATGTAGGCAGAGCACATAGTAAGCAGATAGTATCGAAGGTCGGTAGAGGCCAGTAAACATTTACTCCAAGATTATCAGGTCAGGAAATGCTTCCAGACACCACAATCTCAGCAAGAGCAATCTGTGCTGGCATCAGCCCTGCTGACACCCAAGGCTTATGGGCTTCCAAATTCCTTGTTGCACTTTCATGCCAATGCTGCTATGCGGTGGTCTTCGGCAAATCCTCTAACAGAAAGAAGGAAGAAACTAGTAGACTCATTTTTAGATGAAGAAACTCAAGTGCACAACTGTTGAAAGACTTCATTTAGCAAACATTTACAGAATGATGACATTATGCTAGGCCTGGGGGCACAAAACTATATAGGGTCTGTCCTCAAGGAGCCCACAGATAACTATGATAGTCTGATCAATACCACCAGAAAAATCTACTTAAACGCTACCAAGGCATGAGCTGAGGAATTCTGTTCTGTTTGTCAAACGATAAATGGGCAATAAGATGAAAAATTCATGAAGTGGTTCAAGGAAGTCTTCCTGGAGGAGGCAGGTGTAATATTGAAGCTGGCAGTGAAGGATGCATAGGCCTTCTCCAAAAGGAAGGCAGAAAAGGACATTCCAGACAGAAGGGAGAAGAGAGACAAAGGCACAGGTACAGATCTATGAGCAAGCATGGAGTGGTCAAGGAACAGGCTAAAAAGCAGGGGGCAGAGGCAAGAACTGAGAGGTGGGCTCTTTATACACCTCTCCTGCGGCACTCCAGTTAGCGGATGAGTTACTGGTATCTTAAGAGTATTTTCTGTTTCTGTCTCCTCCATGCAACAGGGAGCTCCCCAGGGGCAGACAGTGGAACTCATTCATCACGGTGCCTCAGGGTCCAGCACAGTGCCTGGCACCTGCAAGCCTCCATAAAAATCTAAACAAATGACTACCACTCTGAAGAGTTTGGGCTTTATGCTGGAGGAAACAGAGCACCATAGAAGGGTTTCCAGTGGGAAGGAACAAGATCAGAGCCTTGTTTAGAGAATTAACCAGCGGCGGTGTGGAGGATGAGCTAGCGGGGAAGGCAGTAGCTAAGAGAGGGGGAGGCAGTAGGCTAAGCCCCAGGCTGGCAGGGCTTGAGCCAGATAGCAGGCTTGGAGACCGAGAGAACAGGATGAATTCTGAAGCTATTTCAGAGACAGACTAGACATGACTTGGTAACTAATTAGTTTAGGGAAGAGCTGGAGGGAGGAGAGAGGAAAGGAAAATGCTTGGAATGACACAGATTTCTAGCTGCACAAAAATATGAAGTGGCGCCACCAATGAGGCAGAATCCAGGCTGGAAAAGAGGTTCCCAGGGCCATCAAGTTGTCAGTAAAGGTCTGAATCAGAAATGAAAACCAGAATCCCTGACTCCAGGTTCTTTTATACTACTCCATGCCGTCAACCTTTTTAAGAGTTTTCCCAAGAGCATTTCATGCTGATAAACACAAGATCATGAAAGGTGGGGGGCGGACAGGAGACAGTTCAGTAACCATGGTTTCCAAAGCATCACAGAAATGGGTGGGAGGGGGGCAATTAACATTTTATTGAGGCTCTGCTAAATGCTTCCAGTTCAATTGGCTCTCACTGACCCTCAGTCCTGTAAGAGTAGTTTTATTCCCTAAGAAAGCAGCATTATCTCCATTTTACAGATGAGAAAATCAAGGTGCAGAGAGTTTAATACTGTGCCTGTGATGATGCAGCTAAAACAGGTGATTTGGGATTCTCATCAGGATCTGCATGACTCCACTACACTACTCTCTTCAATAAATGAGTGGGCATCTACCATGTGCCGATGCCAGGGACTGTCCTAAATGCATCTGTCAAATATGATGGGTTTCTACTGTAGAAAGGGGTTTAGGGGGAAGGGTTGGATTAGTGCTCTTTCAGAGGTTTCAAGCGCAGGAATCAGGGAGATGCAGAAGAATCTTATTCTTTTTGCACCCCAGTTCCTAGACCTAATTTGAGAGCCACAGTATTGTAAGAAATCCCAAAGACCCTACAGTCCAACCTTTCAGTCAATCTTGGAATCTTGGAATCTGTCTGTATTCCTGCAAGTGGTGGGAGCTCACACCCCAAATAATCCACTCAGAAAGTCCTCTATTTCCTTTTGGCTCTGAAGGCTCATGCTTCTACATCCAAGATTCTTGTGAAGCTTGGAAGGGTCAAAGGTTAATCCATGCTGAGTCCTGACGGGGAAGAGAGTAGGCTGCATTGCCAAGGCAAGTCTGTTCTCCAGAGCTATCTCTCAAGTGCCTGCTGGAGGAGGCTAGAGCCTATTCTAAGGGGTTAAACCAAGCATATCAAACTCAAAGGCTAACATGGGCCAAATAAACAAGGTTTAAGTTTATGTGGGCCACAAAAAAAAGCTTCAATTTTCATAGAAATGTAGGTTTATTTCGATAGAGATACGCTGAATACAAAAGGCTGAAATAAGTGAGTAATCATTAACATAAAATAATAGAATATTTTAGTAAAAATTAATATTTTTTCTTGAACATTAACTTACCAGACACTGAATAACTGCACAAATTAATAAGCAAATAAACCTATTTTTCTTGTTCTCCAAAAGCAAAATATTTCCTGTTGCACACACCAAACAACTCAGTACAAGATTAATGAGATGTCAATCTTCTGCTAAAATATTCACTGCTAGTATCCGTGGAGAGAAATGGTGCGCCTGTGCGTAAGGGAAATGAATGCAACACGATTATAGTAATCTGTCATTAGCGAACATTGTAGTTCATTATTAATAATTATGTATAACAGGATATTGTAAAAATTAAGTTACAAAACTTTTATTAAAATGTTTCTTACATACCATTATATTGGCTGGGCCACAAAAATATTTGTTGTGGGCCGCATGCGGCCCGCGGGCAGAGAGTTTGACATGCTTGGGTTAAACAATCGTGAGACAGGAGTGGCTCAGACATTCACCAGCAGAGCCTCCTAAAATATTTAAGGCCCAGAAATCTGCAGCCAATAAACAGTGAGCCAGGAAGTGTCCCAAGATTTCAATTACCATGTCTGAGCTGACAGTCCACATGTTCCACCTTTCCCTCCAGCTTCATTTCACCTGAGCTGCAGACGCAGGTATCCAACAACCTCCTGGACCTTCCCTCCAAATCTATTCCTCTGTATTCCCATCTCAGTGAGTGGGAGACCCTAGTGCCTTCCTGGGCACCTCCTCTTTCCTCCCCTCCGGCACCAAGTTTCTTCAGCTCTACCTCCCAAACGCTTCTCAAACCACTTTCACCAGCTCACTGTTTTCTCTAACCTAGATTAGTTCGATAGCTTTGAAACTGGTCTCCCTGCCTCCAGGCCCTCCTGCTTCAACCCATTCCCGCAGTGCTCCATGGTAATAGCTCCAAAGCACAAAAGGGAGAAAACGCTTCAGCAGTTCCCCCACGACTCTTAGGACCAAGTCCACGCGCCTCAAAAAGGTACCTGATCCTTGCTTACCTTTCTCATTTCATTTCTTACCCCTTTCTCCCTCGTCACAGCACGTGGACTAATCTCCTTAAATTCCTCCAAAATACTGGGCTCTCACTTGCTTCCTGGCCTTGGAGCATATATTCCCTCTACTGGAATACCATGCATGTCTTCATCCAGCTAACTCCTGCCGGAGATTCAATGTGGGGCTTAAATGCCACCTCCTTTAGGAAACCGTCCTCCCCTGGAGACGGAGTTTAGGTATCCCAGCTGTGCTGTCCTATACCTTACACTTACTCCCATTTAATACTTAGTACACTGTCTGTACACTTCATCTATCTGTGTCCCTTTCCACGCGGAGTAATTACTATACCAAAACACTGTATCAGGCACTTTACATGGATTAGCTCATTACAACCCCCTTTTAAAGAAGGGGAACCAAGCCTCACACTTTTCCAGGAACTTTCTGCAAGCAACAAGCAGAGCAAGGATTTGAAGCCAAATCTCTCTGGCCTCAGGGACCAAGCTCTAAGCATTGAAACCCATCAGGCTGGCTCCTCCACAGGTCCAAAGGGTACTTGAGTTTTACTACTCGAACACATAGTCATGCTTGAGGACCCTGGGCTAGAGGAAGTGGAAAATTAGTTTTGACTCCTAATAATAAGCTGGAACCCTCCAGGGTTATGTACGAGGTGGAGGGGAAGTGGTGCTATGCTTTTGGATGCTTTAAAACAACCCATTTCCTTTCCTGGGGCACCATGGACCAGGAGCTGAAGAGGTAGACAAGGGTATGATGGGGAAACAAAAGCACTTCTTCTATTCCAGGCATGTTTCTCTGTACTCCTTTTCAATATTTCACTGAGCATAGGCCCAGGCAGCATGACATGATTAACAACAATCGCAGCAGCAAGAACTGTGCCACCATGCGCGGGCACACACTACGTGTTAGCAATGTGCCAAGCTTCTGTAGGTTTTATCATACTTCATCCTCATTTCAGTCCTATGAAGTATTAGTCCTCTCTTTTTACAAGTAGGAAACGGAGGCTCCAAGCCCTTAGATAAATCTGTCCAAGGGCATATAACTATTAAGTAGTAGAATTAGAATTCTAGCCTCGTTCTGTCCAACCTGGAAGTTCAGGCTCTTAAATTCTATGTCACTTCCTCAAGGACGCATACAAATGACCTCCAAAAGCTTATTAAAACGTAAGGCACTTCCGAGTTGCATAACAGGTCTATGGCGGAACCCAAAGTGTGCTTTTTTTAACAAGCTGCCAGGTGATTCTGATGCAGACCATCCACTGAAAAACAATGCAGCATGACAATGTTTACCCAAACCAGGTTTTTCAGAATACTATTAAAAAAAAAAAAAGACTACACATTAAAAAAAGGGGGGGGGGGGTCCCCATGGTTAAGTAAACTTAAGAAATACTGAGATGCCCTGTGGTGAAACTGTTCAGCTCTATTTAACAGAGTATTCTGTGAACTTATTTAACCGCAGAATCTTCCTCCATTAGCAATACCTATTAACATTTCACAAGACTCAGAAAATAGAATGGAGCTTGGGAAACACTGCTAGGTTATAGTACTTCCTCCTAACTGCGGCCCATGCCGGCCTCTCTTTCCTACCTCGGCTACGTATGCAACGAAAGGAGTTTACGTTCGAGCCCTGGCCTCATCCCCTCGCTTGCTTGCTATGTATGACCTTGGACAAGCCGCTTAACTATTCCGGGCTGGTTCCTCGGCTATAAACTGGGGATGAGACTCCCTGCTAGTATGCCTCCCAGGTCGCCATGACTGAGAGAACGGAGATCCAAATAGCGTGTGCAAAAACCGCACGGGCTGCGGGCTGCACTCCCTCGGCGGGTTCTTGTCCCATCTTTTGGCATGTTAACTGGACCCCACTGAGCACTCTGTAATACCCCGTATGGCCTAGTTTAACCATTTTTTTCCTGCAGGGGTTTTATCTCCTAAATGAGTGTGATCTTGGGTAACTCAGGAGCCCTCTCCGGGCTGTTTTCTCCTTTTAAAATGAAGGGACTATTTTGAGGGCCCTCCCAGCACTGGCCTTCGAGGAGCCCAGTAAAAATCAAAGCACGAAAAGGTAACACCCGTTACACGCTTGGTGGTGCCAAATGGCTTACAAGCATCCTTTCGTTCCTCTTCAGAATGGCTCTACCAGTGTCGGGGAGAGCCTGTTGCTTGGCCCTCTTTTACCGAGTAGGAAGCTTCGGCTCCGGCAGGCACAACACCGCGCTCGGGGGAACCTTCCTGCCTCCCAACTGTACCCCCTCTGTCAGCCCTTCTCCCAGCCCACCAAGGGCGGCGGCCACAGCCTCGCCTGGCCGGGTGCTCGTGGCTGGATCGAGAAGGGCTGGCAGGCGGAGAAGCAGCATTTGCTGGCAGCTCCAGGGTCCGCTGCCCCACTGCCTGGCGACTTCGGGGAAGTGTGTTGTCTTCTCTGCGTTTCATTTTTCCCGGGTCTGAAACGGAGGCGTTGGACCAAGTACCAAGTAGTCAAACAAGCTCACGTGTGGAGTTAACCAAAACCAAAGATTCTCCTGATTATTCGGATGCAATACGTCCGGGGTGTGCTTTTATCCACGCCCCAAATGATACCGACGGACCAGTGCTCTAAACGCGGCGCTGGCGTCCACGACCCCGCCCGGCACCCAGCGGGAGCTCCGGGAAAGCGCGCGGCCCGGGCCAAGCCCAGCCTGAGTCTGGGCGGGGGGGTTGGGGGGGCCCAGGTCCCCAAAGCCTCGCGAGCGCGACGTGCAGTTCTGCGTAACGTGAGACCGGCGCAACCGACCATCGCTTTTCCCTTCTCATCCACGCGAGACCTCGCTAAAGTCAACCACAGCATAGGAAGGGCACGGAGAAACAGGGGAGAAAGCACAGCTGGGTTTGGGGGCCCCTGCCTGGATTCGTCCGCTCCTCACAAACTCACCTGCCCGTAGGGATAGCCTGCCATGTCGATTCCGACGTAACCAGTCGGAGAGGGGTCGGACTTCCGGTGTCAAACCGCTCCCTGGGGACATACCCACACTTTTGATTGGATGGTGCGCCTGTCCATCCTGGGCGCAGAGGTCGACGGAAGTGACGCCATTGGGCGGTGGTCGGAAGCCTCCCAGAGAGGCGGGAGGAGTTAAAGGTCGGATGGGGGCGGTTCCGGAACGTTGTTCGCTCGCTGTTGTGGCGTTGTTCCTCTCTTTCCTGCGGTAGAGTAGGCTCCAGGGTAGTCAGACCCGGGTATTTAGTGAGAAGCTTAAGTTAGGTGTTGCGGCGGTGGCCATGTTTTAACCTGGCAAACTGGAGACATCACAGTAACTAGTTCCTGTGTCACTCCAAGTTTCCGCCTGAGGTGTGGTTTGGAGGTTACCATGACAACAGGGAACGGAGGCCACTTGGAAAGGATAAAGGCAATGGCCGCAGTACTTCGCTCAAATGTCCAGACGCCACGAGTCAATTAGTAGCATTGGAGTGGGGTGTGTGGTCTTTGTGGAAAGGAAAATCCCCCCAAATGGGAGAGGAAAATTAGATGAATAGTCTCTTCTTTCGTAAGTGGGGAAACAGGTCCGAAGAGGCAGTGAGTTAGGGGCAGAGTATGGCCTAGAACTGGGGTCAGTGTGTCAACAGATGACCATTGACAACAATTCAACACCAACAAGAATCCCAGTTTAGGGTGCATTGAAGAAGGAAACTTTATTCAGTGCAAAACAGCTAAGCTGCAATACAGCATGGCTGTGAAAACTGCAGAGCTGTAGAACAGTCCTGGGGCTGGCCCTCCTCTGGCTAGAAGGCTCTGTTCTGCTCCTTGACTCCAGTCACCCCAATCTACTCAGTCTAGTGGGTATTGTAGCTCAGCCAGGGGAACATTCACATCCTTCATTTCTGAGGGGAGAAACTGAGCTCCTAGAGCCAGCGGGGAGCCGGCTTGTATAGCCAGAAGTCCCTGCCCCTGGTTCCTGATTGGTCCATCCTCATGCAAATGAGGGCTCCAAATTTTCACGTTTGATTGGTCTAAAAGGCACTGTCCCAATTGATCAGAATAGAGTTACTCTGATTCAGGGGAGCCACACAGCTCTGGTTGGATGGGGAAACCCTCAATCCTTTTGGTTGAAATAGGATTCTAGGAAACGTTTATGAGGGCTGGCTTTCTAACTGTATGACCTTGGGATGGCAGAAATGCAGTACAGGCAGGCAGTTCAGTGCAGGCCTCTCTCTGAAGTGCAGTTTGCATAAGAGGCCCCTGTGCAGAAATGGCTACTAGGCTCTGCTTTTTAAAATGAGTCCAGTTAGCCTCCGGGAGCCCTTATCTTAGTAGGTGTCTTCTTTTTTTTTTTTTTTTTTTAAACAGAGTTCACAAATGGATACCTAATTCTCAGCAGGGAAGTCTTGACTGGTCCCTAAAGCAGGTCAAATCCTGGTTACAAAGTGACTTTATAGTCCTGTACTTACTTACCACTTGGTGGTTCAGGCTCTACACTTCTTAGCACACTTATCTGATTAATTTGTTAAATTCTTCCATGTGGGCACAGATTGTGTCTGGGTTTGCTTCTCAGTATATCCCCAGTACCTGACACAGTACCTGACACTATATTTTTAAAACAATAAACAAGTGAATATATTGTCAGATGTTATCCATTCCAGCCCATCTATCTAGCCAGGCACTTTCTAAAATCACAGTGCTGATGATGTTGCTTGCCCACTGGACAGCCTACAGTGGCTCCTCTTCATCCCAGGGGTGGGGAACTTTTTTTTCTGCCAGGGGCCAGTTGGATACTAATATAATTTGTGGGCCATACAAAATTATCAACTTAAAAATTGGCCTGCTATATTTTGGTCAAACACGTAATTAACTCACCCCTAATGCCTTGGCAGGGCAAGACCAAATGATTTCTCAGGCCTTATGCAGCCCTTGGGCCAGACGTTCCCTACTGCTGATCTACACCAACATAAGCCATAAGCTCTTCATTCTGGCACTCCAAGTCCTTCACAGTTTGGCCCAGCCTCACCTTTCCTATCTTATGTTTTACAGCCCTCGTCTTCCTTTCATTCGGGTACTATGTTCAGTTTCACCATTTAGCACTCTTGCTTGGAGTGAGAATCTTGATTTTACCACTTTCTAACTGTATGACCATTGGGAAAGTTATTTAACCTCTCTGAATCTCAGTTTCCTCAGCTGCCAGAAATAAATATGTAGAGATTTGAAAAATGAGTTATTGCACCTGCCTTTGTCCAGACTTAGGTTCAAACCATTCCTTTTGCCAGAACAACATTCCCCCCATTGCCAGCACTTCAGAGCTCACTCTCTCTCACATTCCCTCCAGCGTCAGCGTTAGCCACTCTCTTGCCTGCCTCTCTTTGCACATGGTGCTGTCACTGTGCTGTATCCCAGCCTGCCTTATAGGAGTTCTCTCTGATATTTTTCTTAAAACCCATTCCTCTCCATCTAAGAAAAGCCATCCCTTCTCTCAGGCCAAAAAAACCTAGGAGCATTCTTGTGGGGCCTCTGCTTCTCCACACACTACCCCATCTCCATTTGCTTGAATTCAAAAATAGACCCACATCTCCTCTTTTCTCCTTGTCTGCACTATCACTGTAATCCAAGATACCTTCATCTGTGGCTGGATCATTACAATAGCCTCCCGACCAAAGTCCCTGCTTTCACTCTTTACTCCACACTCTATTCTTCATAGAGCAGCCCGAGTAATTGTCTTAAATGTAAATCAGATAATGTTATTCCTTGGATTAAACTCCCCCAGAGGCTTCCTGTAACTCTTATGATAACATTTAAATACATCCTTATGACTTCATGGCCTTCTATGACCAAGACCCTGCCTGCATCTCCAGCGTCACTTCCTGCCACTGCTGTCCTAGTTCCCTCCAGCCGTGCAGTCCTGGTCTCCATCCCTGGAACATGCCCACATCATTCCCACCTCCTGAGTTTCGGATTAGCTCTTCTCCCTGTCTGGAATGCTCTTCCCTTGGCTCTTCACGGGCTGGCTCCTTGCCATCCAGGTCTCAGTTCAGAGATCACCTCCTTGGGGGGACATTCCTTGACACCACATCTAAAATAGCTTTGCTGCTGGACTGGTTTGGCTCAGAGGATAGAGCGTCGGCCTGCGGACTCTGGGGTCCCAAGTTCGATTCCGGTCAGGGGCATATACCTTGGTTGCGGGCACGTCCCCACTGGGGGGCGCGCAGGAGGCAGCTGATAGATCTCTCTCATGGATGTTTCTGGCTCTCTATCCCTCTCCCTTCTTCTCTGTGAAAAATCAATAAAATATATTTTTTTAAAAAATAAAATAAAATAGCTTTGCCTGTCTTCCTCATTGTTATCATCTATCACAGCATTATATCTCACTTTTTCATAATACTTGTCACTATTTGAATTGTCCTCTTTAGAGTTTACATGTATATATATATATATATATATATATATATATATGTATGTATTTTAAAGTAAATTACAGAGGTAGAAGAAGTAATTCCTAGAAGAAAGGGGCTTAGGAAACAAGTTATAGACATAAAGGAGGGGCCATTGGAGCTTGGGAGTGAGGAAGCTAATGATAATGTGCCTGGAGAGTGAGGGGGGTGGGGGTGGGGAGGGCAGGAAGAGGGTGAGGGGAGGGAAAGGCATGGGCGTGCTCCAGGGAGGGAGAGCACCGAGTTGTCCTTTTCTTACTCCTCCTCTATCCCATGAGAACTTCACGTCCCAGCTCCCTCTGCCCAGCAAAGGGCCTTAGGAGAACGGCCTGTTGGATGACTGCTATTTGGGGGCAAGGCATCCAAGTCATCTCTCGAGCTGTCAGAAACCAGCCAAAGCCAAGCCCAGGGCTCTGCCTCTGGGACCTGCAGCGGGCCCAGGCGTGTTTATCTTGGAGAGGGCTGGATAGAAGGCAGATCAGGACCTTCCAAGACTGAAACACCAGCAGCTCAGTTCCAGAACCTCAACTACCTGAAGCAGGCGGAGGTGGGTGGGGAGGCTCCTGTTGTTGTTTCAGCTCCAGCCAAAGAAGAACACTTGGATTCCAGCCCTTTAAGAGCACAGGGCAGTTTCCCGAGTTCACGGAAGCCTGGCGGCTGACCCGTTAGAGGTGAGGCAGAGCTTGGCGCTGGAAGGCCCGTCCACTGAAAAATGTGCCCCCCCCCCCCCAAGACATCCTTCCCCACAGGCATCCTGGCCCAGCGCCAAGCTCCAGGATTGCTAATGAGGAGGCAGCCTGACACTAGCCTAATGATTATGGAATGAATTCTCTTTGATTCCAAGGAGAGCGAGTTTGAAATTTAGATTCCAAGTGGATGCTGTGGATCAGAGGGTGACTTGCAGCCTTCCGCAGAACCAACAGCCACATGGAGACAGCAGACATGGCAGTTTGGCCACACTCCCCTTTCACTGTGGAATTCTATAACGGAATGTGTCAATGCACACATTCCATTCCCGTAAACTATTCAGGACAACAACCGAAAGATCTAGTCGGGTAAGAGGCTCACAGGCCGAATGTGAAGAGTCTAAATAGCCCAGTGATGGCGACCCTATGACACGCGTGTCAGAGGTGACACGCGAACTCATCTTTTTGGTTGATTTTTCTTTGTTAAATGGCATTTAAATATATAAAATAAATATCAAAAATATAAGTGTTTTACTATGGTTGCAAATATCAAAACATTTCTGTATGTGACACGGCACCAGAGTTAAGTTAGGGTTTTTCAAAATGCTGACACGCCGAGCTCAAAAGGTTCGGCATCACTGCAATAGACTCTGTTGATGGGCAAATATGACCACAAGGGAGATTTCAGTTCCAGAAGGCATCGCGTTCGGGGATTTTCCTCTGCAGAGTAAACACGCAGCAGCCTTTCTTCATCTCACAGAGCAGAGGGTTTCTCAATCCGTCCTTCCCACGGCCATCAGTGAACCTATTAGGCAAATCTGACGCGACACACGCTCACAGAAAACCCTTGCTTCCCACGGCCTCCCTGCTCACGGTCCGCACGCCACCCACACACTGCACTGCCTCTCACCACTGAGCGTCCCGTCCTCCATCATCTCCGGACCTCGGCACGTGCCGTTCCCTCTGCCTACATCCCTCTCTGTCCAGACACAGTTAGGTCTCTCGGCTCCACACCCCCTCGTGCCTGGTGCTGCCCCAGCATCCCACTCCATTGTAATTGCTTGTTTAACTGTCTGCTCTCCCCATAGACACTGCGGGGGCAGCAACCATATCCGCCTCTGAATCCCCAGACAGTTCCTGGCACGAAGTAGAAAGAGGAAATGGACTCATCAAGTCAGACTTTGCCAATCTGAAGGATCTGTGTGTTGCCTTAAAAGCCCGGAATACCCTAATTTAGGGCCTAAGATATGAAGACGGCAGACGAGCGGAGGGGATGCGAGAAAGCTGCCTCTGAGGCTGGGAAGGCCTGTGCCCCTCCTTCCTTTCTCTTCAGCTGACCCGGTTCCTGGACTTAGGAGAAAAATCCATGAACTGTTTTTTTTGCTGACCACAGTAACAGAAGAGACTATAAATTCCGCCTTCCATCTGGTTCTTCATGGTCCAAGAAAATACAGCCATTTCAAACTCCAGGGAGATGAGCACTCAGATCATGAAAGCGTAAACCTAACCATCATGGAATCTGACTCAAGAACCAAAGTGAAGAAAGCATCACTTATTCTGTCAGGATCGATGCCCGGGTGGCCCTCCAAGGGGCTGAGCTTGATGTTTTCCCACGGCGACTTTCCTCTCTGGTCTTCAAAGCCGTCCTGCCTGATGCAACAGCTGGTCCTTGCTTCTTTCTTTCTTTCTAGTGGCGCCAACGTGCTCCTTGTCATCAGTTCGCACTTCACTGTGTGGGCTGAGGGGGAAGCTGGCCTTCCGATGGGAGCACTTTCACATCTGTCCTCATCCGCTGTCCAAAACTGGCTGCTACTTCAAGGCAAGGGTGATGGGTTTGCTTTTTCATGGCTTATGTTAAAACCAGCGTTGACTGAGACTTGCTGGTGAGAGATAAAATAAGAATGGACTCCTCCTAAACCTAAAAACGTCAGGCACGCTCAGGAGTCGGCCAGATTTCATTCCCCTGGTCATGGCACTCCTCTGCTCCTGGCAGGAAAAGAATGGGGCAACGGTTCTGAAAAGTCGCCCCTAGGCTGATCTCCTGGTATTTGGAGTCCAACCAGAGAAGGGAATTTTCAGAACTGCTGGCAACACCAGCTCTGGAGAGATTTGACAGCCAGTTTGAAATCTTCAGCCAATTTGGACCAGCATCTGGACCCTCAGAACATTTCTGAACCTGCTCTGAGATCCTTTTGAAGTTTACCCAACTTGGATAAACCTTCTGGGAAGCTGGGGCCAGCAACAAGACTTCTTTGGAAGTCCCTCTGGATGTGCCCTGTTGCTTTCTCACAGGGTCGCCCACCCAGGACGAGAGGCCTGAAAAGTAGAGAATGAGAAGCTTGAGATGGAATCCTATATAATAAAAGCCTAATATGCTAAGTGTCCAGTTGTCCAGTGACAGGTCATCCTTTCAACCAATCAAAGCATAATATACTAATGATATGCTAAGGCCGCTCAACCGCTTGCTATGATGTGCACTGACCACCAGGGGGCAGACACTCTGACTGGTAAGTTAGGGGGACTGAGCAAGACAGGCCAGACACACGCTGGAGCCCTCCTGCGATCCCTCCCTGGCCCTCATCATGCACTGGTAGGGTCCCTCCGCCTGGCCTGCACCCTCTCTCAATCCGGGACCTCTGGAGGGATGTTAGGGAGCTGGTTTCAGCCTGATCCCACAGGCCACTCCTCTCAGGAGGGCGCCTGCAGGGCTCACAGCTGGCAAGCACTGCTGTGGTGTGAGCCTCTTCTGAACAGGATTGATTTTGGGTGCGAGCCTGTGGAAGGCAGAGTGGGGCCAGGATGAGCGGGAGCAGCAGGTAGGAGCTGCAGGTGGTGTTGGACTGTGGGTTTCGGCTGATCCCCGCAGGCCACCCAGAGGGACCCCATTAGTGCACAAATTCATGCACCGGGCCTCTAGTGTTTCTACAATATTCAACTTGCTATCTTTCTTTTTCTCTCTAGCCTTTTTACATATGGAGGAGACAGGAGATAGATCACCAGACTCCCAGCAGACTTTGAGGACCATAAGCTTAGATCTGATCGTGGCCTGCCCATGACCACTTTATACTGATGCAGCCTGTTTCTGAAGGCCTAGGCTAAGCTGTCTGGGAAAGCATCACATGTTAGGTTAACCAAGGATGCCATTTGCAGTCAGGAGAGCTGGTGACAGGGCCATACATCAGTACAGGCAGGAGGTTTCACCTCATTTCCCAGAGAAGCATTCCCTGGTTGCCTAGGCCAGGGGCTGGAGCCAATCTTCCCTCCTGTTTCACAGGCTTTCGAATCACAGAATTACTGGAGCAGCAAGAAGAAACTGTACTTGGAGGTGCTGCCAGGCAGACGAACAGCCTTCAGCATTGGGTGGCATTTCCCAAGGTGCAACCTGCCTTAGCTTTGGGTCACACTCAAGAAGTGAAAAGGGTAGGTGAGGTACCAACCACTGTTTTCTTTAGAAAAGCAACTAGGGAGGGGCCTTTCTGAGCTGGGGTCGGGGTCTTCAATCCTGCTTTTGGCTCACTAGTAGGGAAAGGCCGAGTGCTGCCCCTTTTCTGACTCTGAGAAGTGTGCTGTGAGGGACAGGACACAAGTCCAGAGGACCAACGGGCGGTTGAGAAGCAGCTGGAGAGGAGAGCTGAGCCGGGGCCCCGTGGACAGCAGCATCCCACAACTCCACTGGGTTGGCCACAGATGATGAGGGAAATGCCCTTTTTGACTCTGGAACCAAATGACCGAGGAAGAGGAGGGGGAGAGCAGCTGCAGCACCAGAGAAACCCCACTGAAAGTGAGACTACAAATCGTTTTTATTTTTTATTTATTGATAAAAAAATATCAATAGCAATTAAAAACTCAGAACATTCACAACCCATCACAGAGTCTTATAAGTTTTAGCCATTTGTTCCCCATGGAGTCCTTCATCTAACGGAGATGGTGATGTCAGCCAAAAGGCCCCTTCATGCTTTTCATGGGTGGGTACTGCTGCTCCATTGGCATGGCCCCAAAGCAGTCCGAGGGGTTACAGTGGCCAGTCTTGCCCGGCTGGCCCATGGGGCCTGGCGGGCCGGGGATGCCGGGAATGCCTTGTTGGCCCATCGGTCCAGTTGCACCCATCTTGCCATACCCTGGAGGACCTTGAGGACCTGGAGAGGGAAGTCAGAAAAGGAAAATCAGGAGGCCCAGACTACAGGAAAGAAGAATGGCTGTGCTCAGAAACACCTTACATTTGATGAATGCTTCTCAGGTTATAACACGTTCTCATGAGACCCGACCGGACCCTTACATTAATCTAACAACAACAACACTATTGGCTAGTTTTACTGAGAGCTTCCATGCATCAGGCCCAAGGCCGAGCGCTTTTCATGCATTATTCATTGAATCTTCACAGCAGTTCCGTGAAAAAGGAGCTATTATCTCGTCTTGTGGATGCGGACACGGGCGCAGAGAGGTTGCACACGTGGCAAGCGATGAAGCTGGGTCTCGGTGCCAGGTCGTCAGGCTGTAGTCGCTCTCTTTTAGGCTACACTGCCTGGCTGACGTGACCCTGTCAAGGTCATGCAGCCCAGCAGGACGTGAACTAGCACTCCCTGGCCCCACCGCATCTGACTCTTCCTCTGCGTCCTGCTACCCCAATTTAGGACTTGAGGGCAGGCACTGGCCCTTCACTCCCCCGCACACAGGCCCTAGCAGAGTGCCTTACACACAGTCACATGAGGCAAATGTTGGTGGATAGGCCTGTAGCTATCTGAGGGGCCACACAGCTGTGTTATAGGAGCGTGAAGAAAGGAGAGCTCAGATGCACATGATTCCTGGTCTGAAAGGCTGGCTTTTCCTACCTGGGGGACCCGGGAGACCATTTTCTCCTGCGATGCCAACACCAATGTCCCCCTTTTCACCTTTGGTACCAGGCAATCCTGGGACAAGAGAAATAAAATAAGAAGTCCGATCCCTGAGCAGAAAATGACACACCCAGTCAGATTATTAGAAATGCGCACGTACAGGCGAATACATTCCCAACAGACCTCACACAGCGCTCACGCGTGCCCCAGAGAACCGCGTGTGCACTTTGGGACCAGAGGGCAGCTCTACCTCTCATTCCTGGCAGGCCTTGCCGTCCCTCTCTGCCGATTTGACCGGGGAGCCCAGGTGCCCCTGGAGAGCCTGGCCGGCCGGGAGCACCATCCTTCCCTGGGGGCCCTGGTCGGCCGGGAGCTGCCGCCACCTCCATGGGGAACTGAATCCTGGAGGTGTAGTAAGCCATCCTCTCTGTAAGAAAGGACAGGGACAGGTCGCAGGGCGCCCCGGGGGCTCAGGATGGCCGCCGATGCTGCAGACAGGCCCTGGGCATGGCGTCCAGAGACGCCTCTCTTCAGAGGGACGTCAGAGCGAGGGACCTGGGGTTGGTCTCTGGTCTCCCATGTCCGGGCCTCCACACTGCTTCCCACTGTGCTCCTTCTGAAGCACGGATCCAATGAAAACGTCTCTTTCCCAACACCTTTCATTGGTTCGTCGCTGGCCTCAGACTGAAGGCCGGCTCCTTGCTTGGCATTCAAGGTCTGCGCCCTGATCACAATGCCCAGCCCCTGGAGGGCAGGGCCCCTAGCATATCAGCGCTGGACGAGCAAATGAACAGGAAACAAAGGCTTAGAATGAAGCCACCCAGCCATCTTACAGTTGCTGCTCGCCCCACTATTCTGAGCTCCCTGCAGGCAGACTCGTTTGATGTCAATTTTCTTGTCTGTCTCCTTTGCTCCAGTGGGGGCTTGGGGAGGGCGGGAGGGAATCGTGTTATCTCTGAACAGAGCAGGTGACAAGGAACATCTGAAGTCTCACTGAACACAGCCTTGTAGGTGGGGGGGGGGGGTGTGAGTGGGGGGCAGGATATTGAGCTTTAGGAAGAGGAGGCCAGGGCAGGGCGGAGAAGCCACTGCCACCCAGCGGCTGCCAATTACCATCAAACATTTTAATGATCTCTTGTCTGATGAATCGCTTGATTTCATCGTAATTCACCATGTCTCCCTGAGAAAAGAGAAGAAAACCTGCCTCAATTATACTTCCAAGCTTGGTGCTCTCTCCCTGGGGGTAGATTTTATGGAAATAAGGAATGGGGGGAAGCAAAGGTCCCAGGAGCCGCCCACAGATACTTCATCCTAAACCCCCCTGAAATGGTCCAAAACATTGTGTGCATCAGTGCATTTTTCTGGGGAGAGGGTCCCCAACCCCCCACCCTCCCACACACAGTTAAGAGCCACTCGTATGGGAGTCATGCGCTTTCCTGTAAGATGTCAGCAGGCGGTTCTAAAATGGTCCATGCTCTATCCTGAATGCCCAGAGAGTGTCCGCGGCTGCCCGCCTCTCCTTACCATGGAACCAGGCACCCCAGGCAATCCGGGGCTCCCCATAGGCCCTGGAGATCCAGGGTGGCCTCTCTCTCCTGCAGGACCCGGTGGCCCCACAGGCCCCATGGAGCCACTCTTGCCGGGCCCACCAGGCATGCCAGCTCTTCCCTTCTCTCCTGCCTGGCCCTTCTGTCCGGAAGGTCCGGGGTCACCCTGCAAGGACAGGAAGTCCCAGTCCAGCACTGCCAAGTAGTCCCAAGTCTACCTCACGATGCCCCACTCTCCATCCTTCAGCCAGGCCCCCCGCATCTGCCTCTGGACCGTGGCCACAGCATCCTGACAGATTGCTCACTTCACTGCCCCAGGACAGTCCTTCTAGAAGACGGTCCTCATGGTGCGACTCCCTGCTTGAACCTTCTGCCAGTTCCCAGCTGCCCTCTGAATTAAGACCTCATTCCGTGGCCAGGCTTTCGGGACCCTTCATGGTGCGGTTCTGATCTCCTCTTCTGCAGCCTCATCTCCCTGCCCTTGCACCTCCCTCCAGACCTCAGCCGTTATCATTCTCTGATGCGGCCACACTGTCTGAGTCCTCCCCGCCTGAATGCCCTTCCCCTCCTTTCTACCCAGCGCCCTCCCCAACCCAGCTGACGTTCCTGTTTTCCTGTGCAGCCTCCCTGACTCCCAAGCTGAGCTGGTGCTCTGTCCCTCTGATCCCACAGTGCGGGGTCTAATTTTCAGTAAAACCTGCCATGCTCTAGAGCAGGGGTCCTCAAACTACGGCCCGCGGGCCACATGCAAATACAAATATTGTATTTGTTCCCGTTTTGTTTCTTTACTTCAAAATAAGATATGTGCAGTGTGCATAGGAATTTGTTCATAGTTTTTTTTTAAACTATAGTCCGGCCCTCCAACGGTCTGAGGGACAGTGAACTGGCCCCCTGTTTAAAAAGTTTGAGGACCCCTGCTCTAGAGTGTGACGGGACTGAGTGAGCACCTGGCCAGGAATGGAAGCAAGATCAAGCAGATGCTTGCAGAATGAATGAATGAATGAATCAATCAATTGATTAATCAAATCGATGAGTGAATGAATTTGGAATTTCCGTTCCCCCAACCATAGCTGAGAACCTCGAAACAGCCCCATCTTGGAAGTTTTCAGAGATAAGGTTGCTCCAAGTTCCATCCAGGATGTTTTCCTGTCCACTGGCCTTCCTGTGTCTCCCCTCCACGGCTAAAGCCACAGCTGGGAGTCAGGCTTCACCAACTAGTGAGCTTCTCTCAAACCCAGCCTGTGTCCGCTCACCTTTGGGCCCGGGGGTCCATAGAGTCCCTGTTTTCCAGGGGGTCCCTAGAGGAAATCAAAAGTCAAAGGTCAAGTCTTTGCAGCATCTCCAAACCACCCAGGGGAGGCAACGCTCTGAAAGGGCCCTCCCACTGCCTCGGGCCCCTGCGCTGTCGGGCGGGGCTCAGTGTGAGAAATGATGACAGCCTCCCTGATAACAGAAGGGCTGACAGCTGGAGAGGAGACCAGTGTCCCCCAGAGCACGGCCTGAGATGATTATGTTGGCTGGGTCCCTTGTCATAGACAAAAAGAGGTGAGAAGTCAGCATGAAAGGGCCAATCTGTGGCATATCGGAGGGCCTGGCAGGGACTGGTGCCCAGGAGATGTTTGTTCGGAGTTTATTATTCTTATTGACTCTTTTTGACCAGGTTCACGGTTTTAAAAAAATAGTGAAAAACAAGTCTCGCTCTCATCCTCATCACCTAGCGCCCCCCCACCCCCCGCCCCAGAGCAACAAGGGCCCGTTTCCTACACATCTGTCCAGAGGACATTTGCATGAAGAATGGTTACTGAATGCACAAAGGGGGCCAGGGTAAGGCGAGGAGCAAGCAGCAGCATTCCCGCGGGGACAGGACAAGCCCAGGACAACAGTACCTCTTTGCCAGCTGCACCATCCGCACCAGGCTCACCCTGGGAAGTGAGAGCAATAAAGATGTGATGAGTGCCAACTTCCCTTGATGTCACATGCCTCACCTTGCCCACTGGGCATGTCCAACCCCCATTCCACCAATGGGTCCTGCTCCTACCCCTTCCCCTCGGACATGCTGGGCACAGGCCCGGAAACTTAGACCTCACCCCGCACTCGGGCCTTGTCCCCGAGCCCCACACTGACAGCTCCAGGCTGCCCCCTGACTGAGCCCAATGAAGGAGGAGCCGGCTGCAGCTCCCTGCTCTTTGCTTGAGATCCCACATCTCACACACTCTCTGGCTCGGAGTGTAAGTTAGATGTTTGCTGAATGAAGGTGTGAACCAGAGATCTGGTCAGGTGAGCCTGCTCCCTCCCCGGGACAGGAGAGGCTGCCTCCTGGACCCCGCCCACCGCTTCTGGAAGATGCTGGGGAAGAGCAATCTGTGCTTGCAAGGCAACCAGGCAGACTCATCCCAGATCTTGGAGGCTCCTGGGCCTGTGGGCAGGGGCGGTGGAGGGCTGACAGGAATCAGAGTGAGTGGGAGTTGAGACTTGGTCCTCCTGGCACATGGGCTGACCGATCACCTCTGCTGGAGTCAGACACCCCATCCCAGGCCGCCAGTCCCAGGGCCATTGCTATGCTCCCCACGTTGGTGGGAAGTGCCCTGACCTGGGGGCTCGGGGGCCTGGGTTCCTGTCTCAGCTCCACCCACTGACTTTTCATCCCTGAGACTGACAACCAGTCCCACCTGATGGGGTTCACCTGCCTGGAACCTTTAAAAGAGGGAGTATTGTTGCCCTGGCCAGTGTTGCTAGGTGGTTAGAGTGTCAGCCTATGAACCGAAGGGTTGTGGGTTCGACTCCGGTTACCAAGTTTTCTGTGGTTACCAAAAGCTCCCCCAGAGAGGGGCAGGGCGGATCAGGGGCCAAGTGTCCCCTGCCGGACATCTGGTCGAGGGATCTCTACAGGCGGTATTGTGCACGGTCAGGGCAGCGGTCTGGTGTGCAATGGGCACAGCGCTGGCTGCTGAGCTTGTCCCTTCTTCCAAATATGATGTGATCCTCAGGCACAAGCTCCACGCTGCCATTTTCCATGCAAATAGCCTCCCCTTCCCCGGAGACCCCAGACATGCAGTGCTGCGCTCAACCAGCCAGGCCAGCGGGCCCTTTCCCTGGGGCTGTGCGTGAAGAGGGGGGGGTCTTACCGGGGGGCCAGGGTGTCCAGGTGGGCCCGGCTCGCCCGGAAAGCCTGCAAGGCCTCTTTCTCCAGTGGCTCCCTGGTCTCCTTTCTGGCCCTGGAGAAAAGGAAGGAGGGTGGTGAGAGGGGAGGAGAGAGGGAAAGATGAACTCCACAGAGCTGGGGCAGGTGCTGTGTGCCAGGGACCATGCCTGAACTTGAGACAGGGCCTGGGGTGGCTCCAGCCCTCTCCAAAGGCCTTCACTTCCACCGATGCCGTTTGGGAGGTCTCCGGAGGCAAGAGAGGCTGACCAAGACAGGAGAGGGTTGGGGCAAACTGTTCTCCCCTCCCCCCAGCTCCCCTGAAAGGAGCCCACAGCAGAGCAGGGCCCAGTTCCTGGGAGGGCGGGATGAGGGCGCCTGTCACTCACCACTGCAGAGATCCCCGCTGGGCCGGGCTGGCCTGGAGGCCCCGGTGGTCCCTAACGAGAGACAGAGGCCGTGGGTTGGAAAGAGTCTCCAGTACCAAGGGCCCCCGGGAGGTGTGGAGGGACCGGCAGCGGAGCCAAGCCCTAAACCTCGCCCTAAGCCCTCCTTCCCTTCAGTCTGGCACTTGAGCTTCTGCCAGAAGATTTGTGCCCGGGCTGAGGCCTGAGGGTCCCCAAGCTCACAGGACCCTCATGCCTGCCGCACAGGGAGTGGTACCTCTGGGGCTGTGCTGAGGGGATGAGCTGGCACCCAGAACCAGTACAGACGGCAGGCCTGAGGGCCTGGGTGTCTTCAGAGCCACACCCCCGCCTCCCCGCCATCCCCCCCCCCGCCCACTCCCCCCCCCCCCCCCCCGGCCCTGCCCCTTGTGTGCTGTGGGAGGAGCAAAGAGCAGGAGCTGGGTGTCTGGTCTGCGCAGCGGGGAGTGAAGGGCAGGGGCTCAGTGAAGGGCAGGGGCTCAGCACAGCCCCAGCCTCCCTGGTCTCCTAGAGACTCAGACCCCAAGGAGCGCTCCTGCCCTGCCTGGGCTGGCCCCTGCCCCAGTGCCCTCCCCCACCTCCTGCACCTTCCGAAGGCACAGCTCCAAGGCCACCTCAGAGCCGCACAGAGCCACCCAGGGCTCCCAGGGCACACACGTCTCTCAGAGCACGTCCCTCCACACTGCAGATGGAACGTTCCGGAGGCCTGGTCTGCCCTACTCATCTGAATGCTCCAGGAATGTTCTGGGCCCGGCACACAGCTGGGGCAGGTGGACAGGTGAGAAGAGGAACCCTGCGCCCCTCTTGTCGCCCCTCTTGTCGCCCCTCTCGCCCCAGCCCCTGAGCCAGTCTCCAGTGGGGACACATCCAGAGGGTGTGACTCCTTTCATCTGTAACATGAGGGGGGACTGAGCTAGACCTGAGGTCCCCAGTTGGGGGCCCAGGACCCCTTGCGACCTGTACAAATAGTGCGGAAGACCTGAGAGTTCTGTTTTTCCGTCATGAGCTATTTTTAACATTTCCCAAAGCCTGTAACCACGCAGCCAGCCACAGCAGGGCTGAGATAAGATGCCAGCGTGTTGATTCGCTTTTCTCTGGAACCCCACCAGCTTGCGCCCTCGCACTGATCAAAGGCGCCCATTGGCAGTTCTCTGCGTTACCGATGAGTAGATGGAAAATCCATTATTACTTAATATTCTCTCCAGGTCGCCTACCTCAGTACACGCACCGCCCACTCACCCGGCTACCAGACACAGGCGTGCCCTTGATGGCTGTCTTTCTGCTGCTCCCGCCTCCAACCCCATGCAGGTCCTCGGCCCAGCCCGAGACACACACCAGGTCTGTGCGCTGCTACCCCCCTCCCTCCTCCCTGCCCCCCGCCCCCCTCCACGGCCACCAGCCACGTCTCCCAAGCCCCCCAGGGATCTCCGCTTCCATTTGCTCCCCGTCCCTCCTCCACCCCAAGCCCGCCCCTCCCAGGTCCTCCACCATCCACCTGCGTCACATCTTCTCCAAACTCAGCTTCCCGTTCCCGCTCACACCCCCCGAACTCCCCTCCAGCCATGCTGATGTTGGGCTCCCCAAATATGCCCAGCTCCCCCTGCCTCAGGCTCTGCATCACCTGCTCCCTCCCCCTCCCCTCCCCCACCCCTGACCTGGATGCTCTTCCCCAAACTGCTGGACAACTGGCCCCTTCTCCTCAAAAATTCCTCTAAAGTCTCCTCCCAGTCGCTCCCCGGCACATCACACACTTGCGCGTTAACCTGTGTGCTGCGCCCGCTTCCTCACTACCTTAGTCCAAGGCCGGGAACAGTGCCGGCGTGCAGCAGATGCTCAGTAATTATTTGTTGAATAACTGAATGATCTGTGTTTGATAAGTAGATGCGGCCCTAGCTGGTTTGGCTCAGTGGACAGAGCATCGGCCTGCAGACTGAAGGGACCTGGGTTTGATTCCGGTCCAGGGCACATGCCCGCGTTGTGGGCTCATTCCCCAGTAGGGGGTGTGCAGGAGGCAGCCAATCAATGATGGACTCTAATCATTGATGTTTCTATCTCTCTCTCCCTCTCCCTTCCTCTCTAAAATCAATAAAAACATATTTTTTAAAAAAGATAATTAGATTCGAATGTCCCCAGAAAACAAGAAAATGGCAAAAGGCCTGAGAACCACTGGACTGGGTGAGCCCAAAGCCCCTCACAGTTCCAGGCGCTGGGGCTGCTCCTGCGCTCAGTTCTTTGGGGTCATCACCAGCTCGTGCACACCCACTCCCCGCCCCCGCCCCCCCCCCTCCCCCCCAGCTCCAACAGAATCCCAACTCTCATGAGGCAGAGACAACCCAGTTAACTCACAGCATGGCCAGGGGGGCCGGGTCTTCCCTGGGGTCCCATGGCACCAGGCTCACCCTGCAGGAGCCAGAAAAAAGAAGAAACGACAGAAACAGAATTACACACACGGGGCTGGAGGGGGAGAGGGCTGAGCAGAGCAGGTGGAACACCAGTGCTCCCAGGAGCCCAGCTGAGCCCTGGCCTCCAGGCCTAAGCCTTCCAGGGCCGAGGCCCCAGCCCTGCCCGCGAGGATGGTGGAGAGAGAAAGCAGAGTCCCAGCCGGAGAAGGCCAAGCCCTGCCCTTTTAGGCTAATGACCCAACAGCCTATAGAAGGGGAACCAGGCGCAACCCTTCAGAGGAGGGAGAAAGTCAAGAGGTGCCGTGTTGGGCCAAACCTCCCCCGGAAAGGGGAGGAGAGGAGGCAGCCACGCTGCTAGTGAGCCAAGTGGCCGCATCCGGATCAGCAGAGCCCAGAGGCTGTCGGAAGGCAGCGTGCATCGATCCCAGCCCTCACCTCAGCTCCAGGCCGGCCACTGCTGCCGGGGGGACCGGGCTTTCCACAGTCGCCCTAAAAGAGAGAGAGGAGCTCACCAGACCGCCACTTGGCTCCCCCCACATGAGAGGGATCCACCACAGGCCCCGCTCTGGCCCAGGCCCTCTGACACCCTCAGGTTGGTGGGTCAGCCAGACACCAGCGGCCTCAGGAGGCTTGGATGCCGGGATGGCATCTCGGGCAAGGATCAGCGCTATGTCCACTCTGGCTGGGGCCAGGCTTTCACTGCTCGGCCCTTACCTTTGGTCCCGGGAGGCCAGGATGTCCTGTTTTCCCCTTGAAACCCTAGAAGAAAAGCAGGGAGCTGCACATCCCCACCTCCACCAGAGGCCTCATCCCATCCTCTTTCCTCAGGTTAACACTCCCCCCACACACACACCAAAGCAGAGCTGCACCGGGTCAGTGGTGACACCTCCCCGCTCCTCCCTGAAGCTCCACTTACCGGGGGTCCCATGAGTCCAGGTGGGCCAGCGGGACCGGGTTCTCCCTAGGGAGAGAGATGGGGGCATTGAGGCAGGAGCATTGTCTAGCTTGTACCCAGCTCACTCACCAAGGTCTTCTCCCTTCTCCAGCCCCTCCCCCACCTGCCCCAGGATGGAGGGAAGTCCTAGGGGGCAGAGGAAAGACTAAGCCAGGCTCAGCCTCTGACTGGCCATGGCCCCTGCATGAACCCCGCCCCCTCTCGGGACTTCAGTTTTCTGTCTTTTGGGTACAGACGGGGATCGATCGATCTGGAGGCTCTGCTCATTGCCATGGCTCCATCCCTTTCAGATTCCCCAGCAAAATCAAAGACCTTGCTCAAGTCCTTCCATGCAACCTGGTTCTTCCGTGGGTTAACCCATCCACTCACAGGCTGGGAACCTTGGCGCCAGCCAGTAGGAGCTGTTGACCTGGCCAGAGTCCAGGTCCCTTATACCATTGTGGTCACTCAGGCCACCCTGCCTGTGCAGGCTCCGAGCTAGACCTGGGGTCCCAGCCGGGGGGCTCTGGACCCCTTGCAACCTATAAAAATAGTGCTGAGGACCTGAGGGTTCTGTGTCTTTGGTTGTCTGAGTTTCTGGATAGGAATTTACTCACTCCCCTGTCCTGACTTTGGGGAGGTCTAGCTCAGCCAAGCTGGCCACGGCTACCAGGATAAGGGAGACCCAGGGAGGCGGGGTGCAGGGAGAGGCAGACCAAGGGACGGCACGGGCTCCCCCTGACAGAGGTGTGTGGAGGGGCCACTTCAGTCCCTTCATCAGGGCTCCCTGGACTTTGGCTCTTGGAGAAGGAAGGGGTGCCCTCCCCGGCGCATCATCTCACCCTGAAGCCAGGCTTGCCGTCCTTCCCGTCCAGACCATCCAGGCCGGCAGGGCCCTGTAAACAGAAAACGGGCATTTCTACAGCCTCCAGGACCCTCCAGCCTCGCCGCCCTCACCCAGCTCCCAGCTCTACCAAACACACGCTCACACCCCCGTGCACACGCACACATCACCCACGCCTGTCAGGCTAAGGGGGCACGCACTCACCTGGATCCCGGGAGGCCCTGGTGGCCCAGGGGGGCCAGGCATGCCTGATGGGCCTCGCATCCCTTCGCTGCCCTGGAAACAAAGTCAGCAGAGCCTCATCCCAGGCTGGAGACAAGGCCCTGGGCCACATGCTCGGGGACTACTGGAGGCCAGGACAGCTGGCTTCTAAGCCAGCTCTGCTCTGGACCAAGTGGATACACTCCACACACCACTCCCCCAGGAGGATCTGTCTCATCTGCAAAGCATTCCGTGCTGCTCCACAGAAGGGACAGAGCCCGCGAAGTCTAGCGTCTTCTCCAAGGTTGCCCAGGGGCTGGCATGGTGGGTGCTCAGCAGCACGTGCTGACTGAGGCGCTCAGATCGCATCAGTCCCAACGAGGCACCAAGCACTACTCAGCCTCTGATTCTCCCCGGTGAGCAAGGGGTGGCCCCTGTCCTCCAGGAGCTCACAGTCCCGTGAGGGTCACAGGCTCACAATCAGGGCAACGCAACAGTCCACGCGCTCTGTGGGGAAAGGGGCCGTAGGAGCTCAGAAGAGGGAGGGGCTCACTCCGGCCCGGGTGAGTCACAGAAGTGTCACCAGATGCCGACTCTGCCTGGTGTCTGAGGCCTGGCAGGCGGCGGAGGAGGAAAGGGCACGTCGACGGGAGCTTCAGAGAAGCAGAAGGAAGGATTTGGAGGTGGTTGCACGCCTGGCCTAGCCAAGGGTGTCTGTGGAGCCCCTGTGATGGGTGGAGGAGGAGGCTGGGGAAGTTAGAGCCTGGTGGCCGTGCTCCACATTATTAAAAAGACCCGTGATTTCCATGGAGCTCCAGTCGCGCAATCGGTTAGCACGCAGTACTTATAAAAAGACCCGTGATTTCCAAACGGCACTTCTCAGAGTCCTGGGGGTTCCTGGAGGGCCTCGGAGCTAAGGGCACAAAGCGGGGGGAGGGGGGGGAGCGGGGGGGGGGGCGCCAGAGGGTGGGATTCCAGGACCCCCTTCCCTTGCCTTAGCCAGAGAAGCTCCACTTAAATCTATTTTATAGATCAAGGGTCCACATGAGCTTCTATGTGATGACAAGGCTCTAGACAGCGGTTCTCAACCTGTGGGTCGCGACACCTTTGGCAGTTGAAGGACCCTTTCACAGGGGTCGCCTAAGACCATCCTGCATAGCAGATATTTACATGACGATTCATAACAGTAGCAACATGACAGTTATGAAGTAGCAACAAAAGTAATTTTATGGTTGGGTCACAACATGAGGAGCTGTATTTAAAGGGCCAGAAGGTGGAGAACCACTGCGCTAGGACTACAAAATAAAGTGAAAACCACTGCTACAGGCCCTGGGGAGCCATTGAAGTTTCAAAATAGGGGAGTGATGACAATAGACCATTTGAATTAGAGTGTTTACAGGAGAAGGGGCCAGACAGACATCTTGGTGAGGAGGGCTGCTGCACCCCCAGCGGGGAGAGGGTGGCTGCCCTGGAGCAGTGGCTATGGGGGTGGCCAAGGGGAAGGAATGCAGTTAGAAACCCCTGGGGTGGGGTGAGGTGGAGGGAGACGAGCTCTGGGTGGCAGTGCAATGCCACCACCCACCAGGAGGGGTCAGCACAGCCCCAGAAAAATGTCCGCTCCACGGGGAATCGGGAATGGAAGCCCTGGCCAGAGGTCTGGGATTGTCCGCAATGACCATCCGAAGGCTAGCAGGCAGCCCGGGAACAGAGGCAGCACAGAGGGCTCCGGCAGTGGCTGCCAATCAGGTCCCTCAGAAGGGAGGGAGGTGGCCCCACCACGGCCTTGCCCATGCTGGTGGGCCCTGGTTCTGGGAAGCAGCCTGGGGGCTCTCTGGGCCGGGAGGGAAGCCTCGGCTTTGCCTCTAATTTGGTGCGTGCCCCTGGCATGCCCTGGCCTCTCTGGGCCTCATTTCTTTACCCGGACAGCGAGTAGAGCAAGGGAGCCCGCTGTACGTCATCCCAGCTGTGCTGTGTGGGCTCCCCCGGCCCCGAGAGCTCAGTCAATACTGGGCCTCTTACACCTCCAGCTGTCACATCTGAGAAGCCCAGAAATGGGGCTGAGACAGGAGCGGCAGCCTCCCAGCCCAGGGCAGTTTAGCAAGCCAAACCCGGGGCGGCCAGCGCGGGGCTCCCCCGACGGCTGCCCCTTCCCACCCTTGTCACCAAGTCACACTGCGCCTGTGGCAACACCACCTCCAGGTGAGTTTCTTCCTGCTGGTGTCAGGCCCAGAAGGAAAGTGCCCGGAGCTCCCCCTGCTGTGGGCGCTGGGGCTCCCGGTGCCAGCACACTTCCTCCTTCCCCCAACTCCTCCCCCTCGCAGGAGACGAAACTGGCCTAGGCCATCCAGTCACACCCTAGTCACCCCCCTCCCACTGTACCTCTCTGCCTTCTCCCCACCCCCCCTCTCCCATCAGGCAGAGACCTCCTGCAGAGGCTGGCGGGTGTACTGGCCCATCCTAGGAGCCCACTGGTTTGCCCGGGGCCTTGTTGCTAGTATGGCCCTGTTGCTAGGGCCATCCTGGAGGTCCTTTCCCCACCCTGGATGTAAAGGAGGCGGTTCTTGAATTCCCAAAGGCTTGATGCTGGGGGTGAAACGGGGGTGTGTGGGAGCTGAACGACTCGGATCTGTGACTGTGGCCAACTTGGAGTCCAGCTCACCTTTTCAGCTTGGGGGCCGGGTGGGCCCGGCGCTCCTGCTTTGCCTGGGAATCCAGGGGGACCCTATATCAACAAAGGAGCAGATTGGAATGAATGTGGGCTGGAGGGGGAGCTCCCTCCTTCTTCCTGCTGCGTGTGCCCCACTGTTGTAGATGCTTTCTAGAAACACCACCCAGGAGCTTTGGGTCCGGCCGGCCTGCTGGGCTGGGGCCCACCCAGGAGGCCCTGATCTCCAGGTCGAGGCTCCTGGAATCAGGCCTGGCCACCCAGGCTGCCTCCCACCGACCGCTCCCCACCCCCCACCCCCCACCAACCCCCCCGCGCCTCTTCCCTCCCCTCGACAGGCCCGTCCAGCCGAGCCTGGCTGGTCAGCCTGCCCTTCCAGATGGAATCACATCAGGCAGAGCTGCTTCGCGTCCTCACTCACCGGCGGCCCGGGAAAGCCCGGCTGGCCTTGAAACCCCTGCGGGAAGAAGCAAGGGACAGTTTGCTGGGCTGCCCTCCTCTCCCACCTGGCCACTAGGTGGAAAGAGTGACAGGGAGATGTTGCTTCTAGACATGGGCCTTGCCCTCCACTCTGCCCAAGATGGCCAGCAGGCGAGGCTCTGGGCATGAGGTGGGAGGTGACAGGTCCAGATGGATGGGGGCTGGGAGGCTACAGCTGGCCACCCCTCCACACATGAAGGTGACCACCAAGGAGAGGACCCAGCCTCTGCCCTGCCCTGCCCCCCCCCCCCCCCAGCCCTCCACTGTGGTCAGATCGGCTAGCCGGGCCCTAGTTGCCACTCACCTGGTCGCCCTTCTCACCGGAGCTCCCTTGGGGTCCTCGCTCTCCTCGGGGACCCTGTCACCCCAGAGATCAATGCAGATGGAACTCAATCTTCCTGCCCCCAGACCCCAGGGCAGGACCAGGCCTAGGCCCTGGTCCCCAGGTCCACATCTCCCCGCCCCTCCCTTACTCACCGCTGGGCCTGGGGACCCTGGGAGGCCTTCAGATCCTGGTGGGCCCTGGGGACACAAAGGAGTAAAATCAGTCCCTCTGATGGGAGGAGGTGGGCCATCAGGGGACGGGCAGGGGATGTGGTGGGAGGCCCTCTGAGCTGACAGGATTCCCCACCCCTACCCCCCCCCCCCTCCACCCCCGGTCTGCTCAGGCTTCCCCTCTTGCCTGAGCTACTGGACTAGCTCTTAACCAGCCCTGCCCCCCACTTGGCTCACAGCCAGCGACTGGCTGCCATCTCCTCCAGCCCGGCTGGGGTTAGAACACTCTCTTGCTTCAAAACGTTGCCTGGCTCCCCTCTGCCAACTGAGGGAGGAGCACAGTTTCCACCAATGCCGTTTGGAGGCCTTCTGTGACCTGGTACCCACCACCTCTCCCTTTCTTATCTCCTGCCCTGCTTGGTCAGCCCGCTGTTCCCTGAACACACTGCCCATCTTACACCCTGGGCCTTTGCACACGGTACCCACTACCCACAATGCCCTCCGTTCCCGGACCCCTTCCAGGCCTCTCAAGTCATTAGATCATTAAATGGCTCAAAGCTGTTCCTTCAGTGCTCCCGGCCCCGGCCTCTCCCTCTGGGATTCCCCAGGACAGAAACCTCGTGACCCCCCCCCCACTTCCTTCAGGGCTGAGCTCAAAGGCCACCTCCTCAGAGAGGCCTCCCTGACCGTCCCTGTTAACAGCGCTCTGCACGCCACTCCAGCCCTCACCCGTTTTCTCCATCAGATCTCTCATGATGCGTATCTGTTTGTCTATTCCTCTATTGTCTGCCTCCCCCCGCCCCCCGGAATGTGAGCCCTATGAAGTCAGGGGACAGAACTGGCTGTTTCATTCACCACAGCATCCTCAGGGCCTGGCGCCCAGCAGGCCCACAAGTTCTTGAATAAATGCACAGCGCGGTGGGCGGCTGCACCCACCGGGGCCTCGCTGACATGTGTGAGGTTCGAATGCAGGCTGCACCCTAACTCACTAACTAGCTGTGGGACCCTGGTGAGCCACACCGTCTCACCAGCCTCAGCGTCCTCATCTGACAGCAGCCCGGCTCCTGCACTCAGCCAGGGCCTGGCTCTGCAGAGGGTGGCTCCGGGCTGCGGAAGGGGGGGTGGGTGGGGGTGGGGGGGTGGGGGGACCGACCAGGGGGCTGAGCTAGGTCTAGATCCCAGCCTGGGCCTCCCAGGCTGCCCACCCCGGTAAGCCTGCCTCTGCTGGATGCGGGTGGGAGGCGTCTCCTGTCAGCTGACTCCCGGTGCCCCTCCCCTGGGCAGGCGGCCATTGGCTCCATGAACCCTGCTGGCATTCTCCTCCCAGCTCTGGCCTCCGCAGCCACCAGCCTGTGCTGACTGCTTGAGATGCAGCTGGAGTGACTCAGGGGACAGGGAAGCAGGGGTCAGTCCTCCCCCCGGCTTCTGGGAAAATCTCTGTGGCGGCGGTGGAGGCAGGGCCAGGGCCGGCTCTCTGAAGCCCTGCGCCTGCCCCCGCGCTGAGCTGCGACTCAGACTCACCGATTCTCCCTTCTCTCCCGAGGGTCCAGCGTAGCCCCGCTCTCCCTTGATGCCCTGACAAGCGAGCAGAGAGAGAGGAATTAGCCCCGCGGCCTGCTGTCACCGCACTAATGCGAGGGGCGGAGACCGCAGCTGGCACACAGACGCGGGGAGAGAGGTGGGCTGCGGGGGTGGCCCTCGGTGGAAAGGGGGGCAGGCCCACCCAGTGGGCTCCGGTATGGGGTGGCGGCTCCCTGCTGACCCTCCGATTCTCTCAACACCCCACCCCAGGAGCGGATCTGACTGGCCGGGGCTCAGCCTCTCAGGGTCCTCCGAGAGCCTGGATGTGCAGTGACTGCAGCGGGTCCCCAAAGGGAAGGGAAGGGACAAGCCTACACCCCAGGGGCTTTCAGCAGCGGCTGTGCCTGGATGGCCGGGCAGAGCATGGGCTGCAGTGCTGGGGAAGGAAGGAGCCTGCTCTGCGGAGGGAGGTCCCGCCGGTCCCGTCCTGACCACCCCTCCCAGGCCCTGGTACCCCCAGAGCCAGCGCCCCCTTACTCACAGGCAGCCCCGGCGGGCCCATGGCACCTGGGTAGCCAGGTTGCCCTGGAGGACCCTGCAAAGAAAGGTCGACATGATCAGCCCCTAACGTGTCTGCTCCCCCTTCCTGGGGCCAGAGGGTGGCCAGAGCCAGAAGCCCCGGAGCTGCCACCCAGCAGGCACCCACCCCAGCACAGCAGCCACAGGGGCCGGGTCCCCCCTTGGGTCCCCCCTCCTCCCCCCACGCAGGGGCTCTAGGTCTCGACTTCCACTGAGACGCTGGGAGGGGCCCAGGGGCTGATGAGGACCCGGGAGAGGGAGCAGAGGGACCTGCTGTAGGAAGAGGTGGGGAGAAGAGCCCCCAGGGACGTTGGTAGGGGACAGGGGTGTTTGCCCCTTACAGGGAGCTGGGCGCCTGCAGATGGACCTCCTTTCATCCTGAGGGGGTGTGAAGACCCCACCCCGAGGGGATCGGGGCTGAGGGGCAGAGAGCTTCAAAAGTAGGGCACCCCCCATCCCATCTCCCACATGGCAGCCACCCTGGGGCCTGAGCTGTCTTCCTGGGGCTCCTCGTCTACCTCAGGCCCCTGCGGCCTCCTCTTACCAGTTCTCCCTTCTCTCCCGTCAGGCCCCTGAGGCCTCGCTCTCCTTGGAGACCCTTGGAGAGAAAAATCATGAGAAACTGCAGGGGAGGGCATTCCCGCCCAGCCCCTAACTCCTGCCCCCACCCCACGTCCTCTGTCTCTGTTCCAGGCAAAGGGCGGGGGGGAGGCTGCTGGTGGCCCCTAGGGTCCCAGCAAGGTGCCCATAGAGCGTGTGCCCCAGAAGGGTAACTGTCAGAGATATAAACTCCCATAGATGGGTGCCTCTCAGAAGCACACCCCCCAAGACAGGTAACTACAGTGATATGTCCCCCAAGTTGGCTGATCCCACAGGGTGCCTCCCGGGCAGGTGACTGTTATTGGTGTGCCCTATTGTAGTAACTGTCTGGGGTGTACCTTTAGGAGGGTGACATGTGTGTTCTTTCCCTGTGACAACTGTCTGGAGAGGTGTCCCTAGTGTGATGCTCCCACTAAAATGTCCCACCAGGTACCCAACACTTACCTGTCCAAGTCCCCCTTCCCCCAGTCAAAATCACCCTCTTTTAGGGACCCAGGGAGAGACGCGGGAGGCTCCCGCCAGAGCATTCTCTGTCACTTTTCAGGGTGGAGAGGGATCTTAATGCCCATCAAAGCCAGAGCGCCCCTCCCCCACTCCTCGCTCTGCCTTCATACGTTCACCTCACCATCAAGGGGCCATGTCGGCCCCTTCTCCCTCATGCCCGCAAGAGACGGCGCCCAAACCTTTCCACAACACAAGACAGATGGCTAGACGGACAGATGGCCCCTTCACCCAAGCAAGCAGAAACAGACAAGGTCCGGCCGGGATGAGGGCGCGGGGACAGATGGAACTGCGGCCAGGGGGGCCCCGCTCCCCGGGCCCTCGTCACCAGGCCTGGGTAGGAGAGGAGCCAGGCCCCGGGAACACGCAATCTGACAAACAAAAGGTTAGTGTCCACGACCCAGGAGGGAGCAACAGTGAGGATGGGGATGACGGAAACACACCGTGATGATGATGAAGGCAGAGCAATTAACGACACCTGGCAGAAGGCGCCGGCCAAGAGGCCGGGAACAGAGGGGCAGGGCCCCCCGACACTCAGAAACCCAACTGGCTGGCATCCCGTGTCCAGCCTCGGAGCAGGCTGGCACTGGAGCCAAGAAAGAGGAAAGGAAGGGAAGGAAGCTGAGCGTTTCCTCCAGGACGATGGGAACGATGCAGGCATCCTCGCCTTCCGGTTCCCGGGGGCCGCCGGCCAGCCTGGCCAAGCAGCAGGGCAGCAAACCTAGGCCAGCCTGCAATGTGAAGCCCTAAAGCTTTGGCATCTCTGCCGGGCTCAGTGCCAGGTGCCTGGCAGGGCCCCAAGAACGACTTTCAGCAAATCTTTAGTCAACACCAAAGGTGGGAGAAGCAGGAGGCAGCAATGAGAAGGGAGGAATGAAGAGGCCCTTAGAGGCACCAGCGTAAGCTAAGAAGGTGAAATAGCTCCGGAGGACTTATGGGGAGCGAGGTGCGGTTGTGGGAGAGAAAGCAGGAGAGGTGGGAGAAGGGAAAATGAGAAGAAGGCAGGGACTAGGAGGAAGTCCAAGCTGCCGGGGGCCTTAGGAACCTGTGTCGTTAGCTACCATGCCTGCAGGCGGACAACGCAAACACGGAGGATGGAGGTGAGGGTGTGACGGCAAAGGAGACGGCAAAAGCCACAGAGACCTGGTTGGCGGGGGGAAGGGAGGTCGAGCAGCGCTAGGTTCTTACAGGCAATCCGGGGGAGCCAACGGCACCAGGAAAACCTGGGGGGCCCTGGTGGGAGAAACAGGCAGGTCACATCTCACAAGCACAGCCTCCCCGGGGCAGTCTGGGGGTGAGGGGTCGTGGGAGAGGTCACGGGAATATTGCAAGGCAGCTGGAGAAGAGGCTCCCTGGAAGGCTTGGCCCAGAGACACGTGCTCCTCCCCTTGGCTCCAGGAGGAATGGCTCTGCCATCAGCAGAGACGCGAAACAGTCCCCAGCGTCAGCAGCCCTTCCCGAGTCTCCCTGCGTCTAACTGAGCCCCCTTGCTGGAGTGGAAGCCCCTCACGCCTGCTACCTGACCTCCACAGGCTCCCAGATGGAAGGCTCCTGGTTCTAATATAGCTCCCACCAGCCATTTTTTATTTTCTCCAAAGAAAGCATTTTCAGTTCTTCCCGTCCTTTCTGGTCACTTCTATGTTCCTGCCTTATCAACACCACAGAGGACTCCGAGGAGGAGGCCCCCGGTCTGGCCTTTCTTTGTAGACTTGTCCTTGCGATGGCCCCACAGAGCAGTGGAGGGCAGCTCCATCGCAGCCCTGGCCCCTGGGGGCCTGGTGTCACAGGGGCACAGAGATCTAGGCTGGTCGCCACGTGCTTTCCTGGCCGCCGAGACCACGAGCCAGAAGCCTAGGCCCCCTGGCCTGGGCAGCCTGGGCCCCTGGTGCAAGGCACAGCGGGTCAGGGGCGGGGAAACACGGATGCGCCCAAGGGCCTCCTCTAAGCAGGACCACAGGCACAGCGGCCCATTCCCAGGGCCTCGGTGGTGGGAGTCCTCAGTGCCCACAGATGCTCCGACAGAGAAAGGAGCAGGCAGTGGAGGTTTCCTCGGTCTGCTCTGCCCAGCTTCCTGGAGACCAGGCAGCACTAGGACCCCTCTGAGAGAGCGTCAATCAAGCCAGGAAACCACAGATACTCACAACGGGGCCTGGAGGACCTGGGGAGCCCCTCACGCCGGGTGGACCCTGCAAAGGAAGCCAAGAGAAATGGATAGAGAGGCTCAGGCCCCACCAGGTCTCAGCGCCTTCCTCCTGGCTCACCACAGCCAGAGTCTCCAGGCAGCTGATGTCAAAGCTGATGTTAAACTTCGCATTCAGTTCATGCCATCATCCAACGAACATTTATTGAGCAGCTACTATGTACCAGGCATTAGTCCAGGTGCTGGGAGCACGGCAAGGAACAAAACACCAAGATCTGAGCCTCTCGGCGCTTACACCCTAGGGGAGCGGCGGACAGTGATCAATACCGTAGGACAGGGGCTGTCATGTAGTTGATGCTCAGTAGATGCCTGTGCGATGTTCTTATATGAAATAAATACACGGTATGTCAGACAGGGATGGGTGTGGTGAGACGGAAGCAGCTAGGGCCCTGGCCACTGTGGCTGAATGGTGAGAGCATTGGCCAGGGCACCGCAGGGTCACAGGTTCAATTCCCGACCCTGGCCGGGGCATGTGCGGAAGTAACCAATCGATGTGTCTCTCGCATCGTGTTTCTCTAACTCCCTCCCTCCCTTCCACTCTCTCTAAAAAATCAAAGAAAAAAAAAATCCTCTGGTGAGGATTAACAACCACAACAAAAGCAGCAGCCAGGCCGGGGAGGGAGGGTGTCGCACGGATCAAGAGCAGAGAGGAGGCCAGTGTGTGAGGAGAGCAGATGAGATGGGGCAATAGGGCGCCAGCCGACTGAAGGCCCCGGAGCCCTGGAAGGACTCCCAGGAGACAGGGAGCCACCGGAGGGCCCAGGAAGACATCTGGCCCGAGTGAGACGGCCCTCGGGAACGAAGGGCCACTGCGCAGGAGGGCCCAGGCCCTGGCCTTACCTCTTCTCCTCTCTGGCCCGGCAGCCCCGGAGGACCGGGCAGGCCAGGGCTCCCAGCACAGCCCGGCTCTCCCTCGCTGTTGTCTCCCTGGGGTGGACGGAGTTGGTGGGAGTGAGCAGTCGGCCGCTTCGCTCCCGGTGGGGCTCAGGGGGTGAAGGGAAGGCGAGGGCCACTCACCCGGGCCTCCTCCGCTCTGGGGCGCTCCCGCTCTGTGAAGCACTGGGGGGTGGGGGGGACAGAGGGGCTCTGTCAGGTGAGGCCACTGGGAGCCCTCCCTACACCAAGGCCGCCCCGAGGCCAGCCTCCTACCCGGGCACAGTTGTCAAAACCCGGCACACCGGGGATGCCTTGGTCTCCCTTCTCGCCTTTCTGCAGGAGGGCCGCTGGGCGGGCCTTCTGCCCCTGGACACAGTCCCCACAGATGCTCTAGGAGGGAAAGGAGAGGGCAGGGGGCAGGGGGCAGGGGTCTGAGTGGCCAGGAAGGGCCAGGTGGAGAGCCCCCGTCACCTGCCTGGCAGGCAGTCCTCCACCCACACTCCTCCCAGCCACACCCCTGCGGCAGCGTTGCTCCATCCTCAGGGGACCCAATCCCAACACCAGCTTTGCGTTTCCTGCAGGAAGAAGCTCTGGTGGGGGCCCCCCGCCAAAGCCACTTTCCAGACAGGCATGTGGGGGGAGGCAGAGTGGCCCACAGAGGCACCATCTGTCCCGGCTGTTCTGGCAACCTGCGCCCGCTGTGAGGACACGCCACGAGGACTTGGGCTGCAAAGGCCGGTTCCGAACAGCTTCTCCAGGAGCAAGGGGAGCAGCTGCAGGAGCAGCCAGGCCTTTGCAGACGCCTGGGAGGGAGCCCGCCCTCCGGCCCCGCCGATCCCAGCTGCCGGACTCCCAGTTCGCTGGGCCTGGCAGTCTTCCCGACCAGCAGGTGCTCCTCTCACCTGGCCTTTAACCTCTTTGGGTCACAAAGCCCTCTGGGAGTTTGATGGAAGCTGTGAGTCCTCGTCCCAGAAAAAGAAAACCCACAAGTGGAAAGTGGACTACAGTCTCAGAGGACTGGGGGCCCGGCGTCCATGCATGGCCTGGTGGGGTGTCCGTGGACCCCCAGGCAGGGCCCCTGCTCCACCTTCACTGCACTGCGAAGCCCCGTGATAATGGTTGTCGGTTGTCGTTTACTCAGCACCCAGGCGCCAGTCATCGTAATGGCCTGTGCACTTATCACACTCCGTCCTGGCAGCACCAGGAGGCAGGCCATCTTATAAGCACGTGGAGATAAGGGAGCCGACACCCGGAGAGACAGTGTGACGTGTCCACGGCGGGGGGAGCCTGGACGAAGCCCTGGTCTGTCTGAGGCCAGAGCTGGCGCTAGGGCCACACAGGCCCAGGCTTCCTCTGGGTTGTGCGTGTGCGTGTGGTGGGGGCTCCTGGTCAGCACCCTGGGTGCCATCTGACACCTCTCCAGACAGCTGCTTAGCCCCCCCTGCAGAGCACTTGGCTGAGAAACCATCAGATGAAATGTTACACAGAGAAATGCTAAATCCTGCTTGAGTTGCAGTCACGTGCCCAGGGCAGGACTTGGGGGGACCCAACTGCCGGAAGCCTGGGGGAGAAGCTGCAGTTTCACTGACACCACCCCACTCTGATCCACGGCATAACTGTGCCAGGAGGGTACCCTGGCCTCAGGCTGCTTCCGGAGACAACTCGGCTAGAGCCGGGTGGGGCAGTCTCTCTCCACGCTGTCCTGGTTAGGACCCGGTGGGGTACTGGGATGTCCATGGCACTGACTAGCCAGTGCTGGAAGGGGGTGGCCAGGACAGCGCACTCTGCTGGCCAAAGCTTGGGAGGGACCCCTGAGGATGCCAAGCTGGAGGAGAGAAGAGCTCAGATCTCCAGAGGTGACTGAACAAGGAAGGGCTGTGCCACGCTTGGTTCCCAAGGGAATCGCTGCCCAGCTTGAGAGGCCAGACCAAGCCACAGCCCTCGGGTGTGATCTTGACCGTGTCTGCAGGCCCTGGCACAGGCCGACTCTCCTCCTAGGCCCGAGTCCCCTTGTGCCACTAGACTTGCTTCTCGAATCCCATCTCCTCCCTGGATTCTTTCTGAATTGACCAGAGAGAGGAAGCCGAAGCCTTCTTCCAGGCCCCCACCCCGTCTGACCATAGATCATAACCTTGGCGGGCAGGCCCTGTCACCCCCTCCCACCCCCGCTGCCCGCACTCTGCTCTGCATGCTGCTAGGCCCTGCCCTACCAGGGGGGTACAGGGCCTCGCTGGCAGCAGCTCTGTGGTTGGAACTGCCAACAGCATCCACAAGATGGGTACCTTCTCAGGGTTCCTTCAAACAGTCATTCGGCAGGTACTGACTTAGGGGCTGTGAGGAGCCGGGCACCGCGCTGAGCCCTTTTAGACATGCTGGGAGCACCCCCCCCACACACACACACACACTGCCCACAAACAGCCCCATCTGCAGCGCCCTCTGCCACCCCCTCCAGTCCCTACTCCCTCCCGCTTATCCTCTTACCTGCAGGAGGTGCTGTTCAATGGGTAAGGATCCCTGCAGGAGACAGACAGGAGGGCTCAGGCGGGGAGGGGAAGGGGAAGGAGACTTATGGCATCAGGTAGAGCCTCGGCCTCGGGAAGCCACGTGCCAACCAGGCTTCTCCCAGAGGGAGAGAAGAGGGCCCCCCACTGCAGCTCAGGGAGCCGGCCTGGCAAGCTCGGCCCTGACAAGGGCAGGGAGGCGGCTGGACAGCGAGTCCTGGCCGGTACCTACCAGCTCCGCGGTGAGCCCCGGCTGTCCTGGCAAACCGTTGTTTCCAGGGATGCCCTGCAGCCAAGGAGAGACACCAGTGAGTGGGCTCCGCTCCCTGCGTCATTCCCACCATCCCCCCTGCCGCTGCCCTCACCCTGCAGAGCTGAGCCCGTAGTCTTAGCTCAAAACCCCCAGACCGGTGTGTAGGGAAAGCTGAGGAGGCCCAGCGGGGTGACCCCCAAACCAGTCCGACAGTCTGCTTTTCCGCGCACGTTACGGGAAGTCAGAATTGAGGCAGAGGGTCGTCTATATAGCAAGTAACTACTGGTTCTTTCTGTGCTAAGTCCTTTCCTACATCCTTCTCATTGAATCATCACAATTCCATTGAACTAGGTGCTGTCACCATCTTAAAGCCAGAAAAGGGAATTCAGAGAGGAACTGCCAAGGCCACAGGACAAGCGAGGCACGGAGGGGAGACTCCGAGGAGGACGCCGGCCTAGCTCCTCTCTCCGCCACTATTTCGGCACATTCCCCAAAGGACACTCCCCAGAACATGCACCACCAGGTGAGGCTGGGGAGCAGACCCAGCCGGGCACCAATCCCCACCACCTGGGTAACTTTGGCAGGTTACTTGGGGGGAGGGGGGCGTGGAGATCTCTGTGCCTCAGTTTCCTTATCTGTAAAACCCGTTTAGTGTACGGTGAGGCTTAAAGGAGACCACAGCTGTAAGGAGTTTAGTACAGGGCCGGGCACACAGGATGCTCCTGTGAAATGTTTGCCAAGCAAACTCTGTTCCCCTCACAGACTCGCAATGAGCATCTGCATGTTAAACACTCCTTGGAGGCAGGGAGTACGTTCCCCTTTAAGTCCCCAGTGCCCGCCACGGAGGAGGCGTGCATTAAACACCCATCGCATGAACGCACTGCTGCTCCCCCTGCTCCCCCCAAACAGGGTTTCCTTGGCCGCCTGAGAGTTGGCCTCCCTCAAGTCCCAGCTCCCAGCGATAGGACATGCCACCTTCTCCCACCAGCCACCGTATTTCAGGCCAGGTTCCCCCTCTTGCACCGCCACACGTCATGGCCCTGCCCTCCCCATTCTGTCTCCTTAATGAATGAATAGGGCAAAGTGCTTAGAACAGCGCCCTGGGAAAGGGAAGACACCTTGCACGTGTTCATTATAATCATGCCCTGAATTATTACTCACCCCATGCTCCTCTCTCCACTGCCCAGGTATTAGCTCAAGCCTGAGTTTTTGTGATTTTCTCTTCCTGCCCTCCCAGAATTTAAACGTCCACCTGTCAATGTGAGCAGCTCTACCCTAGCTGTCTAGTCTTGGGCACATCTCCTAACCCTGGTGCCTCAGCTTCCTCTCCTGTGAAATGGACGCAGATGACATGATAGAACCACGCATGGGCCCTGGACAGTAAGTGCCGTACATTTCTGAGCCTGTTTCTGCACCTGAGGAGGAGCTGTAGGAGACGACCTGGCGAGCAGGACCTGCGCCCTGCCTGGCACAGGGCGGGTGCCCATTGTGGGCTCAGCGTGGCCTCCAGCACTGGCGCTGGAGGAAGACCCGGTGCCCGGAACCAGGCTGGGCAGTCCCTCTTTTCTGCCTCATCCCCCAGCACGTCTTGGCAGGGTTGACACTGCAGCAGCGTGAACTTGTTAACAGATCACTTTGAAATGACTGCGCTTCCCCAAGCCCCCTGCAAGCCCCCTGCAGGCAGATGCCCGCTTCCTGGCAGGGGTGAAGCAGGAAGCCGGGCACTTGGTAAATGTGTGGCTGCCCCAGGAGGGAGGACCAGAGGTGGCTCTACTTCAGCCTCTGGGAGAGCACTGTGATCCCAGTGGAGACTCCCACCCGCAATGTGTGTGTGTGTGTGTGTGTGTGTGTGTGTGTGTGTGTGTAAAATCTCAAAATCGCCAGGGCATGGGGAGTACATCATTTATACAATGTTCCATGTGATTCTGCTCTGCTTCAGGCGAGAATCACTTTCTTTTTTTTTTTTTCAGGAGCTGAGAGCCAAGCATGCAGCAGCCACTGTCTGTGCCTCCTAGGAGCTCCCCCAATGCGGCCTGGTGTGCAAACCACCGGGGAGCTGTCCTGAAGGGCAGCACAGGGGGAAGAAAGTGCTCCGCGCCGGGAAGCTCAGGCCAGGCCACCCACGCCAGCCGATAACCTCAGCCAAGATGCCTCACTGCTCAGGGTCTCATGCGCCCAGCGGTGACATAGGGGTAACACCACTTCCTACTGGGGCTGATGTAAGGCTCCAGTGAGTGAGAGAATGGATGCAAAATAATAGTAGTTGTTGGTGTGATGGTGGCAAATGCCTTCTAAGCATCTACTATGTGCCGGGCATGGTTCTATACCTTTTGCATGCATATTGTTTTACATTCACAATAGCCCATGCGGTACATGCTGTAATTATCTCCGCTTAACAGAAGGAGGACTGGAGACACAGAGAGGGTGGGTAACTTGACCGGCATCACACAGCTAGCACATGGCAGAGCTGGGATTCAAAGTCAGGCTGCCAGGCTCTGGAATGAACACTCTCATCTCAGCTGGGCGGGGATCTCCACGCCAACTGCACTCCCCTTATGATCCCTGGCCTCCTCGCCAGAGGGGCCCATCCCACCTCGGCCTCTGCACCTGCTGCTTTCTCTGTCAGGAACACTCTCCCTTCACAGCTCATTCCTTGTTTCCTTTACCTCTTTGTTCAAATGTCACCTTCTGTTCAGCGTTCCCCCCAAATCTCTTCCCTGCCCGCCTTCCGTTTTCTATCCCCACTCCGTGTTTATTTTCCTCCTAGCACGGGTCCCCTTCCACACACTGTATTTTATTTATTTATTTGCTCATCGCCCGTGCCTCCTACTAGAATGCAGGCTCCAAGAGGACAGGGCTTTTCATTTTTGTCCACTGTTCTATCGCCAACCTAACAACAAACGAACGCAGCCCCTGGAGAAGGGCAGGTGTGCAAAACACAGGTGCAGCCCTGCACCAGGGTAAAAAAGTTTTTATCTGACCCAGATTCTGGGTTCCTGGCAGGTGGCCAAGGCCTGAGCCTGGCACGGGTGTCAGTAGGGTGCCTGGGCTAGCTCACAGCAGGACATGCCCTCCACACCACGCTGGGAGCAGAAGCACAGAGGAGGGAGAGATGGCAGGTGTGTGTGCAGGGCAGGTGGCCTCCCAAACTCATCTCTTCTCCCCCATTTACCTGCAGCCCAGGCATTCCAGGGGGGCCTGGTGGTCCGGGAACACCTGGGGGACCCTGAGGGAGAGAAGACATAATCAGACCCGGAAGAAAGCCCTGCCCCATTGCTGGGGGGCAGTGAGGCGAGGGTGGGCAAGCCGAGGGCGCTGGCGGACAAGAGGAGAAACAGAGGAGACAAGCGACACACACCTGCGGGCCCGGCTGCCAGGAGCTGCCCATCCAAAGTCCCGGAGCACCCTGGGTGGGAGTGGGGGGTCGCAAAAGAAGGGGAGAGGTTACAGGCAACGTCCACACCAAGCGCAGGGCTGCGTGGGGAGGCAGCTGGCGGGGCACAAAGCCCTGTGGGGCCCTTGCGTGTTGGGCTGGGGAAGCGGGCCTTCTCCCCGGCCGGGGGAGGCTCTCAGCACCACTCACCGGCATGCCCGAGAAGACGGGGTCTCCCCGCGAGGGACAGGAGCACTCCCCGGGCTCACCCTGGAAAGACAGGAGCCTTTGTCAGAGGAGGGCCAGGATGGAGGGCCTCCTGGAAACCGCCGTGTGGGAGGCGGCACAGGCTCTCGGGATGGAGAGGCCAGGGTTTCAATCTGGAATCTGTCTCTTGAGCACTGGACAGTCTGTTCGACCACTCGGAACCTCAGTCTCCTCATCTGTGAGGTGGGACGATAATACCAACTGCATAGGCTGCCCTGAGGATGGGGGGGATTTGAGGATGCAGAGGTCCTGCCCCATGGCAGGCTCAGCAAACGGGCTGCTGCCGTTCCTGCATTTTCTGTTTCACCACTGTCTGTCACAGCCCCGGTATTCTCGCCTCCAACGGTCGCAGCTTGTCCCGGCTGCAGCCCCGCTCCCGCTGGCCCAGCCTGGCTCCTGTGCCTTCTCTCCTGCTCCCTGACATCTCTGCTCTGACCACGCCCATTTGAAAATGCAGTTGCCCCCTGGTGGGGGGCGGGGTCTTGGAGTTCTCTGGGTCTCCTGGGGCCTGGGCCAGCAACCAGGTAAAGTGGGGAGCACTTAGGGCCTCAGCTCCCTGGGACCAGGAAGCTGGTGGAAGGCAAGGAGACCAGGGTGGTTGCCATTCTGCAGGCCAGGGCCACTGACTGGCATGTACGCAGGTTCTCTTCGTGGCTGGACTAGAGGGGCTGCATTTCCCCAGAGTGATGGGACTCACCTTCTCCCCCTGAGGCCCTTTTTCACCCTGCAGGGAAGAAGCACAGAACGATGAGTAGATCAGGGTGCGGACGCAGGGCCAGCTGCGGCTTCCTGCTGCCTCCAGACACTACTCACCGGCATCCCTCTGGCTCCTGGAAGTCCAGTCTGTCCTTGCTGCCCATCACGTCCCTGACGGGAGAGAGCGCAGGGTCAGTGGTTAGTGCTAGGCAGCAGCCAGCCATCGGCCTGCCTGCAGGGAGGGCGGCAGGACAAACAGAGGCAGCACCAGGCTCCCCGGTGCCCAGGTCCTGGAGGACAAGGCTGAGGCGCAGGAGACAAGGAGAGCAGGAAGGAGGGAGAAGCCTGGCATCTCCTCATCGCCTGAGAGTGTCAGACGCCAGGCCAAGCGCCTACCAGAGCGCGCTGCAGGGGTCCTCACCCCCAGCCCTGCAGGACGGCACTGTTCTGCGTCACAACTAAGGAAACTGAGGCTGAAAGAAATGTTATAAGAGGCCCAACAGCAGGGGCGCACCCAGGTCTGTGTGGCTCAGAGTCCCTGCTCTCTCCTCCCCCAGCTCAGTGCGGGCACGCATTCGCTCTATCACAAAGGTCATCTCGGTCGATTTATGGCAGCCCCTATTTCATCCACAAGGAGCCGGAAACTCCGAGAGGCTGTCACTGGCCTCTGGTCACAGCTAGTGAGTGTGGGGCGGGGACTGGGGAGCCTTCTGGGATGAGATTCAGCTCCAGGGAAGCAGGCCTTCCGACGGCTGCCTTCCTGTGGGTCATGCCACCTTCACACAAGGACCAAAGGCTCCCAGGGACCGGGACCACCTTCCCCTTCACCTCGGCTTTACACGGGGAGTCCCTGGGACAGGCAGGCAGGGACCCTGACCGCCAGTCCTGCTGGGCAATGCAGGCTGGCTGCGCGGACGTGGGCAAGGCCCTGGGCCCCGTGGGCTCCAGAGCACCCTGGAAGGAATCCACCCGTGATTCCCAAACTGAACGTGGAATGTCTCTAGGGATCCATACAGACGGAAAAGGTTCTGTTCACTGGGCCATTCTCAACGTTACTAAAAGCCCAAGACAAGTTCTACCATTTGCCCACAACCCGGCACGGCCCAGACTGGCTGAAAGGTAGCATTTCTTTGATTTAGGCTAGAATTATATCCGCTCACAAAATTGTGGTAGGTTCATGAGAAGGAGAAGCTGGCTGTTATACAGGACTTTGATGAATGAAAATGAGGAACCGCATTTATTGTAACTTAATCGATGCAATTTGTTCAATAGATACATCTTTTAGGACTTCAGACCCTGGTGGGACAGTAATAAAGGGAGGCCTCTGAGGGCTGGAGGTATTGCTGATCCAGATAGATCTTTGCTGTCCAGTATGGTAGCCAATAGGCACATGTGTCTATTCCAATTTAAAGGAGTTAAAATGAAATGGAATTTAAAATTCAGTTCCCCAGGCACACGAGCTACATTTCCAGTGCTCAGCAGCCACGTGGCTACAGTCTCTGGCGGTGTGGAGCGAAGTGTTTCCATCGTTCCAGGTAGTTCTGGGCAGCACTGGTTTGGATGACCCCTAATGCCTCCGAGGCTTGAAGTAGGGGTGGGGGAGCTAACGTATGGGCTTTGAGTCGGACAGAATTGTGTCCCAGTCCTGGCTCTGCCTCTTCACTCTCTGGCCTTCAGTTTCCTCGTCTGTGAAGTGGGGACAATAGTAGCCGTTCCCTTACAGAGCTGTGGGGAGGGCTGAGGGGATCCCTGCTTGTCTAGAGCTTAGCATAGGGCCTCAGCACAGTCACTGCTCCCAAACTGGGGGTGATCAGTATTGTCGTTATTCAGGTGCTGCCCCCAAACTGTGTAGTCTTTTCTCCAAGGCTGGGCTGAGCTGAGCTGAGCCTCTCTGCTCCCATCCCCCCTGCTGCTGGATGGCCAGGGTCAGGCCTGTGTCCTCTTCCCAGATGCAATACCCCGGGTCCAAGCAATACCCCCAGCACGGAGCACAGAGAGGACCCTTACCGGAGGCCCAGAGACACTGGCACCAGGGAGTCCCATGGGTCCAATGGCTCCTTTCACCCCTGGAGATCCCTGCAGAAGAGAGGGTACAAAGGTTGCCGAGCAATCCAGCAGGTGAGACACACCAGACCAGGTCTCGGGCTGCTCTCATGGGCATCACTCCGTTCCCATGTCCCCTGTGCCCACGGCCAGGGCACCCGAAGCAGTGCAGGCCTAGTGCCCAAGGAGGCAGAAGCTCACCTTGGGTCCCTTCTCTCCAGCAGGGCCAGGTGGTCCTCGAGGCCCCGGAAACCCCTGCAGGTGGAATCACAGCTAGTTACCCCTTATCCTAGAGCGGCCCCTGCCCCTGCCAGCCTCCTCCAGACAGACGTACCTGCACGCCAGGCAAGCCCGGGGCTCCAGGTTCCCCCTGCAAGTCAGAAAAGGCAGACTGGGCCACACCTGTGCAAGCCAACCTGCCCCACTGGCAGACCTGGTCTGGGGTGGGCTATCTGCCAGGCCTCAGAAGAGCACCCCAAGGAGACCCTGAGGGTCAGAGAGGTGGGCGTCAAAACCAAGAGCCTGGACAGAAGCACGGCTAAGGCTGCGGCACAACTCTATCCCAGAGCTGTGCCCGTGAACGCTCAGGGGAGGGCAGAGCTCCGTGGTTTTCAAGGCAGATGGGAGTGGACAGCTGGCTAGTAGGAGTGTTGGGGGAGGGGTGGCAGCAGGCAAAGGTAAGGCTGGAGACTTACCTCGGGCCCCTGGACTCCCATTCCTGGAGGACCAGGCTCTCCCTGCAGAGGAAGGACAGCCTTGGCTTGAGATTCCCACTCACCCTTGACCTCCTTAACCTCCTCCACCTTCTCCCTATTCCAAAGCTGATCTCCACTCCCCACTCCAGCCCCCACATATCTCCCACCCCGACTCTCACCCACACATACCTGCAGCTCAGCCCCCCCCCCCCCTCCCCATATAGCCACACCTACCTGCATGCCCTTCAGGCCTGGGGGCCCTTGAACTCCCGGTAAACCAGGCTGGCCCTAAAAGACACAGGTGGCGCATGGGTCCCAGGGGGTAACGGGCAGCCCAGGTGAGAAAGGACCAGAGGGCAGGCAGCCCCAACTCACCGGTTTCCCAGGCCGGCCCACGCCTTCTGGGCCTGGCTCTCCTTTGGGGCCTGGCTTCCCAGGCAGTCCTGCCGCGTGAGTCAACGCCCCCTGCAGGCTGGGGCAGGCAGTGCAGCCATCGCCCTAGTCAGAGACGGGCATAGCCAGGAGTGAGCCAGGGCTGGCAGCTGGGCCAGCAGGAGGCATGGGAAAGGGGGGTCCGTGTGTCCCTCTGAGAGCTCTGTCCCTCCCCTGCCCCCACCTCAGCCTGGGAAATCACAACAGGCGCCCGACACTCCTGCCCCAGAGAAGAGCTGAGGCGCCCCCACCCGGCGCTCCGGCAGCTGAGGAGGCTCACAACCTGACCCCCGTCTTCCCCTCAGAACCCTGAGCCTCTTGGTGTTCATGCAACAGACTGCCCACCGCCTGCCCGACCTTTTCTCCTTTCGGCCCCACGGGGCCCCGAACCCCTGGCTCTCCTGACAGTCCCGGCTGCCCCGAGGTGCCTGGCGTTCCGGGATCTCCAGGATTCCCTGCGTCACCCTGTAAGGAGTGGGGATCAAGGAGGGCAGAGGTGACCCAGCGGGGGCAGGTTGCCCTCTTGGGACCTGCAGGTGCTCAGAGCCCTTCGCTGGGCCTGGGGCTGGGCAGAGAGTAGAGAGTAGGCACAGGGCAATCTGGAAAAGGAGGAGGAGAGGGCATCTGAGAAGAGGGGGTGCCCTCCCATGCCCACCAAGGCTTTCTCACCTTCTGCCCCTTCAATCCACGCTCTCCAGCCTTGCCCTGAGGAGAAAGCATTTCCATGCACTCACGCCGGACCCCACCCTCACCCCCACCCCAGTGGCTGTCACTGCGTTAGACCCGGGAAATACAACCCACGTCTCTGCTCTCAGGCACTGTAGAGATTAAGGGCAAAGACTGGAGCCAGACTCCTGCCTGGGTGACCCTGGCAAGTTACTTCATCTCTGTGTGCCTCGGTTTCCTCATCCGTCAAATGGGGATGATAAAATAGCATGGGCTTCTACACTGTAAGGTTCTTGTGAGATTAGATGAGCTAATATAGGTGACGCAGTGCGTGGCTCCTTGTGCACACTGCCAGTGTTTACTGTTATTGGTTAAAGCAGTGACAATAATAATCACCACAGTGGCAACTGTCATTTCCCGAACGCCTAGTGTGTGCTAAGGGCCTCACACACATCCTAGGCTTTCCACCACCAGGCACGGGAAACAAGCACAGCGCAAAAGGGACTTGCTCACGTCTAAAGGCTAGGAAACAGCAGACCTGGACTCTGAACACAGGTCTGTCTGGTCCCAGTTTGGTACTCTTTCCACACATCCCATCATGCTATGTCCTGGGACCCAAGTGTCTGCTCTCGGATACTGTATCGATTAAGGGAAAAGACCTGAGCCAGACTCCTGCCTGGGTGACCCACCTACTCCCCACTGCCCAGGGAGCGAAGAGACCCGGGGAGGCAGAGGGCCCCCGCCTCTCTACAGCTCTATCTGCATCCCCGCTGTGAGGCCCTGGAGCTCACCTGTTTTCCTGGCAGGCCATAGCCCGGAGGCCCAGGCTCGCCCTTTTCTCCAGGAGGGCCAGGCAAGGCCAGCACGTGGCTGTCCCCATCCTGAGGCTTGGACAGAGCTGAGCATGGCTCACAAGGCTCCCCCTGCCAAGCAAGGACACAGGGTTGGAGGCCCCAGGCCAGGCTTGGAGTCTGGGGAATGTAGCCAGGCCTGACATGGCACCTCTCATGGGCAATGGATATCCCAGGAGAGGTTGTGGAAGAACAGGTAAGAAAGGAAGGTGGGGCCAAGTCATCAGGGGTCACGCTAAGGGGTCAGCTGGGACCCTCAGACATGAGGGAGCCTTGGAGAGCTTGAAGGGGAGCAACATGAGATGTGTTTGGAAAGTTTACCCAGGCTGTTGGGTGGGGAATGTCCCCATACTCACCTTTTCCCCTTTGGTTCCTGCGGGTCCCACTGGTCCTGGTGGCCCCTATATGACACAAACAACAACAACAACAAAACACAAAACACATGTGATGCCCAGCATCTGCCTGAGCCAGGAGGAGGCACCATCCAGGCCCGTCATCTCCCCGGGAGTGGGCAGCACCTCCCACCTCGTCCTTTCCCAGAGCTGCTGCTGCCCGCCCGCCCGCCCGCCCGCCCACCCAGAGTGCACTTACCGAACTGCCAGCTGGCCCTGCCTCCCCGAAATCACCCTGAGATCAAAGGAGAGAACAGCAGGTCACATGGGAGTGCAAAGCTCTAGCTGAGAAACGACAGGTTGGCCTGGGAGAGCCGAGTCTGGACATATATTCCAGTGTTTCTCACACTTAACCCTCGCACACCCACAGAACCCCTCATTTGAGTCACGCTGCACTGTAAGGTCAATGCTCTAATTCAACCATAAACACACATGTTAGTTAACACGGGCCCTGAAATCGAGGACCCAGCCGAGAGGTGAAGATTACAGACTTCCTGAGCTCAATCCCACTTCTGCACACCCATGTGACTTTGGGCAATTTACTTGGCCTTTCTGTGCCTCCATCTTCTCCTCTGTAAAATGGGAATAATGGGGTCTCTACCCTATAAGGTTTTGGGAAGAGGAAACAATATATGTACAACCACTTAGCACAGTGCCCTGCACATAATAAGTAGTAAAGAGGTATTTATTTTATTATATTATTAGAAGGCCATCCTGAATGTACTTTATTACTTTATATTATCACTAAATTAAAAATACAACATTAAGGAATTCTCTTGGAGAACATGAGGGCTTTCAGGAATATGTTCTTCAACTCCAGTTTGCAAAACATTGATGAATTTATTTCACTGCAAATGTACAGTTTGGTGTCTTGTCTATCTTGTCTCTACTCCCCACCCAGGGCTCCTGTCTCCCTACTAAGAAGCCCAGGTGTTCCTAACTTCTAATCCAGGCCTCACCTTTTCTCCTTTCAGCCCTGTTGGCCCTGGAGCCCCAACTTTCCCCTGAAAAACAATCAAGTTATAGTGACAGCATCTCTCCCTTCCCACCCCTCTGAGACTCCATGGGCCCCAGTGTCCTCGGAGGAAAAGAAGCCGGCTCAGAATTACACACCCCACAGCCCTGCCGGCAGCTGGACAGTTATTTCAGTTATACAGCTGGGGACTCAGAGGTTCTAAGAGGGAGTTCTGGGGGCGAGTAACCTGGGGCAGTGCAGGAAGAAGGGAGGGACAGGCTGCAGGCTGGGGACACCTGCCCCAGGGCCGGCCCCTGGCCTCTGCCTTGAGATGTGGGGGCCTAAGGAGCCAGGGAGGACACTGTAGAGCAAGGCCGGGCTGGACTGGGCTGGGCTGGCAGGAAGGAGCTGCTCACCGGAAGGCCAGGAAACCCGAAGCCAGCGGGCCCCAAAGGCCCAAGCTGCTGGGCCCCCACAGCTGGGCTGCAGGACAAGCAGGACTCCCCCTGAAGAAGGAAGAGAAGGGATCAAAAAGGCTCCCAGTAGTCAGAGGGGGCAGCCAGGTGACTGGGTTCCCTCACCTTCTCTCCTTTGAGGCCTTGGATGCCAGGGTCTCCCTGTGGGGAGAAAAGGTTTATGGGCTGAGACTGGGCATGTAGGGATACGCCCCAACGTCCTAGCCACGTATGAGGACGGCCATGTCACACACCACAAGCATTTCAAACACCCAAGTGCCCTACGGGGCCTCCGGCCAGCAGTACCCCAGAGCCAGTGCTCATCAACCCATGAAGCCAGGCTGAGCTCTCCCACCGGGAAGTCCCTATACGTACCCGATCACCTTTCTGTCCTACAACTCCCAGGTCCTCCTGAAAAAAAGAGTCTGTGAGGGAGTGGGGTGGGGTGGGGTGGGGAGGCCAGGCCAGGACCCTAACCCAGCCCTGCCCACTCCTTCCCACCATCCCCACCAGCACCCACTCCCAGGCGGAGAGCACAGCCTCGCTCACTATAAGGGCTGGCTCCACATCAGCTTGCCCAAAAGGCATTTTAGCAGTTCCTTAGGAACGCTGCAGGGTTGCCACGGAGACCTGGGTGGCCTTCTAGCCCAGCACTAAACTCTATGGTTCAGCCGCTGCCGTGGAGCTAAGCACCTAGACCCTCTGCCCACAGTCTCTCTATGGCCATGAGAGGTACCCAGTCTCTCTGCCCAACTCCACTCCGTGGTGACACCCTCAGGTTCTTTGTGGGGTCCCTCCATGGCCACCCTAGGTACTCACCCTGGCTGGTGCAGGATCACCCGGTTCCCCCTTGGGCCCTGGCTTTCCAGGGAGCCCCACGAAGTTCTGGAACCCTTCAGGCAGCGTTGGGCACACTTCACAGGGGTCACCCTAGAAGAACAGAGAGACCATAAGTGGGCAAGGTGGGGCTGAGACCCAGGATAAAACAAGGAGCTCTGGACATTGGGGGGCCAGCGCCCTAGCCCCAACATCAGCAGGAACACTGGAGGGGCTTTCTGTTCAGCTGACTCATTCATTCAACTGATTCCTGGGCATCGCAAAACTGCGTCCTCACAGCGGCCATCAGAAAGCTTCGTGCCCGTTTACAGAAGTGGGAACTGGTCACGGTCATAAATCATGAGTGGCTGAGGCGGGCCTTGAGCCCAGCGGTGAAACTCCCCAGCCAGGCTCTGTGTTTGGCAGTCACATTCGCACACTGTAGTTACAAAGAGGGGGTGGGGGTCCACTGAGGAAGGTCAGCACCCTTGTCTCAGGGCCCTGGTGCTTAGTGTCACCTCCAGAGTGGGGCTCCCACTCCCACCCCAACCTGGGCAACGCGGCTGAGGACTCACCTTCTCTCCCTTCAGCCCCGGCACCCCTGGCTTCCCCTGTAGGAGAAGAGGTGGCATTAGGGCTGGTGCATCACGACAGGGCCTGAGGACCTAGCCCCACCTCTGGAAGCCTTGGTGGGGCAGGCTTGGACATGGTGGGCAGTGCCCCCCCACCCCCACCGAATTGGGGTCACTCACAGGCTTCCCGCCAGGACCTTCCTTTCCCGGCACCCCGGAGCTGCCCTGTGGTCAGAAGAAGGGTGAAGGGGGAGGCTCCTGGCTGTGACCTCAGCCCGTCCCCGCGTCCCCATGCAGCCCCCTCTCTGGTGGCAGGAGAATCTGTCAAATCTCCCCTCGCCTCCTGGTCTGTTTGGTCAGCGGAGACCCCCCTCTGCTGCCTGTCCTCATGCCTGTCTAATGCAAGTCCTCTGGTTGCAAAGGAAGGGTGTCCTGAGGCCTCTCGGTACCCCTTCCCAGGGTAGTAGGTTGGAACATGATCTGGGTGACCCCAGAGGAACCGCAGCAGACAGACAGACCACCATTTCAGGGCTTTTTGCTCACTGAGGCGCAAGGCCCTAAAACAGCGGTTCTCAACCTGTGGGTCGCGACCCCTTTGGGGGTCGAACGACCCTTTCACCGGGGTTGCCTAAGACCATCCTGCACATCAGATATTTACATGACGATTCATAACAGTAGCAACATTACAGTTATGAAGTAGCAACAAAAATAATGTTATGGTTGGGTCACAACACGAGGAACTGTATTTAAAGGCCAGAAGGTTGAGAACCACTGCCCTAAAATGAGCGTGGGCCCTCCAATCAAGGCCCCTCTGGTCATCACTAGACTTAGGGCTGCCCTTCCCGATGTCTGGAACCCAGGCCAAGGCTCCCACGTCGGCGAGCACTGGGAGGGGGATACGCCCCACCTAGGGGCCTGGTGAGCAGAGAGCCCAGCCTCCTCAGATGGATGCCTGGCCCCGCTCCCCCCACATGTTCATCACCCCAGCTTTCCCCAGCCCCATTCTCTCTCCTCCCGCCAAGCAGGGGACTCCCCCATGCGCCCATGCTCTAGCCTGTGCTTACCTTGTCTCCTTTGGGACCAGCTGGGCCACCCGGGTCCCCCTGAGGGCAGAAGCAGTGCCAGGGGCCTCACATTACAGAGGGATCTACTCTAGCCCCTCCCCCAGCAGGACCCTGGGTCTGGCCCCCCACCACTGGCCAGGCAGGAGAAGGGTCTCGGAAGAAAGGAGGGGCAAGGAGTACTCACCGGGATCCCAGGAAGTCCTATACCAGGGGGCCCAGGTAGGCCAGGTGGCCCGGGCTCTCCTGCCAGCCCCTCAGGCCCGACAAAGCCAGGGTCTCCCTAGTCAGGGGTTATGTGGGTGTGAGAGAGCTGCCGCCTAGGCTCAGCACCCACTCTCCACCCCACAGACACCCCCAGCTCACCTTCTGTCCTTTGGGCCCCATGACACAGATCTCTCCCGGCCGGCCCTGTGGGTGGGTGTAAGAGCGGCCAAGGCTTGGCCCAGACCCACTGCCCACCACACTGTCCCTCACCAAGCCAGACTCCACCCAGTGCCCCAAGGTCATCAGACGTCAGCCTCAGGGTATTGGAGGTCGGGGCTCTAAGGCCGGGAGTCAGGAGGCCCCCTCCTGGCTGTGACTCCTCAGCCACAGCCTGCCTCTCCCAGGCCTGTTCTGTCTGAGCGAGGGTATCAGGGTGGATTCCGATGGTTAAATTCTAGCATTCCAGACCCCCAGGCTGAGGGATGTGGGGTTGTGGTGGGGAGGGGCTGGGAGCCATACGTACATCTCGGCCTGGCTTTCCCATGGAGCCCTTGATGCCTCCGTCTCCCTTCTCGCCTTTCTGGCCCTGGAAGAGGTAGCGACAAAGTGATTGGGGTTGAGAGCAGGGTCTGGAAGAACAAGGGCAGCTCCGTCCAGGGGAGAGACAATTCCCTTCGAGGCCCAGGTCTCTGCTGCCCCTGAGATGAAAGGGCCTCGTCCCCACAGGAAGGTAGACCAGAACTCCCAAACCAGCCAGACCGCTCACTCTGGGGCCGGTGGCACTTCCCTCGAGGTCTTGGTGGGAATTTGGACATGGTGGGATGGCTGGGAGTATTGGCGGGTACTGCCAACTCTGTGCCTGATGTCACCTCCCTCCTCATGTCTGCAGAGCCCACAGATCTCCCTGCCACCCACCCCTTCAAATCCAGACCTGTTACCTTCTGGCCTGTGGAGCCCGGGAGTCCTGAGGGTCCCTAAGATGAGTTGGGGACACAAAAGAAGGCGTGATAAAGGAGAGGAAGGCTAGGGCCCCACTGCCCCTGCCCTCCCCCTGGTCCCGCACTCACCAAGGCTCCTGACTCCCCCTTCTCTCCCTTCGGGCCCTCTGAACACTGAGCAGGGAGACAAGGTGTTGAGAGGAGCCCAGGGTCCCCCCATGGGCGGCCAAGGGCACAGCCCCTTCCCCAGGGCTAACCCCATAGGGCGCTAAAGCAGGCCAAACCTCCAGCTCTTACCTGAAGCGGGGCATCCGGGGAGATTCGGACACAGTCATTGCCCTGGGGGTAGGGAGCAAGGGATCAGGGGTGGGGCCCCCTAGGAGAGTCTCCCCAGACCTGTTTTGAAGAGGATGGGCCCAGGAATCCCACAGTCCTAGGTGCCCCTAGAAAATAGAGATTTCCACACTAACCCCTAGACAGCTCCTGGCCCTCATCCCTCATTTGGGCCAGGCTGCAGGCTTCCGGCTGAGATGACGGGGATGATGGCTCACATCCCAGCCCACCCCCACCCCCCGGGCACGGCTGGCAAGGGTCCTGCAGCAGGCACGGCTGGGGCACTTACCCGGGCTCCCTTCTCTCCCTTGAGGCCTGATGGGCCAGGCGGGCCCTGCTCACCTTTCCCTCCCTGTGGATGAGACCAAAATGGGTGCTGGGACCAGAGGGGGCACATGGGAGCCTCCCTAATCTGGTCTTCTCCACCATCCACCCCACAAGGGTGTGTAAATGAGCACAGCCTCACCCAACCCCCACCATACACACAACACATGGATTCCATATGCATTCAACCACACGTCTCTCCTAGGCCAAGAGGCTCTAGCTGGCAAATCTATAGTCTCACGCAGAGGGTATCCCTCCCCCACATCCCTGCCCAAGCACACTAGCTCACACGCAGCACCCAGGGACACAGGGACACGTGCATGGATGCAAATGTGGAGCAGCAGAAACCCACAGAGATGAGTGTCAGGCTGCCTGAGTTCAAGTCCTGCTCCTACTGCTTTAGTACGTGACTCAAGTCATGTGACCTCTCTGAGCCTCAGTTTCTTCATCAAAAAAATGGGGCCCATGTCAGCAACTATCTCAACGTGTGGTACCAGGTGTTTATGCTGCAGGTAGAGTGCTTAGCACTGGGCCTAGCACTCAGTCAGCACTCACATGAGGGTGGCCCCAAGAGCTATTACATACTCACAGGTATGCACAAGCGCACAAGCTCACACTTGTATGCATGCGGCCTACCCCATCAGGATTCGGGAAGGTCATGGATGTGCACATGTGTGGCCCACAGCCCGATGTGCAGCGGGGCCTCTGAAAAGAGCGGTTCTTAACACCCTTATACACACCCAACCTTCACTCCTTCCAACACGCACATGTCTAGTCCCCACACACACGTACAGACTCAGGTAGCCCTGAGAGAAATGCAGCCCCGAGGTGACATGTGTGGGATGGGCTGGGATCTCCGAAGCGGGCAGGAGTGTCCTGCTCTCCATCTGGAACTCACCTGGAGGCCAGAGGGACCAGTTGTGACCTGAGGGGACAGAGGAGAGAGCATTACACCTCAGAGAGGGAGAAGACACCGAGCCCAGAGAGGACAATCCATTTAGCCAGGGTCCCACAGCGTGGTGACAGGAACAACACGCTGAATCCCAGTCCCTGATCTGTCTCCCAGGCAACCAGCTGGCTGACTTGGTATCCTAAGGCTGTCGAACTTGCACAGGGGTCCAACCCACCCTGTCCAAACCTGCCTGGCTTTGGCTGGCTCCGCCCCGCGGTTGCTAGGATAACATGGCTGCTTGGTTGCCATGGTAACCCTGTCTAGCTGGGGACTGCAGCCTTACCAGATTTGGTTGGGGACTAGATGGAAAAAGGGGCACTTCCAAGGGCAGGGGGTTTGGAGCTGAGGGGAGCAGGACTTGTAGCCTTTGTGGACCAATGTGACTTGTCACCTCAGAATATCAGGCCTTGGGGAAGTGGTGACGCATGCTGCTCACGGGAGAGGCACAGTTGGGTACCAGCTGGGCTTGCACTGAGTTCCTCTCCCTTGTCCTTCTGGACCCCAGAGGGAGGGTGGGCAGGGCCAGCTAGAGAGGGCGAGGAGGGGAGGCCTTGAGCCAGCATGTGTTTTGGGGGGGCCAGTGCTGGGCTGTGTCACTCTGAGTCCTTCCCCTTCTCTCATCTTCCAAGACCATGTGGGGGCCCTCAAGCAAAGCAGGCCTGAGTCCTGGGGGGGGCGGGGTGCAAAGCTGGGATCTGCAGCCAAGGCCCTGATCCTCCGGCCACCACCCGGTCCCCATTGCACTGGATCCCAATACATGGCCCAGATCACAGGGCGCGAGGCTGCCTTCCATGCAGCCTGGCTGGTGAGGATGGGGGTGGGGTCAAGCCCAGCTCGGGGAGATGGGCAGAGAGGGAGTGTGAAAGTGCACAAAGACCCCTTGTCCTTAAGCAGGAAGCTGCCAAGCAAACCTCTGAGCAACGCTCACTCCCAGCCAGTGCCCACCCCACGCTGCACATCTCCTGTTCACTCACATTGCTTTCCGGGGCACCATGGACACAGGGTGGGCACTGAAAGGGAAGAACAGGCCAGGAGGTCAGCTCTGAGAGCTCAGGACCACCCATGCATCCCCACACACGCACCAAGCACACAGAACATCATGTATGTTCTGGGCGAAGTCTGAGGGAGCATAAAGATAGGAATCATATCCAACAATTCTTGCCCCTTAATTCCTACCCACCCAGAGCCAGGCATTTCTCAAATGATGAAACTGAAGCCCAGAGAGGACTAGCAGCGGACTCTGGGTCACACAGCTTGTCAGAGCAGAATGGGGTCTATAATCTGGGGTCCCACGGCCAAGGCCTGGGCTCTCCCCATGATGCCCATGGCCACTTGCTGCCAACTCAGCAGGAGTATCCAGGACTAAACCCCACCCCCAGGAAAGGCAGCAGACAGACATGACCCAGCACTGATCCCCAAGGAATGCTGGGAGCTGTGTAGTCATCCCACACCCCCATGCCCAGGCTGCAGTGCCCCAAAGCCTTGTCCAAAGGGTTCATGCTGGCACCTCTTCAACCGAGCTCTTTTTGCCAGTCTAGATGGGAGGCTTACCTCATCGGGGGCTGTCTCCTGATGGGCCTGGGAAGAGGGAGGGCATGGGGGTGGGCAGGGATTGGAGGGGATGAGGCACTGCTTCTAACACCCCTGCCCAAGAACCACCAGGAGCAGGTGCCCTCAGTAGTGCCAGGTACTGTGTCTGCCTCACTCCCATTCATCCTTCCTTCTCAGAGCTGGCACCTATGTGTCTTAGCTCTGTCCAAAGGGGGCAGGTGGGAAGAGTGTGGGAGCAGAGTCTCTTATGCAAGAGGGCACGGAGGCATGGAGGGCAGACTGAGGGTACCGTGGGCTCCTCCCCCCACCCACCATCTCTACCTTTGTTCCCCTTTCTGCCTTCTGGCTGATTCTTCCCGTCAGCTGGGCATCCACCTGGGCAGACAGAATGAAGGGGAGCTGTTGAGGAGGGGCAAGTCTGGGGCCCATGCTGGAAAGGGGTACTCAGACAGGTGACATCTGGCACCTCCCAGGGCATCAAGAGCCTGTTCAGGCCCCTGACACCCCACTGACCCCTTCCTTTCCCCCCACCCACGTGATGTCGGAGAAAACGAGACCGTGAATCAATGAGATCCTGTGTTCCTGCAGCCAAAGGCTGGGCATGATGCCCAGTGGGCAGGGAGGTTGCCCAGTTGGTGGGTGGGGCTAAGAGGGGAACTGGGCTTCCAGGCTACCCCTAGAGAACCTGCGAATGAGCAGGACAGCTGGCCAGGATGCTGGGTGCAGAACCAGCCTGGCCTTGACCGGGTCTGGGCCCAGGAGAGTGAGCAAACCCCAAGGGAAACAGTGTGGTCTGGCCTCTGGCCTCAGGTATTCCTGTCCTGGAAACTGCCTTTGGTTACAAACCTCAATCTTGCCCTCACCAGGAGGGCCTGGGGTGGCATCAATGAGGGTCTGGGTAGTGCCAGAGCTAGATGGGCACAGCTCAATGCCAATAGGCAGGCAGGCACAGGGTCATCCCACGGGCTGTCTCTCTGCCTCCCTGAACCCTATAGGAATGGTACACACACAGGCAGACCTCCAGGGCCCTCCCCACCCCAGGTACAACTGACCCTGGGGCAGACCTCAGTCAGGTTGGCTGAGGAGTGGTCTCCCTATGCCTGCTGGGCCCATGTCTGCCTGCCCTGCCCACCCACCTTGCTCCTTTGAGGTTCCTCTAGGCAGAAGCAGCGAGTGTAGACCTTGCCCTCCGTCTGCGGGTTGATCTCGATGAGCTCATTGCTCTGGGTGTCCCGGCGGGCCTTGGAGGTCTCTGGAGGGCACTGTCCAGTGTGAGGGAAGGGCTGAGCTCAGGACAGAAGGCTGACACCACCCTTCACCCACTCATCTTAAGATTTCTAGGCATCTCCTCCTCATCGCCCACCTCCAGCACACTGTGCCCCTGCGCGGTGCCCCGTCACCCCCTCCCCCCGCTGTGCCGGGGCGGGCCACTCACCCCTCCCGGTGAAATCTCACAGCAGCCCTCCTCCAGCACCAGCTCGGGGTCGCAGTAGATGTGTGCCTGCTGAAGGTCAAACTGCAGGGGACACACAGTCAGCTTCACTCCATTTTAGCAGCTAGTCCTGGTCCCCAGTGAGGCACGGAGAAGGCTCCGCCCTAGGATTTGGCCTCAGAGGGTTTCTAGTCTGGCCTGGGAGACCATCAGGAATATCGCTGTCACCAAAAGGAAACGACACTGCGTGTGCAGGGAAGAGGGAGAGGAGGGAGAAATGTTCACCTTGGCCCAGAGAAACGGGGGGGAGGAGGCTGCATTCCAGCTGGGCATGCAGGACCAGCAGACCGTCAGCATGCAAGGAAAAGCATGGCAGGGGAAGCTAACAGCACAGGCAAAGGCACGGAGGTGTGAAAGTCTAGCGGGCGTGGACGGCCAGGATGGAATCGAGAAGAACAGAGCTACAAGGAGAGAAGTCAAGGAAGCCGCCACTGCGCACATCTGTAAGGACCAGATCGGAAGGGCCTTGAGTGCCAGGTGACTGTGTTTAGGATGCATCTGGGGGGCAGTGGGGAGCCAAGCCAGGATTCTGAGCAAGGGAAGGACCTGGTGAGAAACAGATTGCAGGGAGCTCGCTCAGGCCCCCAGAAAGCGGGAGCAGGGGCCAGAGCCCCACCTCGCACTCACCGAGACGGGCTTGGCCTGCTCAGCATCCAAGCCCAGAAAGACATGACCCACAGGCCGCACGGGTCGCCGGGGCCCCAGAGGCTGGGAGGAGGCTGAGGTGCAGTCCACATGCACGGAGGCCACGCGTTCTGCCACGCTCAGCTGCAGCTTGTGCCAACGCAGGTCAAAGAGCTGGGGCACCGAGAAGGTGCAGGACACAAAGTCGCCGTCGGGGCCCAGGGCCCGCAGTTCCAGGCTCTGCTCTTGGCTGTTCACTTCCAGGGAAATCTGGGGGGAATTGGGAAAGATGCCGGACAGAGGATCAGAGCCCCGGGACCACAGCATGGCACAGTTAAGGGCCCTCAGGTTCATTTCACAGGACAGGAAACGGAGGCCCAGAAAGGGAAGAACACTGGCTGGGGTCACAGGGTGAGAGAGGTGCTGGCGGGGTGGGGGTGGCCTGGAGGGTGGGCACTGGGGTGCGGCGGGGCGGCGCAGACATCCCCACCTGGGACAGAGCTGGGCGGGACTGGTGCTGCTCTCAGCCCCAAGAGCAATAGGTGTAGGAGTGGGGCTCACCTGCGGGTACCCTTCTCCATCGGTCACTTGAAACAAATACCACGTGTTCTGGTGGGTGTGTTTCTTCAGCAATAGCGTCAGCACCAGGGTGAACTCATCGGGGAGGCCCCGAGGGAATACTCGGCTGGGGACAGAGGAGGGAGGGTGCCCAAGGCTCAGGGGAGAGACCGCCTACTGCCCACCCTGGGCCCTGGGGACTGTTGAACCTACACAAGATACCTGCAGGCTCACACTTTCCAATACACACCCACTCATTTACAGACATTTCTTGAGTGCCTACTATGTGCCAGGTGTGGGTCTGGCTGCTGGAAATGACAGTAGGGGGACCACAGAGGAGGTGTCCACCCTCACGGAGCTTTCGAGCCTGACGGGGCGGGAGGCGATGGGGGGAGCAGACCATAAACAAAGAATCCCCAGAAAGACTATTTCACCACCTCATTACAATAGTGGCAAGTGCTTCCAAGGAATTCAGGATGTCCTAGGGAGAATAACTGGGTGTGTGTTGCGGGGGGGGAGGGGGGGGGAGGGGGAAGCAGGGAAGAGAGACACTAAAAAAAAGATGAAAAGCGTTCAGTAGGACTAGAGAAGCAAGAAAGAAAGAGGACCATTTTGGGAGATGAGGTTGAAGAGGTAAGCAGAGGCCAGAATATCCAGGGATTTGTGGGAGTTTGGACTCTCTCTCTCTCTCTCTCTCTCTCTCTCTCTCTCTCTCTCACACACACACACACACACACACACACACACACACACACACCCTCTTGCCAGGTTCCACCCCCATCCTGGGGTTCTCATGATACCCACAGGATGCAGACCTGTCCCCAACCACTGCTAACCAGAGACAGGAGAGGGACAGAGTGGGTGACTGGCAGGCACCCCGTCTTTGCCCACCCTGCAAGCCCTAGGAGTGGAGACCAGGGGGTGGGATAAAATGACCCATGGGTGCTGCTAGGCTTAGCACCTTCACATCCAGCGTTGCTGGTGAGTGTGCCTGAGATCAGTGTGGACTCCCCGCAGTCACTCTGGGGCCTTTACCGTGTGGGCTGGGTGAGCGGGGTCGCCCCCAGTCGCAGGATGAGAGGCCCATTGGGGTTGCGGATCTTCTTGATGGCAGATGTCTTCATGAAGTTGAGTCGGCGGATGAGGTTGAAGCCTTCAGGGGAGACACCAAGTGTGGGGCAGATGAGTGCAGGCCACTCCAGAGAAAGGCAGTGGGGGGACAGCAGGATGAGAGGGGCACTCACCAGTCACATTGGTCGATAAGTCACTTCTGTATTCCAACTTGAGTCCTTCTTGCTGCGAAGGTGGGCACTTCTCACCTGGAAGGAAAATGGATGTGCACAGGTTAAGGTAGCTGTACAACCAGGCTCTTGGGGATCCAGGAAGGAGTTTATAGTCCACATTCCGGACCTTTAGCCAGGCTGTGCCTTGGACCAGCTATCAAGGAGGTAAAGGCTCCTGGAGAGGGGACAGCTTACTTCAGGTCTCTAAAACCCTGAGGGAGCAGGCGGGAACCATGGGCCTGCCTCCTCCATAGGCCTGATTGAGCAGAAGTGTTGGGAGAGGCGTCACAACAGGAGAGATGGGGGCTAGAATCACAAAGGCCTTCCCAGCAATACAGATGTGGTAGCTGGGACAGGACTGTGAACACAGCTCCTGGAAGCTGCACATTGGACTCCCTGGCTGCCTGGCCGGAAGAAGACATCTGGATCCCTAAGCCTGATGACTCCACTGGAGCCTCCCTCCCCCAGGTCTGACCAGAAAGATTATCACTGTATTCAACAGCAGCAGCAAAGGGTGAGTCACCCCATGGCAATGGGCCCAGATTCCTTACAGATGTTGAAATTCTCTGCCCCATCCCCCAGGGGACCCGGTGAGACAGAGGAGAGCAATGCACATGTGCACACATGCAGAAACACACATGTACACACACAATTCACAGGCCGTCACGTGCCCCCAGATGCACACCTCTCCCGCATCAGCCTCCTTCGGCTGGATTTGGGTTCCAGTAGTTCAATTTCTACTCAGTTAGGAGGCTGAACGACCGAGCCCAGAGGGCACCCAGCAGGGCAGGGCAAGTTGCCCGGTCAACTTCCTCTGGCTTTGGGCCTTGGAAAGCTGCACCCTCTGTCTCATCCAGCGTCTGGGCCTCAAGGCGGGCCCTTTATCTGAGATCCAGGGCCAGCCGTGGAGGAGGAGCACTTGGCTGGAGGATGGAGTCTCCACCTTGAAAAGGATCAGAGGGGCCTGGGTCTCTTTCAGGATGCAGCTTCCTTTTGTAGGAGAGCCCACTGCCTGCTCCTCTCTACCCCACGGCCCGACCAGCACTCTGTGCACAGGAGAGGTTTATGTATCAGGGACGATGGGGTTGTCTCACACACAGAGACACAGGAATAGGCACAGATGCATAGAGGGACTCTGGGATGCAAACACAGAGAGGCCCAGAGACACACAAATATGCGGGCACACACACACACACACACACTCTAGCTCACCTGGCACAGACCCACAAGCACAAACACCCCAGGCCACCCTGCACCCAGCCTCCAGACTCTCCTATACGTGCCCACACGGCCCAGGTCACATAGGTACATAGGACCTGGCACCTCAGGGATCCAGTCCCGGGCCTCATGTGTCATCTCACCTGTATTTGCCCCATGGCTGCAGGTGGCCCAGAGACCAAGCAGCCACAGGCCAGGAGCCCAACATGCCCACATCCTGGCTCAGAGAAGCCGGCCACAGCCGCAGCACCTGAAAATCACAGAAACCAGGGAAGTGGATTGCTGAGCTCACGCAGCACAATTCCACATGTGGGCAAGTAGCAGCCAGCCCCTGGGGCCCAAGCACTGGTCTGGGGTGGCAGGAGGTCTGGCCAGGCATCAGTCCCTCTTAGAGGCCCAGCCACAGGCTTTGGGCTACGATTTGGACCAGGTTGATATTCAAAATATTTAACCCCCGGTGTGGCATGGACAGCAACCAGCCAGAGCAGAATGCTGACAGGAGCATAGCGTCCAAGCGGCATCTGGCTGTGCCGGTGGAGAGTCGCTGGACGGAGGAGACATGTAGGGGATCCTAGAAGGCCAGGCCGATTGGGAGAGTGAGGGAGCTGGAGGCAGGGGCTATTCACCAATACGCTTGGAAGCAGTTTAATATTTTATCGATCTGTGCGCTGTATTTGTATATACTAGCCTGGTACCTAGCGAGCTGCACCCAGCTCAGCCAGGAGGCCCTGCTACAAGGGCAGGGGCTGACAACTGGGCTGTTTCCTGGCAGGCATCACAGGGTTGTATGTGCGCCAAAGAGGCCTCCCCCATGGGTACAGTGAGCGGGAGAGCAGGTCACCAGGGCTCAGGTTGTTGCCAACCTTCAGTGCTGATGGATGTTCATCTTTTAGTTTTATTAAACCCTGGATGGATGGACCCAGATAAATCAATGCAGGCGCAGCAAGCAGCCAGCAGAGCCATACATCAGCCAGCCTCCCCCAAGACTCAAACACACACGCGCAGAGTCATGCATGTGTCAGCATGACACACGGATATACACAGGATACACATATATGCCCATATATACATACAAGCCTACCTGTACACAGGCATGCTCACAGAGATCTATGTTCACCAACATACCCAGACACAACAGCTTGCACATACACACGTGTACACAGCTAGCCTATGAATGGCCTTGCTATTGGGAAGTTCTTATGCAAGTCTGACCTCATTCCCTCCGGCTGTAATGAATTCTATTTCTCCTCCCTCAGCCCTGGATAGGGAATGAGAACAGAGAGGACTCCCTCACCTCAATATATTTGGAGATAGGACCCCAACCCCCTTCTTCCTGGGGCAGAACTGTTCTCCCACTTTATTCATCATCCCCCATTCTGGGGGTTTGCACATCCCATCTCTCAGACCCAATCCTGGCCTCCCCATCCTTCCAGTCAATGGAAGGGCTGCCAACTGTTTTGAGACGTGTGAATGCATGTGGAGGCGTGAACATTGATGTATTTGTGTCCCCTTCCCACTCCTGTCTCTGGCCTCCACTCCCCTGGCCCCAGCCAGAGCCAGGGGCTACAGGGACAGAACCTGCCAAGAGATGATCCCACCCCAATACAAAGGCACAGATCTGAGGGCAGGGAGAGGCAGAACTGGGACTCAGTTCAGAGCTCATCCCCTATAGACAAGGCAATTGAGACCCAGAGAGGGAAAGCCACTCGCCCCAGGTCACACAGCAAGTCAGGGCAGAAGGGACCCTTCAGCCCAGAGCCAGGAAGCAGCCCACTCCGCCCCCTACTTACCGTGGCGGGAGATCCCCCTACCTCACTGAGAATCCAGTGCAGCCCAGGGCAGCCAGCCAGGGGGAGCAGGGCCTGGGTTCCTCGGGCCCACGGGGTGTCCTCGATCGCTTCTGGCTGTCCTCGGGTCCCCAGCGGCCCAGGTCCTGAGCTCTTGGGGCTGAAGGCTGCCCAGGCTCTCGGCCTGCCCGGGACTGGCGGGACTGCCGGCCACTCCGGGTGGGGGAAGAAGGGGAGGTTCTAGGGGGCTGGGATCAGCCAGGGCTGCTAATGGAACACAGCTGGACCCGCCCCGCCAGGCAGGAGGAGGGCGGGAGGGCCAGGAGGGGGCTCGGCAGCGGCAGAGGCTGCAGACGCACAGCCCCGTTCCTGGCCTGGCTGTCCTCCTAGGCCCGCCCTCCCAGTTCCCGCCAGGTGAGCCAGCCAGCCAGCCAGCCAGCCAGCCAGCAAGGCGGGACCCTGCGTGCCCAGAACTGCCCTCCCTGCAAGGGGGCTCTGGGGGCAGGTGGGTGGGTGGGGAGGCCGGCCCTTTAAGAGCCAGGCCTGAGCTGGAAGGGCCTCCCTGTGCCACCCCCTTCTCCTTTCCTGGCTGGGCCTCTTGATGGCTGGGGTATCTGGGTGGAGACCCTCCCCCCACCACTTCCATGGCACCCGTGACGTGGCTGCTGCCCAAGCCTCCTTGGTCAGCTTTTCCCAGCTTCTTGTCCTAGCATTTCTCGTAAGTCTGTTTCTAGGTCTGTCTGAATTGGGGGGAGGGTGCTGCCCGCCCCCGCCCCCACCCAGGAAGGGGAGTTTGAATTAACCCCTTCTGCTCTGGCCCTTTTCGTTATTCTTCCTTCCTCCAGGCAGTTAGCAGGGCTCCAGTCCCTGTCCTCCGCTCTGCGGCTTCAAACACACCGTTTACCTCTGGCTGCATTTCTCCTCTGGAACATAGAATAATGGCCTATATGCCTTACCGGGTTGTTGTGAGCAGGAAACGAGTTAACATCTGTAAAAATGCTTACTACTGGGTTTGGCACAAAAGAGGAGCTCAATAAATATTCACTGTTGGGATCATTATTATTGCGAACCAGGCGGGAGGTGGGGGTGCGGTGAGGGGTGAGGCTGGGATTCAAGCTTATACCCAGCGATGGAGAAGCGTTGCTTTATATCCAGGATCTGGGGAAGCAAGAGGAATTGAGGCTGGATGAGAGACTGGACTTCTGAGGAGAAGGGAGCAGGTCATGTGTCCAGTTCTGCCCAGAGGCAGAGGAATTGTCAAGGTGGCCCTTCCAAGGGTCTCCCCCAGAGGCAGCAAATTTCTGGACACCAAGGCTGAGCAGCTACAGAGATGTGGGTTCAAGAGGCCCATGAGTGGTAGGAGTGGTGTGGGGGTGAGGGGGACCAACTGGTTTGGGGAGGCTTCTGTAGAAGCGACATGGTGTAGCCCTGTGGCCCCATCTAACCCAGGATTTCCCGCCTCCAGAGCCAGAGGCGCTGAGTCAGCGGAAACCCCAACCACGGCCACGGAGGCGCCCCCGGCTGTGGTCCCTGCACGGAGCCGGCCCAGATGTGGCTACGACAGTGGTGGAGCCTGGGAATCGCTGAGCTCAGCAGGCGGGAAGTGGAGGGGGTGCAGCCTTCTGGGTGCTCCGGCCTGAGGGGTGGGTAGGCACAGGCCAGCCTGGCCAGAGGGAGCTGCCCCAGTGGTGGGCAGTGGGGAAATATTAAGCAACACAGCTAGGTGAGGCTCTGTGTCGAGAACTTCACGTAAGCTAGCTCCTTTATTCCTCACAAGCACCCAGCAGGGAGAATTCTATTCTTATCCCCATTTTACAGATGGGGAAACCTGGGACATAGGGACACAACTTGCCCCCGGGACCCATGCCCAGCTAACCTGGATTCCTGGCATAAGTTCCTAACCACTGTGCCACTCTGGGAAATTCCTACCCTTCGTTCCCCAGATCTCCCAGGCAGCAGGGGATGGCTGGACCCAGAGCTGGAGGGACCTGAGAAGGGGGAGGCCAGATACCTTCCCACAGCACCCAAAGGTGCTCACCAAAACAGCCAAGCCTGGGGCGCGTGCTGTACCTAGATACACTGTCACAGACACAGTCTAGAAATGAGCCCATGCCCCTTCCTCCCTCCAACACATATGTACATACATCCAGAAGCATGCAGTCAGATATGCTCTATCATGACATGTGTGTGCAGACTCCACATGCACATGTAGGCACTCATGTTCATATGCAGACACATGTACATACATAATACTCCTCCATATATACAGACACACACACAGACACACCAACTCAAACCCAGGTGCACAATTCTCAGAATGCATGCACAGAGCACTGCAGGCACTTGGACATACACACATGCATGCACCCACAGACATGTGCACACACAGACATACACACAGAAACACACACATGTGCCCACAGGCATAATGACTCATATATGCAAGCAGAGAAACCTGCAGACCTACAGCACATACACAGGTGGCCACAGACACAAATGGCTCTCACAGAAACTCCCACTCAAACATGCACACATGTACATGCATGTATGCCTATAGTGAGGCTGACACATGACATGCATTCAGCCCCAGAAATCCCTGCACGCCAGCAAGCAGGGTATCCGTGGGCCTGGGCTCAGTGCCCTCACCCCAGATGGCATTGCCACAAGGAAACAGCACTACTAATCGCCACCAGCTGCCCTAGAGCCTGCTGCCACTGCCGGGTGGGGCTACCAAGGCCTCCTGGGCCGGAGTCCTCTGCCCAGATGTCAGCAGTGCCCGAGGGCCAAGCCACCAGACCGTCCCCGCTGGCCAGTGGGGAATCCCTGCCTGGCAGCGGCAGCACCTGGGGCGGGGGTGGAGGGGGAGTGAAGAGCCAAGACAGGGCCTGGTCCCGGACAGGCCCGGGAGCCCCCATACAGCCAAGCAGAGGCGGTCTGAAGCCCCGCCTGCACACATACACACCTGGGCCCTAGCGTATGTGCACACACACAAGCACACAAGCGTATCGCACATTCCAAACAGGCCTCTCGGTTATTTCTCCATAGATGTGTTTCTCCCTGTCTGCCTCATTCTAGTAAACGCCACCATAATTCACTTGGATGTTCAGTCTAAAAGCCTAGTCATCATTGGCTCCTTCCTTTCTTTCAACCGCCCCACTCCCCCCGCACAACCACCACCATCCTATCGATTCTACCCCAAAATACAGCCCGTATCCACCCACTTCTCCCCACCCTCACCCAAGCCACCACCCTCTTTTGCCTGGATTATTGTAGGAGCTTCCCAACTTCCATTTCCCACCCAGCAGCCAGCAGGACCTTTCCAATCTGTAGCTGTTGATTTCAGGCTTCTGCTTCCATCTTCCCGGTCTCATTTCACCCATAATTCAAACCAACGTCTCTCCCTGGCCTTACCAAGTCCTTCATGATCTGGCCTCTACCTTCCTGTCCAACACTCACCCCAGAAGCGGCAGAAGCTGCGGCCCCGCCGGCTTCCTTCTCGTCCTGAATTTGCCAACCTGGTTTTCTCCACGGGGCTTTCGCACCAACGCTCCCCTCCTCCTGCGAGGACTTGTCCCTGAGCTTCGCTAGGCTGGCTCTCCAACAGGTCTCACCTCGTAAGCCCCTTCCCAGAGCGGCCTTTCCTGACCACCAGATCGAGAGGAGCCCCAAGTCACTTCCTATCACAGGATTCTGTTTTATTTTTTTTATTTCTTTTCTTGATTTCAGGGAGGAAGGGAGAGGGAGAAAGAGACAGAGACATCAGTGATGAGAGAGAATCATTGATCGGCTGCCTCCTGCAGGCCCCCTCCTGGGGATCGAGCCCACAACCCGGGCATGTGCCCCTGACCGGAATCAAACCCGGGACCCTTCAGTCCACAGGCCGACGCTCTATCCACTGAGCCAAACCAGCTAGGGCCACATGACTCTGTTTTAAATCTCTGCCTGGCTCTGGCATGTCTTCGTTTGTGTATTGTCCTCTACTAATAAACACGAGGCTCCGTGAGGGGCCCTGTCCTCGGGTCTCACTGCCTTACAGCTGAGCCTGGCACCCCTGGCACCCACTGGGGAGCCAGTGGGCAAATGCACATGAGCACCGTGCGCTGTCTGAGCTCAGACACAGACATGCACCCATAGGCGGTGTGACATGCGGTAAAGCACAAACATGAATGTACACGCCCTGGCTGGCGAAGCTCAAAAGTGTCGGCCCATGCACCAAAGGGTCTCGGTTCCTTTCCCGATCAAGGACACATACTTGGGTTGCACATTTGATCCCCAGCCCCAGTTCATTCCCCAGCCCCAGTGGGAGGCAACCAATCAATGTTTCTCTTTCTCTCTCTCTCCCCCCCTCCTTCCCCCTCCCTCTCTCTTCCTCTCTCCTTTCCAATCTCTCTAAGAATCAATGGAAAAAATATCCTCGGGTGATGACTAGCAAAAAACAAACAAACATGAATGTACACGTGTGCGGAGGTACACACACGCAGTGTCTGGGTCACAGCGGAGACTGTGAGCAGAGGACAGGCGTGTCCACCTCCTCTGGCTTCTCTGGGGGTCTCTGGCCTGGCTCCTGCCTACACCGCCTCTCTCGCCACCCTGTCCTCTTTTCCCTGTGTCCGTGTCCCATCTCTGGTTCTCCAGCTCTCTCCTCCCTCTCTGTGACTCGCTCCTCTCCAGCACTCTCTCGCCTTGGTCTCTCTCTACTCCTGCTTTCCTCTGCTCTTGGATCTGTGTCTCTAACTCTGTGTCTCTGGCCTTTGTCTTTTGCTCGCACTCCCTGTGTCTTTATGTCCCTGTCTCCTGTCCCCGCTTATCTCAGAGCTGCCCTGCTCTTTGCTCTCTCCACCCTGACTCATCTCTGTCTGCCCGCGTCCCTGTCTCTGGCTCTGTCTCTCTGACTCTCTGACTCGTCTCTCATGCTCCCTCCCGCCCTCTCCTGGCCCTACATCAGCCCTGCCACCATGTCTCATGGCTGTCTGCATCCCTGTGGCAGGGAGACCCATCATTCAGCTCTGATGGCAGCTTTATGGTCCCAATGGGCAAACTGGTGCACCACTCCGCCGATGCCCACCCTCCCTGCAGGGCCCTGGTGAGCTCCACACCCTGGGCCCTGGCCGCTTTGGCCTCAGCAACAGTTTCTGATGCCCGACCAGGGCGTCCTCCTTCAGTAGCTCATGGCACCAGGCACCTGCTTGGTTTGATAACCTGGGTGCTTCTGGAGAGGTCATCCCAGACTCTGGTGGATGTGGCAGTGGTCAGGCAGGAAGGAGGCAGAACACTGCAGGCCCCAGCTTGGCTGTCTCCTGGCTCTGCCTGTCCTGAGGGACCCCTGGCGAGGTGATAGGCACTGGAGCCCTGGGTTCCCGTCCTCGCTCCACCCGCTGTGTGACCCTGGGCCCCCCCATACCATGAGGTACACTGTAGGTTCCCCTGTTAATCCACCTGGTGTGTGAAAGCACCAAAAAGCACCAAAAAGGTCTGATTACTTCAGTAGTTCTCAACCCGGGCAACTTTGCTCCCCAGGGGACTTGGGGCAATGCCCACAGACGATGCCTGGAGGGTAGCGGCCAGGGACGCTGCTAAACACTGGCCCTGCAGAGGACGGCCCCACATGGCAGAATTATCCAACCCAAAATGTCACAGTGCCAAGGCGGAGAAAGCCTGCTTCTCAGAACTCCCACACTCCCTGACCCCCTTTCAACTCTTAATCATTCTCTGACCAGGGGAGGGGGCCATGAGGAGACACCAGAGTTTGATCCCGGCTCTGCCTTTAATAACAGCAGCTAACAGCCATTGAGCCCTTCTGAAGAGCTGGCCGGCACCACGCGCAGAGAAACTCATTTTAGTCTCACAGTAACCACGGGAGGCCAGGCACTCTCTCCATCCCCTCCTGCGCATGAGGAGGCAGGCAGAGAGCAGGTGAGTGATGGCTCTGGGTCACACGGCTGGCAAGGACGGAGCTGGATTTGAACTGGTCATTTTGGGACCAACCCACGGGGCAGAGCCCTCCCTGGGAAAGAGCCCACACAGAAGAGGTCTGGGCAAGTCCTTTCCCCTCTCTGAGCCTTTATTTTGTCATCTGCCAAACGGGATTCAAGATTTAAGTCTCAATCGAGGTCACAGGGCTGGGAAGTGGTGGAGCAGAGCTTTGGACCTGACCCAAGGGCCGTGGTCTCAAACAGGTCCCCCGGAGCCCTCTGGGGGCCACTGAGCAGCGGAGCATACGTTCTCGGGCTCTGAGGACTTAAGCGGCTGGTCGGGCCTCACCCCAGAGTTTCTGATTCAGTGGTTTTCTTTTTGAACAAGTGCCCGAGCGATGCTGACGCTGCTGGCCCAGGGGCCACGTTGGAGAACCCTCGCGGACAGCGTGGTGCTAGAGCGCCTGTACCTGGGTTCGAATCCTGCCTCCGGCTCTTGCTGGCTTGATACCTTGGAGGTATTGCTTAGCCTCTTCCTCTGAAAAGCAGAAATAACAGCCGTATCTACCGCGTCGGGTTTGCTGACAGGATTAAAGAGATAATGGCAAGGGAACGCCGCTCTCAGGGTGCCGGCACCTGGTAAAAAAGCTCAGACATGCTCACTGCTGAACGATCCCCAGCACAGGCAGTCCCCCTTTCTCAGGCGGACTGGCAGCTCCCAGAGGATGAAGGGATAAAACTTCCCTTCCCGTCGCCCGGCCACCTCCCCGGGCCTGCGCACAGATGGCACAGAGGTGACAGCTCAGAACAGCAGAGGACAGACAGTGGGGTGTAGCCCACATCTGCTAAGGCATCCCAGAGGCCTCAGCGCCACAGCACAGGGCCTGCGGAGCAGGGGTGAGGGTAGAGCCAGGCAGCACTGAGGACACCCAGGCTGACCTTGACCCCAGCCTTCCTCAAGACCCTGCCCACCCCCAATGGTCCCTTTGGGGCAAGAGTTGCTTCCCACGGCCCTGATGGGATGGTTTGCATACCCTCACGCAGCCATCCCTTTGGCTACCAATCATCAACTCAAGTCAGTCCTACTGTGCTGTGGGGCCTTTAGCCAACCCCAAGGATCTTAGTTTGCTCGCCTAAAAATCAAATAAGAACTCAGCATAGTGGCTAAGGGTGGGGGCTCCAGCCCCAGAATAACTGGGTTCAAACCCCACCTCAACCACTTACTAGCTGTGTGAATTTTGGCAAATCACTTCCCCTCTTGGAGTGAGTTTCGCTTTCCTCGTTGGTAAAACAGAATTGTCCACAGCTCACAAGGATGCTGTGACGGTTGCCTGAGATGATACAAACATAGTGAGCACAGTTCCTGGAACTCAGCGGATCCAGCTATTCTGCACATACGATGAGAAAGTGTAACCTCCCCACAACACCCGCAATCTGCTGGCAGGTTTCCCTCCCCTCCTGCCCCACCCCCCGACGTTTAGCTTACAGACTGTCTTCACCTTCCTTCCCACTAGGGGGTGAGGAAGGCAGCTGGGAGGGTAAGTCTGAACAGAAGCTTGGGAGAGGGAGGGGTGTAATCAATTATCAGCCACTGATTCATTTGAGTGTCTTTGCCCTGCTAGACTGTATGCCACAGAAAGAGCCGCTTTGGCTACTGTTTTATCCCCAGAGCCTATGACAGAGGCTAGGCACTTTATAAAGATTTGCTGGATGAATGAAAGAGGGGGCTCAGCTCCTTTCAGGAGAAACTCCCTCCACGGAGTGTCCTGGGTGAGGTGTGGTGAGGAAGGGAGCATTCGGGGACTCCCAAATTCTTTCCTTGCATGTTAGAGACGGAGACAGTTGGACTCGTAATTTCTTCGAATCCTGGAATCTCTGGGTGGAGAGAAGCTTTTGCGGTTGCCCAGTCCCAGTGCCTGCTCCAGCTCCTCCAAATAGTGCCCCGGGCTGGGCTGGGGAGGCCTGACAACCTAGCCCAGAAGAGAGGCTGAAGGAGAGGAAGTTCAGAGTGAAAACCCAACTTTTTCATCAAGGCAGAAAATAAAATCAAAGATCTGAGAGGGTTTGGTTCTGGGCCTGCTACTTCTGCTTCCTGGCTTTATTCTCTTAGGCAAATCCCTTCACTTCTCTGAGCCCTTAGTTTCCATACCTGTAAAATGGGGTGATAAGAACACCTAACCAGATGGAATTTGGGGGAGGATTAAATGAGATACTATGAAACTAAGCCAAACCCATAGTAGACACTCAAACAAGTCATTCATTATTAACATTATGCTCCTGGAGGAAGGAGAGTAATTCACTAGGTACTCTTGCTCTGCCCCTCACACCCATATTCATTTGAGTCTCCCTGCCCCCTTAAATATTTACATAGCTGATCTCATGTAGCTTTAAGAGGTAAATGATATTTCTGATAAATATAAGAGGGTTTGGTTTTTTTTCCACAAAGTGATCTAAGTAGCAAATAATATGTAAAGAAATAAAACCACTTGGAGTATTGTCAGCCTTGATCATTCAGAAAACCTGACTCTGGCGCGAGGACCGGTGGCTGAAGACAGGAGGAAAGAGCTTGGACTGAACCTGGGTTCAAGAACAAGGTCTGCCTTGGTGCATTATTTGCCCTGAGGAGGGTCCATGCCCTTTGACAAGGGAAAGCTGAACCTGAGGACTCGTGAGCTCCTTCCATTCCCCAAGTTTGATGGTAACTAACTTGCCAAGCTGGGCTTGAAGCCAGGCACACTGTAACTCCTAACATGCCTATGCTGTTTTTTAAAAAATAATTTTCACCGTCAGGACAATCCTACATATCTGTCATTCCCATCTTACAGATTCATGGTGTCACCCTGAATGTGAGCACTTTACAGCAAGACCACAGGCCCTAAGAAGTGTTTTGCTAAGAGGCAGAGCTGGGATTTGAGTCTCTACTGTGTGATATGCCCCTTCCTCTCTTTGGGACTCAGTTTCCTCATCTGTAGAATGGGCATGTTAGCTCCAGAATCTCTAAGATCCAAGTTGGGACTTTCTGTTCCTTCAAGCCCAGGTCCCCACCCAGAGAACAGTCCCTTGGGCCTGGGCGGGAGAGAAAGGCAGGTGTAGACATGACTGTCCCGCCAAAGAAGGGGGGGGGGCGGGGAGTTTGCTTTACGCAGCCGCCAGACACACGAAAACAACTAAATAAATCAGGGCCAGGAACTCCTAATCCTTCCCGGCTGTGGCTGCTACTGCGCAGCTCGCCGGCCTGGGCCCCCATTGCCTGGCCCGCTCTCTGGCGACATGGCTCGGCCAAGAGCACTGAGTTGGGCCAAGAGAGTGATGCCTGGCCGTCAAGGCGGCCTGGGCTCCAGAGAAGGGCGGGATGCCCTCCCTGCAGGGTGACTCAGGCCTCCCAGACCCCCTTCTGGGTGGGCAGGTCCCCAGCCTTGGTCTATTTTTAGAGCCGGCTCCAGGCCTGAGCTGTGAGGGGCAGGGAAGGGGGGCCTCGTGGGGGCGCAGGCGCCTGACCAACTCCTCCGCTCGGCTGGGCTCGGGAGCGCAGTCCTCAGGCGCTCCAGCTGACAACTAGAAGAGAAGGGGAGCACTTGGGTGGGAGTGGGGAGTGCGGGGTGAGGCGCAGGCCCGCGACTGCGTCCCTGACCCCTTTTCCCGGCCTCCCCTAACGGCCTGGCAGCTCTGGGGAGCCGGGCGCCGCCTCCCAAGAAACGAGTCCTGTTAAATGGGGCCAGACAGTCGGTCTGTCCCGCTATTGAACTGGAGGCCAGAGCGGGCGGGTGACTGTGGGTGGAAACTCAGAGAGGCTTCCAGGTTGGGGGATCCGGCCCCGCCCTGCCGCTGGCCACGCCCCGGCCCACTCTGGCCACGCCCCTGACCTGCATCGGGCCACACCCACGGCCCCACCCAGGCCCCGCCTCCTAACTGGCCCCGCCCAGCTCTGGTCAACCTCGTATCTTGCTCCCAAGATCCAGAACGGCCTGGATGCTGGACATCTGACAGCCTGGGCCTGGGACTGGGCCTGCCTCCGGGGCCTGGGGCAGAAGTGAAAGGAAAGGGGGCCTCCTCGCCCAGCGTGGGGTCAGGGAGAAGGAGAGCGTGGGGGCGGAAGGGCAATAATGGCGCCCTTGACGTGGCCTGGACCAGGAGGCCTCTAGGCTGAGGACGTGTCTGTGGAAGGTCTAACAGGCCGGGTGGCTGGGGCATCCCTGAGCACGGAGACACCCCTATATACACAGAGGTCTCTGGGCTAATGCCCCTATTACTGGACCCCCATTGGCTGAGGTCACTGACCTGGGGTGTGGGGGCAGCTGATGGCCCCCAATACATGCGCTTGCCTGGCGAATTCAGGGACACGGGGTTTGAGGAGGCCTAAGTGGAGGCCCATCCCACTGGGGGCTGAGGGGCGGAGGATGGAACGGGGAGCCGGTCTCCCAGCACCAGCCCTCCATCTAGTGGAAAGTTTGGGAATCTCCGGATGCAGAGGTGGGGTGGTGGGAGGGATCCATTGCACCGGAATCCCTCCGCTCCCTGGTTGTCCCACTGGCATCCACACACCACCATCCTGCTCAGGCTGCTCCATCTCAGGGATTCACCCACATAGTCACTTGAAGATCTGTCCTCCCCACTCCCCCCCGCCCCCACCACCACCACCAAGTCCTGTCCTTTCTTCCTTATACTTAACTATGGATAACGCCCTCTCTCTCCATCACCACCACCACCACCAGCACCGATCCAGGCAGCCACCATCCTTTGCATGGATCCCTGCAGCTCCTGCCAGTGGCTCCCCTTCCTCCAATTTTACCCTCTCTCCAACTACTAGCCAACTAGTGTTTCTAAACCAGAAATCTGGTAATGCCACTTCTTTTTTTTTTTTTTGGAGGGACTGGTTCTTTATTTTAAAAAGATACTTGTTCAATTTTCAGTATCAAAACAGTTGCACTATTGGTTTCTCTTTCTCCCAATTGGCCCCCAAAGGGACCACACCAAAAGAGAGTACACTTTAAGCCAATAAGCTGCAGGATGCGCACCTCACAGACCTCACAGAAACCTCACTAAAAACGGGGCATTAGGTAGGGAAAGAAACTTAAAGATCAGCACACTGCCAGCCCGGACTCGAGCGAGCTCTCACAGCCAGACGGGGTGGCCAGTGTGCCCCAACCCCCAAGAAGCAAAGTTTCAAAATAATACAAAATTTAAAAAGTTTTGTACATAAACTATTCAAGATTTCTCCAGCACTAACTGGTACCAAGCACAATGAGATGGCACTTTTAGAGACAGCAGCTTCAGACCCAGAGGAGGGTAATGAGGTGAGTTTCATTTGTGGTAATGCCACTTCTTGATTAAAATCGTTCAATGGCTTCTCATAGTCAAGATGAACCCTAAGCCTCGGCTTGGGACTTAGAAGGCTCCACCACCCAGCCCCGTCTCCTTCAGTCCTAGCGATTCTCACAGAGCAGCTCGCTGTTGGTCACACCCCCCTGTAGGCTCTTACCTTGAGACCTTCACACCTGCTGTTCCCTCTTCCTAAAACTTTTCCTTGCTGTCCTCAGGGCTCAGTTTGGCAAAAACAAACAACTCCCCTCCTTGGGAGGCCTTTCTTGACCCCCAGGTGTGAGTTAGATATCCGCTGTCTGCGCTCCCAGGCGCCTCTCCGCCCTCTCGGAGCATCACTGGCTCGGTCTCTCCTATCTATCCACTCTGGAAGCAGGATAATTTGTTGCAATGTTAATTTTCTTGCTTTCCTCCCAGTTCCAAGCTGGTAGCCGCACCCTTTGATTTTCCTAGCCTCAGGGAACTGTGCGGGGCTGAACACCAAAGCTGCTTGAAGCCTGAAGGCTCATCCTGACCTTTTAAAAAGCTAACCTCCTGGAAGTGACTGTGCTAGGTGTTCCCAAGGGACGGGGAGCAGAGGGCAGCCTGTGTGGGCAGAGAGAGGAGAGAGAGCGGCTAGCTGGAGAGGGAGCAGGAGTGGGGGTTCCGTTGAGCAGTGGGGACCTGTGCCCAGCAGCACCACCCCTGACAGATGACCGGAGCTGTGGGAGACAGGTGGTCATGTATCTGGGGAGGCTGGAGCCCAAGCACTGGGGTACTAGCCTCAGTGCCTCCAAGTGGCAGAGGAGCAGCCGAGTTGCTGAATCTCAAGGGACCATGTAGACCAGGACAATCGCCATCTCTGTGTGACCAGTGTAGACCCAAGACAAGGCCCTCCACCCTGCGTGGGCCCAGGTGGGACAGCAGGTCCTCGCACAAGCTGCACAGCGGGCACCAGTACGGCTGAGGTAGAATTTTCTGCCAACTCGTAGGAAAGGGCTTGACTCTAAGCCAGCCGTGGGCAAACTACGGCCCGCAGGCCAGATCCGGCCCGTTTGAAATGAATAAAACTATTGAAAAAACAGACCGTGCCCTTTTATGTAATGATGTTTACTCTGAATTTATATTAGTTCACACAAACACTCCATCCATGCTTTTGTTCCGGCCCTCCGGTCCAGTTTAAGAACCCATTGTGGCCCTCGAGTCAAAAAGTTTGCCCACCCCTGCTCTAAGCCTTAGAGTGAGTCAGATTGGAGTTGATTTAACAAAAAAAAAGAGGGAGATTTCTTGAGTTTGTGCGCCAAGCGTCCTACCTGCTCCACCTGTCTGTCGTATTCGCACTGCTGGGCTGAGGTGTGCGTGCCTCATGCAGGACTCAGTCCTCAGGACCCAGCACGGTGCCTGGCACAGAGTAAGCGCTCAAAACGTTATTTGTTGAATTTACTTTCCCTTGGTAACTACACAAATCTTTCTAAAACCCACATTGGTTTCAGTGATTCCCGGGAAGTCCTCAAAATAAAATCCAGACCCCTATCACGGCCCCCCAGGCCCACTCTGATCAGAACCTATTCCCTCGCAGCCTCAGATGGGCAGCCCAGCATGCTTCCAGCATTCTCCTCTGCAGCCAAACCACACGATTTGCAATTCCCCAAACTTGCCAGGTAGTTTCATGCCTCGTGCCTTGGCTTACGTGGCACCCTCCACCTGGGGTGCCCTTTCCCCTTTCTCTGCCTGCTGAGCTTTCCATTCCTTTTCAAAGCTCAGCGCAAGTGTTTCCTCCTTTTAGACCCCCCTGAAGGCTAAACGAGGAGACCCCCTACTCATGTCCATGTCCCCTCCCTCTTCCTTCAGCCCCTTATCCTGGACTACGGGCTTCTCTAGTGTGGCAAGTCCCCAGTGCCCAGCACAGTGCCAGATACACATTTGGCTCTCCATAAATGCTCACTGCCCACTGAGCACTAGCCCTGACCCTCCATGGACTCTCTAAGGGCCCTTCCTTCCCTCCGTTGGGTTTAGAAGTGATGGCATGTGAAAGAGAAGTACCTAGTGCACTGCAGGCCAGTTAAAGGCCCAGCACACTCAGATATGCGCTGCACGTGTAGCACCCATGCATGGCCACCTAGGAGCAAGTCCCCCCTAAATGGCTGCGAATGATACTGACACAAAAAGTGTACATGGCCTTCCTTCTGAACTTGGATTCTCTGTCCTCCCAACCCCCCCTCCCCCAAGCAACCATTTGCCCTGATACTGAAAGATTCAGCAGGAGTGGGAGCTGCCGGTCCAGCAGCAAGTTAATATGCAGGGAATGAGCCTCCTGCAATATGCATGCCCTGAGGCTGGAATCCTGTGGGGCTCCCCCCTTCCCAGGCCGACACATGCAACACCATCCCCCCTACGTACTCCCTAGGACTAGATACAGACACAGGTGGCCTGTGGCAGGGAACTGACGGCCAGAGCTTCAGCTCTGCTTCCAGGATACCCACCCTCTTGATGTCCTGTGGGAACCTTAAGCACTACATTCATTCATCATTCATTCAACAATATCTTTTAAGTTCCACTCATGTACCAGGCAATGGTGTATATATATGTCAGTGAACCTCACTCTGTTCTGCCCTCAGGCTCAGTCTAGTGAGGGAGACAGACGCTAAAGAGGAAACAGGTGCTATCATTTCAGATTGGGAGAAGCAGTACTATGGATTAGGGCAGTGGTTCTCAACCTTCTGGCCCTTTAAATACAGTTCCTCATGTTGTGACCCAACCATAAAATTATTTTCGTTGCTACTTCATAACAGTAATGTTGCTACTGTTATGAATCGTCATGTAAATATCTGATATGCAGAATGGTCTTAGGCGACCCCTGTGAAAGGGTTGTTTGACCCCCAAAGGGGTCGCGACCCACAGGTTGAGAACCGCTGGATTAGGGTGATGTGATCAAAAATGACTCAATGGGGCAAGGGGTATGCAAGGAAGGCCTTTCTGAGGAGGTGACATTAGAGCTTCAATCGAAAGATGAGGGCTCCAAAGGAGACTTTTAAGTGGCGGGTACAGAACATGCAAAGGCCCTGGGGTGGGAGAAACCATGAAATGTGTTGGAGGAGCCGAAAGAAGGCCACAAGAGCTTCATCAGTGAGGAGCGTGGTAAGAGACTCAGTCAGTGCTGTGGGAGGGGCCAGACCAGGCCACACCTCTTGGGCTGCAGTGTGGAGCCTTAACTTTATTCTAAGAGCAATGGGAGGTTTGGGGCAGAGAAAACAAAATCCATCCCTTCCCCCTGCTTCCCTCCTCCTTGGTATCCTTCCTGGAGACCGTGCCTTCCTCATCTTTACTCTGTCAGTGTCCAGCTCAGAGCCTGGCAAGATGACTTGGCATCTGACACTGTTTACTGAGTAAATGAATGACTAAGTCAGGCTCTTCTGGTTCAAGGCTAGACAGAGTGGCTCAGAGGTCAGCTGGGTAGTCCTAGGGCAGCTCAGGACAAGAGTCATCTGGGTCAGATTAAGGCATTTAGATGCCCTACTCATTGAAAAGAGTCTGGTGTTCCCCATACATAATTCATAATAGAAATGATATTAGTCCATGAAGCACAATACATACACATGTGCTGAAATGAAAACAACTTCTTTTTGGGTTTTCAGTTGCACAATTCTGGATGTGATCATCAAAGCAGAATTTCTTCCACTCGTGAGTGTGCGTGCACGTGTTGCTGCCACCTTGCTGGTGCCCCAAGCTGGACTGTCTGCCCATTCTGTCACCCAGTGCTAGATGGCAGGCCTGGCCCAACCTCCCCTCGGTGGCCTGGTCTTGGCTTGTGAGCTGGGATAATGAGGAGCACCAGGGTCCCGTGGTGGCCAGGACTGACAGTGGACAGCCCCGCGGTATTGTTGGCAGCCTCTCAAGGCCACACCAGATTGGCAGCTGCTAGGTGTCAGGACTCTGGGGAACATCCCTTTGGTCCACGAAGGCTTGTCCCTGCCCATCTCTGACCCTCTGAAACTGTACAAAATGACAAAGGTCCTAAGAGACATCTCAGAAGAGGAATCAGAGAGGTTCCTTAACTTGCCCAAAGTCACTCAACATGTTGGGGATACAGTTGCTACTTGAGCACAAGTCTGGCCCCCAAAGCAAATGCCATTCCTTCCTGAGGGCAAATGGGCTGGGCTGGGGAAGAATGCCAAGGGTCCCAGCTCACCTGCTCATATCCAGATCCATAGAACTGACGAGAACAAACAGTGGAGCTGGACGCAGCCCAGCCTTGACATGGGTCCTGCCCCTCCCCCAGCCTCTCTCACTGCCCGGGTAGGCTTGAAGCCTCTAAGCTCAATGCACCCAAAGGTCCTACCTGGGACCCAGAGGTGGACCTTTGCCTCAAGGTCCCCATGTGGGTTCCACAGCATCCCACAGGCTCAGCACTGGGCACCCAGGAGAGGTTCCAGGAGCCAGAGCCAGCACAGCCCTTGGCCTCTCACCTTGCTTGCATGGTGGTGGCGTACTCCACGGGTCCTATCCTTCCCTCAGTCATTCAATCCCCCACCACACCTGCTCTGGTTCCGGACCCTGCAGGGAATTAGACTCGGCCTATCTGGGAGGAAAGTGGACCTTCCCCCAACACTCCACCACACACCACTGCCACCCCTTCCCTGTCACCTCCCTCCCCGGAGACAAGGCTCAGGAAACTCAAACAGAGCAGATCAGTGATTCTTAGGGCGAAAGAAAGCTGGGTAGCAGAACCCTCACACGCAGGCCAGGTTCCCCAAGCCAACCCCAGGCTGAATTCTGCCTTGACTGAGTCCAGGCCCTGCCCCTCTCCCCAGTGGGAAGTGACAAATGAGCCTGAGGAAGTGGAGGGGGGAGTCAGTAATCGAAGGCATTAACATGGTGCCCAAATTAAATATTGACTTTCTTGGTGGACTCCAGGGACTCCTGGATTGATGGCTGGGGCTGAGCCACACCACCACAGGGGATGGGGACATACCCGCCTGGAGCAGCCTGTGGCAGCTGAGGCCTGGGGGAGGGCTTACCTCTGTTCCTGTCTGGTCAGGGGGAGCAGGGCAAGGGCTGCAGAGAGCCGGGGCACCTTGGCTCTGTCTCCACCTTGTGCCCTGGGTGCGCCCCATGGAGCCCAGCGTCCCCTCCTCCCAGCAGGTCTGAGGTTTTGTGGAGCGCCCACCTCATCGCCTCTCCCCCACCTTCAGGAACATGGCTGGCCTGCAGCCCCCAAAATGAGCAGAATCAATCTCTGTGATGATGTCTATTATCAGGTCTCAGGACCCTGCCTCCCAGGACCGTGGGGCTGGTTATTTTTGGTCTGTCATTATGTAGGATCTTGGGGAGGGGTTAAGGGCCTCTCCATTCCTGGAAACATTCCATCACCCTCTCCAGCTAATTCACCTTCAGAGCCTACAGAGGGCCCTGAGCTTTATCTCCCTCTTTTCATAGCCCCACTTCAAGAACTGTCTACACACCATCTTCATTTCCTCCCACTCACTCTACGGCCGGCTCCCATCCAACTTCCTGCCATGCCAGTGATTCTAGCCCAGCCCTTCTGAGTTCCAGTCCTGTCCTACCACCCACTTCACACTCAAAACTCCCCCTTGACCATCTCTAAGGTATTTCAAGGTAAACATGCCCAAGGCCAAAGTCATGATTGTCTCCCCCAAATCTGGTCCTCTTCCTGTACCCCAAATCCATTGGCAAGGTCATCCATCCAGGTGTATAAGACACAAGCCGACAGGTCATCCTTGGCTCCTCCCATCCATCCACACCAGGGCTGACAATTCCACCTACTACATACCTATAGACGCCATGCCTCCTGCATGGCACCCCACTAGTTAAGTTTCCTTCACATGAATGGTCTCCTCACTGGTCTCTCCACATCCACCCTCACTCTTCAGGAACCCCCCACCCCAGTCCATTTCCCATTCACCCAGAGCAATCCTGTTAATATACAAATCTGATCATGCCAGTCCCCTGCTCAACACCCTGTTTTACATCCCACTAGTCTGAAGTCCCTTATTAGAGTCTCCACTGGACACTTAGCACACCTTAGGACCTGAGAGGGCATGGGTCTTCCTGGGATTGGTAGCCTTGGAGGAATACAGGGGAAATAATGGGAATACTGGGAGATGGCCCTGAAAAACCCCAGCTGTGGATCCATGAGCTGCTGTGATAGGCAAGAGAATGCCTCAAGGGGAATGAGTCCAGAGAAGCAGGAGTTGGCAGCATGCCACAACCAGGCTTTCCCCCAGGCCACCTATGCCACTTAAGTTCATTTTATTTGGTATCTAATGGAAGGAAATTAAATCCAAGTGAGTTTTAATGTGTCTGTTCAAGTGCCAGTCCCATCTGCCCCCGTTCCCCCAGGTTCTGGGGCAATAGGTGGGAAGAGGGAAGGCAGGCTCCAGGGGTGCTTGTTGGGGGAGGGGGAATATAGCCTCCCCCAGCTCTGCTAAGGTAGGCCCAATACCAGTGCACGGGTTTCAAGACCTCCTTCTGCTTCCCCTCCCTGCCCACCTGTACATTCCAGGAACACTGGCTCAGGGCCAGGATCCTTCCCTCCCTCACCTCTTGAGCCCTCACCAGGATCCAGGGATGCAAGGTAGGACTCATACCTCCTTTTCACAGAGGACACAGCATCGACTTGTCCAAGGTCACTGCCCTTTCTCTGTCTGGAGCTGTGCTATCCAATACGGTAGCCACTAGCCACATGTGGTTATGGAGCACTCAAAACGTGGCCAGATTGAATTGAGATGTGCAGCACATGTAAGGCACACTAGATTTCAAAGATGTAGAACAGGAGAGGAACCAAGATGGCGGCATAGGTAAATGCCTATACTTGCCGCCTCCCCTAAAATACAGAACCACCGTCATCCAGAACCACCGGAAAGCAGGCTGAATGGAAGTCCTACAACTAGAGAAGTAAAGAAGAAAGCACACTGAAACTGGTACGAGGTACAGAGGCGTGGAACGGACTGGTCCTGCACCCACGTGAGCCACTTCTTTAATCAAGAGGGACATTGTCTCTTTGGAGACCGTCCGGAGAAGGGGTCCCAGCCCCACACCAGACCCCAGCCCAGAGTCCCAGAGCTGGGAAAAGAAGTCCCTGTAACTGCGGACTGTAAAAACCAGTGTGGGTTAGAGCTCAGTGGCACTGAGGCTGCTGGAGGCCCAGGTGTTCCTCTTAAAAGGCCGGCACCATGAACTGAACTTACAAGGTCCTGCTTCCTCTGAGCTCCAGCACCACAGTGAGGCTCTGGGGGACACATTTGTCTGGCATCAGGGCAGGAACTTGGGGGTGGCTTTCTCCCAGACAGAGGCACTCACAGGGATCATTGTTCCTTGCTGGGTCCTCCCTGGTCGCAGGGCTGACTGGCAGCCATTTCTGCTTGCTCCGCCCTGGTGATTCTCTAAGACCCAGCCTCATCCAATTTACAACCCCACCCCAGCTGCCTGCAGCAGCTTTTGCATATGAATGGCCTGTCCTTGAAAATCTCAAACAAGCTGCAGCTGGGTCAGGGAGTCCCAAACCTATCAATAAAAGGCCCAAGACCAGGCACTAGCACCAGCCTTCCTTGCTTCACTGCTGGGCCTCATGTGGGCACTTCCAAACTGTATATAAAGAGGTGGAATCTGCAGATCTCTCTGTAGCTCCTGCTGGGTGGCCCCAGGCAATGGCTGACTTTGCACCTCCCAGGAGACCCCAGAGCCAGTGTGCCCAGTGGTCAGTGTCAGGCCACACTAGATTACAACTCTATACATCCATAAGTGACACACTTAAGGGGAAGACTCAGTGAGCACCAAAGCCCCACTGAAGCAAGTCCTGCACAGCAGCTCTCCCACTGTAGTTGCAGCTGGTCCCCACAGCCAATTGGCCTGGAGGTCAATTCCTCCCAGTGACACCAACAGCAATCAAGTCTCAACTACAAGACTGTGCACATAGCCCACATAGGGGTGCATCTAGAGCTCCCAGCTCAGGTGACGGGGGAGGCTGAGCCATGGGCCTTATAGGACACCTACTACACAAGGCCACTCTACCGACTCAAGGAGACATAGCAGCTCTACCCAATACATAGAAACAAACAGGGAAGCAGCCAAAATGCAGAGACAAAGAAACATGTCACAAATGAAAGGTATGAAAGAAAGCAAACTACTGGGTATAGAGATCAAAACTACAGTTATAAGGTTACTCAAGAATCTTCTAGAAACATCCTAGGGAGTTAGTGAAACTTTCAAGGATCTTAGTGAGGCCAACACATGGAAAAAGACCAGTCAGACATTAAGCATACACTAATTGAAATAAATAATAATATACAGGGATTCAACAGTAGACTGGAGGATTCTGATAATCAAAGTAATGACATGAAATATGAGGAAACAAACATCCAACCAGAAGAGTAAAAAGAAATAAGAATCCAAAAATATGAAGATAGTGTAAGGAGCCTCTGGGACTTCAAGTGTACCAACATTCATATTATGGGGGTGCCAGAATAAGAGAGAGCAAGATATTGAAAACCTATTTGAAGAAATAATGACAGAAAACTTCCCCTACCTGGTGAAAGAAATAGACTTACAAGTCCAGGAAGCACAGAGAGTCCCATACAAGAGGAAGCCAAAGAGGACCACACCAAGACACATCACAATTAAAATGACAAGGGCTAAAGACAAAAAATCTTAAGAGCAGCAAGAGAAAAGAAGTTAGTTACCTACAACTGAATGCCCATACGACTGACTGTCAGCTGATTTCTCAACAGAAACTATGTAGGCCAGAGGGAGTGGCAAGAAATATTCCAAGTGATAAATAGCAAGGACCTAAAACCAAGATTACTCTACCCAGCAAAGCTATCATTTAGAATTGAAGGTCAGATAAAGAGCTTCACAGACAAGAAAAAGCTAAAGGAGTTCATCACCACCAAACCAGTATTATATGAAATGTTGAAGGGTATTCTTTAAGAAGAGGAAGAAGAAAAAGATAAAAAAATATGAACAACAAAATGGCAACAAATAAATACCTATCAACAATTGAATCTAAAAATCAAAAGAAATGAATAAGAAATCTAATGAACAGAATAAACGAATAAACTGGTGAATAAAATAGAATCAGAGGCATGGAAATGAAACAGACTGACAATTCTCAGAGAGAAGGGGGGTGGGGTTGGAAGAGATTAAACAAAGATCTTATATGTATATATGCATTACCTAGGGACACAGACAATAGGGTGGTGAAGGCCTGGGGCAGGGCTGGAGCCAGGTGGAAGGAGACAATGGGGGGGGGCATCTGTAATAATCTCAACAATAAAGATTTAAAAATATATAAAATAAAAAATAAATTTTAAAAAAAGATGTAGTACAAAAAAAGAATGTTGAGCCCTAGCTGGTTTGGCTCTGTGAATAGAGTGTCGGCCTGCGGAATAAAGGGTCCCAGATTCAATTCTGGTCAAGGGCATATGCCCAGGTTGTGGGCTCAGTCCCCAGTGTGGGGCATGCACAAGGTAGCCGATCAATGATTCTCTCTCATCATTGATTCTCTCTCTCCCTCTTCCTTCCTCTCTGAGATCAATAAAAAAAAATATATTTTTTAAAAAAGCATCTTGCTGATAATTTGATTATGAGTTAGGCTGTCTGCTCACCTATGACCCTGCCACAGTCTGGAAGGCAAGGAGAGGCTGCAGCTGAGCTTGGGTGAGCCTCTCAGGCAGTCTCCTTTTCACTTGGGAGGGCAGCAGGTCACTTTCAGAACCCTGGACAGCACCCAGGACTGGCTTCCCACTTGGGGTCCTAGAATAGCACCCAGGCCCAGGAAGGAATAACCAGGAAGGGGTAGATATCACTTGCAAAATGCTCCCCATGATAAGCTCACATTGATTTCTGGATACCCAGTGAGGAAGGTTGGGTTCACTCAGGCATGTAGAGAACATGCCCCAGCAATGAGCCTCCTGTCCTGGTCCTCTGACACCAAGCCAGCCTGTCCCTTCCCCCGCACACCCACCCTGAGCCCTGGAACCTGAGGCTCCACCACACCCCGCTCCCTGCAGCCATGAAGATCAGGTACCGAGAAGCTGAGCTCAAGCTCCCTGTCCTACCAGGGGATATTAATGACGGTGAAGTCCCAGCCCTGCCTCTGACTGTGGCCGTGAGCAAGTCACGCCCATCTCTGGCCTCGTTGTCCCATCCACAAAATGGGCAACCTAAAACCTTCCAGCCAGGTTGTGGTGAGGGGTCAGGGGCTGTGTGTGTGAAGCTCCTAACACGAGACCACGTGCCAAGGACTAACAGCTGATACTTACCGAGCTTACTCGGTGCCAGGCACTCACTATGCTTTTTACATAGTCATTTGTTTTATCCTCATAACAACCCGAAGAGGTAAGTGAAAGGGTTAAAGAGGATAAAACGGGGCAAAGAAAAACGTATTTTGCTTAGCAGATACCTTGCAGAAAGCTTGCAGCCTTGAGCACAGCATAGCTCAGATAACCAGAAGACACCTGGCCTGGGAGGAACCAAGGACGGACCAGACCCTGCATCAGCAGAGCGGCTTGCAGCCAGCAAAAATTAATAAAAACCTATCTCTCCCTGCTCTCTCCGCTGATGCCTTTCTCGATCTCAGCCCACCTGCACCCAGGTGTCGGGAATAAAATCGCTTTCGATACGTTATGGCCTCATGTCATAGGTGCGCGAACCTGGCCCACTCCGGACCTTTCAGTGAGGATTAGTACCATCGCCATTTCACGGATGGGGAAACTGAGGTCACTCAAGTCTGGCCTTTGGGCCCCAGGGAAAGGCAGCCACAACCATCACAGCCACTGGGGAAGGCCAGCTGCAAGGGGCCCCACCCACATTCCCAACCTGCTAACCCCAGGTCTCAACAGGGAAAGGGGTGTGCCCCAGGTCACCCAGGGATTCCAGGGCAAAGACAGGGTCAGAGCCCAGGCGCCCCTCACTCCAAGTCAGGGCTGGACTGACCCATCACACACTCTGATGAGACCAAGCGAGGTGAACCGAGGAGATAAACAAAGCTGTTGGGATCCCAGGGCTGGGCCCTCCCCTGAGGGAAGCAAACAGCTCAGCAGCAAAATCCACAGAGTGAAGTTTATTCCCAAGAAAGTTCCCCTCCCCCCTCCCCAGCCCAGGACAGAGACAGACAGGCTGGGGCCAAGATGGGGCTCCAGTGCCTGAGGGGCCCCTAAGAAACAGGGAAGGGCCCTGGCCCCCGCCAGGCGACACCGAGTCTGGCTCCCCCAGACCAGCTGAGTCCACCGCACGTCCTGCCCAGCCCTCGGGAGAGGGGAGGGGGCGCTGGCTCCCGGGTAGTTCCAAAGTGGAGTGTGAAAATAGAGAGATATATGTATTTTTATTCGCAGAGGGCAGTCTGGCGTGGCACTCACACCTCTGTCTGGAAGTCACCATCCGGTGGTTCTGTGGGCTCCCAGGCCGCTGCCCGGTGCAGGGCCAGCCGTTCTCGGGGCTTGGGGGGCAGTGAGCCCAGCGTCATAGACTTGAAGGTGCTCCAACTCTGATGTCGCCGATGTTGGGACAAGCTAGGACGCTCCCCCGGACTGGGTTTCTCCTGTGGAGGGAGCAGGAGGGGCCCATGGAGATGGAGCGATACCTTCTCACCCACTGCACAGAACAACAAACTGAGGAGGCCCAGAGAGAGCCAGTGATGCTAGTGATGCACGAAGTTACTAAGCAATCAGGTGCCAAAACAGGGTTCACATCCTGATCTGCCTGGCTCCAGACTTGGGGTCCTGACCCCTGTGCTCTGCCCACGCTCCTCAAGACCACGGAGGAGCCCCCATCAATGCTCCCTATCCCCGTGCAACCCCAGAACTGTTGCTTATGGTATGGGTAGGCCCTTGGCGGGGGAGGCTGAGTTTGCCCAGGCAGGGGCGGTGGACAGAGCCCACTCACCCCCACCCAGCCCAGGGGGACTTACGCTGGACAGAGTCCGTTCGGTCGCCCCACCCGAGGACACACTCCAGCGCTTCTCCCTCTGTAACGGGGGCCATGGGTCAGGGTCTGACCCCCGCGGCCACTGCACCAGATTGGGCCCTGAGCTTCGGGCAGGGCAGCCACAGGAAGAGCCCTCACCTTGGCTGTGGACTGGCTGCGGTAGCGGTCGAAGGTGTGGAACTTCTGGTTAAGCTCGTGGTAGAGTTCCGAGTGCCGTTTCCGGGTGTGCATCACCTTCTGGGAGCCACAGGGCGTCAGAGGCGGTGCCCGCCTGGGGCAGCACCGTGAGCCAGCCCCACACTCAGGGCACTCGGCACCCTGGGTCCCCACATCCCTGACTGTTGCTGGCCCCTCTGGGACAAGGCCCAGCTCTCTCTTCACCCAGAGCTACGGAATAGGGCAGGGAGGGGATGCTGGGAGGACCCCACAGGTCAGGCTCTGCAGTGGGGCTTGGGCTAACTTCAGGAGTGGACCCTCCAGGGACAACCCCCACCCCCTCACCACACACATACACACAGCACTGACCTCAAAGTCCAGGTCTGAATACCGCAGCTTCTTCCTCTGGAAGGAGCAGCAAGGAGGCCGTGAAGGAGAAGAAAGTTTATTACCACACGCAGGGGCTGCCCACTGCCTGTGCCCAGGAGCTCAGAATCCTTAAAAGGCAGCCCCCGGGGTTGTGGGGAGAGGGGCTGAGGCCTGGGGGACGAGGAGGAGAGGAGCCGAGGCACTACCCTGCCACAGGGCTGCAGCTCTGCCCCAGGCCACCCTGCAATGCAACATGCAGGCAGACGCTCACAGGAGGCACACACTGGCACACTCGCAGACACGCAGCCGCACATGGGGCCAATGTCCCAGTACAGACTCCCAAGGGGGCAGGGACATGATTCCCACACGGGGCCACAGAGCAGACGCTCCTGCCTCCGTGCCCTGGATTCTACCCCTCTGCCCGCCTTGCCCTTTTCTCCTTGCCAGCCCCGGGCTCCCCTCCCCCCAGAGCCCTCCATTTGTCCAGCAAACACAGGGCGAGGGTTTTTAGTCCTTTTAACCCTGCCTTGCCCTTTTTCCTCAAAAACCAGGCCCCAGCTCCCTGGCCTCCCCATCCCCTCACTGGCCTCTCTGGCCCTCATTTGCCCAAGACCCACCTCCAAGGCCCTAAACAACCCACTCAGTGTCCAGTGCCACCCAAGGAGGAGGCCTTCGAGTCTCAGAATGTTGGCACGGAGCACTCACGAAACCAAGGCCAACTTTCCCCGGTTACATTGGGGAAACTGAGGTCCGTTGAGGAGAAGGGACTTGCCCCAAGGCCCTCAAGGATGCCGCTAAAACACCATCTAGCTCTCCCAAGTCCCAGGCCTGCAGACATGTCCCCCACCACTGGCCTTCAGGGCACCACTCCCCTGGCTGCCTGCTTTCCTCCACCGGCTTCCCCAGCACTAGGCCCTGCACGTCTGCCCTGGACCTCCTCCTGCATGTGTGTTCCCCCTGCTCCCAGCCACGCCTCTATTTCTGGAGGCAGCACACCTCTCCCTTCCCAATGCCCACAGCTGTGCCCAATGGAATGAATTCAGAACACCCCCCCGCCCCCCGCCCCCCGCAAATCCACTCCTCCACCTCTGCCTTCTTGCAGTTATGCACACCAGAACTTGGGATGCCATCATTGACCCCTAAAGATGCTGCCACATTTATTGCCACCTCCCACACAAGGAGCCCAATGCTGGCCCCTCCTGTGTGGTCCAACCATAGGCAGGTGTCCACAGACGGAAACCATGATGCTGAGCTCACCCCCAAGCCCAATGCCGGTACTGGGTTTTGTCTTTGTTACGCCTTCCTGTTTTGCCATCTGTAACAGGAGCAGGCACCAAATGTTCAAGAAACATTTTGGGAAAAAATCTAAACTTGTGAAGCTCCTCGATGCTAACTTAACTTCCTTCGTGCGGAGGATGGGGAGCAGGATTCTGAGGCCGAGCATGAGCAGCCAACGGTGTCTGAGCCCTGACTCCTGCCCCCTTCCTTACCCCTCATCCCTCCAACTAGAATGTTCCAGAGTTCTGTATCACTACCGTCTGCCTGTTCCCAGTGACTCTGTCTGTGCAGGGAGCAGGTCTGAGGAGGCCAGAGGGAACGTGGGGCATCCACAGAAGCCACACAGGTGGGCAGAGAGCGGGGCTGACATTTTCTCAGAAAGGGGAGGGTCAGTTGCCACAGGCCGACAGGCCGTGCTGAGGCTGATTCAGGGATGATGACCGCAGCGATCCCCAATCATCTAGCACTTTCTACCCGCCCCACAGAGATCAATGTTTTATGTCACTCAATTAGTCTTCACAGCAACTCCATCCACAAAGAAGTTGCTGTTATCTCCACTTTACAAATGAGGAAACGGAGGCTCAGAGATATGAATGCTAAGCGAGATCTACTGAGGCTCAGAGAGAGATTTTGCTCAACATCTCACTGCTGACCAGAGCGCTCTGACCTGAACCCAGATCTGTGTGACCAGGAGGCCCAGGCTCTCAGGCCCCTTAAAGGGAGACCCATTCTAACCGTTCACCCCCAAGCAGGCACTAAAGCAAGTGAGAATGCATCGAACAGGGCACCCTCAGAGCGTGAAGTCCAAGCCCCCTTGAGGAGTTCAGAGGAGCCAGGATTCCCGTGGATTTGCCGTGGACACGAACAGAGGAAGAGATGCACAGCGATTTGGTACAAAGATGCTGCTCTGGGGCAGTTGCTGGCTGTCCCTTCCTGGCTGCTGCCTAGGACTTAGTCTCAGGCACCCGGTGGCAGGCCTCCCAGGCACTACAGTCCCTTACCTCCAAGGAACCCAGCTTCATGGTGGAGCCGGGCACAGTGCGGGGCATGGTCCGGCTGCGCTCTCCCGGCTCGGGCACTTGGCGGACGCTGGGCGTCGGTGGTGGCGGTTGGAAGGTCATCCCATAGGGGTTCTGTAGAGACCCATAGGCAGGGCCCAGCCCCAGGCCCGAGTGGTCCACGGATAAGAAGCTGGGGTAGCCTTCGGTATGGGCCAACGCCTTGGCAGAGCGTCGGGGGGTGCCCTCGGGCCGGGTCCTTGGGGGATCCTCACCACCTCCACCCCCACCGCCAGGCTGCAGGCTCAGAGTCCTTCGGGGCAGCACCATGTAGTCCCCCTCGGAGCCCGGCTCGCCCGGCCGGAGCCACGTGAGGTCCAGCTGCCGCAGGCTGCCCTCCCCGCACATGTACACGGGGTTGGGCTCCTGGGGGGGCGGCGGCTCCCCCAGCCCTGGCGAGGCTGCCATGGGCATCAGGATGTTCCCAGGCAGCGTGGAGAAGCTGAGGCCACCCTCCGGACCCACAAGGCAGGACTTGGGCTCCTCGTCCTCATCCAGGGACAGGCGGGACAGGGTGCCCGTGATGGTGGACGGGTTGCAAGTGTTCACCTCCTTGAACAGAACTGGGGGCAGGAGTGGGAGGGAGGTAAGTTCTGGGGAGGAGGAACCCCAAGACGCCCCTGCCCAGACTGCTCAGGTACCAAGCCCCTGAGCTCAGATAGAGAAGGAAACTGGCGAGATGGCCGGATGATTGATACTCTCTCTCGCACCAGAGGAATTAAGAAAACAACTGGCCCACAGACCCACAGCAAGGCAGCGCACGGAACAAAGCCAAGGCCCAACTCCTACAGGCCAGCTCCTGACCTCTGACCCCACAGCCCTGAGGCTGTCACAGGGCCTTGCTCCTCCCCCTCCCTGGGCAGCTCCTCTCCAGGAAACAGAGCTGGAAAGGGAATCTGGTAAGAGCCCTGGAAATAATACTACACTGTAACAGCTACTATGTGCCAAGCACCCTGCTAGGCACTTGATGTCACCTAACCCATCTAAGGCTCAGAGAGGAAAACTGGCTGCCCAAAGGTACACAGTAGGTGTGTTCATAGCCTTGAATCCACTAAGGGCTGCCTGGCTCTAAAGCTAAACTCTACAGTCAGACCCCTATCGGGGCCTCCCACAGTAGGGCTGGGGGCCCTCCCTTCTTTGGCCTTCCCCAGGGACCATGCTCAGCTCTGTGCCAGCAGACTCACCTGTCTGACAAGCCAGATCCACATCCTTTTCAAAGTCTGACTATAGGCAGAGAGGGACAGAGCAGGTGGGCAGAGAGAGAATCAATGTATCAGGGTGGGGGGGCTCGGTCCCCTCCCTACCCACCCAGAGGTGCTACCCAGGGCACACCCAACAGAGCCCCGGGGACCCCAGACATGTCCACTCCAACCCCACTTGACGGGTTTAAAAACTGAACGAGGGAAAGACTTGCCGAATGCCACCCAGTGGTCAGTGGCTGAGTCTGAACCAAACCTGGCCTCCGTCCCCTCCCTGCCATGGATGGAGAAGGTGAGGGGCCGGGAGCAGGGAAATGGGGGGGGGGGGCGTGCTCAGGACCCACCCTGCCAGGCCTCGTCACTCACCAGGATCTGCAGCTGCCCGTTCTTACACGAGTCAGGGGAGTCCTCGCTCTCATCGGCCCGGCACACGCCCATCTGGCACTTCACCACGTCCTGGACCTGGGGGCAGTGGGTGCCTGCTGGCCTGAGGCCGCCACAGGGCCCCTGGCCACAGCTGGCTGTGCCTCCCACCCAGCCACCCAGGCACCCAGCCACCCAGGGGTTTGGAAGGACAGAAGCACATCCAGCCTAGGGGAAGGCTGAGGGGAGCAGGGGAGCAGGGGATCAGGAGGCCAGGGACAAGGCTGCCCCGGGCTCTCAGCTTCCACATCCAGGGCTGCCCAGCCGGAGGCCTGGCCGGGGCCTCCATCCTGTCTGTGTGCACGTGGGGAGAAGCGAGCGCGCTGGCCTGGCGAGGCGGGTGCGAAAGGGCAGGAGGGGCCGGCCCACCTCGCGGCGCAGGAAGCAGTGCACGGCCGTGATGACGAAGCCCTGCGCAGAGTTGAAGACAGCGAAGAGAGCCTGGAAGAGCACGGAGCGGCGGTCTGTCATGGCCAGCACGGCGGACATCCAGGTGAGCGCCAGCAGGGGCAGCACCACGCAGGAGCTCCAGAGTGAGGCCCTGAGGACACAGCAGACGGTCCGTCAGGGTGACACCGGGAAACGGTGAGCTGCGCCAGGCCTGCACTGAGCCCGGGGCCCTGGAGCTGCGCAGGATGGACAGGGCCCCACACGCCAAGGCCTCAGTAATGTCCCAAAGCAGAGACGGGCTGAGGAGCTGGGGCCGGAGGAACAGAGACAGAAAGGAAGAGCTATGGGGCCGAGCAGGGACCGGAGACGTGGGGGGGCAGACACACAGACACGATGGGACTGAGCCACAGCCAGAGGCAGCATCAGGGACAGAGACGGAGAAGGTGGAACGGGGGCGGGGGGGGGGGGGGGGGAGGAGAAGGGAGACATTGCTGTGGCTTTCAGCTCCAATCTGTACAAAATCACAGCCTGGGCCACCTCCCCAGAGATTCTGGGAGAGGAAGACGAGGACAGGGACAGAGAGAGATGGCAGACACCGTGAGAGACTGAGGCAGGGGGAGACACACAGTCAGAAAGATTAAACAGGCAAAGCCACAGAGGGTGTCACAGAGCACAAATCTTTGGGGAGAAGATGGGGGCCAAGGCCGGTGCAACAAGAGGCTCCCCTCCCTTTCAGTTCCCCAAGGAGGGGGGCCCAGGCCCCCAGTGCCTGCTCAGAGGCCTGGGGATAAAAGCCGGGATCAGGGCCAAACCCACACATCCCTCGCCTCCTTGACGGGGAGGGCAGAGGGGAAAAAAGGCAGATGGGCCCTGCATCCAGCTACCAGCGCCAACCGCCCTCAGGGGTGCAGGAGGGCAGTGCTGCCCTGCTGGGCCAGGTGCCATACCAGCCCCCTCTGCCTCATGAACACCCCAGGTGGGAGAGTCAGGCAAGGGGGGATATACAGCTCTGGACAAGGCAGAAAGAGGGGCAGGGGGCCAAGATCTGTCCTTCGAAGAGCAGTGGGGAGCTGCTCAGCCTGGCGTGGGGGCAGGCACTGTGGTCTCCACAGCCCCCGAGGGCAGAGCCAAGACCAAGAGAGGCCTAATCACAGTCATAAGAGCTGCCATTGATTAGCCACCTATTCTCTGCCAGGCCCTACGCGGAACACTCTACATACATTAGTTCACACTGTGATCAAAACAACTCCAATAAACAGCCATGGGGATTATTATCCCAATTTACAGATGAAGAAACTGGAGTGCGCCCAGCTGGGCAGAGAGACCAAGCTGGGATGCAAACCCAGTTTGGCTGCCTCCAAAGCCCAGGCTTTTAACTGCTAGTTCTGACAGCCTGGGTCAGAGAGGCAGCTGGCAGCCCAAGTGACAACGAGCTTCCTACTCCACGGAGCTTCCCAGAATGGTGCCAGCCGCCTCCAGAGGCAGTGAGCTCCTGACCCTGGAAACGTGCAAGATAAAGCTGGACCCCGCCGGTCAGGGAGGACGAGACGGGTTCCTGGCCCTGGGCGGGAGGCTGGCCCTGAGGCCCTTGTGGATTTGTGCATGGTTGAAATTTTGAGATTCTCAGCTACCAGGGACAGGGGTATCTCAATGACAGAATTCTCTGCCTCCAAGATTCTCTATCTCCCAACTGGTTGAGATTCAATACCTCTATAATTCTAACTGTCAGATTCCATGACAGACGCTAAGGCTCTGATTCACATTCTAACTTTCTTAGCTTCCGACTATCTTATTCTAAGACTCTATCATTCTAATTCGAAGGTTCTATGGCCTCAAAAATTCTAAGGACTATGAGCTTCTGCAGGCGGAGGTGTAAGGGGGTCTCCAGCTGGGCCTGGACGAAACCTAAGCTGCAGTGAGCACAGGGGTGGGAGCAAAGGGTGGGCACAGGAACCCAGCATTTTCCAGGAAGCACAGACACTCACTCCCGATACCCTCTGCCATCTGGACACCAAGCTTTCCAGGGCACTGGGCCGATATCCCTCCTCCCCCCACCAAGGTCACTGCCCACCCACCTCCCCGCCCCCCCGTGGGGCACAACTAACATGGCGTTCCTGGCCGAGGCTGAGCTGAGCAGTGGGCTGGGGACCGCTCCACACGCTGAGCAGGGGAGGAGCAGGCTGGCCCAGGGGCACCGCTCCAACCTCGGGGGCAGCACAGACATGGGAGAAGGGGGGAAACACATGGGAAGTGGGAGGAGAGGGGCAGCGTGAGCCCCAGAGCAGGGTGGGAGGGGAGGGCAGGTGAGAGAAAGAGAGGTGGGTTAGGGCGGGCGAGGGGCTGCAGCTGAGCACTCCGGGCGCCCACCTGGCCGGCACCCTTGACGCGCCAAGATTAGGGAGCCCCGGTCAGTCGCATGGTCAAGCCCTGGCTCCAAGAGTGGCCAGAGCCCTCCCACCCTATCCCACTGCCCACAAGGCCAGGTCACAGAGACGTCCCCTTACCCGGCCCTCTGCTTCTTGGACTTGTCTGAGATGCCATCTCGAGCCATGAGCTTGTTGAAGACGATGATTCCGATGAGCATGTTCACCTGGGGGCCCCGTGGAGTGGGGTGAGGGAGACAGGATCACCAGGTGCCCTCCTGGCAGGGAAAGCCCCAGGTGGGAGCTGGAGTGCAGAGAGGAGTCGACCCCCGGGGCCACACCCCTCCCGGGACACTGAAGGGGCACATACCAGGACAATGACGGCTGCAGGGCCCACAAAGGCATAGAGCAGGCCACCCTCGAGGGAGAGCCAGCAGCTGGGGGAGGAGGGGAGAGTATCAGACACCCGAGCAGGCTGCTCCCCACCCTCAAATGCCATCCCTCAGAGCCTGCTGAGCTGCCGGGCCCACATTAGCAATGAGGCCAAGCCCCAGACAGCGTTAGAGGAGCCACTGGCTCTTGCCAAGCCTCAGTTTCCCCTCTAACAAAAGTGAAGACCATCAAGCCCAGCCCCCTGGGGATCAAACAAGGCAGACCCCTGAACTAGAGAGTTCTTAGAGATTAGCCAATCCCAGCACATCCGTTTACAACCAGGGAAACTGAGGCTCTGAGATGGGGAAGGATTTGCCCAAAGCCCCACAGCGGGTGTGGGCCAGAGGTACAGCCTGAAAGGCCGGAGGCCCTGTCTGGGGCCCTAACAGGTTCAGTAACCCCCACTGCCCACGACGGGAGGCCCACGTACTAGCTGGATGTACCGTATCCTTTGGTGCGGGTAAAGCCGACAGACACGGCCACCACCAGGGCAGGCAGACCTGGGGGAGAAGAGGAGCCAGACTGAGACGGCCAGTCCTCAGGGACCTCTCATCCTCCCAGACCCCAGCCCAGGTGGCTCTTGTGCCCACAGAAAGGGGCCATGGCCGAAGCTGAACCTATCTTGCTGCCCTGCCCCCGACGCCCATTGGCAGAGTCCAGCACGGGCCCTGCTCACCCCAGCCCAGGCAGAGAAAGCGCTTGCGAACAAGGCGGGTGCGCATCCGTCCAATGACGGCCAAGTAGGACTGCCAAGCCTCAGTGAGCACCCAGCAAAAGGAGGAGAGGAAGAAGAAGTGCAGGAAGGCGGCTGTCATGGTGCACACGCCCTACAAGGAGAGGAGAAGGAGGGAGTGGCCCTGAGCAGCAGCCAGGGTGGGAGGCGCCAGGCTTCCCACGCCCCGCGCTGGGCTGCCATAGCTGCCCACCCGAGCTCCGCCCCCCACAGAGCCCTGCCAGGCACCCCCGTCTTCCTGCACCCACACACAGCACGACACAGGCCTGGTGACATGCACACAGCATTCAGCATCCGAGAGGCGGTCGGGCAGGCTGCCCACACACAGATGGGGCTGGCAGGGAGGGGGACAGACAGGAGCGCCTGCTGCGTCACGGCCGGGCGGGCCCCACACCTGGCACTCACGGTGCTGGCCCTGTGCAGAGAAGGCTGAGGGGGGCATAAGGGACAGCCAGCCCAGGTCACCCACAGGCAGATGGCACAAAAGGCCTGGCTGAGGCTCTCCCGTGTCCAGAGACATGAGAAGGCTCAGGCTCCACAATGCCACCCGCCCACACATGTGCACACAGGCGCCTGACTCACGTAGACACTCACAGATGTACACAGACATCACTCGAGTACACACCCCCTCCTCTCCAACGCCGGCACGTATGCTCACACACAATTTCCCACACCCTCACCCAACACACAGCTGGAGTGTATAACAACATCCATCACCGAGGTGCATACACACAGACGCACGCGCCATCACCTGCAAACACTCTCTGCCCTCACTCCCCGTCACCCCACGCGCACTCCCTGATACCCCGGAGCCTGCACCTGCCTTGCTCAGCACCCGCGACTGGCCCACTAGGATCAGGATGTTAGACGCCAGGATGGACAGGCAGAAATTGAGCAAGATGATGGAGCGTTCAGATTTTATAAACCTGCGGGGACAGCAGGCAGAGACAGAGGAGCTGGCTGTCCCAGCCCAACCTGGGATGACTGGTCCCCTCCCACGCCATCTTCCCAGCATCCCACCTACCTCCAGAAGGCAGCGTAGATGGCAAGCAGGGTGAGCAGCGCCATGCAGGACACAGCACAGCCAATCACCAGGGGGACCGAGGGGGAGCCCGCCAGCTCCAGGGTCTGGGGAAGATGATCAGAGGTTCAGATGGGTCACCGGCAGTGGCAGGGCTGCCCTCCACCTCCCCACTCCCTGTGTGGTAGAGACTGGCTCCTGTGCCGTTGTCACAGCCACACACAGAAGGGGACTCACCGTTGTCCTCACAGGTACACAGAGCAGACCCAGTCACATACGTGGAGGCATGTTTATGCTCAGTCACCCACACTCTTGCACATTCAACCAGATACGCACATGTGTATAACACTCACAAATGCCCACCGCCACACACCCCCAGGCACATGTCATCACTGTGAGCACCATCCCAAGGGCACAGACTTCCATGGGCAGTCCCAGAAGTACAGCTGCTCAGACACACATGTGGGGTCACCAGGTCCCTTCCGACACTGTCACAGGTGGCCACTGGCAGCCCAGGCGCCTCCTCCCGGCCCAGCCCAGGCACCCCCGACTCACCAGGTCCTTGGGCGGCTGGGCCAGCACGGCAAAGGTGGACAGGTGCTGGCACTGGCAGCGGGTATGGGCTGCCTGGGTCTCCAGGGTCTGGCAGCTCTCGGTGTCCCAGTCCCCTGAGCTGGCATCTCTTAGGTGGGGGGAGAGGTGGAATGAGCCCCAGCCCAGCTTCATGGCCCCACCCCCAGCACTGGCCTCTGCCCAAAGAGGTGACTCCAGGGCAAGGCCATCCAAAAGGCAGGCCGTTGAGAGCCCTTCATCCCTTAGGCCAAGGATGGCACCAAGGAGCCCTCTGGCCTTCCACACAGAGCCCCTGCCCAACTCACGCTCTGGAGTAATCCCAGCTGGCGCAGTGGGGATCTGTGGTGCCCTGGGGAGCAGAAGACATGAGTGCAGTGTGGGCCAGGGGGCTCACCACCCTGACCACCATCCGCCCTGCCACGCAAGCCCCACAGGCCAGAGGGTCAGCCTGCCATTGTGCACACCACCTCCCCCTCAGATAGGCCTTTGGCCGCCCACGTTGGGGTCTTCCCAGGGTCCTGCCGAGCCCCCACTCACATTAATGATGTAGGAGAGCTCCACTGTGATGAGGGGCTCAGCTGGTGGCTGTGTGGGGGGCCGTACAGTCACTGTCATCACCCGGGATGTGACGGCCAGTGGGGGCCTGGGGACAGGTTCTGAGGTCAGCTCCTGCCAGCAGGTGCCCAGGCCCAGTCAGGAACCCTGAAGGTGCTTTGGATGGGGGTAGGGGGCTGCCAGGGGTCAAGTCCAGGGAGAGGCCTAGAGCTCAGGTGGGCCCAGGATTTCGGGTGCGATCTGGAGCTCAGTCCAACACCCCCTGAACCGCAGGGAAGCCTCTGGGAGCTTCATAGACATCTTTGAGAAGCACCTGTATGCAGAGCCAGGCGAGGGGTCCCTGAGGCTGCAGGAGGGTGCAGCTGGACCTCTCTGTGGCCGGCACAGGCTCGGTCCGCCTCCTCTCTCCTGGAACTGCCTGGTCCCTCGGAAGCCCCCTCCACCCTTCCCCGGGACTCACCTGGGGGGCGGCAGGATGAGGCCCAGGGTGCGGTACAGCACAGCACCAATCACAAAGTAGGAGGCAGAATCCTCGGGGTCTGCCGGGAGGAGGCGCTGATGGGAGTAGCCTGGACCAGGGGGCACTGTTCCTGGGCCCCTCCCCCTGGCAGGGCTGCTGGAAGCTGCAGAGGCAGCTGGCTTCCCTGGGGAGGAGAGGCTGAGCACCTCCTTGGGCAGGAAGAGGCGGTCCTCCGAGTGCCGCACCCAGTCCTTCATGCCCCTGCGGCCCCGCATGGGGAATGTGATGTCGCTGGACACTGCCGAGACGGGCTCTCGCTGAATGCTGATCACTGCAGGGGGACGGGGCGGGGGGCAGCAGAGACAGACAGACACATAGAGGGCAGGCACAAAGGAGAGAGACATGTGGAGGAGACACACCAGGAAAGCAGATGCAGACACCAAGATCGGTACCAACCCAGAGGTGCAGAGACCCACACACAGAGAAACACAACACAGAGACAAAGGAGGGGAAGGAACATGGAGAGAAAGATACAAATAAGGAGTTAAATACAGAAAAGACAGGGCCCAAGAGAGGGCGGGACAGGAGCAGCCTCAGAACCCACCCCTCTTCCACGGGGGCCTGGGTCCCACAGCCAGCACCCTCCCCCCACCAGCCTCCTGTACCCAAGTTGTCCGTGACAATCAAGGAGCTCTGAAAGGCCTTGAGCGCATCGCCCACCAGGTGAATGAAGTCCTCCACCACCCGGAGTAGGTGCACAGAGCCAGGGGACACCTGGGGACAGGAGGCAGGTAAGGGTCCAAGACGGAGGTGAGCCACGGGGCAGGAAGCCTAGAAGCCCAGCCCCTCACCTGCTGAGCATCATCCCACTTGTCCTTGTTTTCCGCGTCCACCATGAAGCTCACCACCTGGAAGAAGCGCTGGGGGGCGAGCAGTGAGTGTCAGGAAGCCTCCGGGCCAAGAGCGTCCCCGTCACACTTCCCAGCCACACCTCCACCCCCAGCGGACTCTGCCATCGGGCCCAGACTCGTCGTTCGGTCTGGCGGTTCCGCTCCCTCGGCCTTCCTCCCCTCCGGCCAGGCAGGGAGGTACCTGCACGTCATCCGCTGAGGGCACGTAGGTGGCCCTCTTGAAGGTGTCAGTGACGTTCCTCAGGATGTCCACAGAGAAGAGCAGGTCTCCGCTGTAGTACGTGCGCCGGGCCAGCAGCTCCTGCAGGCTGCGCACCACCTGCGACATGCCCTCCCCCGCCAGCATGCGCTGCCCCTTGGCCAGGTGCTCCCGAAGCTGCAGGGGACAGGTGGGCTGCTGTCATCGGAGTGTCGGGAGCTGGGACCACCCCGGCCGGGCCCATCCCACTCCAGGCCGCCCACTGTCTGCATTGGGAGGAAAGAGACGCGGGGGGGGGGGGGGGGGGGGGGCGGGGCGGGCAGAGATGCTCAAAGGAACTCATGGAGAGACAGAGTTGGAGAAAGAGACCCATAGAGAGAATCTCTAAAGATACTTTTAAAAGGCTGAAAGAGAAATAGCTAGTGAAGGAAGGTGCTCAGATGTACATATAAAGATGATAAGCGTGATACAGGATAGGGTATCCCCCATCCCAAAAAGGGTCAGGCGCACTCTGGACTGTAGCTCATTATATTCATATTCATATTCATATCCTCTCTCTCTCTCTCTCTCTCTCTCTCTCTCAAGTGTAGCTCCTTATATTCATATTCCTTCTCTCTCTCTCTCCTCTCTCTCTCTCTCTCTCTCTCTCTCTCTCTCTCTCATACAAGTTCCAAACGCAAGCACACAACTAATACCAATTATACTCAGACAAGCAAGTACACACAGGCCACATTCACTGACAACATTCTTACCCCGACACAGGCCCTAAGTTGGGCACTGGGGACACAAAAATAAATTCAACTTTGTCCCTTGGCCATCAAGGAGCTCCCAGTCTAGCAGGACAGCACTCATTACACTTAATGACTGAAGAGCATTCATTACACTTAATGACTGAAAAGCTGAAGGAACAGAGGTAGGCACCAGGGATAAGGGAACACTCATGAGAGTTAGGCCTTGAGATATGAGTAGGAGTTTGCCAGACAAGGAGAGGCACAGCCAGGCAGAAGTGAGCACAGTGTATATATGCCAAGGCACATGGGCATGTGTGAGAATGAAACTCCCTCCGCCCCCTACGAGCATCTGGGGTAGATCTTGTGCGGCCCCAGCCCAGCAGGGAACACTCACTGACAGATACAGGTAGCGGTACTCGTGGGAGATGCAGCGGGCAAAGCTGGGCAGCCCCCAGTATGCCACGCCCTGGGCACTGAGGAGACAGCGGCGGCTGGCAGACCCTGCAGGGGACAGGACAGAGGGCTGGGCGTGGGAGCTGAGCTCTCGCCCACTTCATTCTGCACCTCAGGGTGATCCAAGAAGCTGGAAACCCAGAAGGGGGCAGCAAGAGTGACAGGCGTGGGGGCCGGAGGGGGAGCACCTGCCCCTCACCTGAGGCATTGGGGGGACACTTGTTGTAGATGATCTCGCCCGCAGCCGCCTTCTTCCACGTCATCAGCATCACGTACTCGTCCCTGCACATCTCATGGAAAGCTGTGGGTACAGGGACGGGGCTCAGCCAGGCCCACATGCTTGTTCCCCAGCCCCCAGGGTCCTGCGAGCAATACCTGGGCACCTCTTCTCACTGCAGGGCTTCACCTCCTCTCCGGTGCCCTCGCAGGGATAGCCCTGCGTGCCCGTGGCCTGGCACATGCGGAAGCGACGCTGCCAGCCCGTGTCACACGTCTTGGAGCACAGGCTCCACGAGTTCCATGGCCCCCACTTGCCATCTGTGGCTATAGGAGAGGAGGGGGCATTGAACGGCCTCAGGTGCCCCCAGGGCCGGAATGGCCACCTGCCGCCCTTGCAAGCACTCACCGGGACACTCAAGGTTGCCGCACTCGCGGGTGTCAGTGAGGGCCCCCGGACACGTGGCCCAGGCTGGACCTGCCACACTGCACTTCCGGCTGCGCTGCTGGGTCCCGTTGGCACAGGACGTGGAGCAAGGGCTCCAGGGACCCCATTCTAGCCACTGACCTTCCACTGCATGGGGAGACACAAGCAGGGGCGGCCGTTGAGCGAGGGGTGTGGGAACTGGTGGGGGCAGAGCACCGCAGGGAGATGGCAGGGCCTGCTAGCACTGGTACTAGAGTCAGGCCAAACCCACTAGAGAGGGGAGGATGAAGAGGGGGGAGTGGAGGGTGAAAGGGGGCTGGAGTGAGCAGGTGGTGCCCGGGCTGGGTACCGCCTGCTTGTCACCAGCTCCAAGGACTCAAGGCACCTCTCCACTCAGCATTAGGCACACATTCTTTTGGCTGGGGAAACGGGCGGCCTTCTGATCGATCTTTCTCTAACTTAGGCCCAGCTTCGTGTCCTTCCACAGCCCAGGAGGCCATGAGCACCAAAGCGCTACGAACAGCAAGGGTAGCCCAGGACTCGGGGGAAGGGCACTGGCAAGCAGACCCCCTTGGATGGGGTCACCATATGCCAATTCCAACCAGGTTGGGCCAGGTCACCTCCCCCGCTGACCGTCTCCCCATGCTTGGTCATGGGGCCCCCAGAGGCAGGGCACAGGACGTGACTGCCTCCTCCGAGTCTCCCGACCCCAACCCCCACCCGGCTGGGCATCGCCCGCCTGGAAGCCCCTGGGCGCTACTGACCCGGGCAGGCAGCCATGCTGCAGAGCTTAGTCTGCAGCTCGGGACCCTCGCAGGCCTTGCCGCCGTGCTGGGGGGGCACGCAGGTCCGCATCCGGCTCCGGGACCCCCGCCCGCAGCTGCGGGAGCACAGGCTCCAGGACCCCCACTCCTCCCACACGCCGTGCACTGCAAGGAAGCACGTGGCTGGGGGCTAGGCTGCACCTTGGCCCCGCCCACTGCCCATCCACCCACCAATCAGGAGCTCCGGCAGTTCTGCGACCGCTCCTCATTGGCTCTGTCCTGGGCCCCACCCTTTGGAGGGGCGGGAGGTGTGGATGACAACAGTTTATAGTCCCAACTCACACTGGACACCCAGACAGGAGCCTGGGATCGGCCCAGAAGGGGAGGAGGGGATCCTCTCCTGGGAGCACAGGGAAGACCAGGAAAAGACTCAAGACCTACACGTACCCTACCCTACTGTATCCCTCCCCAGCCCCAGACCCAGAGCCAGAAGCCAACACAGCAGGCCTGGAGCAGAAGTGCCCCTCTGGCCCCAAGCGCATGGACACACAAATAGACGTGAACCTCTACGTGGACACGGACACAAGAGCTCACTCCAGAACACAGCTTTGCCCCAGCCCTTTGCAAGCTCTGCCACACTCCCAGGTATTAAGTCCCCCTTCCCAGGTAGCCCTACTTTAATTCTACAGCCAGGCCAGGCACCATTGCACTCCCTCAGGGCATGAGGAGCAGGACTGCGCCAGCGGCCCCAGCCCAGGACTCCCCCTCCCAGCAGGCACATGCACACTCTCAGCTCCATGCTGAACTGGGGAAGGCTTCGGGGGCCACAGGAGGCTCCCTGGGAGTGGGGTGGGGAATCAGAGGAGGGAAGGGATGATCAGGGACAGTTTCTTTCTTTCTTTTTTTTAAGGTCATTTGTCTTAGATCATGAATGACAGGCTGAATTTTAATAGTCCTGGTGGAAACGGTGGGGAATAGGACGAGAATAAGGAAATACAGGGCAGTGGGAAAGTGCAGGGGTGCTGGTGTGGTCAGAGCATAGGGAACACGAAGGGCAAGGAGGGTAAAAAGATAAGCTGATTACCAGGCCCCAGGCACCTGGGGAGTGATGTGCCCAGAACCCAGCCCACTGGTGTGGGCCTTGGTCTGATCCATCTATGTCCCCAGTGCCCTGGGTGGGGCTGGGCACAGCGTGGGGGACAGTCAGATTTGCTGAACGAAAGGAAGATTGACCTGCCCAAGTCCCAGGGGGGCCCTCACCTGCGGGCAGACCGTGCGGGGAGGATGGGCATACCTGGGCAAGTGGCTGAATTGTTGCAGGGCCGGGTCTCCCGCAGAGGCCCGCTGCACAGGGTCCCATAGGGGGAGGACACACAGGAGCGGGTCCGCACCTGCAGACCCTGCCCACACGTCAGGGAACACACGCTCCACGGGGACCACTCCTCAGCCGCTGGGTCACCTACAAGAGAGGGGCAGCATCGGCGGCAGGGGGCACCTTCCAAGCATCCAGTCTCACAGGAATCCTCCTACCCTGACCCCAAGTGGCAAGCCCTTCAGGAGGCAACCCAGCCCTGCCCACAGGCCTCACGTGGCAGAAAGATGCGACTGAGCTCCGGAACATAGACACAGACGGGCACATGCCAAGCACACATGCCACCGGAAGCCACACAGTCGGGCCCCCGCCGCAGAGGAAGGGAGGCGGGCCCGAGTTACCTGTCTGTGCCAGGTATACCCCAGGCTCATCCGCAGACCTCGGCCACTGGGTTTTCACCTTTGGTTCCTCTTCCGGCTCCTCACCTGGAACACGGAGGTGGTGGCAGGGGCTTAGCCAAGGCCAGCTCCGTCCTGCCAGAACGGCACAGAGAGGGCAGCCTCGCTCGCCCTCAGCCTGAGGGTCCGGAACCAACTGCAGACGATGCTGAGAGAGCATCAAGTCCTGCCCCCTGCCCCACCACCACCATTTCACAGATAAGGAAACAGGCTCAGAAGGCCAAACAGGACTCGCCCACAACCTCACAACTTTCTTTTCCTCCTCTTGCCTCAGGCAGACTGGGGAGCATGGAGGGGAGTGGCCACTCCTTCGGAGCTCTGGGAGACTCCTGTGCCGTGCTGGCCACACCCACCTCTTTAACCCTCCCCAGGGAAGTAGGGACCCCCTCTCGGTTTAGAGATGGGGAAACTGAGGGCTAGAGAGGGGAAGTGACTTGTCCAAGACCGCACAACTTGTGAGCCGGAAACCCACGCTCTTGGAAACCCCCTCACATGGCTGATTCCAAGGGCTGACAAACACCCAAGCCGGGCAGCTGTGACCACCCGCAAGCCTGCCCCTGGGGCACGGTTCACGCCAAGCCAGGGCTGGGTCTGGGGCCTGGATGTGGCTCCCCAGGCAGCATTGGACTGTGACCTGAAGGCCCAGGTCAGAAGGCAGTTCCCCTGAGACTCAGGGCTTAGGGCAGGTGCCCACATCCAGCTGGCCCTCCTTTGCACTGCCCCTTCGGCCAGCAGCAATGCTGCCTCAGCCCAACCTCACAGGGCTCTCGGCCTTGGCAGCGCCACCAGCGCTGGAGGAGGGGCTGGGAGCTCCCGTTCTCCAAAGCTGGCTCCTCCTGCTCAGACCCGAGCTCAGCCAGGCCCTGCCCCACAGGCTGGGAGCAGGGATGGGCAGACACGAGTGCAGAGGGCGAAGACCCAACTCATGTAGAGGCTGCTGGGCAAGTGGGGCTGGAACAGCATCTGGGGCCCGGGCTCAGCCCACGCTGTCCCCAGACCAGAAGGCACTCCCCTCCTCAACCCCCAGGCCCTCTCCTGTTTCTAAAAGCCTCGCCAGCACACAACAGGCACTGCGTTTAAGGCAGCGGTCCTCAACCTGTGGGTCGCGACCCCTTTGGGGGTCGAACGACCCTTTCACAGGGGTCGCCTAAGACCATCCTGCATATCAGATATTTACATGACGATTCATAACAGTAGCAACATGACAGTTCTGAAGTAGCAACGAAAATAATTTTATGGTTGGGTCACAACATGAGGAACTGTACTTAAAGGGCCAGAAGGTTGAGAACCACTGGTTTAAGGGAACCCAAGAGGGCTGTGCTCTTCCTGGCCCCTGGCGCCCAGTCCAGGCTCTGCGTCTGAGAGCAGCTCTTCCTGACGGGCATGAAGAGTGGCCACCTGAGGAAACTGCTGTCCAGGGGGCCTTCCACTGCCACTCAGCCCAGCATCTAGTCTCATCAGCCAGGCCCTTCGCTCCACTTTAGCCGCCAGTCCTAAGACCAGCTCTGCACCCTCCCCAGAACTTCACCATCTCTGCCTGCGGACCCACAAACATCTTTGGAGTCAGGCAAGCCTGGATCCCGACTGGGGCGTGGACACTGCCCAGCTGTGTGACCCTGGGCAAGCGTCGCTGCCTCTCTGACCTCCTTTTGACACAATGCTCCCTGACGGCAGGCCATGAAGCCCTCAGCACACAGCTCGCACATGGCGGATGCTCAGGAAGCAGGAGCTGTCTGGTTCATTTTTATCATCTCCCCTCCCCTCCCAACGTCCACCCCTCCTTCACCCACACATGCCACCCTTCAGCCCCCGGGCCTCCTCCCTTTGAACAGTATCTGAGGGGCCTCCTGGCCTCACTTTGGGCCCTACCTCCATTGGGACCACTGAGAAGGTGTTGGTGCCACGCCTGCCAGCTTCTGAATCTGCTCACCCGGCCCTCCCACCACACCCGCTCAGCCAGTCCCCCACCCCGGAGCCGTGTGACAAGCCGCCTTCTCCACACCCACCCCCGGGCTGCTGAAGACATCTACAGCTGTGCCAACTGGCACCACCACAGATTCAGGCTGCACATCCGCTGGGCACCCAGGCTTCTCAGCAGCCCTTCTCGGCTCCCTGCCTTCCCCACTCCCCACCTCGCTGGCTGTGTCGGACCTTGACCCCACTCCTCAAGCCCATCTCCATCCACTCCCTCGGCGACAAGCTCGCTACAGAAAAAGCAGACGCTATAATACAGGAGGACCACACACACACTTCCTGTCCCACGCCTCCACCTCCCAGCTTTCCTGCAGCTCTTCTCACAAAGGCCAGCCCCTCAGCTGGTCCCGCATCCCGCTCCTCCCGTCTTCCCAGGAGGGCTCCATCCATTCCCCCTCTCCCATCAGCATTCCCTCAGCATGTTCTCCTCACCGCAGCCCAGGAATGTGCCCAGGCTGCCTCCATTCCGAGGGGGGGGGCCCTCCTTTGACCCTCCAGCCTCCTCCGGCCACTGCCCTCCGGCTCCTCTTCGCCATCAAGGAGTGGTTCGCAGCTGGCACTCCGGTTTCTCACCTGCCACTTACGTCCTGGCTCAACTGTCACCTCGCCTGCTAATCCACTGCAGTCTGGCTTCTGACCGCATCTTTCTGCTGAAACCGTTCTTGACAAAGTCACCCAGGCCTCCTTGCTGCTCAATCCTACGGACACTTTGCAGGCCTCGTCTCACTTGACCCCTGGGCAGCATTTGTCCCTGTTCATTCTTCCTGCCTTGAAACACTCTTCCCTGACCCTCCTGCTCTCCTCCTGCCTCTCTGGCTCCTCGGGCCCAGTCTGCCTACTGGTCCATCTTCCTGCTGCTTCAGGCATCCACACTGTCCTGTTTTCACTGCACACTCTGGATCCCTCCTGCAGGCTTCATTAACCCCTCTGAATGGCTGCTGCCAAGCCATTATCCCAGACTCCCCCCGCCCCCTTCACTCCTATCTAGTCTGCTGCCTCCTGTACAAGTCTCCCGATGTGGGGGGAGGGCTCACACTCAGCATGTTCAAAACAGGATCATCATCTCCTCTCAAACCTCCACTGCTTGTTCCCCACCTTCTTTGCCTGGAAAACTCCTACTTGACCTTCAAAACCCACCTCAAATGATCCCTCATCTGTGAAGTCTTCTTTGTCCCCCACTTCCCAGGCAGAATTGGCTGTCCCCTCTTCTGTGTGCCCTCTCCTCACAGATGACTCCATCTTCTGACTGTCTGAACTTCCTCCCACCCATGAGCCGTTTGAAGGAAGGCTGTGGGTGAGCCATCTCCCTGGCCGCAGTGAACGCCCACACAGAATCCGGTCCAGGGAACTATCAATCAACACACTGCTCCTAAGCTTCCTCCCCCCACCTCATGGCAGGGTCACTGGAAACAGCCATTTATAATCTTGAACATCAGCTTTGCCCAGCAGCCATCCACCTACTTATTAATGAACCTGACAGCCATTTATGAATAAACATTCTAGAGAAGCCTTCAATCTGCTGCAAATCGAGCCAAGAATCCCCTTTTCCAGCTCCTGTTTTGGTGTCTTGACCATCATGATGTCTGTGACAAACCCCCCACCAGCCTGGCATCCGGGGAGACCGTCACGCAGGAAGCAGTGACAGAGCAGCCTGGCCTGCTTGTCGGGGACTCACTGCTTCCTGTGGCCTCCAGTCCTCTGCTCGGCACTCGCCAGCCCGGTGGAGGCCGGCCCCACAGTACAACCAGACATGATGGTGGTGTTTGCTCGAACCCACCCTCATTGAAAATCAGAACCTGTCCCAGGGCCAGCTGGAGTCCCTCTCCTAGGCTCCCGGCGGCCAGAGCTGAGAAGGAGGAGTCCAAGGCCACACAGCAGGGCCCGCACCACTGCCCTCCCTCCGCCCCATCCCACCTCCCTCGGGGGAGTGGCCCGCTATTTATTTCCCCGCATGTGAGAGCCCCAGCTCTCGCCCAAGGGGGAAGAAGACAGATAGGGCGAGAGGTGTCACCTACTGAAACAAGCGTTTATTCAGCATCTACAGCATCTACCCCGTGCAGGCCCCAGCCAGCTTGGCTCTGGGCCCAGAACAGGGGGAGTCTGAGAGGAAGCTGAGCCAAGAGGACAAGGAGGGACCCAGGAAAGGGTGTGAGCACCCCTAAAACTCCCAAGTGTCGCACCCAGTGAGCTTGAGGCCTTACTGGACCAGGGACTCGGATGCTCACAGGCCTGCCATCTATCGGTTTTCCCTCCTGGCTGCCTAACGTGGGCACCGACAGACCTGCTGCCTGGGACAGACTTCCCAGATCAACCTCTGACCGGCTCTGCTCTGAAGAAGGGAACCCTCACTACACAACTGCTGCGAGCCAGTCGCCGGGCTCGCTGCATCCCCATTCCCTCCTCATTAGGACGGGCTCTCCCATTCCCTAGTGAGGAGCGAGCCTCCAACATCTCTCACTGAAGAGTTCGATGGGGATTCGAACCCAGGCCTGTCTGACTCCGGAGGCCATGCTCTTTCCACTGAACTGTGCTGGCTCTGACAAAATGCAACTCAACTTGGACCTCCTCAGAGGCACCTTTCCTAATTCCCAGGGGACCCCAAGGCACTCCCTCGCCCCACCAGAGCCCCTCAGACTTGCCTCTGTTATCCTGTTTCACACCACTCTCTAACTGGTCCTTTGCACATCTAACTCCCTCCCCCTCCCCCTCCCCCAAGGTGAGCCTGATTCTCCTCTGCAGGCTCCAAAGTGATTGTCTAGGAACCTGGCTCCAGACACACTCCCCTGCTGAGGAACCTTCAGTGGCTCCCAGTGGCTCCCAGTGCTACAGCCACAGTGTCAGCCTCTGAGCCTGGCATGTTCCGGCCCCTACTGGCCTGCCCAGTCCTGTCCTCCCCTCCCCATGAGGCAGCCAAACACACTGGCGGGCCATGGGGAGAGCGGGAAGAACATAGATGTAGGGGCAAGGCAAATGGAGGTCTGATTCCCAACTCTGCCACAGTCTTGCTGTGTGCCCTTGGGCAAGTCACCTCACCTCTCTGAGCTTAAAAATCTTCAACTGAAAATAAAGATGACACTTTCTATCACAGGTTCACTGTGAGAATAAAAGGAAACAAGAGATACGGCCCACGTGGAGTATAATAACCTCTCCATGAAAAGGAGCTGCCACCCCATCTTGTTTTCCCTTGAATATACAAATGCTTCCCTCCCTCTACGTGCATCTGCTAACGGTGCTGCCTCCCTTCTTCCGTGTCAGTCTGCCAACATTTTCTACATGGCAAGTGCCACCTCCTCCAGGAAGCCTTCCTAGGCTGTCCACACAGGGGTTTGGGTATGCTGGTCCCTTCTCCGTGGCTTAGACCCCAGGCTGCCTCTTGCTGCAGCTGTGAGTATCCTGGATTTATCCCTCTCGTGAGCCCGGAGGTAGGGTCTCAATCTCCCTTGCCCCTCTTATACAGGGGACCTAGCTCTGAGCAGCCAGACACAAGACAGGCATTCAGCAAGCATGGATCAGATATCTCTGAGGGCTCCTCCACCCATCCCTACAGGAGCCATGCTTGTCTCACCTCGGGCACGGGCAGGCAGGGTAGGCACAGGCTCGCTGTCATTTGAGCAGGACTGCAGACTCTGGCCCCCCAAACTCCACACAGTCCAGCCTCCTCAGCTTCTTTTGTCAGGAACTTGTTAAAAATAACCACGATAATAATCACTTCCACAGAGAGCGGTGCGGTTTACAAAGCAGTCCCCTGGCTCTCTGCGTCCTCCCTGAGGCTGACCCCGCAGCCCTGAGGAGGCACCAACTGATCCGGATGACAGGCGGTTCCTCAGCCCCAGCAGTGCTTCTTGTACCCCATAGTGCGTCAGAATCCCAGGGGTGCAGGGGCAGAGGGCGGTGGCTTCTGGAACCTCTAGGCTCTGCCTCCACAATCCAGGCTGGGTGTCCCTCTGAGACCAGAAACCCAGCCACAATGCCAGCCCCCCTCCAATGACTTCTGCCCCAAGCTGCGGGCCTATCTGTCCAGCCTCCCAGCAGAGCTGGCTGGCTGGGTCCCTGCCACCAACCCCACGTGGCCAGGAGCTCCTCGAGAGCAGAGACCACATCTGACTCACGCTGTCTCCCTCATGACACCCAGCTTCTCGCTGCCTCACTTACAACCCTCGGCCAATAGGGTGAGGCCCCAGTGTTTGCAGACGGCAGTCAGAGCCCTGGCCCCATTCCCCACCACCGTGGGGGAGGTAGTACTGTCCAGTAACCTCAGTCTATGTATCTCCCCCTACCTGGCGGGTCCACCCCTCCACACCCTCGCACAGGCTGTTTCCTCTACCTCAAAAGCCCTTGCTCCTACGGGGTTTCACAAAGCACGCAACAGGAAATGACTTGGGGTGGCTCACAAAAGTGCCATGAAATAGCACCGGATCACGGACAGAGGAACGTATCCCCTTTCCATGTCTCTTTTAATTAGGGTGACTTCTGCCAATCTGCCTGGGATAGTCCAGGTTGCACCTGTTGCCCTGATGTAATTAACAGCACCTCTTCCCCCTTTATCACCTCAAAAAGGTCCCGGTTTAGATGATGACGTATATGGTCGCCTTACTTTTAATCCTTCCTAGTGCATGAAAGATGAAGACTGTAACACCTCCCCCGCACATGCTGATTTCTCTAAAACATTGAGAGGAGGGATGAGCATTTTGCTAGAATTTGATAACGTCGTTTTGTTTACACTGTGGTTGTTTTTTGGTTATCTTCTATTTCAAAGAAGTAATACACCTTTTTCCATTTATGATATAAAGTTTCTTTTTCATAAAAAGAATTTTAGCCGAAACCGGTTTGGCTCAGTGGATAGAGCGTCGGCTTGCGGACTGAAAGGTCCCAGGTTCGATTCCGGTCAAGGGCATGTACCTGGGTTGCGGGCACATCCCCAGTGGGGAGTGTGCAGGAGGCAGCTGGTCGATGTTTCTCTCTCATCGATGTTTCTAACTCTCTATCTCTCTCCTTTCCTCTCTGTAAAAACTCAATAAAATATATATATAAAAAAAAAATTTTAAAAGCCTGTCAATTTGAGGGAAAATGTCACAGGCTAGTGAATTCCTATTCACGCCTCAAAACCCAACTCAGAATCACCTTCTTTAAACTGCCTTCTCATCCCTTTGTGGTTTAACCCCTTACTCTTCCTCTCCCTTGACATCAGCACATGCACATCATACCTATTACACTAAATTATGGCAACAGTCAACTATTTAGTAAGGACGAACCACGTGCCAGGCACTGTGCTCAGCACTTACCCACATTCTCTTGGTTAATCCCATTATTCTGTGGAATAGCTCTACCATCCCCCTTTTACGGGGGTGAAGAAACTTGCCCGCGGTCACACAGCTAATCAGTGGTGGGGTCAGGAACCGAAGCTGGGCTGGGCGACTTCGGCCTGCGGCCTTGACCACACTGTACACCAGCGGTCGCTTTCCCCCACCAAAGGGCAGAAGGGGTGTCTGGTCTACCTTGGATCTCATTCCGTCTGAGGCAGCCCGAGGCCTGGCACAAACTGCACTCTGATAAAGACATGAAGACGTGTGTGGCGGATGCGCTGGGGCTCGGCCCTGCTGAGATGGGGGTGGGGTGGGGGGGGGGGGGCTGTGCCCCACGCTTTCCCACGATAGAGCTCCAGCAGCACAGGTCGGGGCTGGAAGGATCTCCCAGGAAAGGCACTGCGTGTGCTCGGTCTCCTCCACCCCATCCAGAGAGAGGCTCTGCCTCCCCCATGCCTGAGCCCCAACAGGCAGGTCGGCCCCACTCCCTGCCACCAGACCAGGCTGGCCAAAAGCAGGGCCTGAGTGCTGAGAGGAGAAAGGCCAATGCAGGACTGGGCAGGCCAGGTCAGAGACAGGGCGTGAGCTGTATTAGAAGGATTCGGAAGTTCTGGATAAACAAGGGCAAAGGGCATTCCAGGTGAGGGAAACAGCCCAAGGAAAGGTAGGGAGGCCAGAAAGCAGGGAGTTCAGGGGCCAGTGAGGAGCCCTGGTTGAAAGAGGAGAGAATTAGAGGGCAGGCTGAAAAGCAGGTGGCAGCTGGGTCCGGGGTGGGGCTAGCAGGCCAGGCTGAGGAGTTTGGGCCACAATGGACAGTCACTGGGGGCTGGATCAGGGAAGTCACACACGGCAGCAGTGGCAGAAAGGGGATTTGAACCCGATCTTGCCTCCCTGGCCAGACACTCAGGAGAACCCAGACACATCCTGTAGCCATGACTTAGGAATGGAACCCAGATGATGGGGAGACAAGGGTGGGACAGGGCCCCTGGGAGGAGGCAGCGAGTGTGGCAGAGGAGGGAGGGGGGTTGTAAGAGCGAAAGACACTCTCTTTCAGGTGTCACTTTGCACAGCTATCCATCGGCTGGTGCCTCCTCCGGACGGGAGGGTCGGTGGGCAGGCACTGCAGGTGGTGGCCGGCTCCCAGGAGCTGGGCTCTGCAGCTGGCACCCCCTCTGAAACCCACCTTCCTGCCCCGGCCTCTACCAGCCTCCATTCCAATCCTCTACCAAGCTCCTTCCTGCCTGCCTTCCCTTTCTTCCTTTCCCCCCACTTAACAGATTGCAGCGGCAAGATGGCACAAATTTATGGCTCAACTCACCAAAAATAACAAGAGATCTATCAAAGGCAGTTTGCGTGAAATTAACAGGCGCCTGTACCTTCTTGTCAAAAGCACTCAGCTCTGAGGCGAGCCCTGGCACTCCACTCCGCCACTGCCTACCAGTTCCAGGCCTCATCGCTCTTCCAGTACCAACAGCCCCACCCCACCCGGCCTTGCCACTGACCCTACTCGGGGTGTCCCAGAGGAGGTGAGCACAGCTCCCTGCCCCAGTCCCTGGCAAAGGGGCCAGGAGGAGGGTCCTGGCCTTCACCACCATCCCCACCAATCCTGTTCTCAATCTGGCAGCTCCATGTGCCAGCCGGTCCTCCTACAGTGGGTACATGTGTCCAGCTGGCCAGTGGGGAGGAGGTGAAGAGAAGTGTGGAGATGAGGCCAAGGGCTTGGCAAAGGTTGTGCTGCCCCCAGGCACAGAGTACCCTGGGCCCCGATGACACCACTGGCCCTCAGACACCCCCTGCCACATGGAATAAACTGAGTCTTGCCCCAGAGTGGCAAAAGGGAGGAGGTGGCAGAGAGGAAGAGTCTCTTGTTTACCAGGGGAAAGAGGCTATGCCAGCCCAGCTGTGAGCGCCAGCATGCTGTGTGAGCCCACTTATAACGGCTGATGCCCATCACTCCCGGCAACTCCCCACAGGGCCTTCCTGCAGGCAAGCCCACGGAGCAGCCTGGAAACATGCCAAGCAGGACAAGGGGCATAAACAGAGTCAGGCTTGGGAACAGCTGGGAGCCCAGAGCTCCCTGCTCAGAAAGGATACCAGGCCTCGCGTCCAAGGATAACCAGCATCCAACCTCCGCCCATCCTCAGTCACAGAGGCTGCGGCAGAGGCTGGGATGATGGTGGGGATGATGGTGCCCTTCCTATAACCAGTCCTCTCTGATCCCCAAAGACACCCTAGCTACCAACCAACCCCTGCTTCCGGCTTCAACCAAGCCCAGCTGGCTGCTCCTGGCTCCATGCTTCACGTGGCAGCCAGCCCAGATGGTGCCTGCCCAGGAGGGCAGAGCCGCGCTCCATCCACTACAGACCACTGGGCCGATGGACCACAGGGAAAGCCAGACAAAAGAACTCACCCTCTGCTGAGCAGGATGGAGGCCCCCACAGAGTGACAGGCAGTGGCGGCCAGGCAGGAAGAGCCATAAACCTCCTGATATATGCCTGGCACTCTCCACAGATGTTCGACAAAGAGGGGAAATTCAATTTCTTCCTGCAGGCACTAAATCCCAGGCCAGCCTCTGGGGCCTGCAACCTGCCCACGGCCTAGCTGTCACTGGGACAGCTTCATTGACCACTGCTAAGAGGCCACACTGGCCGAGGAGAGAGGCCGGAGCAAGGCCATGGGGCACTTGCCAAGGTTGGGCACGATGCCAGATGTCTCATGGGGGGCTGAGAAGCCCCTTCCCAAAAGGATTGTCATGATAAATACTCCCTCTTACTACTTCAGGGATATCTCCCCATTTCACGTACAAGAAATTGGTGCCAAAAGCGGGGGGGGGGGGTGCACTTCAGGTAACAGTCAAAGGCAGTGCCCAACTCCATGACACTGGCCTCCAAAGCAGGGATGGGGACAGATCACACTCCTCCCATACTCCTAGCAGCCCTCCCGCGAGCCCCACCGCCTCCCTGTGGTCCTCTCTCAGGCTGATCCAGATGCTCCTTCTGACTTATATCCCTGCGTGACAGCCTCATGATAGTCGGCCAACACCTGTTATCCCAAATGGGGAAACTGAGGCCCAGAGAGGGGAGGGAACTCCCGTTAGTACCAGAGCTAAGAATCAGATCCCAGATCTGCCTCCCTCCCACCCAACTCCCTGCCAGGCCCCTGGCCAGTCCCTGCCCAGCACTGGTCAGTAGGCACGCAGGGTCCAGCTGAGGAGTTTGGAGCCTTGAAGCAGCGGGAAGGGTTGGCAGAAGGGAGCTGGAGTGGAAGCAGGAGCAGGCAGGACTCAAGGGCTCGGGGAGCTTTTGCCCAGTCAGCAGGAAGCCCTAGCAGCTGGCGGCCTCAGTCCCAGAAGACCTGGGCCCAGAGTGGGGAGACAGTGGATGCTGGGAGCTGAGCCAGCCCAGGCCTCCAAGGCAGCCTAGAAGCTCGGGCCTCTCCACCCAGGCACATTCTTCTGCATCTCCCTCTGCCCCGACCCTGGGGCCACTGCCAAAAATCAGAAACCCATGTGGGCAGGAACACAGCCCCGCTCCCTGCCTACTCCAGCCTCCAGGCAAACTTGTCAACTTGCAATGCCAGGCCCTTCCACAGTCACTCCCAGCTTTGGGCCTTTGTCCACACTGCTCACTCGGCCTGGAATGCCCTCACCACTCCTTTGGCTTGGCTCAATTCCATCTGTCCTTCAGATCTCTGTTCCTTTTCACTTCCTCCAGAAAGCCTTCCCTGACTGCCCATCTAGGCAGTCCCCTCCCCGGGTTTATCATAATCATTGTCTGATCTGTGCCCCCGTTCACACACCCAGACTACAATCTCTTTAAGGGGGAGGTGTAACCCTAATTCATTTGATGACCCCAACATCTAGACGAGGCTGGGCACAGAGGCGACATGGGTGAACAGCTATATGGATCTGCCAGGATGGGCACCAGCAGGCACCATCAGTCCCCTGGCCACAGGCACCCCACCCAGGCCCTGCTCAGACTCACCATATCTCATCTCGGTGGTGAACAGGTCATTGCTGCTCCCCGAGTGCAAGTCGGTCTCAGCAGATGGGGGTGGGCCCCCGGGCACCAGGGCATTGGACAGGGTGTGGGCAGCAGGGGGACCTGGAGGTGTGGTGGTGGCAGGGCTGGCCCCAGCCTCACCAGGGCAACTGCAGCCCGGCTGGGCAAAGCCACAGGCCCTGCCGGCGGCGCGGCCACACTCCTCACTCCAGCGGCAGAGCACACCGCAGGTGAACTGGCTGGAGTTGTTGTTGTTGATGAGCAAGACCTCGACAAAACGGAAGGCCAGGGCTGTAGGTGCCAGCAGGCGCGGGGCCTCCGAGGGCTCGGCCGACAGGCACAGCTGCACGAAGTTCTTGTCGAAGTGCAGGAAGGTGAAGGGGCCTGAGCCGCCGCACAGCTCCAACCCCGCTGCTCCCGCCTCCTCCGGCCGCCCCACCTCCGACTCCGCCTGGGCCGCCGCCTCCTCCGAGCGAGGCCGCAGGCAGGTGAAGTTGACCAGGTAGTGGTCCAGGGGCAGCAGGCGGGGTGCGAAGTGGGTGCACACCTCCTCCTGGCGGTTGAAGCGCAGGTACAGGGAGTATTTGGTGGGGTCGGGGTTCTCCAGCGTCCAGGAGCAGCCCGAGGCGATGGTCGGAAAGAGGTCCTGCAGTGAGAAGGCCCCGTAGAGCACGCCGGAGGCCAGGGCGGAGCAGGCGCTGGGGTCGGGATCGAAGGCGGCGGCCAGGCGCAGGGACAGAATCACAGATAGTAAGAGGGGACAGGCTGGGGTCATCCTATGTCCCTTGCCCTGTGGAGAGAGACAGTGTCAGTGGCTCGAGGCACAGCCAGCATGAGCTCTGAATCTCCTGTGGCTGAGCCGCAGGTCGTGGGCCTCGTGGCTAAGACCACCTGCATGATCTCAGACAAGGGACTTGTCCTCTCTGAGCCTCGTTTCCTTACCTAGAGAATGAAGACAGGGGAGAGTGCCTGAATCTCGTAGGCGCTTAAGAAACATTCGTTGTCGTTGTTACTATTATCCTATGGTCCTCGGCCAGTCCCATCAACCACAAGCATCTCAGCTTGACAACAGGGTCCAGCCCCACCCCCACCCCCCAGCTGGTATTCTCCAGAACTGTTGCTCCCAGTCACGGTGTGTCATGCGTAATCCAGCAGTAATTGTCAAAGTAGCGATGTTTGATGATTTGCTTTTTTATAAATCAAAGCGATTCAAGGTTATTCCCGGAACAATGTCATTCTCACTCACTTGCTTTACTGAGTGGGAGAAAAAAGGGGGAGGGGGGCGTGACCACCAGTGTGCCAGAGACTGCGTACAACCTGAGCCATGCCCATGGGAGGACATCGCACGTATGAACGTCAACAGTATTGCTGCTGTGGATTTCCTGGTGGAAACGAGCAGGAGTGGCATCTGCGAAATGGGTGCAATAATTCCCCACGAACCCATCTTCCCCTCCCGTCTTGGGTTATCCTCCAACGCCTGGCTCAGGGCCCACCACCCCCAGTGAGGCTACCATGCCGTCTCCCTGCTCTTAGCTTCCACAGCCCTGGCCTGAAAGTCCACACCACCCAATCATGACCTCTGTCCCTTGCTATTTCCCCAGGGCTGGCTCAAATCTCATGAGTCTTCAGGGTCCTAAGAATGGAAACCAGAGTTCATTGATTTCCACATTCACTCCCCCCCAACCCCCCACCGCCCCGCCTGGCAAAATGCTGCCCTAAGCTGAGCTCCCAGCAAGTGTGAATATCCTCTAGGTGTGGGAGGGCAACAGGACCCAAGTCCAACCCTGACAGACCCACCAGGCAGTCAGGCCAGAGTGGACAAGAGCTGGTGGCGGGACACCTGCCAGTGCCCCACTCACTAGCCAGGACACAGTCACTGCCCACAGCCTGCTCAGGCCCGCTTCCAGCTGCCCCCAAATCGATCCACACAGCCTCCTCCTCCTCCGTGTCCACGGCATAGCTCACAGCACTGGATGGTTCCCGAGAGCCTGCTTGTTCCACATTAGAGGAAAAAAGATGAGGCTCTGAGAGGGGAGGCAGCCTGCTCAAGATCACACTGGAGTTCAGGACCTGAGGCCCCAGCGCGGTTTCTCTCTCGCCCACCAGCAGCCTCTTGCTCAGTCCCCATCCTTGCTCAGGCTTCAGGCCTGATGGACAAGCCATTATCTCTGGGAACTGAGCCACAAACATAGGAATATTCACAGGTACGGCTAGATTTCCCTAAGACAAAGCTGCTCCCCAGGGATGGATCTCCCCTCAGCTGTTCAGGAGTCTAAATCATGGCCGGAGGTTGGGGCAGGGGGCAGGAATTAGAGCCTCAGAATTCCAATCCCTGTGTAGAAGGGAGCTCCTTGCTGCCCAGATCCCACATGCTACAGTTCTGAGCCAGGCCCAAGCCCTAGTCACAAATTAGGGGGGTGGGGGCAGGCAAGCACTAGGCAGCCCCATTTACTGGGGAGGAGCTACCCCACGCTCCTCCAAAGACCCTCCTGGAGTTTTTCAGCAGAAGTCAGGCAAGCTATGTCTCCACGGTCCCCCCCAGAAAAAGGAACCAGACTCTTGGTCTTCCCCACCCTGCATCATCCCTGTCCCAAACTGTTCAGCCCGCCCAGCCTGCTGCAGCACCAGCAAAGCCAGCGGCTGATAATGATTGACATCCAATCCCCCCGCTGCCCCCAATTATTTTTAAGCAGGCTGCAAAATTCAGGCCATGGCTGGGGCTCAGCAGAGGGGAGGTGGGAGCTCATTTTAATTGGCCTCGCCTCCCCCACTTAGAGCAGGCCGGGAATCTCCCCACACAGACACCAACACACATGGGCTAGAACATCCCTGGGCCCTACAGGCATGCACACAAAAGTATGTATGCATGGATGCATAGCTAGACAGGTGATCACAGGTGTTCTGCGTGTAAAAAGATTCACATGCACGTAGATGAGTGTAGACCACCGATGTGGGAACTCACATGCACACAGGACGGTGCACATTCACATGTATGAGGGTATAAAGAGCCAAACGTCTGTGCACAGAGGCAGAGATGCAAATGTACTCTCCAGCGTGAACACACACAGGTATTGGGTTCTCTGAGGCTCAGGACACAACAGCTAAGCGTCAGGCAGGAGCTGACCTGCTGTTCCTTCCTGTTCCCGCAGCCTCCTGGGTCCCCGCTGCTCCCTACTCCATAGCCCCAACACCCCCACCTCCAGGGCCTCCACTGCCCCCTACTCCATAGTCCAGACCCACCAAGAAGCACTAGGTCCACACCCTTCAGAGCCACAGTGTGGCTTCTCCAACATTGAGCCACCTCCTAACCTGCCCAAACCCCTCCTCTGCTGTCTCCTTCAGACACCCCTTCACACCAATTCCAGAATTTCCCCCGCGTACGCATGAGCCTCACTGTTGCTGCTGTGACATATGACTTTTTAGGGGCCCCTCTTTATATCACTCTCCACACACAAAATAACGCAAGGAGCCCAATTCCAGGCGAGGTCAGAGAGCGCCTCCCCTGGGAGGGGACCTAGAGGAATCCTTGCCTCACAGGCAGCCTACCTAGTTATTAGCCAGATTAAGCTCCCTGAGCATGGCCCCCTGCCCCCAGGACTGCATGCACCTTCTCCTTCGGCCTCACAGAGGCCAGCACAGGGAGAGGGCTCACAAGCTCCCTCCCCCTCCTGCCCTCCCTCTTCTCAGAACCTCACAAACTCTCCCTCTTTCCTGCTGAGGTCAGCTGCTGCCGCTGGGAAGGTTCTTTGGGTTGAACCACAATTCGCCACCTGTAAGCCCACAACCCTCCATGCACAAGAACTAACTGCACAGGAAAGGCGAGGAGGTCAGCTCTGAGCAAGCGCTTCCTGGGTCTGGAAGTTAAAGGAGAGAATAATCCGAAGGCCTCCTCCTCGCTCAGGACCTCAACGGGCTGAGATGGGGGAGTAGCTGGAGGGAGTAATCTCGGTCTCAGGGACGCCCACCCTCCTCAGGCTAACTTCACCGCACGTCTGCCGCCCAGCAAGCCCGGGAACCCCATCCTCTGCCCAGGCCCACTCAGGCCCCTGCTCCCAGACCCCACAGGCCTGCCCAGCCGCGGGCTGCCCGTCTGCACCACAGAGGAAATCAGAGGGTTTCGCAGCAGCTGGAAGGACCAAGGCAGGACTCGGGGATGGTGGGCAGCAGAGCGGCGGGGTGGGGCACCTCAAGTCTAGGACTGGGTCTCTGGGGCTCCCCAGGATCGACCCTTCTCCGCCCGGCCGGCTAGGAACAGGGGAAGCTGGGCGACCGGGCCCAGGAGCCCTGGCCGCGCTGGGGGAGGGGCGCGGCGGGGCGCTAGACGGTCGAATTCATCCACCGGCGGCTCCAATCCGCCCGCCTGTCACTCACCCTCCGCCTCCCCGGCGCTCGCTGCGGGCCGAACCCAGGCCCACGCGCGGGCACGCACCCCCGTCCCGGCCTCTGGGTCCCCTGCCCACGCACCTGCGGGGGAGGGGGGAGGGGAGACCCGGAGGGGCGGGGTCCTCAAGGGCCCCCTCTCCTTGAGCTCTGGCATCCAGGCGGGGGCACACCCTCCATCCAGCCTCGGAGCTGGTGGGCAGAACCGGAGGGAGGGGGCGAGCCGCCCCCCAGGCGGCCCCTCCCTCCAGACTGGCCGAGAGTCGCCCCCCCTCCCTCGCGAGGGTCTCTCGTCCCGGAGGGGGGCTCCGGAGCCTCCTGCACGCCGTAGGGAGGGGGGCGAGGGACGGCCCCGGTCCCCGGGGCGGAGCCGCGTGGGCGGCGGGGGAGGGGGCGGTGACTCAGCCGCCCTCCGCCCGCCTCCCCGGAACTTTGCAGCAGCTGGAGCCGCGGTTGCTACAGGAACCGAAAGCTTTTGTTCCCCCAAGTCAGGGCTGCCAGGGCTGCCAGGGCCAGAGGGAGGCCGCCACTCCCAGGTGGGACCCGGGCACGGCCACACTGCCGACAGGACTTCGGCCAAACAGAACGTCGGAGCCTTCGCTCACGCCAACGCCAGGGTTCTTCAAACTCTTGGGGTCCTCAGGTCAGGTGGCCCCCTAACTCCGATCTGGAGTGCTAACTGCCCTGGAAAGTTACTGATGGCATCTGACCTGGGGGGTGGGGGGACGTCTGTGCCCCATGTGCTCCTCTGTGACTGATTTCCCACGTGGGCCCCGCTAACAGGCAGCCTATCACTGGGGTACTTGACTTGGGTTTCTTTGTATTTATCTCACCTGCCAGCCTCTACCAGGTACACCTGAACAAGGACCTCGGCAACCCTGAGCAGAGCTGACCCCAGAGTGGCCGGGTCGGGTGCTAAAGGATGGCTGAGGACAGAGAAACAACAGTCACAGGCTCCCTGGACCCACGGGGTGGCTGAGGCATTTTCTGGCTTCATTACCCTGGGGGTTGTAGTGAAGTCACTAGGACCTATTCTGCATTTCTCCTCTGGGATTAGGAGTGGAGTAGAGAGGGGCCTGACCTTGGCCTTGAAGAGAAACAGCCCAACACACCTATCACCATTGAGCATTATTAGATGCCAGACACTCTAAACAATCTAACTTCATTCTCTCAGCAACTACAGGAGGCAGTCATCATTGACCCATTTTATAGAAAGGCCAACTGAGGCTCAGAAAGGTTATGCAGCTCACCCAGGTCACACACCTTGAACCCAGGTCCTCTGACCAAAAGCTGAGTTCCTAACTACGCACTCAGCTCCATTACCTGGGGTTGGAAGGGAGGAAAGAGGGCAGAGGCTAGTTAGGACCTCACTTTGTTGCCTACCTGGACCTATTCCTTCCTAAAGAGTGTGTGTGTTTGGGGGGATGGACGGGGGGAACGGGGTGCAGAAGAGGGGAAGACAAAAAGAGAAGGCAGAGAAGGGAAGAAGAGGGGGAAATCTCTGTCAATCGTGGTCCAGGGGAGACCTTTCTCATGCTTCCACCACCACCTGGGCATACCCTGTACAGAGTCCACACTGACCCCCACCCCTGTGGCAGCGGGGGGACACTCCCCAGGTGGCTGCTGGTCCAGGGCCAGGTGGACTCCCCCACTGCCTACCCCATGCCCAAGCAAGACAGAGTCCACCTATGCCCCCACCTCCCACCCAGTAGGGACTGCCCTCGGGTAGACCGACAGAGGCTCCCTGGGGACAAGTGCCCAAGCCCAGACAAGCCCACCTCAAGAATCCAGGGGCCAGTCCTGCTGGTCCGTGCTCAAGGGACTCCTGAATTGCTGCTAGGATGAGCCTTCTCTTCCACCCCACCCCACCGCACCGCACCCCCAAAGTAAACGGCCTGAAGACCAGAGCAGTTTCGGCAGGGGTAGCACAAGGAGCACCCGGCCTTGCCCAACCGCCTCTCCACAGGGACTTCCCAGCGCTGGTCCCGCTGCCACCACTGCTGCTCGGGCTGCGGGAATCTGGGGTTGCCGGCTAATGGAAAAGGGGGTGGTGGGTCCAGGGCGGCGGGCAGGGGGCGCCAGAGGACGTCCCGGGGCCCCGGCCGGCAGCTGGCAAGACGGGCTGGCGGGCCCTGTCTCTCGGCCCGGGAGCCCCTCCCCCCGCCAGCACCAGACCCTTCGCCCGCTCTACACCCGCCGCGGGGACGCCTTCCCTGGGACCCCGCCGACTGCGGGAGCGGCCGCCAACTTCAAAGCCTACAGCCCCCTCCCGCGCCCATCACGCCAGCCCCCGGGGCTGCGGGAGGGTGCGTTTGGTCCCTGGCTCTATGCCCCGGGGGTGGGAGGAGAGGCATGGAGGGTGGACAGATAGACTCCAGCCAAAGATGGACACGGGAGCCAGGGATGCAGGGCCAGTCGAGATCCTGGCTGGAGAGGAGGGGGCTCTGAGCAGACGTGGGGGACACGGCCCCAAGTCCGGCTGAGGGGGGAGGGGACTTGCAGCAGAGATTGGCGAGGGATGGCGGGACACCGGACAGATAGATATGGGGGGAAGGGGCAGTCGGACAGAAATAAGAGGGGAAGCATGGTCGGCTACCGATGCGGGGCAGATGGGGACGGGAAGGGCTTCGGGCAGAGATGAAATGGAGGAGAGGAGCAGGGTCCGGCGTCCAGGCAGGAGGGGATTAAAGGGAGTGACATAATCGAGCTGTAGGTTGGACGGGGGGTTCTAATGAGGGTGGGGGCGCACCGCCCGGATCCACGCTGAGATAGGGAGCCTGGAGACAGCGATGGGGTAAGGTCTGGGTCAGGAATGGGGGGGGGCGTTTTAGCAAAGATGGGTAAGGGGGAGGGGACGGGAAAGGGACTCGGCAGAGATCGAGGGGACCTCGGCCCAGGCTTGTAAGTTCTCAAAGAGAGGGGAGTGGGTGGGTAGGTGCCGAGTGAAGTCAGTTCGGGCAGGGGAGAAAGCAGCAGAGATGGGTAGGGGAGCGCCCCGAGTCCGGGCTAGTGCGGAAACTCCGGACCCCGCGGGGAGGGGCCGCATCAGGGTCTGGGGCCGAGCACTCACCTGGGCGCCGTCAGCAGCAGGAGCGGGGGCCGGCGCTGGCGGAGGCGACCAAGGGGCGCAAGTTTGCCATCCCTAAGGCGGGGGCCTGGCCGAGCGCGGGGCAGCTCGTAGCAGCCGCGCGGAGGGCCGAGGCTCCCGATCCGCGGAGCGGCGGGTGCAGAAAAGGCGCCGCGGAGCAGCGCGGGGCGGGCGGGCGGGCGCCCGGCCAGGCGCGGGCTCCTGCCGCCGCCCCCCACCCCCGGTCCCCGCTCCCCCGCCCGGATCACCGTCCGCGTCTCGCACCGCCTGCTATTTGCGGGCGGCGGCCGCAGCCCCGGACTCTGGAAGCCGGCGCCGCATCCTCCTCGGTCTCCAAGAGCCGCCGCAGCTGTCTGTGCCGCCGCCTCCGCCGCCGCTGCCGAACCCGGTTCCTCCGGCTGCTCCGGCCGCTGCCCGCAGCGCGCGCCAGGCCGAGTGACGGCCGAGGCGGGACGCGGCGCCTGCGCGGGCCGGGCCCGGGAGGGGGCGCGCGCCGGGCCGGGCGCTAGGAGCCGCGGGAAAAGGGGCGGGGGGCGGGGGCGACGCGCGCCGCCTCCTGTTACAGGGGGAGCAGCGCCAGCCGAGCCAAGAGCGCCCTCCCCTCCCCGCCCTGGGCCCCAGGCGCCGGCGCGGGAGAAGCCCAGGGTAAGCCCCCGCCCCGCCCAGGGCCTCCCCGACCAGCAGAATGAGGCGATCCACGGCGCCCCTCCAGCGATACTCTAGGCTCGAGGCATCTCAGTCAGCCAGGGTCTCAGGGGCCCTGGAGACTGAAGCATTGGCTCGCCCTCCACCCCCGCCCGCATGTGCATTGCAAATTGCATGTCGCGGTGCATGCAGGTGCCACTCATGTGCGCTGAACTTTGCATATGCTTATGCATACAGGTGCCTTATGTGTGCACTGCAACGTTCACTGGCTCTGTGCATGCAACTGCTACACACATGCACGGTGTGTTTACATATGCTCGGGTCCTGAATGCATGTTGCCTGTTATTGTATGTAGAGATGCTATTTGTGTGCAAGCTTACAAGTGCCACATATGTGCTCAGTGCTGTGAGTCACTTGTATGTAGGAGCCACATATGTACACTGCAGTGTGGTATGTTCGGTGCATGCTATGGTGTAAACTCTGTAATGTTGCATGTCCCCAGGCACGGGGACGCTACCCGTGTGCAGTGTGTTACATGTTTTCCTGAGTGCCTGTCTATTCCCATAAGCGCCTTTCCCTGTGCCAGGGGCGCCCCCATGTTGCATCTGCTTGTGTAAAAGCAGCAGAAATGTACAGATCCACCCCCTCCCCACCCTGGCACTGTGCCCAGGGACAGTTGGGCTGGGCCAGAGGCTGCATGGTAAAGGCAGCACCCAGGAAAATGCCTGTGGCTCTGAGCCCTGGTTGGGTGGTTTGTGGCCTGGGCATGTTGCCACCAGGAAGATGGGCAGACCAGGGACACACCACTTTGGCCAAAGATTCATAGGTTAATTGGATGGCTCTGGTCAGAGGACAAGCCAGCAGGGAGGCAACTTTGCAGCGAGGGTGAGATGGCTTCAGGAACCCTACTTTTTAAAGGTTCTCTGGCCAGGAAAGGACCAAACGTGGAAAGCAGGAAGTTCCCAGGCCGCCCAATCCCAACCCCACTTCTCCCCTGAAGCCCCTTGAGTTGTGTCTCCCTGGAGACGGGGGTAGGATGAGAAGACTCCACCCCGCCCAGGGCAGGACCAGGAAGAGGCAGAGAGAAAAGCCCCTTGTTTCCTCCCGGAGTGCCTCCCCCATCCAGCAGTCTCAGTGACATTTGTTGTGAGTGATTGTGAGAGATTATCGACTTTAATGGAAGGAGGTAATAAGGGGCAATGAAGGAATATCACCCGTCACCTTAAGGGGATTTATGAGTCTGTGTGAGGCAGGGAGGAGGGCCGGCACCTTTCCGTTCCCAGCGTGAGCCCAAGGAGGCCTGTGCCCTGGGCCCAGCGCTGGCAGGCAGGGCACCTGGCTTCTTCTGGGCCCCTCAAACACACCCCAGGTCTCTGGGTCTCGAGGTTCAGACCCTATTGTGAAAGCCAAGCCGGGCAGCTTGCTATCTGCTTGGTGTGTTGAAGCACCCCAAGGGCAGGGAAGACCCCAGGCCTCCTTACTTGGGCATTGTGAGGGGCAATGCCGTTCCTGGGGTTGGGGCCTTAATGTGGTGGGCAAAGGTGGGGAGAATAATTGAGACGTGGGGTACCCACAGGGATGTAAGAGCAGTCCCTCTAAAGCCTCTAGAACCCGATCCTACAGAGCTCTAGCCCCTTCCACTCCTAGGGAGCTGCCTCCCTCTTTATGAATATTCATGACATTAGCATACTAGAGACCCAGAGCCCAGAGAAACTCTTGCAGATGTGATGCAGCTGGATCCCTAAGGCCCTCCCCTTCCCCCCAGAATCCAGCTGGGTGCGAGGTAATAGGAGGGGCTGGGTCCTGAGAGATAACAGCGTTTTGTGTGTTTCTCTGTTCCTTGTTAGTCCTCTGGTTTCTTGACCCCATTCTTTCAGCCACAATAAAAATAAGGATCCCCTAGGAAAGACAGGTGGTCAGATAGAGGGAAGGACTGACAGAGATAGCACCATCTACCAGGGGCTCAGGGTGGCAGAGTGAGGAGATCAGTAAGGCAGGAGGGCTATGGGAACTGGGTGGAGAGAGCAGGACCTCCTAGGGGTTGTGCAGAAGCAGGCTAGGTTAGGGCAAACCTCTGGAACCCCTCCCAATGGTGCATCCCCACATCAGGGCTTCCCACCTCCTTTCCCAGGAGCCCCTGCCCTTCCAGACTCACTCTGGTGATGATGCCACCCAGGAGGACTCAGAGTAATTACATATTGTTTCCATATTCAAATCCAGCTGGTTGAAGAAAAATTACTTTTCCAACAGCCCAGACAGGGGTGAAAAGAGCAAGTCTTAGCCCCAGGAGGGGCCTGCAGGGAGCCTGCAGCAGAGACTAGACACGGGAAGGGGCACCAGCCAGAGCTGAGCACGCAGGGCTTGGGCAGAGTGGAGGGACATCCCTCCACCTGCCCCTTCCCGCACAGACTGGGCAAAGGACAATGACGCCAGCCCTTTCCCCCATTGGGACCCGCTCTGGAGCCTCTGGTGGGCGGGAGGGGTTCAGTCCCACATGGCAAGTAGAAGTCAGGCTCTCTACTCTGCTCTCACGCTGCCATGCTGGGTGACCTTGAGAAAGTCCCTTTAGCTTTCTGAGCCTCTGTTTCCTTATCTGCGAAATGGTACAAATGACCTCACCTGGGTGTAACTGATGGCTTCAGTAAGATAAAAGATATGGATTAGCAACAGTTACACCTCTGAAAGAGGCCTTTTAAAATTATTATTATTATTATTATTATTATTATTATTATTAGAGGCGGGGGGTCCCTCAGCCAGGCCTGCGCCCTCTCGCAATCCAGGACCCCCCGGGTAGGGTCCCTAGGCCTGGCCGGTGATCAGGGCCTATGGGGGCTTTCCTTCCCCCGGCTGCCAGCAGCTGGCCCTGCCGCTTCACTGCTTGCCACCTGTGCAGCACTGCCTCCCCCATCCGCCGCCACCGGTCACCTCCCTCTGCGGGCAACAGGCATGGGGTGCGATCACTTGGCTGGCCTGGGCCTCCCTCTGCTGGGCGATCAATTGCCGGACCCCCAGATAGATAGCCCAGATAGATAGCTCCGCAATCGATCGCCGCACAAAGGGTGGCCTGGGCCTCCCTTTGCGGGGTGATCATGAGGTGATGGCGGGGCCCCCCAATCAATCTCATCGCACCCGCCTTGGCTGGCCTGGCGCCAGTGCATGTCATAGCGTGGTCGTCCAGAAGGTCGTCCAGACGTTCTGCTGTTCAGTCGGTCAGTTGATTTGCATATTCTGGTTTTATTATTATGAAAGATTATTAAATCCTCATCCAAGGACATTTCTTTCATTGATTTTTAGAGAGAGGGGACGGGAGAAAGAGACAGAGAGAGAGAAACATCGATTGGTTGCCTCCTGCACACACCCTGACAAGGACCAAAAATCCAACCTGCAACCTAGGTATGCGCCCTGTTCGGGAATCGAACCCATGACCTTTGGTGTACAGGACGATGCTCCCATTGACTGAGCCACACCAACCAGGGCTGACATTATTTTTTATTACCAATTAATTCGTGTTTTTATTAGCAGTAACAGCCACCAGGGGCCCAGTCTGGAGGCAGCACAGATGTCAGTGGGACAGCTCAGGGGAGGATGGGAGGTCATGGAGGGGAGCAACCCCAGCCTTCCCCGCCTGACCTCAGCCCTGCCTCCCTCTGGGCCAGCCACTGCTACGCTTCATTGCCCTTTAAACAGATGAGAAAATGTTCTTCCTGCCCAGTGATTTATTTTGCCCAGAGCCTGACGTTTCCTTCTAGCTGGTGGGACATAGGAGCGCCCCTCTCTCAGCTCCTGGCCTCCATTGCCACTCAGCACCCACCCACCCAGAATTCTGGGTACAACGATCTCCTTTCAGCCCCCCACTCCGACCCCAGGCACCTCTCAGGAGCTCACAACATGTCCCCAAAGACACCCAAATTTGTGTAATGGTCTTCTACCAGGGCCTGTCCCAGAGCTCGTATGACAACCCCTCACTGCTCTGATGTCACGGATGCTGGAGGGGCATTCTGGGAAAGGTGGCCTGTCCTTCTGTGCCTGGGGAAGTCCTACATGTCGAGCTTCCATCCTTCCTGCTGCAGATGCCAGGAGCCGGGGGCAACCCAGGCTGGGTGTTGGGGTCACTTTCTTGGTGATGTAGATTAGGGAGAGAAGGGAGGCTTACTCGCTGCCTACCCGGATCTTCCCAAAAGGTCAGTACCTGCATTCTCTGGCCCCTGGCCCCTAGGACAAAGGATGGAAAAGACCTTTAAGGTCCAGAGTGATCTTAATATAGATGGTCTTCTAGTGGAGGGTGGGCACGAGAGCCTGGCACTGAAATGGTGTCTTTAGTCATTCATTAAAAAACATATTGAGTGTTTACTATTGTTCTAGGCACTGGGATCCAGGCCATCAGCAAATCCTGCGCTTCTATCTCCCAAAGCATCCCAGATCTAGTCACCTGTCACATCCCCACCGCCAACACCGGAGTCCCAGCCACCATCATCAGTGCCAAACTCTCCCTTATTTGATCTCTGGGTTCCCACTTCTTCCTCACCACCCCAATCCATTCTCCTGAGCCCACTGAGCTATCTTTTTAACATAAATCAGTACCATTTCTTAAGCCCTTCCATGGCTCCCCACTACCCTTCCAGCCTCTCTGGAGTTATCCCCTCCCCACCCTCACCCCACCCCACACGGGGCTTGAGTAACACAGGTCTTCTTACTGTTCTTAGAAAACTCCAAACCCTTCTTCTCCTAGCACTTCCCACGGCTAACTCCTCATCAGGAAGATCTCAGTTCCAACATCACCTCCTCTAGGATGTCTCCCCTGATTACATTTCTGAAGCACCCAGGTGCTCCCTCCCATGGCCTTGTAGTTTCTTCTAACACTCACTACTCTAAAAACATGTTCTCTATTTACCTACACCATCCGTTTCCCCCACTGACTATCAGTTCTGTAAAGGCAGAGACCTTGTCCATCCATTCGCCGTTGGCTCCTCTGGCACAAAGCGCTATGCCAGGTACGAGGTCGGTTCTAATAAATATTTGTTGGCTGCATGGATGGCGAAAGGCAAACAAAGTCCCTGTGCTCACAGAGCTTCCAGCGCGCGATCCCTGGTCGATGTTTGTCCAATAAAACAGTGTTTCACACTTTCTCATGCGATGATGCAGCAAGAGTTCAGGCCCTGTAATCACACCGACCCGGACGTCGGGCTGTGCCCCTCACTGGCGTGTGACCTTGGACAGGTCCCTTTCGCTCTCAAAGCCTTGGTTTTCCCATCTGTAAAATGGGAGTAAAGATCCTAACCTAGCAGAGCCGACTGAGTCACACGAGATGACAAAGACTCAGTGCCTCTCACGGTGCCAGGCCCAGGGAGGTGTCACCTGCATGAATGTGGGCCCTCTCAGGCTTACTCAGGGCTGCAGGCTGTTCGAGATTCTCGGGTCATGGAGATGACGCAGAATGGGTCCCTGACCTTCAGGCCTTCCCAGTGTTCCCTTGCCACTCCCCCCACCCCCACCCCCCGAGGAGAGACACACACCAGCAGGAGTTATCTGCTGAGATCATGCAGCAAAGGCAGCAGCAGGAGCCACAGTGTGACCTGGACAGTGTGTGTGTGCGTGTGTGTGTGTGTGTGCCCTGTAGAGACAAGAATCTGGACCCACTTCTCTGCAGCACCTCCTCTCCTGTTTGTAAACCCTCTTCCTTTCCTGCCTTCCTTGTCTGTGTAAACACGCACTTACACGGATGTGTGTACAAACCCATATCCACACACTTACCCAGTCGCTGGCCCACAGACGTGTACACTTCGCTGGGACACACGGTATATAAATAACCACATACACATCCAACCCCAGGACACAGCCACCCTCCAGGTTTCTTTTCTTTTTTTATTGTTTTGCACCCTCCGTGTTTCTGGCCCAGTGAGAGAGAGGCCAGCCCCTCACCCGGCAGTAAAGCAATTATGCTGGGTGAGGGGCTGGCCTCTATCACACTGCCAACCTGTCTGGCTTATCTATCCATCCTGTCACCTCCTGCTTCAGGCTGAGGTCAGACACAACCCCTCCATGTTGACAGGAGTCAGCCAGGCGTTCCCCTTGATAAATTCTCCCTGGGATCTAACCCACACCCCCCTGCTGCAGGCTTGAAGGGCCAGGAGCCCTGGCCACCACTCGAGATGCCCAGAAACGACAGCACCATACCCCGCATCCACACCCCAGGCCGGTGGACATGCAGGGGGTGCCTGAGAAGAGCTGCTCCCAGCTCCCTGCCTGGTGGAGGGGGAATAGCCTTTGTGATCTCAGCTTCCTGCCTGGTGGAGAGGGCCTGGGACACTTGGCAGGCCTGAGCACACTGGCAGCGGGGGCCCAGTGTGTTCCCACTATTTGGGATGCCCGGGTTCTCTCCCCTGGGCTCGGTGCCACCTGGATCCTGCTGGGCTGGGCTGTGCCAAGCAGGACACAATGGACATAGCAGGCAGGGGTGACCTAGAGGTCTAGAGGGACCAGCTCATCCTCTGAGCCTCTCTGTGGGTCTGACACTGTGCCAGCTGCTTTTAACTTATGGTCACAATTAGCCCTCGGAACAACCACTTAAAGTAATCCGGTCACCCTTCCCCATTTCACAGATGAGAAAACTGTGCTTAGAGAGAGGCAGAGCCAGACTCCGTGCCCCCCCTCATTCAGTGGCACCCTGCCTGAGGCCTGGCTCATCCCCACCCTCCTTGCCACCCCCAGAGGACAGACCAAATGCCAACCCTGGAAAACAGCTTATTCCAGAGGAGACCAGCTCCCTCAGGGTGAGATACTTCCGGGGGTCTGACTCCCAGGGCCTGGCTCCTGCAAGGAGAGGCTGGGGCTAGGCAACCGGAACTGCTGAGGGTTTGGGGAAGGGCGTCACACTAGGATCCCTGACACCCACAGACCTCCCTGGCGGGCACAGCCACACTCCTCAGTGACACCGCTGCAGGCCGACACATCCCAGGAGGTCATCCCTCTTCCCTGAGCCCACTCAACCTCACGCTGGCAGTAAAGCAGTCAAGCCTCTATCTGACTGCCACCCCTGGCACAACTCTGACCTCTGGCGGGGTCCCAGGCTTCGGGGCGAGGCCTGTGGATGGGACAGGGGTGGGAAGAGAAGGCTCCTGAATGTTGTGGTCGGAAGGGAGAGGCCCCAGGGTGCATCGCCAAGCCAGTGTTCTGTGTGTCAGAGTGGGAGTGAGTGGGGCTGAGCTCGGGTACAGGTGTGGGTGGCTGTGTGCGTCAGTGTGGGGGAAGTCTGCGTGTGTGAGTATGGTGTGTCTGTGTGCAGGTTCTGTGTGTATCTGCCTAGGCCTCGTACAGAAGCCTGGGCCTGGCTCTGGGGATCTCTGCTCAGAGTGGGGGTGTGTGTTTGTATGCAGGGTGTGTGCCTTCTTCATGCCTTTGCCTGTTGTTGGGGTTTGGGTACAACCAGAGTCTGTGGTCTTTCTTTGTGTTCAGTGTGTGCTTGAGCCTCAATGTGATGTGTGTGTGCGTGTGCGTGTGTGCATGTGTGTGGGGGGTGGGGAGGTGTTGTCAGGCCTGTGTGTGTCTGTGCCTCTGGGCAGGGGTGTGAGTCAGGGGAGATGGCATTTGCAGGCCCGTGTGTGACTGTCTCCGTGTGTCAGTGTTTGGTATGTATCTGTGCCAGCCTATGGTGTGTGTCCCTATGTGTGCTTGGGGATGCGGGCAGCCTTCAAGTTTGGGGGGGGGGTGATACCACTTGGTGTGTGTGTGTGGGGGTAGTTGGGAGCCTGGGTATCACATATATATGGCTGAGACAAGGGGTGTGGATTAGCGTGCTGGGTATGTGCATGTGACGTTGTGATTCTTGTCTTTGGGGACTTTTTGAACTAATGCTTTCCAGGCAGCCCGCCCCTTCGCCAGGCTGAGACCTTGGCCATGATCTCCACTCCCAACCAGCTTGGTCAGCTCTGCCCCTGCCTTGACCTGGAGAGCAAGAGGCGCCTGGCCACCCGGGCATAGCAGGAAGCCCAGGGACCCCTTCTCCTGCAATGCTGCTCCTGGCTCCATCTCACAAAGGGCCGTACCCCTGAGGCTGCGCGTGCCCCGCGTCCTGCCAAGGTCTGCCCTGAAATGTATTTTCTCTGGGGCCTGGTGACCATAACGAGTCCCCTGAGCCAGTAGTGGTGGGTGAGGGTGCTGGGGCCCACGGGCTACAGGGGGTGGGGCTGCAGAGCAGCTGAAGAGATTGCAGATTTGAATTTCAAAGGTAGCTGGGGCCCAAGTGAGCCTGCCACTGTGAGCCTGCGCGCCTGCGTGTGTGGTGTGTCTGGTGACTATTCTGTGGCTGTGCCTCTGGGAGGCCCTTGGGCGGGCTGTGAGTGCGTCAGTGAACCCAGCATTCGGGGTGTCTGTCACTGTGTGAACGTCCACAAGAGCATGTGGGTGTGTCCGTGCACCCTGTGGGCAAGCGTTTGCATCTGCGAGTGTGTGTTTTTAGGATGAGTCTGCATGAGCTTGCCTGTGTCGGTGTGTTGTGTCCCAGGCCCTGCTTGTGTCTGCAAGTGTCCACGTGTTTGGATGCTCGCTGTCTGTGTCACGAGTGGACGTGCGCAGGGGTGTGAGGGGGTGTCTCTGTGTCTGTGCATACATGTGGACGGGTGTTGGCATCTGTGAATGTGCATGGGTATGTTTTTGTAGAGATGAGTCAGTCTTTGTGGGGCTGGGAACCTGCGTGGGTGTGCAAGTGGGTTGGTGGGTGTGTGTGCTTGGGTGTCTATGTGGCTGCACAGGAGGCTCAAGTCAGAGCACAGGAAGGACCGCCCGGTCCCCGGGCAGTGATGACTCCTAACTTGCACATACACACATGATCCCTAACTCAGACACACCTGGCACATTCCCGAACACATGTCACACACACCTGGCACATTCCCAAACACATGTCACAGGCCCCTGACCCCGGGCTCTGGGGGCAAGCCTACTGGTGCATACCCAGAAATGCACACACACGAACACACACACACACACTAATCCAGAGATGGAGGCAAGTTCATGTGCACATCTCACACTCACTTGAACACCCTCCCCCTCCCTGAGCTTTGGACCCTTTGGTGTGAAGTGGGCTGAGGCTCAGAAGTCTCAGTGAGAAGGGGCAGCCTGAGTCACTCGAAGTCCCTTCTGTGCTGTCAGGCCCGGCTGGGCCCTGGGGACCTGGAAGAGGCCACCTGCATCCTATGTCCCAGAAGCTCTGGAGCAGTGGGTGGGAGGGGGAAGCCCCCGAATCCAGTTGTTCCCAGTTATTCCCATAATGTAATCCCACAGCCAGAGGCAGGCAAGAGCCGGGAGCTGCCTCCTCATGGGAACATACAGGCTCTGTGCATGTTCCTGTGGCCATGTGTGTGTGTGTGTGTGTGTGTGTGTGTGTGTGTGTGTGTGGTGATATCTGGGGGAGGACATGTGAAGCCAGAGGTTAGGCTGGAAATACATCACTGAGAGCCTTGTAAGCTAAACCAGAGGTAGATTTTATTCGGGAAGCAACAGAGATAAGGGTTTGGGACAGGAAAAAAAATCATGGTCAAGTTTGTTTAAGGAAAGAATCAACTAGAGCAACTAGAAGGCTGATTTGAGGAGTCAGGACTAGAGAAGGGTTCTGGTTAGAGGCTCACTCACTCATTCATTCATTCAACAAATATTTACTAATCTGGGACCCCCAGGAACTCCTAGAACCTGACCACATAGCTGCTTCTAGTGGAGGAGGGGAGGCACACACATAAGTGTATGAAATGTTAGTATGACTGAGTACAGAGAAGGAAAATGGCATCAGGTAAGGGGGCAGGAGTGAGGGGATCAGGGGGCTATGTCAGGTAAGGGGATCAGGGACGATGTCTCTGAGAAGGTGACATCTCAGCAGAGACCTGAAGGGGGTGAGGGATGTTTAGAGGAAGAGCTGTCCAAACAGGAGAAACTGCAGGTGCAAAGGCCCTGAGGGGGAGCGTGCCATTTACTCAGGTGGGGAGAGGCTTGTGGAAGTCAATGATTTCTATTTTGGACGTGCTGCACTGAGGTGCCTTCAGGACATCCAGGGATGGTGACTGGGAAACAGGAGAGATCTGGGTGAAGATAGGGATTAGAGAGAATGGAGGGACCCTGGGAACCGACGCAGCAGATGGAGAGCAGGGGGTGGGGACCACGGGGCTCAAACAGGATCCCCAGAACGGCCCTGGTTCCAGCTGCCCTCCTCCCGATCCTGCCTGGGCCCACCGCCTCTCCTCACTTGCCAAACTGCTCTGCTGCCCGAGAGAGAGCCAGGGGAACCGGCGAGGTGGTTGACAGGAGCCCCTTTCTGCGTGGCTCCCTCGGCCCCCATCCTGGTCATCAGGGCCACCCGGTCCACCTTCAGTGCTTCCTTCCTCCAGCTTGAGGCGGAGTCCTCAGGCCACTCCGTGGGCCCTCTGCTGTTCTCCGTCCTGGGGAGTGGGGGCCCGGACTGAGAGTCTGGAGGGCCGCCGACTTCCTAGTGGCCTCTGAGCTTCAGTCCCCCTGGTCTTAGGAGTTGGAGAGGCAACATCTAAAGAGGACTTTCCAGCGCTCACAAGTTCCATCACAGTTCAGAGGGTCTCTGGGTGTGCTGAGAACGGCTCCACAACTGGCTTTAGTGGGGAGTGGGGAGCAGTAGCCTTATTTGTGGCCTTATTTGTGGCATTTGCCGATTTCCAGGGTGTAAATCCTCTCACAATGGCCCACTTAAACTACCCCGGTGAAGTCCACTGGCTGGTAAATTCCTAAACACTCAACAATCAGCTCGCACAGGCTGGGATGAGCCGGCTTAGCCCCTTTGCCTGACCCTTTCCAGAGAGACAGAGAGGCATAAAGCCTGGGGGAGGGCTTGTAGGTATCTGCCTGTGGATGAGGAGGGAGAAAACTGGGCGTTTTAGTCTCCCATCTTCCCTCTCAACACCCAAGTCATTCCCCAGGGAAAGGCTCAGAGCCTCTTGCCTGACCCATTGCACCTCCAGCGTAATCCCTTTGACACCCTCCCAGGCCCTCTACTCACTGTACTTCCTACTCAGAGGTGGGCTGGTCCCCACGGCTGTCCCACTTTGCCTGCCTCCCCCCAGAGGGGCTCTTTTATTTGGAAACAGCGGACAGACAGCCCTGGGCCATGCCAACCTGCCCCACAGCCAGACCACAGCTGTGATCTCTGGAGACAGGTGACTTGGATGTCTGGCCCAGCTCTGCCACCAGCGCCCAGGGCTTCCTCCCTCTCCCTGTCCTCAGTTTCCCCTTCTCTACGATAGAAGGCAAGGGCTGGCCTTCAGCGGTGCGAGCCTGCCGTTTCTATCACACCTGGTTTCAGGCCTGACGACAGACAGCTCAGCGCCTCCTCTCTCGGGCTCCCTACCACCCCTGGCTCCCCAGGCTCTCCGATAAGGGGCCCAACTCATTACATTAGGATTTCAGGTCAATTGGCAAGCAATTACATCGGCAAATTGGTGCCTCATTTGGAGCAATAACTACAGCTCCTTTAGCCAAAGTGAGATAGCTGCAGACGCGGCTTGTCCACCAGGCCTGGCCCTATCAGAGCTCCTGACGGACAGGAGCCAGGAGCAGCTTCCAGCCTGACCTGGGCCAAAGCCTGCACTTCCCCTTTAAGGATCGTTAAGCCACTGATTATGCTGATGGCATGGTCTGCCCGGGCCTTTGCTAAGGGAAGGGTAGAGAGGAAAGGGAGGGGAGGTGGGTTGAGGGGACAAGGAGGAGCTAAGGCCATCAGGGCTGGCTTCACTGAGAAAGTACAGAAGATCTGGGGAGGCAGGAAGGAGGGAAGACGAAGGGGGACAGTAATGAATGCGAACAAAAGCTTGGATGCTGGAATGGGTCAAGTGAGCTCACAGCCAATGGAGAAACCAGTTGGGCCAGAGCACAGGATGGTGGGGGGAGCACAGGATGGTGGGGGGAGCACAGGATGGTGGGGGGAGCACAGGATGGTGGGGGGAGCACAGGATGGTGCAGGGAGAACAGGATAGTGGCGGGTGCACTGAGGCAGGAGAGCTAGGTAGGGCCAGACTGGGATTGTCATTCTAGGGAATTTAAACATTCTCCTGGAGGCCTCAGGGGCGCTGGGCACTCAGGGTGCGTGGGAGAGACTAGGCCGAAACTCATCCTGGGCTCCTGGCCTGGGATCACCAGCAACCACCTATCCCACCTACGGCTGCCTTGGGGTCCCATCTGGTCTCCGCTCTGAACACCTCTGGAACCCACTGCTCTGTTCAGGACCACAGAGACCCTAACAGTAGCTGCCAGCCCTGCCCCCATCCTCTGTCCATATTTTCCCCACGTGATCACCCTAAAGAACAAACCCAACTATATTCCTCCTCTGCTTCAACCCTCGATGGCTCCCCAGTACTTTGGACTCCCTGCCTCAGCATTCACTGTCTTTTACCATCTGGCCTCACCGTGCCATGCTCTGTCTCTCCTCTCAGCCTCTGACCATGCTGTTTCCTCTGCCTGGATCGCTCCCCCAACCCCCCTTACCAAATGCAACCTTCCAGGCCCCTCCTCTGCCTCCCAGTTCCCCCAGGAAGCACCCATCCTTCTCTCCTCGGGCTCCCTTTGTCACCTCCGTCTTCTGTAGGACTGTTCACTCCGTACCGGAGCTGTTGGTATCAGCGTCCACCCGTCCCACTGGGCGCAGAGCTGCTTGTGGGCAGGGCCTGGAGCTGATTGCTCTGTCTCCCCTTCCAGCATCGAAGTGGATGGAGAAAGAAGAAAAAGGGATGGAATGAAAACAGTTTCCCCTGAGGATGGTGGGGAAACTGAGGCAGGGACCCAGAGAAACAGTCATAAATCTGGTGAATGCTTCACTCAGAAAGGAAGCTGGCAATGGACATGGACAACAGGGGGATGAGAGCATGAGTGGGGTGGGGTGGGGGGAGGGTGGGGGTTAATGGGGGGGATGATGACACATTTGTAATTCCTTAACTAATAAAGAATTTAAAGATTAAAAAAAAAAAGAAGAAGGAAGGAAGCCGGGTCGGTCTGCAGCTCCCTGCCCATCGGGGCCAAGCCTTGCCCCACCCTCCCGGGCTTTTCCTGGACACCCTCACCAAGCCTGCAGTACCTCACTTCAACCCACTCCAACAGGTATTTCCATCTCTCCTTTCAAAAAATGAGATTGTTCAAAACCCCTACTCAGCTCAGGCTCCCCTAAAAGTAAAGGCAGCTCTCATGAGGGCAATGGCACAGCAAATTGAACTGCAACATGAAGGACTATGGACAGACTTAAGGAGGAACCTCCTGGCCATCAGGGCTCAGCCCCTAAAGTACAACCTAAACTTTAGGGCCTAAAGGAATGGCCGATGGGAAGGGCGGTGGGCCCGGCCTATCCAGGGGAGACCAAGCAGAGGCCAGGGATGGAACACACACCTTCCCAAAGGCACGGGGGTGACCCGGCTGACTTTCCTGGGAGTCTGATTCTCACTTAGGCGGCTGCCACTCCGTCTTAAGGCCCATCACTCACGTTAATTACCAAGAAAAGCCGATTCCTCCTCATTTCCAGACTCCAAATGACAATATCATTAGGCTGGTAATGTGCAGAGAAATTGTGCGTGTCTGTCTTGGAACATGTCCTGAGCCAGAATGGGAGAGGGCACCCCAGCCAGGGTTTGTCTCCAAGAGGCTCCGTGGCAGAGGGCCAATCTCAGGAAGAGATGCTGTGCCACCCGGCGAAGGCGCTCTCCCTCTCTGGTCAGCGGGCACCACTGATGCTGATGAAACCGTACCAGACAATGACGTAGGTGCCGCCCACAACACACAAACTCTGGCAGATATGAACAGAGCCAGCAGCTCCTTTCTCAGACTGACACAGGACACAAACCCCCTTGTCTCAGCTGAACTTGAACTCGGGCCTGTCCACTGCTACATGGTCCACTGGTCCATACCCTGTACTCTGAGCTGCCTGCCCACCTCTAGACCAAGAGGCCTGGGCACCATCTTGTCTCTGGGAGGGGATAGGCCATTCCTACACACCCTTTCCTGCCTCGGCAAAGCCAGCTCCCTGCGTGTGAGCAGCTCACAGCCCTTTACACCCCTCTCCCCGCTCTCCGTTGTGTTTAACCCTCACTCAAACACACTTACTGTACGAGGACACTGATGCCCAGAGAGGTGAAGTGATTTTCACGAGTTCAAGTCTCAGAGCTCAGCTTGACCCCAGGCCTGCCCAAGGTCAAAGCTCAGGCCGAATACAGAGTCTTCCCTTCAATCCACGCTGTCCTCTGGGAACAGGTCCTCTGTCTCTGCTCCCGATACAGAGAACTGGACCCAGACAGGCTCTGCCCCCCAGAGCTGAGGTTGGGGCGAGAGGCAGGGTGTGAAAATATAATTACAGCTCAGTGTGATCCGTACATGACACCAGCGAGGAGATACAAAAGGTTTATCCTGACCAGTAATCAAAGACATGCAATTAAAGCTACAATCTGATGTGGGTTTGCCTACTGAACTGAAAACAGTTGTTTTTCTGTAAAAGACAGCACCAGTGTTGGTGAGGACTGAAATCCGGGGCTCTCTCCGGCTCCAACTGATGGACGGGTAAATTAAAATCACTTTTCTGGGAGGCCACGGGGCCACGGTGTCAAGAGCTTTGGAAAACAGATTGACCCCTGGGTTCTGTTAATCTACTTTTAGGCGTTCAATCCAAGAAATAACCAAAGATGTGGGAAAAGAACCATGCATAAGGATGTTTATTGCCATTATTTATGACTGTGGAAAATCACAACCAACATAAATGTCCAGCAATACAGGGTTGGTTAAATAAATTATGATATATCCATATATAAGAATATTATGCAACCATTAGAAGTCATGTCCTTGAAGAATTTTTTATAACTTGGGGAAATGCTCACTGTATAATGACAAGTGAAACAAAGCAAAAAACCGAAGTATACATGTAGGATGTATTTAATTGTATAAAGAAAATATTTAATCAATTCATTTAAAGAAAGTCTAGAGGGCATAAACTGAAAGGTCATCTGAGGGATTATGGGTGATCTTTTTGTTTCAAATAATACTTTTCTGTTTCTTCTAAATGTTCTACAAATTTTGGGGCGTAGAGTCATTAGAAATGCATGCAGTGTGTGTGCGCACGTGTGTGTGTGCACGCGCGCGTGCGCAAGCACGCGTGTGGGGGGGAAGGGTGTTGGGAGGGATCCCAGGATATCTTGAGAATAGAAGCTCCTAACCCAGCCTGGGGGCAATCAGGGAAGGCTTCCTGGTGGAGATGATATCTGGGCTCAGACTCAGAGTGAGTAAGATTTACCCAAAGGAGGGTTGGGTATAGGCCAGGAAACAGTATGTGTAAAGGCGCAAAGGAAGGAGGGATTCTGACCCCTTCTGGAAACCCTTAGCAGCTCGTGGGGCTGGATGAAAGGGCAACAGGTAAACCCAGGTGGTGAGCAAAGCGGACAGGAAGGCTGGGTTGAGGACCTGGTGCTTTGCCCTGAGCACAAAGTTCAGCATCAATGGTCCTGAGCAGGGGATGTCACAAGATCCAGGTTATGTTTTAGAAAGCTCATTCTGGCCACAGAATGGAGAGGGGATAGGGGCACAGGAGATGACGTGAGGCAAGAAGTGGAGCCCAGAATCCAGGGGAGAGCAGCTAGGGGGCTGCTGCATCTTCTGGGGGAGAGAGGGGGTTGGCCTGGGCTGAGCAGTAGTGGCAGAGGAGCAGAGGGGGGCCAGCTGCAGCAGTGATTGTCAGATTTGACAGCACTTGGTGATTAATGGGAGAAGGGAGGCTGGGTGGGGGAGGGAAGGCCCACCTCTGACAGCGACTACAGCAAATGCATACACATGCACAAACTGAGAGATTTAGATTGCACAGGTTCAGGAGAGCATTCCCTCCTCGCCCCCCTCCCCCCTTCCCCATTTCCTCCAAAGAGGCACATTTGGGGCTTATGTGACATTGACTGCAGACCCTGGAAGAAGCTGACCTTGGCCCAGCCAGAAGCTGACCTCTGGCTCACCCTGGGCTCCCCTGTCCTCCCAGCCTGTTCCAGGAAGGGGGAGTGGGCAGGGCTAGGGGGAAGCCCCCTGGGGGGGGGGGGCACATGGGCAGACATAGAACGGCCACAGCTAGGTCTTCCCTCAGGGCTTAGATACACACTCACACATGGACCTGGATCCACAGAGAGCGAGCAAGTCACCCACGGAGATGCTGAGCACCAGGCACAGGCAGAGATGCACACAGACATGGCCTGGTGCAGGCCGTCAGACACAGGCCCTGTCACACACGGACGCAGGCAGGCAGCCTCCAGCCCAGTTAGCCCCACACAGGTCTCACACTCAGGCCATTGTGCTCGGCTGGGTCCCCCAAGGCCCGCCCAGCGCTCCACCCCCAGCCCCACACCCAGGAGGACAGGACCGACCGAGGGCTGGCAGAGGGGCCAGCCTAAGGAACTGGCACAGGGACCAGCAGCCAAACGGGGCAGCCAGCCGGGAGGGAGGCCTCTGAGAAGGGGTTGCCAAGGCAACAGGCTTCTGCAGAATCAACTAGGGGCCTAGATTCTCTTCTCTTATCTTTAGAAGTTGGGCCTGGGTTGGTTGAGTGGGCCAGACTCCCCCAGGCAGTACCTGAGGGCAAAGACACCAGCTTCAACCCCTGCCCCAAGGGGTTCTGGTGGGCACAGTCCATGTCCAGGCTTCTTCCACAGGCCCCAGCCGTCTTCCTCAGAGTCATGTCCTGGGCAGGATCTTCTACTTCTTCTAAATTTTCTACAATTTTGGAGGGGGAAAGTCATTAGAAATGCATGCAGTGTGTGTGTGTGTGTGTGTGTGTGTGTGTGTGTGTTGGTGGGGGAGGGGAGGGATCCCAGGATGTCTTGAGAACACAGAAGCTCCTAACCCAGCCTAGGGGCAGTCAGGGAAGGCTTCCTGGTGGAGGTGATACCTGTGCTGAGACTCAGAATGAGTAAGCTTTACCCAAAGGAGTCCTTCTACCAGCAGGACATCCCACCCTTCATGTGGACATCTGTGGCTCAATGGATGATGTATTGGGGGAAGGAGGGAGCGGGGCTTTTCCAGATTTGTGTGGTGGTGTGTGTGAGGCTTGTGTCTGAATGAGTGTATGTGTGTGCATCTTAGGGGAGACTCTCCCCATCACAATTCTTATGCCTGTGAGTACATGTGTGCTTGTGTGAATTCCCTTTCCACAAACAGATTCTCCCTCTCTCCCAGCCCCACTCACCACCCCCACCCGGAACCTCCACCCTGGTCTGGATCTCTTAAAAGTGAGGTTGAGGCCCTAGCTGGTTTGGCTCAGTGGATGGAGCGTCAGCCTGCGGACTGAAGGGTCCCAGGTTCGATTCCAGTCAAGGGCATGTACCTTGGTTGCAGGCACATCCCCAGTAGGGGGTGTGCAGGAGGCAGCTGATGGATGTTTCTCTCTCATCGATGTTTCTAACTCTCTATCCCTCTCCCTTCCTCTCTGTAAAAAACCAATAAAATATATATATATTTTTAAAAGTGAGGTTGAGGGCAGAAATCTCAAGCTAGAAGGTTGGAGGAGGGCCTGGGCCTTGGTGTCCCCCCTTGTCCAGACCCTCATGTCTGAGCAGATAGCTCTGCTGGGGGGGGAGGGCGGGCAGGAGAGTGGTGGGAAGGACGGGGAAGGACTAGACAGATCCCAGGGGACAGAGGCTGGATGAGAAGGGTTCCAGGAAGCTCCAGTGAGCTGACTCTGGTGACTCCTCCAGCTGCTGGGGATTTCTCGGTTAATCTGGGACTGCTCTGTTTGCATCTCATTTGCCTATATTTGCATAAGAAGGGCCTGGCTGGCACCGGAGATCAAAATTCCTAGCCTGGGTAATTGTGTGACAAAGCCTCTGGAGACCAACCAGCGGGAATCCCGGGGAAGGGAAACGGAGGCAGGGAGCTGGGTGTGTAGACGGCTGTGGTCCCCCGTTCAATCCAAGGAGCCTCCACTTCCCCCTGATCCCTGGTGCAGCAGGGGTGGGATGTCAGTGGGAATGGGGTAGGAGGGGTGACAAGACTGAGAATCAGGTCACCCTGGAGAGGCCCTGGCACCCTGCTGGAGCTGGGGGAAGAGCATTGCCAAGGATGGGGTGTGTTAAAGGCAGAGTGGGGAGTGGGGGTGGGGAAGTAAAACTTAGCAACCCGCTAGTCTGGTTAAGAGCCGACTCCAGCCAGAGGGTCTGGGGTCATATCCTGGATCTGCCACTTACCAGCTCTAGTACTCTCAGACCCGGGCAGCCCAGGAACCTGGCACGGACCCCCGCTTTAGATGACACCCCTTTGGCTCTCTACTGCACGGGGTGAATCTGAAGGTCCACGGGCGCACGGGCTTGTGCCCACCTGGAGCTCCAGCCCCTTTCCGGACCAGCCCCCAACCCAGGCCCTGGATGTCCCTGCACAGACAGCCCGAGCCAGCGGCCAGGGCCTGGGGGGCCTCTTTCCCCGTCCTTTGTCCTGAAGCTCTAAGATGGTAGAAGGGTGGCCATATGCCTGGTGTGGACCAAGCAGGAACTCCAGCGTTGGGGCATCCACAGGCCTGCATCCAGGCCCCTCACGCAGCCCCCTGGAGCCCAGGGATGGAAGAACGGAAGGGGTGGGGGAGGGGTTGCGGTGGGGGGTGGAGGTGGAGGGCTAGGAGCCCCTTTTGTATTCCTGCCCTAGGCTCTTCAAACATTTGGGTTGGCTCTGACAAGCTGTGACCTTGGGCAAGTTACTTAACCTCCCTGTGCCCCCAAGTAGGCTTAATAATAGTAGCTGCCTCGTGGAGCTGTTATGAGGATGAACTGAGTTCGTTCATGTTAAGCTCAGAGTAAGAGTTGCTATTATTGCCTATTATTCTGGGCTTCGGCTCTTCCCCTCCTGCTGCAGAAGAAGCACCTTGCCTTTGGCTTTAGAGACTGAGGAAAAGGTAGGGAATGGGGACCCACCCTCCGCTCCCTCCCTCTCCTGCCGAACAGCCCAGGCTCCCCTACCTCCTTCCCCAGCTACTGTGCCCCACGTCAGGATGCCAGGATGGCAAGAGGGCAGCCAGGTTGTTGAACTGAGTGTCATGATTTGTTTAATGTTCTTATTGGTGGTTGAATGAATGAATGATGAATAACGAAGAGTGAATGAATAAAAGTCAAACAGAAAGAAGGCTGGCCAGATGTTTTGGCGTCGGGGCTCCTGGGATCTGTTTGCTTTCAGTAGATAGTGGAGGCAGAGAGCGGGTGAGGGCCTGGCCCTCTGAAAGGTCAGTTCTGGTTTTGGTGAGCGGCTCCTGCCTGGGAGAAGGCGCCTGTGCCTGTGAGCGCTAGATGGGGAGTCCCTGCCTGAATCTGGTCCCTTCTGTGTCTGCGTGTGGGTGGGTGTCTCCATGTGAATCCCAGTGTCTCTGTCTGTGTGTCCCTGCTCAGAAGCTCCTTCCTGGCCAGTAATGAGGCCCTGGGGATTTCTCATGTGTTCATGGCTCTGTGGCCCAGAAGTCATCTAGCTGGGCAGGCTCCCCTCCCGGCAGAGGCTGTGGCCTGGGGTGAGGCCAGGTGGGACAGCACCAATTCCCTCAGCCATTGACAGTCGTATTTACAGAGCTCCGAGTAGGACGTAATTGCTTCTATTAATCTTTCTCCGGTTGTTAATTGCTCACTTATCGGGTTGTGTACTATGCCGACTGTTGCTCTTAATTCGCCTCTATAGCTGCAGGTGTTCACTGCCTTATTAACTGTTAATCGGCGCCACTAGGGATGGAGACTTAATTGGCCCCCAGAGTGGGACACAAGCAGGCCAGCCCCGGGCACTGCCAGGCTCTCAGCCTGTCCCTGGAACCCTTACCTATGAGCACAGGTTGCTACCAGAGAAGGAGCTGGCCCATCGCCATCCACTGGCAGGTGGACCAGCGTAGGACAATGAGTGACATCTGCAAGGTGTGGCCCCCTCCTCCAGAAAGCCAACCGACCAATCAGAATCCAGCTCCTACACTTCCTCTCATCACCAACAACCTTCTTCTACCCGGGATAGGAGCCAACCTCATTTCTTTTCATTATCGGAACGTAACTGAGAACTAAGCAACCAGCACTTCTCCTGCCTCCCCTCTGATCCCGGCAGTCAAGGCTGTCAAGGTAGCAGAGACACTGGGAGAAAGGAGGGCAAGCTGAAGGACCTTCTGCCGGAGCAGGGAGGCGCAGTTAGACCCGGGAGGACTTCCCAGCTTTTCCAGAGGCCAGCTGGAACCATCTGAGTCCAAATAAGAATAAGAACTTCCCGGAGGAGATCCGCTGCTCATCCCAGCCACCCTCAGGGGTCCCTCTCAGCCTCTGCTTTCACCGCCCCAGCCTCCCTGTGCACTGCCACACAGCTGCAGCCCGGGAGGGTCTCCCTGCTGAGCGGCCTCTGCCGTCCCCTACCCAAGTCACAGCAGAGGAATCCCAATTGTCCACAATGGGACACCGAGGCCCAGACAGGACAGGGGAGTGACTCCAGGGCCCCCGATCCTCTCTGGCCAGGGCTCAGATACGTGAGTATCCAAGCAAAGCTTCTGCCCCCAACCTCCCCAGACATCTCAGACCTGGAGGGGATTTTCTCGGTCACCACCTTCTTAGTTTCGGTGTTTTAAAAACTATATATATATTTTTATTGATTTCAGATAGAAAGGGAGAGAGAGAGAGAAACATCGATGAGAGAGAAACATTGATCAGTTGCTTCCTGCCACCCCACACTGGGGATCAAGCCTGCAATCCGGGCATGTGCCTGACCAGGAATCGAATCTTGACCTCCTGGTTCATAGGTCAACGCTCAACCACTGAGCCACGCCGGCTGGCTCAGTTTTGGTCTTTAAGCCTCTCAGCCTCAGCTGCCGCTGCTGCAGCTGCCTCAAGCTCCAGCACCTTTGAAACAGGAATGCAAGGTTTCTGGAAACAGTTGACCCGAGAGAGACAAGTATGTTAAATGTGTTCACGTGTGGTGGTGGTGGTGGTGATGAGATGGGGGGCGGGGGGGTCCATGCCTCACCAGCCTCCAAGAAGGACAAACAAGCAAACCAACATGGTCCACATCCTGTGCCTCGAATCCTGTCTGCCCTGACATCTGAAAGTTTATCCCAATGTTAGTTGTCATGTCTTGAGCTGCAAAGGAAGCTGATTTGCTTTGGTTGGGCCCTGAGAGAAGCTGGGCTCTATGGAGAGATGAAGGGAACTACCATTAAATGCCTACTGTGTGTCAGAAGCAGCAGTAAGTGTATGCAGAGGTGGCATCTCACGGAATCCTCACATAACCTGATGAGTCAGGGATTCGTATCCCTCTTACAGAGAAAGCAACGGAGCTGGCGAGAGGGAAACTAAACTTGCCCAAGGCCACACAGCCAGGAAAGGGCAGAATTGGGATTCCAACCGTTGCCTGCATGTCTTTAGTCAGTGATACCGCGGTGGATTCATCCTAATGGCTCAATAAAGTGACCAGGGCTGGAATCGGTGATCACTATTACGTTTTACCCACTTGACCCAAATCTGGGAACATTAGTAAGAAAAATGCGCATGTGCCTGGCGGTGGCTCAGTGGTTAGAGCGTGAGCCTGCGCACTGAAGGGTGGAGGGTTTGATTCCCTGTCAAGGACATGTACCTCTGTTGCCAGTTAGTTCCTTTCCAGTCGGACTGCCTGCGGGAGGCAACCAATGTGTGTGTGTCTCTCTCCCCCTCCCTCCCTCCCTCCTTTCCTCCCTCCCTCCCTTCTACTCTCTAAAAAGCAATGGGGAAAAAAATTATCCTCGGGTGAGGATTAAGAATAATAACATAAAATAAATTAAAAAAAATAAAAACTTTTAAAACCGCCTACGCGTGCGCAGTCCTCGTGCCCATCAAGCAGGATCAGCAGCAAAGGGGACCTGTCCACTGTCCATGGACAGGTGCCCAAACAAGTTCCGGCCCCGCCTCCATGTTAATGACATGCAGATAGATGTAAATTTGCACAAGCAACTGCTCAAACCTTGGGAAGCAATGAGATGACACAGAAGTTTCTATGGAAACCCAAAAGCGCCCCCACACACACCTCGTGGCAGAAGCAATCGCAAAGACACGTGCACAAAGACCCAGGGTTCCTCGCTGCGGGGCCCGGAGGATCACGGAGTCGCGGAGGGTGTGAACCGGAAGGACCCGCAGAGCCGGCGTCCAGCCGGTGCGGAAGCCCGAGAAGCCGCCGGGAGAGCGGCATCGTGGGGCGCCTTCCGCTAGAACCGAGGGGAGCTTGGTAGCCCTTCAAGTCCCAGGCGACTCCTACTCTGGCCTAGCAACGTGAGCCCCGCCCAGCGTTGCTTAGCAACATCTCACCGAGCCTAGCAACCGCCGGCCTCGCCCCCTAGCAACAGCTCGCCTAACGCGCTGTCCGGGCCTCCTCTGCCAGAGAGAGAGGCCAGGGGCCATGGACTAGCCGCACAGCGGTCGCCAACCGGTGGTCCGTGAGGTCCGAAAGGTTGGCGACCGCTGGCCTAGGGCCACAGGTGGGTGGACGTCAGGTTGACCAGCCCCCCGCCTCGAAGCAGGCCGCAGCATTCGGGGTCCGCCTACAGCCCCCTCCTCACAGCGGTGAAAGCTGAACGGAAGCCCCAGCGCCGAGTGCAGAGCTTGCTCTTCCCGGAGCGCCCCGGGAAGGCAGCAAACGCTGCACCTGGGGGAGGGGGTGCGCAGCCGTCTCCCGCTCCAAGTCCTCCTCCTTCAACCGCGGTAGGAAAATGACCCAAATTGCCGGCTCGGAATAGAGCTGTAGGTTGCATAGTAATTTGTGTCATTTGCATATGGCACAGAAGCTGTGGCGCTCACCAGCCGCTCGGGCCAGAAAGCTCCCAAAGGAGCTTCGACCCGTCTGCAGGTTCACCGGTCCCTTCTCCCTGTCCCACCCCGCACCCAACCCCGGTCCCTGCTTCCCATCCCTTCGGCTAAAATCCCACACCTCGCCCCACCCCCAGCTCGGCCTCTAGCCCTGCCAGCCCCGACCTCCATCCCAAGGCCGAGGGCCCCCTCTGCTGTCGTCCGCGGGTAGGGCAACAGCAGAGCTCATGGGGCAGAGAAGAGACTCCCCCAAACACCCCATCCGTCCAGCACGGTCCAGGACAAGGCTGGCACATAGATTTCGAGAAGGGTTGGGCAGGGGGACACTCTTCAGGCCCGGGGAGAAGGGTAGGGTCCTATCAGAAGTTCTCCAAGCCACGTCCTGCTTCTCCGTGTGGGTTAGGCAGCCAAGAGCAGCTCCTTTGCAGGCCAGTCCCCAGACTCAGTTCTCCCAAGGACCCTCCACACTGATATGCTTTTCCATTGTAGCTGCTGTTAGATCACTCCAGGCCCCAGGCAAAGCAGCACCATCCAGCCCTAACTCCAGCTTGAGTGTCCACCTGCCAGGCCAAGACCTTTGTCTTTCTCCAGTCCCAGTGCCCGGGAGCTGGCAAGAGATACAGAAAGGAGGAGTCCTTTATGGATCGCCCGACTTCCACAGACAACAGACACACACACATGCTCACAGGCAGAGGCACACACAGAGACACATAGGGACTATGGTGGTGGCCCCACCCCAACTCTCTCTTGGTAATGAAAATTTTTAAAAACATTGCAGCCGAAACCGGTTTGGCTCAGTGGATAGAGCGTCGGCCTGCAGACTGAAAGGTCCCGAGTTCGATTCTGGTCAAGGGCATGTACCTGGGTTGTGGGCACTTCCCCAGTGGGGGATGTGCAGGAGGCAGCTGATCGATGTTTCTCTCTCATCGATGTTTCTAACTCTCTATCTCTCTCTCTTCCTCTCTGTAAAAAATCAATAAAATATATTTTTTTAAAAATAAAAAATAAAAACATTGCAATCTCTAGGTGCCTGTGCCCCTTCAAAAGCCGAATTCTCTCTCTCCCCCTCCCTACTCCTGCCTTCTCTCCCATTACCTGTTCTCCCTCCTAGTTCAGATTACTTGCAAAATGCTTCCAGAACCCACCATGCAAACAGCCGTGCCCTGGCACATAGTGATAGTCAAGGACCTCACACAAGCAACTGGCAAAGTTGCCCCTCCATCCCAGCACGTTAGCTTTGCTACCACATCTGTGCACGAAATCTCAGACACACCCACCCCAGCCCACACCTGGCCAGGCCCAGGGTCTCTCCTGCCCAGCCAGCAGATGCATGCAGTCTCAACTTCGTCAAAATCTTTATTGAACCAAAAATCAACACTACACAGTTTGCAAAACATGAAACTCAAAAGGGGCGGGTGGGTTGAGCTGGCCCTCCCCTTCCTCTGCCCCCATATGTCCCTGGAACAGCTCAGGGTTCAGCACTGGGGAGGGAGTCAAAGGCCCTCTTCTAGGGTCAGGTCCCTCCAGGGAGAGGACACTCAGAGCCAGCTCCATCTGTTGGGCCCAAAGAGGAGTCGGGCGCTGGGCCAGGGGGCTCTGGAGCTGCCGGAGGCCGGCATAGGAGTCCAAGGATTCCACCGGCTGCAGGGGGCTGGGGAAGGAGCTCCTGGCCTGGGGATCTCAGGGAGGCTTGGAGCTGGCGGCTCATTGTCACCAGGGATTCAAGATGCTGGAGCAGGGCTTGCTGGGGACAGGATGCCCTGTGGAGGTGCTGGCCCCGGCCAGCTGGTGCTGAAGAGGGATGCCGGGACTGGCACCAGCCCGGTCTTGTGGGCCACTCCCCTCGTCCAGGCCCCCGCCAGGTCTCAGCCTCTTCCCACAGTCTCCCCCTGCCTCTAGAGGGCTTCTGCCCAGCACAGCTTCCCCTTGGAGCCAGGCTGCCTTTGCCTCCTGGGGGAGGGGAGCCCTTCGGGGCCACATCCGGCCTCCTGTCCTTCCGCTGGTAGCATCTCATCTCCACTTTTTTGTTGAAGGAGACCACCCTGCGAACCTTCTCCAGCAAGGGGCTGGATTCCGCTGTGTCTGGAAACCCTGCTGTGGGGAGCAGCACAGCCAGCAGCAGGCTTGGGTGAGCGGCTTCCAGTCCTGGGGAGAGGCAGGGAGAGACCCAAGGCCTGGTAGGAGAGCGTGCACCGCCCTCCGGGAGCTGCGTGCTGGCTGTGACAGGAGGTCTGGAGGTCAGACCCCCAAGAGGAGCTTTCCAGCAAGGAGACGGGGGCCCGGGAGCTGCTGGGGAAAGTCACTGGGTGGGTGGACGTGCCTTGGAAGAGTGGTTCTCAGTGAGGGAAAGGGTTCCCCCAGCTGAGGGTAGACATGGATGGTGTGACCCTACCTCAGTTTCTCATCTGTGACATGAAGACATTAATAGTGCCACGCTAGGGTTATTTGGAGGACGAAGTGAGTTAATTTAAGTAAGCTTTTAGAACACTGCCTGGCATGCAGTAAACAATAGACAAGTATGAGCTACCGGCATTGTTATCACATTTTCCTGTCTCAGAAGTTCCCTCCTGAGAGGTGCCTGTCTCCACAGAGACGTGGGTGTGACCACGTGAAGGGAGGCAGGGTCTGGTACGGGCATCAATATTCTCACCTGGGCCTCCAAGAAGGCGCAGTCTGGTGGGCAGGGGCTGGAAAGCAGGCAGGGGCAGCAGGACCACCCTCACGTGTTCCACCGCTGCCAAGCCATGGCACTGCTTGTTGTTGAGGTAGGAGTAGAGCAGGTGACAGTTCTGGGTGTCCCGAGCCCCCTGGGGGCACAGCCTGACCACACAGGCGTCCTGTAGTTGCAGGAAGGACAGCAGCTGTAGGAGCAGTCATCCTTCACTCCTGCAAACACCTCTGCTGGGAGGAAGTGCATCCCCATTTTCCGGAGAAGGAAACAGAGGGACTCGCCCAGAGTCACACTGTAAACCTGCAGTCACAGTGGGAACTCGACCCAACTATTGTACACCAGGTCTCTGCTCCAGAGGCACAGAGAGAGGGGGCACAGGGCTGGGGGTACGGTGCTAGCGGAAGAGGTGATATGCAAGGGTGGGTGGTTACCTTGGCCTTGGCTGGGCAGACGCTAGCCAGAAGGTTCCAGATGGTGCTGGAGGGGATGCAGCCTGCTGAGCGGATCACCTCGGGCAGGGTCTGGGGGCAGGTAGCATGGCCAGTCAGCCCCCAAGATTCCTAGCCACTGAGGGCAGACTGGACACCAGCCACCTGAAAGCTACCGCCTGTGACGAAGAGGATGAGCAACTAGTCTATCAGGACCCCAAGTGGCTGCCCAGGAAGCCCTAATTGCCCGAGGAGGCCTCCGTCCTGTCCTGGCCAATCTCCTACAACTTCTCAGAAGGCCCTCACTCCCTCCTCTGACCTTCCGCCTTCGTCCCACACATTTGCTGATCATTAGTCACTTAACTATCACTTCTAAAATCTCCTGTGGGCCAGGGAAGCACAGACCGCTGTCCTGGGTCCTTCTTGCTCTATGCCTTGGGTTACAGGGAGTCCTTTACCCATGTGTGTCTGCAGGAATGGGGCTGGCATCTCATTTGTCCCCATGTCTAGCACAGGGCCAGGCATAGAGAGGGTCTGAGAATGAGTGAATGAATGAATGGGGGTGTGAGTAACTGACTGGGCTGGTCAGTGTGTGAGGGAGACCCTGGTGAATAGGCCAGCAGTACCATGATGAGCTGACAGCTGTGTCCTGAGACCAGCTGGGCCTTGACCCGGAACTGCTTGATGGAGAACATGGCCACAGCCCCCTCCCAGGGGGGCTTTGTGGGCCCTGCAGACACCTGCCGCCTGGAGGGAAGGACAGAGAGAGAGGGCCAGGGAGAAAGGTCATCAGGGCTTCCCCCGCATCTCCTTACTTTTCCAAGAAGGTCCCGTGTCCGCACTGCGGGTGTAGCACACTGGTCCAAGCACGGCGTTATGCGGGGGTGAACCAGTAGGTTGGGATGATTAGTTCTACCGCACAGACGGGGAAACTGAGACCCACGGAAGAGGTACGTTTTTCCCAAGGCCACACAGAAAGAGAAACCCATGCCAAGCCTGCTGTCCCAGGGGTGGCTTCCCCCACCTCCCTGCCCCAGCCCCACACCTGTCCGGGGGCTCCATGGGAGGTGTCTCCGAGATTTGGGGAATCTCTGGAGAGGACACAGGGTCTGGGCTTGGGGCTCTCTGGATGACATTGTCCTCCACCCTCCTGTCGGCTTTGGAGAAGCCTGGCAGCTCACACGAGGGCTTCCAGTCTACAAACAGCAGAGGCAGGAGCTGAAACAGGGGCAGGCAGCCAGGCTGAGGCCAGCCAGGGCTTTAGAGCCAGGGTTTGAAGCGGGTGATTTTTGAAGTGACCTGGGGCACAGTCACCCCCACCCTGCCACCTTCTTCCCAGGCCACACATCCCTATTACTGCTGACCCTCACCGCCCAGCCTGCCCGCCCCTCTGTGCCCTTTCTGTAGCTCCCACAACCGTTGCAGATGTGGCAGCTGGGGTCGAAGAAGTGGTGCTCATGCTGCTCTGTGGGGTCCTGCTGCTCTGGGGGTTCCTCCTGCTGCTCCGTGGGGTCCTGCTGCTGCTCCATGGGGTCCTCCTGCTGTTCTGTGGGGTCCTGCTGTTCTGCAGGTTCCTCCTGCTGTTCCATGGGGTCCTGCTGCTCCATGGGGTCCTGCTGCTCCATGGGGTCCTGCTGCTCCGTGGGGTCCTGCTGTTCTGTGGGTTCCTGCTGTTCTATGGGGTCCTGCTGCTCCGTGGGGTCCTGCTGCTCTGGGGGTTCCTCCTGCTTCGTGGGGTCCTGCTGCTCTGGGGGTTCCTCCTGCTGCTCTGTGGAGTCCTCTGACATGGCAGGCAGGGCAAATGGGCTGCAGTCTATGGACAGCATGGGTCTCTGGGAGGCACAGGGAGAGGGGGTGGCCTGGAAAGGCAGCTGGGAAGTCAGGAGCCCTCCATGAGCGAAAAGCCTCAGGGATGTGGTTTTACTCTTCCAAGTAATATGTTCTTTATTACAAAAGCACTGTGACTCGTTAAAGAAAATTTGAAAATTAAAAAAAAAAATCACCCCTGTCCTGTCACTTAGAGACAACTGTTGGTACTCTGGGTATTCCTTTATATATATTTTTTTATATATACAAAGGTTTTAGGGATCTTTTACTAAAATAGCTAGGATTAAATATTCAACCTGGTCCTGGCCGGGTGGCTCAGTTGGTTGGAGCGTTGTCCCATACACCAAAAAGGTAGCAGGTTTGATTCCTGGTCAGGGTGCGTACCCAGGTTGCAGGTTCCATCCCTGATCAGGGTGTGTATGTGAGGCAATCAATCTATGTTTCTCTTTCTCTCTCTCTCTCTCTCTTTCCCTCTCTCTCTCCCCCCCTCCTCTCTCTCTCTTTCCCACCCTCCCTCTCTTACTCCCCCCTCCCTCTCTTCCTTCCTCCATCTTTCTAAAATCAATTTAAAAACAACAACATATCCTCAGATGAATATTAAAAATATACATATACAGGGTATCCCAAAAAGATGTATACACACTTTGAATGATTATAAACTCAGTGTTTATTAACATACAGTTCACTTTCAAAATTTAAAAGAACCTACAGAAATTAATAATTTGTTTTGTCATTGCCTGTTTTCAAATTGATGACTATTCTGGTCCAGGCACTGCTGATAAGGTGAAGCAATGGAATCGCATACATCAAGAATCATTTCGTTCGGTATTTGTGCACCCTCAATTCGTCGACTGATGCCGGGTTTTGTACCGTATACTTTATCTTTTATGTATCCCCATTAAAAAACGTCTAGTGGCACTTTAGGGTAAATTTTCTTTGTTCAAAGCTTAGTCTGGCTTCACCATTATTTCAAATCAGTTAAACCTGAAAAGGAGTGAAAATTAAGTGAGTTATCAGCTGTTAACGTGTGTATACATTTTGGGGGGACACCCTATATATATTCAACATTTAGAGCATACCTCAGAGATGCTGTGGGTTCCGTTCCACAATAAAGCAAATATTGCAATATAGTGAGTCACATGACTTTTCTGGTTTCCCAGTGCATATATGTTATGTTTAAGTGTTCAATAGCCTTATGTGTAAAAAAAAGTGTGCCCCCTGGCTGGGTAGCTTGGTTGGTTAGAGCATCATCCCAGTACACCAAGGTCCAGAGTTCAATCCCCAGTCAGGGCACATACAAGAATTCATCAATGAATGTATAAATAAGTAGAACAACAAATCGATGTTTCTCTCTCTCTCTCCCTCTCTCTCTAAAATCAATTAATAAATAATTTTTTTTAAAGTGTACCTAGCCCTAGCTGGTTTGGCTCAGTGGATAGAGCGTCGGCCTGCGGACTGAAGGGTCCTGGGTTTGATTCCGGTCAAGGGCATATGCAACGGGTTTCAGGCTCGATCCCCAGTGGAGGGCATGCAGGAGGCAGCTGATCAATGATTCTTTCTCATCATTGATGTTTCCATCTCTCGCTCCCTCTCCCTTCCTCTCTGAAATTAATAAAAATATATGTTTTAAAAGTGTACCTACCTTAATTAAAAATATCTTATTGAGGTGAACACATAATACACTATACAAGATGATGTATTATAGAATCATACACTTGAAACCTATATAATTGTATTACCAGTGTCACCCCAATAAGTTCAATAAAAATTTTTATTTATAGAGCAAAGTATGAAATATAGGAAGACAATATTTCACGTATCTTGGTGTCACCAAAATAAAATTTAGGCTCCCCCAAATAAAAAGCAACAACATCATTGTTAAAAAAAAAAAAAAAGCCTAATTAATCATCATCTGAGCCTGTTGGAAAACTGGTGCCAATAGACTTACTTGATGCAGAGTGGCCACAACCTTCAGTTTGTAAAAAATAAAAATAAAAATGCAGTATCTGCAAAGCACAGTAAAGCAGAAGCATAACAACATGAGGTCTGCCTGGATCCTCGTCGTGCCCCTGAATGACAGCAGCGGCATCTGCCGGGTCCACACGAATGAGGGGCGTGCAGTGTACGCATCACCTCGGGGCTAGACGACTGGGCCATTCCCAGGTTTTCGCTGTTACAATTGGTTCTGAGGACATCCTTGTGCAAGGACATATTTTCCTAAACTTTCAACTATTTCCCTAGAACAAGTTCTCTAAGCTGATGACAGAATCAGGGAGAATGGACATTTTTAGGACTCTTGATGCCCATGGCCAAATCGCCTTTCTTCGTCATAACAGAAGCAGCTTTAAACACAAACTAAACATTGTCTTAGGAAGATTCAAGAAGATTTTAACCTTGCCCGGCTGGCATGGCTCAGTGGTTGTATGTCAACCTGTGAACCAGGGGGTCCCAGGTTCAATTCCCAGTCCGGGCACATGCCCGGGTTGTGGGCTCCATCCCCAGTGTAGGGCAGGCAGGAGGCAGCCGATCAATGATTCTCTCTCATCATTGATCAGCTTCTCTCTTTCTCGCCCCTTCCCCCCACTCCATCTCTGAAATCAAGAAAAAAAATTTTTTTAAAGATTTTAACCTCTACTTTTGCCCTAAAAACCATCTCCAGAGTAGTGCCAAGGCCCAGGCTCTGGAGTCAGACAGCCTGGCTTCAAATCTCATCTCCCCCCTGCCAACTAGGTGACCTGGGCAAATGGCTTCAGGTTCCTCATCCAGGAGTACATTTCAGCAAGGAGTCAAGACTGTTGTGTGTTACTTCCCTCCCCTCCTCTGCCACCCCCTACTCTTCCCCTCTCTCTTCTCTCCAGGTCTTCCTAGCTCCTCCCCCGCACTTACATTCAATCTATTCAGGGAATACAGATTGGTTTTGGTTGGAGAGCAGCCACATCCCCGCGGGCTCCTCTCTGCACAGGCAGCAGCTCTGGTGGTTGGCCTGGATGTTGACTGGGAGAAGCAGGAACCTCGTCTGTCATGCTCACTGCCATTTCCCCAGTGAACACGGCTCCAGGGACCTTCCCTGCACTCCCCGTCCTGGACACACAGCTGATCAGACTGGTGTGAACATCTGACCCACACGACACCCAACAGGAGCGGGCGCCTCTGAGAGTGACGGGAGGGAGCCCCGGGGAGCGCTGGCAGCTGCAGGAGGCTGAGCTGGCGGGCTCACTGACTGGGATGGAGGGCTGCTGAGCGCCGTGTCGGGCCATGTGCAAGGTGCAGGGGCCAAGCAGGAGGAGGGAGCCGGATGGACAGGAGGACAAAGCAGATCCCCAGCGATAAGAGGATACTCTGCACCGACTGCCCTGGGATCTGGGTGCTTCCCCGCCTGAAGCACCCCTAATTCCTTCTGCCAAATAGAGCAGGTCTGCTCCTTCCAGGCACAGAGAGACTGCCTCCAACAGGGTATCTGGGGGGAACTGCGGGGACAGGACCACTCACGTGGGGTCCCTTGGGGTTAGGTCAAAAGGAGAGGGACCGGCACTGAGGACGAGCTGCCAGGCCCTGGGTCGGGGGCTGCCTGGCCCCAGGCTCACCTGGACTCTGCGTGGTAGATCATTACCCAGCTTTACAATGAAGACGGTGGGCCGCACAGTGGCCAGGTGATGTGCCCAAGGCCACACAGCTGGCGAGGTAAGGGGCACAGGCCCTGCCCAGCACCAGGCCAGGTTCCGCTTACCACCAGGTCCTCCAGGGTCAGCATCTGGTCCGTGTCCCGCAGGATCTCGACTTCACCCTTGTGGGTCAGCTTGGAGGTCGGAAGGATGCACAGCTCCCTCTGTTGCTGCTCAATGATCTCCAGGCCCTGTGGGGTGGAGCAGCCCTCACTCAGCCGGATTCAGGAGGGTCTCTGGCCCCAAGAGCCCCAGTGCTCACCGTCCTCCCTCGAGGCCCCTCTCCTGTGGGCCTTTCCATGCCGGCCTTTTCCCTCCCCACACTTCTACTCTTGCCATTCCCCTCACCGGGAAAGCCCTCCACCCCAGCCCTCTCTCTCCACAGTCCACTCATCCACCCTCCAGCACAAGCCCTGCTCCTCAGCACGCCCTGAACTTGGCCTGCACCAGCACAGTCAGTTCTCTCCTGAGTGCACCCCACCATCTGTCCTGGGAGGCGCGCAGGCTCCGGAGTGCCAGGTGGGCTATTAATATAAGAGACCCACAAGGTAGTGGCCTTGGGCAAGCGCTTTACTGCTCTAAGCCTCGTATTTTCTCTTCTCTGGGGATTAAACTAAGAGCATTATATTAAACAGCATACGTAGAGTACTCCGCCAGAGCCTGGCTCATAGTAAAGACTTAGTATTGATCAAGGCCATCCTATCTGAAATGTTTCCTGAAAGCCTGTCCCTCCCTTTCTAGCCACCCCGGAGGGCCGGGGCCCCGTCCGCCCTGGCAGTGCGGGCTTCGTGTGCGAGGCTCTGGGGCAGCTGCGCAGGCTCTGTGCTTAGACGGGCCCGTGCTTAATGCCCTTGTCATCTTGAAATTCTTAATCGTGTTGAACAAAGGGCCCCGCATTTTCATTCAGCACCTGCCCCCCCCCCCCGATTGTGCAGCTGGTCCCGCTCCCTGGTCCCCACGGGGCCTGGACAGAAGTTCAGTCTGTAGTGCACACATTCACCTGTGGATTCTAGTTATTCATTCTAATCAGTGTCTACCAGGACGGGAGCCTTAGCACCCACCCCATCCCATGGCCCCGCTCCCTAGATCAGTCCTTCCCTCTCTCACTGGGCCACAAAAACCGCTACACAAATCCCCTAGGCCAGCTCGGTGCCCACACCTTCCCTGCCCCTGAACGGTTCCCAGGGAGCGGAGACCATGGACACAGGGTATATGGGGCTATAACTGTGAAGTGTGGGGACAGGGGGTCTCTCACCCAGTCTGGGGCACCAGGAATGGGAACAGGGGCACCCCAGGGGTCTACTCCCCATGGATGGCAGATGTCAATCATGAACTCTAGAGTCTGGACCAGCCGTGGGCAAACTACGGCCCGCGGGCCGGATCCGGTCCGTTTGAAATGAATAAAACTAAAAAAAAAAAAGACCGTACCCTTTTATGTAATGATGTTTACTTTGAATTTATATTAGTTCACACAAACACTCCATCCATGCTTTTGTTCCGGCCCTCCGGTCCAGTTTAAGAACCCATTGTGGCCCTCGAGTCAAAAAGTTTGTCCACCCCTGGTCTGGACCATCATCCCCAAGCCCACCCTCCCCCCAAGCCCAGCTTCACAGAAAAGCAAGTGGAAGGCAACACCTCTCAGGGGTGTCGCTCCTCTACCAAGCTCTCCATCCCTAACCCCTTTCCTCTCTGCCGCTTTTCCTAACTTTTTTGGTGGAGTCTCTCTGGCTCGCTCCCTGTCTGCCTGCTCTCTCTTTTCGTTTCCTCGTTTCTATGTTTCTCTCCGTCTTGTGTTCCCCGTGTCTCACCACCTTCCTCCTCCCTCTGCTCTGTCTCTCTCTCCCTGCTCCATACTCGGGTCACCCCTCCGCACCACCCCCCATCCTGTCACCTGTCCTGACCTGACCCCAAACCTCACCCTTTTCTCCTCCTGGTCCCGCCAGCGGGCCAGCTCTTGGGGGGCCAGCTGGATTGAGTTCATCCGCACCAGGCCGTGGGGGGTGACATCGCCATGAACCACTTTGAGAAACAGGTCCTGCAGGGCAGGGCAGGGGCAGGGGCTGCACCACACCACTCAGAGCCCCACCCGCTCAGAGGCCGGGCTGTGTGCCGCGGAGGGGCCGGCCCAGCCCCCCGTCCCGCTCACGGGGTTCCTGGGGTCGCGCAGGTTGAACAGCAGGCTGCGGTACTTGGTCTTGTAGCGGCAGTTGGTGGCTTGTGTCAGGTCGAAGAGGGCTGCCTCGATGCCAGCAGCGATGCCCTCTACCACCTCCTTACTCAGCGCCACGTCTGGGAGCTCCCGGAGGCTGTGGGGGACAAGGCCCTGAGCTGTGAGGTGGCCCAGGCCCTCGGCTGGCAGGGAGAGGTACGGTGGGAGGCAGGGTCTGGGCCACCTCTGTTTTGACTCTGGGCAGTCTCCCACCTGGGCCCATTTATTCTCACCCACCTCTCTGAGGAACACGTGTTGTCAGTCTCCATTTGCAGAAGGGGCGACTGAGGCTCAGGGAAGGTAAGGGGCTTGCCCTATGCCACATGATTAGTGGCAACGCAAAATCTGACTGCTCAGCTCACGCTCTAGCCCTGGCCAGTGGGACTGGGGAAAGTATAAGGGGAGACAGCCTCCGGGAGGGGAGGGCATCAGCCAAGGCAGAGGACGGAGCCCTGGCCGTGGGTGAAACCTTGAATCTGCCATTGATTTGCTGGGTGGCTTTTTATTTTTTATTTTTTTAAATTTGTTTTTGTGCTATCAGAGAGGAAGGGAGAGGGAGACAGAAACATCAATGAGAGAGAATCATTGATTGGCTGCCTCCTGCATGCCCCCTACTGGGGATCGAGCCCGCAACCCGGGCATATGCCCTTGACTGGAATTGAACCCGGGACCCTTGAGTCCACAGGCCGACGCTCTATCCACTGAGCCAAACTGGCAAAGGCTGCTGGGACTTTGCAAAGTGCCGCCCTCCCTGGACCTTGGTCTCCCCACTGGTAAATGAGAGCCTGGGCTCAGATCTCTGAGATCCCACCACAGTTTCATTATATCTGAAAACATTTGCTGTGGTGACACCCACAAGGACCTGAGCAGACCCTGAGCCACAGGGGCTTAATGGGAAAGCGCAGCCTTGAAGCCACAGAGGCCCAGGGTCAAGTTCGTCTCTCTTCTCACTCTTTGCGTGGGCAAGTGACCTCACGGCTACAAAATGGGTTCGTCATACACACAAAAGCCCCTGGAAGACGGGTGGGAAACACCCTGCCCTCTGGCCATATGAGACCTGCAAAATCATTTGGTCTGGCCCTGCCATGGCACTCGGGGTGAGTTAATTAAATGTCTGGCCAACTACAGCAGGCTATGTTTTTTATAGCAGGCTAATTTTTAAGTATAATTTTGTATGGCCCGCGAATGATGTTATGAATAGCCAAATGGCCCTTGGAGAAAGAAGGTTCCCCACCCCTGCCTCAGAACAGGGCATGGCCCAGGGAGGTGGGGGTAGCTGTCAGGGGTCAGGGAAGTGGGGAGCAGGCCTTACCGACTCCACAGCACCTTCCGCATGACGCGGACCACAGTGTGCCGTACCCCAATGTCCTTTTGGAGCTGAAGCTGAGCTGTAAAGAAAAAGGATCAGGGTTCCCCAGGGGATGCTCGGGGGCAAGGGGAGGAAGTGACTCCGTGCTGAGGGGCTTAGGCAGGGAACGGAGGGGTTCGGTCTCCGGGACCCTGTCCCACCCCATCTGCCTGAGAGCTGAGCCCAGGCAGCCACAGCCCCTACCTCTTCGGGGAAGGACTAGAAGCTGACTGGGGGGTGAGGGGAGAAAAGACATACCCTGTCTCCAGGGACTGCTGGGCACCAGCCCCCTTCAGTCCCCACCAGTCCTCGGAAGACGGGCGGCCCCTCACCTGAGTCCTCTTCCCAGTCCTGTTCCTCGGGCTCCTCCTCTTCAGACTCCACTGGACTGGACTGTGGGGGAGGCGGGGCTGAGGCCAGGCGGCTGGGTCCAGCCCGCGGCCGCGCAGGGACACAGCTTCCCCCAGCCACCCCCCTCTCCCACATTCTCCCTGAAGGAGGCTGCGTGACAGGGGCAGACGCACTCACCCCCGGCCACTCTGCACGGGCCTCCTGAACAGGAAGCCCCTCCTGCAGGAGAAAGAGGATGTGGAGGAGGAGTGGGGTCCCTGGGGGCCAGGGAGCCACGCCCAGATGGCGGACGGGGTCAGCGACGCCACCAGAGCCCCACTCTGTCCCTCCTGAGGGAGGCAACCAGGAGAACCTGGGGCGGCCAGGAGCAAGCAGCACGCAGACCCCCGGCACGGGCCAGTGGCGGCCTAACCCCCTGGCCGTTGCTTGCTGTGTGCCCGGGAGCAGCAGCATCTCTCTGGGCTGCAGTGGCCACTCTGAGAGTCAGTGTGAGGGTCTCTCTCAACAGGATTGAGAGACTCCGCCTAAGAATCACATTCCACTCGTGAAACTAGAACGCGCGTGTTCTGTACCTGGCACCAAGTGGGGCTGTGGGCCTGGCGCCTTATCTTCCTCCTGGGCCTCTGGGCAGGTGAGGCTGCGCTGACCTCCATCATGTTCTCCAGGGCCTCCAGCTTCAGCGGCCGCGACCCCCCTGCCTGCCCCTGGCTGATGGCCCCCAGGAGGTGGATCACCTCCCCGGAATCCAGCTGCAGGGGGAGAAGAGCCGTGCGGGCGGGCGGGGCTCACCTCAAAGTGCTTATGTAGCACCCTACCCCCAGCCCTCCCTACCCCCCCACCCCCACCCCCGCCGACTGCACTCTAAGCTCCAGAGAACACTATTCCCGAGGCCTACTAAAGGCCTGGCACACAGTAGGGTCAATCGCGGCTTGCTAACTGTCTGGCCTGTGTCACAGGAGAGGAGCCCATCTTCTTTCCGACCTCTCTCTCATCTTCCCTGCTCACGCCCAGACACATTCAGAGTTGACTGAACCCTTCTCACCCTCCTGACACATCTCATCAGGGGGGATGTGGAGGTCAGAGTGGGGTCCTGGTCTTCTAATGAGCTAAGCATCTGTCCTGCTCTCCTGTTCGCTATGGTTGCCAGAAGCTCAAGATTGTGTGTGTGTGTGTGTGTGTGTGTGGAGAGGGGGGGGTTGTAACAAGATTTCCCTTTCTCTTTCCCTTTTCTTGCTTTCTTTAGGCTTCAATCCTGCTTTAAGTGTGTTTTGATTCATTTGCTTTATTGCAAACTATGGGGAATTGTTTTGAAAGCAAGTGGGTCTGAAAAGTAATCCTCGAATAAATGGCCATGAATGGTCAGGTTCCAAGGTCTGGGGGAAGGTGGAAGTCTGAGATTCAGCATCACAGGGAATGGGAGCACTAGGGGGCTCTGGCAGGGGGCAGGCCAGGGGGCTGGGGTTGCCGCTAATTGGAGGAGCCCCCATCCCACCAGACCTGGGGAGAGGGAAGAAAAAGGGCTGTAATGAAAAGTAAAGACCTACGTAGCACACACGCTTCACCCCGCAGGGCATCTTCGTTTCCTCCTTGAAGAGAAAGAGGAGGCAGAGGTTAGAATGCAGAGGATCTAGGGACCCACAGAGGTGAAAGATGTACGTTCAGTGTTCGCTGCATTGGTATTTATAACCAGAAAAAATTGAGTACAATCTAATGTTCATCAGAGAGGGATGGTTAAGCCCTGGCTGGTGTTCTCAGTGGTTAGAGCATCAGCCCGAGCACCTGAGGTCTCGGGTTTGATTCCTGGTTAAGGGCACATACCTGGGTTTCAGGTTCACTCCCCAATCCTGATCGGGCATGTACAGGAGGCAACCAATCAGTGTGTCTCATTCACAGCGATGTTTCTTTCTCTCTTTCTCTCTCTCTCTCTCTCTCTCTCTCTCTCTCCCTCTCCCTTTCCCCCCCCCTCTCTCTCTCCCCCTCCCTCCCTCCCTCCCTTTCTTCCCCCCCCCCCCCCGCCCCGGCCCATCCTTTCTATTCTCTCTAGAAATCAATAAAAAAATATCCTCAGGTGAGGATTTAAAAAAATAATCAAATTTAAAAAGGAGGGATGGGTAATAAAAAGTGACGTGTCATACTATGGAGTCTATGTGGCCATTAAAAGGGGTGAGTCATATCCTTAGCTGATTTGGCTCAGTGGATAGAGCATTGGCCTGCAGACTAAAGGGTCTCAGGTTCAATTCCAGCCAAGGGCACATGCCTGGGTTGCAGGCTCAATCCCCAATTGGGTGCAGGAGGCAGCCAATCAATGATTCTCTCTTCACTGGTGTTTCTATCTCTCTCTTCCTCTCTGAAATCAATATATATATACATATTTTTAAAGGTGAGTCATAATACAAACTGTTCATCAGGTGCTTAGAAGGTAGCTGGCCCTGGAGGAAGCACATCACATGTAATCTTATGAAGGTCTCAGAACAACACTGGGAGGTGTGTACTATTTCTATCCCCATTTTACAGATTAGGAAACTGAGGCTCAGAGAGGATCTGAAAAGTCCCGTAGCTCGTAAGCAGTGGAGCTAGGATCAGAACTTAGTTCTGTCTGCCTCAAAGCCCAGGCACTAAGCTGCTGACTTATGCAGCAGCACTGACTGATACGGTAAGATGTCATGCTGTACTATTAGGAGAATAAGAATAACTGACAGAATAGTATCTGTTGCATAAGCCCATTTATGTAAATACGTAGTTATAGTTGCATAATAGAGGTTATCTCTAGGGAATGAAATTGCAGGGGTGGGGGTTTGCTTTCCACATATAGGCACTTAGGCATTTATGTTACTTAAAATGAGCACGTATTTCTTTCATAACCGGAAACATTTTTTTTTTTACTGAAACACAAGTTCAGAACAATGTGTGTCGTGTGCTACCATTGCACTAAAAAGAGAGAAAAAGACTTTTTAAATTTGTATTTGCTTGACTCTGCATAAAATATCGCTGGAAGTATCCACCAGAACCTAATAAATGAGGCTGCCGATAGAAAAGGGACTGGGAGCTGGGAAGGAAACTTTTCACTTTTTTTTTTTAAACCATGGGAATGAATCAGCCTTTCAAAAAAATAAAGTGAGAAGGGGGGTGGGGGGAGAAAACGGGACATCTGGGACGGAAAGCAGGAAAGATATTAAGGACAGCCCTTCACAATTTAAAACCTTTCGGCTGGCCCCATCTCAGGGTCTGCATTAGGAGGCTCCAAACAACACAGCAATCAGACCAGCAAAGACTTTAGGAACTGGATTTATCAGATCAAAATACAAAATACATATATATAACATGTTTAACAAAATAAAAGGAGTTGAACATAACCAAAAAAAAAAGGCGAAAGGCAAAAGATATATAAATTTTTCAAATGATCAAGCATGCCATGACTGGTGTAGCTCAGTTGGTTGGAGTGTCATGCCGTACACTGAAAGGTCGCAGGTTCAATTCCTGGTCAGGGCACATACCTAGGTTATGAGTTCGAACACCAGTCAGGGTGTGTACAGGAAGCAACCAATCTATGCTTCTCTCTCCCTTCCTCTCTCTCTAAAATTGATAAATATATCCTTGGGTGAGGAATTTAAAAAATGATCAAGCAGATTTGGTGGGGAACCAAGTGCAAATTTTGGGAATGAAAAATATGCTAATAATTAAAATGGAAAACTCAACATATAGGTTTAATAGCATATTAACACAACGGAAATAAGTTAGTGAACTGGAAGATAAATTAATAAGTTACTGAGACTATTCACAGCACAAAGACGGTGAGACACAGTCAAAGAGACACTAGAGATAGAGTGAAAAGGACTAATTAACCTAAAGTCCCAGGAGAGAAGAGAGAGAATGGGGCAGAGGTACTATTTGAAGATCTACGGCTAAGAATTTTCCTGAATTGATCAAAGACAGCAATTCACAGATTCAAAAAGCTCAGTGAATTTCAAACTGGATAAGTGAAAGCAAATCCACACCTGGACAAATCATAATGAAACTGTTCAACACCAATGATAAGGAGACCCTGAAAGCATCAAGAAACAAAAATAACAGCTAACACGTAAATAGCACTGAAAAGGCACTATAGCTGTTCTGCACGGTGTACATGCTAGTTCACTCAATCCTCACCACAGCTATGAGCGGAGCACTGGTACCATTATTGTCCCCATTTTTCACAAGAGAAAACTGAAGCCCAGAGAGGTTGGTTAGTCACACAGTTAGTAAACCAGAGCCTGGATTTAAATCCAGGCAGTCCGATTCCAGGGGCCACGCCTGTAACCGCTCCTCTACAATGCCTCTCACCAGGAGACCTTTTACTTACCACAGAATGACAATTAGACAAACAGCTAACTTCTCGATAGTAATGTGGAAGGCAAAACACAGCAGAATGATAGTTTCAATGAGCTTAAAGAAAATAACTATCAATTGTGGACCCAGACAAAATCTTTTCTGAGAATGAGGATAAAATAAAAACACCGTAGAGAAAAGCGAGTTATTGTTTTTCTTGATAATTTAATTTTTTTTCAATAACCAAAATGTTAAAGGATGAACTTGAGGCAGAAGAAAGGAAAAATGATCCCAGGTAGAAACGCTGAGATGCAAGGAGAAATGTTGAGCAGAGAAAATGATAAATATGTTGTTAAATCTAAACCTACATGGACTTATGATTCTATAATAACAATGTGTAGTTTGTAGAATTAAAGAAATAACTTAGGACTAACTCACTGGATAACAGCAGCACATAAATTGGGAAGGTTCGTCCTGGCCGGTTTGGCTCGGTGGATAGAGCGTCGGCCTGCGGACCAAAGAGTCCCAGGTTTGGTTCCGGTCAAGGGCATGGACCTCGGTTGCAGGTTCCTCCCTGGCCCAGGCCCTGATTTCTCTCACATCGATATTTCTCTCTGTCTTTCTCTCTCTCTTCCACTCTTTAAAATCAAAAGGAAAATATCCTCAAGTGAGGATTAAAAAAAGAAATTGGGGGAAGGTTCATGCTTGGAATTAGAGCATCCCAGGATCCTTATATAATTTCAGAGGAAGATAAAGATGTAACTACCTTTATACTTTGGTAAGTGAGGTATTCATGTTAAAATTTCTAAAATAGCCACCAAAAGAATATAAACAGGGCACAGAAAACTTCCAATCTTCTAGAGAGACAGAAAAAGAATAAGAAAAAAAATCAATCTAAAAGGAGGAAATAAAAGGGGAAAAGTATAGAAAATGCAGGATATATGTAAAACACAAAATAAGACAGTAGGATTAGATTCAAATAAATCAGTAATTACAACAAATGTAGGTGGACAAATACTTCAGACAAATAAAAATAATTATCACACCTTTAACAAAGATGTTCAGAAGACCCATTTCTAAAAGACAGCAATGCAAAAGACTGAGAGGAAAAAATGGAATAATATGTGAACAGGCAATTACCAGCCAAATACAGGTTTGTAGCTATATTAATATCAGATAAAACGGCAAAAAAATAACTAGAAGTGCTCTGGCTGGCTCAGTTGGTTGGAGCATTGGGCCATATACCAAAAGGTTGCAGGTTCAATTCCAGGTCAGGGCATATACCTAGGTTTCGGGTTCAATCCCCAGTCGGGGCGGTATGGGAGGCAACTGATCAATGGATGTCTCTCTCTCTCTCTCTCTCTCTCTCCTCTCCTCTCTTTAAACATATCCTCGGGTGAGGATTAAAAAATAACAGAAGCAAAGACCTGACTACATAAGGCTCCAACCTGCCTCCTGCCTCTACCAGTGGTTCTCAACCTTCCTAATGCCGCGACCCTTTAATACAGTTCCTCATGTTGTGGTGACCCCCAACCATAAAATGATTTTTGTTGCTACTTCATAACTGTAATGTTGCTACTGTTACGAATCGTAATGTAAATGTCTGATATGCAGGATGTGTTTTCCAACGGTCATGACCCACAGGTTGAGAACCCCTGCTAGACCTTTGCACATGCGTGGTACACCCTTCCTACCTCGTCTACCTGCTGAACACCTGCTTCCTTTGCCCAGGCCCAGCTCAGACAGCCCCTCCTCCGCCCTGCCCTAGCTGAAAACCCTCCCTCCCACCCCTTCCCAGGAAAGACTTAATTGCCCTCTAGGTACCCAGGGTCTGCGGGACTTCAGTCTGTATCTTGACTCTCTGGTGACTTATCTTCCACTTGCCGCTTGTTGAAGAAATTATAATAAAGTCCCATACAAATCCAAACCCTTAGCCAGGCCTTTGGCAGCCTGGCTCAGAGCGTGGACTCTGGAGTCTTGCAGGCCTGGATTTAAATCCCGGCCACCCCGCTCACTTGCTGTGTGACCCCGAGTGGGCCACGTGCCTTCTCTGAATCCAAGATTTCTTATTTGGCAAAGCAGAGGTACGAACACTGACTTCTAATGCTACGGTGAGGACTAAGTATGAGAGGATGATATCTGTGAAGCTCCTTGTATACAATAAGAACTCAAAAAAAGGAGCTATTCTTAGGTTGTCCATCTGCTGGAAAGACACAGTCCTCCCTCACAAGCCTCTGACACTTCGCAGCCACACAGGACCCCAGACGCTGGGAACCTGGGTGGGGCCGAGCAGCTCTGTGCCTCCCTGGCTGTGGTGGGCAGAGCTGCCCTCCCCATGTCCCCTGCCTTCCACAGAGCAGCTCCAGACCTCCCTGACCACTGCGGGGCTCAGGACAGAGAAGAAAATGGCGTCTCTACCCGCTCCCCCGCCCCTCCAAGAGTCTCTACTTCAAGCCAGAGGAATTCAACATGACCAACCTCACACCCCAGATTCCCAGCAGTTCTGGGGCTCAGCTGACTCCCCCATTTTGTAGAGGAAGAAACTAAGATTCAGATGAGAGACATCTCTCATCCGAAATAAGAAACAGTCTGACCTTGAACCCATCTGTCTGCCCCTGGCACAAGCCAGGCTGCCCCCCAGAGGAGGTGCTAGGGCCCAAAGAGGGGCTCCGGACCAGCTGGGCACTCTGCCCACGCCCCACTCAGCCCTGTCCTCAACCACCTGCCCGTCCCTGTCATGCCCAGCTTCCATTCTCCTGCAGCTGCCACCAGTTGCCATGGCAACGGGTTATTTGGGAAGCTGTGGGATGCTGGGCTGGGCTGCAGAGTCAAGGACGGGGCCTGGAGGCGAGAGCAGCCGTGGGCGCCTTCCAGGCGAGGCGGGCAGGCACCTGGCTCCACCACCCAGTTCAGACTAGCCCCTCAGAACGCTGTGGGCCCAGGAATCCCCATGCTGGGCACCTGGCCCCGATAACTAATGTGACATGGGGAGGAGCCAGATGCGCAGCGGTGTTCACCCCAGCGTGACTCAGAGCAGGACGGAACTGTGTGAACAGCAGGTAATGTTTCTGAATAGCGTCCTCACACCGGGCACCTTGCTAAATGCCAAGCACACGCCATCTCCTGCGCCGAGCCTCCACCCTCGGAGATGTCCCCGGAGGTGAAGTCGCTTGCCTGGGTCACTCCGATAGGGGCAAAGCCAGGACCCAATGCCTGGCTGGTGGCCTCCAGGCCTCGTGCTCTGAGCCACACTGCAGAGGTAGGAAATGAGAAAAGGAAGTCCCGGCCCATCCTCCGGTCCTAGCAGGGCCTGTGACAAGTGTGTCCGTAGCTGCTGTGATGCAGGCTCGGGGATTCGCCAAACAATAGGCACCAACTTGGAAAGATCTTCAAATGCTACAGCGCGTGGAGAGTAAACCGAGTACAGGTCCTGGAACAGTGAGGCGCAGGATGAGCTCCTCACAGACAGGAAGGCACAGGTGTAGGTGTTCACATGTGTATGGAGTTCATAGAGCGCAGGCAGGAAAGACTGGTCACATGGTTATCTCCACGAAAGGCAAGGGGTTGGGCGGCATTCAAAGGGATTTCCTCGTTCTGTGCTAACAATTAATTGGGGGGGCGGGGGAGGATTAAATACCAAAAATCAAGTTATAAAAAATCTGGCACACGTGACCCCATTTCTAGGCAAAGAAAAGATATATACACATAGGAAAAAGATGGGAAAGAGGACATATTCCAATATGTCACCAGGAAATAGCCCTGAATGTTGACATTATGGGAATTTTTATTTTTCCTTTCTTTTCTATGATAAACACACATTCTTTTTTTAATTAAAAACTAATGTGTTTGAGTGATGCTTGCAAAGACAATGTAACCGCCTTCTCATGTAATTACAGCACCAGGTGGGGGTAAATCTCACAGGCAGCTCGCTGCTTCCTGTGCCAGTGCTGCTAATCTGCTGTTTGGCCTTGAACTAGCCATTTCACCTTTCTGAGCCTCAGTGTCCACCTCAGTAAAATGGGTTTATATCAATGGCATCTACTTCATAGGGTGGTTAGGAAAACTGAAGATCAAGTGCTTGGAACAGCGCTTAGCACACAGTAGGCAGGCTAGGTACTATTGCTGATCGTGACGGCAGTAATGTTGCCCAGTAGCACCCCTCCCCAGCAGGGAAGCTGCACCAGCAGGCCGTGCAGCGAGCTCTCAGGACAGACGGCCTATGTTTGCATCCTGGCTCCGTCATTTTACCAGATGTGGGACCTGGGACCTGTTAGCTTGCCTCTCCGGGCTTCATGTGAAAATTCAATCGAAAGCGCCTAGCACACGATACCTATTCAACGAGTGGGATAAAAATCAACTATGGGAGAAGCATACGCCAAAAGCAGGGAGTGCCGTCTCCTGCCTTTGCTGTGTAAATATGTTCGCTATGGTTCTTAATAAAACGGCGATTATTACAAGTAAAAGAACAATACAGGGAACATGGATAGGCACTGACTCCCTCGCTGTGTGTGAGCTTGGAGACGTATGTGAACTTCCCTGAGCCTCAGTTTCCCCACCTGGACACACAGAGCCAGTGCCCACTTTATAGGCAATTGCTGACACCCAAGCAAAAGCCAATTTGACATAAATGAAGTAATTTGCCTTGTGCCATCTGCTGTGCTAGGCACATTGTTTTATGCCATCGTCTCACTTAGTCCATTAAATTGAAATTAGTATTTCCTTTTTGCAGATGAAGACACGGAGAGATTAAAAAATATTCCAACGTCACTCAGCTAGGAGGTGGGCAGAGGCAAAATCTGAACCCAGGACTTACCAACTCCAAAAGATACTGACCACTGACGAGATATCCGCAAGTGTCGTTTACTTTCAGCCTCCTGACTTGGTGGGCCTTCGTGTAGTCAGGTGTAAAATGGGCATGTGGGACAAAGGTCATTAAGAGTTCATCCAGCTCAGCTCTATTAAATTCCACCACCAAGCATGGCATTGAGAGACTGGCCTGGCCCTTCCTATCCCCACCTCTCAGGCTCAACTTACCAGTTTGGGGAAGCCTCCTGGGCGGGATGCTGCCGGCGGGTGGTGGCTGAAGTTGTCGGCGCTTCTGTCTGCGCCCCGGTCCTCGGCAGGGGGCGCTGGGCCCGGCCCCAGCTTAGCACACTTGGATCTTCTCTGCCCCATGAATGGACCTGAGCGAGCCTTGCTGGCTGCAGACTCTGGGGAGCCGGCAGGGGTGTCAGTGAGAGCAGGGAGTCCTTGCCCGGGCCTCCCCCTGGACACTGGCCAAGCCTTGACCTCCAGCTCCTCCCGGTTGTGTGAGGCAGCAGGGCCATCCTCACCGCCAGCCCCCACAACGACCTGCTCAGCTGCCCGCTGCCCTGTGGACGCCTTCCCAGACACTCCCGGGCACGGTGCGGGGCTCTGGGGCGGATCCTGGGCAGCTGGCCTGAGGGACAGCCCGCCACTGGGCAGTGGGAACTGGACAGGGTCGTAGGGGCTGCCTGGTTGGGCCCCATCCTCTGCCTCGGGCACATCCCACACAACTTCCATCCGAATCTCTTGGCCCAGACCCCGTGTCCTTGGGAGGAAGAGGACTGCAGGGGCCTCCCAAGGACTCCAAGTCAGCTCCTTGGGGGGGTCTGCCACCCACTGGGGGTTGTCCCCACCAGGGCTCTGACCAGCCCCCTCCCCATCCTCTGAGCAGGTCTCACACTCCCTGCTTCTCTTTCCCGCCCGGACAGGGGCTGAGCCTAGTGAGGGTGGCGTCCCCGTGTGGGGGGCTCCTCTTTACAGCACACCCTGGAGAACGCCCACCTGCTCCAGCCGCTCGGGGCCGGGGGCAGCTCGCCCTCTCCGCCTCTGCTGGCCTCTCCCTGCCAGCCAGGGCTCTCTCTGGGAGGCCCGCAGACACGCTACGAAGATTCCTGGCCCAGTCTTCATCCAAGATGCTGTGCAGAGAAAGCTGGAGCCTCTTCGGGGCCGGAGGCCGTCCCTGAGCCGGCGCGGCGGGCAGCTGGGTGTGGAGCCCGGGCCCAGGCACCGGGCCCCGGCTCTGGCCCGCCACCGGCAGGTCCAGGACCACCACGTCGGCCTCGGCCTTGGCGCGGGCCCTGGGCGCACCCTCAGCCGGGGAGCTGGCACCTCGGCGGGCCTCCTCCCCGAGCGCCCGCCTCCTCCTGCCAGCCGAAGCGCGGGCCCCGGGGCTCGCCCCTCGCGGGTGCGGTGCCAGGCCCGCCGCGGAGCCGGCTTCCGCCATGTCCTTCTGGAAAAGCCCGCGGCTGCGCCGGGGACTGGGCACGGGCCGCTCCGTGCGGGGGCCCCGGGCAGCCCCTTCCTGCGACATGGCTGTCCCCCTAGCGGGGCCGAAAGCGGCGCGTGGGCCCTGTGAGGAGAGAGGAGGGTTCACGGTGGAGGGCCTGACTCCCGATCGGGACGCCGGGCCACCGGGACCGGGGAGACGCCCAGCCGCCCCTCCAGGTGCCCGCCAGGCCCTGCCCGCTCCCGAGGCCTGGAGGCCGGCGATGTCGGCCCAGGGGACGGGGACAGGCCTGCCGCCAAACAGGCCTGAGCGACAGCCGCCTGCAGGCCTTCCCGGCGGAGGCTGACACTGCCGCCCGAACGGGCTGGGATATCAACAATGGCCCGTTATTGATCACTTGTCTCTGAGCATCGTTCCATTTCACACTGGCAGCCACAGGTGAGGAAACGGAGGCAGAGGCGTTTGTGACTCGCCCAGGGACCGGCCCACGCCGGGGAGCGCCGGTCTCCTCTCTCCATCTTGAGGCCCAGCTCTCAACCCTCCGCGGACACCGAGGGGGTCCGTCCCCAGCCCCGGCCCCTGCCCAGCCCCGGCCCCTGCCCAGCCCCGGGGTCACGTCGGTCCTGTCCTGCGAGACGCCCCCGCCCGGGGCCCAGGCCTGGCAAGGACAGACTCCTACCGCTCAGGGAACTCGGCTCCAAACCGTCCAGAAGCTCCCACTCGGAGTCCCCTGGCGCCCCCATTCCAGGGTTCCACCCCCAGCTGGGAAGGGGCTGGAATCACGTGACGCAAGGAGCCCTGGGTGAGGATGGGGCGCAGGCTCCAATGAGACGCCGAGGACGGCACCCTGCACGTGCCGACGCCGTGGCACCAGCAGAGGGCGCGCTCTCCCTCCCGTCCTCGGGCTCCCGCGGAGGCAGGCGGGTGGGCAGGTGGGTGAAGCCAAAGGTGGCCCGAGGGCCTGGACTGTCTGAGTGTGTGAACTTGCTCCCGGGGATGGCGAGTGACTGAACGAGCCTGAAGCCCTAGGCAAATGTCGGAATCAGATCTACAGTTTCGCCTAATTAGTTGCTATTTTAATTATTATCTCAAAATATAAAAAGATAATTCACAGAGATAAAAATGCACATGGAAGCCAACTATAAAAGTTAGACATCGAAACTTTAACATGTCCTCTCACTTCCCAACTCAGGAGCAGCCTTGCTTTTTTTCCTTTCTTTCTTTTTTATTTTATTTTATTAGGTTGTCATTTTAGTTGTTTGTTTATGTCACTTCCATAACTGTGAATAATGTCCTCACACTCTGGTGCTGGATGTGTTGGTGTTAGCAGTATCGACTGATTCCCTGCTGTGGGATTTCATTAACCATCCTTTTCCCCTTTCTCCTCCCAAATTTTTTATACTCATATTTGTAGTTTTTCTATTGGTTACAATTATAATTTTGAATAATAATCTTAACTGTTTCTTCCTTAGATTGTATCTTTTGATTTTCCTCTGTGTGAAATGAATAATTTCCCCTCCCCACTTCTGCCTTCCTCCATCAACTCAATTTTTTACTTTTACTTTGTGAAGGTTTGGAGTATGTACATTCTCCAAAAAGTGGTTCAGTTTGCCATACTTTGCCTCTAGATTGATTCTTAACATTGAAAACCAGACGACATTTTATAACATTACTACCATGTGAGTATTTTCACTGCCGAACTCAGTTTGGATGGACCTCACTAAGAGGAAGATGGGATTCCGGGCACTAAAGCCTGGGCCATGGGACACCACGAAAAGCTTCCAGGTTCACGGAATACTACGCTGCAGTGAGAATGAATACGTTAGATCCACACACCAACATGGATGCATCTCAAAGACATCGTGTTGAATTTAAAAGGCAAGATAATGTTAAAAACAGGAAACTGAATGCCAGGTATTTGGGAACTCTCTGTACTAATCTTCAATTTTTTTTTTCTATAAATCTAAATCTTTTCTTAAAAATAAGGTTTACTACACACACACACACACACACACACACACGCACGCACACACAAAGGAAGCTGCTGTGTAACCCGTATTGAAAGCTATCATGATCTGGCTGTCAGGGTCCCAAATGAGGTAAGAGTTGAGATTGATGTCACTGGTGACATCCAACCAACGCTCTCAAGAAGTAACTTTTTTTAAAAAAATATGCCGGGGTCCAACCCCAGCAGGTCCAGGGGTTCCCAAAGGCATAGATGGAGTCGGCGAAGAAGGAATGACACGGAGACAGCGTTCAGTTGATCAGCAGCCTAGCCAGGATCTCCAGCCAAGTTCTGGTCTCGATCTCCAGAGAGGTTCTGCTGTTTATTGTCTTGTTACATCCGTATTTATCCCAGTTGATTTTAATCCTGTCAATTTCTATTACAAAGGTTAGGGCGTTTCTTATCTCCATTCCAGGGAGTAAAGATTATGTAGCTTAAGCATGATTGTTTGTAGTGATTACCCGCCTGGCACTTAGTTAAGGAGTTTCATCCCCTCCCTGACTTCAGGGAAAAATTCCTACCTGGGGAAACAACCTTTCTAGGAGAGGCATCCCTTCCCTGACTTCAGGGAAAAATTCCAACCTGGGGAAACAACCTTTCTCAGAGAGGTGACCTTGGTTAAAACACACAGCGCTAAGGGGAGCAAACATATTAAGAACAGTATGCTATATACGCCAGGTCCCTTGAAACATATGCTGTGCAGATGTTTCTTTCCTGCAGCGACTGTGTCAAGCAGCAAGGATGGACCGGCTTCCGGCAAAAATATATATTTTTTATTGATTTTTTTACAGCGAGGAAGGGAGAGGGATAGAGAGTTAGAAACATCGATCAGCTGCCTCCTGCACATCTCCTACTGGGGATGTGCCCGCAACCGCAGTACATGCCCTTGACCGGAATCGAACCCGGGACCCCTGAGTCCGCAGGCCAACGCTCTATCCACTGAGCCAAACCAGTCAGGGCAAGAAGTAACTTTTTTAAGTGAAAAGACCTCCCACTATGAAACGTTCTGGTGATACTGGGCACGGAAGGGTCCGTTACTGCCTTCACCACTAAGCCAATAAGCAGAGACAAGGTGGAATCTTTTATGAGCGTTGATTAATCAGATAGCAGGCGACCTGAGCGAGCAGCAGGGTAGCACCTTGAGAAAGAGTGCTCTGACATTTCAGTTCAAGCTCTTGTACAGGGCTAGTGGGTGGGGAAAAAATCTGAAGTTAGTGAGTTCCCAGGGCCTGCCTTCTTCCGTCGTCCTTGCGAAGATTAGCCCTGGAATGCTGTCTCCCTTCAGAGATGTTCTGTCCTTCATCTGGGCTCCGGGCTGCCTTATCTCCAGGCCTGTTCTCCTTCGTGTGACACGTCCTTCAGTTTCCCAGGGTCTGTAAGAAAATCTCCCCTTCATAGTGAGCAGCTATTAAACAACTGTGGTTCTATTTCTATTATGTGTCCCTCCCCTATTACCTCCCCCCACCCCCCATTAGTTTTAAATCTTATATCTATGAGGTTAGTTTCATATGGAAAGGGTCTTGCTGCTGAGTGGGGGAGGGGGGTTTGAGAAGTCCTCTAGGTGCAGGCCAGCGAAGTCCGTGCCGATAAGGACCTGGAAACTGGTCAAGTGATGGTCTGATGTGCATCACCCTGGTCTTTGTCATCCTGCCTCCACGTCATCTGAAGGTCGCTGAAGGTCTGAAGGTCAGCTGTTTCCCCCTCAGCCATTTCCTTCCACTGGCAGCATCTCCCAGAACTGGGGTGACTGAAGGTCAGAGCCTGTATCTTCGGAAGTGAGTTCCTGGGATTCCGACACAAGCATGCTGTTTGTCTAGTCAGAGTCAGCATTTATGGAAACAATGTCAAATGAATGGCAGGCCGGGTTACAGTTCCCACTGTTATTCTGGTCGTTGTGGCAGAGACTTGACCAGGTCCCCTCAGACCAAGTGAACTGTTATTCTGGTCCATTTGGATAATGGGAATCTCCCACCATTGGGGAAGGTGCTATTAGCCCCACGTGGCACTGGGGGTAAACGGGCAGTGACAGATAACACGTACAGAGCTACTCTGAGCCAGGGACTGGTCTAAATGCTTTACCTATCTCAATCCTATATTTACCTATTTTGATTACCTATATTAATCCTTACAGCAAGTCTATGAGGTAAGGACTATTATTGTCCCTACTTGACAGATGAGGAAGTAAGCCCAGAGAGATAAGTAACTTGCCAAGGTTAGTAAGTGGTAGAATTGATTTAGGAAGCCAGCCAGTCTCTCTATCTCCTGATATTCTAAAATGCTTCATTGTCATAAAAAAATAATCAAAGTAGGGTTTTAACCAGGCTTTGGCCCAATGCCTTTCACGAAATTGTTTGCCGATTCCTCCATTTCTGCATGACAGCGCCTCTTTTATACAGCCTCTGCCTACTTATCACCAGGATTTACCTTTGTCGTCGTTGTTCTTGGTTGCTTCTTGCTTTAAACGCCTTCCATAGAAGTGAAACTAGAGAAACTGCATGGGAGGCTGCAGACACGATCCAGGTGTCAGTGGTTCCTTTGGTGAGCGTTTACTGAGCATTTACTATGGGTTGGGACTCTTGTATATTATCGCATTGAACCTTCACAACGATATCATAAAGTGGACGTCCTTATTCACGTTTTACAGAGAAGAAGAACAGGTTTCAGTGGATGAAGGGACTTACCTGGGATCATGCAGTCTCTAGGGAGGAGCAGAGCTGGTTCAACCTCAAGTCCAACTCAATTCAAAGTTCCTGCTCTAAACCAGCGTTCACCAACCGGTGGTCCGCGGATCACTGCTGGGCCGTGAGGTCCGAAAGGTTGGCGACGGCTGCTCTAAACTATATTCCCATGAGGGCAGGAACCAGACTGGGTTTGCTTTGTTGGCTTCCTTATTCACAGCACCTAACATGGTAGCTGTCATTTGGTGAGTGAGAACACACTCACACACACACACACACACACACACACACAGGAAGGGTATACGGCACAATATCACGGAAGCCAAGGAAAGACTGTTTGGTTTTTTGTGGGGAGTGAATTCTTTTAATAAATGGCTTCTCTTGAAATAAGTTTAGGCTCCCAGAAAAGCTCCGAATATAATACACGGAGTTCCATATGCCCTCAGCCATTTCCATCCATCGTGAGCGTCTTACATTACCATGGTGCGTCACTATAACTACGCACTGTATTTGGATTTCACCAGTTTTCTCACTGATGTCTTTTTTTTCAGTCTCAGGGCCCAGAGCGGGACCCTGAGACAGTTTGCGTTCGCCTGTCCTGTGGCGCCCTGGTTACTGGTTGAATTCAGCTGCCATGCCTCCCCGGACTCCTCTGGCCTGTGGTCGTCGCTCGGGCTTTCCTTGCTTTTCATGACCTTGTCAGTTCTGAGGAGTAACACTCGGGCAGTTTGTGGAGTGTTCCTCACTTTGGGTTACTCTGATGTTTTTCTCCTGATTAAACTGGTCTTAAGGGTTTGGGGCGAGAATTCCACAGGGAAGTGCCTTCTCCCCACATCAGATCAGGGGCGTGTGGTAGCCACAGAACATCACAGGTGAGAGGAACCTTCATCACATGGTAAGATAGTACTGTCCAGACTTCTCCACGGCAGAGTTACTGCTTTAAGAGTTTTAAGATGGCCCTAGCCCAGTGGTCGGCAAACTCATTAGTCAACAGAGCCAAATATCAACAGTACAACGATTGAAATTTCTTTTGAGAGCCAAATTTTTTTAAAAACTTAAACTATATAGGTAGGTACATTGTTATTAACTTAATTAGGGTACTCCTAAGCTGGCCTTTGCTAAAAAACGTCCTCGTTTTATAATAATAAAGCCACCAACACAAAATAATTACAATTCTTAAATTGATGACAAAAATACCTGTAGGATTTGCAGCTGGTTGGAAAAATACAGGTAACTTTATGCTTCGAGTAGGTACTTTTGTCACCAGCGCGCGATTTGCGGACACGGCTAGCACTAACCACTGCACAATGACACTGCTGACTGACCGGCTCACTCAACTCGTGCATGAATCACGCACACCTCCCCCGTGCTGCGTATCCCGCGGGCGCCAGACCGAACGACACCCCCCACTTCTTCTAACGCCCAGGCCGAAAACCGACTTCTGCGCATGGGCCACGAAGTTTCAATCGCACTGTATGTGCGCGCCCACACATGGTATTTTGTGGAAGAGCCACACTCAAGGGGCCAAAGAGCCGCATGTGGCTCATGAGCCGCGGTTTGCCCACCACTGCCATAGCCAGTTTGGTTCAGTGGATAGAGCACTGAAGGATCCTGGGCTCAATTCCAGTCAAGGGCACATGCCTGGGTTTCGGACTCAATCCCCAGTGGGGGGTGTGCAGGAGGAAGCCAATCAGTGATTCTCTCTCATCATTGATGTTTCTATCTCTCTCACTTCCCCTTCCTCTCTGAAATCAATAAAAATATTTTTTCAAAAGAGTTTTAAGATGGAAAGAGGTAATGCTTTCAAAGAATATTTAATGAGATGGACAAAGTGTCATAGACGATGTTAAGCATGGACGTAGCACTGGAGCCGCCATGGGTTTGACAAGGGGGACGCTCTCAGTCTTGCCTCCCTGAGATGGACCGGTTTCTGTAAATTGGCTTCCCCCGCTGATGGCGGAAAGAGGACAAACGTTCATTTTCCGTGGATGCTTTTGAGCACATTCTTCATCCTAGCTTTGGAGTCAAGGGGAAAGAGGGGGCTGATCTGGACCACACTGAGCAGCCAGGGGCCACCGGGGGGGAGAAAGTCACTGGGAACCCTGCCTTCCCAGAAGCACCCCCTGCACTGCCAGGCGGCAGCAGGCTGCTCGGCCAGAGGTCACCGAGACAAGCGTGGACCTGACTCTGGTGGGAGTTCTCTGATTTGCCGAAGGACATGCTCAAGATTGTTGACCTCATGAACTGGAAAAACAGAAGCAGGCCCTCTGGGCCCGAGGCAGGAGGTTTGGGAACACGCTGTAAGCAACTCCGAGTCCCGGTCTCTGCCTAAGGATGCACACTGCTAACCTCAGGGCCACCTCGGCCTGCTGGCGCCTCCGGGTGCCCGTGTCCCTCTGACCCAGCTGCTGGGACCTGCCCTGGACACCACTGCTGCTCTTCACTGCCTCTGGACACTGCCAGCTCGGTCACAGCTGGGCCCCGTCCATTCACTGGGCGCTGCGGCGCCTCGGCAGAGCCTCCCGGACGCCGCTGACTGTGGCTTCCCGCTCCGTCCTGGCCTCAGTGATGGCACTTCCGGTGCCTCTGAGCTCTTAGGAGCTGAGGCGACAGCAGGTGCTTCGGGGCTCTGGTCCCCACCCCACAAGGTCATGGACAGACACCGCCAGGAGTAAATGGGGGCTGTGGATATGCTTGTGTTTATGAAAAACGGGCCTTTTCCAAGGCTGCCAGGGGCTGCCGGCGCCCTGAGCAAGGCTGCCGCTGGACACGTCATACCGACCTGGCTTATCGGGCTGATGGTGACCTGATGGCTGGCTGAGGTGGCGCTTGTCAGAAATGCCCCCTGAGAAGGGTCCTCTGCCCCTTCTCTTCGGTTCGCCCCGCTGTCCTCTTCGGAAGGAAGTCACCCTGAGCAGCCCCCACGTAAGCAATGGGGAGCATGTCCCACCTCCCTGAGGGCAGAATATCTGCATCAGTTATTTGGGATATTTTGTGGGAGATTTGGCTCTTCCTGATCATTTATTTTATCAGTATGGACTCATGGGTATTCATTTTATACTTTGGGTTAGAACACAATGCCACCTCACTTACTTTGCTGCTCAAACTCCTCCAGCTGTGGCCATAGGGAGCTCTCTCCTTGGCTCCTGTGTCTCTGACATTTTGACATTATTGTTGGGGGGCGGAGTCCATTTCCTACCTCCTTGGAAGCTTTGGACCCCACCCATGTCAGGTGTGGACGCAGCTGAGACTCAGACGGACCCCCTCCTTCATTCCCCCGTGCCGCCTGCTCCTGGGCCTCTGAACCCCAAGCCCTGGCGGGGCCTCATGGGGAACCTCGGAGCCGCTGGACACACTGCACTTTAGACCTTGCCCTTTCCTCCCTCCCGCGGCCACTGCCCTGTAGAAACGGTGCCCTTTCCCCCAGTGGAGTCTGCCCAGTCCTGGCTCCAGAAAAGCTTTGTAACCTGAGGAATGTAACTCTATCCTCCATGTGTGTGAATAAACTTATTTAAAGGGCAAAACAAAACAGCAACAAAATCTGCCTCTCGATTATCTTTGAGACCGACCTTATCTTCTCCATTCCTGGACTTCAGATCCCTGTCCTTTGGCCTGAGGCTGTTTTTATTACACATCCTCCCATCTGGCCAGGGTAGCATCACGGTCTTTGGAGTCAACCAGGCTCGGATTCCAATCCTGGTGGCCCTGGGCTGTCACATGATCGCTCACAGCCTCCTTTTCCTCGCCTAGAAAAGAGGGGTGATAATAACCTCCCCGTGGCGCTCCCACTGAGTGGGCCCCTGCTGTGTGTAGGAAGCGCTGACTTAGAAAAGTACCTACTAGTGATATGATGCCTAACATTCCAGTAGGTGCTCAACAAAAGGAAGCTATTATCACTATTAGTAGCAAGAACACTGCAGTCAGGGTAGGTGGGTGGGAGGTAATCAACCAAAGACCTTGTATGCATATATGTATAACCCATGGACGCAGACAGAGGTGGTGAGGGCCTGGGGTAGGGGCGGGGGTGGGCTGGAAGGGGCTGATGGGGGGGGAGGGAACATATGTAAGACTTTCAACAATAAAGATTTAAAAATAAATAAAATAAAGAATACTGTAGTCACTTATCTCCCTCACCCCAGTCTCTCCCTCAGATCCAGTCTCTACTCCAAAACACAGACAGAATGATGTCACTCTTCCACTCGCAATCCTTTCAGAATCCAGAAACACCCTGGAATTCGAGATCTTTGGAACCTTGGCCCGCTCCCTGTGCCTGGCCTCGTCTTCCTTCCCTCCCCAAATCCTCCGGCCTATTCACTGTTCCCCAAGCAGCCCTCACTTGACACCTCCTTGCCTTTGCTTGTTCTGTTCCCTCTGCCCACAGTGATCGTCCAGCCCAGCCGTGGGCAAACTACAGCCCGCGGGCCGGATCCGGCCCTCATTCGGCTGTTCTATCCGGCCCGTTCGGCTGTTCTATCCGGCCCGCGGAGCCGAAAGAGCGGAGGGTTCTCTTGCTCTCCCCTCCGCTCCTTCACCAGCATCAGTGTTAACATGGCAACGTCGGGAAACACGGCCGCAGCTCCTTCTTCTGAGTCCAGTTTAAGAACCCATTGTGGCCCTCGAGTCAAAAAGTTTGCCCACCCCTGGTCCAGCCTTTCTCCACCTGGGACACCCAGTTCCAGGTCTCTGTTCTCAGGGACAGAAACCAGCCAGCCAGCTGGAGCGTGTGGCTGCTTCCTGACCCACGGCACCTCCCTACATGTTGGTGTGTCTGCCTCGCTCCTGACCCCTCACTGACCAGGCCGCCCTCACTGACCAGGCCGCCCTCACTGACCAGGCCCCCCTCACTGACCAGGCCACCCAAAGGTCAGAATCATGTTTTATTACCCCAAGTGGTACAGAGGAAAGGGCATGGACCTAGAGTCCCATAAACCTGGGTGTGATCTGCATTTGGAGCTTATCAGCTGTGTGGCTTCTTACAGGAATGTTGTAAAGATTTAAGTAGATAATCTATGTAAACTACTTCCCATAATGCCCAGCACCCAGAAAATGCTAAATAAATGGTCACTTGCTCCCTTTGATTAACACCAGGCAGCCGGGAGTTGGCTGCTCTGCCAGGCTCCGGTTATTGATGGATCCAAGGCTAAAAATAGAGCTGCAGCCTTGAGGAGCAGGTCCTTCCGGAGCTGGGAACTGACGCCCTTGGTGCTGTGGGTGGGAAGGAGCCTGCTTCTCCCCCAGGGGCCTCTCAGAGAAATAAATCTTGATGCCTCTGGCCTCTCTCCCACTGGTGGGGAAGGGGGTGGGGGTGAAGGAGTGGGGGGACATGCAGAGGCGGCAGGCCCAGACCAGGCTGATGAGCGATCCTAGCAGAGGGCTTTGTAAACCGACAAGCTGGCCTTTAACTCCCGCCCTGCCACTCACTGGCTCTGTGACCTTGGGTAAGCAACTTTCCCTCTCTGAGGATCATTATTATTCTCTAGCCTGGGAAACTGACAACGGTAATAACATAGTTTGGAATAACAAGCAGCTTACATGCACAGAGAGAGGCCTGGAGGCCAATGACAAGCTCTGGGATTCTGAATAATGACATCCCCTCTCTGAGCCTCAGTTCGCAGATCTCTGAAATAGGCGCAGTTGCCCTGACCTTACAAGGCTGTGGTGAGGACCTAGAGAGGTCGTGGACAGCAATCGCTGACAGCAGTATCATCTGATGGGAACCTGAGTCATCTAATGGCCCATCTCCCCACGTGAGAGCAGAAACAGAAATTTATTTGAGCTGCTTGTAGCTATCGATCCGCCAGGCTTGGAAAATGCAAAAAAAAAAAAAAAAAAAAAATGCATCCAACTAGAAAAATACCTCTCGACTTGAGCTGCTAGCAGGCTGGCCCTGCCAGCGGATAGACCACTTCTGGGTGATTGACATGCCCTGCCATCGGTTTCGTGCTCTTGTAGAGCTGTCTCATCTCCCAGGACAAGATGCTGATTTAATTAAAGAAGATCCTCAATTGCGGACGGGAGCCCCCATTTTCCTTCTACCACTTGTCTCACAGGGCATAAGTCTGGCTTCCAGGGGCACCAGCCCCGCTCCTCCACGCAGACACGCGGAGCTCAGACGGTCCTCAGCCTCATGGCTACACACACGATGGCTTCTCCCTTTCCTCCCTTCCTGGGACAGGTCCAGTCAGGCTCGAGCCCTTGCTCATTTCTGACCATGAGATGGATTCAGAATTGCATGACAATAACGTTAATGAAAATATACAACCCCATCACGTTGCAGCCCTTCAGGGAGGACGATAGTACAGTGGTCCCTGCAAGAGATCGAGAGCCTTGGGCCAGGGCACCATGTGCAACGCTCCCTACCCAGCCTGTGCACTGGACAAGGGGAGAGGCAATCCTGTCCTTCTCCCCAGGCTGAGCGTGAAAGGAGGAAGGCGGGCTGCTCATCCCTGGGTGCCAGCAAGCCTGTAGGACTGACCCGCTCTGTGGGGGTGTCCATCCAGCAGCATCTAGGACAGGGGTGGGCAAACTTTTTGACTCGAGGGCCACAATGGGTTCTTAAACTGGACCGGAGGGCCGGAACAAAAGCATGGATGGAGTGTTTGTGTGAACTAATATAAATTCAAAGTAAACATCATTACATAAAAGGGTATGGTCTTTTTTATTTTTAGTTTTATTCATTTCAAACAGGCCGGATCCGGCCCGCGGGCCGTAGTTTGCCCACGGCTGATCTAGGATGAGAGTCTGGGCTCTGGGTTTCAGCCTCCTGAGCGTAGATCTCAGATCTACCCTAGGAGACCCTGACTTTCCTCAGTGTATATTTACTTGTTTGTTTGCATATTCATCAGTATCCTGCTTGCAGACACCAGAGTCCTCTCTGGCCAGGTTAAGGGGAAGAGGAATTCACATGAGCGGTTAGACTCATTGGATGGTGGACAAGCAGCTTCCAGAGCAGTGGTTCTCAACCTTGGCTGCACATTAGAATCACCTGGGAATCTTTTTAAAATCCTGATTTCTGGGCCTCATCCTCTGGAAATTCTGATTCTTTGTTATGGGCTGGGGCCACAACATTAGTAACCAAGAAACAGAATTTCCGGAGGATGAGGCCCAGAAATCAGGATTTTAAAAAGATTCCCAGGTGATTCTAATGTGCAGCCAAGGTTGAGAACCACTGCTCTAGATGCAGCTTTCGGGAGCATCTCTAAGAAGCAGGTGCAGAACCGGACTGGTGCGGGAGCTGCTGCTGCTGCCCCAACATCAGCCACCACCCCGGCCAGCGAAAGGGATGCCCCTGTGCAGCCATTCCCACTGAGAGCTCATCCACTCGGTATCTCAGGCAGGTGAGTGTGAGTGGAGGAAACTCGGTCGCACACCTGCACGCTGGCCACAAGGGAGGCTGACTTCTGTTTTGAGAAGGAGGGACTCAAGCTACAAGGAATATTCACAATGTAGACAGGGGTTTTTGAGGTTGTTGACAGCAATGGGTGACAAGCATTCAATACATCTTCTTTCTCGTCTCTTTCCCCGACCTCGAGTGGAAGTTCCGTGGGGCAGGTCTCTTAAAGGTCTTGTTCACCTCTGCGTTCCTAGCACCTAACATGGAGCCTGGGATGAGTAAACAGCTAAATCAAATGTGGGTAATGAAAGAGCCACCTATGCTTTGAGGCAACTGGCCTACTGACAGTCTCCGGAGACTGTAGCTCCATGCCGGTGGAAAAGCTGCTCCCTATGGAATGCATTCCTCCACAGCCCTTTGCCTAATGAAGTTACCTGCATCTTTCAGTTCTCAGCTTTAACTCACCTCCTCCTGGGGGCCTTCCTTGATGCACAACTCTATCCCTTCCAGTGTCATAGTCACCACGGCAAACTCCCTGAGCTAGTTTAGTATGGTGGTTAAAAAGGCGAGCGCTACATTCTAATTGGCTGATTTCAAACACTGGCCTCAGCCCTCACTAGCTGTTGGAGCTTGGTTAAGTTGTGTAATTATCCTTAGGACCATTCTCTTCATCTATAAAACGGGAATACTACAGTATCTAAGTCAGAGTGGTTGAGAGGTTTAAATGAGATAGTGTATGCAAGTTCTTAGAACAGGGTCTAAGAGAGAGTGAGAACTGGGGCAGAGAGATAACTCAATTGACTGCTGCTGTTGAAAGCCTTACCGTTCTAGTGCTTAGCTGGGCAATATTATGATTGTTTTCATGTCTATATCCCCAACTTAACTAACAGCTGTGGAAATTAGGAAGTAGGGTGTCCTATATGCCCCCCCATACCTCTCCATGCATCTGTCATACAAATTGGGTGCTCACACACTTTGTTGGATAAATGATGAACTCAATCAGAGAAAAATCACAAATGCCAATTCTGATAGGTAAAACATTTAAAGTTTGTATATTAGAAAAATAACTAAAATCTAAAATTAAAATGTCACCCGGAAGTGGGGAGAATGGCAAATGGCTAATGTCTACATTATGTGAAGACTTCATGCACAGGAATATAAAATACCTGAGTTGCTAAGAGACATCCAGACAAAGTTCATGAGCAGGCAATTCAGATGAGGAACTAGAAGTAGTACGTAAACATGACTGTTCAACCTTCAACAGGAGAAATAAAAATGAGACACAAATGAAGGCAACAAGAAACAGAATTCAATACCCAACTATTTATAACACGAAAAAAGGTCCAGGAGCAGAAGACTGGTACATAATTAATGATCCATTGATTCGAAGCCCTGATGTTTCACCATTAAATAATTATGAAAATGTTGAAACAAGTGCTTATGCTATAGTAAGCTTACAGGCAGACTGTGAAATTAAATTTAAAGCATGATCACAAAGTGTGCAAAATATGCATCTGGATTTGATAAAAGCTTGGCAGAAAATGCAAACAGTTGCCTTGATAAAGGAGAGACATTTTTATAGAGTGCCCACCATACGCCAGACACTATGCCAAGGGCTTCTACTACACGATCTCACTTCATTCCCCAATCTCCCCAAATCCCTACGAGGCTGGAGTTGTTCCCCTTTGTGGGTAAGGCAACGAAGGTGTAGGAAGGGGCAATCGCCTGCTGAGGGGGCACAGCCAGTAATTGGGAGAGAAGGATGCCAGCCCCAGAGGGTGGGACTCCACGTCCAGTCATCTTCCCAAGGCATCAGATGTGTAAGATGGATGGGGTCCAGTGGTTTATCTTTCTTTTTAAATATTGCTTTTAGTGCTGTTTAAATGTCACTTGTGCAATCGAAACACAATTAAAAGAACAAGCCAAGCTGTCTCAGGAAGGCAGTTCAGCTCCTGTCCCTCCAGAGAGTCCACAGATCAGAGCCCCACCCTGACCCTGGCCAACACCCATGGTTTTGCCCAAACAATACCAGGAAACAACCCTGCTGAATCTTCTGTCCCTCCTCACTGGATTAAAAACCCTTGGGGAGGCACCTGCCATTTCCCCCATCTTCTTCACTGTGACCCTTATTTCACCCCCAAGGTACCCCAGGGACTCTGGGTGCCTCAGCAACAGGGACCCCAGGACCTTTGCACATTCCGCCCCCCCCCCTTGCCTAGAACACTCTCCTCTGCTCTTCAGACATGTCTGGCTCCTCCTCATGCCCTTCCTCGGAGAGCCTCCCCAGTTATTCTTTAACTAGGTTTATCTCTGCTTCCCTGGATTGCTCAAGGCCCTATTACCAAGTCAGGCTCTCTCCACCCCGAGGGAGGACTCTTGGAACCTCCCTAGGCCCCATGTAGATAAACTCTGGCGTATCTACCCAAACCAGATCAGCAGATTGCCCATTCCTGTAAGCGCTGCAACCTGGGTGCTAGTTGATACTAACCATCCCCTTCAGAAATACAAGAAATAAAGCCCTTGGAAAATTCCAAGTTATTCTGCAGCTGGAAGCAAAGGACTTTTTTTTTTTTTAGCACAAATGAGAACCCCTCGGTGCCTCCCAGAAATCCCCCCCCCTCACCTCTTCTCTCTAAACCCCCACATCTAATCATCTATTTATTCAACGCATTTCCTGAGCACCTCCCATGCGCTCGGCCTGCGTGTGCTAAGCACTGGTATACACACCAGTGCAGGTCACTCGCTGCACAAGGGCGCCCAGTGAGGGACACGTGGGCCCAGAATCCAGCCCACAGACCAATCACCAAACTGGGGGCTCACAGAGCTGTGTCTGCTCAAAAGGAGGCCACTTTCTGACTTCCCCAAACACCGTATGGGCTAGCGGCAGCCCTGCACATTCATGCACTAAACCATATGGTCCCTGGCCATGTGGCGTGACAGTCCAGTGAGAGACAGACCAATAATTACACAACTGAATATATAATTAGAATTTACCCTTATTTTACCGGTGAGGACACAGGGTTTCCGAGAAGCTACGACGTGACTGGCCCAAGGCCTCACAGCCAGTGAGTGGCAGGGTCAGGGTTCAGATTCGGGCCTCCTGGCTCCAAAGCCACTTTCTGCTCTGCAGAAGGAAAGAGGCACTTTAGCCACATCAGTATTCACGCTGAGCTTCAGCCCATCCCCAGCATCTCCGTTTCTCCCTGTTCCTGCCCCTGTGATGATAAACTCAGGTTTCTCTAATTCTGAAGGTTCCCTCCCCGTGACCCTGCCGCTCAGCCCGGCTCAGCTCAGCCCAGCTCGGCTCGGTTCAGCTCAGCTCGCTTGGATCCACCTGCTGCCTCATGCAGCGGCTCCCAGAGAAATGACTCGTGCCATGTTCTACTTCCTGTCTCGGGTCTTCTGCGCCCAGTCCTTGAGTGACTGCTTCTGTGCTTTACTCGCTCTTCCGTTCACAGAGGCGAAGAAAGCCGTCATACGTCTAGGAAGAAGCCGATGTGAATAAAATTATTAAACTTGGCTGAAGGCCGTAAAAGGAGGCCTGCAGAAATGGAGAGACACGCCATGTTCCTGGGTGGAAAGACTCAGTGTTGTAAAGATGTCAGTGAATGTGCTTTCAATCAAAATAGCAAAGGTATTTTCGTAGAATTCGACAAGCTGATTCTCAAGTTAAACAGGAAGAAAATATACAAAAGAATAGAATATCAATGTAATAAAATACACATAACATAATTTACCATTTCCACTATTTTTCAGTGTACAGCTCGTGACATAGTATATTTAAATTGTTGTGCAGCCATCACGACCAGCCATCTCCTGGACTTTTTCGCTATCCCAAACTTAAACTCTATAGCCATTAAACAATAACTCCCCATTTTTCTCTCTCCCACAAGAAAAATAAATTAATGAATAAAAATGAGATGGAACTATCAGGCCATAAGTAAAAATACTTATAAAACAAGAGGAATTCTATATACTATGTAAGTGGCTATCTACCTATCATCATAAGTATAGCATTTTTGCATCTAGGAGGAAAATACAGGCTATTTAATCAATGACATTAGGTCAAATGGCTCCCCAATGTGAAAAATATAAAATTTGAACTTTACCCCACATCAGACACACATACAAAGAACCTTTGATTTAAAGAATGAAATGTAAGAAATACAACCCTGCCCTGGCCAGTGGCTCAGTGGTTAGAGTGTCGGCCCAAAAACCCAAAGGTGTCAAGGATTTGATTCCCAGTCAACAGCAGGCACATATCTGGGTTGCAGGTTTGATCCCCAGCCCTGGTCAGGGTGAGTGTGGGAGGCAACCAATCCATATGTTTCACATCAATGTTTCTCTCACACACACACTTCTCTCTCTCCCCCCTTCCCTCCCTTTCACCCTATCTAAAAGCAATGGGAAAATATCCTCAGGTGAAGATTAACAAAAAATAAAGAAGAAAGAAACACAACCTGGCCTGTGGAGAGCCGCTATAGCGTGTGGACAGGTTCAAGCCTCGGACTAATGAGAGGGCACAGTCCCCTCATGGCAAAGCCACGTGCAAGTCCCAGCTCTCTCAGCACAATTATAGCCAAAGGCTATATAATTGTAAGCTTGACCTTATGGTCTGAACCTGTGGTCCCAGGTGGCTAAGTGATATAGGCTGCAGGAGATGCAGCAAGTGCTGCCAAACAAAGCTTGATAGAGTTCAGGGGCATGTAATTCAGTAGATTCAAAACCTGCAAGAACATTGTAAACATCTTGACCACGCCCTTACTTTGCCTCGTGGAATCTGGCTGTAAAATAAAGACTCGGCTTGCAGGCTGGGACACTGTCTCTCCATCCGAGAGCAGTGTCCCACCTAACTCCAGCATTATTCTCTTGTCTGTCTTCTTTAATCCTTCACCGCTCCCCCCCTCCCACCCCACCCCTCAGGTTCACCCTGGCCATGCTGAGCACAGCACACTGGCCTTGGTTGGTTAGAGCGTCATCCCCAATACACCACACCAAGGTTGCAGGTTCGATCCCTGTCAGGGCAAAAACAAGAATCAACCAATGATTGCATAAATAAGAACAATGGATTGATACTTCCCTTTCTCTCTGTCTCTCTCCCTTCCTTTCTCTCTAAAAAGCAATAAATAAAAATTTTAAAAACATTAAAAGAGTAAAAAAGGTAGTACGGTCTGATGACATAAAATCATTTCACTTCTGCCCTAGCCGGTTTGGCTCAGTGGATAGAGCGTCAGCCTGTGAACTAAAGGGTCCCAGGTTCAATTCCGGCCAAGGGCACATGCCTGGGCTCCATTCCCCACAATGGTGGGGGGCGTGCAGGAGGCAGCCAATCAATGATTCTCTCTCACCATTGATGTTTCTATCTCTCTCCCTTCCTCTCTGAAATCAATATATATATATACATATATATAGATATATATATATGTATATATATATACACACATACATACATACAGTGGGGCCTTGACTTACGAGTGTCCCGACTAACCAGTTTTTTGAGATAGCAGCTCTCTCTCCACCGATTTTTTGCATTGAGTTGATAGAGTAATTTGAGTTAACGAGCTCCTTAACGAGCTCCTTAACGAGCTCGGTCTCAGAACGAATTAAACTCGTAAGTCAAGGCCCCACTGTGTGTGTGTGTGTGTGTGTGTGTGTATTTTAAACACATTTAACTTCTGCCTTGCTGGCATGGCTCAGTGATTGAGCTTTGACCTATGAACCAGGAGGTCAAGGTTCGATTCCCTGTCAGAGCATATGCTCGGTTGTGGGCTCTATCCCCAGGGTGGGGCGTGCAGGAGGCAGCCGATCAATGATTCTCTCTCATCGTTGATGTTTCCATCTCTCTCTCCCTCTCTCTTCCTCTCTGAAATCAATAAATATATATAAAAATATATCTTTTAAAAAAAAATTAACTTCTGAATGACAGAAGACTATGTGAGCAGAGTTAATATAGCCTGGGAGAGCAAATCTGCCACAGACATACAAGAAGGCAACAAGAACATATCTCGAAATGAAAACTTTGCTTTTATTTTTCCCACTTCCTCACATCAATCGGAGGTTGCATTTTACCTCCAGGAGAATTCATGCCTTTGTAGCAGGAATATAAAGTGAGAGAAACAGCCAACATTCAGACGTCGTTGTTTTTTAAATTCCCGGATAGTCAGCTGAAACCCACATCAGAAGCCACACTTTTGAAAGGCAGAGCCTTTGATTTGCAAGAGGCTGCTTTTGCTGGAGGAGAAAATGCTCTTGAAAACTCAGGGTAAGTAGTGCAGAAAGCTGGAGATAGAGCGTATGCCTTAATTACCTATGGAAAGGAGAACGGAGCCGGCCAGACCACGTGCCATCTGGGGCGGTGAATGGGGCCCCTGGGCCGGGATCAAAAGCCAGTGGGATGCGGCATGACCTTGGAAGAGGTCAAGGAGCCCGGGATAAGGACCTGACCTGCAGGACCACAAGGAGGGGAAGGGAGTCAGTGCCCAGAGACCGCCAAGCCCCCTTCATCACCACGACCAGGAAGCTTCCCGGGGTCGGGCTGTCACCAGCAGATCCCCGTGACCTTTTGGTGACACAGACCACCTGGCCAAATAGCCACATTAGCCATTCAGGTCTTCACTGTCCTGAGACCTGGCTGAGGAGTCCCATCCACACTAATCCCTATCGATGCTGCTCAGAGCATTCGTCAGCTCCCAAACCAAAGGGTGGGATCTTTGACACCCATAGAGGAGGTGGTAGTATGGGAGGAAAGACCCCCTGCAACCTGTATTTGACTAGAACTTGATAATGGTAAAAATCTACCCTGCCTAAATAGATCCACAATCTAGTTTTATAAAGCTCCTATAAATCAGTAAAAATAGACCAATAATCTAATAGAAATGTGGGCAAGGGATATGAAAAATAAAATTCACAGAGGAAATACAAACATCTAATGAGTACATGAAAAGATGTTCAGTGTCAGTTCTAATTAGGAAAATGCAAGTTAAAATAATATGATACTTTTGGCTAAGCAAATTGGCAAAAATTAAAAAGGCAGATAAGCATCGTAAAGCACTGCCATATGCCATTGGTGAGCCCTTGGTAAAGGGCAATGTGGCAATTCCAAGGACATTTTAAATGTACACCTTTACATGCCCACCTTTAAACCAGCAATTCCACTCAACCAAAATGTCCCACTCGGCCAGTGGTTCTCAGCCTTCTGGCCCTTTAAATAACGTTCCTCATGTTGTGACCCAACCATAAAATTATTTTCGTTGCTACTTCCTAACTGTAATGTTGCTACTGTGATGAATCGTCATATAAATATCTGATATGCAGGATGGTCTTAGGTGACCCCTGTGAAAGGGTCGTTCGGCCGCCAAAGGGGTCGCGACCCACAGGTTGAGAACCGCCGCACTAGGGGATGGCTGAGAAAACCATGAGTAAAGGGGTCTGGCGAAGACGTGTGCAGTAGAGTCGTTTGTAACATTATTTTAGTGAAAAACTGGGTAACAGATTGGGAGTGCAGCTGGGGGTGCTGCCATTTGAGGGGGTGGTGGTCTCTTGTTTGACTGAGGGAGAGAGATCCTTCAGTACACCCTTAACCGGTGTTGAGAAGTAATCCATGCAAACTTTTGGGACAAGAAATTCCAGGCAGTGGGAACAGCCACTGTGGAGGCCCTACGGATGGAGCATGCCTAGTGAGTTCAGGAAAGCCAGAAAGCCATTGTGGCTGGAGCAGAGTCATGGGGACAGGGAAGAGGGGTCTAGAAGGGGCACACCAGGGTTCTGGGTAGGAGGTGGAGTGGGCAGGCAGCTCATGTCGGGCAAGCATGTCAAACTCATGGCCCATAGGCCGCATGCGGCCCACAACGAATATTTTTGCAGCCGAGCCAATATAATGGTACGTAAGAAACGTTTTAATAAAAATTCCATAACCTTAATTTTACAATACCCTGTTATACATAATTATTAATAACGAACTACAACGTTCGCTAATGACTGATTACTATAATTGTGTTGCATTCATTTTCCTTACTCGCCTTACACGCAGGCACACCATTTCTCTCCACTAATACCAGCAGCGAATATTTTAGCAGCCAATTGCCACGTCATTAGTCTTGTACTGAGTTGTTTGGTGTGCGCAACAGGAAATATTTCGCTTTTGGAGCACAACAAAAAAAAATAGGTTTATTTGCATTACGCTTATTAATTTGTGCAGTTATTTAGTGTCTGGTAAGTTAATGTTCAAGAAAAAATATTAATTTTTATTAAAATGTTCTATTATTTTATGTTAACGATTACTCATTTATTTCAGCCCTTTGTATTCAGCATGTCTCTATCGAAATAAACCTACGTTTCTATGAAAATTGAAGCTTTTGTTTTTTTGCGGCCCACGTAGACTTACACCTTGTTTATTTGGCCCGTGTTAGCCTGTGAGTTTGACATGCTTGATGTAGGGCCTTGTAGGCCATCATAAAGGTGCTTTGGTTTCTGCACTAACTGAGGTTGGAAATCACTGGAGGGATTTATTATTAAGATTAAAAAGCAAACGGCTAGTGTTGCTCAGTGGTTGAGCATCAACCTGTGAAGCAAGAGGTCATGGTTTGATTCCTGGTCAGGGCACATGCCCAGGTTGCAGCTAGATCCACAGTTGGTGGCGTGCAGGAAGCAGCCAATGATTCTCTCTCATCATTGATGTTTCTATCTCTCTCTCCCTCTCTCTTCCTCTCTGAAATCAATAATAAAATAAATTTTTAAAAAATTAAAAAGCAGACCTTGCCCAGTGTGGCTCAGTTGGTGGGAGCGTCGTCCCATACACCAGAAGGGAGTGGGTTCGGTCCCAGTCAGGGAGCATGCAGGGGGCAATTGATCAATATTTTTCTCTCTCATCAATGTTTCTCTCTTTTTCACTCTCCCTTCAAAAAAAAAAAAAATTTAAAAAGCAGACTATAAAGTCCAAGTATAGGATGAGATATTTAAAAACTCCTTTTAAAAAGACTGAAAGAAAATAACCAAAATTGACCACAGCTGCTAAGTTAGAATGAAGGAATTATTAATTCTTTCCTCTATCCAACTTTCAATGTCTCTTCATAATATGTTTGTGATTAAAATCGTTTTATATGATTTTTTTAACTGGATCCTTACGAGAAGGCAGAAAACTATTCTGAAGGAGGAAGTACACAAAGAACACTGGCATTAGAGGCAGAGGTGAGGGGCCAAGACAGAAGCAGAGATAGGGCCCTGGTAGAAAAACCAGTGCTGAGACGGGAGAGGCAGGGATGGGCAGGAGGAGGGAGAGACAGGGAGGTGGGGAAGAGCGAGGAGGAGAGATGGGGACCAGGACAGGGCCCCAGGACAGACGCCAGGCACTGCCTACGCCTGGGGAGGGCCTCAGGTGCCTGACCAGGCAGCTGAGCAGCAGCCCACCCTCCAGCCCATTCCAGCATCTCAGGAGCCCTCTGTGGCTGCTTCTCACTTCAGCACGGAAGTGACAGGGTTGAACTTGAGTGTTCACAGAGCCCACGTCTGTGAGGAGGAAATGGGCTGGACCCAGCACCAACGCTCTGAGAAACACCTGGTACTTCTGAGAGCAAGGCAGGGGGTACAAATCGTGTTCACACCCCACGGAGGGCACGAGTTACACCTGTTACCGCCTGCACAGAGAAATCCTGGTACCTGCTGGAGACAGGGGGGTGGGGGGGGAGGTCTGCTGAAGGTCCCCAGCAGGGCAGGAGCAGCACCTGGCAGGAGGGACTTGTGTTGGAGCCCAGGTGAGATCCACTAAGACACTTACAGACAGATGCGGGTGGTGCCCCTCCCAACATCCCCTTGGCCCAAAGCAGCAAGTTTCATGCACTTGCTCCCACCCCATCTCAAAAGGGCCCTCTGGCTTCCCCTGGGATTTCTCTTTAGCTTGGGAAGCCCACTTGGCCCCGAGGAGGCACAAGTTGGAAATGCGGGAAGCTGATGTCCCTGGAGCAACCCTCCACAGTGGGGGCTGGGGTCCTGGATCAATACCTCAGCTTTCTGGGCTGAAATGGAACAATTCTGAGGCCCATCCCTCATGGTTCCTTAAAGGGACCCCAGCGGAGTTGAGCCCGGTTGTTCCATCTAACCAGCTCAGAGAACACCCATGTACGAAAAATCATGGTCCTATAGAATGTCCCCCATTCTGGGTTCACCGGCTTGCTTCTTTGTGGTATCATCTACCTTGTTCCTCTAGCACCTGTATTTTCTGTAAAGAAAAGTCAGCCCCAAGTCCAGTTCTTTTGGCAAGGCACCATTGTATCACAGGTGGTGCGGCGCCCAGCTAACGCTCTTGGCCAGTTCTGGAGGGCACTCGCTGACGTGCTGACCAATGTTCTCCTGAGTCCTGCAACCTGAGAGTGTCCCCTGGTGCTGAGAGGAGCCGGATACTAATACCCCTGGAGCAGCCCTGGATGAGTGCAGGGTAGGAGTTGGTGGCTCAATCCCCCAGCTTTCTTGCCTGTCAGAGTTTCTAACATGTTCTTCCCTGTCTCAGAAGGTCCCCAGAGGAAATGGCCCAGTCACCTGAGTGGTGACCCCCACATTAATTCCCTTTTTATTGGCTTTCTTACTTCCCTGCCTCACCTCCCCTCTCCCTCAAAGATACTTCTTGGGATCATCTCCCAAATGAACTTACTTGCACCCAAATCCTTTCCTCAGGGTCTGTTTTGGGGGGAATCCAAACAAAGGCAGACCCTTCATTGGAGGGCTGTGCACATCATACAACCTCACAGCAGTGGCGTGACACACTCCGTGGGGCTAAGGTTGATCAGTGGGCTCAGGCAGGGTGACAGCCTGACCCTTCCGTTATAAAACTTCCCATCAGCCTTTCATATAATCATTTCATCCATTGGTGACTATTGCCCAGATCCAATATTGTATTAAGGGTTGTTAAATATATATATAATCACCAATTCTTTCACATTTATTAGTTGGAATTTTTTTGGTAAGGAACTTTCCCTCATAAACTAGAACTTTTAGGTTGATGAAATAGAAGAATGACAGGAGAAAGCTTTAATTCTTTCCTTTTCATTGCTAATTCTCAGGATGAAGAATTGTGCCCAGTTACCTCCAATGGCATTTGTTTACTTTGAGGTTCTCTCTCTCTCTCTCTCTCTCTCTCTCTCTCTCTCTCTCTCTCTCCCTCTTTCTCTCTCTCTTACTCAGTATCAATATGAACAAATGAGCATTTCTATATTCAGTGTGTTTCAATCATTATCAGTCATTATCCTTTCTGATGCTCAAATTGTTCCACTTTTAACCAGTGGGCACCCCTTCTTGCTGGCTCCTAAATGCCTTTTGGACGTGATCTCATTACTCTTTGATAATGTCCTTGTTTTCTGACCCAACAAGATGTCCCAGGCTCACATTGTCTATTTCTGGCTCCAGACCGGAATCAACCATTCCTCCAAAGAGCCCTTGTTCTTGGTAGTTAATGAACACAACCTTGATATTGGATGTGCTCACTGATGGCAGGTTATCATTGTTTCTAAATTTTTCAGTGAACAGAGCTGGAAAATACATACTTTTGAAGAGAAAAACCAAAAGACTGAGTTTCGACTAATATTTCAAATGTTAGATTTCAGAACTTTTACTTAATTTTTTTATCTTATCCTCATATCTCTTTTCTCATACACTGAAAATCTTGGATTCTACCATTAAGATAATTACTTGTTTACATTATCTTGATGTTTATATAAAATAGTTCATGACTTCCAAATGCATTTTTAAGATTTCTTTGCAGCTCTTTTTCCCCAGAAAATATTTCTTTAAAAAAAGACAAGAAATATTTATTAAAGCATGTTCGGTCCATATATTGTAAAGACACTTGAGATTATTATCTTTACTGAGTGGTTATATTGCCAACGTGATACACATTTAAGGTCCTTCATTTCAGATTGTTTTGAAATTTTAGAGATGCTTTTTCTCCTTTCTTTTTTATTTAATGCTATTTTTTAATGTGTAAAATAGTTATTTGATTCTAAAGTTAGAACCACATCATGTGATTTAGAAAATTTGGCTTCTTTTTGCTTCTGTCACTGTCCCTCCGCCCTATTCTTTCTCCCATAAACAATCATTTTTATTATTAGTCTGTTTTGTGGGAGTTCTTTTGTTTATTCTTCCAGTGCTTCTTTCTGCAACTATAAACAATTTGTATATATATTTATACCATTTCCCGCCCCGTCTTACACAAAAGATAGCGCGCTTGTGTTTTCCACTTAACAATCTCTCTCGGAGACCATTTCCCTGCACCTGCCGCGTCTCTTTACAGCTGGATAGTGTCCCACGGTGTCCACGGACCACGGCTTGTCCAGCCAGTCTCCTCATGACAACCATTTGGATTGTTTCCAAGTTTTCCTTATCTCAAATAATGCCACGATGAATAACCTTGTGCATAAATCATTTTAACATTTTTTCCCCCAGCATATCTTTAGGTTAGAATCCTGGAAATGGGGCCAAAGGTAAATATATAAATAATCATGGATTTTTTTTAAGTTCCCCTCCCAAAGAGCTGTACTATTTTGCATTCTCGCTAATAACCATTTCTCAGTCATTAATTTAATAAGCATATATCGAAGCAGTTAAAAAGATGAACACAGCCCCTGCACTCAGGAGCTGACAGTCTGGTAAGGAAGTGAGAGCGATGGCTCCTGATGTATATTAAGGAGCAGTGTCAGTCCTACAAGAAGCCCGAACCTGATTTGGGGGGTATCAGGAATACTTTCCTGAGGAACAATGTCGAAGCTGAAATCTGATGAACAAGTAGGAATTAGCCAGGAAAAGGGGGCAGAGGAAAATACCTGGATAAAGGAATGAAAACAGAAACTACAATAATCAAATTAAGGAAAAAAGAAACCCTTTATAGCAAAACCCATTGGGTATGGTCATCTTTATTTAGAAGATAATTTATAACTTCAAGCAATTTTATTGGTTTAAAGATGCTGAAAACAAATGAACTAAACATCCAACCTAAGACCTAGAAAGAGAAAAAAATAAAGTAGAAGAAAATTTATATAAATAAAGTAATGAAGTAGAAAGGAAAGAAATAAAAAGCAGTTAAAGGTGTAAATTAAAACTGGTTCTTTGAAAATATTTTTTAAATCACTAGCAGGGAGGAAGCAAGAGGAAGAAAAAGGAGATGTAACTATGGATGCAGAGTGGCTTACAAGAATTTAAAAATGAAATTATGACCACAAACACGTAAGTGCACAGGTCGATAACAATCCACCAAAATACAGATTACCAAAATTGTCTCAAGAAGTAGAAAGCTGAATAGACCAATAATCAAAAGATTTAAAAGACTATTAAAGAACTACCATCAAAACTCAACAGAGTTCTCCCCCTCGCTTTCTCTCTTCCTCTCCCTCTCTCTTCCTTTATTCATATGTTGGCTTCATGCCCTCATCTTACACAGTCTCTATGTGACCTCAGAGGTGACCCCCACTGACAGCCTTCAACTTATTTTCTTATAAAGCACTAGTGGCTCTGCGCACAAATCTGTGCGTGAGTAGCTCGCTGCAGCTTGCCTCAGCTGGCCGCCCCACCCACCGCCGCCCGTAGCACTCCACCGCTCATAGCCCACTGCCCCGCTCTCCTGTGGCTCTCCGCCCACTGCCCCACCCTCCTGTAGCTCTCCAACCACTGCCCCGCTCTCCTGTGGCTCTCTGCCACAGGTAGCTCGCTGCCCCACCTCCTGCCGTTCGGTCGTTACATGACCGCGTCCTGACCAATTTGCATATTATCCTATTATAAGTATAGATAAGGAAGGGTGCACCTGTCCTGTTCATGGTAATGGTAACAACAACAACAATAAAACCTCCTGACTGGTTATCCAGCTTGAGTCACAGGCTGTCAGTCACAGGACAGGCCTGGCTGGGCCACGCAGCTCCCCTCCATGGCTGCAGTGGCTGCGTAAGGAACCCGAGTTCTGCCGCCTGCCGCCACAAATACCCAACTCGCTCAACAGATGCTGGCGGCAAAGGAAAGAGGTTTCATTCAAGTGCTGGTCACCTGAGGAGACAGGGGACCCTTGTCACAAAGCCCATCTCTACATCTCAGCCCAGGCAGAGGTTTTTATAAGGAGGGAGAGGCAAAGCAGAACAAAGAAACCAAGGGGAGAGGGTAAAAGTTCTCTGGGTACAGACCAGCACAGTCCACTCCGATAAGGATCTCGAAACCAGTCACGTGGTGGTCTGGTGTGGTCATCCTGGTCTCCCTCATCCTCATTCTGCGTTTGAAGGTCAGCAAATCTCCAGGAACTGGGATGACTGAAGGCCGGAGTCTGTATCTCCTGAAGTTAGTTCCTAGGATTCTTATACAAACATGCTGTTTATCTACCAGCTGCATATTAGTCAGAGTCAGCATTTGCAGAAACAATGTCAAATGAATGGTGGGGTGGGTTACAGTTCCCGCTGTTATAGCTGGGGCGCCTGTGATTGATAGGGCCCCCCCAGATCGCAAGGAGTCAGGAGGAAACCCCAGAGAAAGCGATGTCCTGTGTCTCCGGGAAGAAAGAGTGATTAGCTGTGTCAAATGCTGCTGATGGGCCAGGTAAAGATGAATGAAGGCGATTCAGGTGAGCGGTGAGAGAGAACTCCTTGGAGAGGGTTTAGAAGAGACGGGAGTGGAGTGGGGGTGGGAGGGGGGGAGATGGAGAGCAAGGACAAAAAACGCTTTTGAGGAGTTGGATGCAAAGGTGAGTTTTTTTACAATGGGATGAGAGCTGGCAGAGAAAATCCAGTTTAAAATGTTCATTGTGTTTTATCTTATAAGATGGGAGAAATCGCAATGTCTGTTTGCTGATGGAAATAATCCAATGAATCACTGTGAGACAGGTCACTGCTGAGAATGAAATGGGGAGGAGGTACTGGGAGACTGGAAAGAGAGCAGAATGTATTAAATAAGTCACTTAAAAGCATGGGAGAACCCTGGCCACTGTGGCTCAGTTTGTTGGAGCATCGTCCTGTATACCAAAAGGTCACAGGTTCAATTCCTGGTCAGGGCACATACCTGGATTTCAGGTTTGCTCCTCATTTGGGGTGAGTACAGGAGGCAACCAATCAAAGTTTCTCTTTCACATCCATGGTTCTATTTCTCTCTCCCTCTCCCTTCCTCTCTGAAATCAATAAAAATATTAAATAATAATAATTAAAATTTAAAAATCAATAAACACGCCCCTCAGGTGAGGACTAAAATTCATAATAATAATAAATAAATAAAAGCATGTGAGGATGAAGGGTTCGTTGGCATATAGTGTGATGGCCAGGCAGCCTTCCAGGCCCACTCAAAGTTTGTGGTCAAGAACTATGAGAATTAGCCCTAGCCAGTTTGGCTCAGTGGGTAGAGCATCAGCCTGCGGACCAAAAGGTCCCAGGTTCAATTCCGGGCAAGGCCATGTACCTCAGTTGCAGGCTCCTCCCTGGCCTGGGCCCTGGTCAGCGCATGTGCTGGAGGCCACCAATTGATGTGTTTCTCTCACATCGATATTTCTCTCTCTGTCTTTCCCTCTCTCTTCCACTCTCTCTAAAATCAATGGAAAAAATGTCCTCGGGTGAGGATTAAAAAAAAAAAAACAACTATGAGAATTACAAGAGCTAATATATAATATATGAAAAACACTTAGGGCAGAATCTGGCACATAAAAAATACATAATTTTTAGCTACTATTATTTAAAATTAAGTATTGAAAGGCCTAAGAGACTCAACACCATAGCATTAACAATAAGAACAAATCTACTCATGTTTGGCCTTCTCTCGTATTTGGTTTATCAGAATGACAACCATGTAACGCCAATGTATATGTGCAATTGAGTAACTGATTAAGATGTATGATTACAAGTTGAAATCTTAGTAAAGATTGAAACATTTAATTGAGTTTTAGGCTCACCATATTTATCGTTTAATTTTCTAGATTGATAAGAATTATTTTGTGCTCAGAGAGGTTTTGTTTGTTAAGTGAGAAAATTGAAATACTTAAAAAGAAATAAAACATATTTAAATTTATCAGTGCAGTTTTACAATGGTGATGGTGTTTAATTAGCTGAGTTCGTAAATGGGACCAAACATTATTCAAAGTCAAAGAATAATTAAAAATTATTCTTAAAATGAATTAGGCTTCTAAGTAGAATAATAAATAAGACTTGTAAACTGAACATAAAAGGCTGAAAAAGAACCAATGTTCTCTAATATATATTTTTAATAAATTGACTCTGTTTTTAAAACCCAAAATAAACCTTCTTAATAGTCTTTCATGCAGACAAATATCATCCTCAAAGGCATCAAAGACCAACAACAACAAATTCTGGGGAGATGGCTGCTTCCTTTGGGAGAAGCAATCAGAGTCCAGGACTAACTACCTGGCCGGGGAGGGTCATGGTGAGGGCTGAGCCAAGAGGGGCGCAGTGTGGAGAAGGAAGGGAATGGGGTGGGAGGATGGGAAGGAGAGAGAGATGGTCACCCAGCTGGGGTAGGAGTTGAGATTGAAGAACTGAGTTTTCAAGGCAACTGGAAAGTTTGTGCGTGAGACACATTCAGAGGGGAAGGAGTCAACTTCAGGAATGAATACCCTTCATTGACTCCCCTTTTACGTTATTCAGGACATGCCAGTGAAAAGTGAATTACTTTTACTTTGGTGGCCAGTGTTTGTTCTAATACAACCCCAGGCCAGGAGGGACCATGCAGAGGCCTGGTTGAGGAGAATCTGGAGTCTCCAGGCAGAAAGCTTGCTGTTGAAACGACCTTTGCAGCTCTATCCTGGCAAGGGGTTTTGAATCCAGAAGGCGGATGGGAAGTGGGTCCTCAGAGGGCATGTGCTGTGGGCGGAGATGCTTTCGGAGCCTTTTCCTCCGCTTGGAAGAAGATATCCTTGGGACTGTCCTCCCTTGGCCTCATTCCTGGTTCATCCAATAACCTTAGGATTTTGTTTTGTTCTGTTCTGTTTTTCAACTCCTGTCTGTTTTGTGTTTCGTATGTGCCAGGCATTGTTACCAGCTCTATACGCCATCATCTTGCTAAATTCTCATAAGAATTCTGGGGGTAGAGGATTCTGCCCCAGGTCGCTGGCCAGTTAACCTAGCCCTCGAGCCCAAACTCTGAACCACCGTGCTACATGACCTTTCTTGATGAAGTTTGCTTCCCGGAGACCTTGATACCAGGCCTAATGTTGGCAGGTCTGAACCTCAGTCTCCTCTGGTAGAACATGAAGATAATGGACCTGACATGTTGGGCAGTTCCATTAATTAAGGGACAGCAGGTACAAAGAAAGAAGAACATAGTTCTGTCTCTCAAACTCAAGGATAGTACAGAAAAGGAAAATATAGACCAACCTCACCCACTCATATTGATGCAAAACTTCTGAAAAAAATTATGACAGAATGAGAAATGTGGCATTTCTTGTGCAATTGAATCTATACGCTGTAACAAAGAGAACCTAATAGGGTATTAGGGAATAAATATACCAGGATCAAGTGGTATTTATTTTTTAAATGTTAAGATAGTTCAATATTAATTAATCTATTACTATAATTTGTTCTAGAAATAGACTACAATAATGGCTTAAAAGAAAAATATACCACAACCAAGTGGTATTCTTTACAGGAATAAAAAAAATAGATTAATACTAGAAAACCTATTAATATACTTTATCTTATTAATAAGTACAAAAAGAAAACCATGAACTATTATTAAAAGGTAATAAAGATTCATTTGATGAATTTAATATCCACAACTACATTTTTAAATCTTAGTAAAATAGAAATTTTTCTTTATGACTATATTTTTAAATGTCTGAAACTTACTTTAAGCATTATGCTTCACAGTGAAACTAGAAATAGACCCATTAGGTAAGGAACAACTCTTAGTTGACATAGTTCTGAAAGCTCTCTTTGATTTAATTATGGAACTACAGGAAAAGAGGTTTCAATATTAGAAAAAAAGAGGCTAAACAATCATTATTTAAAGTTAATATTGAGACAGCCAGCAAGTCAGGACAAGTGGGATAGGGAAACTGAAACAAATAGCTGAACAAACTGACAGAGCAATTTACAGCAGACACAGAGGTCACCTCCCTAGAAATAACATCCAGGCCTCAGTTGTATTTAAACCAGGTGGGCAGCACCAGGACCAGCTGCAATGACTAAGGACCCCTTGCCCTGACACTGACCAATCAGTGGAGACCACACCCTGAGGAGCACTCCTAGAAAACTGATGGGTGTTCTGCTGAAACCCTCTCCTAAGATTCCCGCCTACAAGAAAGAAATAAAAGACTCAAGACAAAGGACCCAGCATGCTTTCCCTCTGGAGAGCAGCCTCCTCCGCCATTCCTTCCCCCGTCTCCTTCCCCCATGTTTTCCCCCACAGGCATGCATCTCCTAAACTCCACGGGACCCCACGAAGCTTGCAACCAGGGGAGCAATGGGCAGTGGCAGCTTGTCTGGCTAACCCCTGAACCTGTCCCCAAGGCTCCCTTTTCTCTGACTTTCCAGAGAGCTAGGGCAGCCCAGCCTAGGCTCTCATATCGATGTTTCTCTCTCTCTCTCTCTCTCTCTCTCTCTCTCTCTCCTCTCTCTCTCTCTCTCTCCTCTCCTCTCCTCTCCTCTCCTCTCCTCCCCCATTCCACTCTCACTAGAAATCAATGGAAAAATTATCCTCCAGTGAGGATTAACAAACCAACAACAAAAAAAGAAAGATAAAACCAAAGTGCTTAAAAGAATTTGTTATATGATAAAGATCATTTTCCAAATCAATGAGAAATTGTTAGATTATTCAATAAATAGTGTTTGGGCAACTTCCTAACCACTTAAGAAAAAATTAAGTTAGAGCCATATCTCACTAAATAAATGTGCGATGACTTAAAAACCTAAACGAAATGATAATGTGCTAGAAACATGTACTAGTGAATTTTTTTTATAACCGCGGGGTAGCAGGGAAGGTTGCCAGCTAAAATACAGGGTAACTATGCCCCATGCAATATTTGGGACATACTTATACTTAAAAAGCATATTTCTTGTTGATTTGGAATTCAAATTTAACTGCGCACCCTGTATTTTGATTTGCTAAATCTAGCAACCCTGGGAAGGGGAGACCTTTTGAAGAAAAACAAATTACCAGGCAACTGCACTGATAATCAAATAAATGAAAATAAAAATGAGAAGGCACTTTTGCCTAACAGATCGGTGAAGATTAAACATTGACCACAGCCACTACTGGGGAGGGTGTGGGGAAATAGGCATGACCACTCTAACCAGACCCTTCTTCCTCGCTTCCTCAATGGTTCCAACCCTATAGAGACCTGACCCTCAGCATCTGCTTCCTCACCCTTCATTCATTCCTCAGCCCACTGGGGTCACTTCTGCCATCATCACGCCATTAAACTGCTCTTGCCTCATCTCAAAACTCAAACAGACATTTCTTAGTCTTGGCCATATTCAGTTTCTCTGATACTGTTTACCTCTCCTCCTTTTTGAAATACCCTCTTCCCTTAGCTCACATGGTCCTTCCTACCTCTGGGTTTCCACGTATTTTTTTCCATCATCCTTCCCAGTCTTTTTCCTTTGTCCATCCCTTCAGCATTTTTCTCTACTAAATGATAAACAGATGAATAGTTTTCCACATTAACACATACAGCGTCGACCAGGAATCAAACCCGAAACTTAGGGATGTGCCCTGACTGGGAATCGAACCCGCAATCTTTTGGTGTACGGGACGATACTCTAACTAACTGCAGGGCCATAGTTGTCTATTTTATAATGAGAATGTATATTAAATCTTTAATGCAAACATAGCCCGTTTCTCTGGTAGGTCCTCCTCCCTTCACAGCCTCGATGGGCAGATCAAGGACTCTCCCACCTATATCTGCCTTCAGCCCTACAAATCCAACCATTTACTAGCCTTCAGTGTTCCATGGGGCACCTCGAATTCAAATGACCAAAAGGAAAAACATCATCCTCACTCCCAACCTTCCCCATCGCAAAAAAATGCTACCACCATCTAACCAACTACTCAAACCAGAAATCTGATGTCATTCACAACTGCCTTCTCTCCTTCATCCACATCCAAACCATCATCTGAAACACCATCTGGTCTGCCTCCTAAACTTCTCTCCTACTTCTCATCAGTCCCACTGCCACCAAATCACCCAAATCAACTTCAGCACCTTCACCTCCCTCACCCCCTACATTCCAGTAGAAAAATGGGCAAAGGGTAAGAACAGGAATTTGCAAAAGGAATACAAATGTTCAACATGAGAAAGTCATCAACCTTATTAGTAACTAGAGACCCGGTGCACAAAATTCGTGCACAAGTAGGGTCCGTAGGCCTGGCCAGCAATCAGGGCCAATCAGGTTCCCTGCCTCCTGGCCTCCCCGCCTCCTCCTTCCTCGCTCCCTCAGTGCCTGCCACCGCCACTGGTTGCCCGCCATGTTCCTTGCGTCCCCCAGTGGTCAGCACACGTCATAGCGAGCAATCAAACTCTGGGTTAACTCCCGAGGGGACAATTTGCATGGTAGCCTTTTATTCTATAGGATTATACATCTTATTTAAAATTAACAAGAAAAAAGTGAGAGACTATTTTGCCTAAAAAAGCAGCAAAGATAAAGAAAATGACATCCAGCTGATGTGGCTCAGTGGTTGAGCATTGACCCATGAACCAGAAAATCACAGTTCAATTCCCAGTCTGGGCACATGGTTTCGGGCTCCGTCCCCAGCGGGGGGATTCAGGAGGCAGCTGATCAATGATTCTCTCTCATCACTAATGTTTCTCTCTCTCTCCCTATCCCTCTCTCTGAAATCAATAAGAACATTTTTTTTATGACAATAGATGATACCAGTGAAGTTCTGCAGAAAGGGGATATTCTCACATGGGTGAGATCCTTTTGGAAAGCAGTATCTGTCAAAATTCTGAATCGGAAGAAACTATCACCCAGAAATTCCTCTTCTAGGAATTTTTCCTAAAGAAATGATTGAGTGCCACCTGTGGAGCGTGACGTTCTCTGAAGCACTGTCTGTAAGAGCTAATACCCACTGAGCACTGACTCCGGGGGGTTTCCCATGTAATCCTCACAGCAACCAACTCTGTGACACTGGGAGTATGAACCCCATTATACAGATGAGAAAACCGATCATTGAACCAATCACTTTCCCCAGGATGCTTATAAGTGTCAGGGCCAAGACCACAGCCCGAAAGCCCACACTGTGCCATCTTCTCAACGTAAAGGCCTTGCCCTGTGGAGGGACAGGTTCAGGAGAAACGTCTTCTGGGTTCCTCCTGGTGGGTCACTTGTGTGTGTGTGTGGGGGGGGGGGGGTAGTGCAGATGTGCCAGAAGGGACATGCATGGACCCACAAGGGCAGCTCCAGAGTCCATCTGGGGGCCTGGAAGCAGCGATCTGGTTGTGTGGGTGGGGGAGGATGGCCTGGGGTCTTGTTTTGAAGTTGTCTTCATAGAAAATATGTGGTTTCACCGAACTGCCATGGAGGAGCTGATGGCCTTTACAGAGAAGTGTTTCGGGTAGGAATTGCTTCAAGCAGCAGGTGAGCCCCCTGAACAGTGGCCCAGTGAGTAAGGGGTTTATTTAGTCTCCAGGGCCCTGCTGGTGGCTTCTTCTCTGCCCTGCTCTGCCATGCTGCTGCCCAGGCATCACAGCCACAGTGCGGAAGGAGGGGGGATGCATATGGGAAATGCAACAAGCAGAGTCTTCCCCAGGAGGATCGAGGGCACCAAGCCACCTTGGCAGCACCGCTGAGGAGCTTTGACTTAGAGGAAGGAGGAAACTTCGACCCCAACACGCACGAGAACCTCACCTACACGCAGCTGCTGCAGGAGGCTACTCCTGCCCCGGAAACTGGCCTGTTCTTTCTTTCTCTCTCTTGAGAGTGAATGGACTTTCTATGTGCTGGTACGTTAACTCTCAGAAATATCTCACTCTATTCTTCAAGATTTTCAAGTTTTCTTTAATGAGGTTTCACTTACTTTTTAAAATTATATATATATATATATATATATATATATATATATATATATATATATTCAATAGAGAAAGGAGAGGGATAGTGAGATAGAAACATAGATGAGAGAGAAACATCGATCGGCTGCCTCCAGCAAACCCCCTACTGGGGATGGAGTGGGCAACCCTGGAATTGAACCAGGGACCTCTTGGTTCATGGGCCTCTCGCTCAACCACTGGGCCACACTGGCTGGGTAACTTCGTTTTTAAATATATTGTTTCCTTTCCATTGCCCTTCCAGTTGTCTGTATTTTTCCTTTGCATTAAAAGAAGGCCATGTTCCCTGGCCATGTTCATCCTGACGTAAAAAAATAATAAAATAAATAAAGAAGAAGAAAAGTCTAAGCGCTTCGAAAATCTGCCGCTTGAGAAGCGGAAGGAGATTTTGGAGAAACCCCGTGTCTTCAAAGCCCCACTGATTTCTGTATCTACTGCCTGCGTAGCCCTCCATCCCTCCCGGGCTCCCTGGGCGCAGACGATGCAGCAGCCGTGGCAGGGACGCCCCTTCTCAGGAGGGGCAGTGACAGTGGCGGGTTCTCCGAGCCCTCCCAGCGGGGCCTCAGTTGGAGGAGAGCTTATTGCACCCTGGGGACGGTAGTTTACTAATTAGTTTGGGGAGCTTTGCACCAGTAAACTGGCTCCAAATTTTTTTTTCTTTGATTTAAAAAAACACACCCTGATTTGTAGCATTTGCTGATTTCCATGGTGTAAATACTCCCACTGTGGCCAATTTCTAGTTATCACGGTGTAACAACCAGCTCAGAGAATTCTTAACTATTAACAACCAGCTCTTGGCAGCCTGCACATGCCGGCTTTTGTACACCTCTCCCGGGAGCCCTCTTTGGGGGACTCCCAGAAATAACTGGGGGAGGGGCCTCTGAGGAGAGACTGAGCATTTGTCATCACATGAACGGAGCGTTAAGTCATAAGTTGAGTATGAAGCGGTAATCAGACAATTAAACCCAGCTTCATAGTAGCAAGCTGATGAGGTTAGGTACTTGGGATATGTTGGCATTAAAATGTTTAATATACATTCTCATTATAAAATAGACAACTATGGCCCTGCCCAGGTGGCACAGTTGGTTGGAGCATCGTCCCATACTTCAAAAGGTTGTGGGTTCGATTCTCAGTCAGGGTACATGCCTAGGTTTGGGATTTGGTCCCCGGTCGGGACTGTATGTGTTAATGTAGGAAACTGTTCATGTATTTATCATTTAGGAGACAAAAAGCAGATTCTATATCAGTATATATGTATAACCTGATTTTATGCCAGTTTATAACCCATTCAAATGCAAGTTTGTATTAGTGTATATAGATATATGTGTAGTAATAGGCATAGATCAGCGGTTCTCAACCTGTGGGTCACGACCCCTTTGGGGGTCGAATGACCCTTTCACAGGGGTCGCCTAAGACCATCGGAAAACACATACATAATTACATATTGTTTTTGTGATTAATCACTATGCTTTAATTATGTTCAATTTGTAACAATGAAATTGGGGGTCACCACAACATGAGGAACTGTATTAGGAAGGTTGAGAACCACTGGTATAGATGCTGAAGAACATGTTTGGAATGAGATACACCAAACCATTAACGGTGGCGGTCACTGCAGCATGAGTACATGCATAGATTTTTTTTAGTGCTTATCTGTTTTTTAATTTTTTAAGCACTATGTGTGGTGTGTGTAATAAAAATATTAATAAAGAAAAAGATTAAAATTTGTGGTCCAGATCAAGAAAGAGCTTCAAGTGAGGTTAAAAAAAGAGAGTGAAAGGAAAGCTTTATCCAGCTCTATTTTATTGTGATGAAATACAGATGACATAAAACATACCATGTTAACCATTTTTAAGTTACAGTTCAGTGACATTAAGAACATTCACATGGCGTGCAACCACCACTACCATTCATCTCCAGACCAAAACGCTGTCCCCGTTAAATAGTAACTCCCGCCCCTCCCTCCCGCAGCCCCTGCCACCACCATTTTACTTCCTGTCTCTCTGAATCTAACTTCTCTAGGCGCCTCATACAAGTAAAGTCATGCATTATTTGTTCTTCTGTGTCTGGCTTATTTCACTTAGCATGATGTCTGCAAGGCTCACCCATGTTGGAGCATGTGCCAGGTGTTTTTCCCTTAAAGGCTGAACAGTTTCATTAAATGCATCTACCGCATTCTGTGTATCTGCGGATGGGCATTCGGGTTGTTCCTCTCTTTGCCTATTGTGAACGGAGCTACTGTGGACATCGGCGTTTTATCCTCTTTGCGATGGGAGGTCACGGCACATCCGTCTGTGTGTGGCCTCTCTCCAACAGCTGATTAGGTTGAGATTCAACTAACAGTTAATAAGCAGCTACGGAGCCCCGGGAGCCAGCCTCAGTGGTCTTAACCTTGTTTTATGTAGGCCCTCAGAACCACCCTGTAAGTGAAGTGAGGACAATTATCACCATTTTACCGCTGAGAACGCTCAGGCTCTAACAGGTCAAGTAACGCGTCCAAGGCCAGTGTGTCAGAGAGGCTGTAATTACAAATGACTCCAACATCTCAGCGACAATGTTTTTCTCTGAAAAAATATCTTTCTCACTCATGTTCATGTCATCGTAGGTCAGCTTGTCTCTGCTCCACATTATCTTCATTCCAGGCTGATAGAACAGCCCCTCTCCGGGACATGGCTGTCCTCACGGTAGAGAAAAAAAAGAAAAAGATAAGCGACCACAAGCCAGCTCTTAACACATCTGCTTAGAAGTGACACGGTTGCCCGGCCACAGTGGCTCAGTGGTTGAGCGTTGACCTATGAACCAGGAGGTCACGGCTTGATTCCCGGTCAGGGCACATGCCCGGGTTGCGGGCTCGCAGGAGGCAGCCGGTCCATGGTTCTCTCTCATCATTAATGTTTCTATCTCTCCCTCCCTCTCCCTTCCTCTCTGAAATCCATAAGAATATGTTTAAAATAAAAAGTGGAAGTGACACGGTGATTTACACCCACATTTCATTGAATCCAAATCAAGTCCTATGGACACTCCTGTTCAACAGGGCGGAGAAACACAACCCTGTCCCAGGGCAGACAGAGAATGGAGTGAACAGAAATGTTATCCCTGCAGCCCCGAGCGGGGAGGGGTGTTCCTGGAGCTGACAGAAGACGCGGAGCTATCAGCGGAGCCCACAGGTGCTCAGTCGGGGTCCACATTGCAAAAGTACAATCCAAAGTCTGCGAGAGCCCCAGCTCTACTCCCAGAACACTGACCCACTTGAACCAAACTCAGAGGAAACAATAGACAGACAGGAGGTCAAGATGTTTGTTTACAGTGAGCATTGGAGAGGCCGCAGGGGACCACACACGTGGGTCCTGTGCGAACACAGCATCTCTCCTGGGTGGAGGCCTCCGGAGGAGCCACTCGGCGGCTCTGCACACCCAGCAGCAGCGGGTGGTCCTGGTAGAACACAGACAGGCCTGGCCTCTAATTCCCTGAAATGCGGCCATCTTTTCCCTGCCGGGTAGAAAAAGCAAGCCAGTGTGCCTGGCCCTGTGCTGGCAAGAAGCCCCTCCTTGGAACCCTGTGAGTAGAGCAGCTGTGGGCAAACTACGGCCCGCAGGCCGGATCCGGCCCTTTTGAAATGAATAAAACTAAAAAAAAAAAAAGACCGTACCCTTTTATGTAATGATGTTTACTTTGAATTTATATTAGTTCACACAAACACTCCATCCATGCTTTTGTTCCGGCCCTCCGGTCCAGTTTAAGAACCCATTGTGGCCCTCGAGTCAAAAAGTTTGCCCACCCCTGGAGTAGAGACTATTCAGCCCATTTTACAGAGGGAAAATAGGAGGGAGACAGACAGATACACACACACACACACACACACACAGATATGCATATATACATATTCACATATTCTATAAGCTCTCTTTATATATCCTATATAATAAAACTGTAATATGCAAATCGACCAAACGGCTGAATAGCAGAACGACCATCCGGACGACAATCCGGACAACCATCTGGGACCACACTATGACACACACTGGCACCAGGCAAGCCAAGATGGGTGCGATACAATTGGTCAGGGGCCCAGCCATTGCCCCATGATCGCCCTGCAGAAGGAGGCCCAGGCCACTGGCTGGCAGGATGATCAATCGGGGGGCTCCATGATCGCCCCAAAGAGGGAGGCCCAGGCTGCCAACCGGCGGGCTATGTCAGGTGGGTGGGGCCTCCCTCTGTGAGGGAAGCCCAGGTCCCTGGTGCCGGCGGCCAGAGGGAAGCCCGGGTCTTGGGTGCTGGCAGCCGGAGGGAAGCCCAGGTCCCGGGTGCCAATGGCCAGAGGGAAGCACGGGTCCCAGGTGCCAGAGGCCAGAGGGAAGCCCGGAACCCAATGCCAGAGGGAAGCCGGTGCCGGCAGCTGGGGGAAGAAAGGCCTACTCTTGCATGAATTTCATGCATCGGGCCTCTAGTTGTATATATACTTATATATGTATATGTAAGCTGTATATACATAAGGATTTTGCCTGCCTATGTTTTCTGTGTATACTATATATGATGTATGTTATACATGATATATATTGTACATATTATGTATGTATTGTACATGTGTACATATATAAAATATAGGCAGCAAAGATCAAAGAAAGGTCAAGAGTTTTTTTCTGGTGATATGATTATGGATATATAGGTCTTTTTTTAAAAAATGAATTTCTGACCTGCATTGAGCATATGTCAATCTATAATTAAGAAACATTTATTAAAAATTAAAGTAATTTAGCCCCCAGGCCAGATGGCTCAGTTGGTTGGAGCACCCTCCTGAACACCAAAAGTCTGTGGGTTTGATTCCCAGTCAGGGCACATGCCCGGGGTTGTGGGCTTGATCCTCAGTATGGGCGTGCAGGAGGCAGCTAATCAATGATTCTCTCTCATCATTGATGTTTCTATCTCTCCCTCTCCCTTCCTCTCTGAACTCAATAAAAAAATATTTTAAAAAAAAGAATTCCCTGCTCCCCCACCGCCAGCTCCAATGAGTCAGAATTTCTGGGGCGGTGGAGGAGGGGGAGCCTGCTAGGCCTCTCTTTTAATTAGCTCCCCTGGTATTTCTTAAAGACATCAAACTTTAAGAACCATCTCCTTAGGAATCCATTGGCATATGAAGTGCTTAGAAATGTTACCTTCCCTTTCAGTCTGCCTTCACCCACATTATATCACAGGCTGTTGGCCAAGAGAATCCACCTGTAACTTTGTTTTTACCTACAGTACAAACTAAGGTTATTTACTCTGTCACCCCATTGTCCTAAGAATACAAATGCTGCCTCAACAGGTTGAATACATGTAATGGAATACTACTATGTAAATATGAAAAACAGGATGAGCAGTTCTTCCCACTGTGCTGTGGATCCAGCTCTAAGATATGTAAAGTGAAAAAAATAAAAATGTACAACGTGTTTGGCCTGCTAGCACTTGTGTACACACACACACACACACACACACACAATCTACAATATGTTCTTGTATGTGCAAATAATCTCCGGAAGAACAGACAGGGAGAGGAACTCGGTGACTGCAGGCCTGGGTAAGAGACTCTTCACAGTACTGTATACCCACCCTAGCTCTTGAATTTTGAACCACCTGAATGCAAGCCTTTTTAGAATTAAATTAAACTCGGATGTAAAAGCATGCTGCCAGGGTAACGCTGTCCTTAAGCTGTTTGAACGCACGTGCCTCGTTCTCAGCTCATCCCTGCAGCTCCGTTTTTCAGACGGTCTTTTCATCTACGGCTCTCCTCCCACAGTCAATAGCTGACCGTGTCCATCCACAGACATATTGTGATGAGACTGTTAAACCAGACAACGCCGCCGGTACTTAACATTCTAGTCCAGAGGCAGCAAGCGCACATTTGCAAAAGATTCCATGATTCCAGACTCAGCCAAGAAGCAAGAGGTCGGTGTGCTTATGTGAGCCAGCGCTGCTTCCCAAACATGACGTGCTCAGGAAGGCAAGGTGCGCCCTTGGCCTTCTGCAGCAGCACGATTTGCACGGGAACAGAGAGGGGCAGCTCAGAGGGAGGAAATGGGGAGGGACCTTGAGCAATCCTAAACTGATTGGCTTCCACAGAAAAGAGAGAGAGATTATTAAGAATAAAGTAAGGGTAATATGTGGTCCAATCATTCCATGCCTAGGCATTTATTTGCCCAAGAGAAAAAGAAATATCTCCATACAAAGACTTGTACACGAATGTCCACAGCAACTTTATTTGTAATAATCCCCAACTGGAAACCACCCAAATGCCCATCAATAGGTGAATAGATAAGCAAATTGTGGCAGATCCAGCTGGTGGAATACTACTGAGCAATAAAAATGAATGAACTATTGCTACTTGCCAACAACATGGATGAATCTAAAAATAATTATCCCAAGTGAAAAAAGCCAGACGAAAAAGAGTGCATACTCTATGATTCCATTTGTGTAAATGTCTTGAAAATGTAGGCTAAGCTGTAGTGACAGAAAGCAGATTAGTGGCAGCTCAGGGATCAGGGTAAAATGGGCTGGGAGGGAGGGATTACAAGGCCGGATGAAACTTTCAGGGGGGATGGAGATGTTCGCTATCTCATTGTAGTGATGGTTTCACAGGTATACACAAATGTCAAAACTTAACAAATTACACACTTTAAATATGTGCAGTTAACTGCATGTATACCTCAATAAAGCTGTTTTTTACAAAAGAATCATGGGGTATTTCAAGAAAGAGGTTATGCTTTTGGGGTTGAAGGAAATGTTCTATATCTTGATTGCTAGTTACACAATTGTATACAGTTGTTAAAACTCATCCGAGAAAGAGAAAAAAAAAAAACAAAAAAAAAACCCTCATCCAAGTGCATCCTTAAAATCAGTGATTTTTGTTGCATAATATACCTCAATGAAACTGATCTTTAACGAACAGGACATACACATTTACTCAAAGAGTACAGGTTAGCAGCTGGACCTCAAATACCTGGTGCCCACCTTCCACTGCTGCAAAGATCTCTCTCCATCTCTCTCTCTCTCTCTCTGCCTACATCATTCTACTCTCTTTCTCTCTCTCTCTGACTTTCCCACTGATTTATTCCCTTCCAGTTCTCCGGCCCCAAAGGCAGAACATTCAGCTGCCAATATTTTCTTAGCTCTAAGGCCCAGGCATTACAAAGAAAAAAAAGAAAAAGTGGGGAGGAGGAGACTTCTGAGTCAAGTTGCAAAACCCATGAGGATTCTGATTGATCCATTTGGAGGTGTGTGTTAGGCCTTCATCCACTGGAATAAATAAAACAGTGAGCAGCACTTGCAGGCATTGTGCTAGGCCCTGGGATTCTCCGGGAGAATGAGACTAATGTTTCCACCCCAGAGGAGGATGGAGCAAGCAAATCCACACGCCCACTCACATCCTGGTAAGTGCTTTAAAGAACAAACAGGAGTAAGGCACTAGCGAGTGATGGGTAATGGGATTATTTTAGATCCGATGGCCGGGGATGGTCTCAAAGGAGGTGACATGTACAGGGGGTTAGCTCTCCAAAGAGCTGGCTGAGGAGAAGTTAGGTCCAGTAGAAAGGACAGCAGGGGAAAGGCCCTGAGGCAGCTGTGCGAGGGCAGCGTGGCTGGGGCAGTGGGGAGAATGAAAGATGAGGCCAGATCAGATGGGGCCTTGGAGGGCAGAGAGAGGAGTTTGCGTTTTATTCCAGTGACTTGGAAAGCCTCTGAAGCAGCTGAAACGGAGGGCTGGCTTGCTGTGATTTTTTTAAATCTCCTTGGGCTGCTATGAGAATAGATTATAGTGGGGCAAGAGTGGGGGCAGGGAACCAATAGAAGGCACTTGAAGAGGCAGCCAACAGGACTGGCTAATGGGTTGAGTGTTGTGGGGAAAAGAGGGAGAGGGAGAGAGAGGAAGGAGGGTGTATAGGAAAAAAAAGGAATGAAGTGGATAACTGTGGCAGGGCTGCAGTCCTGTTTACTAATAAAGCATCTCCCACCATGATCACATGACTGAAGGTGGGGCTGGGGTAAGCCGTGAAATAATACGTGTCAATGTTCAGTTCCCTCTCCGAGCCTCAGGAACCTGGTCAGGGAAAGGCGAGGGTTGGAATAGCTTCGGTGGTTCTCAGTGGGGGTGGAACGCCCATGCAGAACACCGACATTTCCAGGAGGGAACCAGGGATCCCAGACATCCGGAAACATGTAGGATGTCCCACACAATACAGAATGGTCCCATGTCCCACTTTCAAATGCCCCGCAGCCCATTTATAAAAATGAAAAAACTGTAAAATTACCTGACCTGGAATTTCACTCCATTTTACATAGAAGCATGATTTCTAAAAATACTTCCCAGGAATGCAACTCCAGTGAAAAATCAAGGGATTTGATCTGTTTAGAAAGTTGCCCAAGAATTGGTTTTGGAAGAACATATCGCCCAGAGCAATCAATGCTCCTAGTTTTTGAAGTGCAACACACCTGTGTCGGCCTCCGTTTATAGCTGCAGCATCCAGGGTGATTCTATGTGCAGGTGTAAACATCTATCTCAGTCACTTCCTGGATAACCATGTGTAGGTATTTACAAATTTAAAATGCATTGTATTATAAGTTACTTTCCATTTATTTCTTCCTTTGTTTACAGTTGAGATTGTAATCCTAATTTAATTCTCAAAACAATCCCATGAGGAAGACACTGTCATTGGCCCCATTTTATAGATGAAGAAACTGAGGCACAGACTAGCACCCCAATTCACAAAGTTAATGAGCAGCAGAGCAGGAACTTGAACCCAGAAAGTTTACTCCAAAATTCATATTGTCTAAAGCACTGCATCACATCGACTTTAGGTAGGTTTTCTGTGAATTTTATTTCAGGATAGAAGAGGAACGGGACTCTGTGTGACGCTCTGTGGTTGGAGCATCAGCCCATGGACTGAAGAATCTCGGGTTCAGTTCTGGTCAAGGGCATGTATCTCGGTTGCAGGCTCGATTCCAGCACGCAGGAGGCAACCAGTCGATATGTCTCTCTCACATCGATGTTCCTCTCTATCTCTCCCTCTCCCTTCCATTCTCTCTAAAACTCAATGGAAAAAATATCCTCAGGTAAGGATTGATTAAATATATGTATATCTCACAATACCCAAATCTAGTGAAGACACAATCAGGCTCTCTCAAACATTGTTGGTGGGAGGGCAGTGAGGGGCTCCTTCCCAATAAAAATTCAGCAATATACCACACATCATTCTTTGACTGACTTCACTTCAGAAAAATCCTCCATAAGGAGATATTTCTTTTTTTGCGATAAACGATACATTCCATGAAATTTAGCATTTTAAAATGTGCAATTCAGTAGCATTTAGTACATTCACAATATTGTGCAACCAGCACCACTATCTAGTTCCAAAACATTTCATCACCCCAAAAGGAAACATCGTTTCCATTAGTCACTCCCCGGCTCCCTTCTGCCCCAGCCTCTGGCAGCCACTAATCTGCTTTCTGTCTCTATGAGTTTATCTCTTCTGGATATTTCCTGAAAATGGAATCCTACAACATGCGACCTTCTGTGTCCAGCTCCTTTCTCTCAGAATAAGGTTTTTAAGGTTAATCCATGTTGTAGCATGTATCACTACTTCATTCCTTGTTTTGTTTTAATTATTTTGTTGAGGTAAAATTCACATAACATTAAAAGTAAGCATTTTCAAGTATACAATTCAATGTCATTTATCACATTCACAATATTGTGCAATTACCATTCTATCTAGTTCCAAAACATTTGCCATCACCCCAAAATGAAACCTGTGCCCATTAAACAGTTAATTCTCATTCTCCCCTCCCCCTAGTCCCTGGCAACCATCAGTTCCTTGTCTCTATGGACATATGTATTCTGATATCTCATACAAATGGAATTAAATATTATGTGACTGTTTTGTCTAACCTCTTTCACTTAATATTATTTTTCATGGTTCACCACATTGTAGTATGTATCAGTACTTCATACCTTTTTTTGGTTAAATGGTATTTCAACATATGGATGTACCACATTTTGTTTATCCATTCTGCCATTGATGAACATGTGGGTTATTTCTATCTTTTGGTTGTTATCAATAGTGCTGCTATGGATATTTGCGTATAAATTTTTGGGGGTTATTTTTAGTATATACCCAATGGTAGTGCTAGATCATATGAAATTCTATGTATAAGCCATAGAGAAAACGCCAAATTGTTTCTCCACAGTGGCTGCACCATTTACCATTTTACATTCCCAAAAGCAATGTTCCAATTTTTCTATCTCCACATCCCCCCAGCATTTGTGTACGAGTTGTTTCTGGTCAATCTAGTGAGTATGAAGTGGTATGTCACTGTGATTTTGATTTGCATTCTCCTAATGACTAATGACAATGAGCATCTTTTCATGTGTTTGTTGTCTATCTTCTTTGGAGAAATGTCCATTCAATCTTTTGTCCATTTTTTAAATTGGGTTGTTTGTCTTTTGCTGTTGGGTTGTGCCTAAAGAAATCATTTTAAATTTTAAAAAGTATTTACACATAAAACTATTCATCACATATTATTTATAATAGTGAAAAGATAAAACATGACACTTACGTCTAACAATGAGATCCAAAGACAGTCCCTGTCCTCACATGGCACTCTGTCTTGTCAGCGAGGCACAAGAAAAGCAATTGATTCGGTAAGCCCCAAGCTCAGGGTGCACACAGGTCGCCAAGGAGCTCAGAGAAGGGCGGACAGATGTCAGGGGAGTCTCCGGACCGGTGAAGAAACGTGAGGATAAGTATGCAAGGCAGAAAGAATGGCCTTGCCCAGAGCTGTGAAGGAGAACGACTCCCTCGGGGAACTACAACCAGTTTTTGGCTGTGGTGAAGGTTCAGTGTGGGGAGGCGGGAAGAAGCTGGAGCACGGAGGGTCTTTGGGGCGAAACCTTTACCTGAAAGCTCAGGGGCTACAGAAGCAGGTGACATCACCAACTTTACGTTTTGGAAAGAGCCCTCTGACAGCCACATAGAAGGTGAGCAGTGGTGGGGCCAGACTACAGTCTAGTCAGGAGGTGTAACAAGACAGAATGAACTAACACAGGGAGAGAGAAGAGAAGGTCAGGGATCAGACATAATCCCTGTATCATAGTTCCTGCCTGTTATGGTTTGGCCTGTGTTCCCCACCCTCAAAAAAACCAATATGTTGAAGTCTTAACCCCCAGTACCTCAGAATGTGACCTTATTTGGAAATAGGGTCATTAGCTAAGATAAGTTCACACTGGAGCAGGGTGGCCCCTTCCTCCAATATGACTGGTGTCCTTATAAGACAGACATGTGAAGACAGAGACACACAGGGAGCATGCCCTGTGGGGAGAAGGCAAAACATGGGGTGATGCAGCTGCAAGCCAAGGAATGCCAGAGATTGCCAACAAACCAGCCAAAGATAGGAATAGGCAAGGAAAGATTTTCCTAAAAGTTTCAGAGGGATTAAATAGTCATTATTTGAAATTTACAATTAAATAAATTATATTTAAAGACAAAGATCGTAAGTTCTTAAAACTCATCACTTCCTAATTATGTTACTATTATCTGTGCTATTATCTTTCTCTCAAGTGCTTTTTTCTTTTCTATTATTATTTTTAATTGAATTTATTGGGGTGATATAGGTTAATAAATTTATATAGGTTTCAGGTGTACAATTCTATAGTACATCATCTGTATATTGTGTTGTGTGTTCACTATCCCAAGTCAAGTCTCCTTCCATCACCATTTACACCCCTTTACCTGCTTCTACCTCCCCCCACCGCCATCTGTGCTATTATTTATTGTCTTTGTAGGTGGAAATATTGTAATTGTGTGCCACAGCACATTTCTTCCCAACTCTATGTTCAGTAATGTCAATTGACAGCTTGAAACTGGCCATGGCAGGAGGATGTATACCATGGAAATTGGCAAATGCTACAAACCAGAGCTTGATTTACTGTTTTGTTGACTGTCCACACTTGAGAAAGTAATGGAGAAAATGTTAGTAACGCATATTAAACTTAAAATTGCATCATGCCTGTAGCCATTACATTATAAACAGCACCAAAAAAAATGAGGAAACAGTGTTCTGGTATTCAAAAACTATTATCCAATTCTGCAAAGAAGTCACTCATGGATAAATGAGTCAAGTTCTAACTGAAGTTTTCCTTGTTTTACTTTCGAGCCTTTACCATAAAGGAAAATATCAACCAACATTTATATTGGGTTTGTCAATTGCAAATGTAAGTTGGCTAGGATATAAGAGTTTGGCAAAAATCAACAAAAGCATTCTGTAAGAATCAATTGGCTACATGGAATTTACAATAGAGTAATGCACATTTTATTATTTTTAAATTGTATGTTACTCATCCTTTTTATCAGTGAAATTTATAGTACATTAATATATGGGTATGTGTAAGTATATAAACACACAGACATACACACATAATTGTTTTTGCCCAGACATTGTTCAACTTCCTGACTATATCAGAGCAGAGCAGTCACTCTCATGGGAATGGGTCATTGGGGTTAAGGTAATAAAGGCCTTCAAAGCTGAGGGGCTAGAAGAGGCACTGAGTTTGCCCAGGAAGAGGGAATGACTAGGGGTGGGCCTTCAAGGCCCAGGGAACTACATGCATTGAGTGATGGGGAGGGTGGCAGAGGGCAGCAGCAATAAAGGACAGTGGTTGTAACAGCCTGACGATAACTGTCTCAAGCTGGTATCACCCAAGGACAGAAGAGCAATGGTCTGGCTGTGGCCCTGGAGAGCTGACTCCTCATCTCCCATTGGCTTTTGTGGTACCAGGGTGATGGGACAATGAGTAGCCTCCATATTTGAGGCCAGAAAAAGCAGTGTCCTCTGGGGAGAAGTTGGTTTCAGCTCATAAGGACAGCTCCCACATAGTGAATGCAAGGGGAGTATAGAGCAGTGGCGTGATCAGAGCTTCTAAGTTAGACATTTTAGGCTAGAATTCTGGCTCTGCCACTTACTGGAGGTGTGATACTGGGCAAGCTACTTACGCATTTCTGAGCTTTCCTGTCCTAATCCACCTACCACTCTAAAGATAATATAGTTAAGACACTAAGCACAGTGCTTAGCACATGGTAAACATTCAATAAATTGTCAATACTGTTGTGACACATTAGTGAAAAAGCAAGATACATAATTCTGTAACTACAATTATACCTGGGGGTGAGGAGCAAAGGGGAAAGGAATCTATATATATAAAAAGCCAACGACCCTCAACGACTGGTTGCTATGACACCCACTGTGGCCCTATCAGGGGGCAGGGCCCACAGCCAATAGCCTGTGGCCCTTCCCCCCAACCAGCTCCACCCCTGATTGGCCACCCACCCCAATCAGGGGCGGGACCCGCCAGCCAATCACCCTCAGCCCCTCTCCCCAGCCAGCCCAGCCCTGATCAGGCCCAATTGGGGGGGCCAGCCGGCCAACCTCCCACTGTCTCCTCCTCCCCCCCCACCCTGCCCCCGACAGGCCCGGCTCCAATCTGTCCCAGTTGGGGCCAGGCCAGCTGGACCCGACCCATGCATGAATTCGTGCACTGGGCCTCTAGTACATAATAATATTAATAACAATTGTCCCGGGATGACAGACCAATGAGGGATTTTTCTTCACCTCCTCTGTATTTCCCAAAACATCTACAACAATCCTATTTTTTATTTCATTCTGAAAAAAAAAAAGTATTTTTTAAAGCAAGGATTATGCATAAGAAAGAAAATCTTCATTAAAAAAATTTAAAAAGACCAGTGTTGTCTCTAGGCATTAGAAAATAAAGTCTTGTGTGGTACACACAGGCCTCTCACACAGGCAAATTATTACAAAAGACAGAAAAAACACATGCAGGATTTAGCATTTCCAAGTCACCCTGTTTTACTACTGAAAACATTGATAAGTTCAAAGGCTGTCTTCTCTTCTCTATTGCGTCTCATCCTCTGACTTCTACATTTCAAGAGGACTGGTAGTGATAAATAAAGGTGCGATCATTCATCTAAACACCTAACATTCAAGTCTTTTATTTATGCAATTCATTAAAATTTTACCTGTTATCAATCTTAGGGTTCCAGGTGTTAATGGCAACTCTAAATGAAAGTCAAATGTAATCATTTGCATAAAAGCATTAGAAGATGATTAATTGGTATTTCATGCAGCAGTGATCTATTCTGCACTCCTAGAGCTGAAAAAATTTTTCACTAAAAACATTTACCTACATGAACCCTTATGAAGTTGCAAAATGTTCTTGTTTTTCATGTATTCAGCTACACTGAAAACATCTTCATTTGGGGGGCGTATTTCCTAGTTCCTGATTTTAAAAGGCATTACAGTTGGGCACCTTAGAAAATGAGGCTGAGTTCCACACCTTTCCTTGAATATTTATGTGTTCTGTTCCAACAGGACAGTAGAGATGAAATCAACTGGTGTTAACAAATTCCCATTTGTATATTTTAGCATGATATGAAAAATATACTCCAATTTCAAGGGACCTACACTTGAGTTGCCCTAAAAAAGTAAGTCACGGGGCTTAGGTAGAGAAGTGTTTTCAGAGAAGTGATTTATCTGTGCTGAATAAAAGCTGCAGCACTGGCAGCTCCGATCCAGTGATGATGGCTAAAGCATGCGCAGGCAGGTTCCCGAAAGCCTCGCAGGAATTTAGGCCACATGTTAATGCACTAAAGATAAAATCAATTTGAAAATTTTCTAAATCAAATACCAATCCTGGAGTAATACTCTATGTGCAGGAGAACCAGCCAGCAGTAATAGGGAGCCAATTATAAGCCATAAACCACTCTGCTCAAATGACCTGGTTTGTTACTGGTAGGGCCCATTACACACAGTTTGCACAAGTTAAATCCACTTGTAACCGGACAAACAATGGGTCCGTGCTGCTGCCGTCACTGCTCGAGCCAATGAAGCAGAGACAGGGTTGAATCATATATGAGTGTTTGTTCCAGTACTGCCGGCAGCATGGGAGAGCAGCAGGTCAGCCACAGAAATCTGCTCTGCACCCCACCATGAGCCAGTTGCTTATATAGTAAAAGTACAAAGAAAAAGTAGGCAAAAAGGCAGTTTACTGATATGCAAAAGGACTAGGGGTCTTCAAAGGGCTGAGTGATATGCAAGGGTTGGGGTTACCTGGAGAAATGGGCAGTTAACAGGTGAGCAGGCTGGAGTTCTGCAAAGGCCTGCAGGTGTGCAAAAAGGGCTGGGGACCTTCAAAGGGCTGGCGACTCTGGTTTCTGCAGCAAAGTTGTTAATCTTTTCATGATAACAGGCAGCGCCAAATGGGGAGGAAGGGCTGCTTCTCCAGGTCAGCTCCAGCCAGGGTAGAATATGCCTTCTTTAATCAGAATAAAACAATCAGGCTGAATAGAGCATGATTCATATTTCTTACAATACTAGCTGGTTCCCCAAATTCTATTGCTGCCCCCTTTCACGCTGACTAGACAGAACTGTTATACACAGGCATGTATACACTCCCCACACACACACTCAACATAGAGATGCAGCTCAATTAACAGGGACTCCTACTGTGTGCAAAAAACGCACAGCCACATCCGGAACATAACATCTTTCCATTCTACTATTGCCATACAGCTGAGCAGGTAAGTGCCGATTTTAGAATCAAATGGGCCCAGATTCCAACACTAGCCCGGCCACCTACTTGTTATTTCATTTCTGTTTCCTCCTCTATAAAATGGGAATAGCGAGGAGAAGCCAGTGAAGATTAAATAATAAGGCAATAATAAAATTCTGAGCACAGCCTTACTCGGCACATTTTGGCTAATGTTAGCCTCTTGTTTCTCCATCTTCCTGACAGCCCTGACCCCTGAACAGCAAAGGAGACAGAGGCATCACATTGTCACACTTGCCAGTGAACTCCCCCAGGGTGGTTGCAAGAAGTGAGGTATTCTCATTGCTTTCATTTGCATTGTGTGATCTGCGGGAGGAACAGAGGTGGGGGTGGTTTTACGAATCTTTCCCCACACTGACCAGATATCCCCGTTGTGGTAAATTAACCCCTTGAAATGCCAATGCAGATCTACTGGCCACCTTTTCATGTAACCTGGGCTCTGGTGGCTAATAGGAAAGTCTTCTACCTGCTTCCTCTGTTGCTCCCTTAGTTGAGGCCCCAACACTTCTGTGCTTGCTTACTGCAAGCCTTCATCAGCCCACCGTCCTTTCAGCCTCTGCTCTCTCCAAGTCATTCTGATTCATTCCACTGATGTTTATGGCATGCCTAGCACAAATCAGGCACTGAGTTTGCACAACTGGTATGACATCTAATTTAAGGAGCTTCTTGAATAGCCAAAGCAAGTGCCAGATGGGCAGCTTTGCGAACACAGATCTGACCATATAGCTCTGGCATTTCCCCATTGCCCAAAGCAGAGACTGCCAACTCGAGACCCTGATGCAGAATGGCCTTGGTGTGCCTGGACAGACAGTTTGAATAAATCACATAGTTAACTCTGATGTTTCCTCTTGAGATAAACTTTCAAATTTCTTGCTAAGATACATAATATCCTCTGCAGTAGGACTCCAACCTTCCCAGCTGCACCAAATCAATTTGGCCTCTACCTAAATTTCGCCTTCACTCCTTACCACACTCCAGCCATATTACCCACTGCTGCTCCCTGACATAGCAAGTTCATCCTTCAAGTTTCTCATACTGTTATGCACACTGATTAGAAAGTGTATTGCCTATTGCTGTAGCTATTCTTTCCCACTTTTATTTATATTTCCACTAGAATTTAAGCCCTACAAGGGTAGACTTGGTCTTATTTACCACTATATCCTTAGTGCCTAGAATAGTGTACAGTATGTGGCAGGTGCTCAAATACTCACCAAATAAGTCATCACTCTTGCTATAGGAACTTCAGTTGCAGTACGGAATAACATGCTATTTGTATAATCCCTTCAAATCAAGGTTCTATTGGTTGTTAAGAAAGTGAATCAAACTGTTTTAAATAAGGGGCAAGGGAAGGGGCAGAGACCACTGAAAGAACTCTAGGAGAAGCATACACCTAGACCCTCTGGAAAGTGGAACTCGGAATTTGGCTGGAGCTACTCCCGGGCCATAGTCTCTCCATTTTGCTTCCCTAGGCTGCTGCTCCCTCCTCCTCCCTCTGGCATGTCACATATGACTCAACACATGCCCTGGCCCTGCTGGCTCCTCACATCCAAGAGTCTCCCTGAGTTGAAACTGAGAATCTGGCCCCTAGTTAGCTTTGGGCCAACTGTATCTCTGACCCAATTAGTTGTGGCCTTGGGGGTAGAGAGGGAGGCACAAGGAAGGAGTGTATAGTATTGTCTCTGAGTCTAATGAGGACCAAACCTGCCCGGCACAAATCCATACCCTCCAGATGACAAACATGCCATTTCTCCCAAGTGTGCTGGGCTCATTCAACTTCCACTCCCTCATCTTATTTCTTCTGCCTGAAGTTTACTTCCCCTACATCACGCTTATTTGTAAGTGTACAATTCAGAGGCATTTAGCACATTCACAGTCATGTAACCATCACCACTATCTAATTCCAGGACATTTTTAACATCCCACAAAGAGACCACATATCCACTAGCAGTCATTCTCCCCACCCCCACCCCAGGAAACCACTAACATGTTCAATTCTCTCCAGTATACATCAGAAATTGGACCCCAGCTGACATGGCTCAGTGGTTGAGCCTCAATCTATGAACCAGGAGGTCATTGTTCAATTTCCGATCAGGGCACATGGCTGGGTTGCGGGCTCGGTCCCCAGTGTGGGGCATGCAGGAGGCAGCCCATCAATGATTCTCTTATCATTAATGTTTCTATCTCTCCCTCTCCCTTCCTCTCTGAAATCAATACAAATTTATGTATTATATATTTTTAAGAAGTTAGATACTGGACATACTGGAACTGCTGTGTAACCTGACAACTGTTTAACTTTTTGAGAAACTGTCCAATTGTTTTCAAAAGCAGCTCCACCACTCCACATTGCCATCAGCAATGTGTAAGGACTCGTTTCCCCACACCCTTGCCAAGACTTACTGTCCATCTGTTTTATTATAGCCATCCTCATGCATGCGAAGTACTCTCTCATGCATCAGCCTTTTCCACCTCACACTTCAAAGTCCAGCTCAAATATGATCACCATGCAACTTCCTAATGTGCTCCAGGGTAGGTTTAACAACTCCCTTCTCCACAGTACAGTCACTTATGCTTCTATTAGTGCCCATTCATTCAATATTTACTGAGCACAGACTACATGTCAAGCACTATTCTAGGTGAAGATGTAGAGAACAAAAAAAACCAAAAAACCTGTGCCCTTGTGGAACTTATTCTGATGGGGGAGAGATAAAAAGTCTGTGACAGAGAAAGACAAGTACCTGATTTCACTTATATGTGGAATCTAATGAACAAAATAAACTAACAAAATATAGATTCATAGATAAATATTCATAGACTGACAGCTGTCAGAGCAGGGGCTGGGTGAAAAAGGTGAAGGAATTAAGCAAAGGGAAAAAACTCACGGACAGACAACAGTATGGTAACTACCACAGGGAAAAAGGGGTGAGCGAGGTAAGAGAGTATAAAAGGGGGGATAAGTGGTGATGGAAGGAGATTTGACGTGGGGTGGTGAACACAATATACAGATGATGTATTATGGAATTGTACACCTGAAACCTATATAACTTTATTAACCAATGTCACCCTAATGAATTCAATTTAAAAAATTTTAAGTCTGAAATGATGGTGCTATGAAGGAAACTAAAGCATAGCAGGGTGACAGAACATGCAAAAATCTGTACTAGTTTTCTATTGCTGCTGTAATAAATTAACATTTTTGGTTAGTGCTTAAAACAGACTTACTGTCCCACAGTTCTGTAGAAGTCCCACATGGGACTAAAATGAAGGTATTGGCAGGCTGAATTCCTTTTTGGAGGCTCTAGGGAAGAATATTTCCTTCATTTTTCCAGGTTCTAGAGGCGCCTTCCTCTATCTTCCAAAGTCAGCAACACTGTACCACTCCAACCACTCTTCCCTAGTCACATCTCCTGACCTCAGCCAGGCAAGATTCTCTGCTTTTAAGGACCCATGCGATTATCTCAGGCCCACTCAGATAACCCAGGATAATCTCCCATCTCAAGGTTCTCAACATAGTGACAGCCACAACAAAGTCCCTTTTGCCATGGAAGATATAGTTACAGATCCCAGAGATTAAAAATGTAAACACCTTGGGGGGGGGGGGGGCATTATTCTGCCTACACAGTAAATGAACAAATGACTGATCAACTGTCATATGCTGATATGTCAAAAACAAAATAAGGATTGAGAACTGACCGTTGAATTAAGTATCATGGAGGTTCTGGTGACCTTCACATAGGCAGTTTCAGTGGAGTCAAATCCTCATTCAAAGTGGGTTCAGAAGAGAAAAGTAGAGTGGATAACTGAGTTTTGCTATAAAGACAAGAGAAAGGGGATGGTATCTGAAAGGACTGATGTGGGTGAAACCTGGAATAAATAGCATGTCTATAGGCTGATGGGACTGACCTAGTAGAGGGAAATGAACAGGACAGAAGGAAGAAGAGCTAAATCTGGGCCCACTGAGTAAAAAGGGGGTTGGAATCTAGTACAAGTAGAAGAGCCTGCCCTACAACTGGAGGAGCGGCAGAGCATACAAGCAGATATAGATGGGCGAGTAGATGTGATGGTAGGAGCCTATGGACATTTTCTTATTTCTATTCTGTTTTTTAAAAATGTCATAAGCTGAGACAAATTGGGAAAAAGTAAGCTTTCAAGGAGCATGAAAATATGAGACGGAAATGTAGGACTGACAGATGGTACAAAGGTCTACTTTAAACACAGAGGTCATGCCCTGGCCTGTTTGGCTAAATGGATAGAGCATCAGCCTGTGGACTGAAGAGTCCCAGGTTCAATTCCTGTCAAGGGCATATGCCTGGGTTGTGGGCTTGATCCCCAGTAGTGGGCATGCAGAAGGCAGCCAATCAGATTCTCATCATTGATGTTTTTCTCTCTCCCCCTTTCCCTTCCTCTCTGAAATCAATAAAATAAAAATTAAAAAACAAAGGTCATGACTTTAGCCAGCAAGTTCAGTTGCACAAGAGCATAAGTGCAGAGGTGGCATATTAAACCAAAAAGGGAGTTGAGCCAGGCAAGTCCATACAATGAAACAAGAGATGGGGCAATCTGTGTAGCCAAAGGTGACTGTAACTAACCATGGGACACTGAATCTAAGCTGGATAATGGACATGAACTGGAAAATTAAGAACAGGTGAATGGGTCAATGAATTATAAGTCACACAGTACTGTAATCACTCGCTCTGTTTATGTCTACATAGCTAACTCCTCTTCTAGACAGGTACTCCAAAGAGGAATGTCTTTTATTTTCATTCTTGGTACTTGAACATGTAAGTTCGTTATCTAAATGGATGGATGAAATGCTTACCAATGGTGTAAGGGAAATTGCCTACCTCCAATCCTATGATTATATCGATTTTCTCCTCCCTCAGTTCTTTAAGAGTTCAAGTAAAAAGTTGCAATGCTTCATTAAAACCTATGGTATAAACAAAGTCCTTTGCAATGAGACAAGATGCTGAATTCCTAGTGTTGTGCCCAAGAACTGAACCAGAAAATGTAGCAGATGTATCCCAGTAAGTTTGCCCTTACTGAACACCTGGGTGGCATGAATCTTTGAAGTTCCCAACCTCTAATTATTTTACCTGCTTGCAGTAATTAGCAGGACCTAAAGCAGACCTTAAGAATACCAAGTTTTCTAGGGGAGCAAATGAAACTCAACCTGGAGTGGAGAACAAATGCACAAACAAAGAGCATGTAAAATATGTTTATTGTTCTTTAAAAGGGTTCAGGGTTTAGTTTTAAATCAGGCTGCACACCTTTCATCAGTCTGACATCTCTCTCACCATGTCAAACTGGCTTCAGCTAGCAATACTTCATTAAGTCCAAAAGATTAAAAAAAACCTTAATTTTGAGGAAGAAAATCCAGTTCTGAGAACAATTAACATTAGTCTGCAATTTAAAACAAAATGAGGGCTAATGTTTCATGTTGCTTTACACACTCTTCTCCTCATACAGAACCAGGAATGTAATTTTCCTAACTCAGGCAGGCACTGATACTGGTGGACACTGCACGCGTTCACGTGCGCGCACACGCGCGCACACACACACATACGTACATACGTACACACACACACACACACACACACACACCTATTTTTCTGTCTCTCCCTGTCTCCCCCTCCCCCCAAACAACAAAAATCAGAGCATGTCAAAGGAAAAAGGTTTGGTATGATATTGATCAAAACCCTTGGAGTCAACAGTCTATCTGAACTTAGAGAATATTCTGTTTTGATCTTGAGCCTATATTAAAGGAATCTATTGTCATGTTCTGAAATAAAGAATTTTGGATAATACCATCATTTTCCACTTTAAAGTCCTAGAAACAATTCCAAAAAGCATTATTTAGTTTTGTTTTCTGGGGTGGCGGAAGAGAGCATCCACAGATTTTCATTTAGTTAAAGAGCTCAAACAACTCCGGCATAGGAGATAGGCAGTTCACAGAGCCAGCCAACATCTGAGGTATCACCAGTGACAACATCCCCGGTCCATTCCTACTGGCCTAGCTGATCCTAACAAAATGGGAAGTTTATGGTTCTGCATAGCAAATTCCAACAGGACAAGATGACCCTAAACCTTTATTCAAATTCTTAGAAGCAGAGCACTAAGAAGTGTATAATATTTAAATGAACAGTGCAAGAGGCTCTGATGGTGTCCTTCAACTTGCTTTGTCAATACAGCCTGGTCACAACTGCTTTCCACAAAAGAGCAGAACAATGGTTTTCTAGATCAGCACATTGAACCCCACAAAGAATCAGCAAAAATGACAACACCAATTTCACTAGCAACACAGTCCTTTTGCTACTGGTTGGGCTGCTTTACTTCTCTCTCCTACCCTGTTAGGCCTGTGGACACATCCTCACTAGGCATTGTTGGTTTTATCTCATAAAGAACCTAGTAAGAAAATAACAAGGCAATCAGTGGTTAAACTGAGCTGTACATATAGGGGGCAGTTTGGAAAATACCCATAACAGGCATTTTCTCAAGTCCAAAATATTGTGTCTTTGCTGCTATTCCATTACCTGTTCCTGAAAATTCAGAGTCCAAGTAAGTCCTAAAATAAAAAATTTTAACTACCAGCATTCTCTGACATCATTAGACAGAAAAGCAGAGTAATGCTACAAACAGCCCACAGTTCTACAAGGTGTAGAGAGTGTGCTAACTCTCTGCACACATCTTTAGCGATGAACTGGAGTACTCCCCTTCAGAAATCAAATGTTTCTGGAATACCCACTTAGCTTCATTAGTTGGGAAAGAGAAGAATTCGACTCTCAGCTAAGTTCTTTGAAAAAAGAGACTCCTCTTAAAATGCCAGGTCCCCCACTAACTTACCAAAACAAAAACCCAAACAAAAAAAGGCTCTTGGCTACTTTGCCTAATGTTGTATAGAGTTTTCAAGGAAAGAAACTAACATGAACACTCCATCATCAGTAAAAACTAAAAACCACCTGGATCATATAATATATATATGCCACTGCTTTTTTTTTTTTTTTTAATGTTTTTTGTTTTTTTCTAAAAGTGCCCAGGTGGGCTTAAGGCTGCCAGACTGCACGCACATCTACAGCAACAAGGGCTTCTCCTATTCCATCTACAACTAGTATCAGGGGGGAAAGAGGGATGGGGAAAAGGAAAGAAGAGAGGAAAATTGTACCCCCACCCCTTAACCCCAAATAACAAAAAAAGAAAGAAATTCCACAACAGGGAGATAGACCTATGTGCCAAGCATAATGGAAGAGTGTGCTCCCCAAAGAGAAGGTTATGCACAGGCTAATGTTCTGCTGGTTTTCCTTAGAGACCTATTTTGAAAAAGTTTAAAAAGACAGGAGATTTTGAAATAATTCAATCCTGGCAGAAATTCAAACTGCAACACTAAGGGCAAAACCATTCTCCACTGAAGTAATCCCTTTTTTCTTTCTCTTTTTCTTTTCTTAAACATTTTATTCATGTTATAGAGGGATTTCTTTTGTTTTTTGTTTTCCAATCATTAGGAGAGTGGTTGAGGAGTACTGAATCCATCACCACTTTGATGACACAGTCAAGATTCCAGATTCACATTTCCAGGTACCAAGAGTTCCCTCTAAATGCCACAATCAAGTCAGCCTTCGTTTATATTTCTTTCTACTGAACACAGCAATGCCCATTGGTATCTCTGAAGCGTAATCGCATCTTAGGTCGGTATTTCTCCAGGTAAAGCAGCTGTTTGGAATTGAATGCTCCCCTTCTTTTTCTGAAAATACAGAATGGCAAACTTTATCGTGTACAAAAAAGAGCTGCCTTATTCACTGAAATGCATTATTTATGGCCTAAGGCCATTCTAACACCACAAAGCCGAAAATCAACATTTCCCATACAACATCACTTGTTAAGTTTAAATCAGAACTTTCTGTGCCTTCTGAGAAAAAGGAATAGACAAATTTTCTTTGCTGACTCTCACTACTCTTGTTAACCGTTTAATAAACATCAGAATGATTTATCCCAAGTCATCTAATATACTCTTTACCAATTAGCTTAACATATTTTTCAGATTAGAATTAGTAGCAAGTATTTAGGATGCATGAGTATTTATATGAAGCAGCAGGCACAGATGGCATTTCTTGAAATATGTTACCTTCCTAGAGCTGCTACCATTCATTTCATGCCGTCATTAATAGTCTTTTTCTTTCTCCTCTTTTTTAAAGAAAAGAGGAAAGGCTAAGAAAATAAATGGCAAAAAATTCTGGACAGCAAAATATCATGGCCTATCACTCCAGACTGAAGCCAAGATTCTGTGTGGACACTACCATCCTGATTTTATGCCTAAACAGGTCACTTATGAGTCCCAGGTGATTAACTGCTCTTCTACAGATTCTGGTTTGCCTCTTGGTCATAGAAATTGCATTTTAAAGATATTCTGGACATCTATTAAAAGAGACACAAGATCACTGAGACTCTTCTACCTAGCTATTCATTTTAAAGATTCCTAGATAGTCAAGTCATATACTGGACATATTCTACAATGTCCACATTTGCTGCCTAAATTAGATATCCTTTAAATCTGGGAGCTAGTAGTTTTACAAGTCTCTTTATCATTGGCTCTTTTTGATAATCAATCTTCAAACAAACATTTGAAGCCAAAGGCAGCAAGTTATTCCAGACTAGGAATGGATACTTTCCATAATTCCTTCCTCTTGTATGACCTTGCTTTATGTGTTTCTGAGTATAAAACTTCATACTTACTGTCTTATAAACTGAACTGCATCTTCATACTTCATTCCACATTCAATCAAAGCAAGTGCAACCAGCACAGGTGCCCTGCAGAGAGAAACTCAATTGTAAATATGCACACATCTTTAGAATTAAATTTTAAAATCCAGATTACATGTTACCAAAACTCTGACTTTTGTTATAAATCAATTTTAATATTATTTCCTTATCAATTACTAAAAAGATGCTAGACTTCAACAAAATCCTTTTCGTGAGCTAGGAGAGAGGGTTAGAAAATTGATAATTAGAATCAGTCTCAATAAAAGTATGTACTAGTATTTTTAAATGTAACAAAGGAAATTAAGTTTTTTTAAAAAAGTCAATTATAGGGCACTGACTTTGGACTACCTAAATTAACCCAAGTCAAATTAATAATACTACCTTTGCTCTTCAAGATAAGGACTGAAACTTAGAAACTTTACTAAACTATTAAAAAAAAAAAAAAAAAAAGGAAAACAACAAACAAAAGGGCTAAGCAGAGGTAAGAACCTGAGTCACCACTACCTGCACTAATGTTGTTGTTTTTTTGTTTGTTTTTTTAAATATATTTTATTGATTTTTTACAGAGAGGAAGGGAGAGGGATAGAGAGTTAGAAACATCGATTAGAGAGGAACATAGATCAGCTGCCTCCTGCACACTCCCCACTGGGAATGTGCCCGCAACCAAGGTACATGCCCTTGACCGGAATCGAACCCCGGACCCCTGAGTCCACAGGCCGACGCTCTATCCGCTGAGCCAAACCGGTCAGGGCTGCACTAATGTTCTGAGTCAAAGTACACATCATAAATTGACCTTTAACCTTCTGTTGATGAGTGTTGCAACACCATTCCATGCAATGCTCAAGGAAAAGGTTTCTTAAAAAAATTAAAATTACTTTTCATTCTCCATTAAACTCCACATCTACTTTCAGGAGTTTAAGTTCAGCCATCTGCTCTCCACCTTCTAACTTCCCACACATCTCAATCCAAAATTAACCATGTACAGATTTTTTTAATGTTATTGCACATTTCAAAAGCCTGAACCTTTGGTTACTTGGTACAGCAAGAAAAAAAAAAACTGAATTAAGAGTATATTTTTAGCTCAAAGATTAGACAATTGCATTAAGTCATTTTCAGAACAACTGAACCACCACCCACTAAATCTAGTATGGCATCAGACAACCAATGAAAACACAAAAAGCAGCTTTTGTTATCATTTCCTTTCCTTTCAGGCAATTAAATATTTAGTGTAATAAATGAAAATTTCTACCCAAGTGAAATATTTGATAATGAATTCACAGACAAAAGGGTAAAACTTACCTTCCCAATCCCGCAACACAATGCACTGCAACACAGCAACCTGGTTCTTCACGAAATTTGGTTTTTAATAGGTTTAGCCAATCGTCCACTATCTGATTAGGGGGTGGCGCACCATCATCAAATGGCCAATCCTGGAAAGAAAAAAATCTTTTATTTAAATTGGTATTTTCTCTAGGATTAACTCCTAATACTGAATAACTGCACAATACAGAGGGCAGGCCTACTTGAACTAACTATACCATATATATCTATTCTTAATAACGGGATTCTGGTCACTGCTGAAAAATGATCCAAGATAGAAATTCAAGTGTGTCAAACAATTTAGCCTTCTTCAATGAAGTGTAATCAGTGTCTAATTTTATCTTATGGAAATCTCTTATGATAGTGATAAGAAATTAATATTCCTCAAATATTCTGTCTGAAGCAATCTGTAAACAGACATAGAGAAAACTGTAAGCCCAAACAAAGTAAGAGAAGATATACCTGTCGATATGATTTAAAAGTCCACTCTGGCAAAGAAGTATACCAATAACTGGTATCTTACTGGTCTCTACAAATATTTGTGAGGATTATCCCCCAAACAGTTCTAAGATATAAAGTCTTTTCTTTAGAGAAAGGCTCTTTGATAAAAAATCTCCAACAGTTAGCATACCATAGCAGAAGCATACTATCATCTTTGTGCTTATTTATACATATTTAAAAGCCATGTAGCAAATATTTTTAAAGCTTTGCCTAAATTATACATATCTCATTGAACGAGCACAGTGCCACATATTAGGGTCCCTAAGCAAACGGAGACCCCTTTCTTTCAAGTATCCCTTTCTTTTTATATTCATCACTAGAGACCTGGTGCACGAAATCTGTGCGGGGGGGGGGGGGGGGCGGCTAGGTTGTCCCTCAGCCCAGCCTGCACCCTCTCCAATCTGGGACCCCTCGGGAGATGTCCGACTGCTGGTTTAGCGGGATCAGACCTAAACTACCAACCAGACATCCCTCTCACAATCTGGGACTGCTGGCTTCTAACCACTTGCCTGCCTGCCTGCCTGCCTGATCGCCCCCTAACCGCCTCTGCCTGCCGGCCTGATTGCCCCCAACTGCTCTCCCCTACTGGCCTGATTGCTCCCTAACTGCTTGCTCCCCCACGCCGGCCTGATCTCACCCCTAACTGCTTGCTCCCCTGGCAGCCTGATTGCCCCTAACCGCCTCTGCCTCAGCCCCTACCACTGTGGCTTTGTCCAGAAGGAAGTTGGATGTCCAGGACGAAGTCGGACGTCCGGAAGGTGTCTGGTTGACCCGGTCTAATTAGCATATTACCCTTTTATTAGTATAGATATGCATGGGTTGGTCTTAATTAAAAAACAGCCAGGTGATTCTCTTCTTTGCTACCTTACAAGAGGTCCTAAGAAACCAATACAAATCAGCTTTGAAGAAGGAGGAAAGGGGACTCACATTTTACATATCCTCTTTTCCATCTAGCTTCAAGGACAGAAATGTAAAAACATTGGAAATTTTTTTTAAACATTAAGACTATTCTAATGAAATTGGATAAAAACACTTTAAGATACTAGAGAACGAAAAAGAGAAAAGTGACAGAGCATTAAATTGATTCTGCACTCATTATTGGCACCACTAAAACACTTCATGTAGCCCATTAGCCATGACAGTACATTATGTTTGATTTGTCAACTACACCCCATAATTAAAGGGCTGTCAGTGTTATCATTATAAATGTCACTACAGTTTAACTGTAAATAGCTATAAAACCAGTAAGTACTTTAGTTGAGAGTTACTTCCTCTAATAATACTCCCTAAAATGCACCTAGTTAAGAAACAATAACACAAAGCATGCTTCACTTAGTCAGACAAGCAGTAAAGAAATTCCAAGATTAATTTTAAATGTCCTTGTTTTTTCAAGCTTAAGTTGTTAGCCCTTTAATTTTTTCTAATCATAGCTATTTAAAACAAAAGCCTAGATTTAAAGGTCTGGAATAAATCCTGGACCTACCAGCATTTTCTACAAATTAGTTCAAGTTCTTTACTTCATTTCTATATCATAAAGATATTTATCAACATTACTGAGTCAAACAGACTACAGTCAATCCACAGTTCATTTTCTCAACCTGCCATCTGTCAAAACAAATTAATTTCTCATCTAACCAATGGAGAACATACAGTAGACCCCCAGTGGGTATCTGAAACCGCAGATAGTACAGACCCTCTATATACTATGTTTTTTCCTAAATGTACAAACCTATGTTAAATTTTAATTATAAATTAAGCATAGTAAATTATTAATAAAATAGAATAATATACTGTAATAAAGGCTATGCAAATATGGTCTCTCTCTCTCTCCAATAATTTTTATATTTTCAGTCCAAACCTATTCCTGAATCTGTGTAATGATCTCTTATTTGTTGGTGTTACTTGTTACTAGGCTTAAGGCTTTCTGGTGCAACATTTGCTGTCAATTGGAACATTTTCTGTTCATGTCTTTCACCCACAAATTTAATGTTGTTTCCATCTTAACTAAGCACTCATACACCAGCTATAACTTTTGCAGTCTGAGGTACACAGCAAAACTAGCATAAATTTCTTTTTCCTTCTTCACACTTTCACAAAGATAGAAGACTCATTCCTACTGTGATCATAGCAACTTCAGCCTACTTTTTTCTTTCCTTATTAAGTGGAGAACTTTCACCTTTTCAGTTAAAGGAAGCATTTTCCAGCTTCTCTTTGGCATATCTGAATTGCCAGTATCACTATTTTTGCACTTTGGATGGGATGAAGCAATACTTCATCATACTACTCAGAATAGCACACAATTTAAAATGTATCAATTGTTTATTTCTGGAATGTTCCATTTAATATTTTAAGACCACAGTTGACCCCACAAAGTAACTGAAACCATGGAAAGCAAGACCGCAGATAAGGGGGTCCACTATACTTACAGGGGAAAAAACTTAACCTAGCCCTAACCGGTTTGGCTCAGTGGATAGAGCATCAACCTGCAGACTCAAGGGTCCCAGGTTCGATTCCAGTCAAGGGCATGTACCTTGGTTGTGGGCACATCCCCAGTAGGAGGTATGCAGGAGGCAGCTGATCGATGTTTCTCTCTCATCGATGTTTCTAACTCTCTATCCCTCTCCCTTCCTCTCTGTAAAAAATCAATAAAATATTAAAAAAAAAAATTCAGCCTAGCTTCAAGAAGAAAAATTTGGGTTTAAACACAGGGCTACATCAGAAGTTAAAGTTTTGTGTGTTTTTTTGTGTGTTCTTTTTTATATATATATTAATTCTTTTTTGCTTAAAGTATTACATATGTCCCCCCCCCCCCGCAACTGACCCCCTCCAATCCACCCCCCCACCCCCCGTGGCCTTCAGCACCCTATTTATTGTCTGTGTCCAAGAGTTATGCATACAAGGTCTTTGGTTGATTACCTCCCACCCACCCACCATCCCACACCTTCCCTCTTGAGATTCCGCACTCTGTTCCATGCTTCCATGTCTCTGGATCCCCTCCGATCATCAGTTTGTTACTTAGATTCCAGATATGAGTGCCATCATGTGATACTTGTCTTTCTCTGACTTATTTCTTGTGTGTGTGTGTGTGTGTGTGTGTGTGTGTGTGTGTGTGTTCTTAAACACAGGGCTACATTTTACACATGTTTATACTTATCCCCAGTGATTTCCAGCCAGGAGAACTTAAAGTCATTTAGGAATGAGAATACAAACAAATTACTACCATGCCATACTACTCAAACACATCTGAATACATAGTATTCTTTAAAAATATAATGTCTGGCTATTTATTTCTTCTATTTTCACCCAATGAAGGTGAGGACACTTTATGGATCAGATAGGAGATGACTGCCTTACCAACAGGACATTTACTTTCTTTGCATCAACAGCCTTCCCAACTACTGACCAATGCAATAAAGACTACAAAACTAGCTCTCAATAAAAAGTAAAAATATAACCTGATATCAATATCTTCTTTATTTTCTGCCTCATCAACTACTAAAAAAAATCTCCAGTTCTCAACCTACTTCACTACCTCCCACAATCAAATCAAATAGCTCTAAAACACCTAAGACTGCAAGGTCATTTCATTACATGCTCCTGCAATTTAAATAACTATTTAGGGGAAAAGGTATAAAATTTTGCCTAATATGAGGCTCCTGCTTTTTATAATAAAATAGCATATATTGAGGCTAGGGAATATTTTAATTTAAATTAACTTCAATCACTTTTTGTTCAACTATGAAAGAAATCTAATCACACAAAAGCTTAGAAACCTAAAAAAGTATCAGAAACTAGGCTGATAACTGTGGAGCAAGATGCCCTCTCCTTCTCCCTTCTTATCCTCTTCTCCCACCCTTTTTGTCCCGTACAAGTTAACTACAAAATATTAAGTAACTAATTTGTACTTGCAAAGTAATAGAATATTTCCACGTGACTTAAGAATGTCTGATGGGGGGGGGGGGGAGAATGTCTGATGGAAATTTTGTTTTGTTTTGACTTTGTTAGAGTCAAACTGGTAGCCTGGAAACAAAAGCCAACTATTGCATTAATTTCCTAGAAAAACAAAATGCAAATTACCTTTTTCTTAAAATAAGTATTCACTAAATTTTACTTTTTATTTATTGAAAATACCCTGCAAGTATAGACTTTAAGAGCACAAATGAGCAAAACTGCCAATAAAAAAGAATTTAAAGGTTGCTATGAACACTGTATTATCCTAGTATAAGCTCAAAAAGCAAAACTACTGAGTTCCAAGTTTTATAAAATATCTGAAAGGTACAACTTGTTTGTAATGAAAAATTAAAACACTACACACTCACTAGAACATGGATTCCTTCTTTTTCAACTGGAGCTTTATCGTATGTAGCATCACAAACTCGAACCAAAGTTGTCACTCCATACTTCTTAAGTTCCTTTAAAGAAAAGTAAATATAAGGTAATTTGCTTTTAGAATCTGTGACCAAAGCTTCAAAAATTTACTATTTTGAGTTGAAACAATGAGACATTATTCTTCAATAAAAACCAAAATCATTCTCATTGTGGCAACATATATAATGGACACTCTTGCACTCTCAGTAGAATTATCAGTATCAGTAAGACTCACCTTTATAAAGGGCAATTTAGTAGCATAACACAAAAACTTTAAAAGAACACATATACTTTGACCTAGAAATTCTACTTCTAAGAATTTTTACTAATGAAATAATTAAAGATATACACATTTAGATGCCAAGCATGTTCAGCACAGTTTGGAATGGTAAAAACCTGGAAACAACATTAATGGTCTGAACAAGGGAATGGTTAAAGAAAGTATGGGTTAGCCATACAGCATACTATGACAGCTATGAAAATAATACTGAAGAGGTTGGGGGAAGTTTTATTTTAAATATGACCCTATCTATTTGTAGGATCACAGAAAGAAGCATCTAGAAGCCAAGTATTAACAGTTAAGTTGTTGTTTTTTTAAAAGAAAGTGTTCATATTATATATATACTAGAGGCCTGTTGCACGAAGAGATTCGTGCAATAGGTCTTCCCTTCTCCTGGCTGCCAGCACCGGTTTTCTTCCAGCACCCGGGACCCAGGCCTTCGCTGCTCCAGCCGGAGCCTTCAGTCTTCGCTCCGCCGCTTTGCACCTACCTATGCAAATTAACTGCCATCTTTGTTGGGCTAATTTGCATACTCTCCTGATTGGCTGATGAGCATAGCGGAGGGATGGTCAATTTACATGTTTGTCTATTATTAGGTAAGATATACTGGAGGCCCAACGCATGAAATTCGTGCATGGGTAGGGTCCCTTGGCCTGGCTTGGTGATCAGGGCTGGTCGAGGCCTTCTGGCTGCTGGCCAGGGCCTTCCTTCCCCAGCTGCCGGATGCCGGCTGGGGCCTTCCTTCATTCCGCAGTGGCCCCTGGTGGTCAGCACATGTCATAGCGAGCGATTGAACTACTGGTTGAACTCCAGCAGGACAATTTGCATAGTAGGCTTTTATATATATATAGATTTTTAAAAATTGATTTGAGAGGAAGGGAGAGTGAGTGTGAGAGGGAGAGACAGAAACATCAATGATGCGAGAGAATCATTGATCAGCTGCCTCCTGCACGTCCCGTACTGGGGATCGAGCCTGCAACCTGGGCATGTGCCCCAGACCAGAATTGAACCCGGGACCCTTCAGTCCACAGGCTGATGCTCTATCCACTAAGCCAAACCAGCTAGGGCAGGGGTGGGCAACCCCTGGTACACGTGCCAAACATGGCACACCAGTAACTTTTGCTGGCACGCGAAACCCTCTCTTATAATCTTCCATTTACAATTGTGAATCTTTGTTCTCAGTGATGAATTTTGTTAAGTCTCATAATAGGAGTAGCCAGACGGATGAAAGTAGTAGCTCGTGCATATCTCTGAAGGTCACAAAATATAAACCTGATGTAAAATCTCTGTCATCGGTGATGTAGCAGCAAAAGTCCCACTGATAATATCAAACGGAGTCATAAAGTTTTCTGTTGAACTATCAGTGTACATGTATACATTAAAAAATAAACGTATTTTTCATCATCATATACTGTGTTTTTGTCCTTCGAATGAACTTTATTACTTCTTCAAGGTTCTTCACATAAGTACACCTTAAGAGATATCAAGTAGGCATAACATATTCTCAAAAAATTAGGGGTGGCACGCAGAAGAATTTTGAGTCAGAGATTTTGCTGGTTTTGGCACGCACTCACAAAAAGGTTGCCCACCCCTGAGCTAAGGCAACAGTTAAATATTTTTAAAATGTCTTTTGCTTATCTGTATCTTCTGATTTTTATTTAGAAAATACTGGTTTTTTTTAATTTAAGGAAACAAAAGTTATTTTGAAATTAAGATTAAAAAGTGGTATTATATTACAAAGCCAACTAACATACAAAATAATTATAGCCAGAAGTCTTGCTCCTTTAAAAACTTTCCCACAATAATGCCTAATACAGTGACTACCTATCTTCAAGGGACCACCATCTTTTTATAGTTGCAGGAGGACAGTGACTTCTGCCACTTTTGGAATCTATGGCCAAGGAATCCACAGGCTGAAAATAGTATCACATAATTCAGCCAGGCTTAAAGGTGACTGATCAACCTAAGGACACAAGCCTAGAATCAACTTGTACACTGTGCACACAAAGTTAAGGAGCTTAGGACTTATTAAGTATAAATAAGCAGGAACAGTGATATCATGTTTGGTTATCTAAAGAGTTATTTTAATTGCTAAAGAATTTTATTTTTCACAAAAAGGCTTTCTTATAAAGCATGTTCAGGAAAATTGATAAGTATTATAACTAAGTCAGTAATTTTAATAAGTTTCAAAACACAAATAAAATCCCTTTGAAATGAACTTCATAGTAGCCATTCATTGGAAGGTTATGGCAGAATTTTTCATGGTAAATATTTGTGGCCTTAAGCAAGTCAAAACCTTTTCTGAACTCAGTTTTGCCATTTGAAAAATGAGAGGGATGGACTTAGAATCCCTAAAAGTTCATTCAGCTCTCTAAGTCTATTCCATAAAATACATCAATAGAAATCACACTGAGACTGAACCACCAGGGAATGATTAAAAAGCTTACTCATATTTGAGTAAAGTACATGCTTTCCACTAATAATAGAAAAAATGAAGGATCTGACAAAAATGCTACCTATAATACCTTTCCTTCCCCTAAGTTTCTGAACCCTTGTATATAATGGCTACTATTGCAAGTAGTTCTGGGGTAGCTTTTCAACAAAAGTGGTTAGAATATTTGAGGTAGACATAGGTTTTAGTGTCAGAAACAGTTCTACCATGTACTGTGTGACTTCAGGCAAATTTAGTAATAGTACTGTATGAAATTGCTTATTATAATGCTGGGTAGAAAGTGTCCAGTAAATGTTAATTATTTTTATTATTGAAAGTATAATCAGAGAACTAATAATGTAGAAAAGATAAGAAAAAACGTAGTACTAGATACTTTCTAAGGTCCCCCCAAATTCCATAAATGTTCTTTTAAAAATCTGTTATAATTAATCTAACCCATTTAAAAAAAAAAAAAAAAGACTGGTAGGATGACCATCATATGCCAATCACGGAAATAAATGGCTTTGTGATAAGAGATTTCTTTATAATGGTGTTAATTTTAATGGGATTTTACCTATATATCAATCCAAAAAGTACACCATAGTATAATCTTACCTCTGTGAACTTGTTGAGGGTAGCATTGGTAGGGTTGTGAGTAATCAGAAAACGCATGTTCTCATAGGAGATCTCCACAGGGGCTGGACGGTTCATTATGGCAAATAAAAAGTGTGAGCGTGCGTGTGTGAGTGAGTGTGATGGGGAAAATGAAAACAAAAAATCAATAAATCTTGAAATGTTTCACAGCAGAAAACATTAAAAAGACCACTAAAATGCCTATTATCAATCAGTGTTTTCTCTATTCAATGTGTTTATTCTTTAAGTAGCTTCTCTCTTCAAGATAAGCAGAAGTATTCAGAATCCACTTGAATCCAAATTCAACTTGGGCCTCAATGTCTGCAGATGGATACCTTCGGACTCCAAAAACATCCAACTACATTCAAAACTTAAGCAGCCTTTACTACATTTAGGCACTAGTGAGACAAGTTAAAAGTGTAGATTACTTTCCACTTTTGTTTACTTGATGCTTAATTTTACTGGAGTCATTAAAAGAAATATGCTTGCAATAAAAAAAAAAAAGCCAACTATTTCTGAGGCCAGTCTCGGTGTCCAGAGTCTTCAAGGCAATATTAATTATGGCACATAGAACCCCCCAAGCTCACTTGTCAGCAAAAACGCTGTGCTGAGCCTGGCAGAAGTCTGCCCTCACACTCAGAATCGCCATAAATGTGCAACGTATATTCCAACGAAAAACCTGGAAGAGAAAAGCATAAGTAAAATGAACTGGAGGTTGATAGCATTCATAAACACAATGCTCAAAGTCAAGAACACATTCTTTATGAGCCTGAAGACATCTGAAATGTCACCAATTCTAAATTATTGCCATCTATAAAGAATAGGATAAAAGTATATACCAAGAGTTTTAAAAGCTAGAGATTCAAGTCAAGCTTGTCTTTCTTTTTTCAAAACACAATCCAAGAAGCAAAGTTTCTGTGCTAACAAGATTACTTTTAGCCCTGGCCAGTGTAGCTCAGTTGCTTGGGCATCATCCTGTGCACTGAAAGGTCACCAGTCTGATTTCTGTCAGGGCACATGCCCAGGTTGCAGGCTCATTCCCTGATCCCCAATAGGGAGCATGCAGGAGGCAGCCAATCAATGCTTTGCTCTCACATTGATGTTTCTATTTCCCTCTCCCTTCCTCTATAAAAATCAATTGAAATATTTTCTTAAAAAATATTATTTTTAGCTCGCCACCTACTGGGGATTGAGCCACAACCCAGGCATGTGCCCTGGCCAGGAATCGAACCCGTGACCTTTTAGTGCATGGGACAACACTCAACGGAGCCACACTGGCCAAGACCACAAGTCATTTTTAAATGATTTAAAGATCCTTAAAGCAATCTTCCCTCCATGGACTCTTCATAAAGTTTACAAGGATCTCCTTTTTCTGTTTTGATGGTAAAGTCTTCCACATATATTCTTTGTTTCAAATAAGATAAATCTATAAATGGATAGAGGATATTTACCAAAGCTCCACTTTGAGGATTTAATTATTTCTATCTAAAATATATGCATTTGACCCCAATTAGGATACTATTCCATAAAGCACTTCCTGAAAAAAATTATCTTCTTTTCCTCACAACTCTGAGTAGTTGTTACGACCTATGAGGAATGAGGAAAGAGGATCAGAAAAGTGAAGTGACTTGTCTAAGGTAAATGAATTAGTTGAGCCCAAATTCTAAACCAAGTCTTCTGTTAGTTCCATGTTTTTTCCAGTGTACCATAATGTCAGCTGACTCAACCAATGTGTAAATCCCATCCTCTCATTTTCTAGTCCAGTTTACCTTTTTATTATTTCTCATATCACACCTCTAAAATACAAATGCATTTAAAGTTCAATTCACACAGCATTCTCCTGCCCAAATATGTATTAATCCCTACCAAAAACAAGGCAAGAAAAAGAAGTGGCAGAATTTTAATATTATTTTAGGCCACTGCTATGAAACACAGTAATCTTTATAGCTGGCTCAGTCCAAATGTCAACATAATCATAACTTCCTCTGGAAATAGGGACAAAGTCAAATCATTTCACTTGCCTCTTTCTTAAGCCTCCAATAAATGCTTATTTAGAAGTCCCTAAAAAAGATAATTGTGATCAAACAGAAAAAGACATAAAAGATAATGACTACAGAACCATTTTCAGGAAGAAACTGAAATATAGATTAATTCAAGCCTATTCATCTATCCTCAGTCTTCTTTTTATGATATTCTTATGGCATTTTATTTTGTAAGTTACATACTTGTGATGTTATCACCATGGACACGCACAAAACTAAAACATTCCTGAAATATGAATGACAGATAATTCAAAATGGCATTCTATGAACATCAATAACTCAACAGAATGAGTTACCCACTACAGTAAATACACAAAACTTCTACACTCAAACTAAGAAAATATACATCTACACTCTTCCCTTCTTTTTTCTTTTTTAAATCCTCACCCAAGGATATTTTTCCATTGCTTTTCAGACAGAGTGGAAGGAAGGAGGAGGGGGAGGGGGTTGGAGGTAGGGGGAAAGAGAAAGAGTGAGAGAGAGAGAATCAACATGAGAGCAACACATAATTGTTGCCTCCCGCACATGCCCGAGGCGTGGGATCCAACCCTTCAGTCTTCAGGCTGATGCTGTAACCACCGAGCAAAACTAGCCAGGGCAACACTCTTCCTAACTCATAATTCTAGCTGTAACTCCAAAACACAGCCACCTTAGATTACACATTTCATATAGAGTACTCCTTGTACAGTCAAGGAATTTTAAAGCTGGAAGAAACAAGGAATCAATTACTCTGACCTTAAAAAACAAAACAAACAAACAAACAAAAAACATGATGTTTGGGCTTAAGAGAAGTCAAAATGGCAGGCAGATCAAAGACAACAGCCCAGGTCTACTAACTCCCTATTTATTTTTCCTTCAATTTTGTCTAATGGAGGTACCCACATATTTAAGTCACTCTTTTTCATGTAAGTGTAACTTTTCAAATATTTGTTTGGATGTTCATCTGCAACTCTGTGACCTTATAATAAGGGGAGAAAAGATTAATAAGGTAACTACTCAACGAACAATGGTTTGTATGCAGTGCAGAGCAAAACACAAGGAAATTCTAACCTGTTTGAATCCCCTTGGTTTAATGATGTTATCACAGCTAATTTGTGTCAGCTGAATAAAGGCACTGAAAGACCTGCATTGTAGTGATGTCCAGGCTTAAAAGCTACAGCTCTAGCATTAGGTTTTCTACCTAGTCTCCAGGGTTTGTCTGCTCAGCAAACAGAGCAAACTTTATCCCATCTTATTCCTCCCAAACTCATTTTGGAAGGACCACTTCCAGGGATAATGATAATTAATTATTAGATTTTCAATTCTTAACACCATACTGAGATCCCCAGCAAAATGATTTCTGCCAAATGAAACAGTATGCTCTATCAAAGTTAACAAATACATGAAAAAAGCAAGCTTCTGCTCCTTCCCCCATCCACAAGAGTTCAACTACACATCAACAGTTAAATGTTCTTGCACCTGTCAATTCAGATAACTAATGTTCACTCCTCTGACATGCATAAGAATACAAAGTAAACAGTCTGTAAAAAATCATAAGCATAGCGCAGCTGGAAAGTATTGTCGCATAAACTCAGCACCTGTACTCCTTACAGAAAAACCTTCTTCTAAAATTCTCTCTCTGGCATTAATTCTGCTCTATCTACTTAAGTAAAAATTGATTATTGCTTTAATTTACCAGGTGATGGAAGAGGCTGTTTTTTATTGTTGTTAATCCTCACTGGAGGATATTTTTCCCAATGATTTTTAGAGAGAGTGGAAGGGAGGAAGGGGGGAAAGAAACATCAGTGAGAGAGAGACATATCGATCGGTTGCCTCCCACGGGAATCAGCATGCAACCAAGGTATGTGCCCTTGACCAAAATCAAAACTGGGATCCATCAGTCCACAGGCTGGCACTCTAACCACTGAACAAACCAGCTAGGGCAAGAGGTTGGTTTACTTGACAAATAATAGTGGCCAAATTCAAATAAGCATCTAAATATTCTCTTCACCCTTTACTTTTATGGAACCTAACTTTTAAAATGTTGCATTGGGGCCCTGGCCGGTTTGGCTCAGTGGATAAAGCGTCAGCCTGCGGGTTGAAGGGTCCCAGGTTTGATTCTGGTCAAGGGCATGTACCTTGGTTGCGGGCACATCCCCAGTAGGAGGTGTGCAGGAGGCAGCTGATCAATGTTTCTCTCTCATCAATGTTTCTAACTCTCTATCTCCCTTCCTCTTTGTAAAAAATCAATAAAATATATTTTTAAAAATAAAATGTTGCATTTGGGACATTTCCATTTTTAACAAAAAAAATAAAATAACAGAACTTCACTGAAAGATTAGAAAGGATGGTCTGTGCCAAACAATTCTTTTAAATTAAAGAAGGGAAGGAAGAAAGAGAACAAAGAAAGAAGAAAGAGAGGGCTTAGAAGAACAGCAAGCAAGCAGGGGCCTACCAAGCTAAGAGAGTGCACTGCCAATAACAGTAAGTGAATAACACAAGTCAAACCTCAATTCTCAAACGTCTCCCATCTTGAACAATTCACTTCTCAACCCGACAACCCTTTATACCTGTATGATTAATCACCTGACTCTTAGGTGACAAACAAGGAAAGAATTCTAGAGCATGAGTCAGTTTACCACTGTTAACATCTCAGGAAATTGTTCTGTGAATATTTTTGTGTTTTTTTGCTTTTGTTGCTGCTTATTATTGTTATCAAATTTTAATTTTTTACTATACATTTCATTTCCTTTTTGTTAAATTTTTATTTCATGTCCTTTTTGTCTTTGAAGTGTTTATTTATAGATTAAATAGTACATTAAACATGTACTGTATATAAGGTGAAAACGGCATCATTTGTGGTCTGGAACAGATTAATTCAATGTACATGATTTCTAATGGGAAAAAATGCTTTGGTTTTTGAACCTTCTAGAACAAATTAAGTTCAAGAACTGAGGTTGCTAGAGTTTAAATGTCTAAGATCAATCCTCTACTGCCAATATTGACCTAGATGAGAATCAAAAACTAAAATGTATGAAATACAGTAAGCCCTTGATTTTGCTGACCTCAATTTAATGGACTTCGGAATTAACAAACAAAATTTCCAGTCCGGACGTCATATGTAAAATTAACACCTTGTTAATTTTAAAATGCTTGTAAACAAGCTGTGCTTATAATTAAACTAAAGACCTGATGCACAAAATTCATGCAAGGGGCTCAGCCCTCGCAGCCCAAGCTTTGTCCGGAAGGTCGTTTGGCTATCTGGTCTAATTAGCATATTATGCTTTTATTATTATAGAAGATTAACAGGTTGTTTATTAGTTCATTATTATTTTTAACAAATTTTAACAATAGGTCATGTGTTGGAAAAAACACTGTGGTAATAATTTCAGCGACATAAATCTTACATATCTACAACTATAGTCTACATATTCAAATCCAAGGCTCACTGCTCGTAAACAATGTTCAGTGAGTGACTAGCACATGATCACACCATATCTCTCGTGGTAATTGGTTCTGTTGTTGCATGGTGTGACTTTTTGCAGCAAATATACTAAGCCAGCCGTGTGCAAAATGCTTGTGGTGACTGATAAATGTACGCATTTACTAGATCTATTCAGTATAGATTAAAATTACTGTAATACACAAAGGAAACTTTTCTGTGAAATTAAACTTTTCATACGTACCTAATTTTAATTACATAAACATGTCTACATAAGTAAAACAGGTAAACTAATTTGTAAATTTTTTAACATAATGCATTCGGAAAACCTACTTTATTATATAACGGATTTTCAGCTTTAAGGGACACCTGTTCACCCAAATTAGTCCATTATATCAAGGTTTTACTACAGTATTTAATACAATATCCATCATTTAATCATGGCACATTCATAAAATGGAAACTATGCAGAGGTCAAAAAGAATAAAATAGATTTATATGAACTGCTATGGAAAGATGGCTAAGAGACACTAATAAGTAAAAAGAGCAAGGTCTGTAACAGTGTATACAGAAATATTTGTGAGTATCATATATGCTTCCATATCCATGAACTACCTGGAAAATTACAAAGATAAGAGGTAACAATGGTTGCCTGGGAGCATGATTTACTTTATCATAATATATGCCTTTTGAACTGTTTTCAATCTTTTTCTATGTACATATGTTACCTTAATTTTTTTTTTATTCTAGGGTGATAAAAGACTTACAATGATGTACACTCTAATTACATTGTTAACAGTGCTATAGCCATGGGATTACAAAGAGCCTCGAGAGGGCTAGTCCCTCTGCTCCCGGCAGGCCTATACCTCCATTAAAGTCTAGAAAGACAGTGTTCTTCTTTGCTAAAGATACTAAATTATTGAGTAAAATTCAGGTCCTGCTTTGGCAATTGTAATTCTAAGTTAAAATATAAAAATAGAGAATTCAAGGGCATGAAGGAACTTTACAAAATCAACCCCATTTAAGTGACCCTAACTTACAGGGCAGCCTTTCAAAAATCCTGTCAATCCACTTACATCAAGCTATCCACTGAGAAATCACCTCTATTTCCAAATTAAAGCAAATGATACAGTAAACCCTCCAACTCAGCGGTTCTCAACCTGTGGGTCGCGACCCCTTTGGTGGGGGGGGGGGTCAAACGACCCTTTCATAGGGGTCGTCTAAGACCATTGGAAAACACATATATAATTACATATTGTTTCTGTGATTAATCACTATGCTTTAATTATGTTCAATTTATAACAATGAAATTGGGGGTTACCACATGAGGAAATGTATTAAAGGGCCGCGGCATTAGGAAGGTTGAGAACCACTGCTCTAACTTATTGGGTTATGCCAGTAGACAACCAAATTAAAACAGCACATAAAATAAATGCACAATAAAGCATTTATTAAGAAAATAAAATCTAAAAGCAAAGGTCTGACAAACAAATAAGCTACACTTACTATGTTATTTTTCTTAACCAGAAATTCTACAGGAAGTCATGCAAATTTGAGTTAGTTTAGTTTCTACAAACAGGCAACATGAAAGTATAATACTGTATATAAGACTAAAACCTTGCAACAATTTCTTCCTAAAGCAAATTTATTTCACTTTAACAAAGACACTTGCACTTCCCTTAAAGTATGACTAATTTGTCAACAGAAAAAGAAAAAGAAAATCATTCTCTGAAGTTAGACATTTTTTCCTTGCAATTTGGCTAGTTAAGAATTTATTGCCCTAGCCGGTTTGGCTCAGTGGATAGAGTATCAGCCTGAGGACTGAAGGGTCCCGGATTCGATTCCAGTCAAGGGCACCAAGGGCACGTACCTCAGTTACAGGCTCAAGGCAACCAATCAATGTTTCTCTCACATCGATATTTCTGTCCTTCCCTCTCTCTAAAAATGCCCTCAGGTGAGAACTTAAAAAAAAAAAAAAGCCGAGTCCGGTTTGGCTCAGTGGATCGAGCGTCTGCCTGCGGACTGGGGGGTGCCGGGTTCGATTCCGGTCGGGGGCATGTGCCTGGGTTGCGGGCGCGTCCCCGGTGAAAGATGTGCGGGAGGCGGCTGATCGGTGTTTCTCTCTCATCGATGTTTCTGGCTCTCTATCTCTCTCCCTTCCTCTCTGTAAAAAGTCAATAAAATATATTAAAAAAAAAAAAGATGTTGAAAACAGATAAAATATTTTAAAAAATCAACTGGTAAATGTGTAAATAAATGAAATAAATCAATGTTTCTCTTTCTCTCTCTCTCAAATCAATAATTTTTTAAAAGCCCTCAATAGAAGTTTGTTGTTTGTACATCATTAAAAAAAAGAATTTATTAATTCAAATATCTATTGGACACTATACTATATGGCACATACTCAAGCAAGAGCAGTAAACAAACAAGAACTGTCAGGATGGGTCTTATATCTTTGTAGGCAGAAAAAGACAAATAAAATATGCCACTGCTATGGAAAAAAATGCAAAGCAGGGGAATCTGCAGTGCCTCCAATTCTAAATAAGGCTATCAGGCAAGGCCTCACTGAAAAAAAAATGACATTTTATCCAAGACCTGGGGTTGTGAGCCAAATAGATATTTGAGGGAGCATTCTAGGCAGAGGGATTAGCTGTTGCAAAGGTTAAGAGATGGGGCCTTGCAATGTTCTTAGAACAGCAAGGGGGGCCAGTGTTACCAGAGCAAAGAAGGCAAGGGAGTAAATAGGGTCAGAGAAGTAAAAGAGGACCTATAGGCCAATGTTTGGCTTTTATTTGGAAAAGATGAGAAGTTTTCAAGCAAGAGTGACATTTTATGCTTAAAAGTCTCACTCTAGCCGTGGCTGGTTTGGCTCTGTGGATAAGGCGTCGGCCTGCGGACTTGGGGGGGGTGGGGGGAGGGGTTCCCGGGGTTCAGTTCCAGTCAAGGGCATGTACCTTGGTTGCGGGCACGTGCCCAGTAGGGAGTGTGCGGGAAGCAGCTGATCGATGTTTCTCTCTCATCAATGTTTCTAGCTTTCTATCCCTCTCCCTTCCTCTCTGTAAAAAATCAATAAAGTATATATTTTTTTAAAAAGTCTCACTCTAGCTGCTACGTGGAGACAGATTATATGAGTAATAAGGGTGGAAGCAGGGAGATCAGACAGGAGCCTGTGCTATAATCCAGGAAAAAGATAATGATGGTTTATGATGGCTTGGACCAAGGTAGTAGAAATACAAAACATAAAAAGGGATCAATTTCAAGATTTGTCTATAGACTGGATATGGAGTCTGAAAAAAAGAGTCACGGCTCTAAGCAACTGTAAGAACTCATAAATCCCTCTCAACATTCAGAAACTATTCTACAATAGATTATAAAATCTTCACCAACCATCAAGGAAGAAAAGTAGGGAAATTCTTCTGTGAAGTATTACTGTATCTACTTATTTCATTTTGACCATTTGAGAGAAAAAAATATCTTAAGACTTGTAAACTAAAAAGAATTCAACTTTGCTAATTAAACACTCAATGTCTAGTTAACTGGGCTCAAGATGAAATTTTACTCATATCTCTCATATCCTACTCCCAATTCATCAGAGCCCTGTAGAAACAAGAGCTCTATTCTCTGTGCTACTTATCTTTCTTCATCCCTCTACTGTTGCATTATCAAACTAAAATTGAATACATGTGGATCCTTGAACTTAGACAATTCAAATTAATGTTAGTTCTCCTGCCCCACTGACTACAGTCATGAAAGTTGATAAAGAAAGAGGTATTTATTAAATTCTACACAAATTAGGGTCCAAAATATATGTAAACAAGCTAAAAAAAAAAGCAAGATGCTTCTTCACTGCTAAAAAAAAAAAAAAAAGTTTCATAGTTACTCCCTTGGTTATTCCCACTGTTCTACTTCCTCATTTAAGGAGGGAACTTGAGAATCAAGCTCCAGTACAGTAATCAATAATCAGTTCTATAAAAAGCAAGTATGACCTTGATGGTGAGAAAATATCTTAACATTTCAGAACCACTCAGAGAAAAGGAAAGCAATTAACCAACAACCACACCTGCTTCTGAGAACAGTGACAGTTATTCACTGAGGTCTTGGGGGCCCTGTTCCCACTCCAATGAAAAGGGCGTGGTTTTCAAGTTTGTATGCACCCTGGTGATTAGAAGTAGTTGTCCTTTTCTAGTAACTCCTACCTCAACGAATAACTGTAAGACAAAAATTGCATTAAATATTTTCATGCTACACTTGAAAATACTTTTCAATTTTGTACTCCATTGTTCTTTTAAAGATTAACAATTCTCCAGATAAATCTCTTGTCCAAATTGTTCTTTTTCATTTCATTAATAAATTTAAATGGAGGTAATAGCACTATAGCCAGTTTTCATTTTCTAAAAATATATTTGAATACCAGTAATAACATTAAAAATCTCAACAGCACAATCCTAGTATTGGGCATTAATCTTACTGTTTTCAGTGAATCTTCTAAAAATTAAGTTCTTCAGATTGAACTGATTATATTCCTTTCCAGACAAAGGTATCATGGTATCCTCTCCATAGACTTTAGTTATTTTAAGACTCTCAAGCTTCTTTATTATTAAGTCTAAGCACATTCTTTTCCTAAGCAACTGCGGTAAACCTCCTTTATACAATACAAATTATCTCAAACTCAGCTGCATTCTCATAAAATTAAATCCTAATGTCTGTTTTCTTCTTTCCTTCCATCTTTCTGTCTTCAATCTCAAAAGGCTATGTAACTGTCTTAGAGAACAATTTAGGTCTTAATCATCTCAGTTTCCAACATCACTATACATACATTATCCTAAGAACCACTGAATCAATTCTTTAATAAAAAAATGTATTTGAGATTCTAAACTTCAATGCAAAAAATTTTTTAATGCAACTGTAATAAAGCAAATTCAAAAGGACTCCTGAATTCACCATGTCAACACCACTTTGAAATGTTTTCTGACCTATATTAGGACGGTTTGAATGACTATAACAGCTGCAAGTTCCCTGAGGTTGCAAAATAGGTACTTGGTTAAAGGTTATTTGAATCACCTTTCAAAATAACCTACAGCACAGGAGCAGCATGCAAAGCAAAAACTTCCAGGCTATTGTTAGCATTATTTAAAATGTTTCAGAACTTAGCAGTTTATAGGTCAGCTTAATTCTTTCATTTCCCTATTTTGTAAAATGTATTGGTCCTGTTCAAGTATCTACCACCAAAAGGGGGGGAAGGAAGCTCTTTATGTCAGGATATGAAATAAAAAACATTACAAATAACATCTTGTCAGCACAAATTCTTTTGTTTAAGCCCCAGAAATGTGTCTGCTGTTAGGGTATTTTGGTTCAAATTTCCCCTAAAACCGGGTAAATTACACTTCACTTCCTCTCCTAAATTTACTTCTTATAAATCACATTATACTTCACAGCTATCTCGCTGTGTACTGAGTATAGTACAAGATAAATAGGCAAGAACCTAAATCATTCTATTTGGAGCTGCTAGTAGCCTTTTAAAATATACTGTCTACTCATTATTTGCCCAATAATAGCTTGATGTTTATTTTCGTAAAGCACAACATTCACAATCTTTAAAAACTATACAGTTGTTTTACCTTTTATGTTAATGTAAAGCAAAAATGGTGAAATACTCTATAATGCCATGTCAAGGGGTTATTATCCTTTGCTCACTACCTTAGTTCATTTTCAACATGAATGCCCCTTCTCTTCCCACTTAAAGAATGCAAAAAAAAAATTTACTGCAAAATTTAATCTTTTTGTCCTCTTCCTCCAAATACTTACTGAGATGAGAGGCAACATACCACCTCCGAATGATACTAAAATGCAGCACATCCAATCTCACAAATATTTGTGGAGTTCTATGCGCATACCATACAAACATCCAGAATCAAGATCCTAAAACAATCAATGTGGATGAAAAATATTTTATGATGGGCATTAAAATTTCATACTGATACTACATACTTAGAAGACACAAAGTGAGTGTGAGTAGAATGAAGTAGGATTAAGACTTCTGAGGAAAGGTAAAACTTTTACGACAAGATTGGTAGAAACAGGGAAGGGGACATAGTATAACTTAGGAAAGGACCCAAGTCTCTGGTTACATATCTCTGGTGAAGACTTGACCATGCTGAGAATTTCAGATCAGTTCAGATGCAATAAAAGCTCTTAGGAAATTAAAAGTATAATAGTAGTCAGGAAACAACTCTTTGCTCCCTGAGAGAAAACAAACACAGTTGACCCTTGAACAACAAGGAGCTAAGAGGCACATACTCCCCCACCCAACACACACACACACACACACACACACACACATATACATACATACATACATACATACATATACACGCAGTTGAAAATCTGTATATAACTTTTGGCTCCCCAAAACTTAAGTTGCCCCTCGGTATCCGAGGGGGATTGGTTCCAGCCCTCCCACCCCCACAGATATCAAAATCCTCGATGCTCAAGTCCCCCTTATAAAATGTAGATCAACGCATAGTCAGCCCTCTGCATCTGTAGACTCCCAACAATGAATCAAAAACAGTAGAGGCATTTATTTTTTATTATTATTATTATTATTTTAATCCTCACCTAAGGATATGCTTTTTTGATTTTTTTAGAGAGAGAGAAACATTGATGTGAGAGAAACATCAACTGGCTGCCTCCCATTATGTTCCCTGACCAGGGATCAAACCAAGAACCTAGGTATGTGCCCTGACAGGCAATCAAATCCACAACCTTTTGGTGTAGGGACAATGCTCCAACCAACTGAGCCACCAGGCCAGAGTGAGGCATTTATTTTTAAAAGTCCATGTGTAAGTGGATCTGGGTAGTTCAAACCCATGTTGTTCAAGAGTCAAAAAGTATTGTCATATTGGTGGTCATATTGGTGGGCATTTCTGATCTACTGAGCAACTCCATAATTACCAACAAGTTTCACAAAGAATCTCTCAACTTATTAAATCCTGATAAATTCTTCTCCCTTGTAAACAGATGAATTTATTAACTAAACTAGAGACCCAATGCACGAAATTCATGCAAAAAGGGGCTCAACCCTTGCAGCCCCAGCTTCATCCGGAAGGTTGTCCAGATTTTTTGTTCTGCTGTTCGGTCTAATTAGCATATTAGCTCTTTATTATATAGGATTCTACTTGTTGATGACCTCCAAATGAAGATCACATCTCACTAGAAAAACAAGTCAGCCCTAGCTGGTTTGGCTCAGTGGATAGTCAGCCTGCAGACTAAAGGGGTCCCAGGTTCAATTCCAGTCAAGGGCACATGCCTGGGCTGCAGGCCCAATCCCCAGTAGGGATCATGCAGGAGGCAGCCAATCAATGATTCTCTCTCATCATGGATGTTTCTATCTCTCTCTCTCTCTCTCTCTCCCTCCCTCTCTGAAATCAATGAAAATATATTTTTTTAAAAATGAAAAGAAAAACAATTCAAAGTATAGTTTATGACTTAAATTTGAAGTGCTTTGTATCCAAAAAGATCTAAATTATTTTAAGTTAAACCAATCACCAAAAGGAAACTTGTTTGTAACCACACATGTGGAAAGAAGAATAATGTCACTAGAATCTATTGTTTCTCCATCATATCCTTCCCAATTTGCTGACAAATCCTGCTGATGACTCATATCCTTCTGCAATAACCAGTCACTCTGTTCCCTCATGATATGCTTTTCACCAATAATGGAAAAGCAGAAAACACATCAATTTGTTTTGCTACTAAAAACAGTAAATATCCACATATGCATATAAATACAACTTACAAACATTGTGGTGGTACAACCTAGCGAATATTTCCTATAAAAGAGTGCAAGGAAAAAGCTATGCTTAAATCTCAACTAAGACTAAAGGATGACTAGAAGAAAGCAGACCTGATTGTAAATTTGAATTCTTGTCAAATGATACATTAGTACAGAGCCAACATTTTTTACCACTGCAGAAATAAAAATATAAAGTAATTTATCTGGTCTGCTAAAGTAAATATATCATGTGTGTATTTTATGCCAAAAGAATTAACATTTTCTGAGAAGAATGAAATTTCAACCCAAAAATACTATGAAAGGAATTAAATACACCAATTCCCTAAAGGTAAAGACTGTTCTAACGGTCAAAATATTTTTTTAAAACAGACTCAACTAGCAAAAAAAGGTTAGTCTTAAAATTCTCTACAGTTTAAAACGGCAATGACATGCAATGTAAATTTATATTCAAATAATGAAATTTAGTTTCTAGGCCACTTAAAATAGAATGGATGCTGTGTTACAGAACCTATGGGACAGAAATCCGTTCAGGCAAACAAAAACCATTTGTATTTATTATAGTCACATAACTGTTAGTATAATGCAGAGATGGCGAACCTTTTGAGCTCAGTGTGTCAGCATTTTGAAAAACCCTAACTTAACTCTGGTGCCGTGTCACATATAGAAATTTTTTGATATTTGCAACCATAGTAAAACAAAGATTTATATTTTTGATATTTATTTTATATATTTAAATGCCATTTAACAAAGAAAAATCAACCAAAAAAGTGAGTTTGCGTGTCACCTCTGACACGCATGTCATAGATTCGCCATCACTGGTATAATGTGTCAATTCCTCATAGTCATTTTTCTGGAAAAGATTTAGTGCCAGTAAATCTATACCGACTGAACAGATAACGCAGGGAAAACCACCTAAGACATTGCAGGAGAAGAGTCATTTTCTCACCTGGGTAACTGTGGAAAGTAGACAAAGCCTACAGTGCTGTAAAGCTTCTTTAGTAGAGTGGAGGTGCTAGAGTAGTGACAGTTTCTGGTACAGCATAGACCTCTACAACTCTAAGGAACAACAGATTTACATACAATAGCCACTTGACCACTACACCAAGCAATCCAGCAAGTCTTCAAATCCCTACAGTAGCCAGGAAGTCAAAGGAGCTAGAGCAGTGGTTCTCAACCTTCCTAATGCCGCGATCTTTTAATACAGTTCTTCATGTTGTGGTGACCCCCAATTTCATTGTTACAAATTGAACATAATTAAAGCATAGTGATCAATCACAAAAACAATATGTAATTATATATGTGTTTTCCGATGGTCTTAGACGACCCCTGTGAAAGGGTCGTTCGACCCCCGAAGGGGTCGAAACCCACAGGTTGAGAATCGCTGAGCTAGAGGATGTGGTTTAGTCAACAAGACAAAAGATAACTAGAAAAAGCTAAGACACCTCTACACATAAACTAGTTCTGAAGTTGAAAATAGATTTTAAAAAGGCTCTTCTAATATCCCAGATTAATAGACTCAAATCACCACTTCCCAAAGTAATTATAACTAGTGGCATCCACTGTTCATTTAACAAATCCAAGTACAAAATTATCTGAATTGTAACATCAAGGGCTCTTACCTTTAAAACTTAGAGAATCGTCAGTTTCTATATAACCCAACCAGTGTCTTAAGAAAAACCTCAACGCAGCAACATCCCCAAAAAAGTAAAAAATGTATGCAAGTACCTGAAGTACCCTTAAAAAAAAATTAACCCAGTGGGTGCGCCTAGGTGTTTGAGCGTTGACCTATGAACCAGAAGGTCTCAGTTCAATTCAGGTCAGGACACATGCCTAGGCTGAGGGCTCAGTCCCCAGTAGGGGTCATGCAGGAGGTAGTCGATGATGTTAATGTTTCTCTCTCATCAATGTTTCTATCTATCTCTCTCCCTTCCTCTTTCTAAAAATCAATAAAATATGTATTTTTTTAATTTTACATTAAAAAAATTAAAATTCAAGCAAAAAAAAAAAAAAAAAGGCTGACTTCCTTAACATCTACTTAACTCCTACACAGCTCCCTATAAACTGACTAGAGTTAACTAAAAGAAAAGTTTACCAGAGATTTAAGCCCCAAGGGGAAATTTATTTTATCCTCTATCATTTATTTACTGATACTGTTTAAGTTGGATCCCAAAACCTGGGATTCAACAATTGATCTATAAATCAATTTCCTTATCTGTAAAACTGAAAGCATGCCACTTACTCACAGGATTATTATGAACTGTAAATGAGATGATTTGTGATTGAACACAAAGGAAATGATCTCAAGAAAGGAATACTGAAGCCTAAGCATAATGTTGGGACTTCACAAGTAGTCAAGACCTCAAGAATTCTACCACTGCTCCTCTCACCATAACTAAGTCTGCCATGTTAAACTATGGATCCTGATTTCAAGTTACGAAAATATTTTAAAGATCCCCAACTTCTATGAATAGTACAACTAATGGTATAGCACTGAAAGAAATCTGCCAAACTTAGGTTCCACTCTTCCAAGAGCAACAGCTAAAAATTTATCTACTGCTCCTCTGCATCTTATTTGTAATGCTTTTTTCGAGGCTTCACTGGTTACCAATCACAACTTCCAACAAAAAGAAAGTACAGTCAAATCCTGTAAAATAAATTTCTACTAAATTCCAATTTTGTGCCTCAAAATCATAGTGTTCTGTAACTACTGCAGAGAGAAATATTACCTTTGAAAGACAGTAAAATGTTAATTTTAAGAAACATAAATCTTACCTTGTACACAAGTAAAATACAGTGGGGCCTTGACTTACGAGTTTAATTCGTTCTGAGACCGAGCTCGTTAAGGAGCTCGTTAACTCAAATTACTCTGTCAACTCAATGCAAAAAATCGGCAGAGAGACAGCTGGTATCTCAAAAAACTCATTAGTCGGGACACTCGTAAGTCAAGGCCCCACTGTATAAATAGGGGCTTTCAAGACCTTTTAAGAAAATTATGTGCATAAGCATTCAAACATTTACTCTTCCCTAATGCCATCAAAGTTCACTGATGTAAATGGTTTCTGCCTATAAGTCTGGTTCGTTCAAATTAAATATTACTTGACTGACTCATGGAGGGAGTGGTTTGACTTTTGCTATTTTGAGTCAGAATATACCAGGTCCAGCAGTTCTAAACAATTTCTCATTTGTATAGGTGTTCTAAATTCCTAGCCTTTTCCAGGTACTAAATGTAACAAACTGTTGCCTTAGTAAAAAAGTCTTAATGGTAATAATACTTTAAATCTGTATTTCAATGTATAATTAACAAAGTGCTTTCATATATATTTTCTCACTTGCTGTTCACAATCTCGAGGAGGAAAATACCCAACACGGCTGAACGAAGACTTTAACAAAGAAGTGACTAGAACTAGCTGACTCGTAGCCCCCCAAAATAAAAAACATAAAAGGCAAAAAAAAAAAAAAGAAAAAAAAAAGATATAAAAATAAATAAATAAACAAACTTGGATTTGTAAACTGAAAGAAAAAAAAAAAAACATAAAAGGCTGCTGAGTTTCTTTAATCAGACTTTCCTCTCCCAGACATATTCCAGGTGCCTCATAAAAACTCTGTCTCAAAGCACACATCCTGGGGCCCCAGGAGAGTTTCAAGGCATAATCTCCACCCACATAAAACCCTTGCTTAGGTCCTGAAGAGCCTCCAAGTCAGCATCTCCTAAATGATCCCCTTGCCTCCAGCCATTTACTCTTTTCTGTAACTTCAACATCTCTCACCTGTACAAGCTGACAGGTCACTGTGTGGTAAAACACCCCAAAGTGAGACAACCTAATGTGAAGAGAGTAATTATATTTTGGAAAAATCAAGCACTTTGGAGTCAGAAAGACCAGAATTTTTAATCCAATTCCTATTATCTTTTGACCTAGAACAAGTTATTTCTTTGAGTCTTTTCATCACTTTAAGTCAGTGAGGGCTCATCACTGTATCCCTAGTGCCTGGCAAATAGAAGCCACTCAATATGTGCCAAATAAATATAAATGAAGACACTTACCACCTTTTAATAGCTGTGAGAATTAAATGGGAGTATAGAAAGCACCTGGTGCATAGTAGGCACTTAATACTAATTAATCCAGGTCCCCAATGAATAATAACAGTATTATTTATTATCTTTAAAAACAGAGGGCATGCCAGTGATTAAGAAAAAGAATGCTCTAAGAAAATTATAATTTGGCACATCACTGCTTTTGCCTGTGATTCTATTATGTCTACCTAACTCCGGTTTATCATATTGAAAAACTCCCAACTTCTAATAAAAGTCTCATCGTTAAGGTGTAAAATCCATATAAGGCACTCTTTATCAAGAACCCCTACCTTCTACAATACAAGAATCTGAGAAAAGTCCATGATAGTGATTAGTTCATTCACAATCCAGTAAGAAACAACTTTTAAAATGTCAGAATTCTGGCAAACAACTTCTCACCATCTTCACCAACACAATGGTATACTGACAAGTGATTCTGAAACCTTAATCAAGTACCCTTTCATAGCCTTAATTTCTTTTTGCACATGTAACGAAGCATAACTTCACCCACTTCCTATCTGAAACTGCTGTAATACAGAGTATGGCAGCAAACAACTACCATATCCGAGTCCAGCAGTGGTTGTCGTTTGCTGACTCCAGACAGACAAGCAGCATTTGCTCAACGCCTACAGTGACGCTAGAACTGCTAGACACTTTGTATGTCCCTTCACAAATTCCAGAAAATAAAAAACTAGCCTATGGTTCTTCGCCATCATCATTACATCATAGCAGCAGCAGCATTATTTCCTAAGAGCTCTTCTCCAGATGATTAGGAAAGAGCCACCATCTAAAAATATGCCTTTCAATTTTTAAAAATAAAATACCTTTCACCTCCCCTGAAAAGCTAACGATACTTTACCAAAGAGTCTATGCAGCTGAACACTCTAAAGGCAAAAGCCTAGGATCCTGGGCAATAAGACAAGTTTTAGGTAGCTCTCACATCCCCGGACTAAAATGGGGTGACAACCACATCCTTGACAAGTTGAGAAATTTATGTAGATGGCCTGAAAGGGGAGGGGGGGGGGGCGCAGATAGAAGGGGTTTGGAAAAGCACATTCTTTTAAAAACCCCAGAACTAGGAAGTGACAGCGCCACTGGAATATACTCCTCTGCCCTTCTCCTCACACTTGGACCCCAGAACCCAGGGACCAGCCGCTCCCGGGAAGAGCCCCCTCGCTCAGGACGCCGGGACCCGCTGCCGCCATGCAGCTCCCCAGGAGAGCCTCCAGGACGCCGGCCCACACTCCGGACAGACGCGGGGACACCCTGCCACCGCCCTCCCCGGCCACGCACCGTCGCCCCGCACTCACTCCTTCCCACACGCGGCCCCACAGGCCTCTCCTCCTGCACCGTATCCTCCCCACACCGTCCACAGACACGGCCCCCCGCACACTCTCCGGCGCACGCTCCCCTCCACGCTGCCCCCAACTACCTCCACCCACACCTTCACACCCCCGGCCTCTTCCCTCGCCCCGCATGCACACGCGGCCCGCTCCCCAGCTCACGCCTCACCCCTTCGCGCACGCACATTCTCCCCCGCCCACACCCACCACATTCTTACACACACACGGTTCCCCCGCCTTCCTCACCCACCCTCCTTCTCCACGCTGCCCGGCCGCGCCGCGCTCCCCCTCCCGGCTCCGGCCGGCCCTCCTTCCGGGGACGTGTCTCGGGCCTGCGCTAATGGCTGCGGCGCCTCCCGCCCTCCCTTCCCCGAGGCCCCGGGGGCCGGCGCGGGGGCCGCCCGGGAGCAGCGCACTCACGCTGGCGAGCTGGGGCCTGGGCATTGACGTCCGGCGGAGGCGGGAGCGAGGAGGCGCCTCTCTCCTCAGTCACCTCGGCGGCGGCGGCGGCGGCGGTAGCGGTGGCGGCGGCGGCGACGACTCCCCCCCAGCCTCGGCGCGCGACACCCGGCCCGGCCCGGCGGCGGCGGCGCGTGTCCACGAGTCCGTCTTGCTGCTGCTGCTGCGGCCGCCGCGGCGTCTCCTGCTGCCCCCGCTGCCCCCGCTGCCGCCGCTGCCCTGTGGCGTCGCCTAGTGCCGTGCCCGGCCGCCGCTGCCACTCCAGCCGCTACCGGACGGACGACGGTTACAGCCCCACGATCGCGCCTCCGCCACCACCGCTGCGCGCGCAGCCGGAACCAGCTCCCGCCGCCGCCCCTCAGGGGGCGCTGCGGGGCGCGGCGCGCGCCCGTCGGCCCGCCCACCGCGCCCGCTGACTGGCTGGCCGGCCGGCGCGGGGCGGTGGGGCCCGCCCACTGCCCCGCCGGGCGCTAACCCACTGCCCTCGGCGCCTCGCCCGCTTCTTCTCGGCCTTCGTTCCTCTCTGCTCCGCTGGCTGCGGAAGCGCACCCACGTGACCCGGGAGGGCGCAGGAGGCGGCCCGGGGAGCCGCTCGCCCACGCCCGTCCCGCCCGCTCGCCCGCACCTGGGCTGGGGAGGGGGCCGGAGGCCGCCGGGTGACCTGCGAAGGGCGCAGGGCTTTCCCTGCGTCCCGGGCGGCGGGCCTGGGGCCAGGTCCTTTGGGGTGAGACAGCGACCGAGCCCTTTGCGTGGGGATTTCCAGCTCAGAAGTGAGAACCGGGACAGCTCACTTCTTGGCTGCCCTTCCTCGAGGCCCCGAGTAAATGGCGGGTGCGTCTACAATTGCAAAGGAGGTTTCTGCGCCTCCCCCACAGCCCTGCCGCCACTCACACCCGGACCTAAGAACCCTCCCTGCCGGACCAAAATTCAAACTTCCCGGATGTAGCATCTTGGGCAAGTTATTTCCTGTCTGTCTGAGTATTCTCAAACATTAAAGAGAAATAGTTATCAGCTACCTCGCGGGGCTCTTTCCACATATCAATGATGTAACCATGAAAAAAAAATAAAGCCTGATGAAGAGGAGACCCTGAGTTTCAAGGTTTCTAACCTAATGTCCCTTTTAAGGACAGGGATTGATTATCCTCGAGATTAAACCATTCTCTCCTGCATTTGAGAGACGGCCAGAAATTATTTAATTACTTGTCAGACTATGCAGAATGTGGTCGCCGGTGAGCTGAGGCTGGTCTGGGCTCCTGCCAGGTGGCAGCCAGAAAGGCACTGGAAGCTGGTGGGGCACAGACGGGCTTACTCGTAAGGGGGCTGCTGTCTCCCCTTTCCACCCCGGGAAGTCTCCCCTCCCTTCCCAGAACGAGCACCTATTAGAAGGGACTGCTGTCCCTGGGGCTGCCCCTCCCGTCACCCAGTTACCACCGCACACCTATTCGTCTGGCCCCGTGGGGAGGAACACTGGTCAGTAGTCATCGAGAGGCCTTCCACCCAAGGTGCGGGCATTGCGTCTGACCGGAAGGCTCCCATTAGAGCTCAGCAGTGAAAAGAAAGGTCTTATGACTCAGCCGCATCAAGCCCCAGCACAGGACCCAGGGTGTTCACCACCAGCAGGTGGCCCAGGAGGGGGTATTCCAGGGCAAGGCTGGGGCAGGGCTGTGTGGGAGTCGAGAGGCCTTGAAGCAAGAGGGACTGAAGATGAGATTCAGCGCCCTGGGGTGAGGAGCACAGGCTCAGCTGCCACGTGCACGCTGCCCGCCTCCAGCAGGCGTCATTTTCCACTTCCCCCAAGCGCAGACTGGAAACAGACAGCTATCTCTTCTGCAAAACTTTTGCTGAGTCTCTTGGTTATTATTCATTCTTCTGCTAAAATTTCAAAACACCTTATGCAATCTCCTGTCATCGCATTTATAAATGCCTATTTTCGTGATTCTCTCCCCTACTTAAACTGACCTACTTGGCACAGTCCAGTAGACTGCTGAACAAATGACTGACGGAGGACTATTCCAATTAGCCGTCAGCCTGGCCCTAAAATGTCAGTAAATAATATAATAACATGAGGGTAACAATAATGGCTACGATAATGGCTACCATTTACGAAGCATCTGCCCTATGCTAAGCCATGGGCAAGGTGTTTTAAAAATATATTATCAAGTTTATGCTTCAAAATAACCCTATGAAAAAGGTATTATTATCCTCATTTTAAAAGGGGTTGAGACTCAGAGAAATGAAGTGACAGAAGCAGGATTCATTCAGCCCAGGTGTCTTTCTCAAGCCCAAATAAGCATGCTGTTAGTCTCTGACTCCAGTCAATAACTGGTGCCCCTCAGAGTCACCTGGAATCCCTTTTGAGATGTTGGAAATAGCCTCCTGCGAGAGCAAAAGGCCTGAGACCATGGCACCACCAACTCCCCACACCATGCACGACCTCCTCCAAACGGTTCCCGAGGAAGACTGCACACCTCGAACAGATCAGGAGTTGGGCTACAGGTGCCTAGTTACAGCGAGAACTACCCTTAGTAGTGAGTTTTACACGTAAGTGCCCTGAGCTTATCCAGTGCCTTTGCCGAAGCATTCCAAGTGCCATTAGCTTATTAATCCTCCCAGTGCCCATGTGAGGCAAATGGGTGGTATTCCTGGCTGATTTTATAGAGCGGAGCCTTAGCCCCTTTATAGCAGGAGCTGTGTGGGCCTGCCACACATAGGAGTTAGAAAAAGAAGTAATGGTGGTGTGACAAAGAAACCAAAATCCTGGGAGAAGTGGTTTGATACAGAAGTGGGGACACAAACCAGCTGCCTGGTTCATACTATGGGGCTCCAGACGGTTCCATCTGGCATCCTGGCATTGCCATTTATTTGCTGGGTAACTTTGGGAAGTTACTTAATCCAGTTTTAATTTCCCCATCTGTAAACTGAAAAAGGAAACACTACTTAGCTCATAATGCAGTTTTGAGTGTGTAACTCAGCACCATACTGGACAGAGTAAATGTTCAATAAATGTTAACTATTAATACAGTTATTAGACTGGTCTCTGGCATTGTGGAATAAATAAATGGGATGAGTTTTGCTACAATTGGCTCTATAGAGTTTATTTCAAAATTGCAGGCTCTGCTACTTACTATTAGTTTTGTGACCTTGGACAGGTAGATTGCTTAACTTCATGAGTGAACCTCTATTCTCCTCTGTGAAATAGGGTTGCTCTGAAATGAAGATCTTCAAAGTGCTTTATAAACTGCCAAGCACTATACAAACATTAACTTGGTTTGTACTATGACTGTACAGGAATTCCAGGTCTGCCCCTTAAATTCCGGACTTCTAAAGTTTCCTCTTGTGTAATATGGGCAAGGTGATCACATCTCTCTCAGGGAGGGTGTTGTGAAAAAAATTAAATAACTAAAGACAGTATATTTAAAGTACCTAGCACCGTGGGAGGTGGTCCATACATGTTACTTCCCTACCCTTGATAAGTGTTGTTTTCCGGTGTCCTAAAGTCAAGGAGGCCACAGGGTGTGGTGGGAAATTAGTGGAACCAATAGAGCAGCGATCACTCCTGGCTCTGCTACTGTGTGACCTTGGGCAAGTTACCTAACATCGCTCATCTTTCAGATTCCTTGCCTCTAACTTGAGACAGGGCATGCCTACATTGCAACGTTTTAGGAAGATAAGACAGACTGACCCAGCGCAGACCTTACCTCACAGTAGGGGCTTGCTCAGTATGTGGGATCCACTCTCAAGGAAAAGAGCCAGTTGGAAGCAACGACCAAAATTCCCCAACCCGAAACCAAATGGGGTCATGAGCTGCAAAATAGGGGATCCAGGCTCTACAAAGTTCAGCTGAGCTTGGAAGGGCCCGACGAGGATCCAACCCAGGACTACTTCGCTTTCCCGGACCCGGCCAGTGGAGTGGTCAAGAGAAGGCCCTGAGCGGACCCAACCCTCCCCAAGTGATAGCTGGAAAGGAGGAGGCAGGGGGGGAGGGGGGGCGGGAAGGAATGTACTGATTCACCGCCCCACCCATCCCCTGCCTCTAATCTCTCTTCCGGCATTTACAGCCCTCTTGCACTGGGTGGAGGCGGAGGGGCAGGGCGTCGGTTACGGCCGGCTGCAGGAAGCCCCCTTGCCAATCAGCTTCTGCGGGAAACCCCTGGGAGTCGTGCACACACCCCGGCAGTTAGCTCCTAGCAACCTCCCTGCACGAAATTGGTGGGGAGCCCAGCGGGGGATGGAGAGGAGCTGTGAATTCCGGGAGACTCCGGGGTGCGGCCGCGGGCGGAGAGTTCCCTCCCCGGGTGCGGGTAGGAGCTGGAATGCTGCGGCTCCATCTCCGATCTCCGAAGGGCCTGAGCGCCGGGAAGGCCGCGACCTCTTTGGAGACGCTTCCCGCGGCCAATCAGCTATTGGGATCCCATCTCCACCGCCGTCAGGTGCAACTGGATTTCAGCCAGAAATCCAGAAGGGAAACGACCTCAGGAACTGGGAGCGAGGGAAGGGGAAAAGTTGAGAAACGTGGCTCCACTTCCTGTTTTACCTCTGTAAAGAGGAGGCAACCGCGGCTCGGAGTGCGGCATCTGCTCTAGGAGGTACTGGGAATTAGCAGCGCACTCCAGTCTGGCTACGCTGCCTTCTGGGTTCAGTTCACAGCATTGTGCGATACCTCCAGACTTAGTTTCCCCATCTGGACGTTGGAAAATATCAGAGAATTTATTAACAACGGAAACAAAAGCTGTTGGAAAATCTCCCTACACAACGAAGGGATTAGGAGGTAATGAGGTTCACAGCTAACATTTTACTAGTGCCAAGCACTGTTCTAAGCACTTTATATGTATTAACTAACAGAATTGTCACAATAATCCTAGGAGGTGGAAATGATTATCCTCATTTTACAAATGGGAAAACAAGTGAATAACAGCAGAGCCAGTTAAGCGAACTTGACCAAGGTCACCCAGATAGTAAGTACATGATAGAGGCAGGATTTGATCCCAGGGAGTATTTATCCAGGACCACCCCCCCACCCTCGCCCCACCCCCCCCCCACACACACACACAAACACACACAGCCTCAACCACTGTGCCCTCTACTTCTCAAATGAGAATGTGGTTACAATCTACCTACATCCTGGATGTTAGTTTAACAGTGTAAGCTCTTTTCATTATGGCAACCTGTTTCAGAGTGACTTAGATTATCTGTTTGTGTATAAATGTTTAATATATGCTCTCTGCCTGTGATAATGTTTCTACACACTGAGACATCAAAGCACCAGGTTAAACGGGGCAATCAAGGTCACGTTGTGAAATTGAGAGCACTCCTTCCCTGGCAGGTGCACAGTTGTCTTAATTCTGTCAGGTGCTATGGCCAGAATCTTGACTTTTCCTCCACAGTGGGTTCCATTTTACCTCACAGAACCTCAAGTACCCATCTCCACACCAGTGATCCTAACTCGCCTACTGCTGTGTTTTTCAAGGATACTGAAAAGATGGCCCTGCCCGCCCTGCCCCCACCCCCCCAAAAAAAACAACATCCTCAGCTTTGTGTGCATATAAAACTGCACAGTTCAAGGTTTCTTTCTTGGTTTAAAGCCAAAAAATATTTCATCTTTTGTTCAAATGTAAACATCATGAGAGAGAAAAAAATAAACTGGGCCTCACCAGTCATTTTTATGGAATGAGAATGAGATGATCAGATCCTCCCTAAAAATGAGGAAGAGCAGAAGGACTATGAACTTACCCAAATTAATGTCTAAGAGAACCTAAGAAGTCAGTTAGTGCAACCCCTCCTTTTATAGGCCCAGGTGAAGCAAAAGAGTTTTCCAGGCCAAGCAGAGCTATTGAGAAGGGGGGAGGGGAAAACCATTGTGGGAAGGGAACAGAAGGCAGGCAGAGGGACGAAAGATTAGATGAGCTTCAATGTCAGAAGGCTTTCCTTCTAGTTGTGTTTTAAAAAATTTCCCCTGCTCCCAGCCTTAAAAATGGTGTGTGCATTTTATGATACGTAAATTATAGTTTAATAAAGCTATTAAAAAATAAGATGAGTTCTTTTTTATTGATTGATTTGAGAGAAATATCAATTTGTGGTTCCACTATTTATGCATTCATTGGTTGATTCTTTTTTATATATATCCTAGAGGCCCGGTGCACGAATTCGTGCATGGGTGCAGTCCTGATGGGGTGGAGGCGGGCCTGGACTTGATAGGCCCTCAGGGCAGGCGGTGGGAAGCCCTTGCTGGCCGGGATTACAATCCATTCCGCTGACATTCGCTCAGGTTGTTGGGAACCACCTGGTGGCCGCTTTTATATTGTTTCTTCCTTGCGGAGTGTCTATGGAGGGGAAGCGGCCATAATGCTCCAGGCTGACTTCCAGGAAGCCTGTGGGCTGTTAAGATCCCTCGGTGCCTGGCCTGTTCTCTGGAGATTGGACTTGCAGGAATACTGAGGGAGTCAGTGGCTGCTGCCGGGCTGGTGGGCCACCAGGACAGGTCTCAGCTGAGTGGCGCTCCTGCTATCAGAGTGCACTGACCACCAGGGAGCAGCTCCTGCATTGAGCGTCTGCCCCCTGGTGGTCAGTGCACATCATAGCGACTGGTCATTCCAGTCATTCTGGTCATTTGGTCACTTAGGCTCATATATATATATATATATATATATATATATATATATATTGATTTCAGAGAGGAAGGGAGAGAGATAGAAACATCAATTATGAGAGAGAATCATTGATTGGTCACTTCCTGCAGGGATGGAGTCTGCAACCAAAGTACATGCCCTTGACCAGAAATGAACCTGGGATCCTTCAGTCTGCAGGCCAACACTGTATCCCCTGAGCCAAACCAGCTAGAGCCATTGGTTGATTCTTGTATATGCCCTGACCAGGGATCGAATCTGCAGCCTTGACATATTGGAAAGACGCTGTAACCAACTGAGCAATCTGGCCAGAGCTAATAAGATGAGTTTCTTATAAATGTTTTTATTTATTTATTTTTTTTAATATATTTTATTGATTTTTCACAGAGAGGAAGGGAGAGAGATAGAGAGAGCTAGAAACATCGATGAGAGAGAAACATCGATCAGCTGCCTCCTGCACATCCCCCACTGGGGATGTGCCCGCAACCCAGGTACATGCCCTTGACCGGAATCGAACCCGGGACCTCTCAGTCCGCAGGCTGACGCTCTATCCACTGAGCCAAACCGGTTTCGGCCTTATAAATGTTTTTAATTAGAGAGATGAATGCTTAATAAAGTAAAAGTCCCTAAGATCATACCCAGAGAAAGAACCACTATTAACAATTTGTATTATATTGTTCCTCCAGACTTTTCTCTGTACATTCATAGGTTTTCTGTGTATTTATATATGTGTGCATGTGTGTGTTGAAAAGAAATGGGTTTCTCTTAATATGTCTTGGACAGTTTTCTATGTCAGTACATTTATATCTACCTTATTCTTTTTTTTTTCTTTTAAATTTATTTATTTATCTAGAAAGAAAGAAGGGAGAGAGAGAAACATTGAATTGTTGCTCAACTTATCATGCACTCATTGTTTTCTTCCTGCATGTGCCTGGACTGGGGATTGAACCCAAAACCCTGGCACATTGAGACAATGCTCCAACCAACTGAACCACCGACCAGAGCTACCTTATGCCTTTAAAGGCTGCCTACATAGTATGGCTGGACTATAATTTATTTAATAGGTTCTCTAGTGATAGATATTTGGATTTTTTCCAATATTTTACTATTATAAGCAATAATGCAGTGGACATTTTTTGCATATACATTATGGAACTCTTTTAGGGGAGTTCTGTAGGATAAGTCCCCAGATAAACTGTTCCTTTTAAAATAACATGCTTCATAAATTATCACTTGCATCCTATTCCAAACGGCCTGACATAAAGCCTGATTCTGATCAAAATCCTATAAAGTGCCTAGAATATAGTACACATTAAATATACAGTATGTTAGTTATTTTCATGATTAGTATGACAGTTATTTCACAATATTATTAGACTGGTGGGTAGAAGTCCATTCCTTCAGTCAACAATGATTGATGAGCTTCTGCTATGTGATGAAGCCTGAGACTCCAACAGTGAAAAGATGTAGACCCTGCCCTCAAGAAGTTGAGAGTCTAATTGTTGATGAATGTATTAACTGGCAATTACAACATTGTGAGATAAGCACTACAAAAGTGATCACCAGAGGGAGATAAGGAAGCAGAGAAAAGGGACCTTAACCAGCCTGAAGGAGGGGGGCAGGCAAGAGAGGGGCAATGAAGAAGAAGCAACAGTCTGAATCATCCCAAGGGATAACTAGTGAGCACCCCAGCCATCAGAGGTCTCCAAACAGAGGCCAAGACATCATCTCAAAGAAATACCGGTAAGAACAGTAAACCAAATCAGTGGTTCTCAAACATTCACCCTCAGACTGGGGAAAGGAGAAGAATAAGGATGCAGAGGCGACTTTTCATATGCTAAGTTTATTCAGTTTACGGGACAGTCTTTCATTCTGAGAGTATACCCTTCTTACTTTTTTTTTGGTATTAAAATGTCCTTCCTTTTATGAAGCAGTGGTTGTAACATGATAGTTGTTTTCTTTCATGGTGTTGTTTGGCCAAACTAAAAGCTGACAACTATATCTCAGTGCCCCTTCCTCATTTTTTGAAGTTTTGACTACTGATGGTGTCTAAAAATCAGAGGACCTCTGAGCCAGGTGGCTTCTAAAGTTCTTTCCATCCCTGTGGCCATAAGATACTTTGCTCAAAAGAGATTAAGACGTCCTGGCCAGTGTGGCTCAGTGGTTGAGCATTGACCCAAGAGGTATCCGGTTCGATTCCCTGCCAGGGCACATGCCATGGTTGTGGGCTCGATCCCCAGTAGGAGTGCATGTAGGAGGCATGTTCCTCTTTCATCCATGTTTCTATTTCTCTATTCCTCTCTTTCTAAAAATGAATAAAAACTTGTTTTTTAAAAAAGTGATTAAGGCTGACGCTAAATTGAGTTTGGAATCTGTGAGCCAAATCCTTTTCAACAGGCCTTGGGGTAAAAATAAATATGTATGACTCTAGCCAGTTTGGCTCAATGGATAGAGTGTCGACCTTCATACTGAAGTGTCCCGGGTTTGATTCCGGTCAAGGGCATGTACTGTGTTCAAGGGCATGTACCGCGGTTGCAGGCTCGATCCCAGCCCTGGTCGGGGTGCGTGTGGGAGGCAACCAATCGATGTGTCTCTCTCACATTGATGTTTCTCTCTGTGTCTCTTCCCCTCCCCTTCACTCTCTCTAAAAAAATCAATGGAAAAATATCCTCTGGTGAGGATTAACCAAAAATAAAATAAATACAAATAAGTATGTATGTATGTGTGTAAGTAAAAGAAAGAAAACAATTTAGTACCCTCTCAAATACTTTTACTTTTTGGTTCCCAAACCACATAAGAGTACCTCAAGTTTCCATATAGACTTGCTCCCCTGCCCCCTGGGAAATGCAGCAGCGAAGGAGAGAAACCACAGAAATAACAGATAGAAGTGATATGGGAAAAATCAATTTGGTGCAGTTTTCACAGACCTTTAAAACAGAGGAGTGATTTCAGCGATGATGGGGTTTCATGACCAGCGGCGGCAGAGCCTCTGATGGGAATGCGGGTGTTTTTTTGGCCTTTCTCTGAGTGGGTTGGAGGGGAAGGAAAATGGTTTTTCCCCTCCCCTTTCACTTATAAGAAGATGGAAGCAATGAAAAGCAAAGTCTCCTGTAATGTCCCATTAAGGAGGAACAAATGAAATGCAGCTCCCTGTAGCCAGAAAATGCAAGTCCTCAAACAGGCTCTGGGCAGGCTTTCCCTGCCCACGGCTGCAGGAACTAAATATTCACCAACACACCTGGTGCTGCTGTTACCATGGCGACTCCTCACCTTTTGCATTCCTTGACTTGGGGGTTGAGACTGGTTGGGGCACCTTTGAGTTTTCATGTTTTCCCTTGGCTTCTGAACAAGAAAAGGGGAGGAGAGGGAAGGACTCTAAATCAGTGTGCCTGCCGCCTCGGCCATTTGCTTCTCAGCTTGTGTAACTAGGCCTCCCTGGGTGAGAGGGCCCTGAAGCAGGTGAGGGAGCGGAAATAGCTCTGGCAGAGCCCAAAAGACCTAGGTTCAAACCCCAGGTCCTATTGAATCCATTTACTCATTCAACTAAGCCCTCCTCTGGGTCAGGCACTAGTGAGTACTGACAGAAGACTGAATAGCCAGCGTTGGCCCTCAGAGGCTGGGACAGCAGATGACCGACCACAGACCGATATGAAAAGTGATTTCACAGAGGCAGGTGCTGATTCTATCACTGCCTAGAGATAGGAGAGGGGAGAAATGATGTGAAACCCACACTGCACTGAGGACATTCTCAGGAAACTCCAGAAAGGATTCCTTCCCCTTGAGCCCACTATAGTTCAGCACGAATGCATCACATTAAAGGTGACAGGAATTGAGACTTGCACTTTGACCTCAGGCAAATCGGTTCACTTTCCTGAGCCTCAGTTTCCCCATCTAAAAACCAAAGCTAATAATAACTACCCTTGTGGAGGAAATTACATTAGTTAATGATGCAAAGAGCAAATCCACCCAGGTCCAAACCCCGACTCTCCAATGCCCAGCTGAGTGATCTTGAATAATTCTGAACTTTAACCCCTCTGAGTCTGAGTTTCCTCACCTGTCAAAGGGTAATCATAATCATACTAACTCTTTTTTTAATTTTTTTTATTGCTTAAGTTATTACATATGTGTCCTTATCCCCACATTACCCCCTATCCCCCCCACTCATGCCCTCACCCCCCTGGTGCCTGTGTCCATTGGTTAGGCCTATATGCTTGCATAGAAGTCTTTTGGTTGATATCTCCCCCTTACCCCCACCCTCCCCTACCTTCCCTCTGAGGTTTGACGGTCTGATCATTGCTTCTCTGTCTCTGCATACTAACTCTTAAGAGTGTTGCTAGAATTAGCTGAGATAATTCATGTAAACCGCATAGCACCAGCGTACAATAAAATGCTAGTTGCTTCTTATTACAGAATGAGAGCTGCTGATCCAGTGCCTAAGGTGTCCTGAGTCAGATATTAATTATTGTTACATGGCGCCTGGTTGGCACTGTGTAAATATTACTTTTTCGCCTTAACCTTAGCCTGTCTCCTAGGCTGAATGAAGGGGAGAGGGCCTGGGCCTGGTCCCATGGGCTCCTCTGGAGACTGAGATGGGGTAAAGGCAATGGGAGTGCGTCAGCCCTGATGCAATCGCAGGCTCATTGCTTGGCCCACTTCCTCCTCTTTGGGTGTTTACGGGAGATTGGATTCCACAGAAACCCTTGGAAGTATGCACTGACAGAAGGTGCGGGCAGCACACCAAATTGTCCCTGCTTTGGAGACAGTTTAGGAAGAAAGTGATACTGTACCTACCTGGGCCTCACGCGCCCTGGGCTCAGGGACAGAAGAAAGAGATACCAGGTGTTGAGTCCAGAAGGAGGGGCAGGGGAAGCAGGCTCAAGGAGGGAGGGACTAACCACTGGCTGATTGGTGCCAGGGCCGGCTTCCAGACCCAGGTCTTGGAGGCCCAATGAATAGGCCCTTTATCACTGAGTTTAGAAGCTCAGGGGAGGGAGCCACGGATGGGGTCTCAGGTAACCAGGAGCCTCAGAACAAGTTCAGAGGATCCTGTCCCTTCCTTTCCAGTAGAAATCCTAACTGGAGAGAGGGTTCTTTTAAGAACCTTGTTTTCCAGCCATTTGCCTGGGATCTTCATCAGTTCCGCAGCCTTGCTAGGTCACCCAGAGACATCCTGAGATGTGCCGTGTCAGTGGTAAAGAACATGGGCTTGTGTCCTGGCCAGATAGCACAGTTGGTTAGAGCATTGCCCCTCTCCACCAAGGTCGTGAGCTCAATCCCCTGATCAGGGCACATACTAAGAACCAACCAATAAATGCATAAATAAGTGGAACAACAAATCGATATTTCTCTCTCTAAGATCAATAAGTAAAAAAATAATAATAAATTTTAAAAATAACATGGGCTTGTGGCAGTCCATTCTCAGCTCTTTCAGGTACTGGGAGTCATGTCACCTCTCTAACTCTCAACTTTCTCATGTCAAATGGGATAATAAGAGTACGTAATGTCAGAGATAAAGCCCCACAGAACAGGGCCTGACAATTATAAAAGAACTCATTAACTATTAGATATTGTTATTTTTATTAAGACTCCGGGAGAGGCAGAGAAGAAAAGCACTCCAGCATCAGCTCCCAGATCCAAGCACTGGAATTCTCTAATGTTTAGAGACCCCCCTTTTTTTTCCCCTAAAGCTGGGGCTAATTGTCCTTCTTGCAATATCTAATGACTGTTTCTTGGTTATCAGGAAAGAATCAGACTTTCCCTCCCCCAGAGCTTTGAAACCCAGTATGCAAAGGTTGCTCAAGCTCCTGAGTCATTCAGCAAAACCGGCCCAAGATAATCAGTGGATCAAGGAAACTAGATGCAGAGTGGGGGAAACCCAGCCACAAAGTCTGGGCCTCCTCTTAGGGTAGTTCCCTTTGCTGGCCCCTAGGATGAGCTTTCATTCTGGTTCCATAAACAAGACAGCACCTGGCAGCTGAGCCCTTCCTAGACCCCCCAACCCCCATATACAAAATAAGACATTAATTATACCTGGGTTCCTACCCGCAGCCAGGCCTTCCCATAGAATCTTATTTGACACACACTCTTTGCCCTTGGACAAGCCCTCTTCTTCCCTCCACACCCCAGTCCTAAGGAGAGTTGACACCCTATCTCCCATCCTCCCTACCCACTCCTTTCTCAGCCCCTGTAACTTCTGCCCAACCGCTCCACTCCCATTACACTCATCAATGATCTTAATTGCCAAATCCAAAAGACTGTCTCCAGGCCTTTCCTCCTTGTCTTCTCTAAACACCTGCTGACACTCTCTTCTTTAAACTCTCCTTCCTGGACTTCTGAAGCCACAGCCCCCTGGCTCTCCTTCTCTCTCTGCGACTGCACTTTTTGGTACTGGCTGCTTTCCATCCCTTAAATGTTGTTCCTCAGCGGTTCTGCTCTTACTCCCCTTCTCTTCCTATTCTTCATGGCCCCTCCCAGGTTTAATCGGTGCCCAGGTCTTTTAACACCCACCTCTTTGCTGTTCCCAGACCATATCTCCAGCCCAGATCTTCCCCCAAAACGTCACCTGCCTACTGAGCAGCTCTTCTTGCATGACCCCAAGCACAACATGCCCAAAACTGAACTCTTTATCTCCCCGCAAAACCTGCTCTTTCTCCTGATCTTGATGAATGACACCACCTTTTACCCTGTTACGTAAGCCAGAGGCTCAAAGGTCACCTTGCCCTCTCCCCGCCCTGCCTACAAATCATGATGCTCTCAACATTGTATAAATCTCCCCCTTTCCCTTCCATCCCTGTTTCTGCTTCAGCTCAGGCCTTCATCATGACTTGAAGCCTAGACTATTACACACCTTAAAAGTGGGCTCTAGGTCTGAACTTTTTCCCCTTTCACTAGACTTACCTTGGAGTGCCTGGCCAACTACAGTCCTTTTCCTGAAAACCCACTGTTGCCCACAGATCTTGCTGAAGAGGTGCCCCTAGATTCCATGTTGACCTTACCAAAGCTTGCCCTGCTATCACCATGGTGTTTTGAACCAGAGGGGTACACTTGACCCAAGCTGGACTGAATTCTATCTCCTGGAACTCTGGGACATAGTGACTCTATTTCATGTTCCCAAGGGTCACATCAGCAGTGAAAATGAATGAAACAGCACAATGAGAGACAATGGGGAATGTGGCAAATGGAGAGTCTGTTCCATGTCTAAAAGTAGCAGCTGCTACTCTGCTTAGCAGATGGTTGCCATGGGAATATAGGTCCAGACTTGACAGATATTCTGACTTTCCAGATTTTTATGTGAAATTTCCCCATTTTTGAATATTGGGCACTAATTCATTCTTTTAAATGCCACAAGCTAAGAATATCTTGTGCATCATATTTGGCCTACAGGGCTGCCAGTTTACAATCGGCATCAGAGTCAGGTTTAGGCACTGGACCCAGAGCTGGGGACAGCCACTTTCTGCCATTTGTATGGAGAAGCAGAGATAGCCCTCTGTGTAGAGGGGAAAAACAAAGCCTAATCCTGAGGCTCCTTGTCCCTCAGGTTTACCACATGCCCACGTTTCCTGACCCCACACCTCCTGCCCTTCTACTTTATAGGCCCAGGACTATGAAATAAAGTTACGGCTCAGAAATCAGACAGACCTAGGTTCAAGTGCTGACTCTGCTGTGTGTTCTTGAGCAAGTCACTTTATCTCTCTGAGGCTCAGTTCCTTCCTCTGTCAAATAGGGTATACACACACACACACACACACACACACGTAAATTTCAGAGAGGAAGGGAGAGGGAGAGAGAGATAGAAACATCAATGATGACAGAGAATCATTGATCAGCTGCCTCCTGCATGCCCACACTGGGGATTGAGCCTGCAACCCAGTCATGTGCCCCGGCCGGGAATCGAACCGTGACCTCATGGTTCATAGGTTGATGCTCAATCACTGAGCCATGCCCGCTGGGCAAATAGGGTACTTTCTTTGTAGGGTTGTTAGTGGTATTAAAGGAGATGCTCAGGAATCTCCCCACAGTTCCTGGCACCCAGGAAGCACTGAATGAATGCTAGCCATTATTATTATTGCCATTAGCAGTGGAAGTAGTATTGTTCCCCAGCCCAGTCCTCTCTCTCAAAGCATCTTCTTGTTTATGTAATTCTCTGGGCATTTACCATTTGCTCTTATTACTTATCATAATTTTATTTGCTTTGGTATATTGTAAGATCCTAGAGGAAAAGGCAACATTTTCTCTCTCTTTATATGGAGAGGGAGGGAAAGGAACTGGAGTTGGAGCACAGTGCTTTATATATAGTAGGCGCTCAGGAAACATTTATTTGTTGGTACACTACTGGAACTTAAGCTCCGTGAGAACAAAGATCCTGCCTCTCTGATTCACTGTTGTATCCTGAGCCTAGTACAATACTGAGCACATATAGGAACCTCAATAAATGTATATTGAATAAAAGAATGAAAAGCATCTCCTCACCCTTCTCCAGGATTATTTACCATATCCTAGGCGGTTATTGGTGCACATTTCAACTCACTGTTGTTTTGGGTTTGTTTGTTTGTTTGTTTGTTTGTTTGTTTAATCAACTGATTTGAGAGAGGGAGAAAGAGGAAGAGAAGAATGGGAAGACAGAGAGAGAGAAATGGATTTGTTGTTCCACTTATCTATGCATTCATTGGTTACTTCTTGTATGTGCTCATTGGAGATTAAATCAGCAAGCTTGCATATGGGGACAATGCGCTAACCAACTGAGCTACCCGGCCAGGGCTCAATTCACTGTGTTAAAATAGTAGTTTCTGGAACATCTGGTAATAGCACCCCATTTTTCCTTTAAGGAACTGTCCTTCCCCCATTCCACTCAATGTGGCTGAATCATGCCAGCTCTAGAAATGGTTGTGTGACCCAGGGCTAGCCAATCAGATGAAACTATCCCCTGGTCACAGTGATTGGTTCAGAATGGGCTTATAAGTCAATCAAACCCAATCAGAGCTGAAATGATTGGAAAGGAGAAATTTGCTTTCCACAGAGGAAGCTAAGTCATGAGAATATAAGCCTCGAGCTACTAGTGGCCATATTATCACCGTGAGGAGAAAGCCTATCTAGGAATGAAGCAAAAACAGAAAAAGATGTAACTAAAAAATGGAAAGAGATAGGTTCCTAATAGTATTTTTTGAGCAAGTGGCTCTAGCGGTGCCTGAAGCCAAACCCTTGACTATTCTCTTGGAGGCAATAAATTCCCGTTTTGTGTTTAAGTCATCTTGAGTTTCTGTCACTTCTATCCCAAAGAGTGCTAATTAATGTTGGGATTTTATAGATAGGGATTTATAGTAGACAGACAGAGACATACACTTTTGTAGGAATCTTCCCAGCCCACAATGATCCCCTTTTTCAAAGATCCGCCCCTGCCCAGACTAACAGCCGTATTTGTACTCCTGAACCCCGAGTCCCAAGGCAACAACTGGTTGAACCAGAAGTGGACACGCATTGCGGCATAATCAGATCAGATTCTCTCTCCTGGGGTTTCAGGTTTAGCACTGAGAGATCCTAGTTCGGCCTGAGCTGCATGCTTAAACTTGTAAATATAAAATGTAAAATTGGAAGCAGGGGGAAGTCACAGTCATGGAGCAGCAGAGAAGCTGATCTGCTGAAGGAGAAGAATGAGGCTGACACATACATGGAAGCAGAGGCTGGAGGCTGTGATTTCCGAGAGAGAGAGAGAGAGAGAGAGAGAGAGAGAGAGAGAGAATAAATAAGAGAGAAGAGATCAACAAAGAGAGTGAGCTACCTCCTTATCCCTCATAAGACTAATTACTTCTCCTCTTGGGTTGCATGAGATTTCTCTGTGTGCATAGAATTCTCTCCCCACCATCACCCTCCCTTTAAAAAAAAAAGCTTTAATGTTTGTGGAGGTTTTGTTTTGTTTTGTCTTGTAACTGAAAGGTTTTTAGACAACTGTCCTAGGAACAAGTCTGCAGCCATGATGTCCTATTCACTAAGCTGACAAAGACCCTGGCTTCCTGCATTGAGACACCCCCACATCTAATTACTAGCTGTGTAACCTTGGCCAGAACACCTGGACTCACTGTGTTGGCTCCCACTCTGTAAAACGGAATAAGAATGCTTACGCTCCCAGGTCGTTGCGAAGACTGGATGGGATAAGGTGGGAAGAAAGGCTTAGCACAGCAAGGGTACCAAGAAGCCAGTATTCAGCACATAATGTAACCAGCATGTGCTAAGTACTGGAGAAGCGTTGGGTCCAGCCCTACAGCCAGTCCACCCTTCAGTCCCAGCCAGGACTAGAAAAGGAAGCTTAAAGGGACAACCCATCAGCACCTTTTTTTCAATTTCATTTGTGTCAATTTTTCAAAAGCATTGAGGAGGAAGAGGATATTTTCATTTTTTTAAAGTGTCCATTCTACGCCTGGCCAGCATGGCTCAGTGGTTGAGCGTTGGCCTGCGAACCAGGAAGTCACGGTTCAATTCCTGGTCTGGACACGTGCCTGGGTTGTGGGCTTGATCCCCAGTGTGGTGCATGCGGAGGCAGCCAATCAATGATTCTCTCTCATCATTGATGTTTCTATCTCTCTCCCTCTCCCTTTCTCTCTAAAATCAATAAAAATGTGTTTTAAAATAACAAAACAATAAAAGTGCCCATTCTAGAACTCTATTCTAATAATTCATGTACTCAGACCAGAGAAAATATCCTATCTAATAAAAGAGAAACATGGTAATTAGCCATACATTCGCTACCCTTCCCATTGGCTAATCAGGGCGATATGCAAATTAACTGCCAGCCAAGATGCGGCCAGCAGCCAGGCAGCTTGAAGTTAATATGAGGCTTGCTTGCTTCAGTGACGGAGGACTCCAACGTTCCCCGCCTGCCTTGCCGGCCTCTGAGCTTGCAGTTTGAAACACTGTTACAAATATAGAAGCTAAACAAAACCCCAGAAACCTGCTTTCAGCCGGCCTGGGATCTCAAAGCTGGAGTTGATACAGTGTTTCGATTATAGAACCCAAACAAACCAGATACCTGCTTTCAGCAGCAGAGGCCTCAGAGCTGGAACCAGAGCTAAAGCTGGCCCAGAATAAAAAAGAAAAAGAAAAAAAGGAGCAGTTGGGAGCTTCAGTCACCCACCAGCCTGAAAACAGCCCTCAGCCCCTCACCCAGACTGGCCAGGCACCCCAGTGGGGACCCCCACCCTGAAGGGTGTGTGACCAGCTGCAAACAGCCATCATCCCCTCACCCAGGCTGGCCATGCACCCCAGTGGGGACCCCCACCCTGATCCAGGACACCCTTCAGGGCAAACCAGCCAGCCCCCACCCGTGTACCAGGCCTCTATCCTATATGGTAATATGCCTCCCAGCACTGGGGTCAGCGGAGCCGCAAGGCCTCCCGGCACCAGGATCAGCGTGACAGGGGGCAGCACCCAAACCCCCTGATCGCCCTGCGGCTCTGTGTGTGACAGGGGGCGGGGCCACAACCTCCCTATCTGCCCTGCTCTGTTTGTGACAGGGGAAGGCGCCCCAAATCCCTGATCAGCCCTCCTCTGTGCCTGATAGGGGGAGCTCCCCAACCCCCTGATCGCCCTGCAGCTCTGTGTGTGACAGGGTGCGGCACCCTAACCCCCACCCCTGCCACGGGCCCTGCTCTGTGTGTGACGGGGTAGAGCCATAACCTCCCCATCGGCCCTGCCCTGAGTGTGACAGTGGCGGCGCCTCAACCCCCTGATCATCCCTGCTCTGTGGATGATAGAGGGCGGTGCCCCAACCCCGCCCCCCCCCCCCACAGGCCCTGCTCTGTGTGTGATGGGGTAGAGCCATAACCTCCCCATTGGCCCTACCCTGAGTGTGACAGGGTGCGGCGCCCCAACCCCTTGATCCACCCTGCTCTGTGCGTGATAGGGTATGGAGCCCCAACCCCCCTGATTGGCCCTGCTCTGTACGTGACAGTTGGTGGCGCCGCAACCTCCCCATCGACCCTGTCTTGAGTGTGATAGGGGGAGGTGCCCCAACCCCCCAATCGACCCTACCCTGAGCGTGACTGAGGGTGGCATTGCAACCTCCGGATCCGCCCTGCTCTGTGCATGACAGGGGGCGGCGCCCCAACTCCCCAATCAGCCTGCTCTGAGCCCGACCAGGGGCTGCACCTAGGGATTGGGCCTTCCCTCTGCCACCTGGGAGCAGGCCTAAGCCAGCAGGTCGTTATCTCCTGAGGGGTCCCAGACTGTGAGAGGGCACAGGCCGGGCTGAGGGAGCCCCCCCCCCACCCCCGAGTGCACAAATTTTTGTGCATCGGGCCTCTAGTATATACATAAGAATGCTCATTGCAATAGTATTTATATTAGAGAAAAATTGGAAATGATTTAAATGTCGAACAGTGCATTTTGCTTAGTAGATTATGGTGCATACACACAATAGAATGTTATAAAAAGATTTGAAAAAGACAATATTTTAAAATAAAAATAAACATGGAATAGAATGCGAAATGTTATGAAGTACCCTGACCGGTGTGCTCAGTGGTTAGAGTTTTGGCACTTAAGGTTCACGGGTTTGATTCCCAGTGAAGGGCACATACCTGGTTGCAGGTTCGATCCCTGGCCCTGGTTGGGGCACATGTGGGAGGCAACCAATTGATGTCTTTCTCTCCAATAGATGTCTCTCTCTCTCTCCTCCTCCTCCCCCTCCTCCCCCTCCTCCTCCTCCCTTCCATTCTCTCTAAAAATCAATGGAAAAAATATCCTTGGGTAAGGATTTTTAAAAATTGTTTTTATGTTATGAGGTATAATACAAAATTTATCTGAATTTTAAAGGTAAAATCCCAATAATTTCAAAGAAGTTTTTCCCTCTGTCTTACATTTCAGCACCACACACTATCTCACACACCGCCCGCCCAGCAATGCATTCATTCATCTTCTCTGCCTTTGGGGTAACACAGGTGGAAAAATTTAAGAAGCATTATGTACCTACAGATCCTGAGGCCTCAAACATTAAAGGTATTGACAAGAATAGATGTCCACATCTTCCAGGTTAAAAAAAAAAAAAAATGCAGGTTACAAAAATACTCCCGAAAATGTGAACAGTGGTTATTTCATGCCATGGGATTCAGGCAGTTTTTCATTTCTGCTTTGTACTTCTTTGTATTGTTTGAAGTTTTTATAGTGTGTGTACATTATATTTACGAGAAAAAAATAAAGCTATTTTCATGGCGGGGGGGAGCTACCTTGATTTTATTTTCTCCTATATTATCCTCAACGCATATTCTACCGAATTTCCTCTAACACATCTTCCTTCCTCAAGAATAAAGGGATTTAGTGGCGCTGCTCCAGGCAGAAACAACTTGTACTGGGAGAAGGGCCTTCCATGAGCCTGGCAGAGTGCTAGGCAGCTTACTACTGCCCTCTCCTGGTCAGAAGACATCAGAGCCTGATACAGCAAAACAGCAGCACCCAGTGCACCCTGACAGCCAAGGTCATCCCAGAGGCATGGCTCTTGGCTACTCCTGCAGTCATCAATGTGCTGCACAGCAGCATCCGTAGCTCAGCACTCCAGACTAAAACAGGCCATGACCTGGGAGCAGCCAGGCTGAATCTAGTAACTGCTGGACAGTGCTGTCCACTCCACGCCAGTGTCCCAGGAGACACTCTATTCCAACTGCTAGAGCCAGTGAGGGAGAGCTTCCTGTCTGCTGAGAGCACTGATGGTCAAGACTGGGGGTGCCAGAAAGGAGAAGGTAGAGCTGCAGAAAGATAACAGCAAACCTCCTAATCAGAAAAACCCTTGTTCTTATATGGTTCTTTTACTTTTCAAAGTTTTTCCCAAAGCAGCGTGCAAATAAATTAATATAAGGATGTTTCTTGCAGAATTGATGGTAATAGTAAAACACTGGAAATAGTTTAAATATCCCTCAGTATGGGAACATTTGGACAAAATGAAATAGTATGCAACTGTTAAAAAGAATGAGGTAGATCTGTATGCGCTGCTATAGAATGATCTTCAAGATTCACAGTTAAGTTTTTAAAAGCAAGTGTTTAACAGTCAGTAAGTCTGACCGTAGAACTAGCATAAGAATAAACATATTTGCCCTGGCAGATTTGGCTCGATGGTTGGAGCATCAGCCTGTGGACTGAAGGGTCCCAGGTTCAATTTCAGTCAAGGGCACATACCTCGGTTGTAGGCTCAATCCCTAACCCCAGTCCAGGCCCATGTGGAAGGCAACCAATTGTTGTGTCTCTCTCACATCAATTTTTCTCTCTCTGTGTCTCTCTCCCTCCCTTCCATTCTCTCTAAAAAAACTAATGGGGGAAAAATATCCTCAGGTGAGGATTAACAACAACAACAAAAAGAATAAACATATTGCCCTGGCCAGCCTGGCACTGGAGTATTGTGGGTTCGATTCTCAGTCAAGGGCACTTACCTGGGTTGCAGGTCCGATCCTCCGCCCCAGTCAATGTGTCTCTGACACATCGATGTTTCTCTCCACCCCCCACCTCCCTTCCACTCTCTAGAATCAATGGAAAAAATATCCTCACTCCTCGCTTGAGGATTTAAAAAATAATAATAAACGTACAGATTCATGAACTAGAAATGATAATCCAGAAATAAACCCTTATATTTATGATCAATTAATTTTAGACAAGAGTGTGGAGACAACAACTGGATATCCACATGCAAAAGAATGAAGTTGGACCCCTACTTACACCATATAAGCAATTTAATTCAAAATGTACCATAGATCTAAATGTAAGAGCTAAAACCATAAAACTCTTAGAAGAAAGCATTGGAGTAAATCTTCCTGACATTGGATTAGGCAATAGTTTCTTAGATATGACACCAAAAGAACAAGCAACAATAGAACAAATAGATAAATTGTACTCTGTAAACATGGAAAACTTTTGTGTTTCAAAGGACATTGGGGCAATAAAACATTCTGGAGTTAAAGTGTGGTGATGATTGCACAACTCTGTGACTATACTAAAAACCACTGGCTTGTATACTTTAAAATTGTGAATTTTATGATATGTGAATTACATATCAATAAAGCTGTTACTTTAAAATAAAAGAGTTGGGGATTGTTAAATAAGAAACATGCATCCTCCGAGTCAGTGCTGTTGGCCTTCCCCTGGTTCCCCTGCATCTCTCCAGCAGTCCCCTCTGGGCCCCGCGATGCCGGTGGGCCTCAGCCAGTGGTCCGGGCCCTTGAGCCTGCAGGAAGTGGACGAGAGGCCAGAGCACCCGCTGCAGGTCAAATACTTCAGGGCGGAGGTCGACGAGCTGGGCAAAGTGCTAACGCCCACCCAGGTTAAGAACCAGCCTGCTGGTATTTCATGGGATGGCCTTGATCCAAGTACTAGTAAACTCTACACCCTGGTCTTGACAGACCCGGATGCTCCAAGCAAAAAGGACCCCAAATTGAGGGAATGGCACCGCTATGCCCAGATTTCAAGATCCCCAAAAGACCACATCAGGGAGCCAGCCAGTCCGATGCAAAAGCAGAGGGTCCTTTATTTGAGCTAGCTCGACTACTCCTCCTGGCCGACCTAGCGACAGGAAGCAGAGTGCTGCCGCCGTAGGAAAAACAGGGTTTTAATAGGGGGTGGAGAGAGGGGAGGGGAGCTGACTGTGGGCCCTGCCGATTGGCCAGGCGCAAGTCGGGTCTTCTTACACAGGATGTGGTCATCTCTATGGCGCGCACGTCCCTTGATTGTCATTGGTTAGTTTAAAGAAATCCCAGGCGTGGCCAGCAGGGGCCTGGGCTTCCGGGAAGAAGGAGCTCTCCTGAGCACATGGCGGCTGCCCCAACATGGAGGGTACGGGGCAAGATGGAGGGCATAGCCCTCGCCCTTTCAGCACCATTTCCTGGTGGTCAACATGAAGGACAAAGACATCAGCAGTGGCACCGTCCTCTCTGATATGTGGACTCTGGGCCTCCCAAGGGCACAGGCCTTCACCACTATTTCTGGCTGGTTTAGGAGCAGGCCAAGCCGCTGAAATGTGACGAGCCCATTCTCAGCAACCGATCTGGAGAGCAGAGTGGCAAATTCAAAGTGGCATCTTTCCACAAAAAGTAGGACCCCCAGTGGCCGGCACGTGTTACCAGGAGGAACGGGATGACTATGTGCCCAAGCTCTATGAGCAGCTGGCTGGGAAGTAGGGGAAAGCCAGGAGACAGACATCGCCCCAGGGGCCCAGGCAGTGTTCTCAAGTTCAGTGATGCATGTTGATTTCTCCACTTCTCCATTCCCACTCTCACAGGCGAGACCTGAGCAGACAGAGCTGTAACGTGTCTTGTCCTTCTACCTGTCCTTTATCATTGTACAGGGTCACACACCCTGGATTTATGTTCTGATCAAATTTGAACTCCATTTGGGGGGGCTTTTTTGGTACTATGATGTGGTCATCAGATTGGTAATATAAGAAGAACAACCCGGAATTTAAAGGTGTGTCCTCTGAAGAGCAGCACTGGAAAAGCAATCTGGAGAGTCCCTTTCCTGCAGCGCTGCAGGGCTGGGTGAGGGGTGATCTGAAATCCGTTAGTCTGTGCCTGTTCAATTTATCACTCTTCCTTGGTGCAACAAAAGCCAGTCTGGAGTTGCTAAATGTTATGTTAATTCTGCTGTTTGCTTACAGTTGAATAAAAACAAAAACATTGTGTGGACAAAAAAAGAAAAAGAAACAGGCATCCTCATTGTTTCCTCCATGGGAAAGGCATCCACAGGCTTCCTTCTGCCTCCAACTCACGCCTGCCCTAAAAAGAGAGACGGGACTTAAACAATCTGCGAGTTTGGGAGGAAGAACAGGAATGCCTATTTCTCTGTGCTTTAGGTCCTGCAGTATGAAGCACTGCCAATGAATGGGTGGTAAAATTTGTCTAATTCTGAGATCGATTTCAGGAAGCACACCAATCCACAGACATAGGCACTATCTTCAAGATAGGTTGTGTGTGTGTGTGTGTGTGTGTGTGTGTGTATGTGTTTTCAATAAAAAGACTGGTATTTTGGTCCCCATATGCCTTATTCCTTTGTCTTATTTCTCAAATGATTCAAAATGTTTTCAAGCAAGGAGGGTGCTATTTATTGATGAGTCCCCAGAAGCCCAGAAGTGCTGGGGCCTGGGATGAGTCCCATCAAACAGCTATTTGTGTATCACAGACATTGAGTTTGGAGAGGTAGGATCGATCAATGGAATGAGTCAGCAGACCTCATTTCTCCTTCTAAATTCACTCAACAAAGAACTAAGTAAACATGTATTCAACAAATATTTATTAAGCACCTAGTATGTGTCAGGCATTGTTATAGGAGATGGAGATTCAGCAGTGAGCAAAACTGACCAGAAATCTGCTATAATGGAGCATACATTTTTGAGTGACATAAACCAGAATAGATATATTATCTTAGATGGTGGTAAGTCCCCAAAAGGAAAAAAAATAACACAGGGAAGGAGAATAGGAATGTTGCATGGGGTATCCAAGAAAAGCTTTACCAAGAAGACGACATTGGAGTAAAGACCTGAAAGAGATCTGGAAGCAAGTCACGTGGGTATGTGGGGGGAGAGATTTCCGGGCAGAGTAAACAACATATGCAAAGTCTCTGAAGTGAGAACGCATGGTCTGAGGAAAAGTGGGTACAGCAGAACGATGGGGATGGGAGAGACTGCAAATGAGGTGAGAGAAGTCTCAGGAAGCCAGCTCAGAATACCATTTGCAGCTCAGAATAAGAACTTCTGCTTTTAGTCATCAATTTACCCATTAAAGGGTTTCCAGCAGAGGTGTGACATATGAATCTGTCATGAATAGATTAAAGAGGGCAAAGGCAGAAGCAGGGAAACCAGTGAGGAGGCAGGCTATCACAATAGTCCGGTGAATGATGACAATGGCTTGGACCCGAAGGCAGCAGTAGAGAGGGGGAGAAGTGGTCAATTCTGGAGTTATTGTGAAGGTAGAGGTTACGGAGTGTGATGATGGATTAGGGCAGGTGTGTGAGGAAGAAGTTAAGGATAACTCAAGATTTCTGTCCTGAGCACCTGACAGATGCAGTTGCAAATAACTGAGCAGGTTGGAGGAGTGGACACCAGGAACTCAGTCCAGGGAATATGTCAAATAGGCAGCTAGAGGTGCCTCACTGGAGTTCAAGAGAGAGTCCCAAGCCACTTACTAGCTTACCATGTAGCTACTTGCTAGCCTTGTGACCTTAGACAAGTCACCTATCTCCTCAGAGCCACTTCCCTCTTCTGTAAGATAGGGATAACAAATATATAGCTACACCATAAGGCTGTGGTGATGATTAAATGTAATGATCAGTAAAGTAGGCTCACAGGAGGCTGTGAATAAATTATCACTATTATTCAGTTTGACTAAACATTAAGCATTTAGTTGCTGGAAACACAAAAAATGAAAGATACAGTCCCTACCCTCAATCCCAAAGGAGAAAAGTTGGTCAAAGATTTCAACAAAGAACCTTTAGATAACAACAATCATTTGGGAGAATCATCTGGTCCTGGCACCTGACAGGACAAAGATGGACAACTAGCCTCAGGGTGAAAGCAGTCAAGGGGATTGAAGTGCAAACCAGAATGTGTATCTGGTCCTTATATCAGCTTTCTGGGGAGCCTTGAACGCATCAACCCTCTACCTCTCACTTACCCAACAGGGTAAACCCCAATCCCCCAGAGATGTTTAAAAATGTCCAGATCTGCTCAGAGGAAAAACACTGATTGGGTGATGCTAACCAATCACTTCACCATGCCTATTTCCCTACCTGCCCTCCTCTGATTGAACCCTGTCCCCCATCAGGACTTCTCCAGTCTCTTCTCAGCTTCTAAGAAGCAGGAAAAAGAGCTCAGAGACCCTGGGCAACCGTGAGGAATCTAGGACGGCCACCGCTGGGAAGATACCTGAACCAACATGAAAAGTCAGGGAGCATCAGGGGAGAGAAGCTGCCATTGAGTTCCTACTGGACCAGGCACTGTGCTAGGTGTTTCCAGGGCTGAGAGAGTTGTTCTAAGGATTAAATCTGAATCCATGTAGAATATTTGGCTCAGGGCCTGGCACACTGTAAGAGCATAATAAATGTTGGCTTTATTATTTTTCTTTTTTTAATATCTTTTTATTGATTTCAGAGAGGAAGGGAGAGGGAGAGAGAGAGAGAGATGGAAACATCAATGATGAGAAAGAATCATTGATCATCTGCCTCCTGCACATCCCCTACTGGGGATCAAGTCTGCAACCCAGGCATGTGCCCTTGACCAGAATCGAACCCGGGACCCTTCAGTCCGCAGGCTGATGCTCTATCCACTGAGCCAAACCAGCTAGGGCTATTATTTTTCTTATATGTCTTTTAATCCTCACAACAACCCTGCTTGGTTTGCTCATCTCTAAATGGGGGGAAATAATGGTACCTACCAAAGATTCACCTAAGCCCTTAGTGCAATACCTGACACACAGTAACTGCTCAGTTATCATTAGATATTCTTCGTACTCTTGGAGAAGAGGGCACAGAAAGAAGTTCAGAGGTCACATCCACATTCACACAGCCAAGTAGAACAGGCTCATGGTTTTGCCCTACTCAGCATTCATGCCACTCTCTTTTTAAACACCTTCCCCTGCTTTCAGGCCATTTGATACAGTGGGGTTGACACCTCTATTTCAAGCTCCAGGGGAGAGTATGTGACCCAGGCCTGGCTAATTGCTTATTCCATCCCTGCAATCACAGGGATTGGCTTAAGAGTGGACTTGAGCCCTAACCGATTTGGCTCAGTGGCCAGAGTGTCAGCCTGCAGACTGAAAGGTCCCAGGTTTGATTCTGGTCAAGGTCGTGTACCTTGGTTGTGGGCACATCCCCAGTAGGAGGTGTGCAGGAGGCAGCTGATCGATGTTTCTCTCTCATCGATGTTTCTAGCTCTCTATCCCTCTCCCTTCCTCTCTGTAAATAATCAATAAAATATATATATTTTTAAAAAGAGTGGATTTGAGACCCATGCCAAGTCAATGATATGCTGGAACTTTGTTGAATCCATTAGGAGAGAGATCAGTCTGTTTTAGACCTGACGTTGAGAGGATATAAGCTTGGAGCTACTATGGTTTCCCGGGTGGAAAGAGTGTCTGAGTGCAAAGCAAATCCAAAGGAAATAGAGCTAAAGGATAGAAAGAAACTGAAGCCTGCAAACTTTGAGCTCTTGCCTAAACACTTGAATAGACATGTCTAATGTCTGTTCCTCAAGTTTCAGGTATATGAGGCAATAACGAGGCACTCGTTTATATTCATTCTCTCTCTCTCTCTCTCTCTCTCTCTCTCCCCCCCCCCCCAAAAGAATCCTTATTACAAATGTATCAGCCAGGGTCCCAGCTTTGAAGGGGGTTCATTGACGATGATACAGGCAGTGTAGGAGAACCACATAGAGCTGTCACCACTCCTCGGCCTGAACAGACAGTGGAAAGCTGGTTCTCTGAACCTGGAGGGAGTTTTGGAGAAGGGGCCTCCTTAAGAAGAGCAGTGGCTGTCAATCAAGGCACACTGCCAGCCTGTGGAGGGAGCCAAGGGAAAAAATATCTTGACCTTTCTCTCCTCTTGTCTCTCTCATCTACAGACTCCCCATTGTCTGATTCCGGTCTCAAGCCAGAAGGCAAAGGGGTCTGCTGATGTATTGAAAGAAGTCAGACCCAGAACAGGGTGAAGTATAGATCTGGAGGGGCAGATAGGACATAGCTTGCCCAACAAGAAAGCAGCAGAGCCTGGTCTGGCTGGCTGTCCCACAGTCCCTTGATGACCTTTTGGAAACCCAGGCCAGAGTTTTAAAACTCTGAGTTCCCTTTAGTCTTCCCTGTGCAGCTCTCTCCTTCCTTCCCTAAAGAAGGGCCCATAGGATGATACCTAGGAAACAGGGGTTCTCAGCATCTGGGAAGAAGCCACTGCACCAGCCCTGCTAACCTGACCAGCTGCCCACATGACCAAGGAGTCTTGGGCTGGTGACTCTCAGGCCCTCACCCTGCCAGCTCCCCGGCTCACACAGAAATCTGTTCACGGTCCGGTTTGGCCCCAATCTTGGGCACCCCCTGACAGCAGCTCCGTGACTTCCCTTTCTCTCGGTGGGAGATGTCTGTTTCCTTCTGCAGCCAAGCCAGAGAAGCTTCTGGGATTCCCCACTACTGGCAGGGGCCCAACAGTGCCCTGAGGATAGGGCTGAGCTGCATCCAAGTACCTCATTCTGGTCACAGAGAGACACCTGCTCGCTCTTCTCAAAACACTCACCCTAATCTTTGCCAAAATAAGTCCCTCCCCTCTTTCCAAATCCAGTTTAAACCTTAGAATCTCCTCAGAAAGCCTTCCTCACTAACTCACCTGACTCTACATTCTCCTGCTATTATGATGATGATTATCAGTACTTCTACATGTAAAATAACTAAGAATAGCAACTCAGATATACTGAGCACCGAGCTGACTTACAGAAACCATCTCATTTAATCTGCACAACCACCTTGTAAAGTCGGTGCTATCAAAGTGTTTATTGGGCCAGGAGACAAACTTCGGAGCAATTACTTTATTCACTTCTACAGAGGAGAAAATAGAGGCTCGATGAGGCTAAATTAATAGTTTAAGTTCACACACGCAAGCAAAAAGCAGTAATGAGACTTACTAGGTAAACCCAGAGATGACCAACTGCAAAGCCCGTGCTCTTAAAACTGCAATGTTTACCTTGTCCCGCCCAGCTATGTGCAGTTGCGGAGTTTGGTAATGGCTGGAGGAGGTCCTCTATCTTCTCTGTAACATGGATATCCATGTGCTGGAATCACAGATCCTAACTTATTATGCAAATGAAATACATACAGTATAAAGAATGCTACTCCCCAAGTTTTTCAGCAAACACCACCACCCCTTAAGGTTACTGGCCACCATTCTGGATCTTGAACCCCAGTGAGATTTCAAACACTTAAAAATAATTTCATTAATAATGTCATTGTGGCTCAGTTGGTTGGAGCATCAGCCCATACACCAAAACGTTGCAGGTTCGATTTCCAGTCAGGGTGCACACATAGGTTGTGGGCTCTATCCCCAATCCCCCAGTCCCTCAGTCAGGGATGTACGGGAGGCAACCAATCAATGTTTCTCTTTCACATCAGTGTTTCTCTCTCTCTCTCTCTCTCTCTCTCTCTCTCTCTCTCTCTCTCTCTCTCATCAATAAACATATCCTTGGGGAAGGATATAAAAAAAGAACACATTACAGATAAAATAAAGACAACAAGGGAACTCATTAGAAGTTACTGGTAAATTACTCAGGCTATAACTCTGTTGCATTTACCACAACCAGCTAAGCCATTGTTAGTCACCTGGAAACCTGGCCTTGTTTTCACTTCCTTTCTGAAATGTCCATGTGGGACTTTTCCCTCAGTGTAACCTTGTCTTTTTACATCATCAATTCACTTAATTCTCACAACAACGCTATAAAGTAAGTACTATTATCATCTCCATTTTATAGATGAGGAAACTGGGGCTCAGAGAGGTTAAGTAATTTTCTAAAAGTCACATAGCTGATGGTGCTGGTATTTGAACCCTGGAGTAGGTCTCCTGAATTGGTGCTTTTAACAACTACTACTCTGGAGTTAGAAAATAAAGCTAAATAAAAATAATTACAAAATCCATCAAAGCACTAAAATTTCAAAAAGGCTGTAGAGGAGTGCTTTTTATAGCATCTATGTGCTCCAGGAATTCATAGGAGAAATCTTCCACCTAGAATGTGTGGCTGGTTGGATTGACCAGCGAAAGGATTCTGGAGAACAGACAGCTGAGGAACAGCCATCAGAATCTTTATTGGAACCGGCAAGTCAACTTAAAAGGAATCAGGGAGCAGAGATCCATGGCTGAGAATGAATGAGCCACCCTCAGAGCAGCAAGGGTAGACTTGAGGATAAATGGCTGGAGTGCCATCTGGCAGGAGAAGTCAGAAGAAAGGATCCAACCAAGTGAAGAGGAGGAATCTTTCCATTTTTCCTTCCTTAAATCCCTATTTGCTGAATTCCTGTTACATGCCAGGCAGTGCTGCCTTTATGGAATTTGCAATCTAGTGGGGGAGTGTATTAGTCAGACGTTTTTTGTTACAAGTGACTGAAACCAATTCAAATTGGCTTAAGTAAAAGGAAATTCATTGGCTCACTTAATTGAGAGTTGACTGGTAGGATGGACTTCAGGCTGGTTGATCCAGGGGCTCAAAATGTCCGTGAGAATCAGTCTCTTCACATATTTTTTTTAAGGAATCTTAATTTTTTAAAAAATGTATTTTTTTTATTGATTTCAGAGAGGAAGGGGGAAGAGAGAGAGAGAGAGAAACATCAATGATGAGAGAGAATGATCGGCTGCCCACTGTACACCCTCCATTGGGGATCGAGCCTGAAACCTGGGCATGTGCCCTTAACCAGAATCGAACCTGGGACCCTTCAGTCTATAAGCCGACTCTTTATCCACTAAGTCAAACCAGCTGGACTAGTCTCTTCACATCTTGACCCTGCTCTTCTCTGGGTTCCTCCATTCTCAGGCAGCCTTTGTCCCTGTGGTGGCACAATGGCTGCCATTGGCTCCAGGCTTTCATCTTAGCCTGCCAGTAACCCCCTCAGAAAAAGCATGTTTCTTTCCCAGTTGTTTCCGTGAAAATCCTAAGATTGGCTCTGATCAACTACTTTAATACCATGCTTAACATTGACCCTGTCATGGGCTTAAGAATGGAATATGCTGATGGACCAAGGCCTGGGTGACATGCACACCCTTCTGTGCAGCCCTCCCCCAGACCACACAGGTTGAGAATGGAGTGATGGTTCCCAGGGAAAATGAGAGTATGAACTAAGGAGCAGGGATGAATGCTGAGTCGGCAAAGACAGCAGATGTCTGATTCGGGGATTCAGGCAATGATGCTGGTAATTACAACACAGCGTGGTAAGTGACATGATGGGGAGGAACGGGTGCTGGAGGAGGGCACAGGAAACACCTAGCTCAGAGGAAGTGGCATGTAAGATGGGACCTGAGAAGGAGGCCTGAGGGCAAGGAGGGGCATGGGGAGGGGGGAGGAAAACCGGTCATGCAAATTTCTTGAGATGTGTGAGATTGTGGACAGGGGCAGTGAGGCTGAAGATGATGGGCCAGATGATGAAGTAGACCTGAGAGGAAAGGAAGGAAAATGGATTTGGGGCGGAAGAGATGAAGATTTCAGTTGGCAAGTGATCTTGAGGGGCATGTGGGTCATCCTGTTAGAGATATAGAAAGCCAGCGGATATGTGGGTGTGGAGTTTAGGAGCAGGATCTCTGGAGGCAGCACAAGGATGTGATCAGCACGAGGATCGACACAAGTGTGGGTGAGGCATCTCTGGGTGGGGAGATCAAGGGTGAACAGACTCTTTGAAAAGGACATCCAAATGACCAATGAGCACATGACATAAGCATATGAAAATAACATCATTACTTATTAGTGTAAACACCTGAAAGCAATAAGATAGCATTACACATCCACCAGAATGGCTGAAATTAAAAGGATTGATGAGCTCTGGCTCAGTGGTTAGAGCAGTGGTTCTCAACCTTGGCTGCACATTAGAATCACCTGGGAATCTTTTTAAAATCCTGATTTCTGGGCCTCGTCCTCCAGAAATTTTGTTTCTTTGTTATGGGGTGAGGCCACAACATTAGTAACAAAGAAACAGAATTTCCGGAGGATGAGGCCCAGAAATCAGGATTTTAAAAAGATTCCCAGGTGATTCTAATGTGCAGCCAAGGTTGAGAACCCCTGGGTTAGAGTGTCAGCTGGAGCACTGAAGGGTCGCAGGTTCATTCCTAGTCAAGGGCACGTACCTGGGCTGTTGTTTGCTCCCCACCCGATTGGGAAGCAACCAGCCCATGCATCCCTCTCATCTCTCTCTCATCTCTCATCTCTCTCTCTCTCTCTCTCTCTCTCTCTCTCTCTCTCTCTCTCTCCCTCCCTCCCTCCCTCCCTCCCACTGTTTCTGAGAAACTGGCAAAAATTTCCACAAGTGAGGATTAACAACAACAACAAAAAGGACAGACGTTATCACCTGTTAGCAAGGAGGTAGAAAAACTGGAACTCCCACATAACACTGATATGAGTGTAAATTGGCACAACCACTTTGGAAAATTGATAGTATTTACTAAGTGAATATATGTATCCTCTATGACTTAGAAATTCTACTCACATATATACTACTATGTAGCCAAGAGAAATAAGCACTTATTTCTCTTGGCTATATAAATGTGTGAAAGAACATTCGTAACAGTATTCAGAAGAGAAAAAAAGCTGGAAAGAAACCAAATGTCTATTGTTATATGTTCATTCAATAGACACTATACTACACACACACACAGAACTAAGTACTGCCATGGATGAATCTTACAGCTATAATGTTGAATGAAAGAAGCCAGACCTAAAAGAATACTTACTGTGTGATTCCATTTATATTGATAACAACATTCTGAGATGTTCTACATTAAATTACAGTGGCCAGAGATTGAACTATCTGTCTGTTAGTGGGTGCCAGCCAACTAACAAAGGACTTCTCACATTCCTGTTTTGCGTGTTGGGATTTCAGATTAATTTCCAGGTGGCTATTTCTGCAGATTATTTTAGCCAGGCACCATCAAACTCCAGGAGCCTCCGCTTGTTTCGAGGTGGGCTTTCCAGACAGCTGCCCACATCTACGCCACAGGAGCAAACATTTCTTTATGGGGACTCTGCTAGCTCAGAGCTGGCCCGCTTCACCGTCTCCCACCCCTTCGCCTATAGCTCGTGCAAACTCTTTCAGGCCCTACTTGATGTATAAAAACGCTGTAAAACTCTGGGGCGATGGACATACCTGGCCATGCTACTGACAGGTTAGACTCCATGCCCCAATCTGGTCTTTTGGCTAGCATGTTTGGCTCAGTAAAACCTTACTTTAAAATTTTTTATTGTGGAAATTAAAGATTTTTAAGTTTAACAATAAAAAGCTCAAAACCTGCCCGGCCAATGTGGTTCAGTTGGTTGGGCATCTTTCCGTGTACCGATAGGTTTCAGTTTGATTCCAGGTCAGGGCACATGCCCAGGTTTGGGGCTAGATCCTGGGTAGGGGGCGTGCAGGAGGCAGCCAATTGAAGTTCTGCTCACACATTGATGTTTCTCTTCCTCTCTTCCTTCTCTCTAAAAATCAATAAAACTATTTTTTAAAGAAACAAATGAAAAACAAAACACCATTTCTGCATTTAAAAACTGCCAACCAAGAGGTGGGTGCTCCAGGATGAAGGATGGGTTCTTGCAGCAGCCAACTCATCCATCAGACCATGTAAATAATAATATTAACAACCAAGCAACCACCATTTGTGAACTGCCAGGTGCTTTATGTAACTCTTTTGTCTTAACTGTTATTTAAAATCACAACTGCCTGCAGCTACCTTGGTCTGTTAGGGAAGTGGCATAATTTTTCTCTGGGTAGATGGCTCTCTATTTAGGAAAACACTTAATAAGTTGCTTTGGCGAGAAGAATGAAACTTTCCAGGGATAGGGCAAGACGAAGGGAACTGACTAGCTTTGCAAATTAGAATGGGAAAAATGTGGCAGCAGGGAGGTGGGGTACGGGGGGGGGGGGGGGGGGGCGCGGTCTGAAAACAGTAGGAAGGGAGACATTAGGAGGTATAGTTAGGGAGATCTTTGTTGTTTTTCTTTTCCTAGACCCTTCCTTAAAGAACCACCTCTTTGCCCTCCTAATCTCACTCATTCTTCATGTTTTACCTCTTAAAAATCATCTCCTCATACCCACATGCAGCCTTAAAAGAGAATGAGGCAAAGTTCTCTTGAGTGACATAAAACAATGCACTGGATATATTGTGAAGTGAAAAAAAGTAACCAGCAAAATGAGTGCACAATACAATCCTATTATTTTAAAAGGAGTGCCATATTTAGCTATTTATTTACTCTTGGCTATCTATGGAAAATTCCTGGGAAAGCACAGAACACTGTATTAACAGCTGTTACCACTAGGGAGGGTGGTAGGGGATAAGCAGAAGCTTCTATTCCCACTTTTGCCCTTTTTACCTTTAAACATTTTACCATGAGGTTTTACCTTTTCAAAAGTCTCTTCCTCCAAGCAGCCTTCCTGGCTTCTATTGTAGATCAGGTGCCCGTGGTATCCTCCCCTTTTTTGTTGTGACATTCAGCACCTTAGTAATTGTCTGCTCATTACCTCTCCCACCCCTCCACCTCCTGCACCCACCGTGCTCTCCTCTGCTCCAAGAAGACAGGGACCGGGAACTCCCAGCAGAGTGCTTGGCCTAGCTGTTAACCAAACAAGTGAATTCTCCCACCTTCCAAAGAGCTTCCTCCTGCCTGGTTTTGAACATTTCAGAGAGAGGAGGGAGCGGCTCAGCTCCATGTGTGTGCTGCCCAGGGGGCCCTCACAGCGTTCCAGTTAATTCCCTGCCCAGGGCAGGGTGCGATGTCCTCTCTGTTGTTCTGGAGAGAAGTATAAAGCAGCACCTACTGCTCTCTTCGCTGAGACCACAACAACCTGTGAGAGGTAAGAGCAGGCCGGGGAGCCAATTACTGGAAGAGGCCGGGGCACCCTGGCTGACCTTGGAAGAAGCAGGGACAGCTCCCCTTCCATCTTCCTTTGCTTTCCAGCAGTAGGGGAGGAGGAGGTGGAGGCCTAATTGCTTTCACCTTGAGAAAAATCTGCCACTGACCAGGCGTGGAGAGAATCACTCAGTTCTACAGCAGGGGGCTGGAAATTAGATCAGGAAAGCTGACATTTTCCCTCGGGCCCTTTGACTAACGACCAAGCAGAAGAGAAGCGCTTGCCCCCACCTGGCTCTGGCCTACCAATCACAGTGTCAACAGAGCTCCTGCTTATTTCTGCCCAGAACCCCGCAGGGACATTTCCACACCTGCCTCCTCTCCACCCAAGCTGCTGTCACAGGAGTGCCTTCCCTGGGTCTTGTCCAGGCCACAGTTAAGGTTGCTGGGAGAGAGTGGGAGCTCAGTCTCTCTGCCAGGCAGATGCCTCTAGCGGCCCAGCCAGCCCCTCTTTCTGCCCAGTTCCGTCAGGAAAAGTGATGCCAGCCCCCCGGACTGCCAGGCAGAGGCACCGGCCAGCCACCAGTGCCTGATTCTGCCCAAACACTTCTGACAATTAAGGCAACGGATAAACTCTCGTGCTTTCTCCAGCCCTGATGAGAAGCAAGTTCAAAAACCACTGTTCTCGATCCCTAGGGTGAAATAAGGAATGTGACAGGAAGCCCTGCTACACAACAGAGCAGCCTCAAGTGACACTGATGCTGTCCAGGGAGTCTGCCACCAGAAGCTCCACATGTGAGCCACTGAAAATCACCCAGGAAGCATGTGATACTGGCCTTACACAATTACTGACTTATAAAGCTTCAGCACACCAGCTAGTGGGTCCCAAGGAGAAATTTCCTTTAAGAAATTATTGAGCCCTGGCTGGTATGGCTCTGTTGGTTGGAGCATCATCCCATGCACCAAAAGATTGCAGGTTTGATTCCCGGTCAGGGTACATTCCTACATTGCAGGTTCATTCTCTGGTCCAGGTGCATACAGAGGCAACCATGTTTCTCTCACATTGATTTTTCTCTTTCTCTTCTCTCTCTCTTTCTCTCTCTCTCTCTCTCTCTCTCAAATCAATGAAAAATATGTCCTCACATGAGGATTAAAAATAAGAGAAATTCTTGAGAGGCAATAGAAGCACACAGCTTCATACAAACCTTACTTCAGCCACTATCCATCTGTGTGACTTTAGGCAGCTCTTAACCCAGGGGTTCTCAACCTTCTGGCCCTTTAAATACAGTTCCTCATGTTGTGACCCAACCATAAAATTATTTTCGTTGCTACTTCATAACTGTCATGTTGCTACTGTTATGAATCGTCATGTAAATATCTGATATGCAGGATGGTCTTAGGCGACCCCTGTGAAAGGGTCGTTCGACCGCCAAAGGGGTCTCAACCCACAGGTTGAGAACCGCTGTACCTCTCTGAGCTTCAATTTCCCCATCTGTAGAATACGATTAATAATACCTACTTCAAAGGGTATCATAAAATAAAATTAATGTACATAAACTATTTAGTACAGTCCTTAGTGCCCAGGAAGAGCTCATGAAATGGTAGCTGCTGATATTATTACGGAGCCCTCAGTGTACACTCCAGCACAAGCACTGAGGTAAGGTGGAAAACGGCGGGGCTTTAGGACCATGCAGACCTGGTCTGAAACCCTAATTCCATTACTTCCATTATGTGGCCTTGGGAAAGTTAATTAACTTCTTTGAGCTTCAGTCTCCCTCTCTAAGAAGACATTGATAATCCCTGCCTGGTCAACAGGATAGAGTCCAGCCATCACCTGAACCTGAGCACATAAAAGGTACTCAGGAAAAATTAGCTGCGTTGGTTCAGAATCATCACTCTCTTTCCAGTATCCTTCACCTTGTTTGTTCGGTAGTTTTTGTTGAGAGAAAAAAGTCTGCTCAGACTGATTTACTCTGGGATAACATATTGATTTTCTCAAAGTGAGTGGGCTCTTTCCTGTTGTGATTCATCTTGCCATCTCTATACTATCTGACCTTGGTCACCTCTGACTTTTTTGAGACTTCCTCCCTCTTTCCCTTGGTTTCCTTGACTCTGATGCCCTGATATCGCTCTCTCCCTCCCTCTCTCATTCTTCCCAGGCTCTTCTCTTCATCCTTCTTCACTTATTTTTCTGTCCTTTGCTCCACATTCTACCTGCTCTCCCTGACAGAAAGGCCACACACAGTCACCAAAAGCAAGTTCAGTCTGATCTCAAAGGCATCATTATTCCTCTGGCCACCCACACATCAAACCCCGGATTCTTGTCCTTTTCCTTTCCTCTCTTTCTGAATGCAATCAGTTGCCAAGCATTTCTAGTGTGTGTGTTTTTCTTCAAAACATTCTCACATCCACTTCCTTCTATTCCATTTTCCCTCTTGCTACTCCAGTCCAATATCAACCAGATCTGATCTAGTTTAAATGACGAGTTCCAATCCATCCTGAATATTGCAGTCTTCCTAAAGATCATTTTAAGCATGCCAAATATTCTCCTTCCACCACCCTCCCATCCCCATTAAAAATCCTATTAAGGGCCCGGCTGGTGTGGCTCAGTGGTTGAGTGTCGACCTATGAACCAGGAAATCACGGTTTGATTCCTGTTCAGGGCACATGTGTGCAGGCTTATGCCTGAGTTGTGGGCTTGGACCCCCAGTGGGGCGTGTGCAGGGGACAGCTGATCAATGATTCTCTCTCATCATTGATGTTTCTTTCTCTCCCTGTCCCTTCCTCTCTGAAATATATATATATAATTTCTATTAAGGCTTTTTGCTTCCTACAGCAGATCTGAGAACATTTCAGGCCTTCCATACTGATTTTCTACTAGTAGATTTGACTTTCTATCCGGCCCCAATGCAGACTTTCTATTCCATGCATGCTTTGCACATGTCCATCTCCTCTTCTTGGCATCTGTAGCCTCCCTGCTTGGAGTGTCCTCCCTCCATTTTCATTCAATTGATTAGAGAGAGAAGAAGAGGAAGGGAGAGGGAGAGAGAATAATCAATGTGAGAAACATTGATCGATTGCCTATGCACTCGCCCTGACCAGGAATCAAACTTCCTGGTGTATGGGATGATGTTCCAACCAAATGAGCCACACCGGGCCAGTGCTGATCCATCTTTCAAGACCTGGCTCAAAACTCAACTTCCTCCTGAAGCCTTCCCTGCCCACTCCAGTCCACAGTTACCACTTTATCTGAGCTTCTTCAGTATGCTGGTGTGGTGGTAGTGATGGAGAGCTGTCTGTCCGAGAGGATGGTCAATGTCTGCTGGCACACATGCCTATGCCTTCAACTTATGTCTGAGGGCAGAGTTGGTATCCCCTACATACAGAAACCGAGGGTCCCTATGACTTTGATTAAATTTCGTTTTTGTGGGGGTTTTATTGATTTTTTACAGAGAGGGAAGAAGGGAGAGCGAGAGGGAGAGGGAGAGAGAGAGATAAACATCAATTTGTTGTTCCACTTATTTATGCATTCATTGGTTGATTCTTGTATGTGCCCTGTCTGGGGATCAAACCCAAAACCTTGGTATAGCAGGATGATGTTCTAACCAACTGAGCTACCAGGCCAGGGCCAAGATTAAATTTAGTTCTAAATCCTAGCTCTAGAACTCATATCTCTCTTTATGTACATACTTCTCAGAAACCTACCCTTTCCCCCAGATAATCAGCAATCTCCCATGCAGCGGAAGACAGTAACCCAGACCTGACTAATTGTCACCTGATCCAGGCCTCTGGCAGGCTAAAGTTATCTTGACCTAAGTTATGTTTCAGTTCCTGAGCCCTAAGGTGGAACCACAACTACCCGCTTGCTATTTTCTCATTAGACCAGACAGAGGAAAAGACCTCATAATGGTCCTCAAGACCTGAAGAAATGATTCATCACCCTTACCTCACCTCCAACCAATCAGTATCCCTAACCCATGGTATCTTGAAAACTTGCCCTATATAATATGTAACCTAGACTCCATTAGGGAGTCAGATTTTTAAAAAACATATTTATTGATTTTTACAGAGAGAGGAATAGCGAGGGAGAGAGAGAAACATCAATGTGAGAGCTGAACATCGATTGGGTGCATCCTCCTCACCTACCAGGGATCGAGCCTGCAACCCGAGTATGTATCCTGATGGGGAATCGAACTGGCAGGCTTTGGTTCATGGAAAGACGCCCAACCAATTGAGCCACACTGGCTAGGGTGGGAGTTGAATTTTTAGAGCATTAACTCCCCACATCTGTATTGACCAATTCAATATTAATCTATTTTTTCTTTTTGTGCTGCAAACTCCTGCTAGTGCATTTCTCAGGGCCAGTGTCTGCAGGCAGGCTGACTCAAGGAGAAAACAGTGGGGTTCCAGTAACAATACTCCTGGATGACAAAGCATAGTGTCATAGTGGCTTGGAGTTGGACAGATTTGTGTTCAAATCCTAATCTGTCACTTTCCCACTGGTTGCAAGGCCTTAGCAAGTGACCTAAACTCTCCAAGTCTCACTTTTCTCATCTAAAAAATAGGTGTCATAATGGCCTCTTAGAGTTGTTAAGATTAAATGATAATGTATACAAAGAACTTTGCACAGTGCCTAGCACTCAGTCTACATTCAATGAAAGGTAGAGATTATTATAGTTCCTGGCACCCTACAGTCCTAAACATCACTTCTGCAGCCCTGCTCATTTGCATAGCCAAAGAGTAATTTACATAGACTGTGATATTTTACTATAGGTATATCTGCTTTCAAAACAGTTCTCTCTTTCCAACTTTCCATTTTTATAAATGGCACCACTGTTCCAAGGCTCCCAGGCTCAAACATTGGCAGCATACTCAGCTTTTCCTGCTCTTTCATGGGCCAAACCCGTTGGCACTTAACCATGGGCTGTCTCTGTTCTGAGAATGTCTTAGCTCCCCATTGGGATTGTAAATGCTTTGACAACAGGAACTCTGACTTACACTGCCTTGGTTTTTGATACACTGACATAGAGCAGGGTCTCGGTGCATATTTGTTTTCTAACAAGATGCTATCAGCAAATTAATATACATGGGCAGGTGTGAAGGAGGTACTATAACTATCTGAAACAAGGATAAGATACTCTGTGATTCTGTTTGATCCTCTCCCCTTTCTCTGCTCCATGATTTCCTCCTACTCTTTCTCTAAGGCCCAAATCAATATCCTCCTCTGTGAGATCTGCCATAAGCATCATTTCCTTTCTTTCATTTATACTATATAGTTAATTGCATAGAGTTTTTACCAATTTTTAAAATTAAAAACTGAAAAAATTAAAATGATACAGAAAGGCATAAAGGTGAGGTGAAATTTTTCTCTTATTCCCACTTCTCAAAGATAACAACTGGGAACCTTTTGGTGAACATCCCTCCAGATCTTTTACTGTCGCATTGGGAATTAATATCCTATACTAAAATAGAATATGAAAATAATCTTTTTAAAAATAATTGTGTTTCTCTTAGATTTTACATGCCATTTTCTGGGCCAGGGGAGGAGGATTATAATAAATCCAAGTTGTAAAATGAATGAGTAAACTTCAAATCTGTCCCATAGCACTCAACAACTCTATTCCAGAGCACTTATCTCACTGCACAGTTTGTGTACATCTCTGCCTCTCAGCTGGTTGTCCATGGGGGTGGCAACTGACATTAATTTTCATATTCCCAACACCTAATTTGCACATAGGAAGCACTCAGTAAATGTTTTTGCAAAGAATGACTTAACTTTCATCTCCCATCCTTCTTAATATGTTTTATGGCTTGATTTATCCTAGCTAATAAAAGAGTGATATGCAAATTGACCATCACTCAAACACACAAGATGGCCGCCCCCATGTGGACACAAGATGGCCAGCAGGGGAGGGCAGTTGGGGGCGACCAAGCCTGCAAGGGAGGGCAGTTGGGGGTGACCAGGCCTGCAGGGGAGGACAGTTAGCGGTGACCAGGCCAGCAGGGGGGGCAGTTAGGGGCAATCGGGCCAGCAGGAGAGCAGTTAGGCATCAATCAGGCTGGCAGGGGAGTGGTTAGGGCAGCCGTGGGCAAACTACACCCCGCGGGCCGGATCCAGCCCGTTCGGCTGTTCTATCCAGCCTGAGGAGCCGAAAGAGTGGAGGGTTCTCTTGCTCTCCCCTCCGCTTCTTCACCAGCAGCAGAGTTAACATGGCAACGTCAGAAAACACTGCCGCAGTTCCTTCTTCTGAGTCCAGTTTAAGAACCCATTGTGGCCCTCGAGTCAAAAAGTTTGCCCACCCCTGGATTAGGGGGTGATCAGGCTGGCAGGCAGAATCAGTTAGGGGCAATCAGGCAGGCAGGCAGATGAGCAATTGGGAGCTAGCAGTCCTGGATTGTGAGAGGGATGTCCGAAACAGGCAGTTGGACATCCCTTGAGGGGTCCCAGATTGGAGAGAGTGCAGGCTGGGCTGAGGGACACACGCACACACACCCTGCATGAATTTTGTGCACCGGGCCTCTAGTTTTTAATAATAAGTAGATTTACTTTGAGAATTTTGCATCTCACCTTTAAATGATTGATCTATCAGTTAGAGCCTCCGCAGGAAATTGAACTAAACCCAGATGACTCCAACTTTAATGAAGGCACTATTCAAGATGTGTAAGCACAGCGAAGGGAACCAAAAATGGAGGGCGAGGTGGCCAGACACTGGCAACACCAGGGAGTTGGGACCATGCTTGTGTGAAAGGCAAGGGGAAGGAAATGGAGTTCCCTGATCCCAGTGAGACCCCCAAGCTGTGGAAAAGGGCTGCTGACAGAAGCTGCTCAGAAGGAAGCAGCCACTGGCAGAAAATAAGAAAATGCAGCCCAGAGCAGGGAAAACCCCAAACTCACTCTCCTTCTGCATGCCCATCTCTTGCTAGTTCCTTCCATTGGTGGAACCCAAGTGAGCAATGAGCCCAGGTGTTAAGTCCATGGAGCTTAGCCTCCTGGGGCACAGGGCAAACACAGTTACCAACCACAATGCAGCTGAGTAATGTCAGGTATTCTTCCACCTGGAACCTAAATTGTGAAGTTAGCCACCACCAATGTTTTTCATGCCAGATAGTCAGGCATGGGGGGAACTAGAGAAGTGGAGAAGAAGAAATAATCAATGAATGTAAGATATCCACAGTAGCTACAGATCCTGCCTCAGTAGGCGATCATGAGCCTAAGCTGGTACTCATAGCTGCCTTCTTCCACCATCTATTCTATATTCTCCTTACCTTCTGCCAGCACATTGGCTGGAGGGGAGTCTTGGCTTGGTGGGATGACCCGAACCTTCATTTCCACAGGATTCACTGCTAGGTGGTCCTGTCTTTTTATTGCTTTGCTATAGTTTTACATTTATGGTTATTGGGTATGGGAGTACTAAGAGACACCCTGGTGAATCCACTGGAAACAGACATAGTTCTCTTTGTCCCATGTGGTAGTAGCAACCTAATTTCCACTTGATAATCACCCTAGCCAATATTGAAAACCTTTTTTCTGCTATTGACTCAATTGCCTGAGAAGGCCAGAATGACCAGAGGGAAGTCAGAGCCTCCAATTTAAAGGGTATAATTTAATGTTTGTATTCTCTGAAGGAAGTGTCCCTTGGGAAATAAGACCTCCACTCACTTAAACCAAAATTACAGGAGAAAAATAAACAAAAAAAATTTAGTGAATTATTAAGTATAAATATGAGAGGGATCACTCCCACTTCCTCCCCGGACCCTTGTATTCTGGCCATGGAGAAGATGGCACCATATATTAGTTTTTTTAAGGCATATACACATCCTTTGACATCACCCCAACTTTGCAGATTGTTGTCTCTTAGATGGCATTCCCAGGAACCACCTGGCTGTGATTTACTAAGCTATTTCTATGCATCCAGAATTTGTCTTAAGGTGTGACATCTTAAGGAAGTTTTTGCTGATGGCTTTACCATCTCTCTATGAAAGGGATATTTTGGTTATTTGAGAACATCTTGCATTTTCATCACCAAAACAAACACAACCAAGAAAACAGGAACCACTCTTGTTCTATAGCGACCTTCTTAGGTTCAACAGGCAGACCCCACCTAAGATACTTGGCTTTTGCCATGCTATTTGATGCCTAATTATCACTCATATTTCAGCTCTTGTTGGCTTACCCCATCTGGTGGAGAATGTGTCCTGTATCAGCCATTTTCACAGAAATGTTTTAGATCTCCTACTAAGAACCATTGCTATTGACAACCTGGTAATTCTGTGGCACTTACAAGTGTGAAAGCTCTGTAACCATCAACAAAGTGTCAAGTGGGCCCTGTGTTGAAGTCCGGAAAAAAAAAAAATACTAGTCCCTAATGCTTCCCAGTTCATATTTTGATCTGATAACTTAGATTAAACTGAAGAGCATTTTGGAATGAGGAGAAGAGTCTGACATGTTTAAAATTGTAGGAGAAACACCCTCATTATAATAATCATCCTCATTCATTTAAATAAGTATGTCTTAGAACAAATCTCTACAATTATTTGTAGTCTAAGAGCCTGGACTTTGAAATCAGGCAACACAGAGCTCCAAATCTTAACTAACCACTTATGTGATCTGGGGAAATTATTTAAACTATCTGAGCTTTGATTTCTTCCTCTTTGTAAAGAGGGCATAACTATAGTCTTTTCTCCTAGTCTTAAAGGCTTATACAACCTGGCATATGCTAAGTCCTTAGAAAATGTTAATAATTATGATTTGTAGTAGTTATTATGTACAAGGAATTATAGATACTGGGCTCTAAGGTGAACAAAAGACTTTGTAAGTTTCTCTTTGTAATAGTGAAATTTACTAAAGGGAAAACACTACAATTTTAATTTCCTTTAGATTGTTTTTTCTTGAGAACAGTGGATTATTGTCCCTCCCTTCCCCCTAAAAGAAAATTAAAAAGACTTAATAAACTTTAAGAAAGCAGCACAATTGCTTAACATGAGCTTTATCATAGCAACTTAATATTGTAATAGTTCAAGAACAAATTAATTCATTTAGGTCAATTTCATGTTACAAAAAAATTCTGTTTTGCCCTGGTGAGGCTGAGACAGCCCTGGTGAGGCTGGGACGGCCCAGGTGAGGTTGAATCGGCCCCAGTGAGGTTGAGATGGCCCTGGTGAGTCTGAGACGGTCCCTGTGAGGCTGAGACGGCCCCTGGGAAGCTGAGAAAAATACCACATGAACTCACTCATTTATGGATAATAAGGACTATTATTGACTGATGAACAAAAATGGATACAGAGGCAGGGCAGCATTGAGCAGACTGTCAAACTACAGTGGGAAGCCTGGGGAGGGTTGGGGGGTGGTGTAGGAGATCAACCGAAGAACTTGTATGCATGCATATGAGAATAACCAATGGACACAAGACACTGGGGGGTGGGGGCGGCCGGGGAACGTCAAGGGGAGAGGGAAGGAGACATGTGTACTCTTTATAATACTTTAAGAAATAAAATTTTTAAAAAAAGAAAAACACTAAAAAATAAAAGGAAATTCTGTTTTTAATGGGTTTTAAATGTTTTTGTAGTCATTGTACTGATTGATTCCATTGTTTAATCACTAAATTCAGTGTGATGATGCCTAATTTTATAGAACTAGAGACCAAAATTTACCAATTTATATAATTTTAAGGGGTTATGGTTGTTTCTTTGCCTTTATATGTCTAAATCAGTTATGCAATGGCAGAGAATTTAAAATTTATCAAGTCAGGTGCTACCTGGGTTCAAATCCCTGGTACCTTTGAGCAAGTGACTTAATCTCCCTGTGCTTTTATTCTTTTTCAACTATAAAACAGGAACAACAGTATCTGTTTTATAGTTGAAAAAAGTAACAACCTCATAGAAAATAGAATCAACTGACTGGTCCCATCCTTTGATAAATGGGATTCGTCCAGGGTCCATCAAACAGCCTAAAGTAGGCCCCAAGTCTATTTTCCACACTATACCCCTGGCTGTGGCGTCATGGATGATGGGATCTCAGTAGTCTCAGGCAGTTTCCCATGTTGGTCTTTTCTGTTACTCAGAGTAGTGATTTTTTTTTCCTCCTCTATTCTTTTTCATCTAGTTAGGGGAGAACAGAGGTGTTCAATCAGCACTTTTTCAGTACTGAGTATGATAACATCAGGTTCAAAGCTACAGCTCAACCAATTATTATCAAGACCAATTTGAGTTCTAGCTGGGTTGGCTCAGTGGATAGAGTATCGGCCTTCAGACTGAAGTTTGATTCTGGTCAAGGGCACTTAACTCGGTTGCAGGCTCCTCCCCAGCCTGGGCCCTGGTCAGGGCGTGTGCAGGAGGCAACCAATTGATGTGTTTTTCTCACATCAATGTTTTCCTTTGTCTTTCTCTCTCTTCCACTCTCCCTAAAAATCAATGGAAAAATATCCTCAGGTGAGGATTTTTAAAAAAAGGACTGATTTGAGCTCTGGCCAGGTTGCTTAGTGGTTAGAGTGTCCATCCAAATAAAGCTTCTTCTTTAAAAAAATATTTTTTATTTTATTTTTATTGATTTCAGAGAGGAAGGGAGAGGGAAGAGAAAGATTTAAATATCAATTTTGAGAGAGAATCATTGATCGGCTGTCTCCTGCACATCCCACACTGGGGATCAAGCCCGCAACCCAGAGCATGTGCCCTGACCGGGAATCCTAAGCGGGAATCGAACCATGACCTCCTGGTTCATAGGTTAATGCTCAACCTCTGAGCCATGCTGGCCAGGCCACCTAAAGCTTCTAATGGTAGAAGTGGGCTTATTCCCCTCCCCCACTCCAAGCCTGAGCCTAACTGACTAAGTCCAGATGTAGTATCTCTTGGGTCTAGGTGTCTCCCCCTTGATTATGACCTTCTCTCCCTGGGTTCCTCTGGCTGCCATTGCCCTTTCCCACCCATTCCAATCTCTTCTCCCATTCCACCACCAGAATGATCCCTCTAGGACTGAGTCACAAATTCAAATGCCTAGACAGTCAGGCTGATAGCAGAAATGCCTTGGAAGTTAGAGGCAGTGCCTTCTAAAGGCTGAAGCTAATTACTTGGAGGAATACGAGCCCAGGCTTCCTAGAATATCTGATCTTTTAAGAAAAACTAGAAATTCAGATTTTTTTTTTAAATGTGAAATCTCCCATTGTTTAAGTACTGGCAACTATTTCAATTTTTTAAAATTAGCCAGGCCAATTAAAACATACACAGGGCAAATATGGCCTGTGAGTCCCTGGTTCCCTTCTCTACTCTAGTGACCATGTCGTCTCAAATAATGACACAGAGAAGCGAATTTAAAATGTGATAGGTGTTAGAAGGGAGCCATGAGAGAGCACATAATGAGAGCTAAGAAGCTGACCTGCCCTGGGGATCGAGGAAGGCTTCCCTGAAGAAGAGACATTTTCATGTACTGTATCTGAAGGATGTGTAGGAATTATAGTATCTAAGGAAAAGAGGAATTGGGGCAGGCAGAGCTTGGGTTGGGGAGAGGCGAGGAGAGCAGTTTTAGGCAAAGGAACCAGAAAGTGTGCAGTCTGGAGGAGGCAAGAGTCTGCCTTGTTTGAGGAACTGAAAAAGGCCAGGGTTGCCAAGACAGGAACTAAGCAGAGAGGCATGAGATGAGGCCGGAAAGCCGGGGAAAGCTAGCCATGCAAGCAGGGCTCAGTCAGACATGGTAAGGGGTCTGGTCTTTATCCTAAGGGCAAAGGGAAGTCACTCAAAAGGTTTACCTAACAACAAGGAGTGTGTGTGTGTGTGTGTGTGTGTGTGTGTGTAAGAGAAACAGACAGGCAGACAGATATGATCAGATTTGCATTTTGAAAATATTATGCTGACTTCTGGGTGGAAAATAGAGAACGAGTGATTAGAAGTAGAGGTAGGGGATCAGTTCAGAGGTGACAGAAGTTCAAAAGTTCAGGTGAAGTAGTAGAACAGAGAAACATGGATGGGAGCCCCAATATTTGTGAAGTAAACAATAATAGGATTTAGGCATAGATTGTATATGGCGGATAGAGCTGTGAGGCCATGGAAAGAAAGATGAGCCCCAGATTTCTAGCTGGCAATGAGCTGGAGGCACTGTTCCTAAGATGGGGGACACTGAAGGAGGAGCAAGTCAGTGGTAAAGGCAACAGGGAGAATGAGAATTTATTATTTTGCTGATATTTACTTGATCAATGTACATTTTTCCAATGCCTGCTCTGTTCCATTTCTGTAAATACAAAGACAAAAATGTTTCCTGCCCACAGCCACTCACCTTCTGGTTGGCAGGACAGGCAGAAAAAAAGATTGCTATGACTCAAATATCATGCAGGTTTACCAGCCTGTGGAATGAAAAAAACACACACATGAACACTCATCATTCTGAGTTTCTGTTATTGCCCCTGCAAAGTCCCCTTCCAGTATTTTGGGGACACTTGTAGGGACTTTTCAAATGGGGCTATAGAACAAAATAACATAGCCAAGTCACTGGACACACCAGCCCTGCTCCAATCCCCTCCATTCTCTGCCCACGGCTACCACCAAAGATGCCTTCTGTGGGATTGCTAAGAGCACCTCCTGACTAGAGTGAGGCGAGAAAGGAGAATGGCCCTGCAAGTGAACACCTCCTTAAGTTCTGCTGGCCTGGGTGTTCTCAAGGTGCTAGAACAGGCGTGGGTTCTTAAAGAGCGGTTTCCCCCAAGCCCTGAGCTATAGTAAGTCATCTGGGTCCTGAAGAAGCACGGCCAATGGCTACTGCTTGAGGTCCATTAGGGACACATTGAGTTTGAGGGGCTTCTGAGACATCCAAATGGGGATGCCAGGGATACACTGGGCATCTGGATTTGGACCTAGGAAGTTTGGGTTAGAGATCTAAATTCCAGCCCTGACCGGTTTGGCTCAGTGGATAGAGCGTCAGCCTGCAGACTGAAGGGTCCCAGGTTCGATTCCGGTCAAGGGCTCATCCCCAGCAGGGGGTGTGCAGGAGGCAGCTGATTGATGTTTCTCTCTCATCAATGTTTCTAACTCTCTATCCCTCTCCCTTCCTCTCTGTAAATATCAATAAAAAATTATATATTAAAAAAAATCTAAATTCCAGAGCCCTGAACTGGAGGAGGAAGTATTGACATGGGACCAAGCTCTGCTGAACTCCCAACATTTAAATGCCCTGGCCCCCCTCCACACCACCTGACAACTTCTCAAAGATCCAGCTTCCCTAATTCATGTCAGCAGTTGGTCAGTCACCCCTTCCTGTGCATTCCCACAACCAGTTGTACTGTGCTCTATTGTAACACTTTCACACTATTACATGGTAACTCTTGGTTTCCATATTTGTCTCCACTAAACAGTGAGCTCCTTGAAGGCATGGACTCTCCTATTCCATGTTGAATCTCATGCTATTTCAGCTACTACATTGATGAAGACTAAAAGAAAAATTGGAAGAGGTCACCCAGAACTGACTGAGGAGGTGGAAGAAGAGGATGCTGCCTGCCCTCCTGCTTGGTGCAGCCTTTTGATGCCATTTCTAGGGATTCTCCTATAGATCTATTGATATTATGCACAAAAATGTTCTGTATAGTGATGCTCATTGCAGTATGGTTTGCAATACTGAAAAATTGGAATCAACCTATAGTTCTATCAGAAGTGAACTAGTTAAAAGAGCTTACTGTAATACTATGTGACCATGACTTACAGACTTATATATACTGACAAGGTGACTAGCATATTTCATTTAAAAACAAATTTTAAAAAAAACTGTATAAAATACTAGTCTGTGTTTGAAGCAAAAAGGATAGACTTGCATATAGATGTGTTAAAATGTCTAGACACACAAGCAACCCCTGAATAGTATCTTTAAAGAATGCCAGTCAAGTGAATGGGTGAGGTTTTGGGGGGAATTTTACTTTTTACTTTATGCCCTTATTATGGTTGGATTTTCTTAAAGCTAAAGGTATATTTTTTGTAATTTAAAAAAAAATCTTGGAAAAACACTTTAAAATGTTGAATCTAAGTCTCCCGTGTCCTTCTCCATCCTCCACATATTTGGCACCAAGTAGGTGTTTAAGATTGAACAGATAAACTACACCCTTGAAACTCTCCTGCCCAGGGCTGGAGCCCTTCTCCTGGGAACTGGTTGCGAAGCAGGGGAGGCAGATCCGTGGTGATCAGACAGGTCAGGCAAACTGCAGTCCTTTCCAGCCTGCATGTTAAGGACTCACATGAAAGTGAAAGTCTGAAATAAGCTACTCAATACACATGTGAAGTAATAATAACAATGGCTTCTTTTGATTGTCAAGCAGCTACTAATTGGCAGCTCCTGGCTTAGTGCTTTACAGAGGCACTCCCATCTAATCCTATCAGTCCTGGGGTAGTCAGGAGCCCTGCCTTATCTAGGAGGAAACGGAGGATGAGCAAGGTTAAGTAATGGAAGAGCCAGCTTTGGCCTTAACTCCATCTGAACCACAATACTCTCAATTGCTCCTGCACTCTATGCCATAGGTCTGGATTATGGAAGGAAATAGGGTCCAAAAAACTTAGTCTTTTTGGAACCTCCCTGCTCCAGAACAAAGTCTAGCTATAGTCCGTGGAAGTGAGAGAGATAAGAGAGCAGGCCTTTCAGATCCACAGCCAGCATGAGCTCCCAAAACTCTTCATTCGGCTCTAAATGGCATCATAATGATTATTAATAACGTCTGCTTACAAGCCCTACTGTCAAGAGGTTTACACTGGCATTTGTTAATGTTCACAGCAATTGTGCAAGGTAGGTGTCATTATCTCCACTTTATAAAGGAGGACACCTAGGCTCAGATAGGTTGTGGTTTTTCCTAATGACACACAGCAAGGACACGGCATTGCTGGATTTGAATTTGTCTGCCTCACTTCAAAGTCAGTGTTTTCACAAGGCCATACTTTTAATACTAGTGGTTTCAGGAGAGCCTGAGACAGCATAGGGTGCTCAACACAAATGAACTCCAGACCTCTCGGCTCTCAGGACAGGAATGATTCTTCCCTACCCCCATGGAAGGGTTCACCCCCACCCCCTCCACCCTCCCTCCACAGTGGAAAGCTGCTGCATCACTAGCAGGTGAGTACACTGCAGCCACATAACCATGGCTTCAGAGATTATCTTTTGTGTGTCTCACTGGAAAGAAGGGCTCAAACCTCCCCTCAACCCAACCCACAGAGAAAGTAAGTAGAAGTTTGGCAGCCATCCTGTAAGAATGTTGATTCTGGTCTAGAAACCCAGCTCCTTCTCAGGCTCTTCTTTATCAAAGTTTTATTAGGCTCAGCTCAGGGTACCTCCATCTGGGCATCTCATTACAGAGCAAGGACACTTCAGCCATTCGTAACACCACCATCCAAATAGAATTTTCAAGGACAGCAGCAGGAATGAATTGCAAGGGAGCTATAAATCCTCTTTGCCCCCTTTCCCCTCCTGCATGTATTTGCTGTCTCAACCCACCTATTTCTTCACAGTCGAAACTGGGTTACTCCTTAAAGGTACCTCTGACAGTCTCATCTCTGCTCATTTTTTCACATTTCCATTTGCCGGAACTCATTCTCCCCGTCTGAAATCTATCTTGTGCTACGAACTGCAATCTCACTTAATATTTGCTTATCTTTTGGCACTTGTCACATTACAGTTTTTTCATTACAATTATTTAAAACATTTTTTATTCTACTTCATTATAAACTACCTTTGTGACCTCAAAGTACTGCACCAGACACTGGAACTATATCTGTATAATATACATAAGATAATTTATGGACTTGTGTTTTGTTCTAATTTCTGTGGGGGACGTCTCTCCCCCACCCATAAGGAGGTAGCCAGGCCTTCATGTTTCCTAGTTGAAGGTGTCTAAGCTTCAGATCCAAAAATCAAGTTTCCAGGCACCCAGAAGACATTTTTGCGTGGGCATATTTGGGAAACTGACCCAGAAGGAAAAGGGGGGTGCTTTGAATGGGGGAAACAAAAAACCTATGGAAAGGTTAGAGAAGGCGCACGTTGGTATATATAGCACCCAGAATGAGAATGATGCGGGAGGCGACCACACACCTTGGCCTCGACAGCAGTGGTAAGGGGCTCCCTGGGCGAGTTTGGAATAACCCATGGCGAGGGGCCCAACAGAGGCAGGAGGCCTAGCACTCCCACCAGGAGGAGTCACCCTAAGGATGCAACCGTCATGGATTCAGGACCTGGCCTCTGCCCCACTCTGTTGCGCATCTCTTAGTTCATGTCTCCCAATGCTCCACCTCCACCCCTCCTCCCGGCGTCAGACTCGCTTAGCTGCCCCTTCTTCCCTTCCCCCCCCAGCCTCCGCTGTGCCCGCTCTGCCCCGCTCCCAGTTCAGGCCGGCTCTCTCCGTCCAGTCTTCCCGCCTGAACAACCTCAATTCTCTCTTCTTCCCGCCACCCCTCCCCCGCACCCTCCACCCGCCGTTCCCCACGCTTGTCTCTTTTCATTTCCACACGCCAGTGACCTCGCCCCAGCCATTGAGCGCAGCCCCCGTCGGCGGCTTGGCCGTTGGGAGGGTGGGGGGGTGGCCCCGCGAGTAACAGGTCTTCCGCCCCGCACTCCGCGCCCCGCGCGCAGACAAAGACATTCCACAGCCCCCGCCCCGTCGGCGCGCTGGGGGCGGAGACGCGTGTCCCGCTAGCGCTGAGTCACGTGGAAAAGAAAACGAACGAAGAAGCCCGCGGCCGCCCGCGCACGCGCACGAGGCTCCGGCCGGGCGGGCTTGGAGGGTAGCGGGGGAGCGGGAAGGCGACGGCGCTGGGTTCCGCGGCCGGTGCGCAGGCGCCGAGGCCGGCTGGGGACTTTGTTCTCCACCGAGAGACCCAAGGGCGGTGCCGGGGCCCGGCTGCGCACGCGCGCCGCCTCATTTCCGGTGCTCTCCTTCGCTGGGTCGCTCGGGTCGGCTTCGGTCGGCGTCGCTCCCGCTCTTCCACCCCCGCCAACCGCCTCCGAGGCCTCCGCCGCCGCCGCGCCGCTTTCTCGCTTTCTCGATCGCACATCCTCCCCGATGCAGCGCCGGGACGACCCCGCCGCGCGCATGAGCCGGTCCTCCGGCCGCAGCGGCTCCATGGACCCCTCGGGTGCCCACCCCTCGGTGCGTCAGGCGCCGTCCCGGCAGCCGCCGCTGCCTCACCGGTCCCGGGGAGGCGGAGGAGGGTCCCGGGGGGCCGCCCGGGCCTCGCCCGCCACGCAGCCGCCACCGCTGCTGCCGCCCTCGGCCACAGGTCCCGACGCGACAGTGGGCGGTCCGGCGCCGACCCCGCTGCTGCCCCCCTCAGCCACTGCCTCGGTCAAGATGGAGCCGGAGAACAAGTACCTGCCCGAACTCATGGCTGAGAAGGACTCGCTCGACCCGTCCTTCACTCACGCCATGCAGCTGCTGACGGCAGGTAAGCGGGCCTCCCCGGTCCTTCCGGGCCGCCCGGCCGCATGGGTGGCCAGCGGCTTTGTTCCCCTTGCTTCCCGCCCCCTGGAGACCGAGGCGGCCGTCGGCTCCCCTTCTCTCGCGCTCATGTCGGGGAGCCTGGATTTCGTGTTCCCGTCCCGCCGCGGGTGCGGAGGAGAACGTCCGGGCTGCAGCGGAGGCCCGCAGGGGGCTCGGGATCTCCTAGCGCCAAGGTGTGGACGGGTCGTGCTCCGCTCCCCGCCCCCTGGCCGACCCTCCCCCGCCCACCTCGCGCAGCTGCCCCGGGCCCCAAGTGTTCAGATTCTTCCAGAAACGCACCTTTAACTCCCCTTCCCGCAAAGGGAGAGCTTTTTTTTTTTTTTTTGCTTTTTTTTTTGACTGTGGGTAGCGGTAGGCACCTCAGCCGAGAGTGTAGGAGGTGAAGACTGCCGGAGCAGGAAGGGGCCATGGGAGGGCAGGCTGGGGAGAGGCCGGAGTGCCCTGTCCAGCGCGCCGGGGCCGCTGGGTCCGGGCCGGACTCCGCGGGAATGAGCTTAAGTTTCTCCCAGGCAGGAGCAACCTGTGGGAATCGACGCTTAAGGTTTTTCCTAATCGGATTTCTGATTTCGGCATATACGATAATGACAGAGCCGGGAGATTGGACACCTTTATTTTTACTACGTGTGTTCGCCATCATTCAAGGAGAAAAGTAACCCTAACACAGTGAAAATGGGGTGGAGGGTGGTAAAGGGTGGTTGCACGACGTTCCCCAACGAGATGGACGGAAATGGAAGAAGTTGCACGATGCACGCACCTGAAAGGCTTGGTCTTTCTGTTTGTTTTTGCTTCGGTAGTGAAATAGAGGAGGGATCGTCGTCTTTGTTCTCTATTGTCCGCAGACGAGTGCTCCTTTCCTTCTCGGCACTGGCCAATTACCTAGTCGCTCTGCTTTCTCCCTAAAGCCGGCCGTTTCGCCCTCACTTGTGGTTGAAACGTTGCTGTAATAAGTATTTCGTATGATACCTAAGTTTTATTAGGTAAAAATTCGCAGCCTTCAACAGTGAATGGTTGGACTCCGGCAAGGTTGATACAATGGACAGGTCGTTAGGAAAACATTTCCCTCCCTTTGTTCTCTATCTCCAAACATTGGTGGGGGGGCGGGGGGGGGGTCTTTAAAAAACGCAAACTAAGAATATTTAAAGTGCTTCATTTTCAACTCAGTGCTTTGCCGTTCTGTAACACAGTTGGATTGTTTGTTCATTGTGTTCTTCCGGCAAGCTTTCTGAGAGCAAGGAATGCTTTTTATCTTTATAGTTTTCAGATTGCCTTGCATATAGCAAACACCAGGTGATTGAATTTGAAAGCAAGTACATGCAGATTTAGGAATGTTAGACTAAGTGGTAAAAGTTGACTTAGTCGTCTGGTTTTTATTTTCTCAAATCTTTAATTAGTCCAAGTAAAATTTGTGAGACTAAAATATCAAACTTTAGGACTTGAAGCTGTTGGTTTAATTCTGACCCTTAAGTAGTTACCTACTCTTGGGAAACACTTCGAACCTCAGCAACCTCAACTGTAAAGTGGGATAGTGAGTTGTGAGGATTAAATGATGTGTAAAGCGCTAGCACAGTTCCCTTTGACCTATAATTATTAGATAACAGTTTGTCACCACCATTTCCTTCTATGTGTAAATTCATGGTTAAATATGGTATGAAAATACAGTGCTCTTTAATTTTTTTTAACGTGGGCTTTTTTATGTGTTGTTATTTTTTAACCAAACAAATTCAATTGGATAAATGAGATTAAGGTAATTCTTGTTTATTAAGAACCAGACTATGTATATTTCTTAGCGTGGGAAATCTTGGTATATGTTGAACCTAACTTTTAAGGTATTTTTGAATGATCTGGGAAAGGGATTGTAGTGAAGGTAATCAACTACAAGAAAGTAAGAGACTGAGAAGACAGAATAGTGGTATTTAAGCTCTGATAATGAAACGGTAAGAAATATACAGCTAACACTTACTGTCCAGGCACTGGTCTAAGCACTTAACATCAAATATTTAGTCTTCAGGACAATACTATGAAGTTACTCTTATTTATCCTCACTTTTACAAATGAGAGAACCATGCATACAGAGATTAAATTAGCCAAGGCAACAAAGTTAGTAAACAGCATAACTAGGATTTGAAATCAGTCTGAGTCTGAATCCACACACTTAACCCTCTCCACGCCTCCACTATAGTACCTGCAACAAATTGTACTTAAGAAAATATTTTGGACCTGGCCTATGTGGCTCAGAGGTTGAGGGGACGACCAGGAGGTTGTGGTTTGATTTCTGGTCAGGGCACATGCCTGGGTTACGGGCTCCATCCCCAGTGTGGGGCATGAAGGAGGCAGCTGATCAGTGACTCTCTTGTTAATTGAGGTTTCTACCTCTCTCTTCCTCTCCTCTCTGTGCAATTAATATAATATATATAGGCCCTGGCTGTGTAGCTCAGTAGAGCATTGTACATACACCAAAAGGTTTCCGGTGCAATCTCCTGTGGGGGTGCATGCTAATAGATGTTTCTCTCTCTTCCCCCCTTTGTCTCTCCCCCTGCCCACCTCCTTCTCCTCTCTCTGAAATCAATGAAAACATATCCTCAGATAAGGATTAAAAATATATATTTTTTGTACTACTTAGACAAAATATTATAAAATCATTTTGAATGCATCAGAGTACTAGAACAGGGCAGTGAAGATGACAAGGCCAAGATATAGAAAAAGAAAACCCATAGAGCAGAGCCTAGCACTTGGGTCAGTGACTGAGGTACCTCTGCCCATTTTCAAAGATCTGCGGCAAGACCCAGACCACTCTTCCTTCACTATTCACATAGCTCTCCCTGTCCCTTACCCGGCTTTACTTTGCACTTCTCAGCATCTGATGCATTATATATTGTAGTTATGTGTTTGTTGACCACCCCTTCTCCTTCATAGCTAGAATGTCAGCTGCACCAGGACAGGGATCTTTTGTCTCCTTTGTTTACACTATATCTCCTGTTCCTTGAAGAATGCCACACACACACAGTGGCTTCTTACTAAATATTTGATGAATGGATATTCATCTTCATTTCATGATGGAAAAATAACACAGTTCTAAGGGATTTGGGTTGTGAATATAGACCTTACTAGACCGGTTGACATTTAACTATGATGACAAATGCATTTGCAGACATGCAAGGACTCGGTATACCCATGCTTGCTTTCTGAGACAAAAATAATTTATAATTTGTGTTAAATGCTTACATAATAAACAGTATGCTTTTAAGCGTATCACTGTTCTTTTTCTACTTTCTACAATTAGGAAAATATAAGTTAGTGTAAATAACTCAGGAATCAGTAAACATTTGATAGAGTAACAATCCCCAGATCTTGAAAGGATACTCAGAAATCTATCTTACAAAAGCACACAGTATAGAACATTTGCAAAGTTTATTGGAATTTCAAATTAGTTAACTCCTTTATTTTATTTATAATACACTATAAAAATATATCTAGATGTTCCTATTTCATTCTATAGGGCTAGAAGAGCTATTTAAACCAGGAAGTGGAATTGCAAAGAAATTATAGACCAAATACAGATATAAGTGTAAATATTAGGAAAGAAAGGCAGAGTTATCACTCACTGTTTGCAACAACATCATGATAGTTTACCTTGAAAAGTGGTCAGTGATGTGGTTGATTGCAAGTTAAAGATGTACAAATCAGTAGGTTTCTACTCTATGAACATTAGAAAAGAATTGACAAAATGATCTCATTTTTAGAATAGTATCAAATGCCTTGGGATAAGCAATGAAAATCAGTTCAAAATGTATGTGAATAATCATAACAACAATAATATTTAACCTTTGTAGAGCATGTAACATGTGCCATGCTACTCATAATTCAACCTTCCTGGCCATTCTCTGAGGCAGAAAGAATTTTTATCTTAATCTTACAGATAAGGAATATTGTGATCATATTGTCAACTTAAAATTTTACTGAAGGTGATGAATAGCTGAATAAAAAGAGAAATATGTCATTTCCTAAAAGGGGGGGAGGGTGTGGAGGAGGAACTAGTGTTACAAAGATTACAGAATTTTTATTTAAAATTTTTTTAAATTGATTTTGAGAGAGAGAAAGGAAGAAAGAGAAAAGCATCAATTTTGTTGTTCCACTAATGCATTCATTGGTTGATTCTTTTTTTTTTTTTTAATATATTTTCATTGATTTCAGAAAGGAAGGGAGAGGGAGAGAGAGGTAGAAACATCAATGATAAGAGAGAATCATTGATTGGCTGTACACCCCACACTGGGGATCAGGCCCGCAACCCAGGCATGTGCCCTGACTGGGAATCAAACTGTGACCTCTGGTTCATAGGTCAACACTCAACCACTGAGCCACGCCAGCCGGGCATCATTGGTTGATTCTTGTATGTGCCCTGAGCAGAGATCAAATACACAACCTTGGTACATCGGGATGATGCTCCAACCAACTAAGCTACCTGGCCAGGACAAGATGACAAAATTTTTTAAAAATATATTTTTATTGATTTAAGAGAGGAAGCGGGAGAGAGAATAATTGATCAGCTGCCTCCTGTATGCTTCCCCACTTGGGATGGAGTCCGTAACCCAGGCATGTGCCCTGACCGGGAATCGAACCTCAACCTCTGAGCCATACCGGCCGAGCAAAATGACAGAATTTTTAAATTAACATGTTGATTTTTTTGCATTTTCCAAACTAATTCAAACTGGATTTACTTTTTTTAATGTGACGTGTTGAATGTAAAGTAGCTTTAAAGAGTAAGTGAAGCCAGCCTGAGAGGAGATTCCATCCACGAATGGGACGACAACGTTCAAGACCCAGTTACAACAGGAGAACTCAAGTGACTCAAGCAAGGGGCATTCCTAGAGCACCCAAATCAGGAGATCTAAGAGACTGCACCACTGGTTCCCACAAAACACCTACTATATAAGACCACCCCACGAAGACTGGGAAGCATAAAAGTTTGACCAAATACAAAGAGTATATGAGCCCTGGCGCGTGGCTCAGTTGGTGGAGTGTCCCATATGCCAAGAGGTTGCAGATTCAATACCTGGTCAGGGCGCATACAGAAGGCAACCTCCCTTTCTCCCTCCCTCTCTCTCTCCCTTCCTTATTCTCTCTAAAAATCAATATATATGTTATCGGGTGAGGATTTTAAAAAGAATAAATGAGAAAAAAAAATTTTCAAGATAGGAAAATGATGAAAACCTGTATTGACAAATTAAGCAACAAGAACGTGAGAGAATGTGAATTACATTGCTGGTGGAAGTATTAGCCACTTTGGATAACAATTTGGCATTTCATTTAAAAGTTGAACATTCAGCCGAAACCGGTTTGGCTCAGTGGATAGAGCGTCGGCCTGCGGACTGAAGGGTCCCAGGTTGGATTCCGGTCAAGGGCATGTACCTCGGTTGCGGGCGCATCCCCAGTGGGAGATGTGCAGGAGGCGGCTGATCGATGTTTCTCTCCCATCAATGTTTCTAACTCTCTATCTCTCTCTTCCTTCCTCTCTGTAAAAAATCAATAAAATATATTTTTAAAAAAATAAAAATAAATAAAAATAAAAATAAAAGTTGAACATTCAAATTCCTTAAAATTCAACCATGCCATTCTAGAAATATGCCCAAAGAAACTTTTGCACATGAATGCTTCATTCATTAAAATAGTGCACCTTGTTCACAAAATGCTACAACTTGTTTCACCATTGATTGGATACTATGAGATTTTCAAAATGAATTACTAGTATACGACAATGAAAATAAAAACTACAGCTACATGCAACAACATGGAGAAATCTTGAAAATGTATCTGATAAAGCAGTTTTTTATAAAACTAAACATGTTTATGACTTAGCAATTGCACTTTTTTAAAAAACATATACTTTATTGATTTTTCACAGAGAGTAAGGGAGAGGGAGAGAGAATTAGAAACATCGATGAGAGAGAAACATCGATCAGCTGCCTCCTGCACACTCCCCACCAGGGTTGTGTCCGCAACCAAAGTACATGCCCTTGACCGGAATCAAACCTGGGACCCTTGAGTCCGCAGGTCAACGCTCTATCCACTGAGCCAAACCAGTTAGGGCAGCAATTGCACTTTTAAGCACTTATCCCAGAAAAATAAAAACTTAGGTTCACCTGTGCATGAATGTTCATAGCAGCTTTATTCATAATAGGCAAAAACAAAACCATATGTCTCCAATAGGTGAATAAAGCATGGTATATCCATACCGTGGAAGACTGCTCAGCAATAAAAAGAAATGACATATTGATGAATGCAACAATTTGTGTATATCTTGAGAGAATTATACGGAGTAAAAATAATCTTCAAAGGTTATATACTGTGTAATTCCACCAATTTAACATTCTACTTGTTTGTTTCTTAAGAGAGAGGGAAAAGGAGAAATATCAATTTTGTTCCACTTATTTATGCATTTATTGGTTGATTCTTGAATGTGACCTGATGGGATGGTACATGTAACCTTGATTTATCAGGATGACTGTCTAACCAACTGAGCTACCTGGCCAGGGTTAATTTTACATTCTTGAAAAGACAAAATAATAAGAGATGGAGAACAGATTAGTGGTTGCTAATGGTGAGGGAGAAATAGAGGGAAGGGACTGTGGCTGTAAAAGTGTATAGCATCCTATATAATAAGAGGCTAATAAGATCATATGTAATACCTTAATCAATAAAGAAAAATAAATAAATAAATGGCTGCTGGTCACTATGAAGCGTACTGACCACCAGGGGGCAGACACTCAGTGCAGGAGCTGCCCCCTGGTGGTCAGTGCACTTCCACAGGGGAGTGCTGCTCAGCCAGAGCCCTGAGCTGGGCTCATGGCTGGCGAGCACAGTGGTGGTGGTGGGGAGCGGGCCTAAGCCGGCAGTCGGACATCCCCCAAGGGCTCCCAGACTGCGAGAGGGTGCAGGCCAGGCTGAGGGGACACACACACACCACCACCACCACCACCCCCTGCACAAATGTTGTGCACTGGACCTCTAGTGGAGAATAATCCTGGTGATGAAACTGCTCTGTACTTTGTGGTGGTGGTTACATGAGTCTGATTAAACTGCATAGAACTAAGGACACACCCAAATAAGTGCATGTAAAACTGGTGAAATTTTAATAAAGTCAACAGATAATGTTAATTTTCTGGTTATGAGATTGTATTGTAGATATGCAAAGTATAGAGAAAACTGGTTGAAGCATACAGAGATCAGTTATATTTTACAACTGCATATAAATCTCTAATTATCTCAGAAGTATTTTTAAGAAATAAGGCCCTAAACTCTAACTTGTGCCCTGAGAAAGAGATTTGGGAGACCATGGGCAATATGCCATAATTTTCTTTAAAAGTAAGAAGGGAAGCCCTAGCCAATTTGGTTCCGTGGATAGAGTCGGCCTGAGGACTGAAGGGTCCCATGTTCCATTCCCGCCAAGAGCACATGCCCGGGTTGCAGGCTTGATCCCAGTGCGGGGGGTGCTGGAGGCAGCCAATCAATGATTCTCTCTCATCATTGATCTTTCTTTCTCTCCCTCTCCCTTCCTCTCTGAAATCAATGAGAAATATTTAAAAAAAAAAGTCAGAAGCGCCTTAACCGGTTTGGCTCAGTGGATAGAGCTGCGGACTGAAAGGTCCCAGGTTCGATTCCAGTCAAGGGCATGTACCTTGGTTGCGGGCACATCCCCATTAGGGGTGTGCAGGAGGCAGCTGATTGATGTTTCTCTCTCTCTCATCGATGTTTCTGACTCTACCCTCTCCCTTTCTCTCTGTAAAAAAACCCCAATAAAATATATTTTAAAAAATAAAATAAAGTAAGAAGGGAAGACTAAGAGGTTTAATGACTTGCTGAAGGTGACACTAAGCTTGTAGCAGAGAGGGGAATCAAACCCAGTTCTATCCAGCTTAAAAACTCATGTTCGCCGAAACCGGTTTGGCTCGGTTTGGCTCTGAATAGAGCGTCGGCCTGCGGACTGAAAGGTCCCAGGTTCGATTCCGGTCAAGGGCATGTACCTGGGTTGCCGGCACATCCCCAGTAGGAGATGTGCAGGAGGCGGCTGATCGATGTTTCTCTCCCATCGATGTTTCTAACTCTCTATCTCTCTCCCTTCCTCTCTGTATAAAATCAATAAAATATATTAAAAAAAAAACAACTCATGTTCTTTCCTTTGAGACATACATTTTAAAAATTGTTCTCATCTGCCAGAGCTACCAAAAAGTTGAAAGATTAAATTATAGTAAAAGAGTAAAAGAAATGCCACACAAGATTAGTTGAATTTGATCTAATGTAAGGAGTGACATGGGGTTAAGTACCTGCTCTGTCACTAATTAGTTTTGTGATCTCTGGCAAGTTACATAACTTTTCTGAGCCCAGGTTTCTCTGATTGTTAAATGCAGATAATCCTAGTTATAAAGACAAGATGAAGTAATACAAAATTCCTGACACACAGAACACATTGGATAAGATATGATTATTGAAAGTGTCTGGCTTGGGAACAAATGGGTCACCTCTCTGTGTTGTTTACACCTTAGCTTTTCTTTCTTTGGCTCATGGGACATCCAAGGTCTCTAGAGGCTCAGGCAAAGATCATTTAAAGGACTTAGTTTCAAAAAGTTTGTCTAGAAAGTACTTCTGCCCGAGGATAAGTCATTTTTAGGAAGCTACTTGAGTTTTCCCCCATTACATCTTGTTCCTAGCTCTCCAAGAGAAGTGAAACTAAGGAGAGAAAAACAGAATTGAAAAAGAAAAAAAGATCAGGTAACTGAACATCAGAGGCACCCACAGAGCCCTTTTATTGCCTTTAGCTGCATAACAGTGTCTGAGGTTAAAAACTGTACTTCCCAAAATTTTACAAAATAAGCTTTTTCTTGTTTAAAAAAACCTACCCCCGACACACACATGCCATTGAGAGGCAATAATAAAAGTATGAGCTTTGGCCCTGACCGGTTTGGCTCAGTGGATAGAGCGTCGACCTGCGGACTGAAGGGTCCCCAGTTCGATTCCAGTCAAGGGCATGTACCTGGGTTGCGGGCACATCCCCAGTAGGGGGTGTGCAGGAGGCAGCTGATCGATGTTTCTCTCTCATCGATATTTCTAACTCTCTATCCCTCTCGTTTCCTCTCTGTAAGAAAATCAAAATATATATATTTTTTAAAAGTATGAGGTTTGAAGTTAGAGAAAGCCTTAGTTTTAATCTTTGGTACTTTAATAGCCTTTATCATTTTTTAAAAAAAAAAATGTTTTTATTGATTTCAGAGAGAGAGGAAAGGTACAGGATAGAGAGAGAGAGAGAAACATCAATGATGAGAGAGAATCATCTGTGGTTGCCTCCTGCAGGCTCCCTCCTGGGGATCAAACCTGAAACCCCGGGCATGTTCCCTGACCGGGAATCAAACCATGACCTCTGGTTTATGGGTTGACGCTCAACCACTGAGCTACACTGGCTGGACTGATTTATCAATTTAACTTCTCTGAGTTTCAGTTTCCTCAGTTGTAAAATGAGGATTGTACCAGCTACTTCACTGAGTTAATTTTTAGGGTAAGTGAGGTAATATTGTCCAGTGTTTGATACAATGTAGACATTGAATACATGTTCAGTTCTTCCCCTTCCATACATGGAAAATAACTCTCTGGAAGACTCAAGTTGCCCCTTAATGTTTTGCTTTCTAGACTAACCTCCCCTGATTATTTTATCCTTATTTTTTAAAAAAATGTCTTTCTTGCCCTAACCGGTTTGGCTCAGTGGATAGAGCGTCAGCCTGCGGACTCAAGGGTCCCAGGTTCGATTCCGGTCAAGGGCATGTACCGTGGTTGCTGGTACATCCCCAGTGGTGGGTGTGCAGGAAGCAGCTGATCGATGTTTCTCTCTCATCGATGTTTCTAACTATCTCCCTTCCTCTCTGTAAAAAAATCAATAAAATCTATTTAAAAAAATGTCTTTCTTTTTATTGATATTAGAGAGAGGGGAAGAGAAAGGAAATAGAAACATCGATGAGAGAGAAAAATCAGCATCAATTGATCGGCTGCCTCCTGCACACCCCCCTGCTGAGGATCAAACCTGCAACCTGGGCATGTGCCCTGACAGGGAATCGAAACAGCGACCTCTTGGTGCATAGGTTGACGCTCAACCACTGAACCACACCAGCCAGGCTCTTTTATCTTTTCAATTCTCTTTTATTTAAATCATTGTTCTCTGAATTTTCAAAAAAATGCTTTCATATTAAAATTTTTGAGATAAATTGGACAAAGGGATTCTCTGAGATCTGAATAGTTCAAAATCTAGCAGAAGGATCTATGTTGTAGGAAAGCTTTAAATTCATAGGCTGCATTACATTGCATATAAACAAACCTTTCTACTGGGTCCAGTTTTTGTAGCCCTGCTTCCTATAAGGCGTACAATAGATTAATTGACTTTGGAGTCTTCCTGCCCTAACCAAGTAAAGTTTCTGGAAAGTGTTATAAAGTATAGCTGAAGGCCCTAGATCAGGGGTGGGCAAACTTTTTGACTCGAGGGCCACAATGGGTTCTTAAACTGGACCGGAGGGCCGGAACAAAAGTATGGATGGAGTGTTTGTGTGAACTAATATAAATTCAAAGTAAACATCATTACATAAAAGGGTACGGTCTTTTTTTTCAATAGTTTTATTCATTTCAAACGGGCGGATTTGGCCCGCGGGCTGTCGTTTGCCCACGGCTGCCCTAGATGGTAGCAATTAAGAAACACTGAGGTACATAGATAAAATGAAGTATGGCATTTATTCCTTTAGAACTTTTTAAAAATATATTTTTATTGATTTCAGAGAGGAAGAATAGAGAGATGGAAACATCAGTGATGAGAGAGAATCATTGATCGGCTGTCTCCTGCACGCCCCCCCGCCCCCCATTGGGGATCGGGCCCACATTGGGGATCGGGCCTATAACCCAGGCATGTGCCCTTGACTGGAATCGAACCTGGGAACCTTAAGTCTGAAGGCTGATGCTCTATCCACTGAGCCAAACCAGCTAGGGCCCTTTAGAACTTTTGAGGATTGAGTACCGAGTTTTCCAGCCTAAAAACTCAAGAAAAGATGTATTCAGAGATGATGGTCGGCTCAAAACTAGTGACTACAAAAAGTTAATATTAGCAGTTGGTGGGAAGGGGTGGAGGTTACCACCAGTAAAATAGCAAACAAATAAGATATTGAATGAAGCATTTAGTCTGTTGATTATAAGGTCAGATTTTTTTATACCAAGCAGTGAAAATAGGCACTGCCATTTACAGTTCCTCTCATAGGAGTAAATGTTTAGTTAAGGATACTTAGAATATGACTAGCAGTTTTAATTGTCAGAAAGGAAGGGAGTATGTGCTCTAGGATATAAGTAGGTCATTTAGCTCACTGTATACTATAACATCTGACATTCGGCTTTTTAGTAAACAGGAAGCTTTCTGTTTGAAATTCTGAACTCTTAGGAAGTCTGTGAGGGTCAAAGTAAATTTCCTTCTTCATCTGTGTACTTCACAATTGGACTTAGTCCAAACACTTTTTAAAACTGTCAGAATTTTAGATTTGCAGAATGTCTTTGAAGTAGTATATATTTTTAAAAAATATATTTTATTGATTTTTTACAGAGAGGAAGGGAGAGGGATAGAGAGTTAGAAACATCGATCACCTGCCTCCTGCACACCTCCTACTGGGGATGTGCCCGCAACCCAGGTACATGCCCCTGACTGGAATCGAACCTGGGACCCTTCAGTACACAGACTGACACTCTATCCACTATGCCAAACCAGGTTTTCAAAGTGTGGTCCCTAGACCAACAATATCAACATACCTGGTAACTTGTTAGAAATGCAGATTCCTAACACAAATCCCAGATTGGGGTTCTGGCCCAGCAGTCTAGTTTAATAAGCAAGCCCTCCAGGTGATTCTGATGCATACTAAAGTTTGAGACCCCTTGCCTTAAAATTACAGAAGATAGAAACTGTGGAAATATTATATAAGGAGAACATTTTGTGTTATTTAGAATGTCACACTGATTTTAGGGAATATAATTATGTATTTTGGGGGGAGAAGTATTGTTTGCTTCTCACATGTGCCCTGACCAGAAATCAAACCAGTGATCTTTCAGTGCACGAGAGGACGCTCAACCAACTGAGCCACACTTGCCGGGGGGGTGGGGGGGGGAATATAAATTTGTTACTGTTCTCAGTACACCATAGAACCTTTTAATTGCTGTTCATTACCTACACACACTACCCCCATCTCATTAGTATTCATATCATAGCACTTAACTATACTTCATTGCTAACGTCATTAACTGAGAACTCCAATATATAAAAATAGTGAAGTTGGGGACTATATTTGACTTGTTCTGTTGTATCTCCTATACTTTATAGCAGGAGTGGGGAACCATTTTTCTGCCAAGGGCCACTTGGATATTTAGAACATCATTTGTGGGCCATATAAAATTATCAGCTTAAAAATTAGCTTGCTATATTTGGTCAAACATTTAATAACTCACCCCTAATGCCTTGGCAGGGCCAGACCAAATGATTTCGTGGGCCAGACATTCCCCACCTCTGCTTTATAGGATAGGTGCCTGGCCTTTAGTAAGTCTCGCATATAGGTTAATGATTATACCTGTTTCTCTCCTTTCATCTGCCTTTTTTTAAAGAAACACTCAAGCCCTAACCAGTTTGGCTCAGTGGAGAGAGCGTCAGTCAGCCTGTGGACTGAAGGGTCCCGGGTTCGATTCCAGTCAAGGGCATGTACCTTAGTTGCGGGCACATCCCCGGTGGGGGGCGTGCAGGAGGCAGCTGATCAATGTTTCTCACCGATGTTTCTGACTCTCTATCCCTCTCCCTACCTCTGTGTAAAAAATCAATAAAATATATATTTTTTAAAAAAAGACATTGACTGAATTTGGGCTAGCTAATGTCGATACGTCTCAAGAAATGGGCTTTAATTAGCATGTGTACATATGTTATTTTATTCTGTTTTTCTAGCAGCCTCATGAAGTAGCTATCACCTCCATTTTATACATGAGGAAGCTAAAATTCAGAGCAATTAAATAACTTGCAAAGCTCACACAATTAGTGAGTAACTGTAAGAACCAGGTCTTTCAAACTCTTAAGGACTACTACTGTCCATAGTACTACTGTCCCTGGAATTTTAACAGGACTTTCCATTGTATATTTAAATTATTGATTTTTATTTTTTCATCAAGATACGACTTTGTACTTTTTCTTGATGCAGATTTTTATTTTTGCTTTTTTAGTTCATTTATCCTTTTTTCCTCATTTCTCCCCATTAATGTTGTTAAATCTCTTTATTCTAAGAAACATTTGAATGTCTCTAATGTAGACATTCAGGTGGGGTTTAAAGAGCAAACTGCTCTTACTAGGAGCAGGCTTTGGGTTTTCTGATCAAGTTAAGCTTTGGTGCTTTTAGTTATAGCACATTCATCTGAACTATTTGGTGTCATTACATGGTACTCCATGTTATTGCTTTATGCAGATTTAGAAATTTACCTTTATTCACCAGAGCAAAACTCAGTTAAATTCTGTTTCTTTTATTCAGAAATTGAGAAGATTCAGAAAGGGCTTTCAAAAAAGGACGATGAGGAAAATTACTTGGATTTATTTTCTCATAAGAACATGAAGCTGAAGGAGCGGGTACTGATACCTGTCAAGCAGTATCCCAAGGTAAGACAAAAAGTGCCTCATTTCTCCGAGTTGTCTTTGTAGGAGTGAGTCATGAGCTCTAATAACGACTTCCAGAGACTGTGGTGCATCAGAAACTTAAGCCTTTGAATCTTCTCTTCCATACTGTGTACTTGTTTCTGGCAATTGAAACAAGTAAGTCCATAACTGATTGCATAGATATAGCCAGGAAAGAAATGCAGTCATCTTATTAAAAAGGGTTTCTCAAATGTTTGTTCCAGCTCAAAGTTCAAAGAAAAAAAAATGAAACCTAAAGAGTTATTCTGTCAAAAGATTTCTTGACATGAAATCAAAATGAAGGAAGTTATAGCATAAATCCTTGAAGAGGTGGTTAACTGTATTTTTTACTCAAAGTTTTACTTTTAAAAAAATGCTTTCTCACCCTAACCGGTTTGGATCAGTGGATAGAGCGTCGGCCTGTGGACTGAAGGGTCCCAGGTTCGATTCCTGACAAGGGCATGTACCTTGGTTGCAGGCACATCCCCAGTAGGGGGTGTGCAGGAGGCAGCTGATGGATGTTTCTCTTTCGTCGATGTTTCTAAAGAGTTTCCCTTCCTCTCTGTAAAAAATCAATAAAATATATTTTTAAAAAAAATTTAAAAGTGCTTTCTCCACCTACTCCTTTTTCCTTTTTTCAGGAAAGCAATTAGTTATATTTAGTTTACCAAAAAAAAAGAAAAAGTACTAAACAAAGATTCCATGTGTGTGTTCTGAGGTGACTTCCTTAAAAATGTTTATGTATGTTAAAGTACTAGGGGTTGCAGTGTGATATTACATCTGAAATCCCAAAATCAACTCTAGGAACTACCACTTTCATAACCTTAGGCTAATCACTTCATCAGTACAACCTCAGTATATCCTTCAGTAAAATGGGAATGAAACTATACCTGTTTTATAGGGTTGTTGAGATCAAATGAGATAGTACATGTGGAAATATTTCATAGGAGTATGAATATTTAGAAATCTCTTTTTATTTTCTGTCAGTTCAATTTTGTGGGGAAGATCCTTGGACCACAAGGGAACACTATCAAAAGACTGCAAGAAGAGACTGGTGCAAAGATCTCTGTGTTGGGCAAAGGCTCAATGAGAGACAAAGCCAAGGTAAGTTCACTTAGTGAAGCAAGAAGACACCCTAATGCAAGCATGTCAAACTCACAGGCTAACATGGGCCAAATAAACAAGGTGTAAGTTTGTGTGCTGCAAAAAAAACACACAAAAGCTTTGATTTTCATAGAAATGTAGGTTTATTTCAATAGAGACATGCTGAATACAAAGAGCTGAAATAAATGAGTAATCATTAACATAAAATAATAGAACATTTTAATAAAAATTAATATTTTTTCTTGAACAGTAACTTACTAGACACAGAATAATTGCTCAAATTAATAAGCGTAACACAAATAAACCTATTTTTCTTGTTCTCTGAAAGCGAAATATTTCCTGTTGCACATACCAAACAACTCAGTACAAGACTAATGACGTGGCAATCGGCTGCTAAAATATTCGCTGCTAGTATTAGTGGAGAGAAATGGTGAGCCTGCATGTGAGGCACATAAGCGAAATGAATGCAACACGATTATAGTAATCAGTCATTAGCCAATGTTGTAGTTCATTAAAAATTACATATAACAGGATATTATAAAAATCAAGTTATGAAATTTTTATTAAAATTGTTCTTACATACTGTTATATTGGCTGGGCTGTAAAAATATTCATTATTGGGCCGCAAGTTTGACATGCTTGCCCTAATGCCGCCTTGTAGCCCAGGGTCCAGTATGAATGCATTATGGAAACTAGCACTTGTATATGTATAGAATGTGACTCCTTTAAATTTGTATTGGATATAAGAGATTATATAGATCAAGTTAGTTTGTAACCCTGAAAGAGTCTAGGTATGCCCAGGTGATTGTTTTTTTTCTGACTTTTGACTGCATAGTAATGGAAACAGCAGTGGCAACTATGGCATTAGAAAGCTTATCTATGAAAATTTGGAAGGGAAACTTACCCAGACTAAAAACACATTCTCTTTCCAGTAGCATGGAAAAGTGAGAGCAGTAGTGTTATACATGCAGGCAACACTGAGGATTAGTTGTTTGGTGTGTTTTTTTTTTATAGCCAGCTCTAATTCGAGGCCTGCTAAAAGAAGGTATTCCAACAGGAGCCATGAGTAATCCTGACAACAAAATCTAACGCTTATTTATTTTTTGTGTCATAGCCCAATACGTGTTGTATTCTTTGTAAGTGCCAAAAAACTTCCCACCAACACAGAATATTCCTAGCCTTCTAGGGTCAGGTTTTAGATGAGACATACATGCTACAGCCTAAAAACTTACTCTTTCAGTCCTCCTTTTATGCAGCCTAATTGATGAACATTGTTCTCTCAGACCCTCTTCTTTTGTCCATTCTCATTTCTCATTAGAAGAATCCAGTTAGGGCTGAAGTATGATATTCTAGCTAATGAAATTTACACGAGATTTTCTTCTCTCTATTCTAATTTCTTTTCTCCCCAGAACACCCCAGGCCATGTAAGCACATAGGAAGGGCTGGTGATTACCAGCTCTACCTGGGATTTAAAAGCACATGCTTGGCAATGAATAAATGAGTCAATCAAGGGTTGGCAAACAGTGTAGAGATTCCTCAAAAAATTAAAAATAGAACTGCCATGCAATATTGTAATTCTGGGTATTTATCCAAAAAAAACAAAAACACTAATTTGAAAAGATATATGCAGTCCTATGTTCAATGTAGCATTACTAATAATAGCCAAGATATGGAAGCAACCTAGATGTACATCAGTAGATGAATGGATAGTGGGTGCGTGCTGGAATATTATTCCTCAATTAAAAAAAAAAATGAAATCTTGCCATTTGAACATGGATGAACAGAGGGTATTATCCTAAATGAAATAAGTCAGACAGAAAAAGACAAATGTTGTATGATCTCATTTATATGATTCTAAAAACACAAAATAAATGAATAAACGAAACAAACACTCATTTAGAGAAGAAGTTGATGGTTGCCAAAGGGAAGGGGTGAGGAATGAGAATAAAAATAAATTAATTAAACTTTATTGTGCTTTTTCTTTTCACTTTTTTTGTTTGTCAAAAAAATTACTAAACATACAGAAATTATTGAATGTGACCCATAGCCAGTGAAGAAAATCAGTTGATAGAAAGAGGTCTGAGCCCTAGCCAGTTTGGCTCAGTGGATAGAATGTCAGTCTGCGGACTGAAAGGTCCTGGGTTGTGGGCTCGATCCCCAGTAGGGGGCGTGCAGGAGGCAGCCGATTAATGATTCTTTCATTGATGTTTCTGTCTCTCTCTCCCTCTTCCTTATTTTCTTCTCTGAAATCAATAAAATATATTTTTTTAAAAACAAGAAAGAAAGAAACCTGGAAATAATAGATTTTGGGATTTGCAGACAAGACTTTAAAATAGTTATTATAAATATAATAAATTTGGCCCTAACCAGTTTGGCTCAGTGGATAGAGCGTCAGCCTGCGGACTGAAAGGTCCCAAGTTCGATTCCAGTCAAGGGCATGTACCTTGGTTGCAGACACATCCCCAGTAGGAGGTGTGTAGGAGGTAGCTGATCGATGTTTCTCTCTCATTGATGTTTCTAACTCTCTATCCCTCTCCCTTCCTCTCTGTAAAAAATCAATAAAATATACTTTAAAATACATATATAATAAATTTGTTCAAAGATGTAGAGAAAAAATAATTAGGGGAGAGATGGAATGTATAGAAAATGAAAATGTAATAGCTGAAATGCAAATTTCACTAGATGAGCATAATACAATGTAAGACACTGAAAAAGGAAAAAGAAGAGGGTTGTAAATCAGAGAACTTAAAGGCAGGACTATTCAGGCCAAAGTAAGAAGATAAAAAGGACTGAAAGAAAACAGAGAGAGCAAGATATTGAAAACCTATTTGAAGAAATAATGACAGAAAAATTCCCCTACCTGGTGAAAGAAATAGACTTACAAGTCCAGGAAGCACAGAGAACCCCAAACAAGAAGAATCCAAAGAGGACCACACCAAGACACATCATAATTAAAATGCCAAGAGCAAAAGACAAAGACAGAATCTTAAAAACAGGAAGAGAAAAACAGTTAGTTACCTACAAGGGAGTACCCATACAATTGTCAGCTGATTTCTCAACAGAAACTTTGCAGGCCAGAAGGGAGTGGCAAGAAATATTCAAAGTGATGAATAGCAAGAACCTACAACCAAGATTACTTTACCCAGCAAAGCTATCATTCAGAATTGAAGGTCAGATAAAGAGCTTCACAGGTAAGAAAAAGCTAAAGGAGTTCATCACCACCAAACCAGTATTATATGAAATGCTGAAAGGTATCCTTTAAGAAGAGGAAGAAGAAGAAAAAGGTTCCATGAAGATTTCTCAGCTGACTCTGTTCGATATTCCAAAAAGAAGAAAATCTGTCAAGTCCAACAAGAAACATGTCAGGACCTCCAGATTTGAGGTCCAGAAATCTGAATTTAAAAAACCTCACAGGTAGGTCTGGAGAAATATACTTTCCTTCTGGTAATCTTAAAGATTTTAGAAATAGAGGGAATCTTTCAAAAATCCATTCCCATGATCTCTGGATGAGGAAACAAAGGCCCAGAAAGTTTTAAATAATTTACTGAAGGTCACATAACCACTTGGTAACAGAACCAGAACTAGATCCCAACTCTTCTACAAATTGCTTTCTTAAACAATAAAAACATAAAGATTATGCTTTTTCAAGATGTTTACAGAAAGGTCTACAGTTTCTAGATTCAGAAACTGAATTTATCTCTACAGGCTAATGACCTGGTTTTGCTGTTGTTTCTGTTCACTTACTTTCTAATTTGTCTACCAAAAATATGTATTAAGTGATCATACAAGAAAATGAAAAAAAAAAAAATCTTAAAAAAAAAGAAAAGAAAATGAACAGAATCTTAGTTGCCTGTGGAACATTATTGTGCAATCTGACATTTGTGCAATTGTAGTTCTAAGAGGGGAGTCAGGCAGAAAACAATTTAAGGAAAAAGTTAAAAAGAAATAAATGTTTGGTAATGAATCAGTGATTGGCAAACACCTGTTATCTGAATGGAGACTGGAATTAATTTGTTTTTTTTTATATCTTTTAATAGCTCCACCAGGGATTTAAAATAATAGTTAACTTATGGCAGCAAGACCAATTGTAGATTTAGCAGATTTGTATAAATTACTATTCTCCAGAGCTTGTTTTACTTTTTTCTTATGCTTTACTGTGTTCCTTAGATGTTATAGTTATTTCTTGCTGTTTCTTTGACCTTGAAGTTAAAGGTGTCATTAAATACCTAGTCTGTGATGTGATGTTTTGTTTTCGTTTTTCCACAGGAGGAAGAGCTGCGCAAAGGTGGAGACCCCAAATATGCCCATTTGAATATGGATCTGCATGTCTTCATTGAAGTCTTTGGACCTCCATGTGAGGCTTATGCTCTTATGGCACATGCTATGGAGGAAGTCAAGAAGTTTCTAGTACCGGTAAGGAAATCTATATCCTGTATCTTTTGAGCAAGAGAGAACTGGATTTTGTGCTGTTGCTAAGGCAGGGTTCTTAACCAGGGTCTCTGCATATTAGTATCTTAGGTCCACAGCATGTCTGGCATTCTAACATCTGGTTAACAAAGATTTAACAGTTTCTTCACTGAGCTAAGTATTTTGGTACTAGTGTGGAACCAGGTGATTATAGGAAAGTGACTTAAGGATTTGTGTTTTAGACTTTTCAGAGTCTAGAGCTGTGGTTGGCAAACTGTGGCTCGTGAGCCACATGCAGCTCTTTGGCCCCTTGAATGTGGCTCTTCCTAAGCCTTAGGAGTACCCTAATTAAGTTAATAACAGTGTACCTACCTATATAGTTTAAGTTTAAAAAATTTGGCTCTCAAAAGAAATTGCAATCATTGTACTGTTGATATTTGGCTCTGTTGACTAATGAGTTTGCCGACCACTGGTCTAGAGGATAACAGCGAGAAGCTTCTAGTATCCAATCTTAATGGATTCAATTTGAACTGAGTGTGTTCAGGGCTTTTTCTCCTGGAGGAGTTTACTCAAGTAGAGTTTGATTAGAAAGAGACCTGATTAATACAGGCTTGACCGTTGATATTAAACAGATCGGTGTGCAGCTCCTTTGAAAATGTAATTGAGGCCCAAGAAGAGTTAGAACAGACCAGGTTACCTGTCTTGCTTAGAGGGTCAATTCTTTGAATAAATAGAAAATGGTGCAATTTTTGCCTTTTAGTAAGGCTCGGTAGTTACTAGAATTAACATACTGTTGAATATTTAATAACCAAGGTTGAATCTGGAACCTTAGGAAGCATTTGCAGTATTATTCAACTAGAAGTGAGTAAGCATCATATTTTCATCATTAAAACTAACGGGGGTGACTACAGTTCTTGGTTTTCTTGGCTGTGTAAAATGAGGGAACTAGAACAAAATGTGGCCCGGCCTGTGTGGTTCAGTGGTTGAGCATTGACCTATGAACCAGGAGGTCACGGTTCGATTCCCAGTCATATTTTGTTTTCATATTTTTGTAGGCTCCTAAAAAGAGCCTACAGCCTTGATAACTATGTTCTTAGATCCCATACAATAAGCAGACACTATGTTGCAGGGTCTATCCCCACTGGGGGGCATGCAGGAAGCAGCCGATCATCATTGACATTTCTATCTCTATCTTCCTCTTAAAATCAATTTTTTAAAAAATTTTTAAGAGAGAACTAAATTGGTGTCCAGAGGATGTGAGGACTGGTAGAGCAAAAATTTATAAGCATTGTGTACCTACAATGCTGAGTTTCAAGGATTCCAACACTGTCTCAAGTATCTCAGCAGCTGCTTTGCTTACAACTACCTTGTCTTCATTAGGATGTTCAACATGAAACAGCCAAATTTAAATATCCTGGAGAAAAACCCAGAGCTGGTCAATTTTTCCTTAAGGGAATTCTTTTGACTCTTTTTGAGGTGTTGTATTGAAGCATCCTGAGCCAATCCAGTTTCTGAACGTGACTACAGGGGAGTGCCCATCTCCTCTTTATCATTGGTCTCAGCATATTTCTCAAAAGGAATAGGCTTACAAGACTTCCATGTAAGTGGATCTTCAACAAAGATTCCTGCCAGGGAGATCTGGGTTTCCTCAGTGTTCATGTGGCATTTGGGAGACTCTAAAGAAATTGGCTGTCAATGGTCACTTGATTCCCCAGTGTGAGTCTTAAGCAGCAATAATGTGTAACGTAGGAGGACGAGGTAAAGAGCTATGGAGGGGCATCTTTGTGGTGACTAGAATTTTCTATTCTTAAAACTTTATCCACCTGGACTGTGTAAAAATGCATGTAGTATTAAGACTGAATGACTCCGGAGGGGGCGGTCAGTTGGGGAAAAAGACATGTAAAACTTTAGACAATAAAAAAGTTATTTAAAAAGACTGAATGGCTCTTATCAGGAAATATGTGAAAAGATTTGCAGATGACACTTGACTCAGTTCTTCCCTCTTGTGAAGGAAAAAGAATGAGCCTGTTTTTGCATCCATTACCAGAGTTGTACATTTTCCCCTTGGAGCCATTAACTATATCAGAGAGACTTCCAGTACAGTAGGAAGAGCACTGGACTGGGAGCTTTATCTGCATCATCTTGAACAAGTTACTATTTCATTTTTTGAGTTTTATTCATCTCAAACATAATGTTAAGTAACTGGTAGGTGCCTTGGGTCTGAAGTTACAAAAAATGGCTCCTGGGAGTTCACAATCTAGTGAGAAAGACAAATCAGCAATTCTAAAATGATGTGGTAACTGCTCTGGTAGAGAAAATAAACATGGTGCCATGGAAAAAGAAGAGAGACTGGGAGGTGGCATCAAGAGAAAGTTTTTCAAAAGAGGTAATGTTTTAGATTGTCTTGTAAGAGTGGGTTAAAGTCCCTCAGGTAGACAAGAAAAGGGTATTAAGTTTAACTAGAGGCCCGGTGCATGACTTTGTGCATGGGGGGGGGGGGCGGTCCCTCAGCCCAGCCTGTGCCCTCTTGCAGTCTGGGACCCCTTGGGGGATGACCACCTGCTGGCTTAGGCCCGCACCTTATCTGGGTGGAGGGGTGATAGGGGGTGGGGTGGGGCCGGCCGGGGGAGGGGCCATGGGTGGTTGGCCCGCCGTCCCCACCCCCTGGTCAAACTCCCAGTTGAGGGGACAATTTGCATATTAGCCTTTTATTATATAGGACTAGAGGCCCGGTGCACAGAAATTTGTGCACTCGTTTTGCGGGGGGGGGGGGTCCCTCAGCCCAGCCTGTGCCCTCTCGCAGTCTGGGGCCCCTCGGGGGATGACCACCTGCTGGCTCAGGCCCGCTCCCGGCGGGGGGGGGGGGGGGGGGATTGGGCCTAAGCTGGCAGTCAGACATCCCTCTGGGAGCCCTCGGGGGATGTCCACTTGCCAGTGGGGAGCAGGCCTAAGCTGCAGTCGGACATCCTTAGCACTGCTGAGGAGGTGGGAGAGGCTCCCACCACCACCACTGTACTGGCAGCTGTCAGCCTGGCTAGTGGTTGAGCAGAGCTCCCACTGTGGGAGCGCACTGACCACCAGGAGGCAGCTCCTGCATTGAGCATCTGCCCCCTGGTGGTCAGTGTGTGTGATAGTGACCAGTCATTCCCAGTTGTTCTGCTGTTAGGGTCAATTTGCATATTACCCTTTTATTATATAGGAGTGCCTGGCCAGCCTGGGTGAGGGGCTTATGGCTGTTTGCAGGCTGGCCACAGCCCCTCAGTGTGAGGGTCCCCACTGGGGTGCCTGGCCAGCCTGGGTGAGGGGCTGATGGCCATTTGCAGGCTAGCCACAGCCCCTTCAGGGTGCGGGGGGGTCCTGCTGGGGTGCCTGGCCAGTCTGGGTGAGGGGCTGAGGGCTGTTTGCAGGCTGGTCACAGCCCCTTCAGGATGGGGGTCCCCCCTAGGGTGCCTGGCCATCCTGAGTGAGGGACTGATGGCTGTTTGCAGGCTGGCCACAGCCCCTCAGTGTGGGGGTCCCCACTGGGGTACCTGGCCAGTCTGGGTGAGGGGCTGAGGGCCGTTTGCAGGCTGCTAAGCCCCCCAGCGGGGATCCTCACCCCATGAGGGTGTGGCCAGCCTGGGTGAGGGACTGATGGCTGTTTGCAGGCTGGCCACAGCCCCTTCAGTGTGGAGGTCCCCACTGGGGTGCCTGGCCATCCTGGGTGAGGGGCTGAGGGCTGTTTGCAGGCTGGCCTTAGCCCCCAGCCACCCAAGCTCCCAGTGGAGGCTGGCTGGAAGCAGGTTTCTGGGATTTATTTAGCTTCTGTAGTTGAAACTTTGTTGCCTTTAGCGGAGGCCACAGTGGGCTCAGGGCTGGCAGGAAGCTTGGCTTCCTCCATCGCCCGGGCAACCAAGCCTCCTGCTTGCTCCAGCTCCATGGCTGTTGGCCGCCATCTTGGTTGGGTTAATTTGAATATAGTCTCTCTGATTGGCTGGTGGGCATGGCTTAGGGCATAGTGAAGGTACGGTCGATTAGCATCTTTGTCTTTTATTAGTGTAGATGACTCAAAGCCTACATTCTGAATTCACATCTGGAGTCTGCCACTTACTATCTCTATGTCTCCTTACTTCAGGGTTGTTTTGAAGATTAAACTGATAAGTTTATATAAAGCTTATTATATAATGCTTAATACATATAGCTTAATTTATGGTTAGTGGCTTTTATTATTCTAGGAAGAGGAAACTATTTGCAAGAATGGATATGTAAGAGTATGCCAGAATCTGAACTACAAGTTGTTCAGCCTGACTAGAAAGGAGGTTATACTTAAGATGGGAGTGATGATCTGGAGAGTTAGGCAAGGACCACATCAACAAGAGCTATGATCTATAATAATAAAAGCATAATATGCAAATCAACCAAACGACCCAACAGCAGAACGACCATCCAGACCACCTTCCAGACGACCACGCTATGACATGCACTGGCACCAGGCCAGCCAAGGCGGGTGCGATGCAACTGGTCAGGGGGCCCCCCGCCATCGCCTCACAAAGGTGAGGCCCAGGCCACTGGCCAGCAACGCTGTGTATACAGGGCCGGCCAGCGATCGCCCTGCAGAGGGAGGCCCAGGCCAGCCAAGCGATCGCACGCCACGCCTGTCGCCCACAGAGAGAGGCGACCAGTGGTCGGGGAGGGAGGACAGCACCGCAAAGATGGCAAGCAGTGACAGTGGCAGGGGTGGGACTAGCTGCCTGCATCCAGAGGAATGAAAGCCCGATAGGCCCTGATCACTGGCCAGGCCTAGGAACCCTACCCGAGTGGTACCGGTTGCAGGAGGGCGCAGGCTGGGCTGAGGGACACCCCATCTCCCCCCGCCGCCCTCCCCCCCCCCCACACACACACACACACACTCCATCCCCCATGCACTAATTTTGTGCACCGGGCCTCTAGTGCAGTGACGGCGAACCTCTGACGCACGTGTCAGAGGCGACATGTAAACTCATTTTTTTTTGGTTGATTTTTCTTTGTTAAATTGTTAAATGGCATTTAAATATATAAAATAAATATCAAAAATATAAGTCTTTGTTTTACTATGGTTGCAAATATCAAAAAATTTCTATATGTGACACGGCACCAGAGTTAAGTTAGGGTTTTTCAAAATGCTGACATGCCGAGCTCAAAAGGTTCGCCATCACTACTCTAGTGTTTTAATAAAGATAAGGTACTTTCCTCAAAGAGGAACAGGCAGGGTGCCATTTGACTTCAGAGAATGAATGATCTCTGATATTTCATCTGGGCTTTCAAATTTGTTCTTAGCATTCAAGGCTCATGTGAGCTAGAAGGCTTCCCAGCAAAAGTTGGAAATGTTATACAACAATCCTATTATCTTTCTTTTGCAGGATATGATGGATGATATCTGTCAGGAGCAGTTTCTAGAGCTGTCCTATTTGAATGGAGTACCAGAGCCCTCTCGAGGACGTGGGGTGCCAGTGAGAGGCCGGGGTGCTGCCCCTCCTCCTCCACCTGTCCCCAGGTAAAAATAATGTAAACAACCAGAAATAGGATGTAAATTTGACCGCTAGTACCATCTCTCTCTTTTTGGTGCTCTTATCTCCAGCTTAGAAGGAGTCATATCCTTCATTGAGTGGAATTCTAGCTCTTGAGCATTTGGCCATAGTCAAGTGTAGCAGTCCTTCTGAAACTTTTGGTCTTTTAATTTTGGACAGTCATAGCATTTTTACTTTTTAAATATGTTTTTATTGATTTCGGAGAGAGATAGAAACATCAATGATGAGAGAGAATCATTGATCTCTTGCCTCCTGAATGCCCCCACTGGGGGGTCGAGCCTGCAACCCAGGCATGTGCCCTGACCGGGAATCGAACCACGACCTCCTAGTTTTCATAGGTCGACGCTCAACTATTGAGTCATGCCAGTCGGGCCAGTTATAGCATTTTTAAATGATCACTGACTTTAGCATTTTACCTTTTGTTACTGATCTTTATGGAGTGTTCCAACTCTCCAAAGCAGTTTATTGTGGGACCTGGGGAATCTTCCATTGTGGGGTTTTTACCTACTCATACTTTCCTCTAGGTTTTAATAATAGTTTTTTTAAGGCATCATAAAATCTGGCTAGTTCCAGAATTTGCACACAAATCTGACCATGTAAGTAGCGTATTTATTTAAAAACCTCTTTCAATAATAAAGATAAATTATAAAAAAGGAAGTAACTAAAAAAAAAAATAATCTCCATTTAAAATAAACTTTCTTAGATGATGTGTTATGGAATCATGCACCTAAAACCTGTATAATTTTGTTAACTAGTGTCACCCCAATAAATTCAATTAAAAGGGGGGAAACTTTCTTTTTATAGGGGCCGTGGTGTTGTACCACCTCGTGGGGCTTTGGTGCGTGGTACGCCAGTGAGAGGAGCCATCACCAGAGGTGCCACCGTGACTCGAGGAGTGCCACCCCCACCTACTGTGAGGGGTGCTCCAACACCAAGGGCACGGACAGCAGGCATCCAGAGAATACCTTTGCCTCCACCCCCTGCACCAGAAACATATGAAGATTATGTAAGAAGTTTGAACAATGTGCCATTTCCCACTACCTAGAAGGTTGCCAAAGGAAGTTGAATGACAGGGCCTTGGTCCTTGATGTAGGTGGCAGGGATTGCCTGTAAGATTCAGAATCTGCTCTTTTCTCTTTCAGTGAATGTTAATGTAGGAGAAGATTTTTCCATTTTAAGCATGGTTTGCTACCATATGTATGTAGATTAAACAGGAAATAAGCTGTTCCTTGATATATAGTATTTTACTAAAGGGATCTCCCACTACTACCAGTTCAACTTTGTACCTTATTTCCTGCTCACACTTGGTTTTTGTTTTTGTTTCTTTTTTGTTCGTTTTGTTGTTTCGTTTCGTGTTTTAAAAATAACCCTTTCTCTCTCGACTATTTCACAATGGGTGTTAACATTTGGGAGGGAAAGTTCATGTTCTGTTAATGTAGAAGCCTGCCATCCTCCCATGGGATATAATTATCATCTCTACTCTCTGTGATTCTGACTTGTTATTTCATTTCATTTGTTCTAGGGATATGATGATACATATGCAGAGCAGAGTTATGAAGGCTACGAGGGCTATTACAGCCAGAGCCAAGGGTAAGTCAGGCAATAGAGGTGCTGTTTCTTGTCCTGGGGATGGATGGCAGGGCGGGGGTTAGGGGGGAGAGGAAGGGACAGAGATTTAGGCAACACAAATCTAGGAAGCAGTATGGCTTACCTTTTGAGGGGATCTACTATGCTTTGGACATCTGTAAGTTTGGATAATTATGAATCTTGAATTATATTGTAGAATCTGAAAGTAGAAAAATTCCTGAGCTGTGACTACATGGAAACAAAGGAGAAATGCCTTTAAATTATTTATTTTTATTTTTATTTTTTTTTAATATATTTTATTGATTTTTTACAGAGAGGAAGGGAGAGAGATAGAGAGTTAGAAACATCGATGAGAGAGAAACATCGATCAGCTGCCTCCTGCACATCTCCTACTGGGGATGTGCCCACAACCCAGGTACATGCCCTTGACCGGAATCGAACCTAGGACCTTTCAGTCCGCAGGCCGACGCTCTATCCACTGAGCCAAACCGGTTTCGGCTAAATTATTCATTTTTAAAAAATATCACAATCACAGTAAAATTGTATAAAAGTTTAAAAGGAAACTAGAATTCCACTGCAATAGCTTGGGTTCTTTTCTGCACTTTTTCTTTTTTTATTTCTTTAAGATTTTTTATTGAATTTGAGAGAGAGAAACATCCATGTGAGGGCAAAACATTAATCACCTGCCTCCTGCACACCCCCTACCCAGAATCAAGCCTGCAACCCAAGGATGTGCCCTGACCGCGAATCAAACTGGCAACTGAGACATAGTGGGCAGGGCTGCGCTTTTCTTTAAAAACATTTTTTGTGTATATGTATTTTAGCTGTGATTGATTGAAAAGATGTCTTATAATTCTACATGGGGGACAAGGTAGTTCTCATGTTTGTTTATTCTCTTCCAGTGAGCACTGTGGTCAATTTTATATTGTGCTTTTCCACTTTAAGTTGTGTGGTATCCATTTTTCTTTGCTACAGTTGTTATCCATTTTCTTATGAGTACATAGTTATACATATGTTGGTAATGTTTTATGGTTTGAAGATGGGGGGGTGAGCATTTTCCTTTATTATACACACAGTAAAATGACTGAAACATGGAAGTATTTGGGAGAAAGGTGAAACTGAAACATAGTTGCTGTATGGCTCTCTAACACTCTGTCTTTGGCTTTTAGGGACTCAGAATATTATGACTATGGACATGGGGAGGTTCAAGATTCTTATGAAGCATATGGTATGTCTTTATTTCTGTGTTGGGGCAGAATGTGTAAGTAAGTGCCTGAGAGACTACTGGATTATTGAGGATCAAACAGTCACACACCTGAGGAGAACCCTTTAAAGGCCAAGTTGTTGGTAGATGTAACAAAGGAATCCTACTCTTAACTTAAATTTTGTGGTGTGCGATAGAGATAGGGGTACTATTACCCTTGGAAGGCTATGAAAATGTCCTAGGGCTCAGCAAACTAGTTTGCCTGGTTGGGACAGCAAACTTTTTTTTAAAATCCTCACCTGAGGATGTTTTTTCTATTAATTTTTAGAGATAGTGGAAGGGGAGGTATGGTGAGAGGGAGGGAGAGAAAGAGAAACATCAATATGAGCGATACATCGATTGACTGCCTCCCACACTCACCCCGACCAGGGGTAGGGAGGTCAATCGCAACCCAGGCCCCATGCCCTTGGACCGGAATGGAACCAGTGACACTTTGGTGCACATACCAGTGCTCTAACCTCTTTGCAACACCAGCCAGGGCTGGGGCAGTAAACTTTTAAGCTGATGTTGATTTTTTTTCCTACTTTAGGCTAGGAGATGGCTAGACCTAGGGTATGTTGCTGGGGCTTTGCTGCTGATACCTAGACCACATTGATGGATAATAAGAATTTCATTATATCCAATTCTGCTCTTCTGCCCTACCTCACTTTTAAAAACAATTTTGTATCTCATCGAACAGAATCCCAATGTAGAGGAAAGAATAGCTGAAAGAAACCGAGATTGCAAGTAGCTAGCCAGAGCAAATTGGGGCAAGAATAACACCTGTTAGACTCAGATTAGAGACAGTGGGGTTGAGCCAATTCAGGGCAGTACTGGCGTCAAGATCCTTACTGTTTTGGAGACATCTCAACTCCTAAGAGAGCTATAGGGGCTGGGATGGCTGCATAACCAAACTGTCTTCCCTGAGGTTTAGTTGAAAATGCATTGCTCAAGAGTGTCTCAAGAGCCAATAAAGGCCTCGCGTTAATGGGCGCCAGAGGGAGTGCCAGGTGGTCACAGGTGCAGAGAGGGAGCAGCCTTTTAAATGTGAGATATTTTAAACATACCTAAAGGAATTCTAGAATCCTTGGCAAGAGGTTCAGCAGTTGACAGATCTTCTTAAGATGCTAGTTGACAATCGCCCTCTTCCCCTAGCTGAAAGAGGGGAGCTTCTTAGGGCCTCCCACAAATGGACAAGCTGAGCTCAACGACTCAGCACAGTATGTAGTAACCACTCAGCTACTTGCCCAGGGAAGCAGTTTTTACTAATTCTAGCTAAATGGCATTGGACATTTGCCATCAGTAACTTCTATTCATATGCCACTATTTAGAAGAGCCGTATGATTGCCCTGGGGTAGTTCCCTCCCTTCAGTGAGGCAGCACAATGGGCCTCTGTATGTGTTGACTATATTGCATTTCTGTTTTACTGGATAAAAGACTGGACTGAAAGAGGCAGACTGCTCCTTATGCCCCTGGTATGATGTTACCATGGTAATCTGTTCTGATTTCTGCCTTTGTAAAGATAATTAGAAAAAATAAACTATCTTGTTGGTACCCAGAAACAATTTGGAAAGTGATGGACATACCTATTATACTAGGCATAAGAAACAGGCTTAGATAGGGTGCTGTGTGACTTTAGATCCATATAAGGGATTTTTTAATATATATTGGGGGGGGGGGATTTCTGTTTCTCCCCCTTATCATCAAGACTCGCTGCCTCCCATCATCAATATTTATTGAGCATTTACAGTGTACTAGGCACAACAGAACATACAAGAAAACATTGTCCCTGCTCTTGGGAAGCTTACATTCTAAAAGAAAAAAATACACTTCTTTCAAAATGGTATTTTTATTTGGTGTTTTTGCAAGGTACTTAGGGATATATTTTTAATTGATTTCATAGAAGAAGGGAGAGGGAGAGAGAGATAGAAACAGCAAGAATGAAAGAGAATCATTGATTGGCTGCCTCCTGCACGTCCCCTACTGAGGCTTGAGCCCGCAACCTGGGCATGTGCCCTTGACCGGAATCAAATCCAGGACCCTTCAGTCTGCAGGCCAACCCTCTATCCACTGAGCCAAACCGGCTAGGGCCATATAGGGGATTTTATTTTTTATTATATATTTTTTATATTTTTTATTTCAGAGAGGGAGAGTGGGGGGGAGAGAGAGAGAAACATCAATGATAAGAGAGAAACATTGATCGGCTGACTCCTGCATGCCCCCCAATGGGAACCGAGCCCACAACCTGAGCATGTGCCCTGACTAGGAATCGAACCGTGACCTCCTGGTTCATAGGTCGATGCTCAACCACTGAGCCATAGAGGGGATTTTAAACCTATAGTGATGGAGGCAGATGTTTGTGAATGCAGGCAGCTGGAGAAATACTTCAGGAATGAACTGGCATGGGTAAAATATGGCAGTGAATGTGAAGAATAAGCTTATAAACACAACTCATTTTTATGAGAGGTCAGCTCTAGAAATAAGTGATCCTCTCCCTCACATTTTTCCATATCACAATGGAAAACCATTTGAAGATATCACCTATGTTGTCTGGCTTCTCTGGACGGGCTTCTCTGGACTAATGGCATCAGGGCGGAAATAATGAATTCTCCTAATTAGTGCTCTAAACACGATTGTACTTTGCTCTACCAGAGCATTGGGCCGCAGCTCTGCTGGTTGGGAGCCTCATGAAAAGTGGTACTTGCTTGCTTCTCCCAGAGAGCCAGGGGACACTTCTCCATGAGGAAGCCTGACTTTCTGTTATATGGAAAGGGAGCTACCTGCTTCACCTTACCTGAGGCTGTCTGGTTGCTTTGGGAACAGATATTGCAAACCCATTGAGATTGATTTCCTCACTGTCTCAGCAAGTGTTGGGTTTATCCAGGTTTGGGGACTGGAGTATAAATCATGTTGCCTGTGGAGACCCTCTTTGCTGGAGATTATTCCAAGCCCTGTTTGGGCTGTTTGCTTGTGTCTATCCACTCAAAACTTCCCTCCAGTTGGGAAATTGCCTAAGCTGCTCAGGAGGGCCAAGTAGAGGGAAAAGCAAGGGCTACTGGGTAGGTAGCAAAGCAGTGTTTCTTTGCCAGGTGACTTACCCGTGCTCATCCTCAGATGCCATTGACACATGGTTTTATAAACTGTTCTTGCTTTCCCCATAGGCCAAGACGACTGGAATGGGACCAGGCCGTCGCTGAAGGCCCCTCCAGCTAGGCCGGTGAAGGGAGCATACAGAGAGCACCCATATGGACGTTATTAAAAACAAACATGAGGGGAAAATATCAGTTATGAGCAAAGTTGTTACTGATTTCTTGTATCTCCCAGGATTCCTGTTGCTTTACCCACAACAGACAAGTAATTGTCTAAGTGTTTTTCTTCGTGGTCCCCTTCTTCTCCCCACCTTACTCCATTCTTAACTCTGCATTCTGGCTTCTGTATGTAGTATTTTAAAATGAGTTAAAATAGATTTAGGAATATCGAATTAATTTTTTTAAGTGTGTAGATGCTTTTTTTTCTTTGTTGTTTAAATATAAACAGAAATGTACCTTTTATAATAAAAAAAAGAAGTTGAGTAAAAAAAACCACCACAAACCTGTTAGTTTCAAAAGTGACATTGCTTGCTTAAAGGTTCTGAAGTTAAGGCTTGTTAACTTTATCTTAGTTTTGATTTGAGGCATCCCGTATAGCTGTAGTTGCAGAATCCCAAACTAGGCTACATTTCAAAATTCAGGGCTGTTTAAGATTTAAAATCACAAACGTTAACGGCAATAGGTGCCACCATGTAAAAGTGAGCTCAGACGTCACTAAAAATGTTTCCTTTAAAAGCACATGGCGGTTGAATCTTAAGGTTAAATTTTAATATGAAAGATCCTCATGAATTAAATAGTTGATGCAATTTTAACATTAATTGACTTAAAAAACAACAACAAGATTAGGTTTGTAAAAATGACTTTTTCATTATGTGGGTTTTGAAATCTAGCCCCAGACATACAGTGTTGAGAGATACTTAGTGGAAAGTAGGCTTTGAAGAGTTTAATTGGGGGAGAGGGGTTTGCCACCTGAATTGAATCTGATGCAGAGCTTTTTAGCCACAGTCTTTAAATAATAGTACTAATAATTAAAATTTCAGTATTTAAAAAGAAAGTGTTTTGTCCATCTGAGATTCTACACTCCATGAAAAGCTCACTTGGACACTGGGGCCAAAAGCTGATAATTTTTTAAGTTTGACAATATTGAACTGTTCCCAAGGTAGTCAGTGAAGTATGTCTCAACACTAGCATGATATAAAAAGGGACACTGCAGCTGAATGAAAAAGGAATCAAAATCCACTTTGTACATAAGTTAAAGTCCTAATTGGATTTGTACCATCCTCCCATTTTGTTCTTGGAAGATTAAATGCTACATGTGTAAGTCTGCCTAAATAGGTAGCTTAAACTTATGTCAAAATGTCTGAAGCAGTTTGTCAATAAAGTTTAGTCCTTTTTTAATCAAAGTAAATGTGATGAATTGTCATTTTTGTGGGTGGACAATAAAATAGTTTTCTCTTTCAAATAAACTTAAATTAATTATAAAGTTAATGGTCTTGTTAAAAGTTGGAGCTTGGAGACATTCTTAAAAGTTGTGGTGGGGATTTTATTTTAAGTTTACCAAAAAAAGTTTATGAGTTGTTAAGTTTTAGTTTAAAAATAACCAAAGCTTTTTCACCCCCTGGAAGTTGTTGAAAACAGTTTTATCTAATCCTATCACAAAATCTAATTTCTGGAGAGAAAAAAACAACTAAACCAAAGCTTGGATTGGTTTCCATACAGAGGTGTCAATATTTAAAGTGCCAGCCACCTTGTTCACATCTACTATAGAGTCCCTTGGTGGTCCTACAAGTGACACCAAATAATCTCTGTGAGATTGGAAAGGGATAGCACCTGCTTTCGAGATGACAGTTCAGCAAACTCTGGGTTCACTTAAGGGTTTCCCTTCTAATCCCAAAAATGCTATTAATAAATCAGCTGGGCTGGGGCAGGATCTGGCATGATAGGCTGGCTCTGTACTCCCTCCTGAGAGATCAAGAGGAAATGATGGAATTGGTTGGCCCTGTTTCTACTCCTCTGTTAATTTTTAGGGTTTGCATGCCTTCTCTAAGTGAGCCACCTAAAACTGCTCGGGGGTGAAAAATCCTCTTGTATGAAGTGCCAAGCTGCCTGCAGCAGTGCATGATGGACATTTTTTTTCTTTTTAAAACACACCAACAAAAAATGTATTTGTAGATTGTGATAAAGTGTAAATAACTGAATTTTCAACCATGGTTTGAAGTCAGCTTTCAGGGCATTATGTCTTGTTTTGATGAAAAGAGATCACTCTATACCCCCCTTTTTAAAGGAAAATTATCGCAAGAGAATCAGGATGTGTAAAGCTAACATGCATCGCAAAAAACCAAAGGTAACCTAAATGTCTGATTTTAATAGCACATATTTCTCTTTTACATAAACTGTGACAGCAACTTGCATAAACAATTCTTTAGCTGTTAATTTTAATGTTAAAACTTTGAAAAACTTGTTTAATAAAAATAGCTGTAAAAAGAAAAACCATATGCTGCCGCATAAATTAGCCATAACTCTTAATAATCCTGCCCATCACAAGTGAACTGTAATGTAACCTGGGCACAAAGTCTGACATCTTAAATGACACAATGTAAAATTTCAATGACTGTAGATTAGATCTTCTCCCCAAAGTAAAGCTTTCTGCTCAGCTATTTTAAAATGTACAAGGATGAGCCCCCATAGGTTCCCATATTGATATTCACAATGAAATGTTACTTAAAATTTCCTTAAAGTTGCATGTTTCTCTCCTGTAATGTATAAATTGCATGCAGGATCTCTATCTTTTATTTTGTATGTCTTTAAACCTTCCTCTTCAAAAGACTGATCTCTTACTTCTCCATTTTCAGGTCATTGAAAACTCAAGACATTTCCTGGAGTAGAATGGGTATTAAAGACCCATGTCAGGTATGTTAAGGTGTCTTTCTATTAAGGATATGGGACTTTTATCTATGTAAAAGGCTAATATACCAAGTGTCTGACCATCCAATAAGTCGCTATGACGCTCAACACAGGAGCTGCCATGATGCACACTGGCCATTTACAGAGAAACAGCACCATGGACCTGGCACCCACAAAGCAACACTCGGCTTCCCCACATGGGACACAGGCCCCACCACCACCCCAGAGCGACAGCCCACCAAATCTCAGCCGACGCTGCCAAGACCCCATGGCGCAAAATGCAGCCGGCTTCCTCTCCCTAGCGACAGGCCATTTAACAATAAACAGTACCACGAACCTGGCAGCCACAAAGCAACACTCGGCTTTCCCCAAGTGGGGCACAGGCCCTGCCACCACCCCAGAGCGACACGCCACCAAATCACAGCCAACGCTGCTGAGACCCATGGCTCAAAATGCAGCCCACAGCCCAGCCCAGCCAGAAAATGGTGACTATGGGCGCCTAGTAATGACATAGCAACGCCCGGCTTCCTCTCCCTAGCAACTAGTCTCCTTGAAGTTTCTTCAGCCCAGGAACATGACTTGCTTTATAGCCAGGTGGAAACATTTTACACTTTAACCAAATGTCTGTGAATTGTTTTCCCGTGCCTCATCTCATTTGATCCTCACAGAAGTCCTGGAGTAGGTAGATAGAAGACTTGGTGGAATCCTATTTTCTTAGCCAGAAAATGGAGATTTAGAAAGTTTAGAAACTTGCCCCCACTGAAAAGAAGAAATGGTGGACCTTGTAAATGACTTCAGGTTTTCTCACTGCTTAGAATATAGTCAAAAACACTGCTGCAGTTAAGTATTTTACCCTTTGTTCTCCCTGAGTGATCTACAGTAATAGTCTACTTCATGTTGATATTTCCAGCCAATTCTAAACCAGTGCTGAAAGAGAAGTTGGGGTGGTTCACTGGGTTGGAAGAAGTTTAGCTAAATCAGAAAGCAGGTATAATTAAGCAAGTTTATTCTATATCTATAAAAGGATATGTTGACTCACACATGGGTGGTACATATAAAGCTCTCGGTGCTGATCGCACACATGTGTTTCAATCTGTCATTGTCGTGAATTTGGTTGACACTTCTATTATAGAGAAAGGGTGAATAGCAATATTAAAATATTTCTTCTAATTTCAATGTGCATGAATTTGTGCACCAGGCCACTAGACTATATATATAAAATTCTAAGCAACCATTTGACTGGTAGCTATGACGCACACTGACCACCAAGGGGCAGACACTCAACACACAGGCATGGAAACATGGAACAGACTGATGAATCTTAGAGGGAAAGGGGGAGAGCAAGGCAAGATTAACTAAAGATCTTATATGAATACTAGAGGCCTAGTGCACACATTCATGCACCAGTGGGTCCCACAGACTGGCCTATGGAGATTGGGTTGAAACCAGCAGTCCGACATCCCCCGAGGGGTCCCAGATTGCAAGAGTGCGCAGCCCAGGCCAAGGGGCCCCACCAGTGCACAAATGAAAAACATTTCCCTCAATGTCCGTTCTTAAGACTACCCTAGGCAGAACTGAGACACTTTTATGAATTCAGGGACTTTATCTTAAATTTACCCATTCATGTGACCAATATCATATTCAGGACTTTCTGGATGCCCCAAACCATGCTCAAGACAAATGGCCTTCCTTAAAGTCTTCAAATCTCAGAGGCTCCTGGCTAAGAGGGAGGCTAAAAAATGGTATCCAAGAAGGAAAATTACTCTGTCAAAGACTATAAAGTGCCTTTGGCTTAAATAGGTAGATCTTGTCTTCTCCGTGCTATCAGAACCCTAACAACTTATTCAGGGCAGAGGGGGGGAAAATCATCCAGTTAGTTCCTGGGTGGCTTTAAACACATCCTTTTGTGCCTCTTGAATGTTTGAAACTAGTACTAGCAAGCATCTGATGAATATTTAATAGCCTTGAGCACACAGGCTGCATACAGCTGTCTTGAGATGGCAGCTGTTGGGGGGAGGGGAGGAAGTGTACTGCACTGCCTAACTATTTCTTTTGTTCCCTGGCCTAGTCCTTTAGGAGCAAAGGCCTATCTATGGTGGGTACTGTATCCTAGTCCTATTGTGGCCTGATTGATGCCCTGTGCTCCCAAGGAGGTTATATTCAAGCAGCAGACCAAACCCCTTTTTTGGGTAATGGGAGCGGATTATGTTCGCTGACATCTAGAACCAATTTTTCAACCCAGGGCTGGAGGTTCTCTACTCTGTGGCCTTTCTCTGCCTCTGAGACAGATAATGTGTTTTCATCCAGTGTTCTGCCAACTTCAGTTCTCTTTTCTAAAAGGAGGGAGACTTGTATCTGGAAGGGACTTGAATTTCATAATCATGCTGCTGGGTTTTAGCCTCTTAGCATTCCTTGACTGCAAGTGCAGTAGTAGCTTCTGGGCAGTAGGTGTCCTACTCATTCCTAGCCTAAGCTGTGGCGATTGGCTGCATCTCAGGCAGGCATTAGGCAGGGGAGTTCTCAGGCAGGCACTCAAGCTATCTTTGTGCTTCCTTCACCTAGACCTAGGGGAGCTTTTTTTTTTTTTTTAATATATTTTTATTGATTTCATAGAGGAAGGAAGAGGGAGAAAGAGATAGAAACATCCATGATGAGAGAGAATCATGGATCGGCTGCCTCTTGCAAGTCTCCCACTGGGGATCGAGCCCACAACCTGGACATGTGCCCTTGACCAGAATTGAACCTGGAACCTTTCAGTTTGCAGGCTGACACTCTATCCACTGAGCTAAACCAGTTAGGGGAAGGGGAGCTTTTTGCTTTAAGAAGACCTTGCTGTTTCCAGCAAGAGAGGTTATGGGGACTCCTGAAAAAAGACAGCCTGTTGGAGTTGTTTCTTGGCAGACTGTGAGCCATGGCCAGAGTATTGCCCCAGATTAATCAGGTAAGTAGAGCACACTACCAGAAACTTGGGCACTGTTTCTGTTTATACTGTTTTAAGATGCCTGAATTAGCTGTTCCCTTGTCAACCTCTAGAGCCCACCTCAGGATAGCCAGTCTCTTCCCCCTAGGCACCATGAGTAAGAACTTGAGATCGAAGTATTTGGATTCAGCCCTGACTAGTATGGCTCAGTTGGAGCATTGTCCCGTATACTGAAAGGTTGCAGTTCAGATACAGGACCAAGTCTTCTCTGGGGTCTTCTGAATCCTGCAGGCTTCATACTTTCTATTCATGGTCCAGCTTTAGCTATAAAATGGGTACTACCCATTTCTCAGGCTCTCTGGGGTTGGAAAATAGGAAACAAATTGCATCAGCCTTTGAGAAAGAAATACCTATGCTCTGATATGATTCTTCATAAACTTCTGTCCAGATATCAGTATACATGGCTCCTATTATTCATTTTCCTTAATGCATTCACTGTTATAAGTAGGAATACCTACTACTAGTATGTGCTAGACACTGGAGAGTCAGTGGCAAGTGAACAAGATAAAATTGGTCTCTGGCCTCATGGAGGTTACAGTATATTTGAGGAGCCCTGGCTGGGTAGCTCAGTTGGTTAGAGCGTCATACCATTACACCAAGGTTTCAGGTTCAATCCCCAATTAGGGCACATACAAGAAAAAACCAAGGAATCTATATAATAAAAGTCTAAGTGACCGCCCTAGCTGGTTTGGCTCAACGGATAGAGCGTCAGCCTGCGGACTGAGGGTCCCAGGTTCAATTCTGGCCAAGGGCACATGCCTGAGTTGCAGGCTCAGTCCCCAGTAGGGGGCATGCAGGAGGCAGCCAGTCAATGATTCTCATCATTGATGTTTCTCTCTCTCTCCCCCTCCCTCTCTGAAGTCAATAAAATACATTAAAAAAAAAAAAGTCTAAGTAACCGTTAACAGCGAAACGATCAGAATCACTGGTTGCTATGATGTGCACTGCCCACCAGGGGCAGACTTTCAATGCAGGAGCTGCCCCCTGGTGGTCAGTGCGCTCCTACAGGGGGAGCACCACTCAGCCATAGGCCAGGCTCATGGCTGACAAGAGCAGCCGTGGTAGCGGGAGCCTCACCTGCCTCTGCGGCAGTGCTAAGGAGCAGCAAGCCCAGCGGTAAGGAGCCTGCCACTAAGGAGCAGCGAGCCGAGCAGTAAGGAGCGAGCGGGTGGGTGGTAAGGACTGAGGACTCCTGGACTGAGAGGGATGTCCAACTGTGAGAGGGCCAGGCCAGGCTGAGGGACCTGCCAGTGCATGCATTTCGTGCACCGGGCCTCTATTGCATAAATAAGTGGAAAAATAAATCTATTTCTCCCTCCCTCAATAAACAATTGTAAAAAAAAAAAAAAGTATATTTGGGGAAACAGACACTAAACAGATAAAACTCATAAATAACATGTTATAGCAGTTGTAATCATCTGTGCTATGACAGAAAAAGCACAGGGTGTTATGAGGGTACACAACAGGGAGCTAACTTGACTGGGGTTTTCCTTGAGGGAATGATGTTTAAGCTGACATCTAAAAGGAAGAGCAGCCTAGCCAGTGTGGCTCAGTGGTTGACTTTTTAAAGAAACCCATATTTAAAAAAATAAAAGGAAGAGTTAGCAAAAAAAATAAAGTAATAAAATAAAAGGAAGAATTACCTAGGTAGAAGGCTTGGGAAAGGGCATGGAGCACATTATAGGCAGAGGGTAGGACTGAGCCAGATTCAAGATGAGGTAAGAATCTGGACCTTATTCTGTGTTCTTCACTGAAGACCATTGAATCCGGGAGTGATGGGAGGGGGAATGACATGATTAGATTTCTGTTTTTTAAACTTCATTTGCTCCCAAGCAGAGAATGGATTATAGTCCAGGCAAGAAAAGACCTCTTTAAGGTGACAGTAGTGAGAATGTAGAGAAGTAAGTGGATTCAAAACTTTTAGGAGAGCCCTACCCAGTTTTGCTCAGTGGATAGAGCATCAACCTGTGGACTGAAGGGGCCCAGGTTTGATTCCAGTCTAGAGCACATTCCCAGGTTGTGATTCCCAGTGGAGGGTGTGCAAGAGGCAGCTGATCAATGACTCATCATTGATGTTTCTCCCTCTCCCTTCCTCTCTGAAATCAATAAAAATATACATATATTTTTAAATGACTTGTAGGAGATTGAATTACTATAATGTGTTGATTGATTAGATGTGGGAGAAGAGGAGGGCTCCTAGGTTACTGGCTTGAACAACTGGGGCAATGGTAGTACCATTTTTTAAAAGGTGGGTAACACTGTTACAGGCTTTGGCATAGGATGTATCTCTCCTGTGGTTAACCCTGATCATTTGAGGCTGGGATTAAACACCTCAAGGCCAGGAAATATAGACCCCTGAATCTAGGATTGCGGTACTAGAAGATCCCTATTTCCCCAATCCCTTTCTTCCAAAGTCTTTTTCTCCTCCTCCTCGCTCTTCTTCTTCTTCTTGTGGTTTGAAGTTCTTTGTTCATTTGGATCTTCATATCTCTGGGAGAGCAGGAAGCATTTCCCCTTTTGTATAATTGTGGGTCCTAAAGCTTGTATAACTAAAAACCCCAAAGATTTAGTTGATTTTGCCCTGGATCACTCAGCTGAGGCCAAGGCTGGAGTATAAGGTGTGAGGGTCCATATGTTTGACTGACATGAAAAGAGAGCTCATAGGCTGTGGACTTGTATTTTCTACTCATCTGTGCACCTAGAAATCTTGTACTGAATGAAACAACTGCAGTTTTCCTGTCTGTTGGGGAGACTGTAAGGGAGGCAGCCTGGCCATCTGGGTGGCAGGGAAGCCCCTGATAGGGCAGTTTCATGTTTCTTAATTTTCTGCTTGTGTCTTTGCAGCTATCAGAGGACTCCAGAAACTGGGAGAGCTGCCTGCTGTCAAGGCTGGCCTGAGGGCATTTGCTGAGCACAGAGAAACACCAGAGAGATCAACATGTTCTCACCCGCTTCTTTGATATGTCTGATTTACACACAAAAAGCCAGTTAGGATCCCCTAAGAGTCTCTAGGCCCAAAATGAAGTCCTCAGGGTTGCAGGGGATTGTGATACTAACAGTTAAACATGCTCAGAACTTGAAAAAAATTGAAGGGGAGCCCAGCCAGTGTGGCTCAGTGGTTGAGCATTGACCCATGAGCCAGGAGGTTCAGGTTCGATTCCTGGTCAGGGCACATGCCCAGGTTGCAGGCTCGGTCCCCAGTGAGGGATGTGCAGGAGACAGCCAATCAATGTTTCTCTCTCATTAATGTTTCTATCTCTCCCTTCCTCTCTCTCTAAAAATCAATAAAAAACATTTTTTTAAATGTTGAAGGGGACTAACAGTATCCTCATCATGGCCTAAATCTGAATAAACTGGCACCTCCTGTGTCATTCCCAGTTTGCCTGCTTCACCTTAGCCTCCAACAGAACTGGCTAGAACACCTACCTATTCCTCACCACTTATTTCCCTCCCTGCCACATTTGTGTTGTGGGTGCCAACCTGGGGGCCCTTGGACGCTTCCAGAGGGCTCCTAGAGAGAAGCTGCTCACCAACTCCATAACAGCCTGAGGAAAGCCAAGTGAGAAGGTTCGTTTATTTTGGGCAAGTTATTTAACCTCTGCACCTGTTTTTCTCTTCCTTGTTGATTACTAAAATTACTCAAAAAGTTCTTTAAGGGTAGGGCTTTACCTCCTGTACTGTATCCCTTCCCCAGCATATATCTGGCAATGAGGGGCTCAATAAAAGTTTAGTCAAGTGATGAATGGTCCCACTCTGGTAGCTTCTATCAACTTTGAGAGAGAACCAAAGCTTCCCTTTAGAGCTCCCAATTACCTTCTAGTTATATTAGGCTAGCTATTTGCCCTAACATTTCTCTTGAAGGATTGGAAAGTCAACCTTTGATACAGACTTCCGGTTTCCTGTGACCTAAAGTCTAGGCTGGTTTTACAATGAGGTTCTAACAAGGGATCAAGAAGGGCTGAGTTTGGGAGAGAGCCTGTCTGCCTTTTAACTGAGCTTAGGACATTGTAATAAGCTTAGATTTATTCTTAGCAGGAAAAGGATATTGAAATCAGTTGCTTTACTTTGGGCAAGTTATTTAACCTCTGAGCACATTTTTATATTTTGATTACTATAAATAACAGATGATTTATTGAATGCTTAGTTGTACCAGGTACTATATCAAGCATTTATATGCACTGTTTCACTTAATCCCCCATTTCATTATACTCATTTTGCATATGAGAAAACAAAATAACAGTACCTAAAGTTAAAAATAGGGGCTATCAGCCCTGGCTGGTGTTGCTCAGCATTTAGACAAGGGCTTGTACCTGGATTGCAGGTTTCGATCCCCAGCCCCCAGTGGGGCACATGCAGAAGGCAACCAATCAATGTGTCTCTCTTATATGGATGTTTCTCTCCCCCTCCCTGCCCTCCCTTCCACTCTGTCTACAAAACTATGGAAAAAATATCCTCGAGTGAGGATTTACCAAAAGATAAATAAAAAGGGGGACTATTAGATTTTCATAGTCCCTGCTTTTGACCTGTTTGTACCTCTTCCAACCACAACCATTTTGAAGCAGTAAAGCATTGTAAGGATGACAAACCATCGGGTTTACCCAGAACTGAGAATTCCTGGGATGTGAAGGAGCTAGGGAATCATATAACATCCTGGTCACTGGTAAATGAAGCCATGGAGCTGGTGTCACTGTCTGAGAAGCAGCTAGGTTCCTAGGCAGCCATATGCTCAACCCCAAATACAGGATATCTACTTGAGAGCCATGAAATCTTGCAGAAAGCTCACAGGGTTAAAGCCAAACAGGTCTGGATTCAAATCCTAGCTCATCACTCATCGTGTGCTTTTCAGGGCTTATTTACTCCGTAAAAGTAGGATAATCCTTATCCACTGAATGGGATCTGAGAAGCAAATGGAATGTGTGTGAAATACCTAGCACAGAGTTCCTTCCTCCTTTTATCTGGCTTGTGTTTCCTACCCAGTCTTGTCACCTATCACATACAGACTCCTCCCTCCTTTCATTAACACTTGCAGCCGTAGGGAGCTAGCTTCCTGTGAGAACCCTGACCTATTGGGTTTGGCCCACACACCCAGCTGCCCTTCATGTCAGTCACTTTCCTGGACAAGCAGAGAAGGGATGACATCAGCTTTTTCCCTCCCCCATCGGAAGCCTCTGGACTGTTTTGAGCCATAAATATTTTAGCTGGGTTTTTCTCTGGCTGTTGCCAGGGTGATGGTCTCTCAGGGGACTAGGGTAGGAGTGTGGCATCTGGGCTGGCAACCTGGGGCCTAGCAGCAGAGCTGGCCCAGAGCAATGGGTATGAAACCTGGCCTAGAGCCAGTGCTTGCTGAGGCAGTTCTGAAGGCTCTTGCTCTGTTGGCCCGCCTTCCCTTTTCTGGGCCCCTCAGAGCCACTCCTACTGCTTCGGGCCCAACTCTGCCCTTGAGTGCTTTTAGATCTTGGGTAAATTGCTAAATGTCTAGGCTTTCACTGTAATATCTGCAACACAAAAATCCCCACTTTTCTCACTGGGTTAGTGGAGAAGACAAAGGAGGTTTTGTAAAAATTGTATGAAGCACTAAGCTAGACTCCATAACCCAGCAGTTCTCAACCTGTGGGTCGCGACCCCTTTGGGGGTCAAAAGACCCTTTCACAGGAGTTACCTAAGACTATCGGAAAACATAATTATATATTGTTTTTGTGATTAATCACTATGCTTTAATTATGTTCAATTTGTAACAATGAAATTGGGGGTCACCACAACATGAGGAACTGTATTAAAGGGTCACGGCATTAGGAAGGTTGAGAACCACTGCTGATAGACCTAAAGGTTAGAGTCCTGAGGCCATGTAGATGCCACTATAATGACTGATTGTCAGATATGGCACTCCTTATCCTCACACTGCAGCCCAGCTTCTTTTCTACAGTTCCCAGATCTAGATAGACTGCCTGCCTGGCACCCGTAGCCTAAGCAGTTGGACTCCGTATAAGCAGAGTTGGTGAAAAGCCCTTTATACCTGCGACACAGAAATTCAGGCCCCCAAACTAGATCTGGCCCTCATCCTCTACCCTTATCCCAGATATCTTACATCTGGCTAGCTGCTAAGCTCTAGGAGGTTGTAGCAGCATGTCCAACCCCTGTCCTTAAGATGGGTCTAAGAAGAAGGAGCCAGAGAGGGGGCACCTAGATCCATGCCCCCTCCTATCATTGAGACTCTGGATTGGGTTCAGGATTCCACACCCCTGCCCAGACTTGCTCACCACAATTTTCCTGTGGAGCTGGGAGCTCTGATTCCTTTGTATGAGCTCCCTCTGGTGGTGGTTGATATGTGCCTTGCCAAAATAGATCTCAAAAGTGAGACCATTTGAATTATAGGCCACCCTGAGAGGTGGGATGGTTTGCTCTATCCCACCTCTTCGTCTTCAACTTGTAAGACAGCCATTCCGTTTCTTCTATAGGATATCTTGCCCATCTGTTTGCTTCTCTCCGTCGTTAATCCTCACAATTCAGTGAGATAGAAATTATCCTAATTTTACAGATGAAACAGGCTTAGAGAGTTTAAATCAACTTCAAACTCTTCAATGTATGTAACATTTAAGATCCTCGAGTGATACAAACTTAATCTATTTTGCCAGCCTCATCTTCAATTACTCTCAAGCCAAAATGGACTTGCTCTTCTGAAACATAACCTCTGGACCTTTGCTCATGCTGTTCCTTCTATCTTCATTGCCCACTCCCCACCAAGTACATTAACTAACAAAATCCTATTTTTAAAAAACTGAAGAAATTGTTATTTTTTAAAGCTTGCATACATTATCTTTGTAATAATCAAATGGAAGGCAAATGTCTGGATGACAAAGGGTGGGTGGCCCTAAGATGTGGAAGGTGGATGGGGGAGACTAATGCATACATGAAGTGAAAATGGCCCCGGAAATTAGAAGAACCTGGATTCTCACTTGTGGGCTCTTATAGTAACAATCACATGTAAGTATTATTTTTTAAAGAATATAGTTGAGCCCTGGCTGGGTGGCTCAGTTGATTGGAGCACTGTCCCATACACCAAAAGGTTGCGGGTTCAATTCCTGGTCAGGGCACATACCTAGGTCGCAGGTTCAATCCCCAATCAGGGTGTGTATGGGAGGCAACCAATCAATGTTTATCCTTCTCTCTCTATCCCTCTTTAAAATTAATAAAAACAGCCCTAGTCAATTTGGCTCAGTGGATAGAGCATTGGCCTACAGACCAAAAGGTCCCAGGTTTGATTCCGGTCAAGGGCACATATCTCAGTTGCAGGCTCCTCCCTGGGCCAGGCCCTGGTCAGGGCGTGTGCAGAAGGCAACCAATTGATGTGTTTCTCTTACATCGATATTTCTCTCTGTCTTTGCCTCTCTCTTCCACTCCCTCTAAATATCAATGGGAAAAATATCCTTAGGTGAGGATTAAATAAAAATATATAAATAAAATGAATAAAAACATATCCTTGGGTGAGGATTTAAAAAAAAAAAGAATATAGTCAAATACAATATTAGTTTCAGGTGTACAACATAGTGATTCAACATTTAAATACCTTATAAAATAATCACATTAAGTATAGTACTATCTGTAACCCTACAAAGTTATTACAATATTATTGAATAGCCTTGGCCAGTGTGGCTCAGTTGGCTGAAAGTCATCCCATGCACCAAAAGGTCAAAGGTTCAATTCTTGGTCAGAGCACATGCCTAGGTTGCAGGCTCAATCCCCAGGAGGGGGTGTGTAGGAGACAGCCAATCAATGTATCACTCTCACATTGATGTTTCTATCTCTCCCTCTTTATCTAAAATCAATAAAAACATTTAAAAACAATATTATTATTGACTATATTCCCTATACTGTACACATCCCTGTGACATTTTATTTTTTTAAATGCCTTTCTATTTCTATAGCATTATATATATACACACACACACACACACATTCTTACTGATTTCAGAGAGGAAAGGAGAGGGAGAGAGACATAGAAACATCAATGATGAGAGAGAGACATTGATTGGCTGCCTCCTGCATGCCCCACATTGGGGATCGAGCCTGAAACCCAGGCATGTGCCCTTGACCAGAATCGAACCTGGGATCCTTCAGTCCGCAGAACAACACTTTCTTTATCCACTGAGCCAAACCAGCTAGGGCAGAGTCTTGGATTTTTTAAGTTACACTAGTTTGTGTGCGTTTGTTTTTTTGTTTGTTTGTTTTTTGTGCTTCATAATATATTCATGTTTTAACAACAATAGCTAACACTTATGATGCACTGGGCATTGTTCTATTAAGTCATTTACACGGATTAAATTTTTACCATAATCTCATAAGATATGAATGATATATTACCCTTATAGAGGAAACGGAAGTACAGAGAGGTTAAGTAATCCTAAGGTCATGCAGCTAATAAATGGTGGACCCAGGATTTAATTCATCTAAGTGTGGCTCAGAGAAGGTGCTATGAATAACTACACTTTAATATTGAAAAACATTTTCATGAATAAAACTGACACTCCAGAAAGCAGCACTGTGTTTTGCCCTGTGGTTTCAGCATCCCCACTGTATACCATCAGAGGTCTGCATATTCCAAGTCGAAAACTACTGATACTGAGATCAGATGTGCATGACCAAGAAAGAGATTCCGACTCCCGACACCCAATAATAACACAGGACTGGCCTAGAGCCAGTGGCATTTCCTCAAAAACTCAAGACTCCTGGACGAGCCAATAGAGAGCAAGTTAATCAGGAAATGACACAGAGAAGCAAAGTGAGGGCTTTAGGGTCACTAAAGAGCTGAAATGTGTGGCTGCAGATCTGGAAGACAGAACCTAACCAGCATCTTACCTTCTTACAATTATTTCCCCCAGAGAGCCCGTAGGAGGCAGATGTGAAAGGACTAAGACCCTAGATGTTACTGCTAGAGACTAGGATAGAAGTGTATATTCTGGATTATTTCAGATGCAGTTGTCAGACACCAAATGTAAACTAGAGTTTTGTAATAGAAAAGTCCATAATGGCTTCAGGTATGGCTGTGTTTCCTTCATTGTCAGTTTAGCTCCTCCCAACAGTAGCAAGATACCAACAACTCTGTTTATGACCAATTTGCTTAGCCATCCCAGAAGTTAAAATTATTTCCCAATACTTCTAGCAAAGATCCTAGGGTTATGTCGCATTTGGCTGCATTAGGCACTAACACCATTACCCCGCAAACACACACACACACAAACACACACACAACCAGTCACTGTCTGGAGTGGTAGGAATGGAATGTTTTGATCCAACAGGACAGGGCATCTGCCCACACTGGAACTTCAGAGTGAAGCAGCCCCACAAAACCTCAAACTGAGTGGTAGAAAGGGTAGTTCCCCAAAGAAAATAATAGGTTTCTTACCAGAAGAAGGAATGAATAGATGCTGGGCAGGCAAAATCAATAGTCAACCTGTACAAGATGGGCAGGAGCCACAGATAATGGGTCACATGCAAAACAGTTAATTTGAGCAAACTCTTACCCTGGATTGTTTGAATGCCCTAAAAGCAATTTGGCAAACATTTACTGAGTATTTGCCATGTACAAGGTGTAGCACCTTCCACATAAGTGCACAGCAAGACAGTCCTCTGCTGCCATCCCCAGTAAGACAATTACCAGACTCAAGCTATTCCTCCCATCCTACATAATAAAAGGCTAATATGCAAATCGACCAAACATCAAAATGATGGGTCGCTATGACAAGCACGTGACACCAGGGGGCAGATGCTCAACACAGGAGCACTGCTCAGCCAGAAGCCACAGCAGCAGCGCTAAGGATGTCCAACTGTCGGATGTCCCCTGAGGGCTCCTGGACTGCGAGAGGGTGTAGGCAGGGCTGAGGGACAACCCCCCAGTGCACAAATTTCATGCACTGGGCCTTTAGTAGGAGTATAACAGGTAAACTGCTATTCATCTCTCAGAAACCAGCTCTGATGTCATCTCCCAGGAAGCCTTCCCTTGCCTACCATCCCTGTCAGAGTTAGTCACCTTCCATCCACCTCTGAACTTGATACATACTGATATTATCACATTGTACCATAATTTATTGATTCTTCTGTCTCCCCAAATAATGAGTGGCATCTCTGTATCTCTAGTGCCCAGGATATAATAGATGCTCCAAAAAGTTTATTGACCTGAGTTAAAATGAGTTCCCAGGTATGGCTTGTCCTCAGGCTTCTATGGAATATTCCTGAAACTATTTAGCTTCCCTTCTCAATAGGCATTCCTTTCAAGAGTCATTTTGGCATTATCTCAATTCAACTGAATTAATACTTACTTTGAATGCCTATCATATGCCAGGTAGTATTAGGCTTTAAGGATTCAGAAATTAATGAGATACATTTCAATTGTAGTGCTCTAAAGAGGCCAGAATAGCTCTCCTACCAGAATTTCTTTCTTTTTTTTAATTTCTTTATTGGTTAAGGTATTACAAATGTGTCCTCATCCCCCCATTAACCCCCAACCTCCCTGCCCCGCCCCCCCCCCACCTCCCTCCCCCCACCAGAATTTCTTTAGCTGGGAAAACAAATATCTGCCCTGGTTTCTACTCTGTTTTGTGACCTGGTCATTCTCCTCCCCCACACCCCAACCCCACCATTTCCAGGCCTTTTTCCTCCAGAAGGAAAGGCCTGACTTGTTGTAAAATCTATAACAAATGTGTATGTGTGGAATTAAACTCCACATTTCCATTTGTCTAGATTAAAAACCTTGGAATAATCCTTTATCTTCTTTCCCACACATCTATCCATCAGTCAACAAATTCTGTTGACTTTCACTTCAAATCCAAAATCCAACCATATCTCATCACCTCCCTCAATCTGATACCAACCATTAACACAGTAGTTCTCAACCTGTGGGTCGTGACCCCTTTGGGGGTCAACTGACCCTTTCACAGGGGTCGCCTAAGACCATCGGAAAACACATATATAATTACATATTGTTTTTGTGATTAATCACTATGCTTTAATTATGTTCAATTTGTAACAATGAAAATACATCCTGCATACCAGATATTTACATTACGATTCATAACAGTAGCAACATTACAGTTATGAAGTAGCAATAAAAATAATTTTATGGTTGGGGGTCACCACAACATGAGGAACTGTATTAAAGGGTCGCGGCATTAGCAAGGTTGAGAACCACTGCATTAACATCTCTTGCTAAGGTCATTGCCATATAGGTTCATGTCTGGTCTCCCTGCTTCCACCCTTGTGACCCTACAGTCTATTCTCACAGAGCAGGCCAGAGTGATTCTTTAAAAATGGAAGTTCAGCCCTGGCCAGGTAGCTCAGTTAGTTAGAATGTTGTCTGATACACCAAGAGTGCGGGTTAGGTCTTGGTCAGGGCACATAAAAGACTCAACCAATGAATGCATAAGTAATCAGAACAATAAATAGTTGTTTCTCTCCCTTCCTCTCTCTCTCTAAAAATCAATAAAAATGGAAGTTCAAACCCTCCAATTACTCCCCATCTCATTCAGAATAAAGCTAAACAGTCCTTTATGTTTCCTCCTTTCTCTTATCCTGATCTCTTGTCTATTCCGTCCAAGCCACACTGGCCTCCTTGCTGTTTCTTTTTTTAAAAAATATATTTTACTGACTTTTTACAGAGAAGAAGGGAGAGGGATAGAGAGCCAGAAACATCGATGAGAGAGAAACATCAATCAGCTGCCTTCTACACACCCCCTACTGGGGATGTGCCCACAACCAAGGTACATGCCCTTGACCGGAATCGAACCTGGGACCCCTGAGTCCACAGGCCGATGCTCTATCCACTGAGCCAAACCGGTTCGGCTCCTTGCTGTTTCTTAAACACACCAGACATGCATGCTTGTGCCTGAGGGCCTTTCCACTGACTTCCTCTGCCTGGAATGCCCCCTTTCTCTGGATATATGCCTGACTAATTCACTCATTTCCTTCATGTGTTTGCTCAAAAGTCACCTCAGTGAAGCTACCCTAATTGCCTGGTATATAATTGCCACCTGCCCTCCCCTTTCTTGTTTCCTCCACAGCAATCATTCCTTTCCAACATACTACCGAATTTACTCATTTAATGTCCATCTCCAGGACTGTAAGCTCTGAATATCAATTAAAGATCTACTAAATCCTAACTGCAGCCTTGGTGTATGGGACCATGCTCTAACCAACCGCGCTGCCTGGCCAGGTTTGAACTTCCATTAGGAGCCAAGCACTGTGCTAAGCGATGGAGCTACCCGGTGATTAACACAGCTTATAAGTCTTATGAGGGAAGAAACCATCACAAATGTAGCTCATTTATTGAATGCGTCCTCTGCATGAAGTGCTTGCCATAATAATGTTAACATGTATAAAACAGACTCTGTTCTACATGCATTATCTCATGTAGCCCTCACCAAGACCTATCACATGAATATTACCAGCCTCATCGGAAAGGACAAGAAACAGGATTTCAAAGCTGGGAACCGGCAGAGTCAGGGTTTGAACAGGTGGTGTCAGGGGAGTAGGGTCAGATGTAAGAAATACTTCCAGCGGTTCTCAACCTGTGGGTCGCGACCCCTTTGGCGGTCGAACGACCCTTTCACAGGGGTCGCCTAAGACCATCCTGCATATCAGATATTTACATTACGATTCATAACAGTAGCAACATTACAGTTATGAAGTAGCAACTAAAATAATTTTATGGTTGGGTCACAACATGAGGAACTGTATTTAAAGGGCCAGAAAGTTGAGAACCACTGATAGATCTTAGGATTGGCAAGACTACGTACCTACGTAAAAGATTAGCTGTGGTGCCGAGGGAGGCGGGAAATAACTCCCAGGTTTTGACTGGAGTGGACCAAAGAGCAACAAGGCCGCAGAGAAAGGTGACAGCCCAGTTTGAAAGGGGTTGAGTTTGGGGAGCCTGGGAGCCACTCAAGGATGCAGTCCATCCCCGGCAGGAACTGAGACGGGAGGCGGGTTCCGGGCCCCGCCCTCGGGCCTGAGAGATGCGGGGAGAAGGCACGCACGGAGCAGCAGAACGTGGGCTCCCCTGCCTCTCGGGTTTCTTCCGCAGCAGCGGCAGGAAGGGCGTGGGGGACTGCGAGACAAAGACCCCGCAGGCCCCGCCTCTGTCCAGGCGGCCCCTTTAAGAAGCGCGCCCCCAGCCTCTAGCCCGGCCTCGTATGCAAATCTAGCGGCGAGGCGGGAGCGCGCGGCCGATCCCCGGGACCGGGCTGCGGCGGTTAGTCCTCTCCCGGCTGCCGTCGCCTCCGACATATTGCCCGCAGGAGCTGCGGCGGCGAAGCAGAGCGCGCCGGGGGGAGGAGATGGGTGAGCAGAGCGGGCCCGGCTCGGCCCGGGAACGGGCGGCGCGGAGATTGGGGTGGCCAGGCTGCTCATGGCTCCCCACGCGGACCGGATCCCGGCAAGGGGCGGGGGAGGGGATTCGGGCGCAGAGGGACCCCGCCCCCTCCGGTCGCTTTGCGGGGTGGGGCCTCTTGTGGGGGCGGGGCAGCTGGGGCGGGGCTTCTCGTGCGGGGTGGGGTCTTGTGGAGGATTGGGCTCTGGTGAGGATGGGCTAGGCGTGGGCGGGGCCTTGGCCTAGGGGCGGGGGCGTCCTTCCGGGCTGGGGGGCTTTCTGCTGGAAGCGGTGGGGCGGGAAGGAGACCTAGACTAAGGGAACCCCATTCTGGAGCGAGGCTTCTGGGTACACGCAGCTTTTATGGGCTCGTGGGCGGGTTTTCTGGGCTGACAATTGTGTGAAGGCGGGACTTCTGGGCTGAGGGTGCTTGTGTGGGTGCAGAGCTTCTAGAGAGGAGACTAGGTATGGGCAGAGCTTTTGGGGTGAAGGTATTTGTGTGGGATCTTCTAAGCCGAGTATAGTAGTGTGTGAACAGAGCTTCTGGGCTGGGGGCTGGCTGAGGGGCAGAGTTCGAGGACAAGTGCTTTGTAGAGGCTTGTGGGAAAAGCTTCCAAACTGAGGAACTAGGGCAAAAGGCGTGTGTTGTGTAAGCTGCCGTGTTGCCCTGAAGGGATATAAACAAAGCTATAACCTTGACTAGAACTGGGGTGGTGCTTGTAAGCAGGATGGAGCCTGGGAGCTCGGGCTAGACTGCTAAGGCAAGAGAAATAGATGGTGGGTCCAAGTTTGGGTCCACAAACACATCATTCTCCCAAAGCCACATCCTTGGCCCTGTGCTCAGGCCCAGGGTCTTGACCATAAGACACCAGGATGCCCCTCGAGCTGGATCTCAGGCCCTGGAGGGAAAAACTTCACGACTGCCCAGAATTGTCAGCCTATAGAAACTGGGTAGTATCTGAATGGACCAGCATACACCAGAGCTAAGAGCACAGGACCCAGCCCCCAAACTGCCTGTGACACAGTATAAACTCAGTTTCCGAATCTATGGAAAACCTACCCTGCAGGTTTCATCACTCATCAATATATACTTATTGGGCATTTACTTAATGCTGGGCACTGTGGTAGGGGGAGGGGATACAGCGGAAGAAGACGTAAATGTAGTGACCTCACTGACCTTCCATACTAGTGGGTAAGACAGACAATAAATATGTTAACAAATGAATAAGAAAAATTCCAAGAGTGAATTGTTGTGGGGGTGGGGACGAATTATGAAGCAGATACTTCCCAAATGGCAATCAGGGAAGGGCTCTCGGAACAGAGGATACAGCAAGTACAAGAGGTAGCAGTAAGCTTGGTTTGCTTATGGAGAGAGAGGCCAGGATGGCTGAAGCATGGGGGCAGGCAGAGAACGGTAGATGAGGTTGGAGAGGTAGGCAGGAGCCAGATCATAGGTCTTTGTGATTAAATGGTAAAGTGAGACAGCAGGTGAACTGGTAGGCAGGATCACTGCTGTTATCCTTGATATACGCCCTTTGGCTTGAGGATTTACCTTATTTGAGTCCCACAGGAGGACGAAGAGGTCCCAACAGGACATCCTACTGTCGCAATCCGCTGTGTGAGCCAGGGTCCTCCGGGGGCTCTGGTGGGGGCCACACTTCCAGTGCCTCAGTCACCAGTGTCCGTTCCCGCACCAGGTAAACTGCCTTTCTGTGTCTTGCCCCTCACTGTGGGCTCACAGGGATAGTAAGGACAAAGCTGTCCCTGACTGAGCTCTAGGATGTGATAGCCCAGATGCCAGAGGGGGCTCAGAAGGCAGCAGAAAAGACCCAGAGGATGTTCATTTGTACAGTTGCAGTGGGACATCCTATATAATAAAAGGCTATAATGCAAATCAACCGAATGGCGGAATGACTGGTCGCTATGACGTGCACTGACCACCAGGGGGCTCAACGCAGCAGCTGCCCCTGGTGGTCAGTGCGCTTCCACAGGGGAGCACCACTCAGCCAGAAGCCCTGAGCCAGGCAGTCGGACATCCCCTGAGGGCTCCCAGACTGTGAGAGGGCACAGGCCAGCCGAGGGACTCCTCCCTCCCACGGAGTGCATGCATTTCATGCACCAGGCCTCTAGTAGTGTAATAAATCCAAAGGCCTGGATTCTAGTTACAGTTCTGCTGCTGATTTGCTGGTGGCTTGGACAAGTTATCTCCCCTCTTTGGGCCTCCTATTTTCCTTGTCTGTAAAATGGACCTAATAAATTTTTACTTCCTGGGGGATGTTGGGAAGCCTGAACAAGATTAGGGATAGGAAAAGGCTCTGTCAACCCCTATGTCTGACATGTAGGATCAGGACCCCATTCTTGCCATGAACGGCTTTTCTGATCCTACCCCACCATCCTGTGCCTCAGAAGGCCTTCTTGGTAGGGTTCTCAGGTCAGCTCCTGATGTTTTCCTTTCCTGTCCCCAGGAGCAGTTCTGGGACGGGCCTCTCCAGCCCCCCACTGGCCACCCAGACAGTCGTTCCCCTACAACACTGCAAGATCCCGGAGCTGCCAGTTCAAGCCAGCATTCTATTTGAGCTGCAGCTCTTCTTCTGCCAGCTCATAGCCCTCTTCGTTCACTACATCAATATCTACAAGACAGTGTGGTGGTACCCACCTTCCCACCCGCCTTCCCACACCTCCCTGGTAGGTGTCCAGCTAGGACCAGCCGTGTATGTGTGTGTGAGTGTGTGTATGGTTTCAGTTTAGCACAGCTTACCTAGCACCCTGTAGGCTTGGACTCATGCTGGGCAAGGGAAATGTAGAAAGAACAGGAAACTGGTGATTCCTGAATTCTCACCCCTAATGTGCCCAGCGCCACACCAGGCATTGTAAAGGTGGAGATGAATCTGACAGATTTTGCCTAAAGGAGCGTAGTCTTAAGTCCTGTGGGGGAGATGAAGCATAGACATCTGTGAGTGTTTCAAGGAGTGGAAAGATCTCCGTGCAGAACGAGAGGTTCAGGGACAGGGGCAGGGTGACTAGGGCAAGGGGGCTCACACACCACTCTCTTATCTCCAGGGACGTTCCCACTTCCCTCCTCTGGGTCCTGTTCTACTCTAGGTAATTTCCTGTCCTGACTCAGCTGGAGGCCTGTGAAGGTCAGAGAGTGGGGATAGTCCCTATGGAAAGGACTGGGCAGGGGGAGGTGGATCTGAGAATAGATTGTATTGGGCAGGGGGCCCCACGTGACCCCCAGGCCTCTGCCCCCGACAGAATTTCCACCTGATCGACTTCAACTTGCTGATGGTGACCACCATCGTACTGGGCCGCCGCTTCATTGGGTCCATCGTGAAGGAGGTGACTGGGCCCTAGAGGCTGGGGACTTTGGGACGCCCTTTCCCCCGGGGGTGCCGAGGAGAAACGTGGAGCCCTTCAATCCTGAGGCCTTTCCTTGGGGCTCCCTTCGGACTTGGTTGAAGAACATTACTCACATCCCTTTGGCCGTTGGAGTTTCCTGGGTGTCGAGGAGGGCTCCCCTTGCCAGGTTCTGCCGCGGCTGCTGCCCCGTGTTTCCCTGGGTGGGACACAGGCCGTGCTGGGAGGGATTTGGGCACAGCCTCTGTGGCCTTCATCCAAGGCCCCATCCCGTCCTGTCTCACCCTGACCCAGGCTTCTCAGAGGGGGAAGGTCTCCCTCTTTCGCTCCATCCTGCTGTTCCTCACCCGCTTCACCGTTCTCACGGCAACAGGCTGGAGTCTGTGCCGCTCCCTCATCCACCTCTTCAGGACCTACTCCTTCCTGAACCTCCTGTTCCTCTGCTACCCGTGAGTACCCCTCCTTCACCCCTCACTGCCTGACACCTGGTTCTTGACCTTTGCCCTGAGTGTAGCTGGGTCAGCAGGCCCCACACCTGGAAGACTCCCAGGCAAGACAGCAACAATGTTCTCTCACATTGTCAGACAGTATCCCCCTGCGATCAGAGCGATTAGCCTTTCACAGGAGCAGAAACTGAGATGGCATCATTCACCCAAGGTGCCACCAAGGGGAAGGCAGAATAGGACTCAGATCTGAGTGTATCCCAAAGAAGGTTCCTGAGGGAAGTGCATGTACTTTGTCTCCTTCTCTCTTCTTTCCTTTCTCTCTGGTTCTCTGTCTGTCTCTGTACATGTCAGTGTTTATGTAAGCTCTTGGTGCCTCCCTTAGGTCTGTGTGCATGCAAGCACCTGTGTGTGTCTATGCATGAAGCATGTGTGTGTGTATGTCTGCACATGCATGTGTATATGTCTGTCTTTGTCTGTTTTGGTCACTCTCCCTCCATCTTGCCAGAACCCAAATTGTCGAAGATGGAGAGATAGTGTCTGAGAGGAGCCCAGGACTGCCCCTTTCTGGCCTAGGATTGGGGAGGGCTTTGGCAAGGTGTCTACTCTGGCTGTTCGTGGGACAGGTTCCTGGCTGCCTAGGCATTAACAGTTATTTCCCAACCCCTGAGCTTTCTGGTTCATGAGCTTCTCCAGGTTGGACCAGCCCTGTTCCCTGGGAAGCTTCATAGCTGGGCACTTCTCCCTCTCTACCCTGGTTAACCAAAAGGGCACTGTCATGGGAGGAGCCCCATCACTATTGCTTCAGTTATATCTAGTTTATAATTAAAAGAGTGACACATGTCATATACAAACATTAAACTTTATAGGAGCTTTTAACATAGAAAATGAAAGTCCACATAATCTCAGTCCCCTAGAAAACCATTACTTACTGCAAGCATGTCAAACTCGAGTTTGATTGGTTGGTTTTTATTTACACACATACTTTTTTAAAAAAAAAAATGGGATTGTACTATGCATGTTGTTGTAAAATTGATTACATTTTCCACATAATCATATAACTTGGATATTTTTTCATGGCAATACATATGGTCTACCTCACTTTTTTTAATGGCCTGATAGCATTCTATTGTATAGATTTTTCACAATTTGTTTTGTCTTCTATTAGTAGATTTGTTTAGTTATTCCTAGTTTCTCCCTACTTAATGAGGCAGGGCACATTCTTTTGCATACATCTTTGCACACTTGCTCAGTGTTTTTGTAAAACAGATTTGCAGAAGTAGAATTACTGCATCAAAAGTTATGTCCATGTTTTTAAAAATTGACTTGAGAGAGAGAGAAAAAACAACAACATTGATGTGAAAGAGAAACATTGATAGGTTGCTTCACCTGGACCTGGAACCAAACCCACAACCTGGGCTTTGCCCTGACTGGGAATTGAACCAGGGACCCTTCAGTGCAAGCGACGATGCTCAACCAATTGAGCCACACCAGCTTTGATAGCTATTAGCAATTGACCCTCCAAAATGGTTGTATTGGTTTAAATTTTCAACGATTGCCTAAATTTGACCCTTTCTAGTTATTCTCCAGTGAGTCCATTCTCCTTGGATACAGACATCATCCAGTGTTTATATCTTGCATTATTTTTTATTTTTTTGCAAACATAATAAAAAAATCCGCATAAAAAAATCAAGTCCAGTACTCTAAAACCTTATAATGAAAAATAGCCTCCAACTCCACCCCCCAGAGTAGTCCCACTTCTCAAAAACAATCCCTGTCACTGTTTCTGGTGTTAAATGTTTTTCAGGTCACTTCCATAATTCTAGTATTTTTATACCTTTATTTACTCTTTTTAAAAATTTATTGATATTATAGTTGGGATAACAGGTTTACATAGTTCAAATTCAGCAGGTATAAATACTGCACACTAACTGCGGCACATACCAGAGTTGTGGGTTTGATCCCCAGCAGGGGTCGTGCAGAAGGCAGCCAATGGATGTTTTTCTCTCTGTTTCTCTCTCTAAAATTAATAAAAACAAAAATTCAACAGATATGAAAGAATATGAATGAAAAAGTCTTCTCTTGACTCCTTTTTCCCAGCTACACAGTTTCCCTCCCCAGAGGTAGCCACCAATATTTCTGGTTTCTTGTATATCCAGGAAATAAATATCCTTTACATATACATGCATACCACACACTCATATATGCACATGCATACAGGTGCACATGCAATAACAAAATACTTAGTTCACCCTTCCATCCCTACTGTTCCCAGTGTTTGATAAGTTATTATTTTTAGTTTCCTATTGGTTATCATTTTCAGTAATATGAGAATGCCTGTCTTTCTTATTCCATCAATAGTAGTCAGTGTCTTAATTCCTTTTATGAAAAAGAGGAATATTAGGAACCCTGCCATTCCATTTTTTCACCCTCTTCCTCCTCTCACTTCCTGGCAACTATACTCTTATACTGTCAAGCTTGACATTCACACTCTTGTATATAAACACATTAAAGTCTTTCATTCTTTGTCTAAGTCTAATTCTAAAAATTAAAAATTAATAAGTAGACTTGATGTTATAAATATGAAAACATCATTTAGTGTAGGGCCAAGTAGTATGCATAGATGACATTCCTTCTCTATAGTTAACTGAATTATAATCTTGAGCCTCTTAAAAAAAGAATGTTCTAGTGTCTAGGTCAAATGGTTTCTCTTTTCTTACATTCCATCAAATGCTTACAATCATTATCATAGTTTAGTTTGCTTCATATTTAGATTGTAACTTTCTTATACAGCTTTTTTTTTCATCTTGGAGTTTCTAATTGCCTTTTCTTTTCTTGTTGACAAAAGAATGATGGGCCTTCAACATATCCTCAAGTTTATCCAGCCTCTCAATCATGCTACCTGTTGCCTGGAGTTCATTTCCCCCCCAAAAGACATCCCTCCTGGATCTCTCCATCCTCCTGCTCCAGTCTGGAGTGGTTGCTCTTTAGGCCTGATGTACAGCTCTCAGCCTGGGACTTCCCTACGCTGCTCTCCTGGGTTGGATCCACTGTTTCCTGGATCCCATGTCTTCCTCTTTCTTGGTTTTTCTCCCTTATTTTGCTGGAATGCATAATCAGGTAATTTTCTTAACAATGGGTACATGGGAGTTACGTACATTCTGAGTCCTTTCATGTCTAAAATTGTCTTTATTCTGCCCTTATACTTAATTGATGATTCAGCTAAATGTAGATTTCTAAATTCATATTCTCAGAATTTTGAAGATATTGGTCCATTGTCTCTGGTATCCCATGTTCCTAAAGAGAAGACTAATACCAGTTTGATTCCAATTATTTGTAGATGACTTGTTTTTTTTCTTTTGAAGGCTTTTAGGGATATTCTGTTTAACTTTTGATTATTTGAAATTTCACCAGGGTGTGTCTGGTGTGGAACTTTTCTCATTCATCTTATTAGTACTCTAGGATTTTTTTTACCACGAGATTTAGGTATTCAGCTCAAGGAAATTTTCTTCTATTATTTCTTTGATAATATTTTTCCTTTCATGTTTTCTTTTTTTTATATATTTTATTGATTTTTTTACAGAGAGGAAGGGAGAGGGCTAGAGAGTTAGAAACACCGATGAGAGAGAGAGACATCGATTAACTGCCTCCTGCACACCCCCCACTGGGGATGTGCCCGCAACCAAGATGCATGCCCTTGACCGGAATCAAACCTGGGACCCTTCAGTCCACAGGCTGACACTCTATCCACTGAGCCAAACCAGTCAGGGCTCCTTTCATGTTTTCTTTTTTTTTTTTTTTTCTTTTTTTTTTTTAATATATTTTATTGATTTTTTACAGAGAGGAAGGGAGAGAGATAGAGAGCCAGAAACATCGATGAGAGAGAAACACCGACCAGCTGCCTCCTGCACATCTCCCACTGGGGATGTGCCCGCAACCCAGGCACATGCCCCTGACCGGAATCGAACCCAGGACCCCTCAGTCCGCAGGCCGACGCTCCATCCACTGAGCCAAACCGGTTTTGGCTCTTTCATGTTTTCTATTCTCTCTGGGACTTCAGTTCATCATATGGTAGACCTCATAGGTTGGTTATCTCTTCCCCTTATATTTTCTCATCTCTCTCCCTTTCTTCTCTCCCTTCCTTCAGTCTTTCTTTCTGTGTATCTCTCTCTTTTCACTTTGCCTTAGGAAAATTCCCTCAACTATATCGTCCAGCTTTTTTATTGAGAATTTTTTTCAGCAATCATATTTTTAGTATCTAAGACCTCTTTCTTATTTTGATTATTCTTTTTCATGGCATTTCTGTTCTTGTTTTTAAAATCTCTTATGTTCCCTCAATTTTGTCTTTCCTCCTGGGTCAATTTTTCTATTAAATGCTGCTAGTTTTCTAAATATAGTTGGTTTCTTCGGTTGTCTATTTCTATTTAAGAACAAAGAGCCTGGTAGCTTGGAGTGCATTTTGACTGGAAGTTCTGAGTACATGGGCAGGGCAAACTTTGCTTTAGGATGATTGGAGTAAGGTCCTTGTTGTCAGGCTGTGGCCCCCTTTGGCCAGAAGAAGGGGGGTAGGTGTTACTCTAGGATGCCTAGAATGGGGACCTCGGTTCTCAAACACTTTGTTCAGTTTCTTTACAGAAAAATCCTTCAGGGTGCATTGTGTGAGGTGTGTAAGAGATTAAGGGACTGATTCTTATTCATAAATACAGGTCTTTGTTTAATCCCTTTTGTTCAGCCCTGGTTCTCACTTCTGCCCTCTATCGTATTTGCTGACATCAAGCCAGAGCCTTTCTTGGATCACTCTAGGCAGAGAGGCTCCCACCCTCAGTCCAGCCCTCTCATATCCTGACCTAGACCTATGTCGCCCAGTTTAGTAGTTTCTAGCCACCTGTTGCTGTTGAACATTTGAAATAGGCTAATTTGAATTGAGATGTGCTATAAGTGTAAAATATACACGGGATTCTGAAGATTTAGTACAAAAAAAGAAAGTAAGTAAAACATATTCATAGTAATGATTATATGTTGCAATGATAATATTTTGCATATATTGAGTTAAATAAAATAGAGTATTAACATTAATTTTATCTACTTTTTAATGTGGCTATTAGAAATTTTTAATCTTTATTGTTGACAGTATTACAGATGTCCCCTTTTTGCCCCCATTGACCTCTTTTAGCCTGCCCCCTACAGAAATTTAAATAACATGTGTGCTTCTCATATTCCTATTAGACAATTCTGCTCTAGGCCATGGCTTCCTTCCTCATCTGTCAACATGTTTCCGTCCGCTTTCTAAATTTGTCAGAATCGCTGTGCACTCCTCCCATTTGTTTTGCTGATATGGATTTACTTCCTACTGTCATGTCTTAGGTGGGAAGGATGGGAGGGAATCTGCCATCTTGCATGTGAAGCTGCTTCTAACTTGTGACCTGTCAGAGCAGTCACTTGCTGTTACCACGTAATTTAGTTGATCTGTAGTTCTTCTTAGAGGCAAAACCAGGGAGATTTTAAGTACTTGCCCTTAGTTTGACTCTGAATCCCTTGTATATTCATGTAAGTGCCCACCCCCTTATTCCCACAGGGATCCTGAAGAGTGCTTTGGGAATTCCATTTCAGTCTTCTTTCCTGTCTGATAGAGTCACTGGCCTATTTCTTTTTCTAACAAAATTATATTGATATATTCTGAGACAGGCACCATGCTGGGGGTTGTTGGAAAAATTAAGAGAGCACTTATGAAAACACTAGCATAATGCCTGGTTGAACATAGGGAATCAATATAAGCTATGTAACTTAAGGCAAGTTAAGGATACTGAGGCTCATAGAGATTAAGTAACTTGCCCTAAATAATAGCATTAGTAAGTGGCAGAGCTGGGATTTTAAAACTGGCCTATTTGATCCCAGAGGTTATTTTCTCAACCAAATTCTCTAAGTTGTTTTACTTAACCTTACCCCAGGAAGAATGGTAGCATCCCCACTTCATTTTATCTATCTATCTATCTATCTATCTATCTATCTATCTATATAAAAGCCTAAATGACCGAATGACCTGTCACTATGATGTGCACTGACCACCAGGGGGTAGGTGTGCTCCCACAGCGGGAGTGCTGCTCAGCTGACGGACCTGGTCTGGGCAGCCCACCAGCCCAGTGGCAGCCACTCACTCCCTCAGTAGTCCTGCAGGTCCAATATCCAGAGAATGGGCCAGGCTCTGATGGACCACCGGCCTCCTGGGAGTCGGCTTGGGGCACCGTGGCCACTTCCCCTCTTCAGATGCTCCGCTAGGAAGAAACGATATAAAAGTACAAATGTTCCCCATGTGGCTCCCGACAACCAGTGCAAATGTCAGTGGGATGGATCTGGATCCCTGGCTGCAAGGGCGTCCCACCACCCGCCCGGGAGGGCCAATCGCATCCCGTCCCCCTCTCCCCCCACTCCCCCCCTCTCCCCCCTGCACCAGCATCCCTCAGGATGGGCGCCAGATGCAGGGCTCACAGCTGGCAAGTGCAGCTGCGGTGGTGGAGCTTCTCCCAACTAGGACTGACTGGACACAAACCCACAGCAGGTGCAGCGGGACTGGGATGAGTGGGAGCAGCAGGGAGCATTGGACTGCCAGTTTTGGCCCAATCCCTGCAGGCCATGCCGAAGGATCCCACCCGTGCACGAATTCATGCACCGGGCCTCTAGTTTTTAAATATAATAAATACTCATAGTATTTATTGATCTCAGAGGGAGGGAGGGAGGGAGGGAGAGAGAGAGAGAGAGAGAGAGAGAGAGAGAGAGAAACATCAATGATGAGAATCTTTGATCAGCTGCCTCCTGCATGCCCCCTACTGGGGATCAAGCCTGAAACCCAGGCATGTGCCCTGACTGGTAATGGAACCGTGACCTCCTGTTTCATGGGTCAATACCCAGAGTCACACCGACTGAGCAGCATCCCCATTTTATAGAACAGAAAGCAAAAACCCAAAGAAGCACATTGCCCAAGGACACTCATTTCCCTTGGAACCTCAGAAAACAGGAAGTTGATAAGAAAATGTAGCATTCTCATTGAACCTGACTTCTGGGGGCAGCCCAGGAACCCTTCTGGGTCTGGGTCTGAGGACCTGGGGAAATTGAGAGGGCCCAAGCTAAAAAAAGAAATGCTTGTAAAGAACACTTACATGATGTTCCATGTACTGTGCTAGGCATTTACCCACTTTTTATAACTATATACCCTTCTTGGCTATGGGTTCGTCTAGTTTTCTCCTCAAGTGATAGGAGCCAGATACTCCAAACACCCCTTGACTAATTAGCTCCAGCCGTAACCTAAGAGCACTGCTCAGGGGAAGAGATTTGTACTTTTCAAGGGCCCATTTCAGCGCATGGCACATAAGAGACACACAAATATTGTTCCTGAGCTGCCCTAAGAGCTGTCTAACATATGTACTCAGCAACTTATACCTCCGTGCCATGTACATTTAAAATGAATTACTTGTGGTATTTATTGAGTATCTCTCCTGATCTTTGGTATCAGATTATTCTGGGATAAATCCCAGCTCTGTTACTTCCTTACTAATTGTGAACCTTGGGGAATCCACGTTACCTCTCTGAGCCACAGCTTCTTCATCTGAAAGGGCACGAAACAACGGGACCTAATGCACAGTGTTCTTAGGAGGAAAAGAGAAGCGAATGCGCGTCAAGGACTTAAGACAGTGTCTGGAGTATAGGTGGTGCCCAGTTACTGTGGGCTGTTAGGAATGCTGTTAGTTGTCAATAGAGTGTGAAGGCAGGGACTCATCTCTTGCTTCCTGCTATACCCCTGATGCTCAGCACACACTCAATGCTAATACATGTGTTGAACAACTGATCATTGGATGGGAGGATGGAGGGTTAGAAGGACGAGTGAATTCTCCCTTCAGAATAGCCAAGAGAGCTAAGGCCCAGGGAGGAAAGAAGGACTCTCAGTGGCTGAGGGCTGGGATCCTGGCCCACGGGCAGGCCTGCCCTCACCACCGTCTTCCCCCGCAGGTTTGGGATGTACATTCCGTTCCTGCAGCTGAACTGTGACATCCGCAAGACAAATCTCTTCAGCCACATGGCTTCCATGGGTCCCCGGGAGGCTGTCAGTGGCCTGGCACGGAGCCGGGACTACCTGCTGACTCTGCGGGAGACGTGGAAGCAGCACACGCGGCAGCTGTACGGCCCAGACTCCATGCCCACCCATGCCTGCTGCCTGTCGCCCAGCCTCATCCGCAGCGAGGTGGAGTTCCTCAAGATGGACTTCAACTGGCGCATGAAGGAAGTGCTGGTCAGCTCCATGCTGAGCGCCTATTACGTGGCCTTCGTGCCTGTCTGGTTCGTGAAGGTGTGTAGCTCAACCCAGGGAGGCGAAGGGCCTGCCCAGGGCCTCACCCTGCTGCCTGCCCCCCAGACCTCCTGCTTGCATAAATAACTACTATTTTTTTTATGAGATTCTGTATGTTCTCTCAAGGGCTGGAGTGACTGCTGCCTCTATTTTTAGAGCGGAAAGAACAAGGCTCATTGAAAGGAAGTGGTCTGCACAGGGCCACCCAGCCAGTGAGGAGGACATGCATTGTTGTTCATAATACTTGATAACAGAGAGCAGTGACTTGTATTTTAATTTGGCTGTTTTGGTACAGGCATGTCACAGTGTCCTGCTTTACCGTTAAATAGGAAAGCAGGATCCATCCAGATCGGAGTGACAGCGAAAGCCTGTGCTCTCTCTCTAGCTTGTGTGGCCTTCTGGGAAAGTATTTTCCCAGCCGACTGTAGGCTGGAAACATGTATCCAAGAGCGGGCCCTACTGAGTAATTTGAGGTCGAGGTTTTAAAGTGTGTTGAGCACCTCCATGTGATCGAGCTTTCGTGGGTATTCCAGTCCTTCAAGTGCCTCTCAGCGGTGGTTGGTGGTTCCTCTTATCTTCATTTTACAGATGAGGAAACTGGAGCAGAGAGCAGTGAGGTGACTTGCCCAGGGTCACACAGTTAATAAGCAGCAGAGCCAAGATTTGAACTCATGTCAGTTGGATGCCAGAGTCTGTGCCTGAACTTGGGAGCCAGTGTTCTGGCTCAGAGTGGTGGGCACTGGGAGCAGTTTTTCTTTGTAAAAGACTAAGCAGTGGGCCCAGGGTCTAAGCCAGGGATGGCGAACCTATGACACACGTGTCAGAGGTGACACGTGAACTCATTTTTTTTGGTTGATTTTTCTTTGTTAAATGGCATTTAAATATATAAAATAAATATCAAAAATATAAGTCTTTGTTTTACTATGGTTGCAGATATCAAAAAATTTCTACATGTGACACGGCACCAGAGTTAAGTTAGGGTTTTTCAAAATGCTGACACGCCGAGCTCCAAAGGTTCGCCATCACTGGTCTAAGCCCATGATTAAGCCTTCTTTGTTAGGTGTTAGATCCTTGGTTTCACGTCACCCTGAGTTCTCTCCAGGTTTGATCTTCAAGGTACATAGAATCAGGGAAGGGGGAAGGAGTGAGGACATTACGGGCATCCCAGGCCTTTCCCACCTCTTCCTGCCCCCAGAACACTCATTACTACGACAAGCGCTGGTCCTGCGAGCTCTTCCTCCTGGTGTCCATCAGCACCTCAGTGATCCTCATGCAGCACCTGCTGCCTGCCAGCTACTGTGACCTACTGCACAAGGCCGCTGCCCACCTTGGCTGCTGGCAGAAAGTGGACCCAGCGCTGTGCTCCAACGTGCTGCAGCACCCGTGAGTTGCCCTACCCTTCTCTGCCCAACCCTAACCCTCCTGGTCAGTGTCTGGAGTCACTCACCTCTTTGCTCATCAACGCATTCATTCAGTCAGCAAAAGGTTATTGAGCATATCTTGTTTGCTAGACCTTGTGGCCAGAATGGGGTTTGGCAGGGCCCGAGACGGACATGTTCCCTGTCCCTAGGTAACTTGTAGTGTACTAGAGATGGGAGGGGGCAGGCAGTAAATTCATAGACTCGTGGATTTTCTCATTCACTGTCTACTATTTATTCACCCATTGACTGACTTGCTCATGCATTCATTCCTCGCTTCACTCCCTCTATCAACTGCTTACTCATCCATTCAGTCATGAGGTCACCTACTCTTCCAGCAGACATTTATTTCTACCTCATCCATACCAGGCTTAGTGCTATATATTGGACAAAGAAGCTTGGCTTTGACCTATAGGCAAAGGAGAGCTATGAAGGATTTTGAGTAGTGGAGGGACCAGTTCCAAGGCGTATCTTAGAGACGTCAAACTGATAACAAGATATGGTGTTATGGTGTTGGTGCTGATGGTGAATCTTGGACAGGGAAGAAAAAAAAACAGGGAGGAAATTACTGAAACAAGATCCTTAAGGAGTTCAGTCTGGTGGGGATGATAGCTGTGTACGTAAATAGGATGAGTGGTGTGACAGAGGCCCAGCTCTAGGATATTATTGCATCCAGAACAGAGGCAGAAGTTACCCTACTTGGGAACCCTGAGGTGCTAGGCTGTCTTTCCCCAGCCTGGCTCATTCTTCATGGTGCCTAGCATTTCACCACAGTGCGTTTCACCCAGGTTATATGGGTTTTCCTGCCTGTATTGCCCCAATAGACTGAAAGCTTCTCAAGGTGGAGGCCACTTCTGTATCACATCTGAGTCATGGGCCAAGCACTAGGCCTGGCAGAGAAGAGGCACTAGGACAGGGTTGTAGCGGTAGGCCCACCTAGAAGCAGAGATGCAAAGGGAGGCCACAGAGACCACGCCTCCTGGTGTTGGCCCCCTGTGCCAGTCAGGGCCTTTCCAGCCTCTGCCCAGGTGGTCCAGGAAAGGGGATGGGCATTGCCAAATGGGCCAAAGGGGGCTCTGTAGGGAGGGAGGAGTAGAAAGATAGAACATAGCAGAATATGAGGCTAAATCTGTCCGTAGGTCACCACAATCTGCAGATAACATCCGGGATCTTTCACACGGCTTCCCAGCTGATGAGCTGGGTCCTGCCAGCCTTTTCTACCTTATCTCTTACCATGCCCCAACTCATACTCTGCTCTAGCCAGACCAAACCTCTTCAAATCCTTAAACTGTATGCATTTTTATATCTAGGTTTTTGCACATGCTGCATGTTTTGCCAGCCACATCCTTCCCGACTTTCTTTTCCTGATTAATTCCTCTCCATTCTTTAGCACTTGAATTCCTCCAGAAACACTTTCCTGTCCATCCAAGTGCTCCCCTATGCTCCTACAATCCCATAATACCATGATCATTGCACCTAGCACTTTCTGCTCTGTTTGCTTAGTGACTTGCCTGTCATTCCAGGACTAAAGCTCCTGGAGATCAGGGTCCTTACCTATCAAGCTCTCAGCCATCTCCTCATTCCTAGTTGAGCACCTGGCTTATAATAGGTCCACAGTAAATTTTTTGTATATAGTCCTTTTTTTTTTTAATTTAAACATATTTTTATTGACTTGAGAGAAGAAGGAAGAGGGAGAGAGAGATAGAAACATCAATGATGAGAGAGAATCATTAGCTGCCTCCTGCACATCCCACACTGGAGACCGAGCCTGCAACCCGGACTTGTGCCCCAACCGGAAACGAACTGTGACCTCCTGGTTCATAGGTTGTCGTTCAACCACTGAGCCATGCTGGCTGGGCAGTCTTTTTTTTTTTTTTTTAATATATTTTTATTGATTTCAGAGAGGAAGGAAGAAGGAGAAAGAGATAGAAACATCAATGATGAGAGAAGCAGGAAGGTGATGTAATAACAAGAGAGCTATTTTTAGGTATTTCCCAAATCGAAAGGAAGACAATGCACACACGCAGAAGAAGGACAGCCGTGCCAACATCAATCGGCTGCCTTTTGCACACGCCCTACTTGGGATCGAGCCTGCAACCCTGGCATGTGCCCTGACCAGGAGTCCATCCATGATCTCCTGGTTCATATGTCAATGCTCAACCTCTGAGCAGGGCTATCCTCTTTTTTTTTTTTTTTTTAAGGAAAAATTTATATACAATTAAATGTATAAATCTTTAAGATTTTTAAAATTGATTTTTCAAGAGAAAGGGGGAGGGAGGGAGGGAGGGAGGGAGGGAGGGAGGAAGGAAGGAAGGAAGGAAGGAAGGAAGGAAGGAAGGAAGGAAGGAAGGAAGATAGAAAGATCTACGTGAATGCAAAACATCAATCGGCTGCCTCCTCCATGCCTCCCACCAGGGATTGAGTACCCAACCTGGGCGAGTGCTCTGACTGGGAATCAAACCAGCAGCCACCCTTTCAGTGCATGGAATGATGCCCAACCAACTGAGCCACACCAGCCAGAGCTGAAAAGTATAAATCTTAAAATGTATAATTTTTTGAGTTTTGATAAAGGCATGTACACCCATGTAATCTAGCCTCCATCAAGCTACAGAACATTTCCAGCCCCTCAGAAAATTTCCTCGTGATCCTTCCCAATGACCACCCCAACTATCTTTTCACTTGCTTTCACCATAGGTTAGTTTTCTGTTCTGCAACTTCATATAAATGAAATCTTGAGTCCAGATTCTTTAATTCAGCATATTGTCTGTGAGATTCATTCGCGTTATCACATGTAACACAACTTTTTTAAATGAATGAATCAGCAAGACAGGAGCTTGAGATTGAGCTTCTTGCAGACAGTGAGTCTCAGTCCTCTGGCCCGGCACCCTTGGAGTTCCTGAGAGATTTCACAGAACGTCGGAAGAAAGCGCACTGGTTCCACCACCTCGTTCACATGGTCACTGGGGCCTCTATGTGCCAGCCCTTGTGGCGTGCTGCGAGGACAGAGGTGCATTGGACACCATCCCTTCCCTTAAGGTCTCCCAACCCTTGAGACAGAGAAATAAATAAGTGGCAAAACATTGGGGAATGTAGATCAGTAGTAGGGGTTTGGGGGAGAGTGAAAGGATGCTGAATTCTGTGAGGAGTTGGAGGAAAGCTTTCTGGAGGAGTCTGGGTTTTAAGATGACAAAGAGCTTGGCCGGTGTGGTTCAGTTGGTTGTAGCACCGTCCTATACACCAAAAGGTAGCAGGTTTCATTCTGGTCAGGGCACATGCCCAGGTTGCAGGTTCGATCCCCAGTTGGGGCACGTGTGGGAGGCAACTAATCAATGTTTCTCCCTCCCTTCCTCTCTCCCTCCCACTCCCCTCCCTTTTCTCTCTGAGATCATTTTTTTTAAAAGTTGACAAATTGCTTGCCAGAAGGATAAGGCATCAGGAAGGGCAGTCTAATTGGAGGGGGCAGCTTGTACAGAGACATGAAGCAGTAAGGCAGGGGTCCTCAAACTTTTTAAACAGGGGGCCAGTTCACTGTCCCTCAGACTATAGTTTAAAAAAAAACTATGAACAAATTCCTATGCACACTGCACATATCTTATTTTGAAGTAAAAAAACAAAACGGGAACAAATACAATATTTGTATTTGCATGTGGCCCGCGGGCCGTAGTAAGGTATGCTGGAGGAACTAGAAACTGAGCTACATGGTGGCAGTCATGGAAGGCCACACAGGGCCTCAGAGGACTTGACCCAAGAGCACTGGACAGGCTTCAGAGGGTTTTGAGCAGGAAACAGTCGGGCTCAGTTTGGTATTTTACAGAGACCACTTAGGCAACTTGTGATGGACCAATTGGAGGCTACAGGTAAGACCAGATGAAGAAGATTCACCTAGAGAGGGAAAAAGATTTTCTTGACCCTCCCTCGGGCGTTAACGTCAGCCCCAGACCTTGCGACTGCCAGCACAGTGAATTTCTCATGGTTCTTACCCCATTTTACAGAGGAGACAACTGACACCCAGAAAGGGAAAGTCACTATGCTGAGTCGTAGAAATGAGAGTAGAGCCCTGGTGGTTTCTCCTCATGCCCAGTCTTCTGGTCACCCCTGTTGTGGGTGAGCTGGGCATAAAGCGCACTGTTGGGCTCTGCCTCCAGGTGGACTGAAGAATGCATGTGGCCGCAGGGCGTGCTGGTGAAGCACAGCAAGAACGTCTACAAAGCAGTGGGTCACTACAATGTGGCCATCCCCTCTGATGTCTCCCACTTCCGGTTCCACGTGAGTCTCCTCCCCGGGAAGGAGGGTTGGAGCCTGATCTAGAGGGCAGGGGGACCAGAGGGGCAGGAAGGTGATCTCATAACAAGAGAGTTACTTTTAGGTATTTCCCAAATCCAAAGGCAGACAGTGTACACTTGCAGAACAAGGACAGCCATGTCAGCCACTTCATAACTGCATCTTGCCTGGTAGCAGATCATTGAAATACTGGGTGGAGGTGGGAAAGATGATACAATAAAAGGAAAGGTTCTTAGTGATAAAAATAATAACTATCATCATTCCTATTGTGTGCCAGGCAAGCACTTCCCATGCACTCTTCCATCAGTCTTTACCAGAACTTTGTGTGTAGGGGAGAAATGCCAGGGCTCTCCCCGTTTTTAGATACTAAAATCAGCATAGAGAGTTTAAGTTGTTCAAGGGTGCCTTCCTAGGAAATTTGAAAACTGGAGGTAATGATACTATGGAAAAGGGATGCTCAAAATCATCTAGGCTAGTGGTCTGCATTTTGTTTATTTATTTTGCTATCAAAATCCTTTGTCCAATACAGTCATAGACTGAAGTCCAATGTATAGGACCTCATGGCTCTGCTCTGTTTGCAAGGGTTGGGACTCCTTGCACTCCCACTCACCGCTGCTATAGTCCCTAAAATAACCTCCTCGGAACCTGGGGCTCCAAGGAACACAGTCTGAGAAATCATAGATCTGGGTAATCACTTCGTTTCACTGTAGAGAAACCTAAGGCCAAGACAAGGAAGGGTCTTGCCCGAGGTCCCAGAAGCCTCTCAGCTGCAGAGCTGAACCTGGCATGCTGGTCTCTTGGACTCCCATTTCCTACAACTTCTCCTATCCTGTAAGCAGCTTTTGAAGTTTAGGTACCTTGCCTCTTGCAGAATCTGGATCCCTAGACATTGATCACTCTTTTGAATTGATCAGAAATTTTTTGTACACTCTACCTTGCCTGGTAAACACTAAGTAAGAGTGAGGAGTCACCAGGTCCCCTGGAAGCTTCTGGCCTAGCTGGCAAGTGCTATACATTAAGTAATTGGTGACTCAGGCTGTAGAGTCTGTAACTCCGCCTATATAATAAAAGCCTAATATGCTAAGTATCCGGTCGTCTGGTCGACCATTCAACCAACCAAAGCGTAATATGCTAATGATATGGTAAGGCCACTCAACCACGTGCTATGACATGCACTGACCACCAGGGGGCAGACATTCCAACTGGTAGGTTAGCTTGCTGCTGGGTTCCAGCTGATTGGGACTGAGCAAGACAGGCCGGACACGCCTTGAAGCTCTCCCACAGTCCCTCGCTGGCTGGCCAACCTCCCATATCCCTCCCTGGACCCGATCGTGCACCGGTGGGGTCCTTCGGCCTGGCCTGCACCCTCTTGCAATCCGGGGCCCCATTGGGGGATCTCAGAGAGCCGGTTTCATCCCGATCCCGCAGTCCAGGCAGAGGGACCCCGCTCGTGCACCGGGCCTCTAATATATCGTAAGATTCTAATTGGTTCAGGTCTTACAGTACCCAGGAAGATCACATATATAATCTGGTCTGATTTTAGACCAGAAAAAAGTTTGAGAGAGCAAGCAAGACTTCTTAAGAAAAGCTTCCTGGAGGAAGTACAAGTTGAAAAGGATCTTAAACAACATTATGCGGAGAGCAGTAGTCTTGACAGAAGGAATACCACAAGCAAAGGCAGAGAGGCAGCAAAGTCAGTGCCCAACCCTCTGAAGTTTTCCTTCCCAGCCCACTGCATGGGGCCCCAAGAGCTTGTTCCCTTCACTGGCCCACCCAGCCCCCCAAGAGGCAGGTTTCCGGAGAGTACATTCCAGTCCATCCTGCTCTTTCCTGGGCAGTTCTTTTTCAGCAAACCTCTGCGGATCCTCAACATCCTCCTGCTGCTGGAGGGTGCTGTCATTGTCTACCAGCTGTACTCCTTAATGTCTTCTGAAAAGTGGCACCAGACCATCTCACTGGCGCTCATCCTCTTCAGCAACTACTACGCCTTCTTCAAGCTGCTGCGGGACCGCCTGGTACTGGGCAAGGCCTACTCATACTCGGCCAGCCCCCAGAGGGACCTGGACCACCGGTTCTCCTGAGCCCAGGGCAACCCCAGGGACCGCATCCAGGCTTCAGCCAGCGGATCCCTGGGAAGGGGCTGGGGGGGGGGGGGGGGTAAAAAACCCCAAAAACTGACAAAAAAAATCCACCAGAGCTTTGTATTTTTGTTACATACTGTTTTTTTCTTTGATAATTGATATGATTATGAGGAAAAAAGTCCTATTTTTATACTCCTAATAAGCTTGTGTCCTGACTTTCTTTCCCTTCTTGCCTGCCAGGCAGAGTGCAGTGGTGTGTGATTCTGGGCCAGGAACCCCACGTGTGTCTTCTGGGGCCTGTGGGCTCTGCCTTCTCCGGTGGAGGGGAGACAAGGCACGGGAGGTCACAGTAACAATGAAAACTGCTGCTAGCTGAATGCTCACTGTGTACCAGGTGCTGCTTTCTGTGTATTACAAGCCTTGTCTTAATCCCACCTTTATGACAACCTTAGGAGGTGGGTGCTATCGCTCTAGTCTGTAGATGAAGAATGAGCTCAGAGCTATAGTGACTTGCCCAAGGTAACACAACTAGGATAGAGCTGGGCCAAAAAAAAAACCCTCCAAAATATGACACTACTACCCTAGCAGGATGTGAGGTCCTGATTCAGCATGCAGTCATGGTGACCCTATTCTATGCCAGGTGTGGGAGACAGTTAGGATGCCAAGACACAGAAACAAGTCGTACTACACTGGGATGGTTATAACAGTTACAAGGTACACAGTAGCACAGAGGGAAGAATGTGTAATGTTCTCTGGACTTCTTGAAGGAGTGGATAGCCTGAGTTGCATCAGCTACTTCCTAGGTCGACAAGAAGGCAACGGCACTTCAAGCAGAGGAAAGGGCACGTGCAATAGCACAGATTTGGAGCATCTGGTGTATTTGGGGAGGGTAAGCAGGATGTGGTTCCTAGAGCAGGAAATATAAGGAAAGTGGGGCGGGAGTGGGATGGAGCTGAAAAGGTATGGAGGGCCTGGATCAGGGAGGATCAGGGGCTCTAGACTAGAGAGTTTGTGAGCAAGGGCAGCTGCTTGGAGGGCCACCTGGTTCCTATGGGGCATAACTCGGGCTGGGAGGAGAGACAGTCGTAGCTGCACATCTAGTCTGCCTGTGCTCCCTGAGTCCTTTGGCCACAGGATAAACAGATGAGTCCACAGAGGTATATGGCAGGGAGACACTGCTACAAATGTTTTTGGTGCCTTTGTTGATGCAGGCATTGTGCTCGGCACTGAGACAGCTACAAAGAGGAGGAAGATACAACATAAGAATGCTCAGACCTGTAGAGAATTTTTTTTAAGTTATATAGCCTTTGCTTTATTTCATTTATGTAAAGGTCGAGAGTTGTGGAGGTTTTTTAAATATATTTTTATTGATTTCAGAGAGGAAGGGTGAGGGAGAGAGAGAGAAATATCAATGATGAGAGAATCATTGATTGGCTGCCTCCTGCATGCCCCCTAATGGGATCCAGTCTGCAACCTGGGCATGTGGCCTTGATAGAATTGAACCCAGGACCTTCAGTCCATAGGCTGATGCTCTATCCTCTGAGCCAAACCAGGTAGGGCTTGAGAGGGTTTTTTTTTTTTTTTCATTTTTCTTTTTTTTTTTTTAATATATTTCATTGATTTTTTACAGAGAGGAAGGGAGAGAGAGAGTCAGAAACATCGATGAGAGAGAAACATCGACCAGCCGCCTCCTGCACATCTCCCACCAGGGATGTGCCCGCAACCCAGGTACATGCCCTTGACCAGAATCGAACCTGGGACCTTTCAGTCTGCAGGCCGACGCTCTATCCACTGAGCCAAACCGGTTTCGGCAAAGGTAGGGCTTGAGAGTTTTTATAAGAGTTTATTTGAGGCCTCGCGGCCCTCCTCCAGGTCCTGCGCCGCCTGCAGTTTCCAGGGTTTGTTGGGCTACTTTGTCCTGTGGAGTTTGGGCACAGCCACAGCTAACTTGTAGTAGGTTGGGGTTCCAGCTCCACCCCAACTATAGGGGTGAGAGCCGATTCCAGACGGACCTTGGGCATGTGAAGTTCGTCTTCAACATCTGTAGGGGGTGCCTTGGCCTGAGTTCTAAGCGCAGGCCTGCACCGTCCAGGAGGCTTCAGAGCCACTGCACCCAGTGAACAGCTTCAGATCACATTGAAAAACCAGCCGAAACCGGTTTGGCTCAGTGGATAGAGCGTTGGCCTGCGGACTGAAGGGTCCCAGGTTCGATTCCGGTCAAGGGCATGTACTTGGGTTGCGGGCACATCCCCAGTAGGAGATGTGCAGGAGGCAGCTGATCAATGTTTCTCTCTCATCGATGTTTCTAACTCTCTATCTCTCTCCCTTCCTCTCTGTAAAAAATCAATAAAATATATTTAAAAAAAAAAAAAGAAGTCTTCTGAAAAAAAAAACAAAAACCCACCCAACCACCACCACAGTGACACACTCAAGAGGCAGACTCGGGGCAGCAGAGCCCTGCTGAAGTGTGTGCTGCTCGGTGGGGCGGGCCCCTGCACACCTGATCCTTCACAGTGGTTGGTGGTGGTAGCCAGTTTTTGCAGCAGATTGGCCTGGGGGTAAGTCCCTCCCATTGATGTGCCAACAGCGATCAAGATTCAACTAAAACAGGAGGGTATACATAGCCCACGGGTGGGGAGGGGTGCAACTAGAGAGCCCAGCGTGGGTGGTCAGGGAGGCTGGGCCATTAGGTCCTACAGGACATCTACTACAATAGGCTACTCTACCAAGCCTGGGAGACATAGCAGCTCTACCGAATACATAGAAACAAACACAGAGGCTGCCAAAATGAGGAGACAAACACGTCGTCCCAAATGAAAGAACAGAACAAAACTCCAGAAAAAGAACCAAACAAAACGGAGACAAGCAATGGACCAGATGCAGAGTTCAAAACACTGGTTATAAGGGTGCTCAAGGAACTTAATGAGAACCTCAACAGCATAAAAAGAAACAGCCCTGGCCCGGCCACCATGGGTCAGTGGTTGAGCATTGACCTATGAACCAGGAGGTCACGGTTCGATCCTGGTCAGGGCATGTACCCTGGTTGTGGGTTCGATCCCCAGTGTGGGGCGTGCAGGAGATGGCCGGTCCATGTCTCTCTCACATAGATGTTTCTCCCTTCCTCTTTCTCTAAAATCAATAAAAAAACTTTTTTGTTTTTTTAAAGAAACAGTAAGAGCTCTAGCTGGTTTGGCTCAGTGGATAGAGCGTAGGCCTGTGGACTGAAGGGCTCCAGTCAAGGGCATATGCCTGGGTTGTGGGCTCGATCCTCAGTAGGGGCATGCAGGAGGCAGCTGATCAATGATTCTCTCTCATTATTGATGTTTCTATCTCTCTCCCTCTCCCTCTCTGAAATCAATAAAAATAAAAATATTAAAAAAAAAAAACAGAAATGAAGGATACACTAATGAAATAAAGAATAATTTACAGAGAATCAACAGTTGAGTCCATGAAGCCAAGAAGCAAATCATTGACTTGGAATGTAAGGAAATAAAAAACACCCATCCAGAAAAGAAAGAAGAAAAAGGAATCCAAAAAAATGAGGATAGTATAAGGAGCCTCTGGGACAACTTCAAGCATACCAACTTTCCTATCATAGGGGTGCAGGAAGAAGGGAGAGAGCAAGAAATTGAAAACCTATTTGAAAAAATAATAACAGCCTTAGCTGGTTTAGCCCAGTGGATAGCGTGTCGGCCTGTGAACTGAAGGGGCCCAGGTTTGATTCCAGTCAAGGGTCAAGGACACTACTTCGGTTGCAGGCTCCTCCCCGGTTAGGCCCTGGTTGGGGCATGTGCAGGAGGCAACCAATCGATATGTTTCTCTCACATTGATATTTTTCTCTCCCTCTCTCTTCCATTCTCTCTAAAAATCAATTGTGGGGAGCCGATATAGGGTTAAGCCTCAGACTGACCTGTGGGCAAAGTCACAAACAATTCCCAGCTTAGAGGGCACAGTCCTCTTAGCATAATTAGGCTTGACCTTGTAACACTCCCTAGATCGTATCTGGGAAGCTAATGGGCTGAGGAAGTGCCGGATGTATAACCATGGTGAAAACAAGTGAAACTCACAAGAACAAAAACAAATGAAACTCACAAGAACAGTGTAACTTTGGAAACCACTACCTTGTTTACCTCTCACTATAAAATAAAGGCTCAGCTTGCCTTGGGATCTCTCTCTCTGTGGCCTCAGCCAGGCACAGGGAAGATCCACGGAGACTAAGGAAAGCTAGAGAGTTTTGAACGCTGTCTCCGTGTAAAACATTCTTCGCCGACTCCGTCCACACCTTTGGGAACCCCTGGGGCTGGACCCCGGCAATCAATGGAAAAATATCTTCGGGAAAGGATTAAAAAAGAAAAGAAAAAATAATAACAGAAAACTTCCCTAAACAAGATGAACAGAGTCCCAAACAAGATGAACCCAGTGCGGCCCACACTAAGATACATCTTAATTAAAATGCAAAATGTTAAAGACAGAATCTTAAAAGCAGCAAGAGAAAAGCAGTTAATTACCTTTAAGGGAGCTCTTATAAGACTGTCAGCTCATATCTCAAAAGAAACTGCAGGCCAGAAGGGATAGGCAACAAATATTCAAAGTGATGACAAGCAAGGACCTACAACTAAGATTACTCTACCTTTCAAAGCTATCATTTAGAATTGAAGCACAAAGAGCTTCCCAGACAAGAAATAGCTGCCCTGGTTGGTGTGACTTGGTTAGGTGTCACCCAGTGCACCCAAAATTTGCTAGTTTGATTCTCAGCCTGTGTGTCAGATTGAAATTTGGGGGCATTACCTAAGGAGGGACAGTAGGAAGTTATGCAGTAGTTAAGCAAAGGTATGACATGATAAGGTAGCTGCTTTTTTGTTGTTGTTAAACCTCACCCAAGGATATTTTTCTATTGATTCCCCGTCCCCCCTAGAAAGAATGGATGGTGCCTCCCACACGCCCTTGTCTGGAATCGAACCTGGGACTCTTCAGTCCACAGCTCTATCCACTGAGCCAAACCAGCTAGGACAAGGTATCTGCTTTAAAGGAGATGATAGACCCTAGCAGGTTTGGCTCGGTGGATAGAGCATCGGCCTGCGAACTGAAGGGTCCCAGGTTCGATTCCGGTCAAGGGCATATGCCTGGGTTGCGGCCTCCATCCCCAGTGGGAGGCGTGTCAGCGGGGGGCATGCAGGAGGCAGCCAATAAATGATTCTTTCTCATTATTGATGTTTCTATCTCTTTCTCCCTCTTCCTTCCTCTCTGAAATCAATAAAAATATATTTAAAAAAATAAAAAATAATAAAGGAGATGATAGGTGTGAGTGGGAAAACCTGGGGCCAGGGAACCAGTGAGGAGGCAGGCAAAATAGAGCAGAAGGTACTGAAGAGGTCCGACCTTGAGCAGTGGCAGTAGAAAGAGAAAGATAGTACTCCCTTTCCTGACCCTGAGTTTTAAAGTTGACTTCTCGAGTTGTTTCCCTTAGCTGGCAATTTGTTGTGTCAGGACCTAGAAGCCCAGATCCCTCATCCTGCTTCCAAAAGACAGCTTCCCCTTGGGACCAGGGACTTGAAGTCAGCTTTCCTGTGTGTTCGGGTGAGGAACAGGACGGGCCTGTCATGCAAAAAGAGAGGCCTAATCTGTACCAGCCATAAAACGTCATGATTCAAAAGGCATGAAAACACTCAAGGCTCCCATTTCCTAATCTCTAAAAAGGGAAATCGCTTTCCATGCTTTGTGTGAGTCACAGACCTGTTAGTTTGTTTATTTACTCAGCGGTTATGTATGGAGCCCATACCATGTGCCAGACCCTGTACTGGGTGTTGGGAGATAGTGATGAAAAAAATACAGAACCGACCTCTGCCCTCAGAGAGCTTGCTGCGAAAATAAATGAAATACAGTAGCTCTGCCAACTATAAAGCACTGCACTGGTCTCATTTTTCTAATTTTAATTCCCAATAAGATTGTAATCCTGGTTACTCTTGTCTTCTTTATTTTCTTCTCTGTATATATCCTTGAGCACAGTCATTTCGCCTCTTCAAGGGAGCCTCTATTCATACCCAGTGCAGAGTCTATGATTGGCTTTGATAGCAATCTCTCTCCACCCACCCTTTCCATAGTCCATCCCTATTCCCCGCCTTTAGTAGCTGCAGTCTCTTTAAATGCGCTCTCGTGTGTCAGCGACCCTGTGGGGCTGAGAGCGCATTTCTTCCCGGGCTTGACTGTTAGGTTGTTTGTCCGTTTGGGGCTTCCGTCCGGCGGCTCCGCCATATTGTCTGCTGGAGCTGCCGCCGAAGCCGCCGCCGCCGCCGCCGCCGCCAAGTAGGAGCGAGCGGAGCCGCGATGGGTGAGTAAGGGAACCAGGCAACTGGGAGCTCCAGCCGAGGCAGTCTCGGGGCCTGGGGTCTGGCGACAGGCTGTCTGCAATCTGCAGAGGATGCCTGAGGCCCCTCCACCTAGGTTTTGGGGAGAAGCCAGGCCGGGAGTGCCGCTCAGGCTATTTAGGGAGCGGGCTAGGGCCCCTTGCGGGGAGCAGTCTTTGGGGGCTGGTTCCGGGAACGCTGCCACGCCGGGAGCCCCCACGTGGTGTCCCTGGGCCGGAGCCCAAGCCTCGCTGGGGGCTAGAAAGGGGCCGACCCTCCGGCCTGCGCGGTGGAGACTGGGACTTGGGGCCGGGCTCCCCGCCGCAGGCCCGGGCGGTGCCGGCGGAGCCGCCTCCGGGCGTGTGCGTGGCCGACGCGCGTCTTGACCGTATTCAGCGGCTCAGCCCCCGAGCGGAGGGAAACCCTACCTGCGTCGCGGGCGGAGTCCCCCGGCGCGGAGACGCCGGGCGCGCCGGCTCCGGGCCCGTAACCAAGGGTCGCCATGCCAGAGACGGCTCGGCGGCCGAAGGCCTGGAACCTCCCCGGCCCAGGCGGAAACGGGGAGGTGCGGTGGGGCTGAGTGACACCCTTCGCGGTGGCAGAAAACCAAAGGCCAGCACCTGTGGCCGTAGGTAGGTCGGGGACTTAGGAGGAAAAGCGACCTGTTGCTCTTTCTTAAGGGACGCCGGCCGGCCAGGCTTGTGCTCAGGGAGACTACGATGGCAAAGCTTTTGGACTTAGGGACAGAAACGTCAGTGGTATTTCCTCTCCAGGAAAAATTAAAAAAAATAAAAAAAAAAAGATTTGCTGAGCACTTCCGATGTGCAGGTATTGTTCTGAGTGTGTCTATGTCACGTTTTACTTAATGCGCGCCACCTAAGGAGGGAGAGACTACTGGTGTCCCTATTTTACAGATAAGGAAACTGAGGCTTCGAGAGGTACGGTAACTCACCCAAGGTCACACGGTGCCTAAAACGGGGTGATTCCTCCAGAACCCTAGTGAATAGCCTGGCCCCCTAGTGGTTGGGCTGGGAAAAGGGTGAAAGAAAGCTTTTAACCGAAGTTGTAAAGGTGGGTGTGTGGGGGGGTGGTTGTTTTTTTGCTAGTGGGACCACTTTGAAATCTTTAGTCTGAACGAAACTGAAAAACTGCAAATTGAATTGCTAACCCCAAATATTGTGCGTGTGTGTGTGCTCGCGCGTGCGCTAAATGAGACTCTAGGATTGAGTTTTGGAAGATCCCTGATCCTGAGAAAACATAAATTGTTCCCTTGAGCTGCAAGGCAGTGACTGTAGAATCAGATCTGGCATTATAATCCTGCCGGTTGCTTCCTAGCTCGCATCCGGAGAAGTCACTTAGGTGTCCGATGCAGTAACACATGGAAAGTATCTAGCGTATCCTCAATAAATGTTACTTTTCTTTTTTTTGAGTCTTCCTTTCCTCCTCTCTAGACAGAACAAGGGGGCGGTGTTATCAAAGGATATAACACAGTGTCGGAAGCCTAGTAAGAGCTCCGTACGTATCAGGACAGATTCCTGTCCACCTTCAGTAGTGTTAGTTCCTTTTTCTTAAGTACTCTGGTTTCCAGAATCCTCCGCTAAGGCTGACATGCCTGTCTTTGTAACTGCTGCTTTATGTATCGAAAAATTTTAGGGGCTTTAATGTTACAGATTTTGTATTGGTCCTCGAGTTCAGGAATACTGGTGCCTCTAAGTCAGTGGTTCTCAACCTTCTGGCCCTTTAAATACAGCTCCTCGTGTTGTGACCCAACCATAAAATTATTTTCGTGGCTACTTCATAACTGTAATGTTGCAACTGTTATGAATCGTCATGTAAATATCTGATATGCAGGATGGTCTTAGGCGACCCCTGTGAAAGGGTCCTTCGACCGCCAAAAGGGTCGCAACCCACAGGTTGAGACCCGCTGCAGGAGCTTCTGTTTAGTTTAAGTTCAGTGAAGTAAATTTGGTGGCGATTTACTCCCATTTTTACAGAAACTACCTCAGAGAAGATAACACAGTAAGTAGTAAAGCCAGAAGGGAGATTCTTACCTATTTTGCTGCACATAAGCCTCTTGGAAGACTTAAGGTGTGAAGTAAAGTAGTTCTTTTCCAGTAGACTTTGAAAGTTCTTCAGTGGAGCAACAAAACCTGACCAAGGTCCTGAAAGGGATTTTTTTTTTTAATATATTTTATTGATTTTTTACAGAGAGGAAGGGAGAGAGATAGAGAGTTAGAAACATCGATGAGAGAGAAACATCGATCAGCCGCCTCCTGCACACCCCCAACTGGGGATGTACCCACAACCCAGGTACATGCCCTTGACCGGAATCGAACCTGGGACCTTTCAGTCCGCAGGCCGACGCTCTATCCACTGAGCCAAACCGGTTTTGGCAGGATTTTTTTTTTTTTTTTTTAAATATAGTTTTATTGCTCAGAGAGGAAGCGAGAGGGAGTGAGAGAGATAGAAACATCAATGATGAGAGTCATTGATCCGCTGCCTCCTGCACGTCCCCCACCAGGGACCTAGCCCGCAACCCAGGCATGTGCCCTTGACCAGAATTGAACCTGGGACCCTTCAGTTCACAGGCTGACGCTCTATCCACTGAGCCAAACCAGCCAGGGCCTGAAAGGGATTTTTAATCTAGAGTCAGGCTGCCTCCCCTTGTCTCCCCAACTCCATATCAGGTACCTCTCCCTGTCCCACCCTGTCTTTCCGACCTTTTGTTTTGGCTGATCCTTATACCATGGGAGTGAAACTAATGTAAGGCTACATTTAATCCTAACATTAAATCTGAGTTAGTTTGGGTTTTCCTCATTTATAAATGAGTAAACTGAGGCTTTGAGATTAGGTCAGGGGTGGGCAAACTTTTTGACTCGAGGGCCACAATGGGTTCTTAAACTGGACCGGAGGGCCGGAACAAAAGCATGGATGGAGTGTTTGTGTGAACTAATATAAATTCAAAGTAAACATCATTACATAAAAGGGTACGGTCTTTTTTTTTTAGTTTTATTCATTTCAAACGGGATCCGGCCCGCGGGCCGTAGTTTGCCCACGGCTGGATTAGGTGATGGTCCAAGGCTGGTGGCCTGCACCACACCCACGTAAATGTAGAACCTGTTGTATTTCACCGCCTCTCTGGTGTACTCTCCTTGAGCTCTGCCCTATATGCGATGCTGTTTCTCCTGTGCCAAACTCCACTAGCCTTACCAGACCTTTGTAGTGATTTCACTGCCATTAGGAGCCGAGGGGTGATATTTGGAGTTCTGGAAGTTACTTATTCTAACCCTCCCTGGCAGAGACCATAACCTCTCAAGACTAAGTGTTGGCAGACAGTGGTGGTTTTATCACCATTCCTTGCCATCTTGCTAACCAGGAATCTGGAAGCCCCTCCCAGCCCCAGCGATAGGTCTTGATTAATATAAACTCTAAACCAGGGGTCCTCAAACTTTTTAAACAGGGGGCCAGTTCACTCAGACCGTTGGAGGGCCGGACTATAGTTTAAAAAAAAACTATGAGCAAATTCCTATGCACACTGCACATATCTTATTTTGAAGTAAAAAAAACAAAACGGGAACAAATACAATATTTGTATTTGCATGTGGCCCGCGGGCCGTAGTTTGAGGACCCCTGCTCTAAACCAATCATTGTAATTCTAGCTCCCTAAGCAGTGATTGATTTAGGCCTGGGCATGTGATACAGTTCTGGCTAATTAGATGTGAAGGGAAGTCTGGGTGACTTCTGGGAAAGCCTTCCTTATTTAAAAGAGATTTGCCAGGTTTTATTTATTATTTTTTGCCAGCTTGTATTTTAATTCAGATATCACCAAACAACCTCAAAAAGAGACAGCTGAAAAGGCTATAATAATAGTTAAAAATTATATAGAACTTTCTATGTGCTAGGCACTAAGTACCATAATTTTTTTTTTTTTTTAGGTCTAAATGCCTAACATCTAAGTGTCTAAGTACTGTAATATTGACTCATTTAATTCTCAGATTCTCATGTTCTAGTTGAGAAAATTGAAGCACAGAGAGATTCAGTAACTTGTGAAAGGTCAGAGATAGCAAATAGAGGAACTACTTACTCAGGTGGTATGTCTCCAACCAAAATATGGGCTATCTGAAGGACAATGTTCTGCCTCTGGAAAGGAAAGCCCTTTCTGACTCTGAAATTGCCATTAGCAATGCTAGATTCATGAGGCAGAATTTATAAGAATAGGCTGTTGTAAGGGTGAGGGTAGAGAAGAGGGAAAGAATCTGGTCTCGTGTTTTTGAGTCACTGAATTAGCCAACTTTGGAACTGTCCTATCTTTGCCCTTAAATAGTATACTGAAGACCACTTTTAGTTTGCTTTTGGGTGCAAGTAACAAAGCCTTTCTAACTGGTAATAACACTTCTAGGTCAGGAAGTCATTTAGCCCATCATCTCTCTTCTTTTCATTACCTCCAGCCTTGTCCACCCACCCTACCGTTCATAACAGCTTCTTGCAGAGAAGGCACCAAACCATCAATCACTAAGTATCTCACAAGCACCAAACTCACTCCTCCTTCTTATCTTTCTTTTCCTGCATTTTTTTTTCTTAAATATATTTTCATTGATTTCAGAGTGGGAGGGAGAGATAAAAACATCAATGATGAGAGAGAATCATTGATTGGCTGCCTCCTGCACACCCTCTACAGGGGATCAAGGCCTCAACCTGGGCATGTGCCCTTGACTGGAATCGACCGGGGACCCTTCAGTCCGAATGCCAGTGCTCTATCCACTGAGCCAAACTGGCTAGGGCCTGCATTTTTGTTATTGGTGATCGTTGACCCAGATACTAGGGCATAAGATAGAAAGGATATCTATCTTTGGTTTCTTACTCATTTCTTGCCTTTCTATATTGGCAGTTGTTGAATACTGTTAACACAGTTATTCTGTTACTAAGGTCTTCTCTAAATTGCTTTGTGTGAGTTTTTCTCACAACCTAGTCCCACGACTAGGTATTAATTCTGTGGGGTTCAACCTTTTTAAAAAAATATATATTTTTATTGATTTCAGAGAGGAAGGAAGAGGGAGAGAAAGAAACATCAATGACGAGAGGATCATTGATGGGCTGCCTCCTGCACGCCCCCTACTGGGAACCGAGCCTGCAACCTGGGCACGTGCCTGGACTGGGAATCAACCATGACCTCCTAGTTCATAGGTCTACACTCAACCACTGGGCCACACTGGCTGGGCCAGCAAATGTTTATTGAATGCCTATTATGTGCCAGAGATTGTTCTAAGGCCTTGGAAATACAGTGGTGAACAAACAGACAAAAATCTATCTTCCTATTGAAATCCCTAGAGTTTAAATTATAGTGGGTAATTGCATGAAATCAACCAAACGAAGACTGGCAGGCCAGCCGAAACCGGTTTGGCTCAGTGGATGGAGCGTCGGCCTGCGGACTGAGAGGTCCCAGGTTCGATTCCGGTCAAGGGCATGTACCTGGGTTGTGGGCACATCCCCAGTGGGGGGTGTGCAGGAGGCAGCTGATCGATGTTTCTCTCTCATCGATGTTTCTGACTCTGTCTCTCTCCTTTCCTCTCTGTAAAAAAATCAATAAAATATTTAAAAAAAAAAAAAAAAAAGACTGGCAGGCCAATTAGAGAGCCCCATGCAATCTACTTCCTGCAATTGACCTCCTGGTTCATAGGTTGACGCTCACCCACTGAGCCAGGCTGGCTGGGCTATAAAATATTTCTTAAATATTTTATGTATTTTACCAAATTCTGTGTATTTAAAAATACATATTAAGCCGAAACCAGTTTGGCTCAGTGGATAGAGCGTAGGCCTGTGGACTGAGGGGTCCCAGGTTCGGTTCTGGTCAAGGGCATGTACCTGGGTTGCAGGCACATCCCCAGTAGGAGATGTGCAGGAGGCGGCTGATCGATGTTTCTCTCTCATCGATGTTTCTAACTCTCTATCTCTCTCTCTTCCTCTCTGTAAAAAATCAAAATATATTTAAAAAAAACAAAAACAAAAAATAAAAATACATATTAAAAGGATGAAGACAAGTATTTTTAAACATCGTGCTGATCCCATAGCACTTTGTATTCAGTAGGCATCATTATTATTGTTGTTGTTGGTGGTGGTGGTCCTCAGCCGAGGATATTTTTTTCATTGATTTTGTTTCTTTAGAGAGAGGGTTAGGGAAGGGGAGAGACAGAGAATAACATCGATGTGCAAGAGACACATTGATTGGTTGCCTCTCCCACATGCCCCTAGAGCAGGGGTGGGCAACCTTTTTGTGAGTGTGTGCCAAAACCAGCAAAATCTCTGACTCAGAATTCTTCTGCATGCCAACCCTAATTTTTTGAGAACATGTTACGCCTGCTTGATATCTCTTAAGGTGTACGTATGTGAAGTACCTTGAAGAAATAATAAAATTCATTCGAGCAACAAAAACACAGTATATGATGATGAAAGATACATTTATTTTTTAATGTATACATGTACACTGATAGTCCGACAGAAAACTTTATGACTCCGTTTGATATTATCAGTGGGACTTTTGCTGCTGCATCACTGATCACAACTGGCTAGGGCTCCGTAGTTTGTTGTTGTTGTTGTTTTCTTTAGTTTTTAATAAATATATTCTTTTTTTATTTTTTTTATTTATTGCTTAAAGTATTACAAAGGGTATTACATATGTGTCCATTTTATCCCCCTGCCCTAGACAGTCCCCTAGAAAAATATATTCTTTATTTTAGAGAGAGAGGAAGGGAAAGGGAGAGATAGAGAGAAACATCAGTGATGAGAGAGAATCATCAATCAGCTGCCTCCTGCATACCCCTACGAGGGAACAAGCCTTGCAACCCAGACATGTGCTCTGACCAGGAATCGAACCAGTGACCCCTTGGTGCATGGGATGACACTCAATCCACTGAGCCACACTGTCTGGGCAGTGGATATTATTTTTAAACATACCATTTGGAGTGAGATGAACAAGAGATTGTAAATCCATATATATATATTTTTTCAATTACAAGCAAAAGTTTTAGAAAGTCATAAAATTAGGAAAGGTGAGCCTGTTGGGCTGTGAGGGCTCTGGAAATCAGCAAAAGAAGGGCCCTTTGAGCTTAGGAGAAAGCAAGGCAGAGAGAACGCACCTATGGTAAGGAGAGGAGGAAAGACGTGGGCATGCTCAAGAGAGAAAAAGAGCGTGCCTGCCATAATTCCATATTTTAAATTGTCTTCTAGATATTTAAAGTTTTTGGCTGACTTAGTTCTGATTAGCTGGTCATTATATATGTTGTTTTGTTTTATTGTGAAAGCAGGTGTAATTTTGGTGCTAGTAGCTTCATATTTCTAGAGACATCAGCTCTGCTATTCTTTTGTTCCTTTTGTGTTTATATTATTTGTTTTTTAATATATTTTTATTGATTTTGAAGAGGGAGAGGGAGAAAGAGAGAAAAACATCAATGATGAGAGAGAATCATTGATTGGCTGCTTCCTGCACATCCCCTACTGGGAATCAATCCCGCCACCCTGGCATGTGCCCTTGACTGGAATCAAACCCAGGACCCTTCAGTCTGCAGGCCACTCTATCCGCTGAGCCAAACCGGCTAGTGCTGTGCTTATATTAACACTAGAGGCCCTGTGCACGGATTTGTACACCGGTGAGGTCCCTCGGTCTAGCCTGCGGGGATCAGGCCAAAACCGGCTCTGCGACTTCCCCCGAGGAGTCCTGGTTTGAGAGAGGGTGCAGGCCAGGCCAAAGGACCCCACTGGTGCACGATCGGGGCTAGGGAGGAACCACAGAGGGCTCCAGGGCATGTCCAGTCTGTCTTGCCCAGTCCCGATCAGACCCCAGCAGCAAGCTAACTTACCAGTCGAAGCGTCTGCCCCCTGGTGGTCAGTACGTGTCATAGCGACTGGTCAAACAGTTGGACACTTAGCATATTAGGCTTTATTATATAGGATTGTTTTCCATTTAGTTTTTTGATAGGATTCTAAACCATTTATTCATTTTGTGGATCTTAATTTAGTTAAAACTAGATAACTTATAAATCCTCTTATAATTAGGCACACAGACTACAATATGACATAGTATGTTAAATATGAATGAGCTAGTGGCCTCACCTGCTTGGTATAATTCTCAAACTTCCTTCAGGAAAATGTGGCTATCAGATCAAAATTGCAATTATTAATAGGCCATACATATTTTTATATATGGCCTATTAATACTGGCAATTATATATAAATACACTAGAGGCCCAGTGCATGAAATTCGTGCACTTGGGGGGGGGGTGTCCTTTGGCCCAGCCTGCACCCTCTCGCAGTCTGGGAGCCCTCGGCGGATGTCTGACTGACGGCTTAGGCCCATGTGGGGATCAGACCTAAGCTGTCAGCTGGACATCCTTAGTGCTGCCACGGAAGCAGGAGAGGCTCCTGCCACTACCACTGCGCTCACAAGAGCCCAGTTCCTGGCTTAGCGTCGCTCTCCCTGTGGGAGTGCACTGACCACCAGGGGGCAGCTCCTGTGTTGAGCATCTGACCCCTGGTGGTCAGTGCACGTCATAGGGACCAGTAGTTCTGCTGTTTGGTCGATTTGCATATTAGCCTTTTATCATATACGATACACATGCCTATATTAAAGGTAAACCTTAGCATTATGCACTTATTTGATCAGTGGCTTTTACAAAATATTTCAATGGCATGGAAGCAAATTGGAGTGGAATAAGAAATGAGAGAGGAGAGGCAAACTTTCAAGAAGTATGGAGTAAAGAAAAAAGAAACAAGTAAAGAGGCTCTTATAAAGTCTAGGCAAGACATCATGAAGACCTGAATTAGGTCAATGATAGTAGGAACAGAGAAAAAGAGAGTCCAGAAAAAATTAGGAAATAAAGATGGCCATTCTTAGTGATTGGGTGGTGGATAAAGGAAAACGAGTTGTCCAGGGTGACTCCCCAAGTTTCTGGCTGAAAAGCTAAAAAGATATTGGACAAATCCCTAATCCCTTATATCAGTGTGTTTCTCAACCTTTTCTTTCATTATCACCCACCTAAGGAGCCTTTTTGAACACTTTTCCCCCTTGTGCATCCCTCCCATGAAATGTTAATGCATATACTCTATACCTTTTTACATATAATAAGTATATCTTTGCTTTTTTTTTTTTTTTAATATATTTTTTTATTGATTTTTTACAGAGAGAAAGGGGGAGAGATAGAGAGTTAGAAACATCGATCAGCTGCCTCCTGCACACCCCCCACTGGGGATGTGCCCGCAACCCAGGTACATGCCCCCGACCGGAATCGAACCCGGGACCCCTCAGTCCGCAGGCCGACGCTCCATCCACTGAGCCAAACCGGTTTCGGCATCTTTGCTTTATATATAAAGAGACAAAGCATAAAGCTTGCTTTTTATTCAGTGCAGGGTTAAGAATGACTAAACAAATTTTGATGTTAAAAGTTAAATTGAGAGGAGAACCAAGATGGCGGCATAGGTTAACACCGGAGTTTGCTGCTTTGAACAAATACTTCAAAAGTGAAACCAAAAAACGGAAGGGACATCACCCAGAACCACAGGAACGCTGGCTGAGTGGAAGTTCTACAACTAGGAGGAAAGAGAAACACATACGGACACTCAGAGGAGGCGCAGTGCTGAAGTCAAATTCTGAGGTGCGGAGTGCGCGGACCGGGCTGGCGGCGGAGGGCACGGTTGGCGTTTTCAATCGGGAGGGAGTCGCAGACTCTGAACTCCAGATACAGGCGAGTCTTTAGAGACCCAGACTCAAACGGGAGAAGCAGGACTGTCTGGCTTCGGTCAGAGCGAGTGCAGCTTTCTCTCTGAGGTTTGCAGCCGTTGCTGGGACTCAGAGAGGCAGAGCCCCTGGGGACAGGACTGAGAGCCGCCATCACTGCTCTCTCCGGCCCACCCTATTGATCCTGTGCGACCCGCCCTGCCCAAGCCCTGCACAGAGGCATTTGCCGGATAGCCTCAGGCAAAGGCTAGATTAGCACCTCCCTAGAGGACAGAAGTTCTCTCACTGCAGACACAGCTGATTCTCATAGCCACTTGGCCTGGAGGTCAATCCCTCCCTGGTATTAGCTACAACAATCAAGGTTTAACTATAAGACTACGCACAAAGACCACTAGGGGGTGCACCAAGGAAGCATAACAAAATGCGGAGACAAAGAAACAGGACAAAATTGTCAATGGAAGATATAGAGTTCAGAACCACACTTTTAAGGTCTCTCAAGAACTGTTTAGAAGCCGCCGATAAACTTAATGAGATCTACAAGAAAACTAATGAGACCCTCGATCTTATATTGGGGAACCACCTAGAAATTAAGCATACACGGACTGAAATAACGAATATTATACAGACTCCCGACAGCAGACCAGAGGAGCGCAAGAATCAAGTCAATGATTTGAAATGCGAGGAAGCAAAAAACACCCAACCGGAAAAGCAAAATGAAAAAAGAATCCAAAAATGCGAGGATAGTGTAAGGAGCCTCTGGGACAGCTTCAAGCGTACCAACATCAGAATTATAGGGGTGCCAGAAGATGAGAGAGAGCAAGATATTGAAAACCTATTTGAAGAAATAATGACAGAAAACTTCCCCCACCTGGTGAAAGAAATGGACTTACAGGTCCAAGAAGCGCGGAGAACCCCAAACAAAAGGAATCCAAAGAGGACCACACCAAGACACATCATAATTAAAATGCTAAGAGCAAAAGATAAAGTGAGAATCTTAAAAACAGCAAGAGAAAGAAACTCAGTTACCTACAAGGGAGTACCCATACGACTGTCAGCTGATTTCTCAACAGAAACTTTGCAGGCCAGAAGGGAGTGGCAAGAAATATTCAAAGTGATGAATACCAAGAACCTACAACCAAGATTACTTTATCCAGCAAAGCTATCATTCAGAATTGAAGGTCAGATAAAGTGCTTCACAGATAAGGAAAAGCTAAAGGAGTTCATCACCACCAAACCAGGATTATATGAAATGCTGAAAGGTATCCTTTAAGAAGAGGAAGACGAAGAAAAAGGTACAGATACAAATTATGAACAACAAATATGCATCTATCAACAAGTGAATCTAAGAATCAAGTGAATAAGTAATCTGATGAACAGAATGAACTGGTGATTATAATAGAATCAGGAACATAGAAAGGGAATGGATTGACTATTCTTGGGGGGGAAAGGGGTGTGGGAGATGCGGGAAGAGACTGGACAAAAATCGTGCACCTATGGATGAGGACAGTGGGTGGGGAGTGAGGGCAGAGGGTGGGGTGGGAACTGGGAGGAGGGGAGTTATGGGGGGAAAAAAGAGGAACAAATGTAATCTGAACAATAAAGATTTAATTAAAAGGAAAAAAAAAAGTTAAATTGAGCCGAAACCAGTTTGGCTCAGTGGATAGAGCGTCGGCTTGCGGACTGAAAGGTCCCAGGTTCGATTCCGGTCAAGGGCATGTACCTGGGTTTCGGGCACATCCCCAGTAGGGAGTGTGCAGGAGGCAGCTGATCGATGTTTCTCTCTCATCGATGTTTCTAACTCTCTATCTCTCTCCCTTCCTCTCTGTAAAAAATCAATAAAATATATTAAAAAAAAAAAAGTTAAATTGAAAAACTATTTGCACTTAACTAAATTTGATAGCTGTATTTACTATGTAACTTCTAATATTATTTATTTATATACATTGTAATGTATCAAGTTGCATATGCAAGTTAGCATTTATAAATATATAAATAATGTAATCAAAATTTAAAATTATCCAGAACTGTTTATTCTTCAGAAAAAGCAAAACCATAGAAAAAAAATAAGTTTCTTATTTTTAGTGAACTTTTAACTTTTACTTGATGTGAGAAAATAACTTAGACTTAACTAGCTGCTAGATGTTTATTCAGGTCTTGTTGACATTTCTCTTTTCAGCACTTGACATAATCATGACAAATTTTAATTTGTAGAATTAAGCAATAAAATGTAAGCTTTTAATTTAATTACCAAAGCTGGTGTCACACACTGAGGATCATATATAAAGAGCATTCACAAGGCTTAACAGGCATGCACAGGCCACCTCTTGTTTTATGACTTCAAGATCCAGCAGTCAGGAGTAAGTCCCCCTGTCAAATTTTGTTTGGCTGGCACAACGTAAAAATTGATTATGAGTGCAATCCCTGCTTTATTATTGTAACTGCTTTATTAAAAATCATTAACCTCTAGATGTTACAAGGCATTTGAGTTTGTGATTAACTGAAATTCTGGAATGTGAGCAGATTTGTTTATTTATTGGTGAGAGACAGTCCCCAACCCAGAATTCTGATGGATTTGCTGTTACCAGTCTTTTCCTTTTCAGGAAATGAAATGAACCTGGAGTTTGGGACCAACTAGGTCAGGGTTGACATTTTTTTTTTTTTCTTTTTCTAAATATATTTTATTGATTTTTTTACAGAGAGGAAGGGAGAGAGATAGAGAGTCAGAAACATCGATGAGAGAGAAACATCGATCAGCCGCCTCCTGCACACCTCCTACTGGGGATGTGCCCGCAACCCAGGTACATGCCCTTGACCGGAATCGAACCTGGGACCTTTCAGTCCGCAGGCTGACGCTCTATCCACTGAGCCAAACTGGTTTCGGCAAGGGTTGACTTTTTAGCATCATGGTTTATTATTTAACCTCTGAGTCTCAATTTTCTCATCTGTAAAATGTATTCTCAGGATTATTGTGAAGATTAGGGATTATATCTACAAAGTGTTTGGCATATCAGATCTTACTAGCTCACTGAGGCTATGGACTCTATACCTCAGTACACTCTTAACTCCTTTCTCTTTCATTACTGGCATGTGGCCATAGTGTTTTAACCCAGAAATCTTATGTTGATGCATATTTGCTAGAGAATTCCTAGTGAAAAGTCAGAGAGGCCAGTTTAAAAATAAACAAACAAAACACACACACACACACACACACAAATCCAGCCTGAGAAGAATCAGGTTTCTTACATGCTTTAAGGAAGAGGCCTTAAAATGGGAGATACAATGCATCTCTTTCATCTCTCTTCCCAGTGCCATTAAGTAACTTTCAATGCATCATGATAAATTGTAAAACTTCCTAACTGTAGCATATGCCCAATAGTCAGTCTGCCTGATTTAAAACCGTAGCTCATTCTCTTTGCCTAGGCAGCTACAGTAACATTTTATTAGAAAGCCGCCTTCAAACAGGAGGGGAGGGCTCACGCAGTTTAGCACCAGAACAAAGGAAGTAATTTGAAAAGACTGACAGCTTCATAGTGTTCTAGGGCCTATGTCCTTAGAACAGGGGTTCTCAACCTGAGGGTCGCGACCCCTTTGGGGGTCAAACGACCCTTTCACAGGGGTTGCCTAAGACCATTGGAAAACACATATATAATTACATATTATGTTCAATTTGTAACAATGGAATTGGGGGTCACCACAACATGAGGAACTGTATTAAAGGGTGGCGACATTAGGAAAGTTGAGAACCACTGGCTTAGAAGATTGTGTCATTACCTAGAAAATAAGGCTAGTTCCCTTATCTCCTAAATATAGCTCTTTCAGGGTCTTCTAGGGCTAGGCAAATGCCTTCAGGTGATTACTTGAAAACTTCTTTTTTTTTTTTTTTTTAATTTTCGCTGAGGACATTTTTCCATTAATTTTTAGGGATAGTGGGAGAGAGAGGGAAAGACAGATTGGTTGCCTCCTGCATGCACCCTGCCAGGGCCGGGGCAGGAGGCAACCAAGGTACATGCCCTTGATTGGAATCAAATCCGGGACCCTTAGGTCTGCAGGCCGACACTCTATCCACTGAGCCAGCAGCTGTCTAGGATGTGAGCTTGAAGGTGTGGCACTATCATTCCCATCCCATATACAGGACAGCTAACTATATATATTATGCTTTTTTCTGAGAAAATATGCATGATTTTATTTATTTTTCCATATTGAATAATTTATTTTAAAAGTTAAAATACTCTGAAGTTCACTTGAAAATGATATCAAACGTCATTTATTGTCTGCCAGGTAGTTCAGAAGGCACTTTAAGATTTTGAGGTTTTCTTATCATTGTTGTGATAAATATGGACATCATAAAGATGTAGAGTGTTAGGAGAGAATTGGGATTAGTCAGAGAGAGCAGCTTTTACTTAATGGTAATATTTTCCTGTATTATATAAAAATGTGCCTGATTTTAAAATGTGATGAATCTCAAAATTTTAGACATACCAGTTATTAAATGGAGTATTACAGTAACCTTGTTACTCACCTAGTATATGAGCTCAGGCTCAAGGTCTTCATCTATCAATTACGGCAGTGATGGCGAACCTTTTGAGCTCGGCGTGTCAGCATTTTGAAAAACCCTAACTTAACTCTGGTGCCGTGTCACATATAGAAAACTTTTGATATTTGCAACCATAGTAAAACAAAGACTTAACATTTTTGATATTTATTTTATATATATATAAATGCCATTTAACAAAGAAAAAATAACCAAAAAAATGAGTTTGCGTGTCATAGGTTCGCCATCACTGAATTAGGGCCTGTATTTTGCTAGGACTACCATAACAAAGTAGCATAGACCAGGTGGCTTAAATAATAGAAATTTATAGTGTTCTCAGTACTAGGGGCTAAAAGTCTGAGATCAAGGTGTTGACAGGGCTGGCTTCTGAGACTTCTCTCCTTGCCTTATAGAGGGCTGTCTTTGTGTTTACATAATGTACTTCCTCTGTGTGCATCTGTATCCTTTTGTTTGTTTGTTTTTTGTTAACCCTTACCCAAGGATATTTTTCCATTGATTTTTAGAGAGTAGAAGGGAGGGGGAGAGACGGAGAGAGAGAAACATGGATGTGAGAGAGAGAATTGATTGGTTGCCTTCTGCATTTGCCCCAACCATGGCTGGGGATGAGCCTGCAACCGAGGTATGTGCCCTTGACCAAATCAAACCCAGGACCCTTCAGTCTGTGGGCCAAACTGGCTAGGGCTGCATCTGTATCTTCTTTTTTACTTTTTTTTTTTTTTGACACTATGTGCATCTACATCTTTTTTAAAAAATATATTTTTATTAATTTCAGAGAGGAAGGGAGAGGGAGAGAGATAGAAACATCCATGATGAGGGAGAATCATGAATCGGCTGCCTCCTGCATGCCCCACACTGGGGATGGAGCCCACAACCCAGGCATGTGCCCTGACTGGGAATCGAACCATGACCTCCTGGTTCATAGGTCGATGCTCAACCACTGAGCCATGGTGGCCAGGCTGCATCTATATCTTAATCTTCATATTGGATTAAGGTCTTACCACAGTATTAAGACCCTATCTACAAATACAGTCACATTTTGAGGTACTGAAGGTTAGGACTTCAACATCTGAAGGAGGGAGCATAATTCAGGCCATAGCAGGGTCTATACCTATTTTGTATTATTATTGCTAGTCCCTTATTTCTAAAAGCTTAGAAAATCCATGTCAGTATTAGACATTAATTTCCTGAAAATGGGAGGTATAACTTCAGGGACCTATTTATTTTGTGAGAGTTCCTTGACTAAGAAAACCCAAGGCAATCAGGTGCTAGAAAAAGTATATTTGTGTTGTCGATTTCTTGATCCAGTCCCAGCAAGTAGGGAGTGCATGATGAAAAAAGCTCCCTTGCCTGCACAAGACTCCAGCCTTCTTTGGTTGCTGATTCCAGATGTGCTTCTGCAGATGTTCCTCCTTCCAATCCAGTCTTCCCTGCCTGGCTTCTCCAGTGAAGTCATAAGCAAATATTTGTGATAGTTTCTTGTCACCATGGTGACTAAAGAAGTACAACCTGGGTCTCCTTCCAGCTTCACTGTCAGCTTTGCTGGAAGGAGAAAACAGCCCTCTGGGAGGGCCCAGGTTCAGAGTCATGAAAAACCATCTGTCAGGTAATGGGGGACAGAAGTCCACAGTGCCAACTTTAGGAATCTATCCTGTGCCTGTTAGTCTTGAGGCACAGGGGTAATTAGAGGTCCCAGAGGGAAGCTACTGCCCTGTTTTTTTGTTTAATGATAAATCCACTTGGGCTTTGTCAAGTGGGTAAGGCGACTTGCACATTCTAAGTTCTAAGACCCAGTTGATGCTATTGGTTTGCCAGGCTACTTTCTAGAATGACCCAAGGCATCATCTCTGAAGTTGCATTTTCTCAGTATGTTTACTGTAGAATTCAACTCTCTCCTCATCTTCCATTTTCATTTCTCTTTCTCTCAGATTCTCTTAATAGACTATTTTCCCCCCTCTCATTTATTCCATTTCCACCCCCAAAGTGAATTTCCTACTTGAACCAGCCCAAATCTTTCCTTGGAGACTTATTTATTTACTAGAGACCCTGTGCATGAAATTCATGCACTCGGGCGGGGGGTTGGGGGCAGGTCCCTCAGCCCGGCCTGCACCCTCTTGCAGTCCAGGAGCCCTCAGGGGATGTCCAACTACTGGCTTAGGCCCGCTCCCTGCTTAGCGCTGCCATGGAAGCAGGAGATGCTCCCACCACCACCGCTGTGCTTGCCAGCCATGAGCCTGGCTTCTGGCTGAGCAGCACTCCTCCTGTGGGAGCATGCTGACCACCAGGTTGGGAGCTCCTGCATTGAACGTCTGCCCCCTGGTGGTCAGTGTGCATGATAGCGACCGGTCATTCTGCCGTTTGGTCAATTTGCATATTAGCCTTTTATATAGGATTTCTTTATTAAAATTTCAATTACAGTTAATATTATATTACTTTCAGGTGTACAGCATAGTGGTTAGACAATTTATATCAGGAGATTTTTTTTTTATTTTGAGAGTACATTTATTAAAGCTGGGAGCAGTGAAACAAGGAAAGGCCTAGGGCCAAAACCGGTTTGGCTCAGTGGATAGAGCGTCGGCCTGCGGACTGAAAGGTCCCAGGTTCGATTCCGGTCAAGGGCATGTACCTGGGTTGCGGGCACATCCCCAGTGGGGGATGTGCAGGAGGCAGCTGATCGATGTTTCTCTCTCATCGATGTCTCTGACTCTCTATCTCTCTCCCTTCCTCTCTGTAAAAAATCAATAAAATATATTTTAAAAAAAAAAAAAAAAAAAGGAAAGGCCTCGGATAGAGCCTAGGCAGGGCTGGTGTCAACTCACTGGAGACAGGTTCAGGGGTTAGCTCAGAACGAGCTGCTGCTGCCTGCTGCTCCCCTGTGGGGACTCTTACAGTTTAGGAGAAAGAAAAAATTACCTGAAAAGTAGATTCGAATGGTGTGCCTCCAGGAGGGTGTACCAGGAGATTTCTTTCTTTTTAAAAAAAAAAAAAATTTTTTTTATTGATTTCAGAGAGGAAGGGAGAGGGAGAAAGAGAGAGAAGCATCAATGATGGGAGAGAATAATTGATCATCTGCCTCCTGCACGCCCCACACTGGAGATCCAACCTGCAACCTGGGCATGTGCCCTGACCAGAAGTCAAACCATGATCTCTGGGTTCATAAGCTGATGTTCAACTACTGAGCCACTCTGGCTGGGCCAGGAGATTTCTTTTTAAACTCTAATCACAGGCACCCCATCCACTCCAGAAAGAGGACAATATTACATTAGAGTTAGTTTTTTCTTTCTGTGTGCCAATAAAACTTGTTTTCCATCCCTTTTGCAGTACTTTTAGTATCTGCTTCAGATTAGAAATTTGTAGAATGGGAAATATTTATAAAAGGGTAACCTACTTAGTAAGGATTCCTCTACTTGTACTTTAACACAATCAGCTTCACTTTTTCAATTTTTAAAATACTGAGATTGTTTTTAAAATATTGGGTAAGTATGATAAAGTCACTCCAGCCACAGGAGGAGGCAAGAATAAGTCTTGGAAGGAAGACGTGTGTTATACTCAGTGGTCTCAGAGAGGGTGTCACTTTATGCCACACAGTGTCACAGAGGAAAACACCAGGATGGTGGAGCGGCAGAAGGGACAGGAGCCAGTGGAAGGTTAAGGCAACAGCCTTTATTAGGGTTTCCAAGGGAAAGTGAAGGCAGGGCAGAGTAAGCAGTTTAGGGTTAAGCTAGTTTGAGTCATTCTGGAGGGCTTTGGTCTATAGGAGTAGTCTCTAGTTGCCTACTATGTGGCCATGGAATATTTCCTCCTGGGGTCTACCTACAAGCTAGATAGAAGAGATACGGCTTTTGATTGGTTAGTTTGCATATCAAAGTTATGCTCTTAGGCAAGTTATCTTTAGGAATTAGTAGGCCTGAGAGGGGCAGTCTCTCCCTGAGTCTGTAAGGCTCCCAAATACCAGAATATCAAGAATATAGAAAATAAGAACATATAGTTAGTTTAATTGGCTCTGTGATGAATGAATGCAAATAGATAAATACAGAATCTAAGAAAACATAGAACAGGGATTCCATGTCAGATTTAATTGCAGGAGGTATGCTACAATCTTAAAAAAAATTTGTGTGTGGTAAAATATAACAAAATTCACCATTTTAACCATTTTGAAGTATACAATTAAGTAGCATTAATTACATCTACAATGTTGTACCACCATCCCCACTATTTCCGAACTTTTCATTACCCCAAACAGAAACTCGACCCAATTGGCAATAATTCCCCATATCCCCCTCCCCAAGTATCTGATAATCTCTAATCTGTTTTCTGTCTTTATGAGTTTGACTACTCTAATTACCTCATATAAGTGGAATCATGTATTTGTCTTTTTGTGTCTGATTTCTTTCAATTAGCATACTATTTTTGTAGCATATGTCAGACCTTCATTCCTTTTTATGGCTGAATAATATTCCATTTTGTGTATATGTCCCATTTTCATTTATCTGTTGGTGGATACCTGGGTTGTTTGTTTGTTTGTTTGTTTTAAATATATTTTTCTGTCAAAACCGGTTTGGCTCAGTGGATAGAGCGTCAGCCTGCGGCCTGAAAGGTCCCAGGTTCGATTCCGGTCAAGGGCATGTACCTGGGTTGCGGGCACATCTCCAGTAGGAGTTGTGCAGGAGGCGGCTGATCGATGTTTCTCTCTCATCGATGTTTCTAACTCTCTATCTCTCTCCCTTCCTCTCTGTAAAAAATCAATAAAATGTATTTTAAAAAATAAATAAATAAATAAATAAATAAATAAATAAAATATATTTTTATTGATTTCAGAGAAGAAAGGAGAGGGAGATAAAAGTATCAGTGATGAGAGGGAATCGTTGGTTGGCTGCCTCCTGGGGGTCCCCTGGACTGGGGATGGAGCCCACAATCCGAGCATGTGTTACTTGTCTTTCTCTGACTGACTTATTTCACTTAGCATGATACTCTCCAGGTCCCTCTATGCTGTCTCCAAGGGTAAGAGATTCTTCTTTTTTACTGCTGCATACTATTCCAGGATGTAAATGTACCACAGTTTTTTTATCCACTCCTACTGATGGGCACTTGGGCTGTTTCCAGATCTTAGCTATTGTAAATTATGCTGCTATGAACATAGGGGTGCATATATTCTTTCTGATTGTTTGTTTTGATTTTCTTAGGATATATTCCTAGAAGTAGGATCACTAGGATAAATGGCAATTCCATATTTACTTTTCTTTTTTTTTCTTTTTTTTTTTTTGAGGAAACTCCATACTGTTTTCCATAATGGCTGCACCAGTCTGCATTCCCATCAGCAGTGTACTAGGGTTCCCTTTTCTCCACATCCTCACCACCATTCTGATAGGTGTGAGATGATACCTCAGTGTCATTTTATTTTTTTATTTTTTAAATATATATTTTATTGATTTTTTACAGAGAGGAAGGGAGAGAGATAGAGAGTCAGAAACATCGATGAGAGAGAAACATCGATCAGCTGCCTCCTGCACATCTCCCCCTGGGGATGTGCCCGCAACCCAGGTACATGCCCTTGACCGGAATCGAACCTGGGACCTTTCAGTCCGCAGGCCGATGCTCTATCCGCTGAGCCAAACCGGTTTCGGCATCAGTGTCATTTTAATTTGCATCTCTCTGATGATCAGTGACGTTAAGCATTTTCTCATATGTCTCTTGGCCATCTGTATATTCACTTTGGAGAAATAGCTATATTGGTCCTTTGCCCATTTTTTAATTGGATTGTTTATCTTCCTTTTGTTAAGTTGTATGAGTTCCTTATATATTTTGGATATTAACCCTTTATTAGGTATATCATTGCCAAATATATTCTCCCATACAGTGAGCTCCCTTTTTGGTTTTTTTTTTTTGTTATTTTTTAAAAATATATATTTTATTGATTTTTCACAGAGAGGAAAGGAGAGGGATAGAGAGTTAGAAATATCGATGAGAGAGAAACATCGATCAGCTGCCTCCTGCATACCCCCCACTGGGGATGTGCCCGCAACCAAGGTACATGCCCTTGGCCGGAATCGAACCTGGGACCTTTCAGTCCTCAGACCGACGCTCTATCCACTGAGCCAAACCAGTCAGGGCCCTTTTTGTTTTTTTGATGGTTTCTTTTGCTGTGCGGAAGCTTTTTATTTTGGTGTAGTCCCATTTGTTTATTTTCTCCTTAGTTTCTTTTACCCTTTAACTAAATTTTTTAAAAATATATTTTTTTGTTTTTTTACAGAGAGAAAGGGAGAGGGATAGAGAGTTAGAAACATCAATGAGAGAGAAACATCGATCAGCTGCCTCCTGCACACACCCTACTGGGGATGTGCCTGCAACCAAGGTACATGCCCTTGACCGGAATCAAACCTGGGACCCTCCAGTCTGCAAACCGACGCTTCTATCCACTGAGCCAAACCGGTTAGGGCTAAACTAGACTTTTAAAAAAATATTTTTTTATTGATTTCAGAGAGGAGGAGAGAGGAAGAGAGAGATAGAAACATCAGTGATGAGAGGGAATCATTGATTGGCTGCCTCCTGCACGTTGGACCACGACCGCAACCCAGCACGTGCCCTTGACCGGAATCGAACCTGAGATCCTTTGGTCCGCAGGCTGACGCTCTATCCACTGAGCCAAACCAGTTAGGCTAAACTAGACATTTTTAAAACAACACTGTTTTTACTTGAAAGAATGACTGACATAAAAACTCATTATTCACACTTAGGTATTGGGCAGACATTTTCTTAAAATGCAAGAAGTAAGTCAGGCTCCAGCCAGTTTGGCTCAGTGGATAGAGCGTCGGTCTGCGGACTAAAGGGTCCCGAGTTCGATTCTGGTCAAGGGCACATACCTTGGTTGCAGACTCCTTCCTGGCTTGGGCCCTCGTTGGGGTGTGTGCAAGAGGCAACCAATTGATGTGTTTCTCTTACATCGATATTTTTCTCAGTCTTTCCCTCTCTCTTCAAATCAGTGGAAAATATCCTTAGGTGAGGATTTAAAAAGAAAAAAAGAAGTAAGTCAGTATTTGTTGCCAATGATAAAATTTTAGCTTCCAAGCAAAAAAAGAATTTCAGAAAACTTATATCTACCACTTAAGCTCAACAACTTTCCGAAAGGTTTATAATAGAATAAAATGGGGGTGGGAGTTGGGAGTGGAAGACCAGCATAATAAAAATGGTTAAATTATGATACATTTATGCAGTGAAATAATGTAACAAGAAAAATGAATGAAATACAGCTCCATAAAAAAGGTGAGCCCTGGCCTGTGTGGCTCGGTTAGAGAGTTGTCCCTGTGCAACCTCGGCATATTGGATGACACTCTAACCAACTGAGCTAGCCAGCCATTGCCCAGGCATATTAATATTCTAGTTCTTAGATTTGGTGGTGGGTTTACAGATTCTCACTGTGTTATTTTGTTTGGTAACAACATTGTTTCCTTTTGTATGTATCAAATATTACAGATTCATTTTAAAATTGGGTCCTTTTTAAACAATACGTGGTATTTCACTGAATTTGTATGTACTATGATTATTTCATTTGGCTAGGTTAAATATATTTGAGTTTATTGGGCAAGTCATATAACTTTCTCATCATGGAGGTGATCATAGCTTATGAGCATTTACCCTATTGTGTTCTAAGAAGTACTTCACATGTATTAACCTATTTAATTTTTCTCTCTCTTTTTTTGATTTGAGAGAGAGAAAGCAACGTCAATTTTTTGTTCTGTTTATTTATGAATTCATTGGTTGATTCTTGTATGTATCCTGACCGGGGATCAAACCCACAGCCTTGGCATATTGGGCCGACACTCTAACCCAGCAGTTCTCAACCTGTGGGTCGCAATCTCTTTGGCGGTCGAACAACCCTTTCACAGGGGTCGCCTAAGACCATCCTGCATATCAGATATTTACGTTACGATTCATAACAGTAGCAACATTACAATTATGAAGTAGCAACGAAAATAATTTTATGGTTGGGTCACAACATGAGGAACTGTATTTAAAGGGCCAGAAGGTTGAGAACCACTGCTCTAACCAACTGAACTGCCCGGCCAGGGCACTTTTCTAACAACTCTATGAAGTAGGAACTATTATGTCCCTGTTTGAAAGCTAAGATCCTACAGCATAGAGGTTAAAGCAACTTATTGAAGGTTTGCACAGTTAAGAAGCAGAGAGCCGGAATTTGAACCCTCACAAACTGCCTCCAGGGCCTACACATTTAACTATTATATTTATATCAATTGCTATAATTACACTTAATTTAACCAGCTTATTATGATTATAGGAAACTGTTTTGGTGGTGGTAGAGGTGTCAAGTGTGGTTAATGAGATTATTATGCTTCCTTGGGAATCTGTGGTCTCCCTGAGTAAGGGAGGGTGGGTAGAGACAGGAGCCCAGGGAAAAGGAAGTGTCTTCTTAAGAGCCTTTGCCAATGTGTTTGTATCTCCTCTTCTTCTAGAGACCATGGCAAGCCCAGGGAAAGACAATTATCGGATGAAGAGCTATAAGAACAATGCCCTAAACCCTGAGGAAATGAGGCGAAGACGAGAAGAAGAGGGCATTCAGCTTCGGAAGCAGAAGCGGGAGCAACAAGTGGGTTAACCCGAGTATTCTTTATTTTTCAAATTTATTTTTTTATATGTTTTTAAAGAGAGAGAGAGAGAGAGAGAAACATCAATTTGTTCCACTTATATTTTTTTTATTTCAGAGAGGAAGGGAGAGGGAGATAGAAATATCAATGATGAGAGAGAATCATTGATTGGCTACCTCCTGTGCGCCCCACACTGAGGATCAAGCCTGGAACCTGGGCATATGCCCTGACTCAGAATTGAACCGTGACCTCCTGGTTCGTAGGTCAGCACTCATCCACTGAGCCATGCTGGCCGGGCTTCCCAAGGATATTTTTTCCATTGATTGTTTTTGTTTGTTTTTTTCAGAGAGATTGGAAGGGAGGAACAGGAAAGAGAGAGAGAAACATTGATGTGAGAGAAACACATCAATTGGTTGCCTCCTGCACACGCCCGAACTGGGACCAGGGATCAAACCTGCAACACAGGTACATGACCTTAGCCGTGATTAAAGGGTGACCCTTTGGTGCTCTAACCACTAGACCACACCTACTAATACCATTGGTTGATTCTTATGTGCCATGTGTGAGGATCAAACCCATAACCTTGGCATATTGGGACAACACTCTTACCAATTGAGCTATCTGGCCAGGGCCCAGAGTATTCTTAAACATATTGTTCTGAGAAAGGATCCAGCTGCCATGATTGGCCTCCACCTTGCACTCTCACTCTCCCTTTAGGAAAGTAGCTAAGCTACAACAGCTTCCTTTGTTGTAAAGAAATGTTGAAAGCTTTGAGAAAGAGAAAATCAGCCCTACCTGGTTTGGCTCAATGGATAGAGCATCTGCCTGCGGACTTAAGGGTCCCAGGTTCAATTCCAGTCAAGGGCATTTACCTTGGTTGCGGACACATCCCCAGTGGGGGGTGTGCAGGAGACAGCTGATCTTGATGTTTCTCTCTCATCATCGATGTTTCTAACTCTCTGTCCCTCTCCCTTCCTCGCTGTAAAAAAATCAATAAAGTATATTTAAACAAAAAGAAAAAGAGAAAATCAATCACTTGTTCTTTTTTCATAACAGCAGCATCATTTCTGTCTTCAATATAACATTTTGGTTTTAGACCCCTATTTATTGCCTTCTCTCTTCTTTACCCTAAAGTCAGTGTTAGGCCTGGCCTTCAAGGCCTAGCTCCAAGCCTAACTTTTTAAGAGGTTCATCCGCTATTCTGAGCTGCCTTATTTCTCTTTCCTGGGTTCATTCTTTGTAAGTCTCCTTAGGACTGAGAGTATATTAATACCTCACCATTTGTGCTCTTTCACACACCCACTAAATTGGTGCCTTGCCCAAACCTACATGTAGTCACCTAACCTGCTTTTGCCTACCCTCTTGCTTTAACATTATTCCTTCAAAGCCTTTTATACTCTTCACCTTTTATACAAAGGGCATTAGAATCTTTAAAGATTTTTTTGCTTATAAAAATGAAAGTAGCCAAAACCGGTTTGGCTCAGTGGATAGAGCGTCGGCCTGCGGACTGAAAGGTCCCAGGTTCGATTCCGGTCAAGGGCATGTACCTGGGTTGCGGACACATCCCCAGTGGGAGATGTGCAGGAGGCAGCTGATCGATGTTTCTCTCTCATCGATGTTTCTCTCTATCTCTCTCCCTTCCTCTCTGTGAAAAATCAATAAAATATATTAAAAAAAAAAAATGAAAGTAGTTAGATAAAATAGAAAGTAAAGCTCTTGAATATCTTTCTATGCCAGTATGTTGAACTTGGCATTTGCTCAACCATGCTAGCATTTCCTTGACAGTTTTGCCATAATTTAACATTAGGTTATTCTTTGGTGTTGTTGTTGTTTTTGTTTCAGTGAATAGTCTTACCACCATCTCTTCTCTTCACTTGCAGCTATTTAAACGGAGAAATGTAGAGATGATTAATGAAGAAGCTGCCATGTTCGATAGTCTCCTCATGGACTCCTACGTGAGCTCTACCACTGGGGTAAGGGCCTTGCTTCGGGCAGGCCTGGGAAGTACCTGCTTCTACAAAACAGAAATTGGGCAGTTCACATCATCTAGTAGTTTTGCTCACAACCATGCAAAGCTCTTTCTTCCACGGGCCCTTTTGTAGTTGGTCAGCTTTAAGAGACCTCAAGGATTTATCTCTAATAGAGACACCTTAGGAAACACTTAAAAGGAAGCCATCAGTTGCCTCAAAAGGAAGGAATTATTTTTCAAATGTCCCGACTTGAAGCAGCCATGGATTAAACCAGCGCATTCTCCTGAGCCTGTCTGTTATGCTGTCCTCTTGCCCTCAACTCTTTACAAAGTAGGATGCCACACAGGATTATGTGCTCATGTCTGACTCTAGTGTTGGTTTGCAAAGCCTTGAACCTGTTTTATATTCTAGGAGAGTGTGATCACAAGAGAGATGGTAGAGATGCTCTTTTCTGATGACTCTGACCTGCAGTTAGCAACCACACAGAAATTCCGGAAACTGCTCTCTAAAGGTACAAAGCCTAGCCCACCCCCAAAGAGACCATCCACATGATTTAGTGTCTTGTTTCTTTTCACCGACCTCATCAACCTACCCCCCTTCACCTATTCTGCTTTTGTGTGTAGAGAAGCCAGGCACATTTTTACCTTTGCACTGGCTGTTCCTTCTACCTGATACCCTCTACCTGACATAGCTGTGTGACAGCTCCCTCACTTCTGCGATCAGATCCTACCTTCTGGATGAAGCCTACCCTGATATCCTATTTAAAATTACAGGCCTTCTCCCAACCCTTGGCATTTTTAATCTTTTTACCTTGCCCAACCTATTCTTTTTTTCCTCATTATATTTATTACCTTCTATCAACAGAATCTCTCTCCTCACTAGGATGTAAGCTCTGTGAGAACAGAGACTTTTGGTTTCGTTCACTACTGTATCCTCAGTATCTAGAACTGTGTCGGGCACATTGTTCATGCTCAGTAAACATTTGATAGTAAAAATACTTCTTGTCTCAGTATATGAAGCAGCTCTCCCAGTAAAGGAATGTTGGTCTTAGAAGGAAAATGTGTAGACTAGGGTTGCTCATCCCTCAGGCTTTCTTCTCTCCCTTACTTACTTGCTTAGGTTCAGAAAGCCAAAGGTGAGTATACTTAAATTAGGATCGGCTTCACTCTTTAGCATCCCAACTGCCTCATAGCGGTCAAAGATGACCAACTGTTGTGACAACCACCTCACCCAGAAGGAGTTTGGGCATGCTCATAGGATGGTCAGGAGCATCTAGGGAGGATGGTGAGTTGACCCCAGTGGATGCATCAGCCAAAGCCTATCCTGACTTTTCCTCTTCTTCCTTTCTCCCTCTTCCAGAGCCTAGCCCTCCTATAGATGAAGTTATCAACACGCCAGGAGTGGTGGATCGGTTTGTGGAGTTTCTGAAGAGGAACGAGAATTGTACATTACAGGTGCGCTGTGGGTGGAATGGTATCAGATGAAAGCCCTCCTTCAAAGAAATTGCAGTGGGATGTTTTTATAGACACATCTCTTAGGAAATAGAGAAGTAATGTGAGGAAACATTTAAGAGAAGCTATCTGTTTGTTGCTCAGAAGTCTTAGCCTCAAATAAGAGAGCCCAGATCTCTTCTCTAAAATAATGTGAAAGAAAGATACCAGAATATAACAGATGGACTGTTCAGTTATAAATTAGAGGTTCCAGTTCACTTCCACATTACCTGTGTGACCTGAGGCAAATTATTTAGCCTCTGGATTTTTTTTCTCAGAAATGGGTGGTGAGTCAGTCTGTTGGAACTTGCTAGAAACTCAGCTGAAAGGGACTTGGAGAGATCCAACACACGCTAATCCTGGTTTCAGTAATGAAGAAAGTGAATCTTGGGAAATAAAAAATTATTTGCTGAAGGACTAGTTGGTGCTGTAGTAGTGCAGGTCTAGACCGGGACCGTTGAGGCCCACTCCTGGCTTCCCATTCTGTTATGTCACTGCCAGTACCTCTTCCTACCATTTAAAGGGGGAGCGGAAAAGGCCTGTGTTTTGATTTATTTATTTATTTATTTATTTATTTATTAGTCAGGAACAAGAGGCTTACTGCCTGAGCCAGTTGGTAGGCATAGCTGCCCTGTCTGGAATGACTTCTCAATAATAGTTTAATCTCACTTTCAGTTTGAAGCTGCCTGGGCTCTAACCAACATTGCCTCTGGAACCTCTCAGCAGACCAAAATTGTTATTGAAGCAGGGGCTGTCCCCATTTTTATAGAGCTGCTTAACTCGGACTTTGAGGATGTACAGGAACAGGTAATGCTCAAATTTGGCTTAATTCTTTAAAAAAAAAAAGATATTTTTAATTGATTTTTTTAAAGAGGGGGAGGTGGGAGGGGAGCGGCAGAAACATCTATGTGAAAGCAAAACATCAATCAGCTGCCTCTTGCATGCCCCCTACCAGGGATTGAGCCAGAAACCCCGGTGGGAATCGAACCATTCCCGGCAACCTGTTGGTGCACTGGACAGTGCCCAACAGAGCAACCCACCAGCCAAGGCTGGCTTAATTCTTGATAGTACCTGTGGTATAATACAAAATATGTTTGGTCTTTGCCTCCAGTTCTGGCAAAAAGCTCCTAAAATCCTTCGAATTTTCTGAGTGATAGTAGTGTCTTTTGTTATTTATTATGAGCCCTTTTGGAACATACCTGAGTCTGTGCTAATGAGATGGTTCAGGGTGTGGCTCCTTAATCTCAGGATTGGGGGGAGGGGGGGGTGACTGGTCATCAGAACGACCAGACATAGGATTAGAGGGTGGGAACTCTCAGCCCCAACTCCCAAAACCTTCCCCACCCATCCACCCCAACCTCCCAGGAAGGTTAGGAGAGCTAGAGATCTGGTTATAAAAACTCTTGAACAGCGATTATTTAGAGAGCTCCCAGATTGGTGAACACATCAATATGCTGGGAAGATGGGAAGCCTGGAGAGGACATGGAAGCTCTGTGACACCCCCATTCCTCACCCCATACCTTGCTCTATGCATCGCTTTCATTTAGCTCTTCCTGCGTTGTAGCCGTTATAATAAACTGGTAAATAACTAAAGTGTTTCCCTGAGTTCTGTGAACCTTTAGTGAATTATTGAGCCTGAGAAGGGAATTGTGGGAACTCTCAAATTTATAGCCAGTGTATGGTGCCTAGTGTCTAAAGTGGGGGCAGTGTTGTGGACTGAGCTTTAACCTGTAGGGTTTGCGCTAACTCCAAGAGTTAGTGTGAGAATTTAGCTGACTTGTTGGGCACTTGGTGTGGAAAAACTCCACACATTTGGCATCAGAGGTGGTAGTGGAGAAAAGATACCCCTGTACCCACTTTTCAGTACCTACAGATCATAGAGATAAAGATACAACTTCCATTTCTTCCACTGGATATTTGCTGTTGGCTAGAAGTAGAGGGTGGTACTGGGATTTTCCCCCTCCATTACAGTAAGGTAGGTCCTGTGAGAATACAAGAGTGCACCTTTTCAATCACTTTCACCTTTTGTGGGGGTGGGGCTAGAAAGGTCTTGGTTAGGCTTCTCTGGCTGTAGTACAGAGGTCAGCCTGTCTTGGCCACTGAACCAGGAACCCTCATAATAAAGGCCGTCATAGAGCAAGTGCTCATAAAAGACGCCAAAAGGGCCCTGGCTGGGTTGGAGCATCATCCATATGCCAAAAGGTTGTGGGTTTGATTCCTGGTCAGGGCACATACTTAGGTTTCGGGTTCAGTTCCCAGTTGGGGTGTGTAGGGGAGGCAACCAGTCCATATTTCTCTCTCATATCGATGTTTCTCCCTCTCTTCCTCTTCCTCTCTAAAAAAAATTTTTTTTGATCAATTAAAAATATATCCTTGTGTGAGGATGAAAAAAACAAAACTACATTAAAAATAAAAAAGGGTCAGCAGAGACGGCACCTGAGCTTATCCAGTGTGTCTTGGGCCTTGATATGGTTTTCATCTGATTATTGGTGGGTACTCACTCTGTGGTTGTAAGTATAAAGAAACCATTAGGCTCTGTGGGTGACAGTCTCATCATCCCCTTTTCAGGCAGTCTGGGCACTGGGAAACATAGCTGGAGACAGCTCCGTTTGCCGAGATTACGTCTTGAACTGTTCCATCCTTAATCCTTTGCTAACGTGAGTAACTAATGATCACCTGCACCTGAGGCATCTGTAGGGCAGCCATGTGGTAGTTCTTTTGGGGGAACTTCCCTCAAGATGGTAAGTAAAGATAAAAAGTACATTTTGATTGCCAAAGTAAAAAGTATCATTTAAGAGCATGAAGATTATGCTGCTGGTCTGTGCCAAGGTGGATCTTGCGCTTCCTCACTTCATGGCACCGTGGAATCTTACGTTGGTCATACCTGCCTTATTTTTGAGCCAGAGAGAGAGGCAGGATTAGCCCATCTTGGAAAATCTAGCCTTCTCTGCAGAACACATTGATTTGCTCTGGGTTTATGCATAGGGACATTGGAAAGCTCTGTTGTAAACTGCAGGTCAAAGTCCCCATGAGAGGTCACCTGGACCCTTCCCCCATCCCTTAAGGTAGAGCTACATTCCATTTAAACCAAAATCAGTGGATGAGCTGTTCTTCAGAGAGCACAATCTCATATCATCATCCTCTGGGCATGCGGTCGGCCTCCCAGCACATTAACTTAGGCCTATGGGTAGGAAGAAACTGAGCTGCTGGAGGCTTAGGGATCTAACTGGATTTGCTCCTGGGGTTCATTGGCAACAACCCTATGCCAAGGACATCATTGCTCAGGATCTGGCTTTTTTTTCCCCCCCTTTCAGGCTCCTTACAAAATCCACACGACTGACAATGACACGGAATGCAGTCTGGGCCCTGTCAAACCTCTGCCGAGGGAAGAACCCACCTCCAGAGTTTGCAATGGTGAGAGAGTGTCTTACCGGTTCCTGAGGGATAGCAGGTTCCTTCATGTGGGTGAATTTTTATGTGGGAGTTTTCAAGTCTTTGGGGAACTCCTATGAGTCTCTCAACCTATGGGAGACTGGGAAAGGCTCTTGTCAATGAAGTAGGTAATCTTGTGTGCATAGATGGGAAAGTGAAAAGTTGGGCCTGATGGCCTAATGTTGTAGGGATGTCCAGGGCATAGAATTACTTGTAGAGGCGGGGACAGCAGTGTTAGTAGTAGTAGAGCTGATATAACTATCCCCTGTGAGTCCCTCTCACTCTGTTCCAACAGGTCTCCCCTTGTTTGCCTGTGCTGTCTCGCCTCCTCTTCAGCAGTGACTCAGATTTGCTGGCAGATGCTTGCTGGGCCCTTTCTTATTTGTCTGATGGCCCCAATGAGAAGATCCAGGCGGTCATAGACTCTGGAGTCTGCAGGAGATTGGTAGAGCTCCTAATGTGAGTGATCTCAGAAAGGGTACAGATTCCCTAATCTTTTCTTTTTTAAAAAAATATATTTTTATTGATTTCAGAGAGGAAAGGATAGAAAAAGAGAGATAGAAACATCAGTGATGAGAGAGAATCATCAATTGGCTGCCTCCTGCACGCCCCCTACTGGGGATTGAACCCACAACCCAGGCACATGCCTTTGACCGGAATCAAATCCAGGACCCTTCAGTCCGCAGGCCCATCTTTTCCAAGCTCAGACTAAAGAACTGCTGCCCTTTCCCAAGATCTGGAGCCATGAGAGTGCTGTCAGCCTTGGTGGTCAGCAGGGCTGAGTACTATGTACTGTTTTTTACTCACCAGTTCTCCCTCCTCTGCAGGCATAATGATTACAAAGTGGCTTCTCCTGCCCTGAGAGCTGTGGGTAACATCGTCACTGGGGATGACATCCAAACCCAGGTAAGGAAGAAGAGGGCTGCCTGTGGACAAAACCCTTCCCTACCAAGAACTGTGGGGCTGATGGGAGGCAGCATAGACTAGGAGAGAAAGCATGGGCTTGGGTGAAAATTTCCAACTCTGCCACTTGCTATATGATCACGGGCAACTTGGTTGCCTTCATTTTTTTCTATAAATTGGAAGCAAATTATCATTCATTCTGTGCTTTTGAAGGAACATTAAATTAATCTAACTTAGTACCTGGGATATTGTAAGCTAACTGTTAACAGTTTTTGAGTCCTGGTCCTTTCGAGATATTAAAAGGTATGAAACCTTACCCCTACTTCCTAGACCTTAGGATCCTATAGGGACACTACCTCCTGTTAATGTAGACAGGGAGGGCACAGTAAACGAGTTCTCTTCTGTTCAAAGGCTAGGAACCTGGGTTTTCTTTGAGTCTTAAATAGTTGACATAATTCTGTGGGATTCTTGACAGCTTTTTATGGGTGATCAAACCCACACTCATTTTCTAGGCCATTCTTATGTGTGCGTATGTGAGCAAATATTCATACATAAAATTTACTGGTTTAACAATTTTCAAGTGTACATTTCTGTGTCATTAAGTACATTCACATTGTTACTCAACCACCATCACCATCCATTTTCTTTTTTTTAAATATATTTTATTGATTTTTTTTTACAGAGAGGAAGGGAGAGAGATAGAGTTAGAAACATCGATGAGAGAGAAACATCGATCAGCTGCCTCCTGCACACAACCAAGGTACATGCCCTTGACCAGAATCAAACCTGAGACCCTTCAGTCCACAGGCTGATGCTCTATCCACTGAGCCAAACCAGTTAGGGCACCATCTATTTTCATAATCTATAATAATAAAAGCATAATATGCTAATTAGACCGGACGTCCTTCCGGACAAAGTCAGGGTGCGAGGGAAGCCTGTGCCGGCAGCCAGGGGAAGAAAGGCCTACTCTTGCATGAATTTCCTGCATTGAGCCTCTAGTTTTTCCATAATTTCAAACTGAAAGTCTGTATCCATTAAATAATAACTCCCCATTTCCTCCTCCCCCCAGCCCCTAGTAACCACAATACTACTTTCTTCGTGAGTTTGACTACTCTAGGTACCTCATATAAGTGGAACCATATATATTTGTTCTTTTGTGTCACCTTATTTCACCTAGCATAATGTCTTTGAGGTTCATTCATATTATAGCATGTGTCAGACCTTCATTCTTTTTATGTGTAAACTAGAGGCCCAATGCACAAAATTTGTGCAAGAGTAGGCCTTCCTTCCCCTGGCTGCCGGCACCAACTTCCCTCTGGCACCCAGGATCCGGGCTTCCCTCACAGCCCCAGCTTCGTCTGGAAGGTTATCCGGAACAACATTTGGTCTAATTAGAATATTATGCTTTTATTATTATAGATAATATTGCATTGTATGCATACACCACATTTTGTTTATGCATTTTATGCATCTGTTGATAGACACTTGGGTTGTTTTCACCTTTTGGCTATTGTGAATAATACTGCATTGAACATTGGTGTTCAAGTTATCTGTTTGAGTTTCTGCTTTCAGTTCTTTTGGATATGTATCCAGAAGTGGAATTATTGGATCATATGATAATTTTATGTGTAATATTTTAACAAATCACCATATGGTTTTGCACAGTGGCCATACCAATTTGCATTCCCACCCTCAACGTACCAGGTTCCATTTTTTTCCATATCCTTATCAACACTTGTATTTTCTGGGGGGTTTTTGTAGTAGTCATCCTAGTAAGTGTAAAGTGGTATCTCATTATGGTTTTGATTTGCATTTCCTAATGATTAGTGATGTTTGGCATCTTTTTATCTGCTTTTTGGCCATCTAAATATCTTCTTTGGAGAAATGTCTATTCAAATCCTATGCCCATTTTTAAAATTGAGTTGTTTGTTTCTTCATTGTTGAATTGTAGAAATTCTTTATATATTCTTGATATTAATTCTTACCAGGTATTTGTTTTGCATATATTTTCTCCCGTTCTGTGATTTAGCTGTCCACTCTATTGATGGTATCTTCTGATGCGTAAAAGTGTTAAATTTTGATTAAGTCCATTTATCTAATTTTTGTTGCCTATGCTTTTGGTGTTCTAGGTCATTCTCAACTGTTCAGCACTCCCTTGCCTCCTCCACTTGCTGAGCAGCCCCAAGGAGTCAATTCGGAAAGAAGCTTGCTGGACCATTTCAAATATCACTGCTGGCAACAGGGCTCAAATACAGGTAGAACAAGCAGAAGGGAAGTCGGGGTGGGTACGTCAGGTGGGAAGGCATGGGGACATGAGAGGTTGTAGAATAGTTGCTTCTAGAAGAATTTGTTCCCCTTTAGAAATTGGGGTCAAAGGTTCTGTGTAGTGGAAGCCAGATTCCCCCGCAGTCTCTCATCTAGATAACAAGAACAAAGGAAGACTCCTAGGAAGGCAAGAGGTCTCAATCTTAGCTGATTTGTGGGCTGGATTTGATTTCTCTTCTTGAAGTGACTTACTTTCTCCTCCCCATCCCCACCCCAATCCTGTCTCAGGCTGTCATAGATACAAACATCTTCCCTGTGCTGATCGAAATTCTTCAGAAAGCAGAGTTCCGTACAAGGAAAGAGGCAGCCTGGGCCATCACCAATGCCACATCTGGAGGAACCCCTGAGCAGATCAGGTATCATGTTTTTTCCCCCCTTGTCTGGAGTGGTATGTATACTCTCCTTTTCTTTTCTTTTTTTAAATATATTTTTATTGATTCCAGAGAAGAAGGGAGAGAGAGATAGAAGCATCAGTGATGAGAGAGAATCATTGATTGGCTGCCTTCTACATATCCCATAATATGAATCAAGCCCGCAATCTGGGCATGTGCCCTGACTGGGAATGGAACCAGCAACCTCTTGGTGCATGGATCAACACTCAAACACTGAACTGGCTAGGCAGCTGCAATAGGTTCTCACTGATAAACTGCTAGAGTGGCACTGGAGTCTGGAATAGATACCTACAGACCATGTACCTCTTTTCTCTCCTGGAGAACAGAAATCTGTGGTACAGACTTCTGTCTCCTACCTCATTCTCCACACCAGAAACTATAAGTAATTGTTAATTATCTATGCAAATAAAGGAGAGCCATGTTATGGTTCATTCGCATCAGCTTCTTTAGGAAATCATTTTGGGGGGTAATACTTGGGAGAAACAAGAAGAAAGTATTTTGTGTATGTGTGCTTGTTTTTTTGTTTTTTGTTGTTGTTTTTTTAGTTTCCATTATCAATATGAATAGGAGTGGTGGGAATTAGGCAAGTGTCTTGCCCTTAGTAAGGGGATATATTCAGTACAGTCATTCACCACTTAATGACAAGAATACGTTGTAAGATTAGGGGATTTTGCCATTGTGCAAATATCACAGAGTGCACTTAAACAAACCTAGATGGTCTAGCCTACTCCATACCTAAGCTATATGGTATAGCACACAGTTCCTAGGCTACAAGCCTATCTCTACATATAAAAGGCTAATATGCAAAGTGTCCCCTTGGGAGTTCGACCGGGAAACTGTAAGTTTGATTGCTCGCTATGACATGCACTGACCACCATGGGGTGGTGGGAACAAAGTGAGGCCCCAGTTGGCAACCAGAAGGCCCCTGTCTGCCCTGATCGCCAGCCAGGCCTAAGGATCCTACCCGTGCACGAATTTTGTGCATCAGGCCTCTAGTACCACATATTACTAAATTAAACAAAATGATGTGACATGGTAAACATGAGATGTGTGAGGCTGCTGCCAGCATAACAGTTATTGTTTGACAGCAAACTTTTTTATAACCAGAAGAGTATTCTTTTTTTGTTTCTTTCTTTATTTTTATTAAATTTATTGTGGTGACATTGGTCAACATGAACATATAGGTTTCAGGTGTGGTTTTTGTGTTATAAGATCTGTTCATTGCAGCACCATGTGCCCACAACCCAAAGTCAAATCTTATACTGTCACTGTATATTGGAACCCTTTTTCCCCCCTTCGAGAAAGAGTACACTTATAATAATAAAAAGTACCGTATATGCCCTAGCCGGTTTGGCTCAGTGGATGGAGCGTCGGCCTGCGGACTGAAAGGTCCCAGGTTCGATTCCGGTCAGGGGCATGTACCTTGGTTGTGGGCACATTCCCAGTGGGAGGTGTGCAGGAGGCAGCTGATGGATGTTTCTCTCTCATCGATGTTTCTCTCTATCCCTCTCTCTTCCTCTCTGTAAAAAAATCAATAAAATATGTAAAAAAAAAAAAAAAAAAAAAAGTACTGTATAGTAAACACATGAAGCAGCAACATATTCATTTATTATCATCAAGTATTATGTATTGTACATAACTATGTATGTTTTACTTTTATACAGTGGCAGTGCAGTAGTTTTGTTTATACCAGCATCACCACAAATAAGTGAATAATGTGTTGTGCTATGATGTTATGATGGCTACGATGGAAGTGATAAGAATTTTTCTGGTCTGTTATAATTTTTATGGGACCATCATCATATAGTCTGTCATTGACCAAAATTTTGTTATGCTGTGCATGACTGTATGCATAAAGCTTTAGGAGTAAAGGGATAGCCATTAAGTTAATCTTTGAAGGATAAATACAGGGTTGTAAAAGGCCTTTACGGTTGTAAAAATATAAGTAAAATACAAGAACCAGAAACTTGGAGACCTTTATTTTTTTAATGTATTTTTATTGATTTCAGAAAGGAAGGGAGAGGGAGAGAGAGAGATAGAAACATCAATGATGAGAGAGAATCACTGATTGGCTGCCTCCTGCATGTCCCCTACTGGGGATTAAGCCCGCAACCTGGGCACGTGCCCTTGACTGGAATCAAACCTGGGACCCTTCAGTCCACAGACCAACACTCTATCCACTGAGCCAAACCAGCTAGGGCACTTGGAGACTTTTACATGTTTGACTGGAATGTAGAGTATTTAGAAGGGAATGATGGGAAGCGAAGCTAGAAGAGGAGGGTAGAAGCCAGATTGTAGATGGTCTATATTGTCATGCCTGTAAAGCTTGTACTGTGCAAACTTTTAAGCAGAGAAATGATGTGTTCAGAGTGGTAATATTACAGTAAGGAGACATTAGAGATGAGGAGAAGGAATCATGGTAGCCTTCCACATGGAAATGAACTAGACCAGCGATTTTCAACTGGTGTGCCACAAGAATTTTTAAAAACATGCAGTACTATGCCCGGCTGTGTGATTCAGTGGTTGAATGTCGACCTAAAACCTGGAGGTCACGGTTTGATTCCCGGTCAGGGCACATGCCTGGATTGCGGGCTCAAGCTCCAGAGTGGGGTGTGATCAATGATTCTCTCATCATTGATCTCTCTCTCTCTCTCTCTCTCTCTCTCTCTCTCTCTCTCTCTCTCTCTCTCCTTCTCCTCCTCCTCCTTCCTCCCTCTCTCTCTAAAAATCAATTTAAAATCTCTTTTAAAAGTGTTAAAAACAAACAAAACAAAAAAAACATGAAGTACCTGACTATTTAGTCAAGGGCACTGACCTCTTTTCCCCTTAGATTGTCAAATAAAATTGACAACAGCCAATACAACAATAGCTGTCTGGTGTGAATGAATCAAAATTATGCCTTTCATTTTTGTCAGATAGGCAAAAATTATATTTTTGATGTGCCACAGAATTTTAGTAATTAATTCATGTGTGGGAAAGGTTGGAAATCGCTGAACTAGACCATTAACATTGGGAAGGTAGAGAGATTGAGATAAAGGATGGGTGGTTATACAGACTCAGTAAGAGTGGATTGCTCAGCATGTTGACATGCATGAAGGAGATCCACAGGCATCATAGTACCTGCCTAAGCACCTCCCTTGCACTGCATTCATTTTTTTCTTTTCTTTTTTTTTTTCTTTTCTTTTTTTTTTTTTTTAGCTAAAGTAAAGGTTTATTACAGAAAAGCTCCCTGCTGCAGGGAGAAGACCCGAATAGATTGCCAGGGCAGTTCCTTTGTCTAAGGGTTAATATATGACCTGCTAACTTTCCATTGGTTGGTTAGAAAAATTCGACCGTAGCATCATCCTTATATTTTAAACTTCAGAGTTCCCACTCATTTCTCCCCTCCCCCCAGCCCTGCATTAATTTTAGAACTTGCCTGGTCTCTGGTCCTTAGGTACCTGGTATCACTGGGTTGCATCAAACCCCTTTGTGATTTGCTGACTGTAATGGATTCAAAGATTGTTCAAGTGGCCCTCAATGGACTGGAGAACATCCTTCGGCTTGGAGAACAAGAGAGCAAGCGCAGTGGCTCAGGAGTAAATCCCTACTGTGGCCTCATCGAAGAAGCCTATGGTATGTGTCCTTTCCCAACATTATCTCTGACTTAAGTAGAGAGGTTATAGGTCAGAGTCTCGGGACTGTACGCCTCCAAAGTAGTACACATATGTGAGGGTGTATGTTTTAGAGTCATCATTGAATACAAGGTTCTATCTCATCAGTTCCTTCTTCCTCTCGGGCAGTAGATCAGTTCAGTTCTCTTTCAGATGGGCTCTACCCAGCAAGTAAGTATAATACAGATGCAAAAAGAAAGCTCCAGCCGAAACCGGTTTGGCTCAGTGGATAGAGCATCGGCCTGCGGACTGAAAGGTCCCAGGTTTGATTCCGGTCAAGGGCATGTACCTGGGTTGTGGGCACATCCCCGGTGGGGGATGTGCAGGAGGCGGCTGGTCGATGTTTCTCTCTCATCGATGTTTCTGACTCTCTATCTCTCTCCCTTCCTCTCTGTAAAAAATCAATAAAATATATTTAAAAAAAAAAAAAAGAAAGAAAGCTCCAGAACTGATAATAGAACCAGGCACTGGGAGGCATATTTTTAGCTGAGCTTATAGCAAATTCAAGCAAGAGTACAAGATGGACTCATCTCAGAGATTCAGAGAAGTAATTAAAAGCAGAATCAGGCACTAGCTGGTTTGGCTCAATTGAAAGAGCATAGGCCTGCGGACCAAAGAGGGCCAGGTTCGATTCTAGTCAAGGGCACATGCCTGGGTTGTGGGCTCGATCCCCAGTAGGGGGCGTGCAGGAAGCAGCTGATCAATGATTCTCTCTCATCATTGATGTTTCTATATCTCTTTCCTTCTTCCTTCCTCTCTGAAATCAATAAAAATATTTTTTAAAAAATAATTTAAAAAATAAAAGCAGAATCAGGACTAGAACCTCTGATTTATAACTGACATATGGTATTTTTCCTTTGGGGTTATGTAGTTTGGGAGGGAAATCTTGGCTTTCCTCTTTCAGGTCAAAAGATAAAGTTTCGATCATATTACTTGTATTTATAAACAGCAACATACCTCGGGGAAAGGAAAATAGAAAAGCACTTATGCAAGTTGACTCTCCCTCCTTCCTTGTTACCACCGTAGGCTTGGATAAAATTGAGTTTCTCCAGAGCCATGAGAACCAGGACATCTACCAGAAGGCCTTCGACCTCATTGAGCACTACTTCGGTGTAGAAGATGATGATAGCAGCCTGGCTCCCCAAGTGGATGAAACACAACAGCAGTTCATCTTCCAACAGCCTGAGGCCCCCATGGAGGGCTTCCAGCTATAATGTCTGCCTCCGGGGAGGGGATGGGATGGGAAGCACCACCAACCAGTGGAAAAGCAGCCCTCTGGTGGGCGGGAAACCAGCCCCCCACCACCAGCCACCACACACCTCTGCTGCCCTGGAAACTGTGCTCTTGACCTGCTCCACCCCCTTCCCTTTGAGGGAGCACCCTCTGGACAGACAGAACCATCTGAGGCTCATATTTGGGTTTTGTGACAAGAAGGGGACGTGTTGGGTTTTTCTTCCTTACACTCTATTTTGGCTGCACATATGTCTTTAACCCAGGAGCCCAGGGTAGACAAAGGAGGACTGAGGTAATCAATTTTGCACCTTTTTTATGTTTATTTTTTCTTTAGTAGTGACTTCCTTCCCTTTTATCTTCCTTCATCCTTCCCAGTTCTCTGCCCTGATTTGTGTAACTCTTATCTTGGGTACTTGAGCAGATGGAATATTCCAGAAGTAGGGGGTGGGAGGGGAGGAGAGAAATCCCAAAAAAGTATTCTCGCTCTGACAGAATATTAATCTTGTATGCTTGGATTGAGTTATTTAATTTTTTCTTTTGCACATTTTTCTTGTATTAAGGTTGCTCTTTCCAAGAACCATGAGTTCCTGGTTTTAGGAATCCCAGCTGCCAGCATTGTCTGGGACTAGAGGCTGAGGGGGAGGTTCCCATAAGACAAGGCCCTTCCCCCCACCCCCTCTCTAATCTCTGCCCAGACCTCTTTAGTTGGGGAGATCCCCCTCACTCTCCTGGGCAGCTTCACCAGTGGGAGTGGAGGGGAGGAGCACAGGCCTTTCAGACGGGGCTTCCCATGTGTCGCTACTGATCCCATGTTTCCTACCCACCTTCCAATGGTGCGACCCAACTTCATTTGTTTACTTGAAAATTCCCCTCGGAGCTGAATGAACCTCTGAGGTAGCTGTATTTTCTCCTAAGCACGAGACGGGCTGTGATCCTTCCTTTCTCCTGAGGAGAAAGTCCTTGCTCTGGTGACCCATAAGTTGCAGAGGAGGTTGGGGTGAGAGTGTCATGTATTGGGATAGCCAGGGATCCCTACCTTTGGCCTTTCTTCCTCTTCCATAGTTGGATCATGTATATTTTATTTCCAAAGGAGAGAATGTCAAAAAGTTCTGTATTTTTTTATATTCTATATATTAGGTAGGTCAATCTTAATTGGTCTTGAGAGGAAGAACTGTAATTTCTGTTAGTAGGGTACTGTGAGGAAGACCACAGAGAAATGTGGAAGCTCCCTCAGGAGGCCTGAGCTTGGTCCTTTTCTTCTCTGCTTGGATTCTGGGCCACCACTGGGGACCAACCCTTAGCTCTGGTACCTTTATGTAGCAGGTCAGCCTGGTCTGATTGTCCCAGTACCTGAAGGAAGCAAGGATGACCCAGGGTGTGGTGAAGTATAACACTCTAATCTTTACTGTGAGCATCCTGCTTGCATCAGAAAACCCAGAAAGTGTCTGCCTTCTTAGATTTGGTCTCAAAAGACCCTTATTCACATAAGTTATCACTCATGGCTGACTTTCCTATTATCACAGAAACTTAGCAGCCTCAGGACTTTTGTGAGAGTTATCGGTATCTTCCCTGTTTGGGATCCTTGTACCTGGTTTGGGTTTTGCCCTTCCTTGTGACAATTATAACCCTAGTGTCTTTTTTTCTTTTCTCTTTGAATAAAGCTAGTGCAGTGCCACAATGGCTTGCCTGTGCTTTTGTGAATTACATGTGAGAGCAAAGCCCATAGTTGGGGATGGGGTGGAGGAAGTTGTCAGATAAGCAAGTATAGACCAACTTTGAAAAGGCACAGTCTGCTCTGCCCCTGCTTTCCTCCGTGGTCGGCCAGTCAGAGGTGCCTGCTCTAAGCTGTATTTTCCCTTCCCCAGAAACAGTGCCATTCTTGCTTCCATTCCTACACATCTCTGGCTCAGGTGAAATCCATGCCCCTCTGCTTACAGGTCTAAGGTTCAGGTGCTCACTGTCAGCCTTGAATTTGCCTTCATTCTGCTTTGAGATCCAACTCCATAGCCATTTTCCGAGAAAGGTGGTTTGAGGCTATAGCTTGTCACTGAAAGTATGTCAGATGCTACTCTTCAGCTTAGGAATGTGACTCAACCCCCAGTCTCCCAGGTCGGCAAGAGGCAGGACCTTATCCACTTGGCCTGCTGACTCCATTACAAACTATTCTATAGTTCAAAGAGAAACTCCACTCTCACCCCTACCCCCCATCCTTGTCCAAAGGGGAAAGAAAGCACTTTAGTGGGATCACTTTGTACATCTTAAGCAATAGCTAAGTCCCTGACATTGGGACCAGATTCTTACTGTGAGACCTACACACCCTGCTTTTCCCAACTGTTCCTCCAAAATCTCCTTTCCCTTCAGATCTGGGCCCTGTACCAGATGGAAGACTTGATCCTCTGGCTGCTGCTTAAAGCCAGTTTTCCTCAAAGGCTGAAGTCTCCCAGGGCACAACATGAGGACATTCTCATCAGCTCAAAGGGGCCTCTCGGAGCTTTCCTTCGTTGGTGTCTTCCTTGGACCATGTTTTCCCACGATCTTCCTCTAACCCCTCCGTCAATAGGCGGAGTTCTTCCAGCCGCAGAGCAGTGTTTCCTTTGTGTTTCTCCTCTCCTCTGGCCATCTTGGGAAGCAAAGTAATATTTCTTTAACCCAGGCTTGACAGCCCCTCTTCATGGACAGCTCCCATCTGGACTCCAGACCCCGGCCTAGGTGAGGTCAAAGGCTTTCAGGCAGATTTCTGAATGGGTGTTGCAGAGATGGAGGGCCTGCCAGGCTGCTATAGGGAGTAGCCTGATATTCATGTTTTGGAATCTTCATATGTTGACACATGACTGGTATGTCCACTTTAAGATCTCTGGTGGGGATGGAGGTTTCTAGGTGTGAAATAAGGGGATAAGGAGCCTTTTTCTTAGCTAAAGTATTCCGATACTGTTTTGAACAGTGCCAGCTATTCTTTATTGCCAGCCCCTCTTCATCTTCCAGTACTAACAGGGCCTCTTGTCCTAGAAGCCTGCCCACATTTCTAAGGTCTCCCCAGTGACTACCTGGTCTTGGTGTTGGCTGCACCTTCTGATAGAACCACATGGGTTCCACCTCAGCTGGCCAGCCTGCTTACTTGGGTCCTTGGGTACAAATGGCCCTTCCAAGGAGCAGGTGTTAATGACTTCCGCTTTCAGGAGCCCTTGGTGTTCCCCATTACCTGCCTAGGACCCTTAGGTCTACCTCCTACTTATTCTCCTTGCTCTGGAAGCAACTTTCCATAAGCCCAAGTTTTTGGAGCTGAACTGCACAGATTATAGCTGCTAGTATAATCAGTCAGGAAGAGCAAAAGCAGGCTCTCAGGCACAGACTTTCCTCTCAAGCCAAACCAGCTTAAAAGGAAAAACGGTCTACAGAATGAAAAGGGTTTCCATTTTCGTGTCTGCCTGCCTTCCCCTTCATCCTAGAGTTACTCCTGTTTCTAGCATAACAGAAGGGAAGATTAGTGCCTGGCAGTACTTCCCTCCTCATTCCACATACCCCTCTTCGAATGCCTCAGCTCATATGTTGTGGCTACATATCCTCTCCCGAGACCCACTCAGCTTGGTGTCCATCATCTTGGGTATTCATCTGTAGATTTGTCTTGTGGGCTCAGATTCTGGATTCTCAAATGAAGGCAGGAAGCAGATTCTCCAGGTCCCTATAGGCCCTACAGGGACCTGTAGGATAAACAGGCTGCCCGGGGACCTCAGGAATGTGTGTGACTGCCTGCCTCCCTGGCAGGCTAGGGAAGGGTGCCAGGCCCAGTGCCACAGGAAAATGCTCATAACCAGTCGCAACATCTTCTACAAGTGAGCGTGAGACTGAGAAAATGCTCAGAGTAGGTTTCTTCCATCGCCGTTTTAGGATTCTAGACTAATCTTGTCCAGTATTTTTTCTGTGTCTTAACTTTTGGATTCTTTTGTTAAGCCAACAAGCTGAGATTTTGACCCTGTGGGGATTCATGTCATAGGCACTAGCTGCTCTTTGGCCAAGGCCTTCACAAATGATTCAGTAATCCTTTTGTCTATCTGCCAGCCTCGGATTAAGACCATAGCAAGGGAAGAATTTGAGGTCAGCACCAACCAAGTCTGAATTAAAGCTGTTATATTTCCTTTGGGGGCATTTTGCCTCAGGCCTGGGATATTTTGCAGCATTAAATTTTGGGCTCAACACCACAGGAGAAAGATTTGCGTAGTGTTCCAAAGGTTTGTGTAGTTTGGGCCTACCTCGCTATTTCTGGGCCAACGTGACTGTTGATATCCACGTTAGAACATACCTGAGCCTCTCTGCTACATGCTAGATCCCTGCTCCCCCGTGTAGGTCAGATTTTCAGCCCCTGGGTTTTAGGACAGTATCTAGCCATTCCCTGGGAGTAGTGAAGGAGGTCAGATGTCAGATCCTGAGGCTGGCTGGGAACCTCTGACTCCGGATGGCTTTAGAGAGTCCACATCTATGAGAACCCTCAGGCCCTGTAGTTGGGTGTTGACTCCTTAGCCAAATTGTGTGGGAACTGCCTTTGAATGAGCCACTACAGAAGCGAAGGTGGCGTGAGGTCCCAGCCGCCCAAGACAAACCAGATGTCCCTCAACAGCAGCTTGGGTGTCCAGTACAGACCCTGCAAAGGTGAATCGAACCCTGTTTCTCACTGGTTTTCCTTTCCAAATTCATTTGCTTTTCATTTTCCAAGAACTGTAAACTCTGGCTATTTTCTATGTTCTCAGGGCCCCTGGGTAGACGACAAAGCTTGATTTCAGAGCAGACATAGGCCAAGAAACCATGGCATTGAGTGTGCTGAGTCCGGACAAATGATATTTATATACACATCCAAATTTGAAGAGAAAATGTATTTCTTTAGGTTTCAAACACTGTAATAGAAATAAAGCAAAAATAAAAACCTGTTGCAAAGTTCTAAATTGTCTTCTTTGGGATTCTTCTAGAATGGATTCTCGTGATGTGAATGGGAGAACGTGTTTAAACCTGCGACTTAACAGTGGAATTAAGAATTGGTAACAGCCTACTCCTGCTATAAAGATGTTTTTAAAAATCAGCTTTATTGAAATATAATTGGCATTAAATAAATGGCACATATTTAAAATGTACAATTTGATAGGTTTTGACATATATATAATCATGAAAGCATCACATCAATGAAGATAGTGAACATATCCATCATCTCTAGAAGTTTCTGTGTGCCCCTTAGGAATCCTTCTCATCCAACCTCCAGCAACCACTGATCTGCATTCTGTCACTATACCTTAGTGAGCCCATTAAGGCCATACAGCTCACTGATTACTCGCTTTGGATTAGATCAATTCCTAAAGCAAAGATTATAGACAAGCAGCCAAAAAATTGATGAACCCAAAAAGAGGATTTTGGTTAACTGATAGTGTGTTTCAGTTTTAATATGTTGCCAACATCCTATCTAATAAAAGACAAAAAGGGTAATTAACCATACCTCCGCTATGCTTCCCATTGGCTAATCAGCAAGATATGCAAATTAACTGCCAACAAAGATGGCAGCCGGCAGCCACACAGCTGAAGCGAGCAGGAGGCTTGCTTGCTCCAGTGATGGAGGAAGCCAAGGTTCCCAGCCTGCTGCGGCCTGCTCTAAGGTCCAAAAGCAACAACTCCAAAAGCAACAAAGTTTCAATTATAGAAGCCAAACAAACCCCAGATACCTGCTTTCAGCCAGCCATAGCCTCAGAGCTGGAGCGAGCAGGATGGCAACAAAGTTTCAATTATAGAAGGTAAATAAATCCCAGAATAAAAAAAAAAAGAGACTGGGAGCTTCAGTTGCCGGCCAGTCTGAAAACGGCCCTCAGCCCCTCACCCAGACTGGCCAGGCACCCCAGTGGGGACCCCCACCCTGAAGGGGGTGTGACCAACTACAAACAGCCATCAGCCTCTCACCCAGGCTGGCCAGGCACCCAAGCAGAACCCCCACCCTGATCCAGGACACCCTTCAGGGCAAACCAGCCAGTCCCCACCCATGCACCAGGCCTCTATCCTATGTAGTAAAAGGGTAATATGCAAACTGACCCTAACAGCAGAAAGACTGGGAATGATTGGTCACTATGACACACACTGACCACCAGGGGGCAGATGCTCAATGCAGGAGCTGCCCTCTGGTGGTCAGTGCGCTCCCACATGGGGGAGCTCTGCTCAGCCACAAGCCAGGCAGATGGCTACCAGTACAGCGGTGGTGGTGGGAGCCTCTCCTGCCTCCTCAGCAGCGCTAAGGATGTCCGACTGCAGCTTAGGTCTGCTCCCCGCTGGCAAGTGGACATCCCTCGAGGGCTGCCGGGCTGCCAGAGGGATGTCTGATTGCCAGCTTAGGCCCAATCCCCCGGGGAGCAGGCCTAAGCCAGCAGGTGGTCATCCCACGAGGGATCCCAGACTGCGAGAGGGCACAGGCTGGGCTGAGGGACCCCCCACCCCCCCGCGCCCTGAGTGCACAAATTTTTGTGCACCGAACCTCTAGTTTTAAAATAGATAACTATCTTGAAAAATATCTGGCATTACCAGGCTTGAGTTTCTGCTTGAAAACAATCGGGCCGAAACCGGTTTGGCTTGGTCGATAGAGTGTTGGCCTGCGGACTGAAGGGTCCCAGGTTCGATTCCGGTCAGGGGCATGTATCTTGGTTGCGGGCACATCCCCAGTGGGGAGTGTGCAGGAGGCGGCTGGTTGATGTTTCTCTCTCATCGATGTTTCTGGCTCTCTATCTCTCTCCTTTCCTCTCTGTAAAAAAAAAAAAAAAAAAAAAAAAAAAAAACTCAATAAAATATATTTTTGAAAAAGAAAAAGAAAAAAGAAAACAATCGGCAAGTGCTCTGGCCACAATCACCACCATTCTAAATGGTCTCCCTGACTCAATGGCAGGTTCTAATATTGTTGCTATTTTCTTTGGTAGCACAGGAGAAAGTAACTTTTTAATACATGATATCAGATTTAGTTATTACTCTTTTTTTTTTTTTTAAATATATTTTATTGATTTTTTACAGAGAGGAAGGGAGAGAGACAGAGAGCTAGAAACATCGATGAGAGAGAAACATCGATCAGCTGCCTCCTGCACATCTCCCACTGGGGATATGCCCGCAACCCAGGCACATGCCCTCGACCGGAATCGAACCCGGGACCTCTCAGTCCGCAGGCCGACGCTCTATCCACTGAGCCAAACCGGTTTCGGCTAGTTATTACTCTTAAAATAATTTTTATTGGTTTTAGAGAGAGAGAGAAACATAGATTTGTGGCCCCACATATTTATGCATTCATTGATTGATTCTTGTATGTGCCTTGACTGGGGAATCAAACCCACAACCTTGGCATATTGGGATGACACTCTAACCAACTGTGCTAGCTGCCGGTCAAGGCCAGACTTTGTTATTTCTTGCCTGCTTATTCCACTTGATCCTTCCTGTTACACTGCTCCACCCCTCACTTTGTTGTTGTTTACTATGTTCTTTATCTGCCTAGAACACCTTCATCCTGTGGAAATTCAGCAAAGTCTGATTTATATATTGCCTCTTCAACAAATTTCCAACATGCTTTTCTGGAAATAATCAAGCCTTGGGTTCCTGTGATCTGGATTCCAAAACGTTCTGGCCTTGAGTTTCACCATTATTATACCACATTACCTCTCAATGTTACCTGGTAAATATGAACTTTGGCTGCCTAAAGGAAGGGAAAGACCACTGCCCAGGAGTCTCTTAACTGGGAAAAACACTTCATACCTTAGGAGCCCTAAAACAGCCCTGACCGATGTGGCTCAGTTGGCTGGGCATTGACAGGTTGCCAGTTCACTCTTGATTAGGGCATATGCCTGAGTTTCAGGCTCCATTCCCCAATAAGAGGCATGCAGGAGGCAGCCAATCAATATTATGTTCTCACATGGATGTTTCTCCCCCTCCCTTCTCTAAAAATCAGTAAAATATATATATTTTTAAAAGAGCCCTAAAACAATGCTGATTTGCACAACAAGTGAAACATTCTGCCCCCAGAAATTCTAGGCTTTAGAACTAGAGGACTTAGCCAACAGTTCTTGTAATGTTCATTGATTTGTAAGCAAATAATTTCAACACCTAATGTGTAACAGAACTCTATCCAGACGTTGGGAGCTAGGACAGACTGCAAGCAGAGCACTGGAAGACTCTGAAGTAACCTTTGAGTTGGGCCTCAAAAAAATGTTTTTGCTAGAAAAGTAATTTGGAAACTAGAATAGCACCTGCAAAAACCTGTGAAGTCCTGGATATAGTAAAAGTAGAGTTGGAGCAAAAACAAGCAGAGAGGAGCCCTAGCTGGTTTGGCTCAGTGGATAGAGCGTCAGTTTGCGGTCTGAAGGGTCCCGGGTTCATTTGCTTCAGGTCAAGAGTACATGCCTGGGTTCTGCCTCAATCCCTACTGGGGTGTGTGCAGGAGGCAGCCAATCAATGATTTTCTCTCATCATTGATGTTTCTCTCCCTCTCCCTTCCTCTCTGAAATTATATATATAATCTGAGAGGATGAGCAGGAATGGCTGGAAACCTAAGCCAACCATGTAGGCATTGAATTCCAGGCATCTGGGTTGTTAGTTTTTATTCCATTACCAATAGGCAACTGGATAAAGAATTGTGATCTCACTTTGGAGAAAAGTTTGGATTTTTTTTACTTTATCCCTAATGCAATAGAGACTTTCTTTGCAGAGGATGGGCCAGTCAGAGAAAAGGCTCAGGAATTGGCTGAGGCTAAACTTCTTTCAGGGTCTCCTCAGCTCCTTCCAAAAAGGGATTCATGTTGGTAATGGGTAGAGAAAAAAAATATAACCTACTTTCACAAGTTTTTAAAAAATGTTTTCTTAAAATTGATTTTTAGAGAAGAAGGGAGAGTGATAAGACAGAAACATCTATAGAGCGTTGGCCTGTGGACTGAAGGGTCCCAGGTTCGATTCTGGTCAAGGGCACATGCCTGGGTTGTGGGCTTGATCCCCAGTAGGGGGCTTGCAGGAGGCAGCCAGTCAATGATCCTCTCTCATCATTGATATTTCTCTCTCTCTCTCTCCCTCTCCCTTCCACTCTGAAATCAAATATATATTTACATATATATATATATATATATATATATGCACATCGTAAGCACTCAGAGAACTACTATTGTTACTGAAAGCTTCCACCTGAGTACGGAAATTGAGTCCTGAGGAGAGAAAAGAATGCCCAGTCAGGTAGCAAATTCATGATGGAGTTGGGACTGCAATACAAGTTTCCCAGACGGTCATACATGTTCGCAGCATGGGGGAAGTGTTGGTGGGAGCGTGCAAGAAAGAAGATTTCAGGCGCAAGGCTTTTGGGGCTGAATCACAGCTTCTGAGCGAGAGAAACAAGCTTGACGTGGGTCTTTGTGCAGAATGACCAGCTCCTTGCGGACCTCCTGAGTTTCTGGCACCTAGAGCTAAAGCCCTTCCTATTGCATCCTGGGAGTGGAGGGTCATCCCCGGTGCATGGAGGGACGTGTAGTCTTTTCCCTGCCCCCGCCTTCCCAGCTTGCCCGCCTCAGAGGCCGCGTCTCTTCATCTTTCCCAGCAAGCCCCGCGCGAGAGCCGGCTACTGATTGGCTGCGGGGAGCAGGCGGCTCTGCCGGCAGCGGTTACCCGGGTTTCCGGTGCGCGGCTACCGCAGGCGAAGCCGTGAGGACGTCGGCTGTGGGGTCCGTCCCGTGGCGGCTGGAGGGAGGAGGCGATCAGAGGGCCCGTAGGCCTGAGCGCTTTCGGTCAGTGGGAAGAGTCACGCAGATTCCGCGCGAGGGCTCGGGCCGGAGGGCAGGGCTGAGGCCTCTGCGCGTGCGCGGGTGGCTGAGAGCGGGCGGCTCGCGGGGCGTGGGTGGCTGTGCGCGCGGGGGGTGGGAGGGAGGCCCATGTGGGGCCCGGGAGGCGGGGGAGAGGCCAGGAATCGAGCGTCCCGCCACGTCAGTCACCGGCCGGGAACCTATCCCGCGCTCGGCGGAGCCTGCGGGGCCCGCGTTGTGTCGGAAAGAGGCCTCAGGGAGAAGGAGGCCTTTCTTCCCCTGCGCCCGGAGCAGCGCCCCGACCACCTGCCTGTGCACGCCAGGCGCCCCTGACCCGCCGGAGACGGAGGGAACCGAGGGTTACCGCCGGGGCAGGCCGGCCAGTTTGTGTTTAGAAGCTTGGTGCATCCGGTATCGGGAATTCCGATCCAGGCTGAGAAGAATTCCGAAGTCTTGGGAAATAGCGAGTGTGCTTGTTTCTGTAGGATCGGCTCCTCGCCTCGCACTGCAACCACAATGAAGAACCAAGACAAAAAGAACGGGGCTGCCAAGCAGTCAGGCCACACTTCCAACCCGAAAAGCAACCCGGGGCAAGTGGAAGCCGGACCAGCCGGAGCCCAGGGGCTGCCCAGCCGGGCGGCCTCCGCGGCACAAGCCGAAGGTTCCGCCCGCCAGACTCCCGGGAAGACGGAGGGTGTGTGCCAGCCCTGCTTTCCCTGCGGGCCGGGGGAGGAGCTTGCGGTGCGCCAGTCTAGCTTCTGGAGGTAGAGGCCCCTGTGGACCCAGAGAGAAGGAAGTTAGAATGGGCGGGGACAGTGCGGGTCTGGGAGGTAGGAGAGCCTTGGGCGCTAAGCACCGGAGCAGAAAGAGCTCTTGGGAGAAGGCTCTGGCGGGATGAAATCCGGAGCAGTCAAACGAGACACCAGCTTGCAAGTCCAGGTTGGAAACGCCTCCTGTGCCGGGGGGTAACTGCTCTTCATAGTGGAGGCACTTCCGGAACTTTTTTACTATCAAGAAATGATGTTCACTAGGAGGAGAAGGGGGTGGATTAGACATTGGGCTCCTGCTACATGCCATCCCTCTGTGCGGAAGGCTTTACCTGATTTCTTTTATACTCAGAAAAGAAATACTCCTGTCATTTTATAGGTAAATAAACTGAGGCTTACAGAAGTTAGGCCACATTTAATCCAAACCAGTAAGTTTGGGCCTGAATAAATCCCAACCAGTGGTATCACCTTCTCATTTCACATTCTGCCCTTCCTCCTCCTGTAGGAGCACAGGCCAAAGGCTCTCGGCCTGGGGCCCTCCGTGATGTCTCAGAGGAGCTGAGCCGCCAGTTGGAAGACATCCTGAGTACATACTGTGTGGACAACAATCAGGGGGGCCCAGGTGAGGATGGTGCCCAGGGTGAGCCTGCGGAACCTGACGATGCAGAGAAGTCCCGGACCTATGCCTCGAGGAATGGGGAGCCTGAGCCAGAGATCCCAGTGGTCAATGGTGAGAAGACCTCTAAGGGGGAGCCAGGCACAGACGAGATCCGCGCAAGTGATGAGATGGGAGACCGAGACCACCGAAGGCCACAAGAGAAGAAGAAAGCCAAGGGTCTGGGTGAGCAGAGGGCAACTACTTGTGAGGCTGGTGAGGGGAGGGTGTTTGGACCTGACCTTCTTTGGGCTAGCCTGCTTCCCAGTGCAGCGGCCACACCAGCTTAATCACAGCCAGGGCTGTGGGGCCGTAGCATAGAGGTGTGCAGGTTGTTCACTGCACAGGGACTTCTGGCCTTGGGAGCAAGTGAGAAGCGAAATCCAACCTGCTCTCTGAGAAAATGGGGAGCAGGAGATCTGGGGGGACTCCTGTGCCAGTCAGCACCATTTCTCATCTGTGCGACCTTAGGCAAGGCCTTTTCCCTTTTTGGTCCTTAGCTGTCACTTCTCTACAGTAAGAGAAGAGGACTAGACCAGGGTTGAAAACTCAAATAAGCCAAGCTAGCCAAGAAAGTGCCCACTTCATCCAAGGGTTACTGCCACCTGGTCCCAGCAAGTTGATAGCATGTAAAACTACAGGCTAAGTCTAGTTTTCCTTAAAAAAAAAAAAACCCAGCCAGAGTTATGTGCAATCTCTAGATTTTTAACAGTTGGCAATTGGTATGCTAGGAGCCAAACAAAACCTATCTGTGGGTTGGCTTTGGCCCACTGTGCCAGTGATTTGCAGTCTCTCTTGGAGCCTCCCAGGGTTGCCATTGCAGAAGTCTAGTGCTGTGCTATGTACAGTGGCCCTCCAGGGAGACAGGGAAGAATCTGACTCAGGCACAGGCATTGCAGGAAAGTAATTTGGGTGAGGGTGGAAGTAGAGGGCTATTGTGTCTTAAGTTCCCTGTTTGGCTACTTCTGTTGATAAGAGTTTCATAATTCTTGCCCTGACCAGTTTGGCTCAGTGGATAGAGCGTCGGCCTGCAGACTCAAGGGTCCCAGGTTCGATTCCGGTCAAGGACATGTACCTTGGTTGTGGGCACATCCCCTGTGGGGGGAGTGTGCAGGAGGCAGCTGATTGATGTTTCTCTCTCATCGATGTTTCTAACTCTCTACCCCTCTCTCTTCCTTTCTTTAAAAAATCAAATATATATATATATATATATATATATATATATATATATAAAGACTTTCATAATTCTCAAGGAGACCTGTTCCTTTTTGCATCCTTTCTGTTTCAGAGGGGAGTTCCTTGCATTGAAACAGTAGTACTGAATTCATAGATCAGATATATACACATACACACACACACACACACATTTTTTTAAAATATATTTTATTGATTTTTTTACAGAGAGGAAGGCAGAGGGATAGTTAGAAACATCGATGAGAGAGAAACATTGATTAGCTGCCTCCTGCACACACCCTACTGGGGATGTGCCCGCAACCAAGATACATGCCCTTGACCGGAATCGAACCTGGGACCTTTCAGTCTGCAGGCCGATGCTCTATCCACTGAGCAAAACCGGTTAGGGCTTTTTAAAAATATATTTTTATTGATTTCAGAGAGGAAGGGAGAGGGAGAGAGATAGAAATATCAATGATGAGAGAGAATCATTGATTGGCTGCCTCCTGCATGCTCTCCACCGGGAATCAAGCCCGCAACCCAGGCATGTGCCCTTGACTGGAATCGAACCCAGGACCCTTCAGTCCACAGGCCGATGCTCTATCCACTCAGCCAAACCAGCCAGGGCCACACACATATTTAATATCTTTATTGATTTCAGAGAGGAAGGGAGAGGGAGAGAGAGAAACATCAATGATGAGAGAGAATCATGGATGGGCTGCCTCCTGCATGCCCCCTACTGGGGATCAAGCCCGCAACCGGGCATGTGAATCGAACCATGACATTCTGGTTCATAGGTTGATGCTCAGCCATGGAGCCATGCTGGCCGGGCAGGAACACTTTTCTTAAACCTGTTGGTAGAGCAGGTAGTTGTTTTTTTCTCCCATTCCTGGTGCTCACCAAGGAGATTCCACAGAGATTTGGTCATTCGTTTTTGTTGTTGTTAATCCTCACCCGAGGATATTTTTCTATTGATATTTAGGGAGAGTAGAAGAGAGGGAAGGACACAGAGAAACATCTATGTGAGAGAAACACATCGATTGGTTGCCTCCTGCACAAGCCCTGACCAGGGCCCGTACCAGGGAGGAGCCTGCAACCCAGGTACATGCCCTTGACTGGAATTGAACCCCAGACCCTTCGATCTGCTGGCCGATGCTCTATCCACTGAGCAAAACCGGTTAGGGCCAGTCATTCATTTAATAAGCATTTGTTGAGCATGTCCTCAGCGAGGGCCACTAGGGGCAGCACTGAGCTGCATTGGTAGGCAGAACTGAGTTGGTTGCAGACCTCATGAAGCACACAGAGTAGCAGGAAAGGCAGCCAGTTCAAACAGAAATGTAAAGTACGATAGTGGGCCCAGGCCTGGAGGGGACTCCCAGAGAAAGGGGTACATGCCTTTGTTCCCTGTACTTTGCAGGAAAGGAGATCACGTTACTGATGCAGACATTGAACACACTGAGTACCCCAGAGGAGAAGCTGGCAGCTCTGTGCAAGAAGTATGCTGAACTGGTCAGTTCTCCCCCTTCTCCTTGCACCCTCTCTGCCTCGGAACATCAGCAGGCCACCCAGTATGGGGTTGAGGGTACAAGGGCAGGTGGGTGGCTTAATTTCTGTTCAACCTCTCTCAGCCTTTTCCGTATCTGACTGGGGGGGTCTAGTCCCAGCCACCTTTCGGTCTGACAGTACAGTAAGAAGAGAAATTGTACATCCCAGTGCAACAACATTAATCATTTGATTTTCTCTTAATACCCAGTCTGTAGTCAGATTTCCCCAATTGTTTAAAAATGTCACTTTGATCAAATCAGGATCCAAAGGAGGTACATTTATTACGTTGTGTTGTTACGACTTTTTCCCTCCTTTACTCTAAAGCAGTTTTCATCGATCTGCCCTGCAGATCAGTTGTCCTGTTCTAGCTTTGTGGTGGCATTTAACTTGTTCCTTTAGCTCCTTAGTTCCTGTAAATAAAGTGGAATTTTTCTGGGAAAAGAGAGCAAAAGCGATGAGGGCATAAGGAATTTACGCTGAGTGAGAAAGAGATTATTTAAAGGAAAGTGAAAGAGTGGTTGGTTCAAAGGCTTGAAGGTCAATAGGGTAGTAGACCTGAGACCTCAGATATGGATTGGAGAGGATGAGCTTGGAAGATACGTGGTGGTCCTGGCTTGGGATGAGATCTTGGAGGTGGATGCAGTTCTGAATGATGACAGAGTTGCCAATTGAAATGTGACTACTCTGAATCTGGATGTGTTGTTAAGTGTAAGACAAAGAGGAGTAGCAGGTGATCTCATCTGAGGGCATGAGTGTCCCCTGAATTGGGGGAATGTAGTGGTCTGAGAGCTGGGAGAGAAACGGATCTGCTGGCTGTGTGCTTCTGTCCTATCTGAGTGTCCATTTCTGTATCCTTGAGGTATGGGGGCCCTAAGGGTTCTTGTGAGGAGCAAATGGAGTGCCCACACAGTGTCCGGCCTGAGCTGTTATGGCTGGAGTTGGGGGAGAGGGCCCGGGTTAGGTCAGCCCAGGGGACCCTGGAGCCGCATGGGAAGAGCCTCCCAGGGTACTTACCTGCCCTCCGGTCCCAGCTGGAGGAACATCGGAACTCCCAGAAGCAGATGAAGCTCCTGCAGAAGAAGCAGAGCCAGCTGGTGCAGGAGAAGGACCACCTGCGCGGGGAGCACAGCAAGGCCATCCTGGCCCGCAGCAAGCTCGAGAGCCTGTGCCGCGAGCTGCAGCGCCACAACCGTTCCCTCAAGGTAGGCTGGCTGGGCCCCCTAAGACGGACAGTTGGTTACCTTAACTTCCACTTATCTTTGGCGGCTTTTCCCTGAAAAACTAGCACAGGTTTTCAGTACAGAAGTAGATTTCCCCAGTAATGCCCTGATTAGCAAGAACTACTTCTAACCATTTGAAATGTACTTGTAGTAGGGAAGGTAAAGGCTAAGAATCAAAGAACCCAGAGTGCTTGCCTTCAGGAGTTCTCAACTCCATCATAGTCCCCAGCTAAGCTGGGGTCCAGTGCTGACCAGCAGCTCTTGTCCCGGTGTTGGTCAGTCAGGAATGTGGGTCCTTTCTCCTTGTTCTGCCTTTCCTAGGGTGGGGTCACTGGTTAAAGCCTGGTCACTGCTATGACCTCCAGGTCATACAATTTGGATCAGTAAATATATGGTATTTTGCAACTTGCTTTGCTCGTTTTTAATTTGTCTTTTAAAACATTATAAATTTAATGTGTTTGATGTAAGATGATAAAAGTATAACAAGTCAAAGGTAATAGTCACCCACTGTCCTCAACCCCAGTGTCCAGCAGAAACTGCTGGGAAGTAAACCTACTAATATGTAAGTTTAAGTACAACCTTTTAACTTTCCTATCTACATAGAAAATCTTACATATAGTTTTTTAAGTAAAAGTATTATACATGTATTTTTCCATATCCTATTCCATTTTCTCACTTTACACAACGCTTTATCTTTCCTCCCTGTCGTTATACATAGAGCTATCTCATTCTTTTCAGCAATGTCATTATATGGGTATATTGCATTTTATTCCTGTCCTCATTAAGGTATTTTTGGGTAGCTTCCAATTTTTTACTGTTATCCTATATAACAAAAGCCTAATATGCAAATTGACTGAACAGCCGAACGCCCAGTTGCTATGATGTGCACTGACCACCAGGGGGCAGATGCTCAATGCAGGAGCTGCCCATAGGCCAGCCACAGAGGGGAGGGGGCTCCCAATCGCCCCACCAGTCGCCCTGCAGATCAGCACTGGTCGCCAGCCAGGCCTGGGGACCCTACCCATGCATGAATTTCATGCACCGGTTCTCTAGTATATAGAGAGTTAGTGAAAATTCTTGTTACATATGTCCCTGTCTAATTACACAGAATTTATCTAAGATAAATCTCAGAAGTGATATGTCCAGATTGCCTTCCCACTAACTGTGTCTGAGTGCCTAATTCTGAACAACTTTGCCAAACCTGGGTATTTCTGAATCATAACTACTTGATGGTATGGGGGGGTTGGCTGTCAAAGATGCAAGCACATTAAAACAAGACTATTAAGGCCCTGCCAGGTAGCTCAGTTATTTAGAGCCTGTCCCAATACCTCAGGGTGTGGGTTTGATCTCCGGTCAGGGCACATACAAGACACAACCAATAAATGCATTAAGTAAGTGGAACAACAAATCGATATTTCTCTCCCTTTCCCTCCCACTTCCCTCCCTGTTTCCCTTCCTCTCTCTAAAAATTCACTAAAAAAAAAAAAAAGAGAGAGAGAGACTACTTTATAAGTCTGGAAGCATAGGCTTAGGAGATCCAGAGTTCTTTAGAACGGCTCTTAACAAGGATGCCTGCATTTTCTAGGGAGAGGCTCTCTCACTTGTTGCCACCTGAGATACAGAAGGGTTAGGAGCCCCCATTCCTTGACATCTTGGAGCCTGGCTATTCATCACTGTGAGAGCAGGGAGGACTATTGATAGAGCCCATCCCGGGCTAGTTGGGTGGCAGGGGGAGGAGCCTTGCGAGGCTGGCTGGGGAGCAATCGATGATGGAACTGGGTCTGACTTCCCTGCCCAGGAAGAAGGCGTGCAGCGGGCCCGGGAAGAGGAGGAGAAACGCAAGGAGGTGACCTCGCACTTCCAGGTGACGCTGAATGACATTCAGCTACAGATGGAACAGCACAATGAGCGCAATTCCAAGCTGCGCCAGGAGAACATGGAGCTGGCTGAGAGGCTCAAGAAGCTGATTGAGCAGTATGAGCTGCGAGAGGAGGTGAGGTGTTGTGGACAGCACCTTGGCCAGGGAATTGGAGGTTGTGGGTGTGGCAGGCACTGGGACAGCACTTTTCGGGCTTCATTCCATTCTCCTATTTTTTATTTTTTTGAGTTTTCAGTATCCATTGATTGATTGGTTTCAGAAAGGAAGGGAGAGGGAGAGAGGGATAGAAACATCAATGATGAGAGAGAATCATTGATTGGCTGCCTCTTGCACGCGCCCCAAATCAGACACATTAATATTTACGCAGTTTATGCCCTGACCGGTTTGGCTCAGTGGATAGAGCGTTGGCCTTCGGACTGAAAGGTCCCAGGTTCAATTCCAGTCAGGGGCATGTATGTACCTTGGTTGCGGGCACATCCCCAGTGGGAGGTGTGCAGGAGGCAGCTGATCAATGTTTCTCTCTCATTGATGTTTCTAACTCTATCTCTCTCCCTTCCTCTCTGTAAAAAATCAATAAAATATATTTTTCAAAAATAAAATTAAATATTTACGCAGTTTAACTTGAGAGTATCCTCACCTACATTATAATTAGCCATACAAAGGTACAGGTCATGTTTGTCTGCCAACTTCTGACAATTTCAGTTTTCAGAATTTTTTAGAATTTGAAATCCCAGGGGAGGAGCTAGACCTAGGGTCAGTGATCTACTCTAAAGGCTACGTCCTCTGATTCCTTGCTGCTCTTCTGCCCCTGTCACCAGAGTCCCTCTCTTTGGGTCTTCACATGCTTGGCTTTTCTGGGCCTCTGTTTCTTTGTGAAAAGAGAGACTGCCAGCTACCTTACAGTCCCAGACCAGACCCCTTCCTAGGCCCTGGAGGTGTGGTGATAGGTGATAGGTGGGACAGTCCAGTGTGGCAATCATTGTATGCAGGGCCTAGAGGGGCCTCCTCTGGGAACAAGGCTGCTTGTGATGCATGTGGTTTGAGAGGAGTTGGTTTGGTTCCTGTCCTACAGAACTGAAAGACATGCAGGCTTACTGAGCCACCAGAGTGAGGCACCTACTTCAAAACCTGAGGACTTCCCCCTCCTGCACCCTACCCCCCACCTGTTTCCCACCAAGGCAAAATAGATTTGGTACTGCCTGCAGAGGTAGAGCTGTGGGCCCCAGGCCCTATGTTCCTCATTTACACCCCACCCCCAGTCAGAATCAGGCACTGCCATCCTGCCCGCTCTGAGCCTCTGCGCTTCAGATCACAGGAGACTGAAATTCATGTCCCAAACTGGACACATCCCCAAGCCACCTTCCCTTCCGCATTCAAAAAACACAATTCCCCTACATCCCTTTTTTTTTTTTTTTTTTTGTAGCACTTGAGTTCATCACCTTCTCTCACCCGTCCCTGTTCCCAGGGCTCCTCCTGTAGTTAGGACAGCTATTCCTTGCAATATCAAATCTTCACCTATAGATTGAGCAGAGCTCTGCCAATAGAGCTAAGCTGTTGTGTTGGCAGAGGTGTCATTTTTGCCCTTTCTTCCCCCTTACAAGGGAGTCAGGCTATAAAAGTGAGGGTTGTGAGCCCCATGGATTGGTCTCTCTTGGGGCTGGAGATTTGAGTATTTATTGACTTCCTGGGAGCTGATTTCATCCATAACCCCTGTGCTCACCCAGGACTGACTCAGTGGGAGAGAAATAAGGTGAGGTTGGACAGTAGGCTTTCCAGGGACGTGGGGCCCATGTCCTATGGGACACATGGGAGTCCAGCATGTCAGATTGAGATGGGAGGCTGGGCAGGGAGCTCTGGAGTCTGTAGCCATTAGGCCGGCCTCTCTGAGAAAGGGAAAGGCAGGTCCTAACAGGTGGACCCCTCCCACCATGCTTTCCTGCAGCATATCGACAAAGTCTTCAAACACAAGGACCTGCAGCAGCAGCTGGTGGACGCCAAACTCCAGCAGGCCCAGGAGATGCTGAAGGAGGCAGAGGAGAGGCACCAGCGGGAGAAGGATTTTGTGAGGCTCAGGCTCTGGGGTTGGGGGGTCTTGGAAGAGGTGGGTTGGGTTCTGGCTTAGCTCATAGTCACGTTTGTGTGGGAAAGGTTGGTGTCTGGCCAGAGCAGGGCACTGCTTCCTCAGATACCAGTCAGAGAGCAGGACACTTCAGTAGGTTCTGGTGTGTTTGGCAAAAAACACACACAGCCCCTTGGGGCTTCTAACGAGGTCTGATGTCCTATCTTGGAAATAGCTCCTCAAAGAGGCAGTGGAGTCCCAGAGGATGTGTGAGCTGATGAAGCAGCAGGAGACCCACCTGAAGCAGCAGGTGAGACCGTGTGTATCTTGACCCTGTGCCTCCAAGGTCTCCTCATTGGGACCCGTCCTGGGGGCAGGGCAATGGGACCCTCATTCTAGGACTACCTTGACTGCTATGTGACCTTGCTGAGTCTGTTCTCTCTGGACCCGCCCAGCACCTGTGTGGTGGTGACCAGGTGGCTAGGTGAGCTTGAAGGACTTCATTCCTAGTCGGAAGTTGTGCTGCTTTTGAGGGGGTGGGGACAGATGGTTGGTTTTAATTCTATAAATTATATGTAATTCTGGAAGAAACATTTGAAGACAAACATAAAAAAACAAACAAACAAAAAAAAAAACATGTCACCCCAAATCCTACTTTCTAGGCTTACATGAAGAAAAATGGGATCTTGGAATTGTTGGGTCAGAGGGCCAAGCATGGGTCTGAGTGTGTGGACCAGAAGTGCCCTCTAGGGAAGTTCGGTCTTAACTGTGGGCTTCTTTCTCGCCCAGCTTGCCCTATACACGGAGAAGTTCGAGGAGTTCCAGAACACTCTTTCCAAAAGCAGTGAGGTGTTCACCACATTCAAACAGGAGATGGAAAAGGTAACCCTGGCCCAGGCTGGGTATGGCTGCAGGGGCACAAGCTGCTTCATTCAGAATGTGGTGCCTCACTGAGAGCTGTTTACAGTAACAGTGTGATTGAGACCAAGGGAGGGACTGTAAGAAGGAATCACACCTTCCTCCCTCATCTTCCGGGTTGTCCTGGAGAAGGGACTGCCTTGCCGTTTCCTGTTATTGGCAGTGGGCATTTAACTTGAGAGGTCCTAAGGTGGCACCGGAAGCACTGGCTGTGTCCTGTACTGCCTTGCCTGCTGCCATGGGACTGTTGCCCCACCTTGGGGACACAGGTGCAGACAGCTTGTGCCCTGACCATTTCCTCTGCCTGTCACATAACCCAGATGACTAAGAAGATCAAGAAGCTGGAAAAAGAAACCACCATGTACCGGTCCCGGTGGGAGAGCAGCAACAAGGCCCTGCTGGAGATGGCTGAAGAGGTGGGCTGAGTGCACTCTGCAGCCAGGGCTGGGGTGTGCAGTTACTGAGTACCAGGCCGTTTTCTGTAGTTCTAGCAGTGAGTGATGCAGCTGGCATGAGGTGGAGCTGGGCACGTCTGTCCAAGTCCAAGGCACTGCCAGCTCTCCCCAGGGGAGGTGGTGAGCCCAGTCATAGGCCTGCAGTGGAAGCAAAGGGAATAAATGGAAGAAAATAAGGAACAAGAAAAACAAATGGTGCCAATGATGTGTGTAGTTTGTATGTGGAGTGGCCCCGATCATTTGATTTTGTGACTTGAGATGTAGGAGAGGAAAGTAACTCTATGCTAGAGTAGCTACTGCAGCCAGACCTGCTGAATGTCTGTGCTGTGCCAGTTCATTGAACCTTTCCTTGAGATCTGTGAGGTTGATGTTAGTAGACGAGTTTAACAGATCAGGAGATCAGCTACAAAACCAAATACTTTGCCAAGGTCTTCTGGTAGATATATGGAGAAAGCCATGCCCCTCCCCTACACCACATTGCCCTCAACTGACAGCCAGGCCTTGGCATAAACCAGGGCTGTTCACTTGAAAGGGGCCAGCTTTGGACTCCAGTCTGCTCCCAGCGTTGTTAAAGTGTGAATGTTTTCTACCAAGTGGCAGTGGCAGGTGGAGGATCGATGGCATAACACTGAAAGGCCCCCTTTCTCTCCCTAGAAAACCCTCCGGGACAAAGAGCTTGAGGGCCTGCAGGTGAAAATCCAGCGGCTGGAGAAGCTGTGCCGGGCGCTGCAGACAGAGCGCAACGATCTGAACAAGAGGGTACAGGACCTGAGTGCTGGTGGCCAGAGCCCCCTCACTGACAGCGGCCCTGAGCAAAGGCCAGAGGCTGCCACTGCCTCCAAAGAGCAGGGTGGCGAGGGGGTCCAAGCACCTAGCTCTACAGGGGCCACAGAAGCTCCCTGCTGCCCCGGAGCACCAAGCACAGAAGCGTCAGGCCAAACAGGGCCCCAGGAGCCCACCTCCACCACCGCCTAGGGAGCCTGGCACTAGGGGCATGCTGGGAAGGGAGCAAGCAGCCCAGCCAGGCCTGGCCCATGCAAGGCTCCCACTGCTAAGTAGTCCAGTGCTGAGGCCCAGGGTGCTCTGACCTGGCTGGCATATGACACTGCAGGTTGGATTTCGTGGGTCAGCTTCACGTACATATGACATGTGCAAGGCCTCATACATTTATATCTGTAAGTGTAAAATAGGCTTGCACTGGATGCAGAGCGGGTGTGTACAGATGAAGGCAGTGGCTCTTCTGTGAGCTGAAGAGTCGAAGCGGAGTCATCATCTGTAACCGCCTTCAGTGACCTGGCAGGACAGTGACTTGAACATTTCTCTGCCTGACATGAGGCTTAGACCCCTCCCCTCCCTGCCCTTCAGGGATCATGACAAGTGACACACCCAGGCCTGACTGCGTTTCTCTTGTTGGCAGGGCTTTGGCAGCTCTGGCTCTCCTAGCTCCTCTGGACACTTCTTTGCTTTTCTTAACCAGGAAAGGGGTCCCCAGACAGAGCCTTGGCAGGGCACTCAGAGCTGGTGATCAAACCACTTTCCTGCCTCAGACAAGGAACCTGAAGAATGTTCTGTGTAGGATGATGTGCTGGTAGGGAGCCCTTTCGGCACTGCTTCCCCTGCCCTGCGGTAGTGCCAGGACCAGGCCAGTGATGCTTCTCAGTAGCCTTATCATTCACAGGTGCCTCTCTAGCCTGCACAAATGATTGATGGGATCACCCAAAGGATTCTTTCGGAAGGTTTTTTGTTTTTGTTGCACGTGACAGTGTTTGTATGGAGGGTCTCCTGAGGAGGGAGGAGGAATACTCCAGAGGTGGTGCCTGGGTTCCTGGCTTCCAGTGCCTCACCCCCCTCTCCACCCCACCCAGCACTTTTGTCATGTGGTGCTTAGGTTCCTGTTTGATGAGATCAGATTGTGGGAGAAAGGAAAGGAGTTTGAATCCTATGGGTTTCAATCCTGGAAGGCCACCATCAATGCCATCACCACTGCCTCCATGTAGCAGTCGCTAGGCCCCAGGAGCAGCTGTTCCCGGTGGCTTTATGAGTCTGTTTCTGCTTCCTGCCCCCATCCCCACTGTGCAGTCCTTGAGATTTGCTCTGGTTCCATTGTCCAAGGAGTAAGCTGAGTGTCCTCGATATCCTACTTCTTCCTGTGTGGGGGCCCCAGCTCTTGTCTGACAACTGATGGATAAGAATGAGAATTGACTAACCCCCAGAAATCCACAAAGTGGCTGCAGATATTCCCATAATCCCCTCCCCTTACATGTTCCTCTATACTTAAAGTTCTGCTGGTTGCAAATTTGCCTAAGGTATTAGGCCACCTTAATACAGAGCAATTTTCTGGAACAACAGATGAGTCTTGGGTCAGGAAGCAGAGCTCCTGGGGACTGTCCCCTCTCCAGCGGGGCCTGGGCTTCTGTAGCTGAGGGAGCCACAGACCAAGGCGGATAAAATGGTTGAGCTGATGCTGTATTTTCTTAAAGCTAATTCATTATCATATAGGTTCTTTCATCTTACACAACTAGCCCATGCTTTCAGCCCTTAAATCCCTCTTAGAAAATAGGTTCATGAAGAGTATTAAGTACTCCTTGTTCTGGCTTTGACCAGAGATGGCAAGTGAAAGGTACACCATCTCTCTGCTCCATAGTAGGTACCACTAGTCTGTTCAGAGTTTTTCCTGCTCATTCTTGGTATTTCATTTCTTGAGGTTCCCTCGGCAGCCAGTGCTGAGACCTGTTTGTCATCCCTGGCTGAGATATTGCTCCTGTGGAGAAGTGTCTTCCCCTCTGAAATGGGTGTGTCTAGAATGGTCCCTGAACATGCCTCTTCCTGTTCCAGTAAGGCTCCCTCACTCATGCCGGGTTGAGGTACTCAAGAACTGCCCCATACAGGGTTTGCTGGGCTGTGGAAGCATTGGGAGGAGGCAGAAGCTTTTGCCCACCTCTTTAAAGATCAGGTAGACCTGCAATAGCCCACATGATTGCCTGCCTCACTTCACCTACCTCTTAAGGCCCATGGGGTTAGCGGGGAGGGAGCCCAGTGTGATGGGGTGGGAACTCAGCACAACAGCTCTCTGAAACCAAGTGGAGCTACAGGGAGCAAGGTGGCCTCAGCTGGGCTTCCGGATCAGAAATAATAGGCCCTGGGCAGGGTAGAACCATTGCTCTCAGCTCTGGGCATCCTGGTCAGGCTGTAGGTAGGGATCCCATTCCTCTAACTCCATTGACCAAATCATAATCACTACAGCTGTTCTGCTTGCTCCGCTTTCCAAAGTCAGCCCAGGTACCTGGGTGCTGCCAGCCAGGAGCCTGGGCCAGATGCGGGGGATGTGGCCTCTGAAGGCCAGTGCCTTCCTCGCTAGGGCAGGTCCCATGCACATGACCTCAGTTCTAGGACCAAGAGCTGTGTTGGTTTCTTGGATTGCTAGCTTTTCCTCCAGGGGACCACAGCAGGCGAGGCTCACAGCCCAGAGCCCTTGGCTCTGCTGACAGTAGTTGTGGTTCAATGCAGCTGAGAGCTTCATGTACACCAGATTCTAAGAGGTGTCAACAGCACTTTCTTGTTTGTTTTCCATGAGGTTTTTGGACCATGGGCTGAGCTCAGGCACTTTTTTCTGTAAGAGAATGTTATGTCTGTAAAGATGGTTACTTTCCCTCCTCTACCCCAACTGTGGTTGCCCTGGTGTCTAGGGGAGGGCCAAGGCCTGCTGAGCTGATTCTCCAGCTGCCCCAGCCCTCCCACCTTGCACAGCACAGAAGGTCACCCCAGGGACAGCCAGGTACCCACCTCCTGGGGGATGGGTGCTGCCATCTGTCTCTAACTGCTTCCCTTATGGCCCACCTTGGCCTCCCAGATTTGTTTGAAGCTGTGCTGACAGCTTTTTTCTTTTTTTTTTTTGTCTCATTTTGGTATTCACAACAGCCAGGGACTTGATTTTGATGTATTTTAAAACCCTATTAAATAAAGAGTCTGTTGCCTTATTGCTTCTGTCCTGACCTTTGTGGTCATTCGGGCTTGTGAATCCATCCAGCCATCGGTGATTTGTCTGGATCTTCTGCTAAGTCTGGCTGTGCCCTGATACCCTGCATCTTCCAGAGTGCCCTCCCTCCCTTCCAGCTCAGGACACAGACTCACTGGAGCTGCCCAAGTGGAGCCCTTCGCAAAGCTGACATGATACACATATGTGTGGGAGCACCGGAGATGATTCTCACAAAGTCAAAAATTGGCCCTACCCTTGGAGGGCTCACAGGCTGGTGAGGGGAAAAGGGATGTTCGAATGTGGAAGGGGTGGTTGTCCTATGGGACCAAAGAGGAGGAAGGCCCTGTCCCCTTCAGCAAGAGAATAGGGGTGGATACCTGGAAGGGCCTATGGCCCAAGGAGCAGGTAGAAGTTCGATAACCATTTAGTACAGAGGTGGGGGACCTTTTTTTGCTAAGGGTCATTTGCATATTTATAACATTTGCGTAATATAATTCACTTAATATACATTTGTGTTGCTATGAAAAAAGCTCTTAGATTTATTGAATTTTGAGTCCTGCCTATGATTGCCTTGGCAGGGCCATGCCAACTTATTTCATGGGCCTTATACAGCCTGCAGGCCAGACGTTCCCCACCCCTTGTTTAGTAACAGTGGTTCAATGCAGGTGCCCTGGAAGGGGTGGAAGAGATGATGCAGGGGCCAAATAAGTCACCAAGAGCCGGTGTGCCAGATTTGGGCTATATCCAGGGAGACCCACTGAAGGTCTTTAGGGAGGGCCCATAGGAATGCAGAATCAAGGGCAACAGAAAGCTAGGCACATGGTGAGGTCCAGATTAGACAAGTGGCATCACTACTATCTGGGCTGTCTGCCATGGGCAACATCTCTTGGCACCAGCCCACCAGGGACCTCCAGGTCCCTTTCCTTTGATTTTGTGTGTTCTTTGACCACAGTCTGCATATAGTTCTTAAGAATGAACTGGTTTCAGCCTGACTGGGTGGCTCCATTGGTTGCAGCATCATCCCCCTGCACCAAAGATTGTGGGTTCAGTCCCTGGTCGGGGTCAGGGTGCATACAGGAGGCAACTGATCAATGTTTCCCTTTTTTCTCTCTCTCAGTAAAAATCCTCCGGTGAGATTAAAAAAAAAAAAAAGAATGAACTGGTTCCTTATACACTCCTGCTCACCCACCCCAAGCTCCTATATGGGACACATGCTGGATGTCTCACCCAGCACCCTGTTCTCTCCGGGGCCTGGGCTGTTCATCACAAAGGACCATATATGAATGGCCAACCAATGACAGAAACCAAGTGCCCTTCCCTCCACATCTCCACAAGTAGATGTGTCCACACTGTGTAACAGTCCCCAGAGAGCCCCTGCCCCTTCCAGTCAGGGTTCTAATGGGTTGATATTTTTCTGTGCTGGCCACGTTGGTTCCAAAGATCCTTTGGAGGGGGGCAGGGGAGACCGCCTCAACTGGGAGCTCTGAGCAAAGCAGCTCTAAGTATTACCACCCTAGAGGTGCTCCCGGGCCCTCTGCCACTTTCCCACAGGAGCCTGGTGCCACTCCTGCAGTTCTGTAAGGGAGGAGGGGTCCTTCCAGCTGTCCTGTCTGCCTGTGCAGGCCCGTCTCAGATCCCTGCTCATCGAACAAGTCCTGACCTACTAGTAATGTCTCCCCTTCAGGAGCAGTCTGGGCAGTGAAAGCACCTGGGAAAGAGCCTTGCTGGGGAGCCTGCTGAAACAGCGCCTCGTCCCTCCCTAACTCAGCCGGAGGCCAGGCCCAGGGACGCTGCCCCAGCCCCTGGGGAGAGGAGGGGGGGGGCGGGGGGACAGCTGTGTGCACTGCCCAGGGCAGCTATTTGAGCCTGTAGGGCAGCCTGTCTCCTGTTGCATCAGATGCTTCTCTGAGGACCTGAGCTGGGAGCCTCTGCCAGGTCTTTAAATAGCTGCCCCACTGATCTCCTGGGGCAGCAGGGGGTGGGGAAGTGTGTCAGCCTCCAGGCCTGCAGTCAAACACCAGGTTTCCATTCACCGAAGCCCAGTTCCCAGGTCTCCTGGGCCTGGGGGTGGGCCTGTCCTGTCACTTCATCAGTGACTGAGTACAGCCCCCAGCGCTGTACCAGCGAGCAGTGTCTGGTGTTGTGGGAGGAGTGCCACTGCCCTCAAAAGACTATTGTTGACTGTTGGTAAAAGGAGGCGATGACGGGATGTTCCGCCAGGGCTGTGATGAGGGTTAAATGACCATAAAGTGCTTAAAGGGGTCCTGGACTCACTTGATGGATCATGTCTTCTCCCAGTTTCTTCCTGTTGCTGCTGCCCTGGTGCTTCGTCCATGCTTTTATATATGTCCATTCACATTCCCTCTCTTCCCTCTCTGCATTCTTCTTCCTGACAAAGCCACCACCATTTTGTGAGACTATAGTTTCTCTCCAAAACAGATGGGAAAGTGAAAGGATTTTTCGATTGCCATCACACAACATCGTAGCCACCTTGTTCAGGTGAGGAGGTAAAGTCTTGAGAGGAGCAGCATAATAAATGTGGAGACGCTCTCCCATCTTACCCCACCACATGCGATAAAGGTCACTTTCTCTTTAAATGCAAATTACCTCCTGCCGGCTCCGCTTCCACCCTTCCAGTTCCCTGTTCCCGGTAGGAGAGGGCGGAGGAACACACACGGAAGCATCACTCCAGACCCCAAACCTTCAGGTCTGTTGCCCCTGGGAGTGGGGTGGGGCAGAATGACACTCCCTTTGAGATCCTGGCTCCTGAGCTGAGCGATCCACTTGGCACAGGTTTTGGGGGTTGAGTGGGAAACAGATCCCAGGCTGTGCCCAGCGGTTCCTGGGGAGCAGAGGCGCCCACTCCAATTCTTCTATCAAGTCCCTAATTGGGTCAAGCTGCCGCAGGTCTCCCCTCTGCCACACCCCCTAATGCCAACCAGCCATATGCCGATTTAAATGCCCCCAGCACCACCACCATCCCAGAGTGCAGATCAGGCTTGGTGGTGGCAGCCTGGAAGGAGCAGCTCGGGGAAAACCCCCAGAAAGGGCCCCCAGACCTCCCCGGGGAGGACCTCAACAGACCTGGGCTTGCGGGCCAGCTCCGCCCGGAGGCCCAGCAGCCAGTCACAGGCCAGCCATTGTTGGGGCCAAGGCAGCCAGCTGCTGCCCACCACCCACCCCAGCGAAGCCAAGCAGGGACTTTCTGAGTGGGGAGGGTGAAGCAGCTGGAAGCATGTCCCAGGGAACTTCTGAGAGTTGCCTGGTGTTTGAGTTTGGGAGTAGATGGAGGAGAGGGTGCAAGCATCTAAATGGGGGAAAACCCCACAGAGCCCTGCCCTGCATGCCACCGTTTCTCCCGCCATTATCCATCCTCTGGTGGTTAGTGTGTGGCACACCCACACCTGGGTCACCTCCCATGCAGATGCTCCCAGCTTCTGCCTAAGCAGTTGACATACAGAACATGGCCTGGCTAAGACACCCCTAATCCTTTGGAGCTCCTGCCAGCTCACCTCCGCTGCCTCTCCCTCCCTCCACATTTCCTCTGCCAGCTCCACGCCCTCAGCTACGGGGCAGGGAACTCCAGCAGCCTCTGGAGAATCCTACCTGATGCAGCCCTTTCAGGCAGGGCTGGAGGACAGGTGGGGACCTGAGTGGGCTCAGAAGATCCTTCAAATACAGACCCATGACCCCAACAGTAGGCGCTGGCATTGGGCCCGGCCCATACTGGACAGATGAGGGGACGGATGTGAAGGGATGGTTGGAAAGCCCCAGGGCCTTCCTTTGCAGCTCTCGGGGCTTGGCAGGTGAAGGGATGACTTTGCTTCTCAGATCTCAGTGGGGCTGCCTCCCACCCAGGGCCTGAGGCCCAGCCAGCATCAATGGAGGACAAGAAGAAGAAAAGGAGTCCTAAACCCTGCCTGGCCCAGCCGGCTGCAGCCCCAGGAACACTCCGCAGGGTCCCTGTGCCCACCAGCCACAGTGGCTCCTTGGCCCTGGGCCTCCCTCATCTGCCGTCCCCCAAACAGAGGGCCAAGTTCAAGAGGTGGGTACAGAAGGAAAGGGCAAGAAGGGAGGGAGCCTAACTCTAAGCTGAGCACTATGGTCAGGAAGGTAAAGGGGCCTTAGCCTTTAGTACTGAGCAATAATTGATGCTTTCCCTGGGGTTGCCCCTGAGAACCCAGTGCTCAGGCCCAGCGTCTATCCTCAAGTGTGTGGGGAAAGGCTGGGTGGGTCACACAGTGTGATGACTGAACCCCTCAGAGCAGGGAGTGAGCAGCACTGCCTGCCAGGAAGTGAGAGTCAAGGCTGGGGGGACACTGGACAGGGAGAATGTTCTAAGGGGCTTGCTTGGCATAAGAAAGAAGAAAAATACTGCCTGGAAAGTTCCAGGAACCACAGGTGGTTTGGTGGCCCTGGAGTGTCATAGGTAGGAAATGGTGAGGAGCTACTCAGGTATACAATTAGAATTATTTGCCTAATTTTTAAATTAAATTTATTGGGGTGGCATTGTTTAATAAGATCATATAGGTTTCAAGTGTACATTTCTCTGATACATGATCTGTATATTGCATTGTGTGCCCACCACCCAGTCATATCACCTTCCGACACCATATATTTGGCTCCTTTCCCCTTTACTAACCCATCCTTCTCTCTGTAACCACCATACTGTTGTGTGTGTCTGTGAGTTTCAGTCTTATATCCCACATATGAGTGAAATCATATGGTTCTTAGCTTTCTCTGATTGACTTATTTCACATAGCATAACATTCTCAAGGTCCATTCAGGGCTTAATATTTTTTAATGATCTGCATCCTACCCTATAATGTGTCCCTGTGTGTTCTTTCTCCAACTGTTATGTTTCCCTATGGCTTTGACATCCCCTGCCTTAGGGGCATGTTTACGGACAGCCACAGTGGGTATAGCTGAAGCTCTGGACTGGGGAAGGAATAAGAAGAAATGCAATTGGAGAATGGGATTGCAGATGGGGACCAGGCTGAGAAGGTCGTTAGGTGTCATTCTAAGGGCAATGGAAAATTCAAAACAGTTTTTAAAGGCCCTGGCCGGGTAGCTCAGTTGGTTAGAGCATCTTCCTGATACACCAAGGTTGCAGTTCGATCCTGGTCAGGGGACATACAAGAATCAACCAATGAATGCATAAATAAGTAGAACAACAGAATCAATGTGTTTCTCTCTCTCTCTCAAAATCAATCATAGTTTTTAAATAGAAGAGTGTCAGAAAGATATTATGGGGAGAGGTAAGACAGCTCTCATGGCAATAAGGGAGTAACTGTCCCCAAATTCACCGAGAACCAGTGAGGACAAGTGATTCACTCAGGGTCACAGGAGGAATGAGTGGGGGCTCAGACAGGAACCCAGGAGCCTCCTTCCAGGCATGGCTCTGACTTTATCATTGTTAGGAAAAAAACCCCACTTATTTTGACTTCTTACCTTCATCCCTCCTCACCCTCCCTTCCTATTATCAGTCCTGGTACCCAGCGCAGGGCCAGAAGCACAAACATCCATTTATGTTGATGAGTGGATAGGAAGATGAATTAGTGTACAGACAGATGGCCCAAAAGACCTGGGGGTGCCTGGCTGCCTCTGCCCTGTGACCTTGGTCATGTCCACTCCACCCAGGGTAGGCAAGGAGAAATGCCGCCCGGTGCTGGCCGGAGGTGGGGGTGGCTCTGCAGGCACCCCCCTGCAGCACTCGTTCCTGACTGAGGTGACCGATGTTTATGAGATGGAGGGAGGACTGTTGAACCTGCTCAATGATTTCCACTCAGGCCGGCTACAGGCCTTCGGTGAGTCCTGGGAGTTGGGTTTAGAGGGTATCTGTGTGTGGGGTGTGTGTGTGTGTGTGTGTGAGGGGGTGGGGGGCACGGCTAGAGGGCCTGGTCTCTGGTGAGTGGCTGGGGCCAAGGTCCCAAAGTTGCTCCCAGGGCTCAGACAGGTGCTGTCCAGGGAAGGAATGCTCCTTCGAGCAGTTGGAGCACGTGCGGGAGATGCAGGAGAAGCTGGCCCGGCTGCACTTCAGCCTGGATGTGTGTGGGGAGGAGGAGGAAGAGGAGGAAGAAGAGGACGGGGTCACTGAGGGGCTGCCTGAAGAGCAGAAGAAGACCACGGCTGACCGCAACCTGGACCAGCTGCTCAGCAATGTGGGTCCGGGCTGGGTGCTTTGACTCCTGGGGCATAAGGGAGTGGGGGAGGTACTGCTCTTAAGGCCATTATTGACCCCCGGGTGAAAAGCTGGGGGTGCATAAAGCTAAGAGCTCTGAGTCTCTCAAGCCCACGAGAAAATGGCACTCAGAACATCTGGGGTTTGGCCTGGTGCCTCTTCTGACAGGAATGTCTCTTTCTCTCCACAGCTGGAAGATCTTAGTAATTCCATGTATCCTTTCCCGGACCTGTGTATGTGTATGGGCTTCCCAGAGATGGTATCACTTTCCTCTTCCCTCCCACCCTCCAGGAGTGTTTACTATAACATCATCGCCACAGTCTGATGTCCTACTAAGTCAGAGTTAGCCACAGACTGCCCCCACCCGGGAAAAGGAGTGCAGGAAGAATTTCCCAAATATTAGGAAAAAGTGGTTGCAGGGAGTATGTTTTACCTACTTACCCAAAATCTTTGCAAGCACTTTAGCTGACACCAATCCATGGCAAAGCTTGTCTAATGTCTTCCTAATCTTTCAGCACGCAATTATTTTCAGTGATTTAGATGATCTCCCTACCTAGTCCTGGTCAGAAATAGTGCGGGTGCAGACACCTGTAGGATCTACTAGATCAAAAGAGAATGGGCTAAGCCACCTAGCAAGAAGGGCCAATGAAGACTGCAACCTCAGCCCTGGCTGGTCTGGCTCAGTGGGTAAAGCTAAGGCCTGTGGACTGAAGGGTCCCAGGTTTGATCCTGATCAGGGGCACATGCCCAGGTTGCAGGCTCTATCCCCAGTGGGGGCCATACAGGAGGGATGGATCAATGATTCCCATCATTGATGTTTCTATCTCTCTCTCCCTCTCTTTTCCTCTCTGAAATGAATAAAAATATATTTTTTAAAAAAGACTGCAACCTCAGACCACCCAGAGTCCCTTGCACAGCCCCTTTCGCAGTTGGAGAGCCAGGCTGTGCAGGATGGGAAGATGGGGCTGGAAAGACCGGGTCTGCAGTGTCCAGTCCTTGACTGACACAGACAGAAGCTGCACCTGGCCGAGAACGCGGAGCCTGAGGAGCAGGCAGCGGTGTAGGTGTCGGACCGACGCCCGGACTGCGCCGCTCATTCCCTTCAAACTGTGACTTTTTACAGACTCGACTGCGTATTCTGTGGCCCCCCAGGTGCTATGGGGAGGGGGGCATTACATGGAATTAAACCAGAATGAACGAACGCGGCTCCGTGTCCTCCCTCTCTCATCGCGTCTTTCTCGGGTAGAGGCCCGGGCCGGGCAGATACATCCCCGCGCAACCCTCTTCCGGTTCGGCAGGTCCGGCTCCTGGAGGCCCCGGAGGGCGCGGAGGCTCGGACTCACCCCGCCCAGGCCGGAGGGGAGGTTGTCCTGGAGACGGCGGGGCGGGCCTGGCTCGCCAGCCCTGGGCGCGGACTAGTGACGCACGAGGCCGGCGCCGGCAGCCGCGCGGGCAGTTGGCACCCAGATGGAGTGGGAGCAGTTGGTTCGGAAGGTGGTGGTGCTGCAGGTACCGGGCGGTCGGGTGCACATGATGACCCCCATGGACCTCGGAGATACCGCCCTGAGGAAGGCTGGGACCCAGGGGCCCCCACGCACTCCCAGCACACGCTCTTGGGGGACCATGGAAACGGGGATCCAGCCCGGAGCCCCAGCGCACAGCGTCACCTCTCCTTTGCCCGTGGCCACGGGGTGACCTCCCCAGGAGAATCCCAGAGGATGCCTCCACCTTAGCAGTGATGAGGCTTTCTTTCCCCACCAGGCCTGCGTCCGGGGTTTCCTGGTCCGACGCCAGTTCCAGAGTCTCCGAGCAGAGTATGAGGCTATTGTACGGGAGATCGAGGGTGATCTGGGCACCCTGCGGTGGACTGAAGGCTGGATACCCAGGCCCCAGTTCCTCCCACAGGTAGTGCACACCCCAGAAGGAGAAGGGACCTGGGCAGGGGATTCAAAGGAATGGTGGACTCCACCCTTCCTGCTGACAAGCTTTTCTCAATGGAGAAGGCAGCAGCAGGCTTGCTTCCCCACACCCCAATCCTGAATCTCCCCCCACTTGTAAGCCGAACGGCACCCAGATACTTAGAGGTTTAGCCCTGGGGCACTCATACCTCTCCGATTTCTCAGAAGGCAAAATCCCATCGGAACTGGAAAGCTGGAGAGAGGGTACCACAGTCAGAGCAGGAACTATGGAGTTGCTTCCCATGTAAGGAGCCTGAGAGGGAGATGCTGCTGAAGAAGTCCGGAGAGAGCTCAGCAAACTCAGAAAGTCTTCACCGCAGAGATGACAGCTCCTGGCTTCGGGATCAGCAGAGCAGGAAAACCAGGAAACCCAGCCAAGAGGAGACTGAAGCTGTGCCAAGGATGGAGAACCCAGGTACCTCTCTGCCTAGATCAGGGCAAGCCCCTGACCCTCTGTGGGCCTCGACTTTCCCACCTAAAAAGTGAAAGGCTTTTTTTAAACTATATTTTGTATTGATTTCAGAGAGGAAGGGAGAGGGAGAGAGAGATAGGAGCATCAATGATGAGAGAGAGAATCACTGATTGGCTGCCTCCTGCACGCCCCCACTGGGGACTGAGTCCACAACCCGGGCATGTGCCCTTGACCGGAATCGAACCCAGGACCCTTCAGTCTGCAGGCCGATACTCTATCCACTGAGCCAAACCGGCTAGGGCGTGAAAGGCTTTTTCTAGATAAGTTGCACCCCATCTCCTTCCTTTCGCCTAGTTGAGGGCAACTCGTGGGTGGGCAGGAGGAGGGTGCTAGGGTCTAATGCTAGGTCACTGCCCAGGATTTACACCTTAAGGCTTTCTCCCATTCCTCCCTCCTTCAAGAAGCTGCAGGTCCAGGACTGCCCCACAGTCCAACAGAGCTCCAGGAGCTCCAGTACCAGCGCAGCCACTTGGCCATGGAGCTGCTGTGGATACAGCAGGCCATCAACAGCCGTAAGGAGGTAGGCACTAACTTGGAACCCTTTGTGACATGTAGAGACAAGGGTGGCAGTGAGGGAAAGGCCTCCTGCCATGCCCTTGCAGGCCTGCCTGGTACAGTATTTGTTCTCTTCCCAACAGTACCTAGTTCTCAAACAAACACTGGGATCCCCAGAGGCAAGGTTAGACCACGGGGGACAGACCTGTGAAAGAGCTGGGTCACAACCAGGCCCCCGACTGGAAGACCAGTACTACAGAGACAGGACAGCTGGAGAGCAAGACCATGCCGATGACTCTTGCTGGAGGCTCAGATCACAACCTCACAAATCCCCAGAAAGGCTGGCCACTACAGATGAAACCACTGCTGGGGCCAAGTACAGGGACCCAAACCGCAGGAGGGCTGGACCACAGCTACCCACACCATCAGATAAGCAGGCCATAGAGAACAGGCTCACCAAAGAGCCACATCCTGGGGAACAGACCTTTGGAGGCACCTGCCTACAGCTGACAGAACCGGAGGACCAGACACCCACAGGCCTCAAACCTAAGGGCCCCTGTTCTGGAAAGGCCAGAACACAGCTGCCCAGACTCCGTGTGGACCCAAATATTGAAGATAAGTCTCCCAGAAGGTCAGACCACAAAGAGCCTAATTGCCAAAGAGCTAGGCCACGAGAGCTGGGCCTCTCAGAGGACCGTGTCATCTGGGGTGGGACTTTGGCAGAACATGGTACCCTGGATCTCTGGAAGACCAAACCGCCCAGGCCCAGACCCCCAGTAATAAAAGCTCCAGAGGTAGAGCTTCCAATGAGCCTAGCCCTGAAGGATGGAAAAACCAGAGGAATGGACCATGGAGATCAAGGCCACTTGAGAAACTGTCTTCTACAGGGTAGATAGCATAGGAGAGAACCACTGGAGGGACAGGCTGTGGGAAACAGGACCCGCAGGCTAGACGCTGGGGGAGCCAGGGCTGATATGAAAGGGCAAGGAGACAGGTCCCCGGTACCAGTTCTACCTCCTGCCCCTGGCTCTTGGTGGCCAGTGGGGCCAAGAGAAGCTGGAGCAAGGAGTTGGCACCAGTACAGGGAGAGGAGGGAGAAGGACACCCTTTCATCCTTTATCTGGGCTCAATCCAAATTTCAGGACAGGGGAGTTACCTGGGTAAATAAAAGGGGAGACCTGATGGAAAATAAAGGTTTTCCTTGGATTCTGAGCCTCATTGCATTCATTTGCTGCCTGTGGTCAGAACTGGCTGGAAGCAGACTAGCCATCCTTGGGAAATAATCCCCAAAGCTGATCCTCCCTGTAAGGTGACAGGGGGATTCTGAGAAGCCCTCCCTCGGCCCCGTATTGGGCCATCTATTTCAGTGTGATCTCTGCCACTGCCTCTCACCGAGCCCCAGCATCTTCCTGTATATAGTGATTACACCCTCTCTGCTCTGGTGAGGCCCCTGCAAGGGCAGATTGAATGAGACCCTGAATGTCGATAGATGTTCCTGCCGAGGCTCTCCCTGCATTCCTGAGTGAGAGGGCAGGCCTCCCCCTCTGACTGGCACTGCTCCCAGGCCTGCCTTGGTTGCCTGGCAACAGCTCTGCGTCTCTAGCTGAGAGCACACTATGGCAGCCAAGAGGGTAGTGGTGTACCGGAACGGGGACCCTTTCTTCCCAGGCCGCCAGCTGGTGGTCGCTCAACGCCGCGTCCCCACCCTGGAGGCCTTCCTCAGCGAGGTGACATCAGCTGTGCAGGCCTCACTGGCCGTGCGCGCCCTATACACTCCTTGTCACGGCCACCCTGTCACTGACCTGGCCGACCTGCAGAACGGAGGGCAGTATGTGGCTGCTGGCTTCGAACGATTCTGCAAGCTCCGGTGAGTAGCTGGGGCTGGTCAGAGTGTAGGGAGGGAGGTAACAGCAATAGCACATGTTCAGAACGTACTAGGTGTGTGCAGACACTTCAGACGTTTAAATGCAGCAACCCTATGAAGGGGTGGTCTCGTCCCCATTCTTTAGAAAGGGGACATCAAGACAATGAAGTTAAGTAACAAATAGTGGAGCCACAGTCCAAGCTGAAGTCTGACACTGATGTTTGTCCGTCACAGGACCAGCCTGTGAGAAGGAAAACTTTCTCCTGCAGGCTGAGCCCCTTTTATCAAAGGCTCTTCCTCCGAATGAGAAAATTTCTGAGATACAGTAGGATGCTTAATGAACTAGTTTCTCTCAACCTTTCATCTTACGGTTTGTGTCAACCTGACTCAGGACACTAAGGCAGGTTCAAGTGCCAGCGTCTGTTTCTGGACTGAAATGACAGACTGTTCCAATGGGAAGGGATGGCTGGTGAGCTGGGCCCCAGCCCCCAGCTCTGGCATCTACAAGGCTTCCCAAGATGACCTGTGACCTATCTGTCCTTTCAGCTACTTGCCCCCTGGAGGGAAGGATCTAGGTGGGAAAAGCAGCAGACTACCAGTAAGTCTTCCCACCCCTCCTGGGATTGCCTCCAATTTCATCTGGGAAGCCAGGGGCCTTGGCAAGGGCAGGACCTGCCAGTCTCCTGGCAGCAGTCTCCATGCCTACTCTGGAACAGCTACTATGCTTCCTGGGTGTGAGACTTCAAGACACTATCTCTTGCTCCCTTCCCAGCCTTTCACTTTATCTCCAGGCTGTGGTCCCCAAAGGAAAGGGAGCTGTAAAACACATGGGCAGGGGGTGATGAGAACGTGACTTAGGAAGTTAGAAGAACCCTTTGCTGAAGATATGACCAGTACCATCCCTCCTTGCCGCATCTGCCCCAATCAGGTTCCTTTCCCTCACCCTACCTGCCTTGGACTGGCCCACCCTAACCAAAGGCCTCAACTCTCACCTGACTTGGGTTTTAGTGTTGTCCTGTGACTCAGCACCCAGGTGACGGGGCCCTTGGATGGAGGCTGCCTGCAGGTGCCCCCTGCTATATCCAGTAAGTGCTCGTGTCCGGAGCAAGGGCATCCATTTCTGTTGCAGTGAGACCGAGAAAATGTGAGTGGGTTTATCCCAGCAGCCCATGGTCCCTGGTGGGAACATAAAAAGTCCAACATGCTTGATGGGTGAAAATGGACCAATGCACTGGCTGGTTCTTGAACCATCTTCTGACCCCTGTGCCACCCTTTTTCCTTTCACACATAGGAAGTTCTGGGGACCCTCCCCCTTACCAGGCTGCTCTTTGTCCCAGTGTGTTCAGGAATGGGGACCTGTTAAGTCCCCCATTTGGGCTGAAGCTGTCCCAGGCTGCCAGTGAGGACTGGGACACGGTGCTGAAGCTCCTGACGGAGAAGGCCAAGTTACAGAGTGGGGCTGTGTGCAAGTGAGTACGGGGACTGGAGAAGCCCAAAAGTCTCCGAAGGGAGCCTCCTTACTGGTTTCGACTGTCCTTGAGGATGAAAAGGCAAAAGGAAAGCACATTTCCCTCAATGGGATTTCTTTCTGTGCCACAGGCAGAGGCCCTTCCAGCCTAGCTCTTGGAGCCAGGGAGAGCCTAGGTGACTGGCCCTGGTGCCCACAGGACCAGTAGCCAAAGGATACCCTGGAATAGCTGTACCCACCCCCTCATAATCTGCCAAATATGAAGAGGCATCTTGTCCTCCGCTCACCTCTCTCCCCCAGACTCTGCACCCTGGAGGGCCTCCCGTTGTCAGCAAGGGAGGCTCTGGTGAGCGGCCGTTACTATGTGGCTGTTGGAGAAGATGAATTCAAGGCCCTCCCCTACCTGGAGCTGCTGGTGCCTAACCCCTCACTGCCCAGGGGCTGCTGGTATGTATGTGTGAGGGGGCGCGGAGGGTGGGGTGGTAGCTGGTTAGAGCGAGGAAGCCACCCTGACCCCATGTCCTGTTCTGCCTACTACAAGCCTTTCCTTTTTCATTGCAGGCATCCTCGAGACCCAAAGTCTAGGCCCCACAAGCAGGGGGTAGGTGACGTGTGAGGCCAAAGGGAGCGAGGGGAGGAAGGAGAGTGACTGGCTGACCCCCCCTGCAGCTCAGGCTCTGCCCTTACCTCACTGCATCCTCTCAGTAATCGTGTGAAAGAGAGATTATTATTCCCATTTCCCAGAGGAGAGACTGAAGTTCAAAGGAGTGAAGTAATTTGTTCAGGGTGACACAGTAATTGAGTGGTAGGGGCCAGACCAGACCCTGATCGGAAGAAAGTCAGCTCATCTAGGCTCTATGAGGAACTTCAGGACTCTGACTTCCCGGACCTAATGCCTGCTCGCCAGGTTCAGTGCTGACAGAGAGAAGTGGTATATCTGGCGCAGCAGAGTCTACAGGAGCTTATCTCCCGTGAGATGAGCCACTGAGCATCCAACGGGGGCTAGGGAGACTCGGCCTGGTTTCGCTGGCCTTCTTTCTTTTTTATATATATATACATATATTTTTATTGATTTGAGAGAAGGGAGAGGGAGAGAGAGAGAGAGAGAGAGAGAGAGAGAGAGAGAGAGAGAGAAACATCAATGATGAGAGAGAATCATTGATCGGCTGCCTCCTGCACACCCCGCACTGGGGATCGAGCTCACAACCCAGGCATGTTCCCTGACCAGGAATCAAACCCAGGCCTCTTCAGTCCACAGGCCGACGCTCTATCCACTGAGCCAAACCAGCTGGGGCTCCCTGGGCTTCTTGAGTGCCAGGCACCAGCTACTCTGTTCTTGGATAAGGCAGCCTGATGGGAAGAGGGAGCAGGGAGGGAGGATGCAGGCCATGAAGATGGACAGCATCTCCTCTCAAGCTACCACAGGCACCAGGGCATTCAAGCCTGGGCTGGGAGTAGAGAAGGTAAGAACAACCAGTGCCTGTGGCCCACACGTGTTCCCTCTACAGGCCCATGGCCACAGGACACACACAACCCAACCCTCTCCAAAGAAACCAAGCCAAATTGAGCCATCTGCTTTCTACGCCAGACCCCCACAGGCTACTCAGCCAAGAAGCCTGCTCCCCGCGCTCTCATTCCCATCAGGTGAGGGGCCCCTGGACCGAGACTCTTCTCAGCCACCTTCTCACTGGAACAGGGGAGGTCCCTGCTGCCGTGGGGATGGTCCATGGGGGCAGAACGCCCAGGTACAGAGCTAGCCCTGACCTCGGCCGAGCTGTCTCCCACGTGCATATCCAATCCCTTTGTCTGTCTGTCTGTCTCTATTAAGCCTCACCTGAGGATTTGTTTGTTTTGTTTTTGTTTTTTAATTGATTTGAGAGAGGAAAGGAGAGGGCGAGAGATACATCAATGATGAGAGAGAATCACTGGTGGGCTGCCTCCCGCGTGCCCCACAATGGGGATGGAGCCCACAACCCAGGCATGTGCCCTGACTGGGAATCAAACCGCGACCTCCTGGTTCAAAGGTCGATGCTCAACCACTGAGGCATGGCAGCTGGGCTGAGGATTTGTTTTTTATTAATGTTTAGAGAGCAGAAGGGAAAGAGAGAGAAATAAACATTGATATGAGAGAGAAACATCGATTGGTTGCCTCCCATCCCCAACCAGAGATGGAACCCATAACCTAAATATGTGCCCTGACCAGGACTCAAACCCACAGCCTTTTGGTGAACGGATGATGCTCCAACCAATCAAGCTACCCAGCCAGGGCCAGTCCCTTGTCTGTTTACGAGGACTTGGCATATGGAAAGAAGTACATGGAAACTCAAAGAAATGAGTCTTCAGGGGTGGGATTTGGGAAGGACGGGGGGTGGGGGCCAAAGTCCTGCTTCTGAAGTACCCTGCCATCCTCGGAGGTAATGAGGAGCAAGGCTCAGGGGAGGGGAAGGGCTGGTAGAGAAGATCAAGGGAAAGAATGTTCAGGGCTCAGCCTGAGCATCAGCCAATGTTGTCCCCTCATCAGGAGTGTATGGGGCTCCCCACCCAAGGAAGGAAACAGAAGGGGCCCAGGAAGTAGCAGATGATACAGACACCTGGACAGAGGAGCCCTTGGATCAGGTGGGCTGGGGCTGAAAGCAGTGTGCTGGGACAGGAGGGGTTCTGAGCTGGATGGAGACTGTCAGCCCTGAGTCCCAGGATCAGTTCTTCCCCCTGTGACTCTGAGCAGATGTCCTAACCTCTCAGAGCCCACTTCCTACCTTGTTAAATGAGAGGCAAATCCTAATTCCTAAAGTCTCTTCCTTTCCTGGGATTGGGACACTCGGCTGAGGGCTGGACACTGGACGTGGGATGCTAATGGTCCACTCTGTATGGCTTTCCTCCTCCTCCAGAGGACAGCACAGATAGTGGACGAGGCCCTGCCCCTGGAAAGCCAGCCTGGAGCTGGGGCAGCTATCTCCACCTCAGACCCTGCTCCTCCATCTTGAGAGCCACAGCCCCAGCCAGGAACCGGGACCACCACTCTGCAGCCACACTTTATCCTCAGCCCCAGCAGCCTGTTCTAGAGGAGCTAGTGCCTCCCCTGGGCTTGTAGAATATGCTTCAGCCCCCTCAGCCCCTACCCAGTCTTCTGCTTCTAAGCTCACAGCCCCGTCTTCCTTTGCTTGCTGAGCAGAGTATCCCTGGCCACAGAGGTCATTTCCTCTGGGGTTCTCTGGCCAGAGAAAGGGGTAGCCAACTGAGCTTGGGAGAGACCACAAACTTGGGAGTGGGTCTGTCACAATAAAAGAATACTAACCTCGTCTGTTTACTATAGATTTATTACGGTCTACTACTCGCCAGGCATTACGCCAAATGCTGGTTAGGCAGTGCTGGGGCTCACAGGTGTCTTATCTATTTGAGAGGGGCAGACATGCAAGGCTAACAGACAGCTTATCTCCCCTACATCTGCCATTCTGAGGCACCTCCCTCCCCTCAGTTCCCCTGCTGGTAGCCAAGGCGTTCTGAGTCCTGGAGGCCTCCTGCTTGCATTTCTGGCTTAAAGACTAAAGCTGGCCCTTGCAGTGCAGCTGGGGCTCTGAAGTCCATTGACCCTGCTCTGTGAGAGTCAGAACAGACCATAGTGACAGCTGCCAGGCTGGGGGACTCATGTGACAGCAGGAAGAGAGCTGCTGGGGCCCAAAGGTTGCTGAGGTTGAGTGTGAAGTTTCTTGTGCTAAATCCTAGCCGTTGAACAGCTCTTGAATGTTACAAAACCCTTTCACTCTTGTTCTCTTATTGTGATCCTCGAGGTAGTAATTATCCCCATAAGAGATGAGGAAGCTGAGGCTAAGATGGAAGTGCTAGGTCCATCGCCTGCACCTCATGGCCCAAGGGGCTTCCTGGAGAGAGCAGAGCTGGAGGGTGGCGTTGGCCCACTCAAAGGGCAGACGGTTGTCCCTGGGTCTTGCTCACTGAGCTTGTGATGCAGAGTGTAATTCCTGCCGTGGTGAGCACCATGCCTGCAAATGTTCCTGGGATAATGGATAGAAATCGAGGGGCTCTAAGCCCAGCCATGCCATAGGAGCTGGTGCAAGGCTGGGGGAAGGTCCTTTCCTCACCCGCCCATGGGAGATGGCCTGGAAAAGAACTGACACAGGGGTGTCAAGGCCCAAGTAGCTGCTTCCCACACTTACAGTGGCTTGACTTACGTTTTCCGCCAATATCTTCTCCCAGGACCTTTCCAACAATCAGTGTGAAGACGATGGACAGGGAGTTACTGATGGGCACAGCTAGAGTTAGATCTGAATGATCAAATTAAAAAAGAAATCACTGAGATGCAAAAAAAAAAAATGTCTTTCTAAGCACAAAGCACTCTCATTTTATCATCAAGACAGGCTTTTTTTTTTTTTTTTTAATTGATTTTTAGAGGGAGAGGAAGAGGTAGATGAAACACTGGCCACCTCCTGCACACCCCCTTACTGGATATTGAGTCCACAACCCAGGCATGTGCCCTGACCAGGAATCAAACCAGTGCACAGGATGATGCCCAACCAACTACCAACTGAGCCACACCCGTCAGGGCTAGACAGCTTTTATTAAAAACGTATCTCAAGACTCCGTATCTCAGATGAAGTCACAGTAAAGCTCAGGATTCAAACCCAGGTCTCCTGATTCCAAATTTGTTCTCTCAGGATTCCAGCATGAAGACCTGAGCTACAAGGTATGGGACCACCCTGGTTTGCTGATAAGTATGAGATCTCTGCACTCAAAGAGAGCTCCTGAGACCTCAAGGACATCGGGCTAGACAGACACCCAAAACTCAAAGGATGCAGCAGAATGACTGCAATAACACCTACCAAACATTTATTCAGCACATGTTATGTGCTAGGTGCATTGTGTATATATCTCAATCTTCAAAACAACACTGCAAGAAGAGCATTATCATGTCTTTGCATAGATAAAGGAAACAAGGCTCAAGAAGGTCACATAGCCCTGGCCAGTTTGGCTCAGTGGATAGAGTGTCAGCCTGCAAACTGAAGAGTCACAGGTTCGATTCTGGTCAAGGGCACATGCCTGGGTTGCAGGCTCAATCCCTCACAGGGGGCATGCAGAAGGCAGCCAATCAATGATTGTCTCTCATCATTGATGTTTCTATCTCTCCATCTCTCTCCCTCTCCCTCTCTGAAATCAATAAAGACATATTTTTTTTTTTTAAAAAAAAGGTCATATAAATTGAGGCACATTGAGGATTTAAACCAAGGTCTGCCTAACTCCAAAGCTGTCCCTTACTAAACTAATGGATATGAACAACCCAAAACAGCAGGTGAAGCACATTTTGTTTCTGTTTCAGCTCTGGCTCAGGCCTTATGGAGTTAAGGAAGGGAAAAAGACAGGGTTGGACTTTACGTAGGGGTCACCAGAGCTCAGGATCCCTTCCTTAGTTTTGAAGTTCCAAGGAACTGACTCCCGATAAACAAACTGGAAAAAGACTAATGGAGTTAATAACACTGTTAACTTAAAATGTTATTGCCGAAGCCGGTTTGGCTCAGTGGATAGAGCGTCGGCTTGCGGACTGAAGGGTCCCGGGTTCGATTCCGGTCAGGGGCATGTGCCTGGGTTGCGGGCACATCCCCAGTAGGAGGTGTGCAGGAGGCAGCTGATCGATGTTTCTCTCTCATCGATGTTTCTGGCTCTCTATCTCTCTCCCTTCCTCTCTGTAAAAAATCAATAAAATATATTTTAAAAAAAAATGTTATTAACTTAGCCGGGACCGGTTTGGCTCAGTGGATGGAGCATCGGCCTGCGGACTGAGGGGTCCCGGGTTCGATTCCGGTCGGGGGCGTGTGCCTTGGTTGCGGGCATATCCCCGGTGGGGGATGTGCGGGAGGCAGCTGATCAATGTTTCTCTCTCATCGATGTTTCTGGCTCTCTGTCTCTCTCCCTTCCTCTCTGTGAAAGGTCAGTGGAATATATTTAAAAAAAAAATTTTTTTTAAATGTTATTAACTTAAATTTTGTACACTTAAAATTTGCTAAGACGGTAAATCTCATGTTAAGTGTTGTCACACACTACCAAAACAAAACACTAATGGATAAATCAGAAGCTGAGTTACTTGTTGACAACAAGATTCACAACTGCCAGGCAGACTGGGATGCTCATGTGGGCTCCTTAGCACATTCTTCCCCAGGTAGAGGAGGAAAGAACTGTCTTGCTCCTCATCCCCTCCAAGGCCCCACTACAGCATTATCCATCCAAGAAACTGGCACAACTCCTACCTACTCAGAGCTGCTTCCTTTGGTTGACACACCTTCCACTGGATGCCATGCCTGCTAAGGACTGGTCTGCAACAGTAGATGGGAGAGGGAAGCAACCTGGCCAGTGGAGCAGCAAGGGCACTGGAGTGAGGCAGACATTGGTTTCCCTATGTAATCTAGGTTAAGTCACACAGACACGCTGAGCCTGTTCCCCACATGTAAAACAGTGAAAGCAAGAGAACATCTTACAACAGATGTTATCTTGTAAGATGAAATATGATAATGCATGTATAGTCCCTGGATAAAGTAGATGCTTAATAGTGATCGCTATTCTGATCTTTAGAATGGGCGGATGTTAAAGGATAGAGGTAGAGTAGATGATGAGAATCAAATCCTAAAGCTGCAATTTGCTCAAAATTTGGTAAATGGCTACGTGCCATCTGCTGGCCAAAGGGTTTAGCATTCTTGGGCCCCGGGGAGTGCCAGAGGCATTCAAACTTTCTTTTATTTTTATTTTTTTTAAATATATTTTATTGGTTTTTTACAGAGAGGAAGGGAGAGGGATAGAGAGTTAGAAACATCGATGAGAGAGAAACATCGATCAGCTGCCTCCTGCACACCCCCTGTTGGGGATGTGCCCGCAACCCAGGTACATGCCCCTGACCGGAATCGAACCTGGGACCTTTCAGTCCGCAGGCCGACGCTCTATCCACTGAGCCAAACCGGTTTCGGCCAAACTTTCTTTTAAATGAAGCATTATGACCCCTGGCCGGTGTGGCTCTGTTGGTTGGGCATTGTCCCACACACTGAAAGGTTGACGGTTTAATTCCTGGTCAGGGCACATGCCAGCGTTGTGGGCTCAATCCCTGGCAGGGGGTGTGCAGGAAGCAGCTGATCGATGTTTCACTTTCACATCAGTGTTTCTCTCTCTCTCACCCTGCCTCTCTAAAAATAAATGAAAAATATATTTTTAAAATGAAGCTTTATGAGAAGCTCAAAATGTAAAACAGATGCAAGTGGAGTGGCTCTAGCTGAAGCCGAGGTGGCAGGTCTGGAGGTTAGCCTATCCCCTCACCCACGGTTTCTGAGGGGTTCCCCAAAGTTACTTGGGGCCCAAACTCCCCTCAAGTCCCTGGAGGGCCTGGTGAGCCTCCGGGGAGGTGAAGCTACAACAGGGAGACTTCTCATAGCAAAGTTCAAAAGCATAAACTTTAGGTAACAAATGGCTTCAAATCCTTCTACACTGGCATGCCATGTCGGACAAAGACAGATAAAATAAGTTGCAAAACGAACCCTCCTTTTTCCTCTGCTGCTGCACAAACCAACCTTAGCGCCTGTCAGTGTACTCATAACCAGCCCACTGTGCCCCTCCGGCTCAGAGAAGAGGGTGCAAAGAGAAAACCAGAGATGGTGGGCTCACCCTCACTCATGGAAACAAGGTGTTGCAGGCACCCTCCCCAAAGTGACTCTAAGCACAGCAGTTCTAAGCCAGAGACCCACCTGTTGATGCCAAGGTGAAGTAGTAGAGAAGGGAGCCGCACTGGTTGAGGACAAAGGGCACCAGGTACTGGGAACAGAAGAAATCCAAAGTCAGTGTGATTGCGTGACTGCGCAGCGCTGCCTTCTTTGAGCTTCTAGATAAGCCTTTCCCCGGAGGGAGGAATGCTGTAAGGACCCAGGGAGCACTAAGCCCTCCGAAAACCACCCCCGTGCCCGCAGTGTACTCATAACCAGCCGGCGGGGCCCCTGCAGATGAGAAGAGGGTGCAAGGAGAAAACCAGAGACAGTGGGCTCGCCTTCACGCATGGAAACCAGCTGTTGCAGGCATCCTCCCCAAAGTGCGGGAGGCAGAGGGAAAGTTCCGGACTGAACCCTGTGCCCCTGCCCTGAATGCCCTCTCCCTCAGCCCCGCTCGTTCGCATCCTCCCATCCTGCCATTCCCCTGGCTTCAGCCCCTTCCTTTAAAGTTTAAACTCATGCAGCACTTGATCTGCACCTCTCTCGGCCCTCAGCCCTGAGAGGTGGCCGTGTGTCTTCTCCTTTCCACAAACCCAGACTGGCAGTGCTGGGGTCAGAGGAAATCCCCCACGGCCTTCCTTATCCTCCCTCCCCAGGGACAATGTGAACCCCAAGACTTCCCTCTGTCCATCCTCACCCGAGGATATTTTTCTTTGACTTCTATTTTTTTTAATATATTTTTATTGACTTCAGAGGTCATTCACAGACGCACCTCAATATTGAGGAAGAGGGTCTTCATCTCCTGCAGCAACTGCCGGAGCCAGGTCCGCTCGTGGACGTGCCGCAGGCGGGAGGAGGCCCGCTTCAGCAGCGGCTGGGTGCCGCCCCACAGCGCGGCCACGAGCACCAGAGCCAGCACCTGCCCTGGACCAAGAGGCGAGTGAGCCTCTCCCCGCCCCCAAACGGCCGCGCGCCGGGCCCAGCCAGCTTCCGGCCCCCCATGCCTAGCTCGCCGCCCCCAAAGCCCCCTCCGCTCCCCGACGCCCCGGGTGCGACTGGCGGGTAGGCAGACCCGGAAGCCGGGGAGATGGACCCAGGAGCCGGGGTTTGGGCTATAGAGGGGGTCTGAGCTGGTGAGGAACGTGGAGAGGGGGACAGGAACTCTGGGGTGAGGGGCTCAGATGGGCGGGGAGTGGGTGTGAGAAGCCCACAAAGGGGATGGGCCGCCTACACACCGAGAGACGCCGCCATGGCAACGCCGCACCTTCCACTTCCGGGAATGAAAGGGCGGAGACCCATAAACCGGAAGTGGAGCCAAAGCGTCTTCCGGTCCTAGTCACGTTGCTTTTTTCCTGGTGTCACCGCGGGGATGGTGAGTTCCACGGAGTGGGAGATGCTGCCGTGGGGGGCCGGGGCGGCGGCGAGTGCGGATTCTGGGCGCTGACACCCCCGTCCTGTCCCCACAGAAGCCGATCCTGCTGCAGGGCCATGAGCGGTCCATCACGCAGATTAAGTACAACCGCGAGGGCGACCTCCTCTTCACGGTGGCCAAGGACCCTGTGAGCTGCGTCCCGAGGGCTGGCGGGCGGGACCTTCTGAGGGGCCCGGGAGGGGCGGTCGTTTCGCCTGGGTGATGGGTGGACACGCCAGTTCTGCCGCGAGCGGGGACCGAAGAGAACCCCGTTCTAAGAAGTAGGGAACGACCAGCCCTTTCTACCGGGAAAGGTGGGCTAGGACTCAACTGTTGGTGGAAGGCGGGCGTAGCTGGAGGAAGCAAAGCCAGAGGCCCGTGGTGGAAGGGGCGGGACGAGGAGTTCGTCCAGGGGCCGGGAGGAGACCATTCTGGGGGAGAACAGAGCTGTGCTGCCAGGATAGGGAAGCCACCTGTAGAGGGGAAGGCGGATCCTTGGGCAGCGAGGGACACATGGGACGTCATGGAGGCGTCCCTGGTCTTATTTCAGTCAGGTCTCTGGGCCCGGCCTGCCCAGAAGAGTGCAAACAGCCCCTCACACGACTGCCTTTTATGAAGTAGTTCATGAAGGCGGGGCCTGGAGCAGGCCTGCCCTCAGGCTGGCCTAGACTGTAGGAAAGATTTCACCACTCGAGACCAGATGGGTTTGAGAATATGTTTGTTCATGCTGGGGGCAGCGAAGCAAAAGAAGAAATTAGGGTAGAAGAAACAACGGTGAGAGCCTAGGTGCTCTGCTTTGGCTCTCCAGCGACGTTCCCGGAAAGAAGTGAGCCAGGGCTGGCTGCTGCTGGCTCACTAGAAAGTGGGAGGAGAGGGGGGCCTGGAGATAGGATCAGGGGCTGAGCCGCTGCCCACTGAGCTCCTGACTGCAAGTCTCCTGGGGACCCTTAGAAATTAACAGTTCAGCCGGGCCGTGGTGGCTCAGTGGTTGAGCATCCACTGATGGACCAAGAGATCACGGGTTTGATGCCCTGTCAGGGCACCTGCCGGGGTTGGAGGTTCTGTCCCCAGTGGGTAGTTCAGGAGGCACCCCATGGATGTTTGTCTCTCATGATGTTTCTATCTCTCTATCCCTCTCCCTTCCTCTCTCTCTAAAATCAATAACAACATTTTTTAAAAAAGAAAGAAAAAGTTCATGCCCAGGAAGAGACATGGGTGTGCTCCAGAGCATGCCCCCACTGAGTCTTTGTCCTGAGGGCTTTTTATGTTCTGCGGGTGAGGATCTTAGGGGAGGGTTTCAGTAGAATATTCATCGGCTTTCCGGGTGCATTTTTAATATGCTGATGCATTAAACTGAGTGTAGAGGAGAGTTTTGGGTTATTGGTCTGTTTAACTTTAATTTTACGTCTATCTGGCTTTAATGGGATTTTTGTTACTTGTTCCCCAACCTCCTCTGTCTTTGGGGTTAGCTGGCACAAATGGCATTAATTGGGCTTTTGTTCTCTGTTTCCCCAGGCTATGTGTTTTAAGCTATTGTATGTAATTTAAGCTATGTATTTTCTGGTTGGGGAGGAAAGGTGTAAACCATTAACTCTCAAGTGTCCTTGGTTAGGGAAGATAGGTCTTGCAATCACAAGCTGGCTGTAAGCTGCCCAAGCTGTTGGGCCTTGTTTAACTTTCTTGTCTCAGTTCCCCCATTCCACTTACCCAGGAATTTTCCTAGCTTCTTACTGTCCAGCCCCGGTACCTCCATATGGAGAAAGTGAACAGTAGTGGCTAATCCTGGGGTCTCTAAAGCCAAACAGACTTGATTTGAATCCTAACTCCTGCATCCACCAGCAGTGTGACTTTGAGGATGTCATTTGACCTTTCTAAACTTCAAGTTTCCCTTTTCGTAAAATATGGGTACTAGTAGCCCCTCCCTGGTGGGTTGTCTTTAGAATTAAATGAGATCATTCAAGTAAACACTGTAGCACAGAACCTGATGCTAATGAGTGCCTCTTGAATGTTAGTCACTTTTATTCTGAATTCCTTAGACATCATTTTATTGGAATAGCCTCCCTGTCCTTTGAAGAAGGCATTATTGTCATGGCCGTTTTACAGATGGGAACACTGAAGTTCAGAGAGGAGAAACGCTGTATTGAGAGAATACAGTGAGATGGTGGCAGAGCAGGGATTGAAACCCAGGCTTCACTACTACCAGCAGCTCCCACTTGGACCGAACACCAAAGCTCCTGTTTTTCTTCGAGGGTTTAGGAGTCTGGGGGAGGGCTGGAAACCCCCTGACTCCCCTGCCACTTACCTACCGGGGAGGAGAATCCAGGAGTTGATCTTTTTGCCAGCAGTCTGCCAGTTCCCAAGAGAGGAGCGGGAGAGGGCCGAATCTGACCTGGCTGGAGCTGCTGAGGGTTCCTGGGGCAAAGTAGGCAGCCATCACTCTGCCTGAGTGTGTGCTATCCTGCCACATTTTCTTTGGCTCCTCCAGATTGTCAATGTGTGGTACTCTGTGAATGGGGAGAGGCTGGGCACCTACATGGGCCATACTGGAGCTGTGTGGTGTGTAGACGCTGACTGTATCCTTGTCTTTGCTCTGAGTTTATGTTCCCAGAGTCAGCCAGCAATAGAGAGGCTATTGACTTGGAGCTGGGAATTGGGGTACGATTGTGGGTCTCGAGAATAATACCTGCCTCCTATTCCCCGGTCTGTTCACTGGTTGGGGGAACATTTAGGACAAGTTCCATTTCTAGTTGAGAAGGTTAGAGTGTTCTGAGGTCAGAGAGGAAGAAGGGCTCTCTAGAGCTGAACAGGGAAGTGATTGAGTTGGGCTCAGGTGAACTTGGTCATGTTTCTTAACACCTTCTTCAGGGGACACCAAGCATGTCCTCACCGGCTCAGCTGACAACAGCTGTCGTCTCTGGGACTGTGAAACAGGTAAGTGTGGATCATTCACTTTTTTAGCAAATAATGAGGACCTACAGTGTACTGTTTAAGAAAACGAGTTCTGGGGGTGTGGGGGGGAATGGAAGGGGAGCAACTGACTGCCTGGAATAGGATGGGAGCAGCTTAGGAAGATTTCCCAAGGCAAATGTCATATGAGCAGACACTTAAAGGATGAGAAAGAGTTCATCACTTTGACACGTGCAGGAATAAAAGCACGGCAAGGGTCATGTCCAAGTAAACTGATCTAGTGGAGTTCCTGCTTTTTGGAGACTGAAGTAAGACAGTGGAGCAGATGGGGCAGAGTAGGACCAGAACAGGCCTTGAATGCCAAAGTCAGGAGCTTAGCTTTGTTCTGTCAGACTTGGCATGCCGAGGAGGTCCCTGAGCCGGGAAGAGTGGTCTGGGGTAACTTTTAGCAAGCTCGGGTAGCAGTGGGGAATCTTGGAAGAACTGAGACTAAAGCTGGGATGCTATTGCCCTGACCAGTTTGACTCAGTGGATAGAGCCTGCGGACTGAAAGGTCCCAGGTTCGATTCCGGTCAAGGGCATGTACCTTGGTTGTGGGCACATCCCCAGTAGGGGGTGTGCAGGAGGCAGCTGATCGATGTTTCTAACTCTCTATCCCTCTCCCTTCCTCTCTGTAAAAAAATCAATAAAATATTTTTTTAAAAAAAGAGAAGAAGAAGATGGGATGCTATTAAGCTCCTCGGTCTAGTAAGTATTGGGCACCCAGTTTTGTGCCAGTTCGCTGGGCACCGGGGACATGCAGAGAAATTAGGTCTTTGCTGTGGAGGAGCGCATTCTGAGGAGACGGGTGTCTTGCGCTCCACTATGAGCAGTGCCTCGTGAGCAGGATGTCTGAGGAGAGACCGTGGGGGAAAAGTTGAGACTTGAGCCAAAGCATAGCAGTGAGGAAGAGGAGGATAGTGGGTTAGAGCCACTAGAGCAGGAGAAACAGTGAGAAATGATGATAGGCAAGGGGTGGCTCGGGGTCTCTCTGTCCCCAGGGAAGCAGCTGGCTCTACTCAAGACCAATTCAGCTGTCCGGACCTGTGGCTTTGACTTTGGAGGCAATATCATCATGTTCTCCACGGACAAGCAGATGGGCTACCAGTGCTTTGTGAGCTTCTTTGACCTGCGGGATCCGAGCCAGATTGGTAAGGACGGGGCCTAGGCTTGGGGTTGAGGTGAAGGGTGCAACTCCAAAGCCCACGGCCTGACTGTCCCACATCTGCTGTCCCACACAGACAGCAATGAGCCCTACATGAAGATCCCTTGCAATGACTCCAAGATCACCAGTGCCGTTTGGGGACCCCTCGGGGAGTGCATCATTGCGGGCCATGAGAGTGGAGAGCTCAACCAGTATAGTGCCAAGGTAAGTGGCTGGCTGGGGCCCGTGCCCACCAGAATGATTCCCTACAAGAGGCAGGATTGCACAGTGGTTAAGAACGAGGGTTGGATTTAAATACAGACTTTACCCATTTGAGCTGTGCGATCTTGGGTAAGTTACATAACTTCCCTGTGCCTGTTTATCATAAAATGTTTTAAGAATCTAATAATATTAGGTATTTGAAAAACTTGTTACTTAGTTCTCAGGATCTGCTAATAATGATCACAACTAAGTATTTTACTGCTATCCCTGAGTTTCAGGGCCCTGCCCCAGGGGAGACAGACTGGCAAATAGCCAGCATGAGTCAGATTGTGAGTTCTGCCACCATAGAGGTCTCAGTCAAATGCAGAAAACGCCCTCTGTCACAGAGGAGGTGGCACAAACATTAAGTAACGGAGAACAAATAGAGCGTCACACAGGAAAGGAAGTACATTCCGAAGGCAAAGGGAGTAGCAGACACAGAGGCACAGAATGAAGGGAGTGTACGGGTTCTTCAGGAAATAGAGTCTGGTATCACTGGAATGTGGTATTGGGGAAGATGGACAGAGTTTCCTTTATTTAATTTTATTTTTTTGTTAGGGACTAGATTTGAGTATCAGGAATTAAGGCGTGATTTTACGTTAGAGAGTGGGATATCTTTAAATAGTTAGTGATGATCAGAGTTCCTCTTTAAAAAGCTTTTGCAGGCTATAGTTTGGAGAATGGACCTGAGCTAAGCAATAGCCATGAAGATATGGGGTACTCAACGGTCAAGAGATAGTTAAGGGTGACATGAGGATGAAATGGGTCGGGGGAAGAAAGGATAAAACCCAGGCTGTCTGAGATTTCTGATTCAAGTACTTCCATTCCTGGTGAATGCTGGAATGTAATGCTATAAAGGTTAGTCAGTCACTCAGCAAGCACTGACTGTGGTCCACTAGGCACCAGGCCTACCTGCAGGAAGAAAACTGAAACGCAGTCAAAGGCATAAATGATGCTTGATGCTGGCAAAAGTGGAGCTGATCTGTGCCCCGAGGTAGGCCAGATTGTAACGCTGATGTATGTTTCCCAAAATGTAGGAGACAGATACATCCCTACGATGTGCCCAAATTGATGGATGGGACAAAAATATATTCTTCCCTCAGAATAGATAAAAATAATTAAGGAAATGAATATTTTTTGAGGATCTGCTATGTGTGAGGCACAAAGCTTAAGGCCTTCCAGTCATCTAACAAATGTTTACAAGACATATGCCAGGCGCCTGTCACAACAAAGTCCACTAAATCATAGTCCCAATATCCTTACAGTGACCCTGGACAGCGGGCTTTTAGCACCCTTGTTTTCTAGATAGAAAAAATTGAGGCACAGAGAAGTACATTTAAGGACAAACTCAACTCTGCTCTTTGTACTACCACAGTCTAGCAGGTTGTGGGAAGGGAAAGCAGATGAAATGGCCCCTTGAGAAGACCTAAGAGAAGGCAGACAGGGCAGTCCTCGTGGACTGGAATCCAGCCCCTGGCAGGGGAGCAGGATAAGTTGGGGCTCTCTGCCTCGTACTATTTGCCTGATCTCCCAGTCATACCACCTCTCTGAACCTTAGTGTATTCCTTTTAAAATTTCCGTTAAAGTATCCACTTCATAGGATTGTTGTGAGGATGAAATGAAGGAAGATGTTGGTAAGTGCTTGGCACAGTGCCTGGTAATTAGTAACTGTACAATAACTATGTTGAAAAAAAGGGACAAATGGGAACTGCTCTACCATTATAATGTGATGATTAGCTAATAGGCCCATGGATTTGTCGCCATAAGCATGTGTTTTCCTAGATGGACTAGCAGTGTTTATGAAACTTGTACACATGGGCCAGGTGGAGATGTAGGGTTGGGCTTGGGAGAGGGAGTAAATGTTGATTCAGGGGTACGAAGGCAGTCCCAACCAAGACCTGTGTCCCCTTGATGGGACAGGAAGCAGTGTCAATCCTGGCTGAGTAATGGGCTAGTGGGGCTGGGGCTGGTCAGGCTCACTCTTTTTCCTTCCCAGTCTGGAGAGGTGTTGGTGAATGTTAAGGAGCACTCCCGGCAGATCAATGACATCCAGTTATCCAGGGACATGACCATGTTTGTCACTGCATCCAAAGACAACACAGCCAAGGTGAGCCTGGGCAAGGGGTCTGGCAGAGCTCAACTTGCCCAACTTCCCCTAGGAAGTCTCCTTTTACACATTCTACCCCCTTCCCCCACCCCCACCCCCACCCCCTTCTCTCTCCAGCTCTTTGACTCCACAACCCTTGAACATCAGAAGACTTTCCGGACAGAACGTCCCGTCAACTCGGCTGCCCTCTCTCCTAACTATGACCATGTAAGGGAATCCCATCTACGCTTCCTGCTAAAGCCTCAGAATGCTTCCAGGATCTAGATGTTTGTCTAGCAGTTAAGATAGAATTCTGGGGGGAAATAGTGTCAGGCAAAAAGGTGATTCCCAGAGCATCAACAGGACTGAACAATTGAGATGCCCCAGGGATGGGGTAGGGGGTGGCTAAAGTACCAAATCTCTTTGTCCCTGCCCTTCGTATCCTCCCATCTGATGTGGGAGATACTAAGTTTATGGAGTGGGGAGGAAAACAGCAAAGGGGCTTGCCTGTCGTTTGGGCCTGTGTAGAATTTCTTCTTCTCTTCAGGTGGTGCTGGGCGGTGGTCAGGAAGCCATGGATGTAACCACCACCTCCACCAGGATTGGCAAGTTCGAGGCCAGGTAAAGGTGGAGGGAGCTCTTCCGCATGGAAATCCCATGGGGCATCCTTCATAATGGACACAAACCGAGTGACAAAGGAGAATGCCCTTATGTCTTTAGTTGTTAGAAAGTGCAGCCAGATTTGTGGCCCTCCTGTGACAAGTGTGTAATGCAGCAGTTAAGAGCATGAACTCTTTGGCTCAGTCAGATGCCCTGGACACATTCTTATATTTCTCTGATCCTAGTTACGCTTTGCTGTACAATGGGGACAGTGACAGTAAACTTCTCTCATAAAATGATGCAGATTAATAAGTGAGTTAATGCACTGCCCAGCACATGGTAAGGAAGAGTTAGCTGTGTGGGCCTAATCTTCCCCTAACTTAATGTTGTTCACATTCACTTCTTGTCCCCGTTTCCCCACTTTATAGTTTGTGTTGGGGGTGATACCTCCAGAGTGTTTTGGAAGGAGATGGAGAGTGAATAAACTGCCCCTTCTCACCACCCTTTTTCCTCCAGGTTCTTCCATTTGGCATTTGAAGAAGAGTTTGGAAGAGTCAAGGGTCACTTTGGACCTATCAACAGTGTTGCCTTCCATCCTGATGGCAAGAGGTAGGGCCAGTGAAGGGAGCTGAGCTCAGCTCGGGCCTGGTCCCTGCCCCACAGGCCCACACCGTGCCCCTTTCCCAAGCCCTGCCTCACAGGCCTGCCTCCTCAGAGCAGGCATCTGACCAGTCCCGCTTATCTCTTTGCAGCTACAGCAGTGGTGGTGAAGATGGTTATGTCCGCATCCACTACTTCGACCCACAGTACTTTGAATTTGAGTTTGAAGCTTAAGAAGCTGTGTCTCCATCCTGGCCAGGGAAAAGTTTCTGGTTTAGGGCTCACAGAAAGTTTTGGACTCTGAGAAATAATAAATTAGTTTGGAAATAAATGGATTCTGATCAGATATTTTATGGGGTTTAATAATTTCCCCTTCTCAGTGTGACACCCCAGTGAGCTGCTATCCAGGCAAGGAGACCTTGATTATTTGGACCTCCCTACACTTTCTTTGGACACTTCAAACCTGGAAGTTCAATATTATGAGCTAGGCTGGTTGCAGGCACCTTCATCCAAGGTCCGAAGGTGCTGTGGGCCTGGAGAGGTCTCAGGAACATCGCAGCCACTCTAGGAAAGGCCAGCACTTAGGGCTGGGGCTCAGGCTGAAACCATTGGCTGAGAGCCTTCTGTCTTCTCATCTGTCACTATTTGCCACGCCTCCCATGCTACCTCTGAAGGCTCGGGTGGGGGGGTGGGGTTGGGGGTCCAGCGCAGAAATGGGCCTCAGGAAGAGAAGGACAAGTAAGGAAGTTAAGCAGTGCCCATCCGGTTTGGCTCAGTGGATAGAGCGTTGGCCTGGGAACCGCAGGGTCCTGGGTTCGATTCCGGTCAAGGGCATGCACCTCAGTTGTAGGCTCCTCCCTGGCCTGGTCAGGGGTCATGCAGGAGGCAACCAATCAATGTATTTCTCTCACATCGACCTTTTTCTCTGTCTTTCCCTATCTCTTCCACTGTAAAAACCAGTGGAAAATACCCTCGGGTGAGGATTTAAAATATATATATATAAATATGAATAAACAGAGTTTTGTATTCTGGGTAGGAGAGCAGTGCATCTTCCTCAAAGCACAGAAACTCACTTAGGACCTCCTCTTGGTACTACCATCATCTGGAGACAGAAGGAATAGCTATAGCTGGGCAGGGGGCTGGGACCTATACTGAGGGTGTGTGTGTGTGTGCGCGAGAGAGAGAGAGAGAGAGAGAGAGAGAGAGAGAGAGAGAGAGAGAGGGAGAGAGGGAGAGAGGGAGAGAGGGAGAGAGGGAGAGAGGGAGAGAGGGGGGGGGAGGTTGTTCTTGGGAGGCAACTTTCAGTATAATGTACAGCAGTGCTTTTTCTTTCCAGGAGATGGGGCCTCCAGGGTGTCATGAACTCTTGTCAGCGGGAGGGTGCAAGTGAGGATGCCTATCTGGTGGCATGGCTACCAGGAAAGGCTTAACATCCTCAAGGTTTCTGTAAGATAACTCCCTTTTCAACCAGGAAGAGGCTTGCAGGAGAGCCTAGGAAGCCCCTTACCTCTCCAGGGGCCAGTGCAGCCGTTTCCAGCCTGGGTAGGCGGCCTTGGATTTAGTGCCGCCGCCAGTCCTGCGGGCCTGTTTGGCGGTCTAGGCCGAGCAAGTATCCACGATGATGCCCGGGCCCCAGGTCGAGCCCCAGCCAGCACAGCTCGCAGCAGCTCCTCCTCCTCAGCGCAGCGCCGCTTCTGGGGCCCGGTCAGGGGCTGGCTGGATCGGTCAGGGGCTGGCTGGATCGTAGCAGCACCTGCAGACAGGGACTGGGCTCCGGGGAGCCGTACCCACCAGCCCTGGCTCACGAACTTCGCTCACAGCCCCTGGGCGAGTCTACACTGGAGCGGCTCAGAGCGAGCAGGCGCGGGCTGGGGCGCAGGAGCCTTCCGAGCGGAATTCGCAAGCCTCGGACCCGGTCTGAGTTGCTTGTGGTGGGACAGGGAGGGGCCCGATAAGCAGACCTTGTGCAGGTCCTGTGTTGACAAAAGAGGGACTAGGTTCAGAGGCCCGGACCGACCAGGGGGCGGGGCCACGGAGCTCAGACCCCGAAACCCGGGAGAGGCGGGGCCCCAGTCGAGGAAGGCTGGGCGGACGAGGCCAGTTGGAGGCAGGACCCGGCGGGGCCAGAAAAGGCCGGAGCAGGGCAAGAGCCAGGGCAGCGGCGGGCAGCGAACTGGCCCGGCCAAAGCAGGAAAGGGCCCAATAGGGACGCGGTTGGTCCTAGTGGCGGAGACTGGGGTGGGGCGGGGCGCACGGTTCCGCTGGGAGCGTGGTGGTAGCTGAGCCCAGGTTAGCGGCCTCGCGGGCGGAAGCGGGCGCTGAGCGCCACGGCCTCGTCCGCAGCGCGAGGCACGATCACGGCGCGGGGGTAACTGGGCACAAGCTGAAGTCCCTGTTCATCCCGCTCAGCCTCCGTGGGTCGGTCTGCAGCGCAGGGAGGGGCGAAGGCGTGCTCTTGAGTACCCAGTGAGTGCCATGTCCCCGCGCCCCTCCCAGGCCCGGCGCATCCACATCCCGAGGCGGGTGGAAGCGCCAGGCGGCGCCCAGTCTCAAGCCCTTTGGACGGTAGAAGAACAGATAGGAGGTGATGACCGATTCCAGGGAAGACAGCGCCTGGAGAAGAAGGCAGGGGATCTGGGAAAGGTGGGATCATCCCACCCACACCTTCCGGCCCCTCGGGTCCGCAGCTCCCGCCTCTCCAAGTACTCCAGACCACCCGGGTTCCCTAGCCATTAGCTGTGCCCCGGGATAACACTGGCTGCTGAATGCTCTTGCTCAGCGACCCCCTTTTACTACATGGTTACGGGACAGGGATAGCGTAAGTGCCTCGGGTGCACCGCGGCGTACCTCGACCGAGCGGGCTATGTCCAGCGTCGCGTCCACGCCCTCAATGTCCAGCTGTAGCGCGCGCAGGTCCTTACAGCGCAGCGTGATAGTGCCCGAGTCACCCGCGACCCTGGGGATGAACGCGTTTAGGCTAAGTGTACCCCGCCCCCCATCAGGGGAGGAGAAACCAGTTATAGGATTGGACGTAATGCACCATCTCCAACTGCACTTGCTCTTTCCCCTCACTCCGCGGAACCGCGAAGTCCCCAACTCCAGGGTCGCCCCCGCCAAGCTCACCGCTTCTCGATGGAGTCAACACTACGCAACGGCCCAACAGCCGCAGCCAGAGGCCCAGAGTCGCCTGGGCCCTGGAGACAGCAGCAGGTGGTGGCCGGCAACGCACAGCGTGCCACGCAGTGGGGCCGCCTCCTGGCCCCGCAAGAGCTCGGCTTGGGCCCGGCTGGTGCGGATCAACTCCGAGAACTCCATTCCTCCGGAGGTGGGCCTGGGGCCCAGCAAAAGGACAGACTCCAGGAGCTTCAGGCGGGGCAAGCTGGGGCTCCAAAAGGGACAGGAACTGGCTGGGCAGCAGGCGCCCCGCATGGCCAGCTGTCGAGGCGGCCCCTTGGAGGAAGGATAACACAGTTCCAAAGAACTGTCCCCCTCTTATTGCCAGCACCTCTCAGCAGGACCCCAGGCAGAACTTGTTAAGGAAACCTCAATCTCACCATCTGTGAAATGGGGAGAATAATCTTGCTTAACCCCTTAGCCTGGTGCTTAATTCGCATGAGGCACTCAATATTTTTGGCTTTTTACTTTATTTTTTACCAATATATTTTTATTGATTTCAGAGAGGAAGGGAGAGAGAGATAGAAACATCAATGATGAGAGAGATCGGCTGCCTCCTGTACGCCTCCTACTGGGGATTGAACACAAAACTCCAAATTGAACAAGGGACTCCAGTCCACAGGCCGCTGCTCTATCCACTGAGTCAAACTCACCAGGTCAATAGTTTTGGCTTTTTAGACTGGAATGCTGGCACTCTGGCTGACTTAAAAAAGAAAGAAGAATGCCATCTCTTCCCCTGGTGGAAGGGGTGGAAAGTGTGGGTGTGAAACTGGGAACTGCCTACTTCCTCCCTCACATCTGAGGTTGGGTGTCTTCCTTAAATGCAAGCAGCTGTGTAACTGGCACCCCGCAGCCACCACGCGGATGTCCCTGCCTAAGGGCGCCCTCTATGGTGACCACTTCCCCGGAGCCCCGTCCCCTATTGCTCCATTCTTTGCCCATACAATGAGTTGAGTTCTGTGCTTAGTGTTGTAACCAAAGGATGACTGAGTTCTCTTCATAGGGTTTACAGTCTGGCAAGAGTCACACTTCAACTGGTAATTTATACGAGATAACCCGATTTACCGGGGGACTCATCAGCCCATCCATCCAATTATTCTTTTATTTCTCAAACACTGATGCCTATACTGTGTTAAGTACTGATTATTAACAAGACGAAGATGGACTCCTGCCTTCAAAGGGCCTTCTGGTCCACTAGGTTCCAAGCTTTTGTGTATTCATCAAGCTGTGTATTTATGATATGTGCGTTTTTCTCTCTGTGTTACATTTCAATACAAAGTTTAAAAAAGGGAACTGCACCCTAACCCGTTTGGCTCAGTGGATAGAGAGTCAGCCTGTGTGTAGACTGAAGGGTCCCAGGTTCGATTCCGGTCAAGGGCATGTACCTTGGTTGCGGGCACATCCCCAGTAGGGGGTGTGTAGGAGGCAGCTGATCGATGTTTCTAACTATCCCTCTTCCTTCCTCGCTGAAAAAAATTAACAAAATATATTTTTAAAATTCTTTTAAAAATTAAAAAGGGAACTGCTTGTGTTGAAGCCCTGGGAAGGGCCAGGAGAGAAGGGTCTTGGAGCCCATCCACAGGTGTGCCTGATCCTGCATGCGGTCTCTGAGCGATTTCCAAGGAACCTAAAGTTTTTTAGAGCACAGCTTAAAATCAAAGATCTGTCCCAACAGAGAGTCGGTGACTTATCCAAGGTCCCACACAACCAGCGTCAGAACCCAAGTCCTCTGACTCCCGGGCCAGGGCTCTGGACACTTCCTTTGCCATGAGTGAGGACAGAGGGCAGCTCGTCAGCTTTCTATCCCCTCCCCACTCCCTTACGTGGGTCTTAGGAAGAGGGCCAAGAAGCTGGTGTTGGTGATGCTTTTCTTATCCTGGAACAACTTCCTTTCTGGGAAACTGGGTGTCTCCTTCTGGGCAAAGACAATAAAATTCATCCAAGGGGCCAAAAGAGCAGGGCTTCTTCTGTCGCCAAACGGATGGGCATCACGTGGCTCCAGGGTTAGCGGTCCTGGAAAATCCCAGCCCTTGCCACTCTGCCTCCCACACCCATCTACTCACTCACCCTCACACACTCAGCCTCCCGACCCACCTTGAACATTCACCATCGCACCCTGTTCACCCTCAGCTTCTGCCGCCACTACCTGGGCAATATTACCAGCCTTTTCCTAATCCCAGAGCTGCAGTCTTGCTTTGTCACCCGTCCCAGACCCACCATGTCCCTGAGGCCACTGAAATTCCAGGCAGTGGGTGAAGAAAACGAGGAGGAAGAGAGCCTGGATTCTGTGAAGGCGCTGACGGCGAAGCTGCAGCTGCAAACACGGCGGCCCTCGTATCTGGAGTGGACCGCCCAGGTCCAGAGCCAGACCTGGCGCAAGGCCCGAGCTGGGCCTGGGCCGGGGGAACCTGGGGCCATCTGCGGCTTTGACTCAATGGACTCTGCCCTTGAGTGGCTGCGCCGGGAGCTGGTGAGTCTGGTGGGGTGGACAGCCTTGCAGAGGGCCTGGGGGACAGTTCTCCAAGACCACGGGTGTGGGGTGGGAATGGATCCCGCCCCCAGCAACTGCACATTCCTGTGGCTGTGTCCTGAGGAGCCAGGACACAGTGTTTTATTCAGGAAGACTTGCTGGAGGATTCCATTCAATCTGCTGACCTTGTGTTTTGAGGCTAAAGGCACAGAGCCTGCTCTTTGGGCCACCAGTTATCTAGATGGGGAGGGCATGGCCTCCCCTACTCTAGGCATTGCTATATCCAGAGACACTGTGAAGTACAGAATGGCGCACTCTGGAGGCAGAATCTGAGGAGCGAATGTTGAATAGATGGCTCTTAATCCAACACGTGTAAATGTAAAGAGGTCCAGGCTCCCAGTTGGAGATTCCACTTAGTTATCTGGGATGGGGCCTGGGGCACCTGTATTTGTTTAATGCTAGGTTCTTCTTTAAATTTTTCTTTTTTATATATATTTTATTGATTTTTTTATAGAGATGGAGAGAGAGAGAGAGAGAGAGAGAGAGAGAGAGAGAGAGAGAGAGAAACATCCCACAGAGGCTCAAACCAGCAACCTGGGGTATGTGCCCTAACCAGGAATCAAACCCACCTCCTTCCTTTTGGTGTATGGGAGGGCGCTCCAATCAACCCAACCTAGCCACAGTGGCCAGGACAATGCTGGCTTTTTAAGAAAATTTTTTTTTTTAATTTATTGATTTGAGAGAGGGAGAGACAGAAACATCAATGATCAGAGAGAATCATTGATCGGCTGCCTCCTGCACGCCCCCTACTGGGGATCCAGCCTGCAACTTGGGCATGTGCCCTTGGCTGGAATCGAACCTGGACCCTTTCGTCCACAGGCCGACGCTGTATCCATGAGCCAAACCAGCCAGGGCAATGCTGGCTTCTAAGCTTGGTTTTAGAACCGCTCGGGCAGAGAGGTGGGGAGGGATTAAACTGGGAAGGGAAGGGATGTGGAGGACACAGACTGTGCAAAGACCCAGGGTGACAGAAAGGGAAGGACGAGCGGGCGAGAGCGGCTGAGGGCCCAGCAGCCGGCTGATGCCCCCTCTCGGCTGCAGCGGGAGATGCAGGCTCAGGACCGGCAGCTGGCGGGGCAGCTGCTTCGTCTGCGGGCCCAGTTGCACCGGCTGAAGGTGGACCAAGCCTGTCATCTGCACCAAGAGCTGCTGGACGAAGCTGAGCTGGAGCTGGAACTGGAGCCCGGGGCCGGCCTGGCGCTGGCCCCGCCGCTGCGGCACCTCGGCCTCACACGCATGAACATCAGCGCCCGACGCTTCACGCTCTGCTGAGGGGAACCTGCGTGCCTACTGAGCACCCGGTACCCCTTTCCCCCACCCACCTGGGGGGAAAAGGTGTGCCCCAGAGGCACCAGCACCTGGCAGGAGAGGGGGTTGGTGGGTACACTCAGATTAGATCTGGGAGCATAGAGCCCAGCATCCTGTTCCTGCTGCTGCCCCAGCTGTGTGTGTGTGTGAGGGGGGGGGGTGTAAGGGGGGGGCGGGAAGGGGTGGAGAGGGAGTTGGAGAGGGGCAGTAGGAGCTCACATAATAAATACCTTCTCTGCTTCCCATCAAGGTCTCTGCAGTCATTTATTCAGGCCAAGGTCGCTGTCTTCTGTTGCTGGGACCAGGGATTCATTATAGAAGAGAAGGCCTGGGTTGGGGGTGGACACGGACTAATGGATCCTGATCTCCCCCACAGCTCCAGCTCTATCTATCTTACCAAGATCAGAACTGAGAAAGAACTAACTTAAAATCCTAAATGACCCCCATGGAAGTGACTTGGGTAAATGAGCATCTGGAGAATGCAGGACCTGCCAGACCTGGATTCCAAGCCCGCCCACCATCTATCTCCATCAGACCTTGAGGGGGTCCCGTAACTTTGGACTCTGTTTCCTGACCTCTGAAATGCAAGTGCTAGTTCTCACTCCACAAGTGGTTGGACCTGTCTTCAGTGCGACAGTGCACAGCAAGCACTCAATAAACGCACATTTCAATGGCTTATCACTGCTGTCGCCAGCGCCATTCCTACTGGGCTGAGGCCCAGAGATGGCCTGTGAAGGGAGCTTCGGCTGCAGCCCTGGCTCTGGGCTCCGTGTCACTGTAGTCTGCTGTGTGTTTTCTGTTAACTTTGTCTCTCTCTCTCAGCCTTTGTTTCTGTTACCCTCTTTGTCTGACTTTCCAACGCAGGCTTCCTCTTCCCCCACCCATTTCCTGTCTCCCCTTCCCTCTGCAGCTGAGGTGCACACACAATCAGCTTCCACCTCACAAACCCCAACAATGCTCTGCGGGCTCCCCTCCCCCAGCCGGCTCACTCAGCGTAGCTCAGGCAGTGGCGGTAGTGACGCATTTATAGTTTCCTCTGGGAGGGGGTCAAGCATCTTGGGCCTCATAAAGGCCACCTAGCATTTCTCCTAACACCGGTGACCCGGCCCTCTGCCTATGAGGGTGCCACCCTCAGTGTGGCCCCAGGTTAACGGGGGATTCTTGGCCTGCTTGTGCTTGAGACAGGGTTCCTGCCTCCTGCCTATAACAGAAAGTGCTGCCAGTCCGCTGCCTGCCGCTGGGTGCCCGGGGAAGGGGTGTTTGTTCTGTCTTCCACTGGCTGCAGGAGATAGTGCCCGGCCCCATACCTTTAACAGGGTCTCTGGCCTTGCCTCTACCTGAGTTAGAAGTGGTCCACTACTCTCCAGCCGTAGTGCTGTCCTGCCTGTCCTCTTCCTGGCTGTCCAGCATCTGCCTGGAAGAGGAGTGTTAGTTAGCCTACCCGCTGACTATAATAAGCGTTGGTCCTGTGCCCAGAAATGATCCGGCTATTTTCCTGACTGCAGTAGCCACGTTAGCTGACACCTGCCTATAGCATGGGGGCCTTGCTCTCCGCCTGCCGAACAGGGTACTGGACTCTCCTCTGACTCGGAAGTGATGTTGCCTTTGCCTCAGACTGTAACGAAAGACTGTGTGAGAGCAGTGCTTCTTGCCTTTCACTGACAGCTGAGTGTGTGTGCGTCTGCCTGCCCCTGCTCTTTGGGGTTTAAAGGCTGCCCTTGCACCTCTTGTCCGGGTGCACCCTGGAGGTCAGGAGGGAGATAACATCAAATAGCCTCCCTTCTCCTCCAAGTGTCACCCTCAAGGTGAGGAGAGCTAGGCCTGGAGATGTACAGGACCCTCAGGGACTGAGGCACGAGTGACTCTGGTGGCAGGAAGCTTGGGGTGCTGGAGGCTTGTGGTTGGGCTACTGGGGCCCTGTTGCCTGCGGAGCCCTCAGGAGGAGGCAGGAAGTCAGGGTGGGACGTGGGCGCGAGGAGTCAGGTGGTGGCTACCATCGCGAGGAGAGCTGAAACTGTCTGGGCAGCCAGGCTAGGCCAGCAGGACCATGTGAATGGGGCCAGAGGGCTCCTGGGCTGGGCAGGTAAGGAGACTGGGAACAGGGGTCAAGGGGCTGTGGTTGGGAACCTGATATCAGGGGGTGAAACTAGACATGGGGCCAGGCTGCCTGGGTATGCAGCAGCCCTGCAGGCTTGGGGGACAGAAGAACCTTGCTGAAGGTCAGGTAGGAGGCATGCAGTGCAGCCAGATCACCGCTTTCCTGTGTAGACGTTGGCTCTTGGTTCTGCCGCACTGCCCGCCACGGCCTCCACCTCACTTGGAGATCTGGCACATGGACTATCAGGTATTAAAAAGAGCTCGCTTTGGCAGCACATATATATAAAGAGAGAGAGAGAGAATCCCCAAGTCCAGTCGCTCATCCCACGATGGATGAGCCTCCTACACTCAGAGAAGGCCCAGCGCTCCCTCCCGGCAGGCCCTCAGCAAGGTGGTGGCAGGGCCAGGTCTTGGGACAGAGTGACTGTCTAGGCTGTGACCTCCCATGAGGCAGGGTAGTGGACAGGCTTGAGTCAAGGGACCCAGAATCCTTCTGGTTGCTGGGGCAGAACCCAGCGACAAGAATCTCCTGAGAGAGATCGGAGTCACCCAGAGCATCCGAATGGACATGAGTGAAGAGGTCTTAGCCGCAGTGACCAGTATTGCTTGAGCGAGGGAGGAGTCTCCGGTTGGGAGTGGATGGATATGTGAGGGCATATTTATCATCTAGGATGGCGCCTTCCTCTGACTGGACGCTGGGAAGTTGGAGCGGAGAGTATAGGGGGAGAAGGGGAGAGGAAGGGCTATTTTAATCCCGGACAGGGGTGCAGTTGGCCCTGAGAGAGGAACATCTGAACTTCCATCTGGAAAGTTGCCATTCCTGCCGCTGCCAAGTGTCACAGGATGTCCTCCCCTCCCCCCTGGCCTGCTAGCTACCCCCTGTCCCCCACCACCCAGTGACTGCAGGTGTAGGGCCAATTGGTCCTGTGGATTCCTGCTTCAAACCCCAGCAAGGTGGAGGCCTCGGAAAGCATAGTCAGCTAACTGCCCACCCCCTCACCCACCACCTAACTCAGCCTACAGTTTGTGGGGGGAGTCCCCACCTGCACCAGACCGTCCAGGTTTCCTCTGCCATTGGAGTTTTTCTTGACACACAATTTCCATCTAGTCAGCATGTCCCGACCTTTCTCCTGTCCCTAGCTCCAAGGCCTGCAGACTTTGGTCGGGGCTGGGGAGCACGCGGACTCTCTCTGAACCCAGGGGGCTCACCCACACCCTGGACAGGCATAAGCAGTCCCCCTTCCCACCAACCCAGCCTGTAGTGATAGATGACCCAGCGCTCAAGGCAGAGGTTCTTCTCAAAGGGAAAAAGTGCTAAGTGATGGGGCCAAGGACAGGTGAAGGGTTCAGAGGGTGGGAGAAGACATCACTTGGTGATCTGGGAGGCTTCCTGGAAGAGTCAAGGCAGTTCTGAGAAGGATAATGGCCCACTTTGGAGAGTACCTAAAACATGAAGCCATGGTCTCTGTCCCTGGGTTCTGTTCCTTGTGTACCATGATGGCAGATATCTCAGAGCAAAACCAAATGCAAGACAGCGGATGCAAAAAGCACGCATCTCAGAGGCAGGCAGACCCAGGCACAATTCCGGTTCTGCCATTTTCTTGAACAAGTGGCTTCACCTCTCCGGACTCTAGTTTACTTATCTCTAAAGAGGCAATAATGAGTCTCTCCCTTACAGAGTGCTTGTGGGTACTCAAAGAGAAAATAATGGCTGTGATGTGCCAGGGTACTACCCGACACATAGTAGGTGCTTAACAGGGGTTTAGCACTCCATCTTCCTGCAAGTGTGCACCAAAGGGAGGGATGCCCACACCCAGAATTACTCCCACTAAGCGTCTTGGCAAACCACTGAACCACCCATTCTCTCACACTTGTGGTGTGGCTTTGCAAATGAGCTTGTTTCCTGTGTATAGTGGGTGTGAGAATTACAGACTAAACTACAGGTCTACCTTAGAAGAGGATCCCTCATACAGCTACACAAACACCCTACATATCATCATTGGAAAATGTATATATTCACATGTGTTCAGAGGCAGAGGCAGGGACTACACATACAACACATACTGGACCCTACAAATCCATATACACACCCACAAGCTGATGGCTTTAAGGCCAAGCTTAATTCAGTGAAAGCAATGCTGAGAGGAGCTGGTGTGTGGGTGGCATGGGGACAGGCGAGACCACAACACTATCCAGGGATGTGGCCCCCTCTAAAACCAACGTTAGTGTTGGTTTAAAAGCATCTGCAGATGCATTTCCAATGCTTGTTCTAAAGAACACCAGTTCCCTGAGGCGCCTGGAAAGAACAGGGTTCTGGAACCAAATCAACATGGTCTCAGCTACAAACTGTCCTGATTAGCTTCACGGTGGACGTGAGCTTGTTAAAGCTCTGGAAGGCCCTCCAGAGAAGGAGCTGGGTTGATTTTCTCTAATCCAGTGTTTTCCAAACGTCAGAACCTTTTTTGCCCCCAGCATCACCTCCTCCATGTCTACCCCTTTGAGACAAGGAGAAGAATGGAAGGACAGGCTGTAGAACTGATCTTCCTCAAATGATCGTGTTTCTTAGCAGAGTATTTGCATTGATGGTGGTTTTATTGTTTGTGTGGGTTTTTTTCAAGTACAAAAGTAGCACAGGATTTGAATTTTAAAAATTCAACCAGTATAGAGGCAGGTAAAGGAATGCAAGAAATGCAGCTCCCGCCAATCTCACTCCTGGGGCATGCTCACTGTGGACTATTTGGTGTGCATTCTTCCAGAATGTCCTATGTATGGCTACTAAAAAGCCTGGTGGTTAAGAGCCTAGTCTCTGGAGGCAAGTAAACCCAGGCTCAAATCGTCACTGCACCAGTAATTTGTTTGTTATGAGACCTCAGACAAATTGCTCTACCCTGTTTGGGCCTCAGTTTTTGCATCTGTAAAATGGGGATAATAATAGCACTTACTTCATAGGATTATTATGAGAATTACATGAAATCATGCAAATAAAGGCTGAGCAAAGAGCCCTGCTTAAAAGAACCCCCTATACATATTTAAATGCAAATACGCTTATACTCTACATTCTGTTCTGTAACTTCTGACCATGCTATATCTGGGATGTCTTTCCATGTCAATACGTGGCGATCTACCCCCCTTTTCAAGTTTTAGCTAACCGTCACTAACTTGGTAAGTGGATAATGGTGGTGATTTTGAGATGCTATTTCCTGGCAAGTATCGGTGTTCTGTGTTGTCGATGTTGTTGTGAGTCACAGACATTACCCATCAGTGAGGTGAAGACAGGCATTTTGGCTTCCTGTGAAGATGGAGTAGCCTGCCAGAGGGGCACCCGGCTGAGTCAGAGGGCAGGGCCAGGTGTCTGGGAACCTCTCTGTTTGTGCACCTCTGTATCCCTAGCACTAGACCAGAATTGGCACATAAAAATTGACCACTAAATTTTTGTCAATAGGCTGGCCCATTAAGAAAATTGTGCCACCCTAGTTGGTTTGGCTCAGTGGATAGAGAGTCAGCCTGCAGACTTAAGAGTCCCAGGTTCGACTCTGGTCAAAGGCATATGCCTGGCTTGTGGGCTTGGACCCTGGTAGGGGGCCTGCAGGAGGCAGCTGATCAATGATTCTCTCTCATCATTGATGTTTCTATCTCTCTCTCCCTCTCCCTTCCTCTTTGAAATCAATAAAAATATACTTAAAAAAGAAAAGAAAAGAAAATTGTCTGTCCTGGCCAGTGTGGCTCATTTGGTTTTGCATCATTCTGTGCACCTACTAGTAAAGGTTTCAGATTCGATTCCTGGTCGGGGCCCAGGCCCAGGTCGGGGTGTGTATGGGAGGCAACTGATCTCTCTCTCTCTCTCTCTCTCTCTCTCTCTCTCTCTCTCTCTCTCTCTCTTTCTCTCTCCCCCTTCCTCTCTTTCTCAAGCCAATAAAAGCATATTAAAAAGAAAAAGAAAAGGAAAATTGTGCCTCCTCTAACTCACTGAGAGGCCTAAGCTCAAAATTGTCTCACAGAGCAGCATTTCCAAAAATATGGCCTGTGTACCATTGATGTGGGTGAGTGATTTCAGGGGGTGATGAATAGACGTTTACAAATGAGAATTTATGTGTTAAATTATGTGTTTATTTTCATATGTACTGACTTCTATTTATGGCTGGCGATACTGGTTTTCCACTTATGTTAGTGAAGTTTCATTTTAGGTAAATATATTAAAGGAGAAAAGGTGGTTCGTGAAAGTACCAAAAATGTCAAAGAAAAAATGAAAATTTTAGTCTGGAAAATACTTAACGCTGGTGTAATGAAATGTTCATGCTAGCCTCCAATAACTATAATTCTCATTTATTTAGTCCTTATTATGTGCCAAGCACCACATTAAGCACTTTCTTATATGGGATCATCTATATATCATACGTAATGCTCACAACAGCCCTAGAAGCAGGTCTATTTTTATTCTCATTTTGTAGATGAAGTCACTGGGGGAAGCTGGGAACGATTTAGTAACCTGCCCAAAGACCATCTGCCAGTGAGTGACTGGGAGGCCTTGGGGTTGAACTTGGGTCACTGTGACATGGACATGGTGAGCTGAGCCTCCGTGACCTGCAGATTCCAAGAAAGTTTAATAAAGCAGCACGGATTGTCAAGCTGTAAGTAAGGCTCTGTCCTGATAAAACCCCCTGGCGCGAAATGCACACAGAAGTATGAGGGAGGGCACTCACTATAAGGGATTACTAGGCCCATAAAAGTTACTAGCTGAAGGGCCTCTACCAAAAATACCAGCTTTAGCGTCATTGCTCTGTAGCCCTTGTTTATGGCAACAGTTAACTAGCAGGTCAGTTCTATGTTCAGCACACTCCCAGTTTGTGAGAATAAAATTCAACTTGTTTGCATGTAAGAGACTTATCTTCTAGTTCCCTATTTTTTGGAAACTCTGAACTCACAGAGTTCATTCAAAAGTGGTATTATATAGCCCTGACTGGTTTGGCTCAGTGGATAGAGCGTCGGCCTGGGGACTGAAAGGTCCCAGGTTCGATTCCGGTCAAGGGCATGTACCTGGGTTGCGGGCATATCCCCAGTAGGGGGTGTGCAGGAGGCAGCTGATCGATGTTTCTCTCTCATCGATGTTTCTAGCCCTCTGTCCCTCTCCCTTCCTCTCTGTAAAAAATCAATAAAATATATTAAAAAAAGAAAAGAAAAAAAAAACAAAGAAAAGAAAAAAACAAAAAAACCAAAAGTGGTATTATATAAAAAAGGAACACATGTTCCTAACCTGTTTAGCTCAGTGGACAGAGCATTGGCCCACGGACTGAAGGGTCCTGGGTTCGATTCCTGGCATGTACCTTGGTTGTGGGCTCAATCTCCAGTAGGGGGCGTGCAGGAGGCAGCTAATCAATGTTTCTCTATCCCTCTCCCTTTCTCTCTGTAAAAATCAATAAAATATATTTTCTTAAAAAGGAACACATGAAAAAGGAGGCAACTCAGGACACATCCCTGTTTCACCCAGAATTTATTTACCATGTCTGCCAACCCTGATTCTTGGGTGCTGTGATGAGGGTTCTGTGTGGGCAACCCATAGTTAAGGCTCTTCATTGAACATTTGCAACTTTGCCAATAACCAAATCTTGGCCAAAGACATAGGCCAAAAAATGGTTTGAAATTATTCCTGACAAATTTTGCCATGAGGTTGCCCAGAGTACAACAGTGGTCTGCAGTGGACTAGCCTGCCTGCTCTTTGTAAAGGATTAGCCTGAGAAACCCAGGCAAGAAGCTGGCACACATTTTGGATAGAACGTTCAGTAAATGAATAAGTTTATACTTCATGGAAGGGAAAGTGTTGCTCCCCCCCCCCCCCCCCCGCCTTTTTTTTAATTTAAAGAGAACAAAACAGCCCGGCCCTTGTGGCTCAGTGGTTGATTGTCGACCACTAGGGCGGTAACTATTCAATTCCAGGTCACAGCATATGCCTGGGTTGTGGGCTTGGTCCCCATTAGGGACTATGTACGAGGCAGTTGATCAATGACTCTCTCATCATTGATGTTTCTCTCTCTCTCTCTCTCTCTCTCTCTCTCTCTCTCTCTCTCTCTTTCTCTCTCTCTCTCTTGCTCTCTCTGAAACCAACCAAAAATAACCTTTTTTTTTTTTAAAAAAAAGAGGGTAAAACACATTCTATGGCCAGCCAGGCCAGGTAATGTCTATGATCATGTCTATGGAGTTGATAAAAGTAATTGAGTTAGCAAGAATCAGAACTCATCGTGATATGATTCCTAAACAAGCCTGGAATCAGAAAATCTAGTCCAGGACAGCCTGAGGTTTTTGATCAGTTCTACACAATGTGAGCAGGGCCACTGTGTGTGTGCTTTGGGTGCTTCACTGAGAGGCAAGAAGGGATGAGGACTGAAATATAGCTCTCACTCCACCCTCCAAATTTTTTGTTTCTTTGTTTTATTGGATAGAGAGAGAGAGAGAGAGAGAGAGAGAGAGAGAGAGAGACATCCACCAGTTGCCTCTTGTATGTGCCTGACCAGGAATCGAACGCACCCCCTTCTGGTGTACAGGATGACACACCAACTTATGGAGCCACATCAAACAGGGCTGGCTCTTCAAATGTTTTAACCCCAGGGACCGGTGGCCCTTCGAAATGGCACAAAGTGCTCTGAGGACCATGGACAGCCTTGAGTTTGAGGGAGAACATTCCAGACCCTCGTCAGAGGAGGATTAGAATCTACAAAATTCCTGCTATTGACCTTGAATTTCTGAGTTGTGAGAAGAGAATGTCCTGTTTCATTGACCCCAGAATCTGCCCTCATTGCTGGTTCTGAAAGCCCTTGGGATCCCTTGGATTTTTTTTCTCCTTTTTCTTTCAGACAATGAGAAATTTCTATTAAGTTTTAATTTTTATTTTCTCTTTACTGACTTCATCTATTAGCCTGTTCATATAATTTTGGCTACTCAGCAATCTCTGTCAAGCAAAGACCAGAAGAAGGGAACCCACATTTTATATAAATAGATGTATCTATATAATATCTCACAATTACACAGGGACAGGCACAAAGTATACATACCCCTATTTTTGTATACATCCATCTGTATGCACTGACTCATACACACCCATGACTATGCATACATTAGCAGGAATGCTCACTGAATCATATGCCTCCATATGTATGCACTTGCACTCACCAATCAGGTAAATGTACACTCAGAATCATGCATTCTAGGTAGAGGGAGAATTGTCTTGGAGAGAAAAGACTTTGTTAACAGAACAATGATTACATTTTTAAAAATATATCCTTATTGATTTTAGAGAGACAAGAAGGGAGAGGGAGATAGAAATATCGATTGGCTGCCTCCTGCACTGAGCCACACCGTGAGCTACAAAGATTACATTTTTTATGGAGAGTGGATCCAATTCTGTCACACCTGCCTCCCTGCCCATTTTTTCCGTGACCTCTCAGGATCCTCCAACCTCTTTAGACTTCTCAGGGAGTAAGGGTAGAGTACCTTGATAAAGGAGGTAGGGGCCTGATTTGAGTTTCACGTCTGCCAAGAGTCATGTACTATTGGGAAAATTACTGAAGTTCTCTGATCCCCTGGCTTCTTCATCTTTAAAACGAGGCTGGTGAATTACATTAGGGCTTCTAAACTCTTCTCTCCCAAGGACTCCTTTGCCCCTGTTTTACCTCCCCCTCCCTCCCCCCACAAACACACCTTGTGGATCTTATAACTTGAAGTTTTTGCCATTAAACTATCTCATTTAGGTACTAATTTTCTTGTTTTCTAGTTCAAATTTTAATCAGAGACTTGACTAAGTCTGCACTAAAGAAACAATAAAACAATTTGTCAAATTAAGAAACAAATAATAATACAATTTCCCTTTAGACTTTTTAAATATTGAAATAACCTGCAGGCCTTCAACATTTTCCTGGGGCCTCCTAGGAGCGCGTCGCTCCCAGTGGCTCTAGACTGGCAGCCACTGACTTTGACAGGTCCCAGGGTTTCTGATTGCTGCCAGGCCCTACACTCCAAAGCCCACCTTTCGGAGAGAGCAGGATCTGCTACCTGCAGCCAGAGTGCTTCAGGAGCATAAACAAGCCAGAGAGGAAACACTTCGGGGTCAGGTACTGGCAGAGTTACAGGGTTCCTTTCCGCTTAATTTGACACAACTTGACGTTTTCCACTCATGGCCCCAGCCTTTAGGGATGTCAGGTCCTCTCTGATAGGCCCAGATTCAGTCCAGGATCAGGTCCCGCCTGCGTGATCTGGACTCTTGCCCAAAGCCTGGAGACTCCTTTTCCCTCCCTAGGTGACCCCAGCCTGGACTAGGTACCAGCCTCCGGGCCTATGGTCCCTTCTGCCCTTCTTCTGACTTCTCCTCACTGCTGCATCCCAGTTCATCCCCTCTTTTCATAACCCCAAACGTTTCTCATCTTTCTCTTACCCTTTGCCAGGGCCTCCAAGAATGTCAGGCCTGGGAGGGACCTTACTGATGTCAGTCCACACGCCATCTGATGTTGGTGTTCTCAACTACATTATAACCAACCTGTGGTTTTCTACGGCCTGTTTGAGGAGCACAAACAACAGGATGCTCACGACCTTACTAGCTAGCTCAACTTATTTTAGGCTAGCTCCAGGTTGTCACCAGCTCTTTCCTGAAGGCTTTTGCTACTAACCAGCTCCTGGTCAGAATAAAAATAGCAGCCAAAAAGCCATTTGCATGATGACAGGAGAAGATCTGACTTTGGGTGGTTGGCACACGGTGCAATACACAGATCATGTAACATAGAAACCTACGCCTGAAACCATGCCGTAACCGGTTTGGCTCAGTGGATAGAGCGTCGGCCTGCAGACTGAAAGGTCCCAGGTTCGATTCCGGTCAAGGGCATGTACCTTAGTTGGGGGCACATCTCTAGTGGGAGGTGTGCAGGAGGCAGCTGATCGATGTTTCTCTCTCATCGATGTTTCTAGCTCTCTATCTCCCTTCCTCTCTGTAAAAAAATCAATAAAATATATATTTAAAAAAAATTAAAAAAAAGAAACCTACTCCTGAAACCTATATGTTCATGTTGACCACCCCAATAAATTTTAATTTTACAACAAAGGCATTTGCAGCCACAGATGGGTGAACTGTGGCTGAGCGATTTCTCAAATGTCTACCCCCTACCCTCCTCCAAGACTCCTAACAGTAGGGGGAGAATTAATGTGTCCCCTTTTCCTTGATTTGGCTTAAAATTCCATGTATATTTTACATCTTCCTCTATAATAGACCTGGGCTTGTTTAACTATATGAAGAAGGACAAGGAAGATGCTCTGGGAAGATGCACACCAGTGACTCTGGTACCGATGAGAGCTTATGAGTATCTCAGTTTAAAAAACAGGAGCTTGGGACATATGTAATACTTTCAACAATAAAGAATTATTAAAAAAGAAAAGAAACAGAAGCTTGCCCAGCTGGGTGGCTCAGTGTTTGAGCATCGACCAGTGAACCAGGAGGTCATGATTCCATTCCCAGGCAGGTCACATGTCCAGGTTGCAGGCTCAATCCCCAGTAGGGGGTGTGCAGGAGGCAGCCAAGATGTTTCTCTCTTACATGAATGTTTCTCTCTCTCTCTCTCTTCCTCCCTCTAAAATCAATTTTTCAAAAATTGAGGTATAATTGACATATGTCCTTAATTCTTACTAACTCAACCCTCCTTCCACTTGGGCCCAGCATGGCTTAGCAACTCTAGCTTTGTTCTGCTAGATAAGTTGTGTGAATGTAAGCAGGCCTCTCTGGGCTTTGGTTTGTTCACCTAAAATCAGAGATTAGATTTGGTGGCTGCTAAGACCTTTACAGATGGGAGAATCTGCGCATTAAAACAATTTTTTAAATTGTTCAATCACAGTTGACATTCAATATTACATTAGTTTTAGGTGTACAACATAGTGGTTAGACATTTATATAATTTACAAAGTGAGCCCCCTAATAAGTCTAGTACCCACCTGGCACCATGCATAGTTGCTACAATATTATTGACTACATTCCCTGTGCTGTACTTTACAATCCAGTAACTGGTTCATAGGTCGACACCAAACACTGAACCACACCGGCCAGGCTGAACTTCTTAATTCCTTCACCCTTTTCACCCTGCCCCTCCACCCTCCTCACATCTGGAGACTACCAGTTCTGCATTTACGAGTTGGTTTCTATTTTATTTATTCTGTTCCTTAGAGTCCACATGTAAGTAAAATCATTTGTTATTTGTCTTTCTCTAACTGACTTATTTCACTTATCATAATATCCTCCAGGTCCATCCATGTTGTTACAAATGGTAAGAGCTCATTATTTTTTATGGCAGAGTAATAGTCTGTTGTATATTCATATGTATCACATCTTTTTCATCCTATTGTCTATTGATGTAAACTTTGGTTGCTTCCAAATTGTAGCTATTGTATATGAAATGTCCTTCTTTGTCATTTGTTATAGCTTTTGTTTTAAACTCTATTTTGTCTGCCTGGCTGGTGTTGTTGGGTGGTTGAGCGTCGATCTATGAACCAGGAGGTCATGCTTCGATTCCCAGTCAGGGCATATGACCGGGTTGCAGGCTCCGTTCCCACTGTGGAGCATGCAGGAGGCAGCTGATCAATCATTCTCTCTCATCATTGATGTTTCTCTCTCTCTCTCCCTCTCCCTTCCTCTCTGAAATCAATAAAAATATATTTTAAAAAATAAAATTTTAAAAATCAATAAAAACATCAAGTGAGGATTTTTTTTAAAAAGTCTATCTTGTCTGATATAAATATTGCTACCCCAGCTTTTTTTAATTTCCATTTGCATGCGATATATTTTTCCATCCCTTTACTTTCAGTCTGCATGTGTTTTTTTTTTTTTTATCTGAAATAGGTTCCTTGTTGGCAGCATAGGTATGGGTCTTGTTTTCTTATCCATTCAGTCACCCTATGTCTTTTGATTAGATTTAATTCACTTATATTTAAACTAATTATTGATAGGTATGTAGTTATTGCCATTTTATTATTCACATTTCTTCTTCTCCTCCTTCTCCTTCTCCTTCTTTTGGAAGTCCCTTTAACATTTCTTGTATTACTGGTTTTGTGGTGGTGAACTTTTTAGCTTTTTCTCATCTGGGAGAGAATCTGTGCATTAACCCTTCATATACCAGTCAATTTTATTTATTTGCTTGTTCATTTGTTTATGAGAGAGAGAGGAGAGAGAGAGAGATTGTTCCATCATTTATTTATGTATTCATTGGTTGTTTCTTGTATGTGCCCTGACTGGGGATCGAACCCATACCTTTGTGTATCAGGACAGTGCTCCAATCAATTGAGCTACCTGGCCTGGGCCCTAGTCAACATTTATAAATGACAACTAGTTCTGGGTGCTGGGGCATTCAAGCAAATAAAGCACAGGTTCTGTTCTCCAGGAATTCCCCCATCTCATCAAGGGGTGGAAGAGGCCATGGGCCTGACACATAAACCAGTGTAGGTTGGGCACTCGGTGCCTAAGTTGATGATGGTGGTCTGAGTAGAACTGTAGCAGCAAAGAGCATGGGAAGGCTGCGCAGAGTAGGTGATGTGTGAGCTGAGCCTTGAAAGTTGAGTCCAATAGATGGACCAAAAGAGAGCATCCCGAGGCAGGAGAAGCACATGGGCAAGGGCATGGAGTAAGAAAACAGTGTGGGGTGTTTGGGAGGGACAGGTGTAGCTCAAAGACTGTGTGAGTGTGTACGCGGGGGTGCGTGTGTGTGTGTGTGTGTGTGTGTGTGTGTGTAAGAACAGACTGAGGAAGTGGATTTGATCTTGATATTAAAGGGTCTTGAACACATGGTAAATTTAACTTTATCTGAGGACTAGTGCTTTCCAAGCAGTTCTGAGGAGCAGCCCAGGGAAGGAGGTGTCTTGGGGACTCCTAGGGGCTTCAGAGAGAGGCCCCACTGGGCTTCAGGCACTGCAGCTCCATTTTTGCTTTATCTATGGGGTTCTGCTTGATTTCATCTGACAAAAAGTTTCCACTGCTAAAGCAAGCAAACAAATAAAAAGAAGTCACAGCCAATAGGGCCACTGAAGGATTTTCTGCTGGGGAGAAGCAGAAGGAACCCTCTGAAGGAGACTTGTGTGGGAGGAGAAGGGGGCAGAGGCCTGAGGGCTGACTTTGGGGAGCAGGAGTCTTTCATTTAGCTTTCTGGGCTGGAGAGGGGAATTGTATTAGGAGGTGGGGCGCACTCACCTCTAAGGTACGGGCGGATCAAAACTTAGGTCTCTCCCAGGGTTTGGAAGAAGTGTGTGATCTCTACTGGGTAGTCCCCCAACATGGGGGATGGGCAGAGAGAGAGAGAGAGAGAGAGAGAGAGAGAGAGAGAGGTTGGGGGAGAGGCAGGAAGCGGGCAGCTAGACTAACAAAGGTGCCTGTGTCGGTTTGCCCATCCCAGGTGGGGGGGGCGGGGCCTAGGACTGGGGTGTGTGTGACTTTACTTGTGGCCTGGGGCTCAGAGGGAGCATCAGTCAGTAGCTAGGGCCCCATTTCAGCTTGTCTATGGCTGGTGAATGGGGGCCTGGGGAGGAGGGCGAACCTCAGGTACTTCTGGAAGTTTTCAGGGTGAGGCCCCAGTATGTCGGAGGTTGGGCGAGCAGATGTTGGGGGAACCCCTTAAGCGCCTCTCCATTCTCCCAGGGACCATGGGCTGTGGCTGCAGCTCAAACCCTGAAGATGACTGGATGGAAAACATCGATGTATGTGAGAACTGCCATTACCCCATAGTCCCACTGGATGGCAAGGCCACGGTAAGAGGCAAGACATGGGGCTTGATGAGGGAGCCGGGTGGGGTGCACAGCTCAGAAGAACAAAATGGGCCTCCACTAAAGGTCCTTGAAATAACAGAGCAGCCCTCTCCTCTGCAATACAGAAAGGAAACGAGGCTCAGAGAAGGGAAGGGACTCTCCTAAGGTCACACAGCAAGTAGTTGGCAAGTTCAGGGATAGGAAGAAGCGGCAGGCTAGGCTGGAGAAGTGAAGGAGATCAGGGTGGTGGGGAGGGGAGCCGGGATCTGACCCCGCCTCCTGCTCTCTGACTCACTCTCATCCCCTACCCCCCAGCTGCCCATCCGGAATGGCTCTGAGGTGCGGGATCCACTGGTCACCTACCAGGACACCAACCCCCCGGCTTCTCCACTGCAAGGTGACCGCAGCCAGCAGGGCCTGGAGATAAGGCCTGTGGGTCTTTGGCTGTCGGCCTCCATCTCCTCCCCGTCTACCCTCTATTCTGCCCTGCTTCTCTGGCCCCAGTCTTGTGCTCTGCCCTGTCACGTCTGAACTCCATGTTCCCAGCCTATTTCAGGCTGGTTCTCCTTGACGCCCCGCTGTCTTTACAGACAACCTGGTTATCGCCCTGCACAGCTATGAGCCCTCTCACGATGGGGACCTGGGATTCGAAAAGGGTGAACAGCTTCGTGTCCTGGAGCAGTGAGTGTCCTCTCTATGCCACCCCTCCTCGCCCTGCGGCGGTGAGGGAGTGAGGGAGCGGAGACGCCGGGCTCCGCAGCCCTCCTGCAGGTCCTGACTGGCTTGCAGTAGGCGCCCTTGAGACAAAATGAGAGGCCGGCGGGTGCCGAGCTGGAGGGTGGGGTGGCATTGACAGCTGGGGCTCTGGAGGGAGGGAGTCCAGCCGAGTCCAGGCTGAGCAAGCCACGCTGACCACCGGTGTTCTCAGGAACGGCGAGTGGTGGAAGGCGCAGTCTCTGACCACCGGCCAGGAGGGTTTCATCCCCTTCAACTTCGTGGCCAAAGCGAACAGCCTGGAGCCCGAACCGTGAGTGGGGACTCGTCTTGGGGATGGGTAGGAGCAAGCGGACCTAGGGACCCCGGGGCAGAGGAGGGCTGCTCGAGGGGTGAAGGAGGGAGCACCTTCCAACCGACGACGGCTTTCACTCTCCCTGCGCAGCTGGTTCTTCAAAAACCTGAGCCGCAAGGATGCTGAGCGGCAGCTCCTGGCCCCCGGGAACACGCACGGCTCCTTCCTGATCCGGGAGAGCGAGAGCACCGCGGGTGAGCGGCGGGGCGGGGGCGCGGTGGGCGGGGCCCGGGCGGGGCAGAGGCGGTGGGCGGAGTCTGGGCTGGGCGGGCGGGGCCCTGGCTGGGCGGGGTAGGGCGTGGTGGGCGGGGCCCGGGCTAGGTCCCGGGAGCCGCGGTGCTGGCCGGGCAAGCCCGCGGGCAGGGGCGCGGTGGCGGAGGTGCACCCGCCGTAGGTCACCCCTCCCCCTCTGACGTTCGCTTACCTATTCTTTTATTCAGGATCGTTTTCCCTGTCCGTTCGGGACTTCGACCAGAACCAAGGAGAGGTGGTGAAACATTACAAGATCCGCAACCTGGACAAAGGAGGCTTCTACATCTCCCCCCGCATCACTTTTCCCGGCCTGCAGGAGCTGGTCCGCCATTACACCAGTGAGCGCAGCCGTACCCCTCAGACGTGGGCCTGAGGCCCCCTCACCTGTGTCCTAGCAGCCTGCCTCCCCCACGTCCCTCTCGGGGATGCCCTACCCATCACTAAGCCTGCTCTTCCATTCCCGGCCGGGGTGCGGTGCCAGACGCTGCAGCCGCAGGTGTCCACACCTCCCCTGCCCGGCCATTTCCCTAGACGGGACTTGGTGAAGTCCCTACTCCCTCCCTTGTCCTCGCAGACACTCCGGACGGGCTATGCACGCGGTTGAGCCGCCCCTGCCAGACCCAGAAGCCCCAGAAGCCGTGGTGGGAGGACGAGTGGGAGGTTCCCAGGGAGACGCTGAAGCTGGTGGAGCGGCTGGGGGCCGGCCAGTTCGGGGAGGTGTGGATGGGTAAGTGAGGCCCTCCTGGACTGCGGGGGGTTGGGGGGGCGTCCGCTGAGATCCGAGAGTCCCCCGACAGTCCGGGTGACTTCCTCCAACCCCTCCCCACCCCAGGGTACTACAACGGGCACACGAAGGTGGCAGTGAAGAGCCTGAAGCAGGGCAGCATGTCCCCCGACGCCTTCCTGGCCGAGGCCAACCTCATGAAGCAGTTGCAGCATCAGCGACTGGTCCGGCTCTACGCGGTGGTCACCCAGGAGCCCATCTACATCATCACGGAATACATGGAGAATGGTGGGCGCTGCCGTCCCCTCTGCTCTTGCTAGAGGGTGGAGGAGGCCTGCCTTTTCTCCTGGCTCAGCACTGAAGTTGGGCTGGGCTCCTAAAGTCTCAGCTCCAAGGGCGAGAAGAGGGTGTGTCCTCGAGGCTGTCTGGGAGCCCAGCCTCAGGTGGCCGGCTCTGGAAGGGCATTCAGCCCCCACCTCCCCTGACCTGCAAGTCCCGTTTGCCTTCAAAGCCCTACCTTGATCTAAAGATGCTTGTTTTCAGGAAATGAGTGCGTCCCCGGTCCCATTTCTTTCCCTTCTGCCCCTGAGTGTTGGGAGGCCAGATCTGCCCCAAAGCCCTCTTTCTCAGTTCTGGGCGAGCCCCTCCCCCTCCCTTGGTCTGTTATTGCACAGAGTAAAAGCCTCACCACGGTAAATAGGAATTTGCAGGCCTAGATTTGCTACAGATTTGCTGTGTGACACAGGCCAAGTTCCTGACCTGCATCTGGTGCTCCATTTCCCTAAGTATAACAGCAGAAATCTAAACGGCTCTGATTCTTTGGGAGTATAAGATCTCTCCCTCTTTCAGGAAGGGAGAAAAGCTGTTCATTGGCTAATGGGTTCTGGAAATGGCAAATGGATTTTATTATATAAGCCTACTTTAGTTGGTAGTTGCTTGGAGTTCTGTGTTGAGGATTCTGAGGCTCATTGGAAGTGAGTGCTAGGATTGATTAGCAACATCTGCCATGGACACAATGGAGGAATGGCAGTCTATGTCACATATTTGCTGTGTCTGGGTGAAGCCTTTATCTTTGGTGACTAATTCAGTACTCATAGTGGGGACACACAGGTTGCTATCATCTTCACACAGGGCTTTAATCTCTTAAGAAGGGACAGAAGTTACGAGCTCCAATCCAGCAACTCCCAAACTGTCAGGTCTCCACACATCTCTTTCCACAGTCCTTTTTATTTATTTTTTATTCTTTTTATTTTTTTTTAAAATATATTTTATTGATTTTTTACAGAGAGGAAGGGAGAAAGATAGAGAGCCAGAAACATCGATGAGAGAGAAACACCGATCAGCTGCCTCCTGCACATCTCCCACTGGGGATATGCCCGCAACCCAGGTACATGCCCCTGACCGGAATCGAACCCGGGACCTCCCAGTCCGCAGGCCGACGCTCTATCCACTGAGCCAAACCGGTTTCGGCTCCACAGTCCTTTTTAAAAAAATATATTTTTTTATTGATTTTTTACAGAGAGGAAGGGACAGGGATAGAGAGTTAGAAACATCAATGAGAGAGAAACATATAGTAGCTGCCTCCTGCACACTCCCTACTGGGGATGTGCCCGAAAGCAAGGTACATGCCCTTGACCGGAATCAAACCTGGGACCCTTCCGTCTGCAGGCCGACGCTCTATCCACTGAGCCAAACCGGTTAGGGCTCCACACTCCTTTTAATGTGTGCAGCGCACATTTATTACTGCTTACTTTGGGCTGGGCACTGGGAACGTGGATGGACAAAACAAGGTGCCTGCTGTCTCATTTTAGTTATGCACACCTGGAAAACCAGTGTCTGGGCTAGGAAAGTTCCAGCATGCCCCAGAGAATGTAGATGGTGATTTAATTTATTATGTCTAGTAGGATCTAGAAAAGCTTCCTAGAGGAATAGTCTAGCTGGGCCACGCAAGAAAAGTAAGGCAGAGATGGGACAAAGAGACTTTGAGGCGAGAAAGCAATGGTCCATGTGAAAAATGTTGAAATTGGCTAGTGGGGTTGGAACAAGAGTAGCAGGAGTCGGGGAAGACAAGAAACTACAAAGTGGACCATGCAGAGCTTTGGATGCTGGCTGAGGAGTTTGAGCTCTACCCCGTGGGTGACAAAAAGCTTACCGATCCCTTCGAGCATGCCCCACCCTAGTCCCCTGGAAAAGACCTTCACATGTCCCAAACTCCTCACTCAGAACAGACACGCCTCCATTTTCTGCCCTTCTTCTTCCTTGCCACATATAAGACACTGCTTCTAGACCACCCCCGCCCCCCCACCGCCTACACAGTTAGGCGAGAAGGGTTGGGGAGCTCTCTCCTTGGGCAACTTGGATCAGCAACTCTTGCTTCTGCCCCACAGGGAGCCTGGTGGATTTTCTCAAGACCCCTGCAGGCATCAAGCTGACCATCAACAAACTCTTGGATATGGCAGCCCAAGTAAGGAGACTTGGGAGGGCTGGGCATGGGCACAGGCCAGCAGGGTAAGGATGTCTGGCCCACCACTGCTGACCTATCCATACCTGGCCTGCAGATTGCAGAGGGCATGGCATTTATTGAAGAGCGCAATTACATCCACCGTGACCTGAGGGCCGCCAACATCCTGGTGTCTGACACCCTGAGCTGCAAGATCGCAGACTTTGGCCTAGCACGCCTCATTGAGGACAACGAGTACACAGCCAGGGAGGGTAGGTGTGGGATAGAAGGGAAGTCTGGGGCCTACAGGCCAAGCAGACCTTGGTGACCTCACTCTGCTTCCCCACAGGGGCCAAGTTTCCCATTAAGTGGACAGCGCCAGAAGCCATTAACTATGGGACCTTCACCATCAAGTCGGACGTGTGGTCTTTCGGGATTCTGCTGACGGAGATTGTCACCCACGGTCGCATCCCTTACCCAGGTCAGGACCAAAGGCAGGAACTAAAAAGGGTGATGAGGCAGGGCAGTAAAATCCATGTCTTTCCACTCACCTTTTCCCAGGCTCAGAATCTGGAACTTTCTAGTTGCTTCTCCTCCATCTTCTCAGAGATGTGACTCCGATATCACCAGGGAGGTACTGATCAACCATGGCTGACTTTCATCTCTGTCTCTGGATCTCTCTCTCTCCCTTCGATAATCCCAGCTCTTCTCTTTAGTTCCAACACAGGCAGCCCAGTAGGGTGAAAAGGCTCTGGCCTGAGAGACAAGAAGCCTGCCTTTCATTATCAGATATGCCATGATATTAACTTTCTGTTTGATCAGATGATGCCTTCTTTTCCCATTTGTAAAATGTAAGGTTAGACTAATACTTGGCCCACCCCCAGCTGGTTTGGCTCAGTGGATAGACCGTTGGCCTGCAGACTAAAGGGTCCCAGGTTCGATTCCAGACAAGGGCAAATGACTGGATTGTAGGCTGGATCCCTAGTAGGGGGCATGCAGGACACAACCAATCAATAATTCTCTCTCATCATTGACATTTCTCTCTCTCTCCCTCTCCCTTCCTCTCTGAAATCAATAATAATACTTTTTAAAAAAGTTGTCCTCGAGAGAAAATGATGCCAAAAGTGTTTAGAAGTCTGGAAAAAAATCACACACACACACAAAGAATATTAATATTACCTGGCCCATTTAAGCACTCAAGAGTGTTAGATTTGTTTGTTTGTTAAATATATTTTATTGACTTCTTACAGAGAGGAAGGGAGAGGGATAGAGAGTTAGAAACATCGATGAGAGAGAAACATCAATCAGCTGCCTCCTGCACACCCCCTACTGGGGATGTGCCCGCAACCAAGGTACATGCCCTTGACCGGAATCGAACCTGGGACCTTTCAGTCCGCAAGCCGACGCTCTATCCACTGAGCCAAACCGGTCAGGCCAAGAGTGTTAGGTTTTGCTATTAATAGCGACTATTATGCTATTAATAGTCACTTTGGGCAAGTGACTTCACCTCTCTGAGCCTGTTCCCTGATATGAAAAACAAGATTATCTGTGAAAGACCTTGACTCATAATAGGTGCTCACTAAACACTGACTTCTGTTCCCTCTGAAGCTTTCTGTCTAAAGACTGAAAGAGAGATGTAAACAACTGATTCTCACTCACTCCCACCCCTCCCTTTATCTCCTGGACAAAGTTCTTTACCCCTGAATTCAGCCAAGACAGCAATGGAATCTTTTAAAAGGAACTTGCTAGGAAACTGGGGGAAGGAAATGGAACACAAAGACAGGGCACAGAGGTCATGGAGCACAGTGGCCAGATTGTAGAAGCTTCCCACATCCCGAGAGCAGTGTGCACAGAGCTTTGCTCCTAGGAAGGTCAAGGCACCTTAGAATCAGGCGAGAGCCAGAAGGCTTTCCCTGCCCTGGACTTACCCCATCACAGAATCGAGGGAGAGCGCTGGGGCTGGAAGCCCACCCTGGTCATCTTGCCAAGGACCCTCACTGCCCCTCCACTGTGCCCACAGAGGTGAATCCATAGGCAATGTCTCTGTTACAACTGAAAAGACATTGTTAACATGATGATGAATGGCAACGCGGCTTCAGGGTCAGGGAGACAATGGGGAGTAATGGGGATTTGGGTGAACTTGCATCTGCTGCAGCAGACGGTTGCCTTTAAGACCTGGGGGCCCAGCCCTGGCTGGCATGCTCAGTGGTTATAGTGTCAGCCTGTGCACCGGAGTGTCTTAGGTTCGATTCCCTTGGTTGTGGGTTCACTCCCCACCCTGGGTCAGGGTGCATGTGGGAGGCAACCGGTCACTGTGTCTCTCTCACATCCATGTTATTTTCTCTCTCCCCCTCCTTTTCTCCCTTCTACTCTCTCTGAAAAGCAATGGAAAAAGTGTCCTCAGGGGAGGATTAACAAAAAGGAAACACAAAAACAAAAGGCATGGGGTCCCAAAAAACAGATTTTTTTTTCAAGAGAAGCCCAAACTTGCAGCTTTAGAAAAATGTGCGCATTTCCAAACATTGGTGATTGATTCAAATTATTTAAAAACACTACAGAAGCCAAACCAAAGTGTGTCTAGAGGCTATATTTAGGCTGGATTTAGCCTATGGGCTTGCAGCCTTGACTCTAGCCTTGGGTGTTTAGTTCCATGGCCTATGTCCTCCAATGTGCTAATTTTGAAACGTGAGGGACCCATAGCTAGAGGCCTCCTAGCGGCAAGGCCTGGGCAAGAGGGTATTTATTGAGTGCGGTCCATTCCCAAGTTTTGCAGGACCATAAAGCGTTTAGTCTTTGGGAACTGCCTGTCACAGTCTCCTCTCAGAAGACTGAAGGAGAAATAGGAGGCCACATGGGAAATTTAGACACAGGCAGCTGTTTCTGCCATGATCATGCAGTTCTCTGGATCAAGTCCTCTCAGGGTCCACCTGCTAAGAGCCTACCAGGTGGGACAGGACCAGTATGAAGGCAGGGAACTGGCCCCAAAGTTATTTCATCTGGGTCATGGAGGGACCTGGTAGACCTCTGCCCATGCAGAGTCTGCTTTGCTGGGGCCCAGAGTCCAGCTGGCTTCCTAATGTAGCATCTCATGTGCCTGGTCCCAGAGCTAGGGAAGCCTCGCCATTGTCGTGGCTGTGGGCTCCCATCCAGCCGTGGGCCTTGACCACCATATCTTCCCACCAAATAATAATAATCACAAGTGTTATTTATGCAGTGTCATTTCCAGGCACTACATGAATTATATGCACTATCTCATTGAATCCTCATAGAAACTCTGAGGTAGGAGTTATTTGTTCTGTTTTCCAAATGAGAAAATTGAGACTCAAAATATTGAGGTGGCTCCCAAGGCAGCCAACAGTGTGTGTTATTGAGTGTCTAAGCCATAGCTGACATTCCAAGGGGCACAACTGACATTTTTTAAAAATATATTTTTTTATTGATTTTTTACAGAGAGGAAGGGAGAGGGATAGAGAGTTAGAAACATCGATCAGCTGCCTCCTGCACACCCCCTACTGGGGACGTGCCCGCACCAAGGTACATGCTCTTTTTTTTTTTTTTTTTAAATATATTTTATTGATTTTTTACAGAGAGGAAGGGAGAGAGATAGAGAGTTAGAAACATCGATGAGAGAGAAACATCGATCAGCTGCCTCCTCCACATCTCCCACTGGGAATGTGCCCGCAACCCAGGTACATGCCCTTGACCGGAATCGAACCTGGGACCTTTCAGTCCGCAGGCCGACGCTCTATCCACTGAGCCAAACCGGTTTCGGCAAGGTACATGCTCTTGACCAGAATCGAACCTGGGACCCTTTAGTCCGCAGGCCGACGCTCTAGCCACTGAGCCAAACCAATTAGGGCCACAACTGACATTTAGCAGGTGCCTATAGTAAGGCCTTACCATTGATGAAGACCAAGATCCTTTCGGATGGGTGCTCACACCATAACAGTTAAATAATCTGAACATGGCCCCTGCCTGTGGGCTTCCAAAGCCTGGAGCCTTGATGTCCTTTCTCCCATCAACCGGCAGGGATGACCAATCCTGAGGTGATTCAGAACCTGGAGCGAGGTTACCGCATGGTGAGACCTGACAACTGTCCAGAGGAGCTGTACCACCTCATGATGCTGTGTTGGAAGGAGCACCCAGAGGACCGGCCCACCTTTGACTACCTGCGCAGCGTGCTGGACGACTTCTTCACGGCCACAGAGGGCCAGTACCAGCCCCAGCCCTGAGAGCCCGAGCTGGGGCCTGGAGCCCTGTCCTCATCTAGCCAACCTGGCTGGGAGAAGCAGTTCCTGTGCCATACCCATGGCCGATGCACATAATGACTCTGCATGTGAATCCTGCCCACGTGTGACACGTATACTTCTCCTGTTTTGTACACTGGTTCTTTAGTTGTGTGGGCTCTGCACATGTGTCTTGTACATGTGCAGCCTGTGCATATGTCTTGGACACCTGTCCAGGCTATCCCTTTCTGGGCCTCTCATTTCCTGAGACCACCTGAGAAAGGAGAGAGGCATGTGATTGACACCAGCTTCTGCTCACCCCCATTTCCTTTCCCCTGGTCATCAAGAAGCTCCTTGAGGGGGAAACCTCATGTAATACCTCCATGCCCTCCTCTTCGGTGACTGGCACACATCAGGAGCTCAATAAATGTTTGTTTGTTGATGAAGATTGTGCATCTCTCTGTTCTCCTCTCTCATTTCTTCTTCCTTGGGAGGGAAGAGTGGGGGTTCAGAAGTTGATAACCAAGAATTGGGATGAAAGATGGAATGAGGGGATGTCTGAACTTTTTCCAGCTTTGCTGATGCTGGGATGAAAAGGAGGTCCCTATGCTTTCCTGTCTGGGCTCTTTGAATCCCTTTAAACCCCTGCCTCAAAGGATTTAGGGCAACCCCTAGCCAGAACCTCCTAGGGAGTGGGTGTGTCCCAGGGCAATAGCATTTTTTACAGCCATTGATTCTAGGGCTATATTTGGCCTCAGATATGTTTTGATTCACCTTCAAGTTGTTTTAAAATATTATTGAGCTAATTCACCCATTTAACAAATATTTATTGAACATCTACTGTGTGCCAGGCACAGATCTGGGCTCATAGGATATACAGTAGATAAAATAAAGTCTCACCCAGCTGGTGTGGCTCAGTGGTTGAGCATCCACCTATGATCCAGGAGGTCATGGTTCGATTCCTGGTTCTGGGCACATGCCCGGGTTGCTCACAATGATGCTCTCTCATCATTGAAGTTTCTGTCTCTCTCTCTCCCCTCTCCCTTCCTTTCTGAAATCAATAAAAAAAATATTTTTAAAAAAGTCTCCGCCTTTATGGAGCTTACATTCTAGAAGACAAACAGTAAAGATCGCAAAGAAGTAAATGATATGATATGCTACAAGCTGATGAGTGCTAAGGAGATAACAGAGCAGGACAAGGGGGTTTATGTTTGGGGAGCTTGGCACTTTTAAAGAGGGTGGTCTGGGAAGGCCTCATTGAAAAGGTGAGCAAAGATTTGAAGGAGGGGAGTGAGTGAGCCTGTGGGGAGGAGTTGGGTGGGTAGAGCAAACAGCCTGAGGCAGAAGCTTGCCTGGCCAGCTTGGATAGGTCCTCTGGGCCCTGTGGCATTTCAGGAACCATTTTGAGGAGTCTTTAAAGAGATTTGTGCAGGGCTATGACATGATGTGACATTTTATTTATATTTATTATTTTTTAAAATATATATATTTCAGAGAGGAAAGGAGAGGGAGAGAGAGAGAAACATCAGTGATGAGGATCACCGGTTGACCAGCTGTTGACACTCAACCACTGAGTCCACACTAGCCAGGCTGACTTACTTTTTATTATTTATTTATCTATTTATTTTAAATATATTTTTATTGGTTTCAGAAAGGAAGGAAGAGGGAAAGATAGAAACATCCATGATGAGAGAGAATCATGGATTGGCTGCCTCCTGCAAGTCCTCCACTGGGGACTGAGCCCACAACCTGGGCATGTGCCCCCGACCGGAATTGAACCTGGGACCCTTCAGTTTGCAGGCCGACGCTCTATCCACTGAGCCAAACCGGCCAGGGCTATTTATTTATTTGTTAATCCTCGCCTGAAGATATTTTTCTTTTTAAATCTTCATTGTTGAAAATATTACATATGTCCCTTCCCCTCCCGTCCCTCCCCCTCTCCCCCCCATTTTACCCTTTCTAGCCTGCAGGATGTTTTCCCATTACTTTTTAGAGAGAGTGGAAGGGAAGGGAAGGGGAGAGACAGAAAGAGAGAAATATTGATGTGAGACACATTGATTGTTTGCCTCCAGCATACTAGTATGCTCTACTGTGACTTTTAAAATTTTATTATTGATTTTAGATAGGAAGGGAGAGGGAGAGATAGAAACATCAATGATGAGAGAGAAGCAATGACGGCTGCCTCCTGAACGCCCCCTACTGGGGATCCAGCCCACACTCCTGGCATGTGCCTCTGACTGGAATTGAATGGTGACCTCCTGGTTCATAGGTCAACCTTCAACCACTAAGCCACTGCCCGAGGGTAGAGTGGTGGGGCTATTTACACGCCCTCCAATCCCCCTTGCCCTGGAGACATGTGATGTTTGCAGGCAATTTTGGTTGTTACAACAGAGGGGGAGTAGAGGCCAGGAAGGCTGCGAAACATTCTACAGTGCATAGGACAGCTTCCTATAATAAAGAATTTAAAAAAAAAAAAAAAAAGATTACCCAGCCCAGCCTTGGCCAGTGTGGCTCAATTGGTTGAGCATCATCTCATGCACCAAAATGTCCTGGGTTTGAATCCGTCAGGGCACATACCCAGGTTCCTATAGGTGTTTCTCTTTCACATTGATGTTTCTCTCTCTCTCTTTCTCTCTCTCCCTCTCCCTTCCTCTCTCTAAAACCAATAAATATATATCCTCTGCTCTGGCCAGTGTGCTCAGTGGTTAGAGAGTTGTTGGCCCGTGTTCCCAAGGGGTTGAGGGTTCGATTCCTGGTCAAGGGAACATACCTGGGTTGCAGGTTTGATTCCTCCCTCCTCCAACCTTGTCGTGGCACATGTGGGAAGCAACCAATCGATGTTTCTCTCTCTCCCTCCTTGCCCTCTCTCCCTCCCATTCTAAAATCAATGAAAAAATATCCCCAGGTGCAGATTAACAAAACAAACAAAAAATATATATGTATCCTTCGATGATTAAAAACACACACACCACAGCCCAAAATGTCAATAGGTTCAAAAACGTGAGAAACCCTGTGCCAGTATAAGGGGGCACTCCTCCTGGGTGACTGCCTTGGGGAGGTAGGCTTTCGAGTAAGAAAAACGGGGTTCTGCCACTTTGTTACGGTGTCTCTGGTGCATCGTAGTCATTCAAAATATGCGTACAATTGAAAACTGAATGTAATTACTAATTGTGTGACTGAGCAAGTCACAAAGGTCTCGCCTTCAATATGTTTACCTGTAGACTGGGGATAAAAAAATCCCTCCTCCAAAACCTGTGAGGAATAATTGGAATATCTGAGATAACGTGGTAAAGGTATTGCACAGTGCTGGGCCTGCAGCACTTTTATTTCCGTTGTCAGTTAATTTCTCCCTTCTCCAAACCGCAGTTTCAACCCCGATGGGTGACCTTGTGCAAGTCACTAACCCCCTGCCCGTAGGGCTCGGTGGATTCGCTGTAAAATTATGAAGTTGGCTTCAGATCTCCAAGCACGAGTCCCACCGACATGGGGCTGGGAAGTGTGTATGCCCGTCTTCCCCCGAGACTAATGGTACAGTCCCTGAGCAGCTCCCCACCCCCCTGTCGTGGACCTTGGTACAGGCCCAGGGGGCCCCGGGCGGCCTCTCCGGGCTGCCCTTGCCCCCTGCCGAGTTCCGGGCCGTCCCTGCGCAAGCTGATTGGCTGGAGCCGTGCCCGGGCTGCGCGGCTATAGGTGAGCCTGGGAGGGGCGGGCGGAGCGGGCTGGAGGCCCGCCCCCTCCCCCCCTGGGTCGGACACGGAGCGGAGCCGCGGGCGGGAGGCCTGACGGACCGACGGACGGGCCGGAGCGACAGCAGGCGAGCAAGATGGCGCAGACTCAGGGCACCCGGCGGAAAGTCTGTTACTACTACGACGGTGAGCGCGGTCCTCGCGGCGGGGGCGGGGCCTGGCCGGGCCGAATCCGGGAGCGGGAGGCTGAGGAGACCTGAGAGGGGAGGCTGGGAGAGGCGAGGCGTTGGGGAAAGGCTGAGGGGAGGCTGAGGGGGAACGGAGGTCGGGGCTGCGGGTGGAGGTTGAGAGGAAAGGAGGTCGAGACTGAGGGAGGAGCTGAGAGGATGGAAGTCTGGGCTGAGGGAGGAGGCTGAGAGGAATGAGGTCGGGCTGGGCAAGGAGGGCGAGACTGAGGGAAGAGGCGCGAGGAAAAGAGACCGAGGCTGAGGGAGGAGGCTGAGAGGAGGTCGGGCCTGAGATCGGAGCCTCAGAGGGATGCAAAGGGGGTGGAAACTGAGGGAAGAGCGTGAGGCGAGGGGTCGCTCGGGGACGTCTGAGGTCCTCTCGGTGGGGAATTGTGAAGTCTGATGGGAGAGTTGGAGTGGGACTCCTAGAGGGGAGGCTGAGTCTGAGGGGGGAGACAGAATATGATGGGGAAGATTGCAAGGGTTTATATTTTCTCCTGAGACTACCCAGGTCTTTTACTGCCCCTGCCCCTCCTCCTCCTTGAGAAGAGTCCTTCAGGAATCACCAGCTGGTGGTGACCACTGCCCCTCTCACGGTCTCTGAGCAGGGCCTGCAGCTGCTACTGGGAAATGGAGCCCCTGGGGTTGGAAGGAGAAGGACGCTACTTATTCACGTACCAAAAGTCTACCCAGCAGCTTACTCTGAGTTAGGTAGCATGTCGGTGCTGGAGGCGGGGAGGGGGTTGATCAAGTCACTTCTCCAGCTCAGTTTGGAGCGGAGATAGTGACAGAGAACTGCTCCCCAGTGTCTTGCTGGGATAAAGGAACTCTCAGGGTGTTGTAGGGGCACCCAGCCCAGACCCAGGAGTCAGGGAGAGCGGTGCCATCTCAGCTAGGACCTGAAGAACAGGAGTTATTAGCCTGGCAAAGGTAACAGCAAGGTTAGAGATGAGAGGACAGCACATTTGAAAACCAGCATGTTTCTATACTAGGTGTACCGGTTAGTAATGCGGATTTTGTAATCACAGGAAACACGATAATTTCAAGAGAAACATCAAAAGTGCTTTATTCAAAGTAATACCCATCGCTAGCTACACATTTCCCCCATCTTTCAGGTAATTTGTGGATACTGTCCCAATAGAACTTTTCTTGTTTTGAGGCAAAGCATTCAGAGACCCAATTTTCCACTTCTTATGTTTTGAAGTGCTGCTCAGAAAGTGCGTGTGCCACCGATCGGAACAAGTAATCTGAAGGAGCAAGGTCTGGTGGATATGGCGGGTGGGTTAATACCTCCCAGGCCAGATCTTTTAACGAAGCGGTTCTCAACCTGTGAGTCGCGACTCCTTTGGGGGTCGAACGACCCTTTCCCAGGGGTCGCCTAAGACCATTGGAAAACACATATATAATTACATATTGTTTCTGTGATTCATCACTATGCTTTAATTATGTTCAATTAGTAACAATGAGAATACATCCTGCATATCAGATATTTACATTACGATTCATAACAGTAGCAAAATTACAGTTATGAAGTAGTAACGACAATAATTTTATGGTTGGGGGTCACCACAACACGAGGAATTGTATTAAAGGGTTGCGGCATTAGGAAGGTTGAGAACCACTGTTTTAACGTGTCGTTAACTTGTTTTGAAGTGTGTGATGGTGTGTCATCATGAAGCAAAATTACTTTGCCATGTCTTCTGGCATATTCTAGTCGTTTCACGATCAAAGCGAAGTTCAAATTGATTATTTGTTGTTGGTAGCGATCAGTATTTCACCTGGTTTTAGAAGCTCATAATACACACCTTCCTGATCCCACCAAACACAGAGCATTGTCTTCCTTCCAAAGCGATTTGGCCTTGCAGTCAATGTTGATGGTTGATCTGGATCAACCCATGATTTTGTGTGTTTGGGATTCTCAAAATAAGTCCACTTTTCATCGCCAGTCACAATTCGTTGCCAAAAAGACTTTCTTTCGTGCTGTTGAAGTAACATTTTTTGTTGTTGTTGTTGAAGCAACATTTTACTGATGACTTTTCGGTTTTCCATTTGTCTTTCGTTCAGTTGATGTGGCACCCATTTTCCTTCCTTTAAAGTCTTTCCCATTGCTTGTATAAATGATCAGAAATTGTTTGCTGAGCAATGTTGACTCTTTCTGCAAGTTGTTTTTGAGTTTGACACGCATCTTCATCCAGTAATGCTTGTAATTGTTGGTCTTCAAACATTTTTGGTTGACCTGGACGTTCTTTGTCTTTCACATCGAAATCACTTTTAAAGCATTTAAACCAGCGTTCACAAGTATCTTGAGATGGAGTATGTTCACCATAAGCTTCCCAAAGTATACGATAACTTTCAGCAGCACTTTTCTTCAAAAGTAATGAATTAAAACTTCCTGCAAATGCTCTTTTTTGGCATAAAATTCGATATTTTTAAGCATAAAAATATCTATGATGTTAACACATTCAGAAAATTTGACATATAAAGTTTTGAAGCTTGTCAATACAACAAATAGCATACATGTTAAATCGCATATATATCAACATATGTGTAACTCCATCTATTGAAAAAATCCGCAGTATTAACCGGTACACCTTGTACAGTATGCCTGAAACATAGATTTGAGGGTAGAGTGGAGAAGGTAGGGAGCAGAGAGCAGGGGTAAGGGAAAGGTTGCAAGTGATGAGTCCAGAGAAATAAATGGGGATCTGAGCAAGAAGGGCTGGGCATACTATCCTAAGGAAGTTGTACTTTATTCTAAGGGCACTTGTGAGTCATTGAAGTTTTATGCAGGTTAGTGATGACATCAGATTTATGCGTAGAGCTAGCACTCTGGGACAGAAATTAAATTCATGAATGTTGGGGTAAGGAAGAAGACAAGGAGCCCAAGTTTCTGGTTTGGGCAGTTTGATGCTGAGTGTTTGGAGATCATGTCAGTTGATAACTTTGGGGAGTTTTTTGGTAGGCTTTTTGCTTATTTGTTTGTTTGTTTTCTTGTTGATATGTTTGGGGGATATCCAAGCAGAGGTGTCCAGTAGGCAATTGACCATACTGGTCTGTAGTTTAGAAGACAGAAATGAAAAGATAGAGAGATTTTTGGTAATCATCAGCATACTGATGGGAATTTTATTATAGAAGAATTTTATTATATGCAATCAGTCACCCCAAGAAGTTGTGTAGGGTGAAAAGAGAAGAGGATGCAGGGTGGAATTCTAAGGAAGTGTACTGAGGAAAAGACTAGTGTCCGTCATGCTCTGTACTCCCCTGTCAGCATTTGTCACTTGTGTTGGAATTGCCCATTTACTTGTTCATACCTTTTACAGATAGTAAATGCCTAAGGGAAAGGGAACATGTTTTATCTACCTCTGAATGCTCAACCCTCAAAACAGTGCTAGCTCCTAGTAGGCTGTCAGTAAAGATACAGAGGGAATGGTCCAAGATGTAAGTGAACCAGACAGTGTTGGGTTACAGTAGCCAAAAGAGGGAGGGAGTGGCCAGGTGTGGGCAAGTACTGTTTTCTGTGCAGGGTTTGGAATTGAAGAAGTGAGTGAAGAGGAGACATCAGGCAGCCAGTTATATTTGGCCCAACTTTTTAATAAAGCTTGTCCTGGGCAGAGAGAGAGTTGTTGATAAAGGGGAGATAGAATGCTTGCGAGTTGAGCATATTCAAATTCTTAGGGGAAATAGCCAGGGAGAAGGAGAGGTTGAAGATATTAGAGGGGCTAGTAATGGTGGAGTTTCCTGAGGAGACCAGGTGGGATGGACACCAGAGCACATGTGGGGACACTAGCCTTCAAGAGGAAGTTCCTTCTTGATAAGTAGGTAAGAAAAAGTTCAAATGTAGTTAAGTTTGAGGGAGTTTTCAAGATAAAGTAGGAGAATATTTTTTTTCCTGAGGGTGGGGGAGGTCAGTTGGTAGTGTAGGAATCTTGAAGAGAGCTAACTGTTAAATAGCTGCTGTGAAAGAGGGAGGTCGAAAAATAAATTTGGAAAGATTGCTGGGCAGTGGTGAGGGCGCATTTGAGGCTGGATCTTATGACTTCGTAGCCATGTTAGTTTGCAGTTTTGTGATCTCCACAGTCGTAGTTTAAAAAGAGCAAAAGGGTAAAGAACCAACTTTTAGAGAAGAGAAACATCTTACTTTTTAAGACAGTGTGAGTTTTTCAGTGAGGTCACTAGCTTGGAACTCAAATTTGGCTCTGCTGCTTAGAAGCTTTGCAGTATTGGGTAAGTCACTTTACCTTTCTAGCCTCAGGTCACTTCCATAAAATTAAAAAAAAAAAAACTATGAGAACAGTGGGAAAAGCTCTTTTAAAGTTTAAAAGTAGTACCTAAATACCAGTTATTTCTTTTAAAGTCTCTCAGTAACCTAAATAAAAACTGTTATGGTGTCTCTGGGCCCCACCCTCAGGTACTCCCTTAACCTTCTAGATAAGGTATCTTAGTTCCTCAAGTCTAAGTCTTGGCTGGATCCAAGCTTGATAGGCAAGGGAGTTGCTAGGGGTCAAGGCCCATCCCAGACTTGGGTAAGCAGGAATTCAATTATATATCATGATTATAGCTATGTATCTACTGACTGCCCAACAAATTGTATCTGCATCAGCCACTGCCTTAAGAATCTATTCTATCCATCCCCATGGCTGATAAGGGACCCTGGGAACAACTTTCTGCTTTCCTTTCTTGCTACTGCATCTCAAAATCTGTGCCTATGTGGAACACGGATCCTATTGAATGCCACTACAGGCTGTACTCTGGCTGTTTCGAAGTTTCCCATTATCCCAGACCTTGTCTATGAAAAAGAGACTTGGAGTGTGGCTTGGATGCCGTTGATGGCATTTCCCACAGTGCATTGCTCTCTGGAATGAAACCTGTTTCTGGTACCACCAACCCACAATGGATAAGAGGTTGAAACCTTTTTTTCACTGGTGCTGAAAGATCTCCCTCATCCTGATGGACTCCTTAGGAAGAATCTTTGGATGTGCAGTTCACTAGATTTTGGAATATTACAGAAACTGTCTACTATGTAGACTCACAGAGCCCTCTAGTTTAAGTGCAAACTGAAGTAGGTACCTGGCATACTAGATTCAGAGTCAGAAGAGCTGACTCCAAAATCACTCAATGATTGTGTGATCTTGTGCAGGCACTTAACTTTTCTGAGTCTCAGTTCAACTCTTTGAATCTTTATTGAGCCTCTGTGATATACAGGGCATATTTGTCCTTGCCTTGAAGGAGCACCTAGTCTTAATGGAGATATAAATAGGTATGTCAATAATTCAGATACAAAGCAAAATGAATTAAGTGCTAAATAAATTGCACACAGAGGAAAAGACCATTATTCTAATTAGGAATATGTTTGGAGCTTGAGCTGGGCTTTGTAGTATGAGGATCATCAAAGAAGGAAGGACATTCCAGGTCAAAGGAACAGTATGAACTAAGGATATTTGATGAAGGTGAATGTCATGTTCAGGGTGCTGACAATAATCTAGTGTGTTTAGAGCAGATAGTGGCAAACTTTCTGTAAAAGACCAGATAGTAAATATTTTAGACTTTTCATGCCATATGGATGGGTTTCTATAGCAATTATTTAACTACTGAACTCTGCTATTATAATGTGAAAGCAGCTGTAGGCAATATATAAACTTATGGTCATGGCTGTGTGCCAATAAAATATTATTTGCATAAAACAGGCAGCCAGTTATATTTGGCCCAAGGGCTGTAGTAGTTTGTCTGCTCCCAGCTAGTGGAGAGGGAGAAAGAGAGGAGGAGAGACTTGTGGAGGAGAGTGGTGGTGATAGGTAACAAGAGCTGAAGCTGGAAAAGTATATTAAGAAAGTCCTTGAATGCCAGGTTACTGAAGTTGTTCTTTATTTTTCATCCTGTAGGGGATGGGGGGCCATTAAGGATTTTTGAGCAGGGGAGTGATGTTATCAAAGTGTGTATTAGGGGAATAACTGGTGACAGTGTGGCCAATAATTTGAATTGAAGGCAGAGGGACCATTGCTGTAGATGAAGCAAGAGTTTAGTTTTCTATTCTATAAAATGGCAATAAAACTCCCTGTCTACTTTACAGGGTTATTGAGAGAATCCAGTAAGAAAATGAATGTGAAGTGTCATGTGCAAGAGGTGAACTATGGCTTATAATAATTCTGAGTATTGATGGTTATTTTCTTTTTTTAAAATATGGTTTTAATTGATTTCAGAGAGAGGAAGGGAGAGGGAGAGAAACATTGATGATGAGAGAAAAACATGGATCTGCTGCCTCCTGCACTCCCCCTACTGGGAATTTAACATGAAATCTGGGCAAGTATCCTGACTGGGAATCAAACCATAACCTCCTGGTTCATGGGATGGTATGCAACCACTTGAGCCACACTGGCTGGGCTGATGGTTATTTTTCTGTTTTGGGAGTGGATTTCTTGGAGATATAGTGTCATCTCCAAGTAGCTTTAGAATGAACCCCTCACACTCTCAAGTTAGTGCCTATGGATCATGGGGGAAGAAACTGGGCTGGACTGACATTTGTAAGTGTTGACTTCTCCAGGGTTCCCTGCCTTTTTTTTTTTTTTTTTCCCATTTGGAGTTATCCCTTCTCAAGGTGGGTAAGAATCTTAAAGACTAGAATGAACCAGAAAGAAAGTTTATTGGAAAGATTCCTGGGTTCTTCTGGGAATGTGTGTCTGTGTCACTGAAACTGTCACTCTTTCTTCTTCAGGGGATGTTGGAAATTACTATTATGGACAAGGCCATCCAATGAAACCTCACCGAATCCGCATGACTCACAATTTGCTACTTAACTATGGTCTCTACCGAAAAATGGAAATCTATGTGAGTTACTGGGAGCTCTGCCCCTCCCTAATCTCATCAGCTCTGATTCCCCATATGCCATTCATTATCTTATTTTCTTGAATGCCCATTCATCAGATGTGTTGTACTGCAGTGTGTACCTGCAACAATTTAAAAATGCATACTTTTTGGCCAGTGTTCTCAGTGGTTAGAGCACCAGCCTGTGCACCAAAGAGTCTCAGGTTTGATTCCCAGTCAAGGGCACATACCTGGGTTTCAGGTTCAAGCCCTGGCCCTGTCGGGGTTTATTCAGAAGGCAGCCAGTCAATGTGTCTCTCTCACATCAATGATTCTCTCTCTGTGTCTCTCCCCCTCCCTTCTACTATATCTAAAAGTCAATGGAAAAATATTCTCGGGTAAGGATTAACAACAACAAAGTACAAGACGCACCCTGACTAGTGTGGCTCAGTTGGTTGGGCGTCATCCTGTGCACTGAGAGGTTGCTGGTTCCATTCCCAGTCAGGGCTCATGCCGGAATTGTGGGCTCAATCCCCAGTAGGAAGTGTGCAGGAGGTAGTCAGTCAATGTGTTATGCTTTCATGTCGATATTTCTCTCTTCCTCCTTCATCTCTCTAAAAAATATATAAACTATTAAAAAAAAACCAAGATGTAGAGATAAGGAGCAGTGAAGGAATAAGGGAGCCTTGGGATATTTCCTAGAGGTGATATCTGAGCAGAGTTTAAAGATTAAGTAGAATCTAGCCTGGAATTTGGAATGGGACTGGCATTCTAGGCCAAGGGAAGAACATATGCAAAAAGGCAGAGAAGTAAGAACAATATAGTGAGTTTGGGGAAAATACAAGTAGTTCAGTGTTCAGGTATTGTGGTAAAGTTCACAGGTGTGAGGGGAGCTAGAGCTGAAGAGGTCAGCAAGAATTGGATGTGCTGTACTAAGCAGCTCTGACGGGTTAGAGTAAAAAAATCCAATGCCTAAAATGGTTATTGGGATTTTTGAACTAGCTCCAAGTCTCTAGTTACTAAAGAGTATAGACCAGCCGTGGGCAAACTACGGCGGGCCGGATCCCGCCCGTTTGAAATGAATAAAACTAAAAAAAAAAAAAGACCGTACCCTTTTATGTAATGATGTTTACTTTGAATTTATATTAGTTCACACAAACACTCCATCCATGCTTTTGTTCCGGCCCTCCGGTCCAGTTTAAGAACCCATTGTGTGCCGAAACTGGTTTGGCTCAGTGGATAGAGCGTCGGCCTGCGGACTGAAAGGTCCCAGGTTCGATTCCGGTCAAGGGCATGTACCTGGGTTGCGGGCACATCCCCAGTAGGAGATGTGCAGGAGGCAGTTGATCGATGTTTCTCTCTCATCGATGTTTCTAGCCCTCTATCTCTCTCCCTTCCTCTCTGTAAAAAATCAATAAAAATATATTTAATAAAAAATAAATAAATAAATAATGAACCCATTGTGGCCCTTGAGTCAAAAAGTTTGCCCACCCCTGCTATAGACTGTCTAACCTCTTAACTCCGCTCCTGCTGATCTCTGCTCCATCTTCCAGTTTTTAAAACTTAAGCAGAAACACATCAGTACATCTGTGGGCCAAATTTGATTCAAAGGTTCCCAGTTTGAACCTTATCTGGAGGTAGTGAAGAAAAAGTGAACGATTTTACATGAAAGAGATAGGAATAGGCACGCATTTTAGTAGCACGGGGGCCATTTAGGAGCTGTTGCAAAGGTCCAAGTGAGAAAATCAAGAGGATCTGGGGGCCCATGTTGCCTTATGGTTAGAGCATAAGAGTCTGTTAAAGTGTATGGGCAGCTTAAGTAACCTAGCAACAGCAGTATCCTTCCTCACCATTCCAGAGAATGAAAGGGATGAGTTTTCCTTCCCAGATGGTCCTGTTATGTCTCTAAGATCCTGTAGAGATAGCTGGGGAAGCCAGAGGGAAGGTAGATAGGAGTAGGTCAGATCTTGAGACCGGAGAGATTTTTCAGGTGTGAAAGGCAGATGGGAATGGAAAACATAAAAGGTTTTTAGGCACTCTGGAGAGCAGACTAGCATTTAGATAAAGAGGATACCTGAGCTCTAGCTGGTTTGGCTCAGTGGATAAAGTATCGACCTGCGGACCAAAGGGTACCAGGTTCAATTCTGGTCAAGGGCACATGCCCGGGGTTGCCGGCTCGATCCCCAGTGGGGGACCTGCAGGAGACAGCCAATCAATGATTCTCTCTCATCATTGATGTTTCTATCTCTCTCCCTCTCCCTCTCTGAAATCAATAAAAAAGTATATATATATATATATATATATATATATATATATATATATATACACACACACACACTAGAGGCCCGGTGCACAAAAATTTGTGCACTCAGGGGGGAGGGGGGTCCCTCAGCCCAGCCTGTGCCCTCTTGCAGTCTGGGACCCCTCAGGAGATAACGACCTGCTGGCTTAGGCCTGCTCCCGGGTGGCAGAGGGCAGGCCCAGTCCCTAGGTGCAGCCCCTGGTTGGGCTCAGAGCAGGGCCGATTGGGGAGTTGGGGCGCCGCCCCCTGTCATGCAAAGAGCAGGGCGATCAGGAGGTTGTGATGCCACCCTCAGTCACGCTCAGGGTAGGGCTGATTGGGGGGTTGGGGCACCGTCCCCTGTCACACTCAAGGCAGGGTCGATGGGGAGGTTGCGGCGCCACCCCCTGTCACGCACAGAGCAGGGCCCATCAGGGGGTTGGGGCACCGCCACTCTCACACTCAGGGCAGGGCCGATGGGGAGGTTATGGCTCTACCCCGTCACACACAGAGCAGGGCCTGTGGGGGGGGGTGGTTGGGGTGCTGCACCCTGTCACACACAGAGCAGGGCAATCAGGGGGTTGGGGCACCGCACCCTGTTACACACAGAGCCGCAGGGCGATCAGGGGGTTGGGGAGCTCCCCCCATCAGGCACAGAGCAGGGCTGATCAGGGGGTTGGGGCGCCTTCCCCTGTCACAAACAGAGCAGGGTGGATAGGGAGGTTGTGGCCCTGCCCCCTGTCACACACAGAGCCGCAGGGCGATTAGGGGGTTTGGGCGCTGCCCCCTGTCACGCTGATCCCGGTGCCGGGAGGCCTCGCGGCTCCGCTGATCCCGGTGCTGGGAGGCATATTACCCTTTTACTATATAGGGTAGAGGCCTGGTGCACGGGTGGGTGCTGGCTGGTTTGCCCTGAAGGGTGTCCTGGATCAGGGTGGGGGTCCCCACTGGGGTGCCTGGCCAGCCTGGGTGAGGGGATGATGGCTGTTTGCAGCTGATCACACACCCTTCAGGGTGGGGGTCCCCACTGGGGTGCCTGGCCAGTCTGGGTGAGGGGCTGAGGGCTGTTTTCAGGCTGGGGGTGACTGAAGCTCCCAACTGCTCCTTTTTTTCTTTTTATTCTGGGCCAGCTTTAGCTTTGAGGCTTGGCTCCAGCTCTTAGGCCTCCGCTGCTGAAAGTAGGTTTCTGGCCTTTGCTTACAATGTTGCGATCCTGCTGGCTGAAGCCTGGCAGACTAAAGCAGGTTTCTGGGGTTTTGTTTAGCTTCTATATTTGTTACATAGTTGCTTAGAGTTGCAGCTCAGAGGCCGGCAGCAGCAGGCGGGGAACGTTGGAGTCCTCCGTCACTGAAGCAAGCAAGCCTCATGTTAGTTTCAAGCTGCCTGGCTGCCGGCTGCCATCTTGGCTGGCAGTTAATTTGCATATTGCCCTGATTAGCCAGTGGGAAGGGTAGCGGTCGTACGCCAATTACCATGTTTCTCTTTTATTAGATAGGATATAAATAAAGAGGATACCTGAATGTGGATTAGTAAGCACCAGGAGTCTCCAGAGCTGCCTATTGCACATCTACACCATGTTAATCTGGCCCCAACTTGCCTTCTTTCTTTCCTTTCCCCCCTTAGCCCTCCAAATCAACCAGATCAGATTCTGCATCTTTCCACACCATCCTGACTGGGAGGATTATTTACTGTGCCCCCTCATACCTTACTTATCTTCAAGAGTCACCCCAAGTCCTCTTTCAACATATTTTTGTTGAGTACTGTCATACCCCAGGGACTATATCAACCTCCATGAGAGATTTGAGAAATAAAAAAATGAATTCTGTCTTCAAGTGAGAAGAAAAATAAACTAATATTTATTGATGATTGCTGGTGCCCGGCTATGGTACCTGTTATTTAGTGTATTAATTATAATAACCCTAACTTATAGATCAGAAAACAAGCTCAAAGAAGATAATTAATGAACATGTCCAAAGTCACATAGCTATTAATAAATGAGTTTAGACTCCAACCCATATTTCTCTAATTCCAGTGTCTGTATCTGTCCATTTGTCCTTTTTTCCTTCCTAAACAACCTTTTAACCAGAAGTCTAGAAGTAAATGGTCTCTAGACCATTTGGCTATGTCATCAGGGACTCAGGCTTATTTTATCCTTCTGCTCAGCCATCCTTAGCTTATGTGATTTCATCATGTTTTTTTGCCTTGAAGTCACGTGATGGCTATCTCCAAGTATTATGTCTTCATGTAACAGAATCCAAAAAGGAAGGGAACAGGATAAATGGATCACTGTCCTCACCCCACTCTGTTCTTTTTTTTTCAAATATATTTTATTGATTTTTTACAGAGAGGAAGAGAGAGAGATAGTTAGAAACATCGATGAGAGAGAAACATCGATTAGCCGCCTCCTGCACATCTCCTACGGGGATGTGCCCGCAACCCAGGTACATGCCCTTGACTGGAATCGAACCTGGGACCCTTGAGTCCGCAGGCTGACGCTCTATCCACTGAGCCAAACTGGTTAGGGCTGTTCTTTTTATTAAAGAGGAAAACCCTCTCCAGAGATTTCCCCTTATATCTCATTGGGTCATTTGCCATCCTTAGGCCATTTACCAGCAATTGGCTTAGACTAATCACATTTGATACCTGTGGCTGTGTACATTAACACCTAACCAGATTGAAATATGTTACCAAGAATGGCTCGTTGGAAAGCAACCAACTGTGGCTGTCATAGAAAATAATACTTTATTGGAAATTATGTAATACCAGGGACCCAGTGCACAAATTGGTGCACCTTGAAAGAAACTGTGGGCCGCGAGGCTGCAGTGAGCACAGGCGGGTCTCGGCCCTCCTGCTGCAGCCCCTGGCCCCTTGTCTGCTGGCAGCCACCGCAGCTCCCCTGCGCTGATGGCACCAAGTGATTGGGGGCATCGGCAGCGAGTGCAAGTGAGGCTGGTACTGGCAGTAGGTGCAAATAGCGGCTTCGGTGCCAGCAGTGGATACAAGTGGGGCCGTTGCTGGCAGTGGGTGTGAGCAGGGCTGGCGCTGGCAGTGGGTGCAAAAAGCAGCTGCTGGCCTGATCGCTCCTCAAGAGCAGGGGGAGGTAGAGAAGCCCCGAGGGGCGATCAGGGCCGCGCTGGGAGCAGGTGCAAGCACCGGGCGGGACCACAGCACACAGGAGCAAAGAATTTTCAGTAACCACCAGAGGCTCGCCCCAATGACAGAAACTGGTGCCCTGACTTGGTCTGGCGCCCCCAGTCATCTGCTCCACCATCCCACGGTGGCCATTGCCCACCATGTTCAGCATGTGCCCCCTGGTGGTCAGTGCATGTCACAGCAACTGGTTGTTTGGTTGTTCCACTGTTTGGTCTATTTGAATATTAGGGTTTTATATATATAGATGTGTGGTATTCTTACTCTAAACTTCTAAAGCAAAACCTCAGTGTTATCTCTTCTTCCGAAATCTGTACCTTGTGTGTGTTTTTCGTTAATCCTCATCCGAGAATATTTTTTCCATTGATTTTTAGATAGAGTGGAAGGGATGGAGAGAAACATTGATATGAGAGAGATACATCGATTGGTTGCCTTCTGCATGTACCTTGACCTGGGCTGGGGATTGAGCTTGCCACTGAGGTACGTGCCCTTGACCGGAATCAAACCCCTGACCCTTCAGCCTGTGGGCCGACACTCTAACCACTGAGCAACCTGTTAGGGCTAAACCTTATTCTCTTTAATGTGATCTTTTTCTTTCTCTAGCCCTACCTTTTCATTGAGAGTGCATCTTTGGCCCTATTCCAACATAGTTTCTCTGCATTCATCCCTTCTGTCCTCTCCTTTCTCTGGGCTGTGATCCTAGCATTCCTTTCTCAAAGCATAGATAGCCATTTTAGTATCTTTCCTGAGATGGATGGCTTTTGAGAGTCAGTCCTGAAAGATGCTCCTTAGAATTCTCATAGTAGTTGTATTACTTCTGTACTTCTGTGTCTACACCTGAAGGAGACATGTTGAGGTATTTTTCACACAATTTCACCCTTTTGGGCTCCTTCCTCAATTCATCTCTCCCAGAATCTACATCCCCACTTTTATCCAGGAACCTTCCTATTTACATAATCAAAAGTCCTGTTCTCTTCCTTGCCTCGGATGCTAATTTTATATATTCCTAGGCTTCTTATTCATTGCCTTCTGTTCTTTTGTTCTGTTTTTAAAAAATGTTTTTATATAATATTGTAGATATGAAATAATTTTTAAAAAAATACATATAAGGTATAAAAAAATCACATTGTAATTAATACTACCTACTTTAAGAAAAGGGCCCAGCCAGTGTGGCTCAGTGGTTGAGCATCAGCCTATGAAGGTCACGGTTGACTCCAGGTCAGGGCACATGCCCAGATTTCGGGCTTGATCCCCAGTAGGGGGTGTGCAGGAGGCATCCGATCAGTGATCCTCTCAACATTAATTCATTGATGTTTCTCTCTCTCTCTCCCTCTCTCTTCTCTGAAATCAATAAAAAAAATTATATATATATACACACTTAAAAACAAACAAACACAAAACACCTAAGTATTTGGAGCCAAGCCTTGCTTCTTTCACTGTGGGTGTTTTTTAATAAAACTGTATCCGTCTTTGAGTCTTATATTTCTCATTATATTTAGTAAGAATTAAATGAGACTCAGAGAATTAAATAAGCCAGACCTCTGGGTTTCCTAATCCAGCTTCCTAGTGTGTAACCTTGGGCAAATTACTTAACCTCTCTGCTTTAGTTTCCTTACTGCAAGTGAGGATGATAATAGTATAAACTTTTACCATTTGTACGTCATAAGCATCTATAGACGCAACCGGCAGACCTTTTTAAAATTCAAAATATCATGGCAGTTAACTGGTTAAAAGATGGTTGTAAGGCCCAATTGGTGTGTTTCAGTGGTTAAGCATCGACCCAAGAACTAGGAGGTCATAGTTCTATTCCCAGTTGGGGCACATGCCTGGGTTGCGAGCTCAGTCGCCAGTAGGGGGCGTTCAGGATGTTTCTAATCAATTAAAAAATAAATAAAATAAAAGGTGGTTGTAAGGATCATATGAGATAGCATATAAAGTGTCTCTGATAAAAGTATTGGTAATTAGAAAAGAAGAGGGTCATCTTTGAAGACCTGCCTTGAAGGGATGAGGGGAAGAGAAGAAAAGATAAGAGAATTTTTAAAAAGAGGGGAGGAAGAATCAGAATGATATCCCATCTATTTCAAATTATTAGTCACCCCTTCTTTTCTTTTTCTTTTTTAAATATATTTTTATGATTTCAGAGAGCAAGGAAGAAGGAGAGAGAAACATCAGTGATGAGAAAGAATCAATGATTGGCTGCCTCTTGCACACCCCTTACTGGGGATTGAGGTGCATATGTCCTTGACTGGACTTGAACCTGGGACCCTTCCGTCTGCAGGCCAGTGCTCTATCCAGTGAGAAAACCAACTAGGGCTAGTCACCCCTTCTTATTGAACTTTTAGAGCCATTTGGCCCATAATTATAAATTGTTATATTTAATATTAAAAAATAATAATTTAAGTGCTTTATAATTTATAAAGAGATTTAACAATCTCATTCAATTCTTACAACTTCTGTGAAAGGTAGATATTGTTATTCCTAAATAGTAAATGAGGGAGTTGAAGCTCAAGAGGTAGACTTACCAAAGCAATAGAAGTTGAGTTGCATCTGGGTCTTCTGGTACCGAGTCTCCTTTGATAATCTTATTTGCTTAATTAGATTTCAAGTTTCTTGAGGCCTAAATATAATCAGTAATTTCTTTTTATCCTTTATAGCATCTAGCCCAGTGATGCCGAACCTTTTGAGCTCGGCATGTCAGCATTTTGAAAAACCCTAACTTAATTCTGGTGCTGTGTCACATATAGAAATTTTTTGATATTTGCAACCATAGTAAAACAAAGATTTATATTTTTGATATTTATTTTATATATTTAAATGCCATTTAACAAAGAAAAATCAACCAAAAAAATGAGTTCGCTTGTCACCTCTGACACGCGTGTCATAGGTTCGCCATCACTGATCTAGCCCAGTGCTGGGTAGATATAAGTGTTCAAACTAGACTGAGTGAAGACTGGCATGTAGTTAAGAATAACATGCCTTTTCTCCTCTCTGCCCTCTAGCGTCCTCACAAAGCCAATGCTGAAGAGATGACCAAGTATCACAGCGATGATTACATAAAATTCTTGCGCTCCATCCGCCCAGATAACATGTCTGAATACAGCAAGCAGATGCAGAGATGTAAGTCCCTTCTGTTTGTTCCCTATGTTAAAGCCCCCAGTTGGATCTCCCTTTCAATTGGAGGGGGCCACCCTGTTTTCCTTTGTTCGTCCCATTCAGCTGACACCTGATTTCCCTTCCCTCCCAAGGGTGCTAAAGTGCTTCTTTTTTCTCTTCTGGTTTTCCTTGTTTCTGATTGTAAGGAATAAAGATTGAACCTCGTCCAGTTAGATTCACAACATTTTGCCAAGAAAATTGTAGTAGTTGTAATGGAAAAAGCACTGACCTGGGAGTGGGGATAAAAGATATAGGTCCCAGCTTTGACTCTTTGTTTTAAAAGTATGTTTTTACTGATTTCAGAGAAGAAGGGAGAGGGAGAGAAATTCAGAAACATCAGTGATGAGAGAGAATCGTTTGGCTGCTTCCTGCACGTCCCCCACTGGGGATTGAGCCGGCAACACAGGGCATGTGCCCTGTCTGGGAATTGAACTGTGACCTCCTGGTTCATAGGTCAACGTTCGTTCAACCACTGAAGCACTGCAGCCCGCCCAGCTCTGACTCTTAACTGGCTTGACAAGTCACTTCCCCTCATCTCAGATTTTTCTTTAGTAAAATGGATTGGATGTTATACAACTAACTGCTTCCACTATGTGAATTGAGAATTTAGCAGCAACTGAGGACAGACTCTGGATGATGTAATCTTTGAGTTGAGGTGATTCTCCCCCTGTCTCTTGGGACTTGAAAGTCAGAACAGGTTCCATCTCAGAAGCAACACCCAATTTATAGGAATGATGGGGATTGTTTTAGCTGTGGGGGAAAAATATGTTCAAATTTGGGAGGAACTATCATATATGACTTTGCTCTTGTAATTTTAGAAATTCTCTCTGAGCACCTAAGATCTCAGTAAAACAATATAACAGCATTGTTCAGAGAGGTTTTCATAGTTTATGACAGCTTATTTTCAAATATCAGGAAATCTGTGGCACTTGTTTGTTGCTACTGGCCCAGGTAGTCTGAGTCCCAAGGCAGAAAGTTATTTATTTGTTGTAATAATTGTGCAGGTAGTGATTACAGAACCACAGGGACCTTCTTTGAAGCATTGAGTTTCACAGCTCCAGGAGCTGCTGCCCTCTAAGTGAAGTGTTTGCTCTGAATTAGCAGGGTCTTGTTTCCTTTCAACGTGAGACAAATTCATTCCTTTGGCTTTAGGGGTTTCCATTACCTATTTAGACTAGCAGTGAGGCTCCACTGTTAGTAGAGAGGGCTTCTCTGAGAGAGTAGCTGTTGAAGCAAGAACATGAGCTTTTAAAAAAATATATATATTTTTTATTGATTTCAGAGAGAAAAGGAGAGGGAGAGAGAAATAGAAACATCAATGAGAGAGAATCATTGATTGGCTGCCTCCTGCACACCCTACTGGGGTTTGATCCCGCAACCTGGGTATGTGCCCTTGACCAGAATTGAACCTAGGACTCTTTAGTCTGCAAGCTGACTATCCACTGAGCCAAACTGTCGAGGGCAAGAAAATTAGCTTTGATGTCTTGGTTTGAATCCCTTAGCTCTGCCACTTAAATATGTGTTCTTGAGTAAGTCTCCTAGCCTCTCTGAGCCTGTTTTTGTTTTTGTTCTGAGTCTGTTTGTCCTTCTTTAAAAAGAAGACAGTAGTGTCTATCTTATAGTGGAGATTGGGGGTGGCTAAATTAGATAATGTATTCAAAGCACCAACTAGTATGACTTACAACTTTTGTTATTTTCAAATCTGTCAAGGCGGCCTGGCCAGCGGCTCAGTGGTGGAGTGTTGACTTATGAACCAGGAGGTCACGGTTCCATTCCTGGTTAGGGCACATGCCCAAGTTGCAGGCTCGATCCCCAGTGTTGAGTGTGCAAGAAGCAGCTGATCAATGATTCTCTTTCATCATTGATGTTTCTATCTCTCACTCCCTCTCCCTTCCTCTCTGAAATCAATAAATATATTTAAAATCTGTCAAGGCAGACAAAATATTAGGCCCTCCAGAGTACACAGGTTTGGCTCTGGCTCACAGTTTTTTCTAATTTTCCTGAAACCAGCACTCTAAATTTGTGCATTTAAAAAGTAAGTCTAGGATTTTTTCTCAGTGAAGATGAGAAGTAGAAAGGATAAGGCTCTCTAAGGATTTCAGAGAACCTTATTGACTTGATTCATAGGATTATAGAGAGATATCACTTAGTACAGTGCTTTATAACCAGGGGTATCTACAGAGATATCAGGGATGTAAGAACTGAGCTCTCTTTAAAATATTTACCAACACTTAACCTAGGAAATTATACCTGAAATGAAATACTATTTTCTTATGTCTAAAACACCCATTTCCTCCATGGATGCTCCACATCCCAAATGGGAATGCAAGCAAAATGTTGGAAACCCAAGCAAGGCAAACCCGCTGCAGGAGGAAGCAGCCAGAGGAAGAAATTGGTTGCCATGGATAAATAGCCTGTCCCAGGGGCCAAAGTTCTTATTGACACAACCTCCCAATGTTTACCCGGGAAGCTGGGGAGAGAGCCACCCACTGCGCATCCCCTTACGCAGGCCATGCTTTCCCAAGCACTTGTCTTGGCAGGGCATCAGATCAGAGCACCCTTCACTTTTAGGGCAGTGCCAGAGTTGATAATTCTATGGTTATTGCAAACCTTGATGATAACTCTTATGGTTATTGTAAACCTTGAGCTTCAGCTGTCTCAAGCTGGGTTCTCCTGCCCTCCTCATCCTAGGGGGGTCCTCCTCCTTAGTCTAATTTGGGAACTATTATTGGTAACAGTGGATGGGTAATGGGAAGACTAGGGCAAGAGAATAGGCTATAGTCCTACCCCTGCCTCTAAATTCTTATGTACCATTGATGTCTCAGCAGTTTCCTTTTCTGTGAGAAGAGACTTGGAGCCATAAGGTTCCTCTCTTGCTCTGTGAGTCTACAACCTTCAGGTGTGCTTCCTTTCCTGTCCTTTTCATTTCATTTGCATTCTGGTTTGCATGTGTTTATCATTGTGTTTTAGTTTGTACTTTTACCCCTTTAGGCCTGAAATAACTTTACTCCAGTTGTCACTTGTGGGTGTAGTAAAAAGAGCACTGGACTGTGGGATTCAAGACACCTGGACTCTGATTCTGGTTCTTGCCATTGCCTGGTTGTACAACCTTGGGCAAGCCACTTCTCCATATCTCTTTGTGTGGGGTTGATATCTGTCTTGTCTAGCTCATGGGATTGTTATGAGGATCAGATGAGATTGTGTATGTGAAATTACTGGGGAAAAGCCAGAGTATGTTTTCATAGGCTTTTAGGACAGGCAGGCCAATACTTGAATACTGCCTCTGCCATTTACTAGCAGTTCATCTCTCTGAGCCTGTTTCCCCATTCATAAAATGGGGCCAAATTTTACCTCATATGGTTGTGTGAGGATAGATTATATCAGGTATTGAAAGCATTTAGCATAGTGTCTGGCATGTTGCTAAATATTTGGTGAATTCCTTGTTGGTCAGCCTGAGTGAGTTACAGTAACAAACCCAGGCTGGAAGAAGATGCTAAATTTTTCTCCCTCATGTAATGAATCAGCATTTCCCAAGCACTTACTTGCTAAATGTTTCCTCATCTAAGACTTCTGTTCATCTTCTCAACAATGGAGTAAGGTGGAATGTCATTATGACTTGTTATAGATAAAGAGCCAAAGCTCAGAGAAATTAAATGATGTGACCCACTTACACAGCCAGTAAGTAGTAGAGCCTGGACTAGAATCCAAGCCTTCTGAATTCAAATTCTGTTTTTCTATCAGCTCATCTACACTAATAAAAGAGAAAAATGGTAATTGGCGTACGGCGATACCTTTTTCATTGGCTAATCAGGGCTATATGCAAATTAACTGCCAACTAAGATTGGCAGTTAACTGCCAACAAGATGGCGGCTAATTTGCATATGTAGGCACAATGCAGGGAGGCGAAAGGGAAAGCAGGAAGAAGCCCCCTGCCACTGACAGTGATGGGAAACCCAGCGGGGAGCTAAGAGCTGGGGGGCAGGGCAAAGGCGGCCCTGGGGCCGCCTTTGCCCTGCCCCCCAGCCATGATCGGAGAATCAGGCGCCTTTGCTGCCCTGGCCAGTGATAGCAGGAAGTAGGGGTGGAGCCAGCGATGGGAGCTGGGCATGGTCGAAGCTGGCAGTCCCAGGAGCTAGGGGTCCCTTGCCTGGGCCTAAAGCGAAGCCCACAATCGCGGCGCCCCCTGCTGCCACTGCAGGTCCCCGCTGCCCGGGCCGGATGCCTAGGCCAGAGGTGTCAGGCCTGGGCAGGGGCGGAGCCTGCAACTGCGGGGAGCTGGGGGTCCCCTGCGCAGGCCTGACACCTCTGCCGGAGGCCTCAGGCCTGGTCAAGGGGCCGATCCGGTGATTGGTGATCGGAGGGTGATGAGGGTCAACTCCTCTGGCTGAGGCGTCAGGCCTGGGTGGGGGGCGTAGCCGGGGATTGGGGGGATATGATGGTCCCCTTGCCCAGGCCTGAAGCCTGGGTCAGAGGCGTCAGGCTTGGGCGGGGGGTGGAGCAAGCGATCAGAGGGAGATGGGAGTCCCCTGCCCAGGCATGATTCCTGGGCCAGAGGCCTCAGGCCTGGGCGGGGGCCAGAGCCAGTGATCGGGGGGAGATGGGGGTCCCCTGTCCAAGCCTGACACCTCTGGCGGAGGCATCAGGCCTGGGCAAGGGGCCGATCAGGCGATCGGAGGGTGATGGGGGTCAACGCCTGAGGGCTCCCAGTATGTGAGAGGGGGCAGGCTGGGCTGAGGGACACTCCCCCCCCCCCCCACACCCAGTGCACGAATTTCGTGCACCGGGCCCCTAGTAAATATATAAACAAAAACTAAAGGAAATTGTGGAAACTAACCTTTCACTTATGTCTTTCAAGTCAACGTTGGTGAAGACTGTCCTGTATTTGATGGCCTGTTTGAGTTCTGTCAGTTATCTACTGGTGGCTCTGTTGGTAAGGAACATACCTCCCTCCTTGAGGGCTGTGCTGGGTTGTAGTAGTGAGGTCTGTCTTTTAGGTCACTGTCCCAGTAGGCTGATCTGTGACCATATGAAATGGTACTATGGGTTTGTTTGTTTGTTTGTTAATCTTCACCGAAGGGTACCTTTTGCATTGATCTTCTAAAGAGAGTAGAAGGGGGAGAAAGAGAGGGAGGAGAAAAGCATATTGATTAGTCACCTCCTACATGCGCCCCTACTGGGGACATGGATTGAACCTGCAATCCAGATATATGCCCTTAACTGGGAATCAAACCTGAGACCCTTCGGTCTGTGGCCCAACACTCCAACCACTGAGGCATACCAGCCAGGGTGGTCCTGTGGATTTTTACCTTAGGTCTTTTTTTTAAAATATATTTTATTGATTTTTTCCAGAGAGGAAGGGAGAGGGATAGAAAGTTAGAAGCATCAATGAGAGAGAAACATCGATCAGCTGCCTTCTGCACCCTCCCTACTGGGTACATGCCCTTGACCAGAATCGAACCTGGGACCCTTGAGTCCGCAGGCCGACGCTCTATCCACTCAGCCAAACTGGTTAGGGCAACCTTTGGTCTTTCAACTGTCCTGGTTCAGTCCCAGCCCAGGCTCAGTCTCTTGATGTGGTACTGACAGGTGTCCTTGACTGATCTCTCCTACCAAGAGATCTTAAATACAGGAATTCCCTGCTGACTTTATGGGATTGTTGAGATGCTATCCATAAAAGCAATTTGTGAACAGCATAGTGCTATAAAAATGGGAAGTGTCATCATTTGTGTTGTACAAAAGAACATGGTAATTATCTTTGAGGTCAGAAATATGCTCTAAATATTGCCCACTTTCATTAGTAACTTTTAGATTACTTCTAGAATTATTCTAACCCTTTTTCTTAACAGGTATTAATTTTCTTATGCCTGTTGTTTTCTCTCCTCCCCTCTCCCTTCCACCACCCATTGTAATCTCAGGAAACAAAGAATTGCACAGGGGGGAAAAAATTGCCCACAATCACACTGTCAATGAATAACCATTGTTACCATTTTAGAGTTTGTACATTCATTCTTTTTTCTGTGTGTATATATCTGGACATAACATATATACATCTATATAATGCAAACAATACCTTGCATTAATCTCCGTTTTTCATTTTAATAAATCTTTAAAGTTTCTCTATCTGTAGTAGATACAGCATGTTTTTTAGTGGCTACATGATTATTCCATGTTTTGGACCTACTTCAGTTGATTCAATTGGTCGCCTCTTGTTGGATCATTTGGATTGTTTCATGTTACTTCTATTAAAATTACACTTTAACAAATGCCACAAATGTACTAGAACACTTGAGTGTATATTTCTCTCTCACTTCTTGGACCTATTTGTATTTTGAGTCTCTGTTACCTTTGGCATTTTCACTGTGAACCATGGTAAGAAATAACATTTATATTTGCAATCCAACTTGTGTACATACACACACACACACACACATATCAACTCAAAACTCTTTCTCACCCTGAAGCCAGTTTTACAGAAGAGCAGTTACCTTTACTGTTATTCTGATATTTTTATTCTACTCTATTTTATTTAGGTATATATATATTGGTCATGACCCACTAAACCAAGTTTAAGGCATACTAAAGGGTTTACCACCTTTCATTTAGAAAACAGTTTTTTTAGAGTAATACATTTACTGACAGTTGGGATGGGATGGGATGGGAGGGAGAAGACTGGCTTGTGAATTGTATGATACAGCTGTTGAATAGGCAGGTCCTACCTCTCACTGGTTCCCTGGGCTTCTTGCGGGGAGGGGGAGAGTGGCTTGGTAATAGGCTTATGTTCTTTCTTCCCACGCCCAGCAAGTGCTGTGAAACTTAATAAGCAGCAGACGGACATCGCTGTGAATTGGGCTGGGGGCCTGCACCATGCAAAGAAGTCTGAGGCATCTGGCTTCTGTTACGTCAACGATATCGTCTTGGCCATCCTGGAACTGCTAAAGTATGCCTGCCTGGCCTTTTCTTTCGGAGAAGCACCTTAGGCCAGGTTCCCACTTACCTTTCCCCCTGGGCTTGCCTCCCTAGTTTGCTTTTCTTAGCAGTGTGTTGGCTAGGATATGTTCAGTGAGTGTCTCTGGTCATTCTCTTCTTGACGGGGTCTTGATTTGATCTGAGCCCACGGCAAGATCAGGGGCAGGCGCTGCTCAGATCCTGCCTCCAGAGTGTCCCTGTGTGGCTGGAGTTGACCCTGGCTATAGAGTAGGAAGATCGGACTTGGTCGGCTTGGTCAGGCCTCTGGAGACACCCTGCCGCACTTCCACCTTCCTTCAGCCAGTTTCCACGTCTCTGGTGCTTAGAGATACCTGAGGGAGGCAGCCAGCTCGGTAAGCTGGGACCTGGCGCCCTTGGCGCGTCCCACTCAGAAAGAGCCCCCAGATCCCTGACGCTTTTTTGATCCTAGGTATCACCAGAGGGTGCTGTATATTGATATTGATATTCACCATGGCGATGGCGTGGAAGAGGCCTTCTATACCACAGACCGGGTCATGACTGTGTCCTTTCATAAATATGGAGAGTACTTCCCAGGAACTGGGGATCTACGGGTGAGAACTCCTTTCAGGGGCCAATCAGCTCACCCTCAGCTGCCAGCTCTAACTCTCATTCACCAAAAACCACTTCCTGCCTCTTCTGCCTTTTAGAACACCATTCTCCAGCCCAAGACACCTGCCCATAGTCTCCTTTCCTCCCTTATTCTGGAGGAAGGGAGTGTTGGAACATAAAGGATTTGGGAGGGAAAGGGGTTGCCTGACTCATGCACTTTCCTCCAGACCACAGCTAAGTCACATTACACTTTCCCCATATGGCTTGAATTTTAGGCTAGAAATGTCAGGTTCTCTCCCATGGGCTAGGATTTGGGACCCTTATGAACCATCTCAGGGGAAAAATATTTTAGGTCACTTCCCTTTTGATCATCTGACTGAAAGCTATGGACTCTATCCCCAGAAAAGTACATGAAATTTTGCATCGGATATCGAATAGTTAAGACACCTCCACCTAAATGAAGTCCATCCATGGACCTCTAAGAATCCTTGGAAGCTAATTCATTGAACTGTTCTGTTATTAGCATGAATACTGTGAAATCAGCCATTTTGTCATGCCAGTAACCCTTAGGTGAAAAAAGTGGCACTGATTCAATTGTTTGGTATGATGCACATTAGAGTAACTGAGTATTTACTATTTTGAGAACTCTTTTTTTCCTTCTTTGCATCCCCACCATATATCCCTAGAGAGAGAGGGTGGGTGGGTAGAGTGAGCAGTAAAGCTCTCTGGAGAGGAAAGGGTTGTTGCAGGTAGGTATTCTGTGTCCCAGTCACCAGCCAGCTCTAACCCAACCCAAAGGTAGAGGTCTTTGTGCTGTGGGATAGGATATTTAATCGCTGGACCCATAAACAATTCCCAGTTTGGGTACAGGCTCAGTGGTGTGTCATGAGCTGTGAGCTAGACTTGCCACTGAGGGGAAGGGTACTAACCACAGTGTCTCTGGACCCTCATGGGCCCCGCTTGCCTCTTAGAACCAGCCCCCATCCTTGAACTTCTAGCTTCATTTTTCAGTTTTATTTTAATGTCCCCTTGATTAGGATATTGGGGCTGGCAAAGGCAAGTATTATGCTGTTAACTACCCGCTTCGAGATGGGATTGATGACGAGTCCTATGAGGCCATTTTCAAGCCGGTAAGTGGTTTAGCCACCACCTGGGTTACAAATGGGATTGGCCTAAGGGGGGGTAGCAAAGCACCCCACCATTTCAGAGTCTTTCCCCTGAGAGGCTGGTCGGGAGATGTGCTTCAACCCTGGATTGCATGCTGTGTGCTCAGTTCCAGAAACAATTCATCCAAATAGTTGTTGATGCCTTCTGTGATTCAGGCCCTCTGTTGGATACAAGAATACCTAAGTCATGATCTATGGCCTTGAAGACCTCAGTGTGGGAGGCAGGCATATACCTAATGGTGTAGTCAGTACTGTTTTTGAGGGATGAACCAGAGGAGTGAGAGGCAGTCTGCTGCCTGGGTTGGGGAAAGGGTAGTCTGATGGTTGCACAGAGGTGGTGACATTTGAGCTAGACTTTGAAAAATGAGTTACCCGTGTAAAGAAGGACGTGGGGGCTGGTGGGAGGGGTGGCATTCAACAGAGGGAACAGTGATGCCAATATGTAGCTGTCTGTAGGCCACTGTGATACGTGGGAGGAGTATCTAAGGATGTAGAAAATGTATGTTGGGGTCAGTATTTCAGAGGGAGCCTTGAATGTCCTGCTGAAAAATTAAATCTTCACTTGTCAGCAGCAGGGAACCATTAATAGAGTAACCTAATAAAGTCAGCAAACACCAAATGCCTAATTTGTGCTTATAATAAGGGCAGGCAGCAATAGAAGCCTGAGTTATGGTCTCTGTCCTCAGTAATGGTTCCTCACAATATCAGGCTCAAAGTCTATAGGACCAGGTGAGTAGAGCAGACGCACCTAAGGGTAGTGAAAGAAGGGACTGGAGGTTGATACAGAGGCCATTCTAAGTTCAGTGTTGGTAGAACTAAGAGATCCTGTCAGATCAGAAAACTGAAATTCAAAGTGGGAAAACCAGAAGCCCGGGCTGATACTTCCTTTTATCTACCACCCAGCATATGGGAGAGTGGAAAGGTACAGAAGGAAGTGCTGCACCCACTCTTTTTAGCCTAAAACAACACATAGCTTTTCTTGAGGCTGGTGGTGACCAGGATGTTATCCTTTAGGTCATATCCAAAGTGATGGAGATGTTTCAACCCAGTGCAGTCGTCTTACAGTGTGGCTCTGACTCCCTGTCTGGGGATCGGTTAGGTTGCTTCAATCTGACCATCAAAGGTGAGACCAGGTGGCATAGGCCTGGGTGGGCAGGGTCCTGCTGGTGCTTCTGTAACCCAGCACCTCCTTCTTCCACCAAAGGGCACGCCAAGTGTGTGGAGTTTGTGAAGAGCTTTAACCTGCCTATGCTGATGCTGGGAGGAGGTGGCTACACCATTCGTAATGTTGCCCGATGCTGGACATACGAAACAGCTGTCGCCCTGGACACAGAGATTCCTAATGGTAATAGCGCCAAGGCCAGGTTGGCTGGATAGAGCTGGAGCTCACATGTCCTCAACTTCACAACTCCCTTTGGCTAAATGACCTCTCCTCTTCCAATACTAGTTATTGATTCTCCTGTTTATTCTCTTGTGTTTGTCAGACCATAGTCATTAATTTTTCCTGAGTCCATTTTGACCCTGTTCCCTCTCCCTTTTTTGGTCTGAACAAAATTACCACTGGTTATTTATAGCTCTGGAATTTCTCTATATGGTAAATGGGGTAGTGAGTAAGGGAGTGCTCCCAATTAATATTGCCTAAATCTTTCTAAACCAAGGACTTGGGCCTACTCATAATGAGATAGACACACACACCACTGGTGTGGACATTGCAGAATGCCATTGAAGAGATTGAAGTACTATAGACATGATTCTCACCCTATTTTGGAGGCATTCTTCTCTTTGATAGTTGGGCTTATAGGTCCAGATAAACCTGTAAATGCTTTTCTCGGGGTCCCATGGTTTGGCCAGGTCTCATGACTCTCTCTGCTACCCCAATTAGAGCTTCCATACAACGACTACTTTGAATACTTTGGGCCAGATTTCAAACTTCACATCAGTCCTTCCAATATGACTAACCAGAACACAAATGAGTACCTGGAGAAGATCAAGTGAGTATATCCCCAGACACCTCTTGATTGAACATTCCAGGCTGTGGTTTGTCCCTAACTAGAACCCAGCCACCCTCTATACCATTGGCCATAGACAGCGACTGTTTGAGAACCTGAGAATGCTGCCCCATGCACCTGGGGTCCAAATGCAGGCGATTCCTGAGGACGCCATTCCAGAGGAGAGTGGTGATGAGGATGAGGAAGACCCTGACAAGCGCATTTCGAGTAAGACCCCGACCCAGGGTCCTGTACTTCCCTGAGTAGGCAACTCTGACTTCCCTCCACTGTTCTTGGTTTCCATTTCCCCCCAAGTTACCCATCTGTTAGGAAACCCAAGTTCAGTGCCTGTAGGAGCAAGTAGGGAACCTGAGTTCCCTCTGTCCTTCTTTGTCCTCTACCCTTAGTGTCTCTCAGAGGACACTCATGGGGAAACATTGGGCACTCCTGCTCTCTGTGTTTTCCATTGCTTCCCAGTCTGTTCCTCTGACAAACGAATTGCCTGTGAGGAAGAGTTCTCCGACTCTGATGAGGAGGGAGAAGGTGGTCGCAAGAACTCTTCCAACTTCAAAAAAGCCAAGAGAGTTAAAACTGAGGATGAAAAAGAGAAAGACCCAGAAGAGAAGAAAGGTGGGTATGGGTTAAGCAAAGATTTGGGTCTTGAGCCCCAGTACTGGAGAATGATGAATCTATGTAGGGCACTGGGAGGAGGGAGCTGACTTGGGCCCTGCCAGCTCCTGTGGGGATCTTCCTCAGCTCCTTGGCCTTTCAGTGGCTCCCAGAAGTGGCAAGGCTTACAAAGGAATGAAACTCAATTCATCATCTCCACCAGATTATCGAGCCCTGCCAGGCTCCAAAGCCAGGGACATGCCTGGGCTCCCTGTGATCAGGAGTGTGGCCCTCACATACCACCCAAGCCCTTTTCCTGGCATTTCACCCCAGTTTCCCAGGGGGCTGCCTCCTCCCACCAGGTTCAGGCTCTAGCAGGTTGGGAAACCGGTCAGACCTGTTTGTTCTCAACAGGGCTCACTGGGTAGACCTGGGATGGGCTTTTTTTTATGTCCAGTGAGCTGTAGTGTGGGGAAGGGGTTTTTTGGTAAGGGAAGATCCCATGGGTCTTTCCAGAGGGTCTTTCCTTGGCCATCCCTGCACTTTTATGTTTCAGAAGTCACAGAAGAGGAGAAAACCAAGGAGGACAAGCAAGAAGCCAAAGGGTGAGGAAGGAGCTGTCAGCCATCTCCCTGGCATTGGTGCACCAGCCCCTTTGTCCCACGACACTGAGAGGGAAGGCACAGGGACAGCTGGGCCAGCTCACAAAGGCCTCTTTCAGGGACCAGTCTGTCTGCAGTTCTAGGCAGAGCTAGGAAGCCCCAGCCCTCAGCAGTCACCTGGGCAGCGGGGTCCTGTGAAAGTCAATCATTGTACCCACACTTCAAGGCCTCTGGGGTGGGTTATCTCATACCAGTCTCTGTTCTCTCCACAGGGTTAAAGAGGAGGTCAAGTTGGCCTGAGCAGTCCTCTCCAGTTCTGGCTTCTTGCAAAGTGCCCCACCTTTCTCCTGTAACCCCTCAGATTTTATATTTTCTATTTCTGTGTATTTATATAAAAATATATTAAATATAAATATTCCCAGGGACTAGACAGGAACCAGGGCCATGAGCCCAGGGCACACATGCTGGGCACGCTCTTATAATAGCTGCCCTGCCATCCTTCCCCAATTCTTAATTTTGAACCATAAAGGGTGCCAGTTCTGGGTGAAAGGGATTCTGTTCTCTTAAACATCCATAGAACATAATTCCAAAATGCCAAATTCCTGCTTAGTGGCTTTGGAAAGATGCCCATATTAAGCATTCTAGGAATGGCTGGGTCTTCAGGAACCCCCTGTTCTTTACAGGCGCCTTAAGGTAACATCAGCTACATTTAGATTGGTTCTGTTATACCTTCCCACTGGCCCCAAGTGAGTTAAGAAACTCACACTATCTGACCTCTGACCCCTCTCGCTCCTCCATTTTGCAGGTGGGAATTGGTAGTTTCCTTTTTGAGATGCTATTTTTGGGGACTTTGTGTGTGTGTATGTGTGTGTGAGAATCTTTGTAATAAAATGGTACATTTCTATACCCTCCTGAGCTCATCTAGCAGTATCCCTGGGTTAATTTTTATTCCACTTCCCTGCCTTTCTGGGGTCCATGAAGATCTGGGCAATGCCCCAACAAAAAAAAGAACTCCACAAACTTACCTGTCCTTCATCCCTCCCTCAAGGTTTGAGGTTAACCAATCCTTTTTAAATTTTATTTTTTAGAGAGAGGAAGGGGGAGAAAGAGAAAGATTGATCGGTTTCCCCTGGCATGAACCCCAACTGGGTTTGATAACTTTTTGCTATACTGGACTACACTCCAATCAACTGAGCAACACTGGCCAGGTCTGAGATTAACCAATCTTCTCACCCTTCCCCCAGAAGGCCACTCATTAAAAAGCACCACTAAAGGGACAACATTTATTCCTTTTCCAAATGTTACAGTAAAACCAGGTGGAAGAGAATGGTTTTAAAAGTTAGACAAAAAAAAAAAAAAAGTACAAATCTGGGATTTGGCCATTAAAAGTTATTTACAACAATGGGAGGGGGAAAAGAAAAGAAGTTGTTTCACATTACAGACCTCCCCCCACCCCAAAGCCTAATACTTGCTTACCAAGTCAAAAAAGAGACACAGTTGATTCACAAGCTGGAGGTTTGAACTTGAGTAAGACATTTATAAAAACCTGGACAGGGGCAGTGTCCTCCCCTAGCCCAGGTGCCACTAGGCACAGCACGAGACTAAAAACAGGGAAGGCTGGACACTCAGGGTTTAGGAGTGTAGGCACCCCACATCTGGCTCAGGGATTTGGGGAGTAAACAAAACCTACTTGGAAAAGAACTGGGGAGGAAAACAGCAATTGCCTTATGTAGGGGTGGGGACAGGGAAAGAGGTAGGGACGGGGCAGGAGCATTTCACATCACTAACCTAACTTGGGAAACCATCTTCAACTGGCCTTAAGAGGAAGACCAGGTGGGTGATGGGAGAATCCACAGGAGGGAAAGGAGGAAAGGGAACGTGGCTGGGAGGGGGCAACAGCCCCTTCCTTTCTGGGCACAGGAAGGCAGCCAGGGCACCAGGTCCAGGCAGTGACCTCACAAGGACAGCACAGTTTTTGCAGCTTAGAGATCACCCACCTGTCCCAACCCAGCTACTCATTCTGCTCGCCGGCAGGTGTAGGGCCACTCTCTGGCCCCGAGGGCGTGGACAGCTCTGCAGCCTGGGGCCCTGCCTCCTCTTCTGTGTCTCCGCCCTTGGAGGCAGCGCTAGCCTCTGCCCCCTTGGCCTGGGGCTCCTGGCTCTCGGGGGTGGCGACAGCCTTCCCTTCCTGGGCAGTGCCTTCCTCGCTGCAGGCACCGATCTCCCCCTGCTCCTGCTCTTCCTCTGTGGGTGAGGAGGCAGACGATTCACCCCCGCCCTCCTTGCGATTTCTCTTGAAGGAGAGGCCACTCAATTTGAAAGGCTTCTTGAAAGAGAATTTCTTCTTCTTCTTGGGGGTCTCCTTGGGGGGTACCTCCCCCTTGGCCTCAGCTCCCTGGCTAGCGGGTGCTGGCTCAATGGCATCACCAGTGGCCCCGGCTGCCTCCTCTGTTCCGTTCACAGGGGGCGACTCCCCTTCACCCTTGGGGGATAAGTCTCCATTGCTTTTCACATGGCCATTCTCCTGCGGGGCAGAGGAGACAGCAGTGAGGCTCAGGACGCCACCCCGCTCCAGCCCGCCTCTATCCCTTCCAGACAGCGGGGGCTCGACTCCTCCTCCTGCAGCCTCACCCCGCACCCGGGATCCCGTCAAACATCTCCCTCCGGCCCTTCCAGGCGCGCTGGGGCCGACAGCGGAGGCCGCGGCCGGCAGGAGGCGCTGGGGTCCCGTGGCCCCCACCCACTTCCCCGGGGCGCGCTCTCCATTCCGCGCAGACCCGCAGGCGGCCGCGGGGCCGGGCGGGCCGCCAGCCGCGCTGCCGAGATTGGGCGGGAAGCCGCCCCGGGGCGCTGTTCCCGCACCTGGACGGCCCAGGTCCCGGCCTCCTGCTTTGTGTAAACGGCCCCCACCCCCCGCGGGCCCTCCCCTCCTCCCGACTGCCCCCTGGAAAAGGGCGGTGGGCCGCCGGGGCTGGGGGGCGGCTGCGGGTGGAGTGCTCCGAGGGGAGGGTACCCGCCCCACGGCCCCTGGGCGCCCCCTCGGCGCGGCCCTTTGTTCCCCGCGCGGCACTCGGGGCGGCCCGGGGGCAGCGCCGAGGGCCGGGGCGGCGAACAAAGAAGGCGGCGGGGCCCGGCCGGCGCCCCCTCCCCGCCCCTCCCCTCGCTTTGCCCGCGGGGGCTGCGGCGCCGAGAACAAAGGGACCAGGCGGGGGAGGGGGTTGCCGCGTGTCCCGGGCCGGACAAAGCGCGCGGCCCCGGCTCAGGGCCCTAGAGGGGACGGGGTGCGAGAGGAGGGGGCCAGGGCGGGCCGTGCCAGCGCACCCACCTGTCCGTTGGCCTTAGCGGGGGAAGCGCCTGCTGCCTCCTCGGCGGTCACGTCGCCCCGGGGAGCCTTGGAGCTCTGGCTGCCCATGATGCGGGGGTCTGCTGGGGGGGCGCCCGGAGCCGCCCCGGGCTCGCGCCGCAGGGGATCACTCAGTGGGGTCGGCCTGGCCGGCGAAGGGGTGGGGCTCGCGCCTGAGGGGGAGGGGTGTCGGGGGAAACCGAGCTGCGCCCCCGCTCCGCCCGATCCGAAAGCTGCGCCCACCGCCGCTCAGCTCCGCGCCAGAATGCCGCCCGCCGCCCGCCGAGCCGCCTATATATTGGGCCCCGAGCTCGGGGCGTGGCTGGGCATTTAAATGAGCGCCCAATCGAGGGGCGGGGGCGGGCTCAGGTCGCGCGCCCCGCTAGTGCAGTGGGCGATGCTGGAGGTCTGGTCCCCCAGCCCGCGCGGCCGGTGGGGTGTGATGTGGAAGGAGCGAGGCGGGCTCTTGGCGAGCTGGGCAGAGGGGAGCGCTGCTGGAGGGAAGGGGAGCGAGCAAACATTCCCTCCTCTCACGGCCCGCCTCTCGGCGCCGGGAGTAGCCCCACTGCCTCGGTCCTGCCCTGGCAGTCTCCCCCGAGAACTCTTGAAGGGCTAACTCATCACATGCTGGTCGTGAGTTATGCCCCAGAGAATGCGGTCATCGAAGCTGCAGGGCCCCTCGCTAGGATCTGCACCCCCTCAGGCCCGGAGACAGGTGCGAGGTCCCGCCCACTTCCCTGTGGGCCTGCCGGAGCCAGCCTGGGGGGCTGAGCACATGTTGGATCGTTCTGGCCAGACCGGTGAGGCGAGGCCCCATCCTCATCCCTCGCTCAGTCCTTGGTGGCCAGTCATGCTGAGCCCCACAGACAAGCGCACTCTTGGTCCCCCATGCCCTCAGCTTGGACACTTTGGTCCTGCGACCTTGAAGGGCATCTTGATCTCCCTCTGACAGCTGAGGAGCCCGGGGCTCAAAGACGTTGTTATACTGTCTGACTTGTCCGGTGCTCTCCCCCCACACCTGCTCCCCCACATCAGGACTCCCCATGAAGCAGGCAGAGGTACCCCAGGAAGGGGATCAACAAACCTTCCTGAAGAGGAGGGGTAGGACATCACCAAGGCTCCCTCCAAGCCTGGACAGGCCATGGGAACCCCAGAGGCCTGGCTGGCCCCAGATGTGTGTATGTGCAGCTGCCTGGGGTGAAGGGGTTGTGTGTGCTGTCACTGTGCAGCAGGAAGGGGATGGGAACTGGAGGAAGCAAAGTGCTACAAAAGCAAGGCTGTCTCCTGGACAGCTAGCTCAGCCTGGTGTCCATCTTCCCTCCAACCTACAGTGGGTAAGGCCTCCTGAGAGGACCGAGGTTCTCAGGGATGGACATACCCCGCACTCCACGCCCCCCCCCCCCCCACACACACACCTGAGAAATCAGGAACTCTAACCACAGAGCAGGCAACATGGGGGTGGAGAGATAGGCTGAGGTGGCTTCTGCATCAGCACTCACTCTTCTATCCTCCATCCCCACCCACAATTGGATACATAACTCTCTCAGCTTCATTAGCACCCTCCCATTTTATAGTCGGGGACACTGAGGTTCAAAAAAGGAAAGTGACATGTTCAAGGGCACACAGCACATACCAATAGCTGAGGTAAGAAAGAGCCAAGAGACCTGCTACAATGGGCTGAAGGCTGTAAGGAAACCCCTGGAAGAATTCTCTGTTGAGATCTAGGGCCGCTTGGTCAGGGTGGGAAGCAACTAGCTTTGGGGTGGTGGTCGGGGGGGGGGGCGGCGGGGGGGGGGGGGGACACCAGGCCCAGCTGTAGCTCTCATATGACAGTGACTCCTCTACCCACTGCCAAAGGGATGGACGTGGTGACCTGCAGCTCTGTGCTGGCCACAACAGGGAACCCACAATGCTGCCAGGAGCTACCCACCCGAGCTGGTAGGGCTTAGCTGGAGGGTGTGGGTGAGTTGAGGAGAAGTTGAGGTCAGAGGTTAAGAGCAGATCTCAAGGCTCCTGATTTCCAGGCACTGCCCTTCGGGGGTGAGAGGCAAATTGCTTGGGTAATCCCAGGAGGAGAAAGGAGCATCAGAGCTAAAGGACCTTGAGTCCCCAGATCCTCAGAAGGAGCCTGGTCCACAGGGAGCCGCTGTATTATCCACCAGACGTTGCTGGAAGCTGCAGGCAGGGGGATACATGGGAGCCCAGTCCCTCAGCAAATCTAGGTCCCAGCAGAATCTGGCTTCTGGAAAAAGGAAGAGGTTTAGAGGATGCTGCAGGAGTGAGGGGGTGGGTACAGCGGCCCCCACAGCCTCCTGTGTCCACACTGCTGCTCCTTCCTCCCCAGCTGCTGCCAGCCCAAACAATGTGTCCATTGTTCTGCGTCTCCAGGGGCCTGTGTGCAACTGTGTGTGTCTGTTTCTCTGTGTGTGTGACTGTATTGCTCTGTATCTGTCTGTGTGTGAGACTTTGTGACTCCGCGCGTGTGTGTGACCAGGTGTGTACAGCTGTGGCTGTGTGAGTCTGCATCCTTGTGTGACTGTGTGTATTTAGGGTGACTCTTGGTGACTCTGAGACTTTCTGGGTGTGTGCTTGTCTGTCCCTGAGATTGCATGTTGCTGACTATTGTCTGACTGTGACGGGGTGTATTCCTATGAGTGTGTGTGGCTGTGTAAAAGATGTCTATGGGTGTGTGGACAAGAGTGAATACTCTGTATGTGTGCTCATGGGTGCTGGGTGTGCTTCAGTGGGTCCCTGAGGCTGTGGTGGTCAGAATCTTTGAGGTGTGAACTTCGGCCAGGAAGAGTGGCAGGGAAAGGAGGAATGGGAAAACAGGGTGACTCCAGGATACATGGGGGAAGGGAAGCTGCAGAGACTAGAAACCCCATGTTTTCATACATCCCCCATCTGTTCCCAGCTCTCTGGTAAGGCTCAGCCCCCGGCCCTGGTCTGAGAAGCTCCTCGTCCCCATGGACAGAAAGGAATGAATTTCCCTGGCAGGAAGCCTGGGACCTCAGAGAGATGTAGGGTGGGGCGGATGATGGAGGAGGGCAGCAGAGAACACTGTCCCATAAAGGAGGCGGGGGGGGGGCATTTTGGGATCTCTGAGGGGGGCCCTGTGGTGGGGATCAGATCAGATGCCAGGTGAGGTGGGAGTAAGCACTACCTAGTCAGCGATGGAGGATGGGCTTCCTGGTCAGGAAAGGCCAGAGATGGGGGAAGGCATCAGCGCGTGGCGAGGTCCCCGTGGAGGCCTCAGGAACGGTCACTTGGCACGGCTCAGGCGGGGTCTGGTGTGGAAGGAGGCAGGCTGGTTCCTGGGCCAGCTGGGCCGAGGGGTGTTCCCAGCCCCAGGGTCCCTGTCTCCTTCCAGGAACATCACCGGGACCCAGAGCCCTTAGTTCTAGCCCAGGCCTGCCTCTTCCTGCTCTGTAACTGTGAGCCAGTCCCCTCTCCTCTTGGGACTCAGTTTGCTTATCTGTACAGTGAGAGGTCGGGCGCTGGTTCAGACTCACAAAGACTGGAATTCCTTCTGCTCTCACCAAGGCAGCGTGTCAGCTGTGAGTCACACAGGCCCTGCTCACAGGGGCTTCCCGTTGAGGGAAGACAGGCAATGCCTAAGGGGGAGAAGAAAAACCAGATCGTGGGCGGCGTGGAGAGGGGGCAGGTGGGTGGGCCAGGGGATGGAGGAAGGGCTTAGAGCAGGACAAAGGGAGAACAGCAAATGGCTTGTGTGAGGACGTGGACAGAGGGAGAGGCCTAGTCCGGAGCAAAGTTCAGGAGACAGGCTCCCTCGGATCCGGTGACTGGCGGGGTGAAGGGCTTGGTTGAGTGGGGAGAAGGAAGTGATGAAGTTGTTGCCCACATTTCTGTTTGGGGGTGACAGCTGGCAAAGTGAATTCTTTGACTGAGACAAGGCATCGGAGGAAAAAAATAATTGGGAGGGGTTTGCTGAATCTAGACTTGAGTGTGAGGTGCCCAGAGGACACTCGGGGAGATGACCAGGACACTTCAGCACATAGACATGAGATCACAAAGGCCAGGGCCCAGCCTGACTAGAGACCATCCAGGGACAACCGACAGAAGGTTTTAAGTCAGAACTGACCCCACAAAATCTGGGCCTCCGATCATTGCTTTTCACAGGCGCCACACAACACATGAGGTCACCCACAAAGTACCAGGGCGGTAAGGAGCACTGCCATTGGAGGGGCAGGCAGCAGATGACCCCAGAAAGGAGCCGGGCAGGGAGCCAGCAGAGAGGGGGAGGGAAAACCCCAGAGGACGGAATCATGGAGACCTTGGGCCACTGAGGAGATCTTTCATACTGACATGGCGCTTAACAAGGCAGGAATGATCAGCAGTAATAATAACCAAAGCTGCTAGCACTGATTACATGCTGCTTCCCATACATTCTTTCCAACCAGTGAGATAGGTAGCATCTTTGTTTCCATTTACAGAGGAGGAAACCGAAGGCCCGAGGAGGAGAGTTCACGTGAGCAGGAGCGGGGGAGGGCAGGACTAGCAGAAAGTGGTTTTCAGGAGCTCTGCGGAGCAGGGCCATGCTAAGTTCAGACCGAGGCATCCACAAGGGGCTCTGATGCTTTGGGTCTGGGAGGAGCAGTCAGATGTCGGCAAGGCAGTCACAGGGCTGGCGGCCGGTGACGTGATTCTCTGGCATCCTGGGTATGCTAGGTTCTGACAAGGTAGTCAGGAGGATGCAGGTCTGCAGCCTCGCTGCCAATCACTTAGCCTTGAACCTGGTCTAGATACTGAGCTACTTCAGGGCCTTTATTGGGACCCACCATGCAACCAGCCACTAAATCACAGGGACAGGGATTCTGCAAGTTTCCTTTCAGAATTTTAGGCAGCCCAGACCTAAAAATACCATTTTTATATTTTTCAATTATAATTGACATGCATTATTATATTAATTTGAGGTATATACCCGTTATTAGACACAACTTAATAAGTTACTAGACAGAACTTACTAAGTGATCATCCCAATACTCCTTTCCCTCCCGTTTCCCCTGGTCTCTGTGTGTGGTGTGGTGTGTGTGTGCGGGGGGGGGGGGGGGGGCTGCGTAATGCACAGGGCCCCAGCACTGTCCCACAGCCGTTTCGATGGCTGTTTCTCCAATAGCCAAGAGGTGTGTAATCTCAGTTCACCGACATATCTCCCCCAGGCTTGATGAAGTCACCAGAAATTCAATCCTGTTTTTCTGGGCTGCCCTGAGCCTCTCCCTTCCACTTTCCCAACTTTCAGTTTCTTTTTAGATCCTGAGAGTCTTTGGGGAAGAGGTGGAATGTGGATTGCTTACAACTTTCCAGCCAAAATCCCCCACTTAGGGGAAGTCCCTTTAAAAGGGAAACTAAAATTCTCTCCCAGAACAGTCCCCAGTCCCACCCCTTTCTCTGCACACTGCTCATCACCTCTCCCATTCAGCCTCTTCCTCCAATGATCTGGACCCAAAGTACGGTTATCTTCCAGCTTTGTGACCCTAACAAGCCTCTTCCCCACCCTGACCCTCACCATGCCCACTCTAAAATGAGGGCGCTGGGTGCCACTTCAGGCTGTGGAAAGGGTTCAATGAGTTATTGTGTTGAGCCAGTGTGGTGAAGAGCTGGCTTCATCATGTCCTAGCTGTGTGCCTCTTTAGGCCCTCTCTGAGCCGCAGTATTCTCATCTGTAAAATGGGAATAACAGTATCCACTTCTCAGGGCTGCTGTGAGATAAACGAGCTGGTGCCACCAGTAAAGCCTGTAAAACCGAGGTCCTGAGACGAGGAGCACCCGAGAAGTTCCACAATGTTCCTAGATTCGATCACATGACATGCCGGCAAAGGCCTGACACAAAGTTAGCACTCAGCTGTGCGCCCATTTCCTTCCCGCTCTTCCCTCCCTGCCCCGGGGCGAGGAGATGAGGTTTCTAGGACCACCCTGAGAAAACCTGGCAGTCTCTCCATCAACAATCTCCTGGGGCAGGTGGTAGAGGGACTGACCAGGCTGATCCAGGCTGACCAGATACTGAATTGCTCAGAGGGAAATTTGTTTGGCTCAATATCTTCCTTAAATGGTAAAGAAATCTGCCTCTCTCCAGAACCCTGAGGATTCTCTTTCTCTTGTCTTGCACCCCAAAGTGTCCCCCTGGGACCTCCTTTTAGTGACTTTTCCCAGAAAGACACCCTCTGGAGCCCCCCTCCAGCACATACTTTATCTGTCTGTCCCCTCCCAGCCCATCCACAAATTCTCCTTCCCTTCTATCCGCACAAGGGGCCTGGCATCCCCGTGGCCCTCCCCCGGTGCCTCTGAGAGATTGAGCTCCTGGCCCCCTTGTCCTCATTTTCTCCTCAGTCCACTGAACTTCAGATTTACTGGATTTTTTAGTTCAGAGGCTGAGCTTCGACCACCTCAGGGCCGGGACATGCTGTTCCCTCCACCTCGAATGCCTCTCCACTTCTCTGCTCTCTGAGTTTCTACTTTCCTCTTAAAACCCAGACCAAACCACTCCTGAGGACTTTCAGATGCGCCAGGAGGAAGGAATGGCTCTCCCCACCACATAGGGCCATACCTCTGGGCTTAGGGTTCCCACCAGCGCTGGGACTCAGTCCTGCGTGGGAGCTGGGAGAGTGTGTAAGGGGGGCAGGTTCCAGGCACCTTGGAACTGACTGAGGGCTGGAGACCACTCACTGCCCACCAGCGTGGACCTGAGACCCCGGAGGGCTCCAGGCTTGGAGATGCCCTGACCTGACGGGACCATGTCCCTCCCCTGCTTTAAACCTGTCCATGCCTCCCTACTTCCTTCTGGAGAAAGTCTGACTCCCTACTTTGGCCTTCAAACTCTTTGAAGCAAAAAAAAATTTTTTTCTTTGAAGCGCCAAGCCCAACTAGCTACATTTTAGTCCAAGTCCACTTGGCTGCCAGTCTCACCATTCCATCAGTGAGATGACCATTTCTGCCTACAAATCACCAAACCTTTCTCCACGCTGCCAGTTCTGCCTGCACTGCTGTGCCGCGTGTGTGCCTGCCCTGATGCTCACCCATCAAGATTCAGCTCAAGGGACCCCTCCGGTAGCCTTTTTGGCCCAGAAGACCCTCTGTGCCTCATAGAAACCAGTGTCATCATTCCCCCGCCCCCGTGGCATTTTACTGAGCTGAAGTATATCTCTGCCTTTCTCTTTCTATCACTGTGAGAGTCTGGAGAGCAGGAGCCAGGTCTGATTCATCCAGTCTACCCTACTGGGGGGTTCATGGGTGGAAATGGGTGCAGTGGGGAGATTGGGGGTGACAGCAGATGCCCCCAACCCCTGGGCTCAGTCTAACTCCTTGTGTGGGAATGGGGAGAACTGAAAGAGCCACAGAGAGGCGGAAGCGGCTTTATTTGGGCACCAAAGGGCAGAGAGCCCAGGAGAGGTCAGAGTTAGGTCATCTTCGCCCTCAGAGAGGGGCAGGAGATTGTGCAGTGCTCCCAGGCCATCCTTCTGCTCATCTTGGCTTGGCACAAGTCAGCTCCAGGACCATCGTGCGATGAACCTGAAGTCTGTCTTCCCAAATCTCTGGAAAACAGACATCTGTGACACTCCTCTGGAACCACAGGGCACAGGGTGTGTCGCTGAGCGTGCCAGGCTGCCTGGCCTTACATGCCGCTCTGCCATGAACTACCAGATGCCCTTGGGCAAGTCATCTAATGGCTCGGAGCCCCAGTCTCATCGGAGGATAATGAAAATAATGATGGTACCCACCACCCAGGGGTGTGATGAGGCTTAAGAAAGATAATTGAGCCCAGCCAGGTGGCTCAGTGGTTGAGCATGGACCTATGAACCAGGAGGTCACGGTTCAATTCCTGGTCAGGGCACATGCCTGGTTGCGGGCTCGATCCCCAGTGTGGGGCATGCAGGAGGCAGCCAATCAATGATTCTCTCTCATCATTGATGTTTCTATCTCTCTCTCCCTCTCCCTACCTCTCTGAAATCAATACAAATATATATTTTTTAAAAGAAAGATAATTGAATGCAACGCTTAAGCATGGTACCTGGCAGAGATCAATGTGCAATAAATATTATTTGTTATGATTATTTCTACTTTATCAGGAGACCTGGGTTCTGGTCCCAGTTCTGCCACGTTTTCCTCTCTGGGCCTGCCTGAGTTTCCATCTGTAAAATAGGGGCGTGTTGAAGGCTTCAATGAGATAATGGATGTGGCAGAGGCTTCCAAGGTGAATGACTACCTCTGCCCCTCTGAGGTTTATCTCCTGGGGAATGCAGGGGCATTGTCACCCCCACTCTGTCAGGTCTTTACTGGGCTCTCAGTCCAGGCAGTACCTGCTCCCACAGGGCCAGCCCATCTCCTCCCCTCTGCCCACAAGGCAGAATGAGAGGAAGGGCTGGCCAGCAGAGACTGTGGTTAGACAGGACGAAGGACTTCCTTCCTTCCGAGCTGCAGGATACTACCCTGGAAAGGAGCCAGAGGTCTGGGGACTGAGGCTGCTGGGGGTGGGGGTGGGGTGGTGGGGGGGGTGGGGGTGGGAGGGGTTGCTTTTAGGGAAATTGCCAGGCCAGCCTGGTCAGGCCAGAATGGTTCAGTGGGGTGAATTAGCTCTGCAGTGACCTCACTCTAGACACCCTGGAGGGGCCCTGTTTAAACCTGCCCTGTGACTCCCAAGATCACAAAAACAATAGGCAGGAACAGAGATGGCAATAGGGGTACCTGAGGACAGCCAGCCAGAGGCCAGAGGCCACCCACTAGGCCAGCCCTGGGCAAACTACGGCCCTGGCCGGTTTGAAATGAATAAAACTATTGAAAAAAAAGACCATACCTTTTTATGTAATGATGTTTACTTTGAATTTATATTAGTTCACACAAACACTCCATCCATGCTTTTGTTCCAGCCCTCCAGTCCAGTTTAAGAACCCATTGTGGTCCTCGAGTCAAAAAGTTCGCCCACCCCTGCACTAGACACATGCTGTTTCCTCTGTCCAGAACACTCTTCCCGGGGTCTGGAGTGGCTGACCCCCTCGTTCTTCAGGCCTTGGCTGAGAGTTAACCTCCTCAGTCAAGACTTTCTGACCAACAAATGCATTCATTCAACATTGACTGAGTCCCAAGCAAGAGTCAGGCACTCTTCTAGGTCTGTGAACACGACCAAATCCTGCCCACTGCATATAAAGTAGCATCTGGCCCACCTTGTTCTTAAACACAGAGCATTTTACCTCTGACCCCTTTTTATTGTCTGTCTCCCCAACCAGAATATAAGCTCCATGAGGGCAGGGACTTCAACTGCTTGTTTCACTAAATGTGAACCCTGTGACTCAGTGTATAAACCTGACACAAACCACTAAAAAGGCCCTTGATAAATATTTGTTGAATAAATGGACACAGAGGCCAGAGATAGACAGATACACAGAAACTGAGGCATGCTGAAAGGATGCAGATGCTCAGAGATGCACAGAAAGGTAAGCATGCCGCACACAGGATGATCACCATGACAGTGCCTGTCAAGCGGACCTGGCCTTCCTTCCCTGAGGTTATTCAGCTTAGTCACCAGGCCAAGGGCTGGAGTCACTCCTGATCCAGTTGGTGCCCAAAGCCAAGACCTAACTGGTCCCAGCACTCCTCATGCAGGGCACAAAGTTGGCATTATTTGAGAAGCCCTGTTTGGAACTCTTATTTTACTTTTTTAGATGTCTTCTGAAGAACAGGAATTTTAATATAGTTAAAATATGCTAATCTTTTAAAATATGTGTGTGGTGGTATGAGAAAGGCAGGGATAAATAACCCCGCAGAGACCCCCACCCAGCCCGTGTGCCTCTTCTTTAAAAAAAAAAAAAAATTTTTATTGATTTCAGAGAGGAAGGGAGAGGGAGAGATAGATAGATGAATCAATGATCAGAGAGAATCATTCATTGATCAGCTGCTTCCTGCACGCCTGCTACTGGGGATTGACCCTGCCATTGGGGCAGGTGCCCTGACCGAATCCTGACCTGGTTCATAGGTCGATGCTCAGCCTTCTGAGCCACACCAGCCGGGCCCACGTGCCTCTTCCATTTCAGCTCAACACCTCCTGGTCCTGAAGTCTGCAGCAGCCGCGCACCCACCTCGCATTCAGGCCTTGCCCCTCCCCAACCCTCCCCTAGGCTCCGCCCCCACAACACGCCCCTCCGTGGTCGCCCCCTCTCCAGGCCCCGCCCCTTACCGGTTCTCACGGGCGCAGAGGAACTAGATGTCTCTTCCTCTTGCCCAGGAAGTGGTAGTTAATATTCTGCCACCGGTGCGTCCACCTGGAGGGCGGGAAAATTTGGCAGACAAGATGGGAGCAAGGCTCCCCTACGCCCCCCAGAGCTCCGCCCACTCCACCTAGCCCCGCCCCTTATCCGCTCTCAGCCCCTCAGGCGCCGCCCTCCGCAGTTCCGCCCCTTCTTCCGCTCGCAGGAACCGTCAAGCCCAGCCCATCCAACTCCTGACTGGCTTCTCGGCTGTGGGGATCCGCCCCTTCTCACAGGCCCCGCCCCCGGCGGTAGGCCCCTCCCCTCCCAGAGCCCCTCCCCCCTGGTCCCTCGCTCACGTGAGGCGCGGGCGCGCGCCGTAGCAGCTGGGCCACCGCGCGGAGGGGATGTCGGCCAGGCCCGTGGCCCCCGGCAGCAGCAGCAGGTTGCGCGCCGGCCAGCGCCAGGCGGCGCCGGGCGGGAGGCGGCGCTGCGGGCTCAGCCAGTAGTCGCCCAGGCTGCGGCGGGCGGCGGGCGCCGGCAGGGACGGGCCCCGGCAGCCCCAGAAACACAGCTCCTGGTCCAGGCGGTGCGGTGGCGTGGCCCGGGGTCGCCTGCGGGGACGTGGGGCAGCGGTCACCCCAGGAGGGGACCACGAGGGAGAGGAGGGGCCGCCTCGAAGGCCGGGGTCACTCCTGGTGGAGTCAGCGGGACTGGGAGGGGGGTTGGAGGCCCCCATCGGGGCTTCCCCAGGGCCTGGCGCCTCCTTCCCCCACCTGCCAGGCCGGGGCCCCTGGTACTGCTGGCGCCCCCCTCCCCCCCAGCCCCTCACCGGGAAAGAAGGAAGTTCACCACGAAGTGGGCAGTCTCGGTGAACAGCATGGTGTCCAGGCCGCCTGGCCGGCCTCGGCCTCTTTAATACCTGCCCGGGCGTGGAGGGGCCCGAAAGCCCATACTCCCCCTGGGCCGGCTGTTTTTAGCAGAGGCCTCAGCTGGCAGCGCGGGGGCGGGCAGCGCCAGCCCCTCTGGCGGGTCCAGTCCGCTGTCTGACTTCACCAGCCGCTTTGGTGGGAGAGAGCTGGTCACCAGATCGTAAGCGTCCCCTGGACACGGCCCCAGGACCTGGGACGGAAGGGCAAGGGCGGGCAGAGGCAGCGAGAGGGGGCGGAGGGCAGGAAGGCCAGCTGCCGGTTGAATAAACCTTCCCCGTTCCACTCCAGCCTCCACGCTCACACCTGATGGTGTGTGTGCTCAGGTGGAACCCACACCTCAAAAGGCCTCCCTGCGCCCAGGTTGAGGAGCCCGGCTCAGTGGGCCCTTTAAGAGCCTTTCCCCCTTGCTCCAGGGCCCTCTTCAATGTCAGAGGCCCTCAGCCAGCTCGAGGTCAGGAATTCTTATCTAGTTCAGGAATGCGTTTCTGGGAGCTTCAGAACCCTAAACTGTCTGCAAAGTTCCAGACACAAGTATATTTCTGGAAAGAATCTAGAAAGGGTTCCTGACTCTCCCCCTAAAAAAGTCCTTAATCTGGTCTAACCCACTCTTTGCAGAACGGGAAACAGGTTCAGAGAGGAGTAGAGAAAAGCCCAAAGCAAAGCCCTGGCTTCCTACTACTCTGTTTGCCCCCCACCCCCCAACGAAGAGAGAGACAACTCTTCTGTGCCCTTGTCCTGCCCAGAGCATGGGGTTCAGGGCTCAGAGCCCTCAACCCCTGGGGATCCTGAGCAGCGTTCTGGCCCAGCTCCCTTCCCCACACTGCCAGTTGGGGCTATTTCCCCCCAGTGACTCATACTGGCTGCTGGGGAGAGTGGGCAGCTGTTTTGAGCCCCCAGAGTCCAGTGCAGGTCCTGACTTGCCCCACCTCCACCCCCCCAAAATGTGCAACCACATTTGGGGATTTAATCTCTTTTCCTTCCTTAGGGAATCTCCTCTCATTCCTTCCCCTTTCTTTCTCTCCAACCTCTCCCTCCCTGACGGCTCCTTCCCAGCAGCAAACAAACAGGCTGTAGTCCTTCCTGTCTTTGAAAAAGGAAGCCCTCCTTCAACCCTGTGTCCTTCTCCAGATCCCTTCACAGCCAACATTCTTGAAAGAGTTGTGTGCACACTCTACCTGGGCACTCACACGGTGTGGCTTCCGCCCCCACCTTTCCTCACCAAGGTCATCACCACTGACCTTGTTGTTAAATCCAAAGGATGCTCTCAAGGCTTTATCTGACCTGACACAGCCACATACTCTCTCCTGTTTGAAGTACTCTGTGTCCTCGTTTTTCTGGACACTGCACTCTTGATTTTCCTATCTTACTAATTGCTGCCACATGGCAAATTTCTCCTCCTTTGCTCACGGCCTAAACATAGGTGTCCCGGGCCCTGCGGTCTGTCCCGAGGGAATCTCCTCTCATCGGTTCCCGTGCCTTTGGTGTCCGCCCGTGTCAGGGACTCACTTCTCTCTTTCAGCCCTGACCTCTCTTCCCTGCTCCACACCTGTCTCTTGGACCCTGCCCCCCAGATGTCCCACCTCACAGGAAACATGCCCAGCACCTGCCCTTTCTCTCATGTTCCCTAGCTTGGCCCTTTTCTCCGTTGCCTGAACTAGAAATCTGGGCTTGGTTCTATACTCTTCCCTTTCAATATTCAAGGAGCTACAAAATCCTGTCCTCTGAGACACACCCAAATCCCACTGTTTCTCTCCATTTCCACTGCTCACACCTGGTCCCAGTACCTGTGGCCTTGTACCTGGGAGGCTGCAGCAGCCTCCCGATTGTCTCCTGCTGCCACTCTGGATCTCTTAGGCCGTCAGTTCCCACAAAGCAACTAGGGTTCTCTTTCCAACCATGAGTATGTCCCTCTGCCCAATGTCTTCAGCAAAAAGTTCACACATGGCACACACCAATCCCAATGCTGGGCCATTTCCCACCCTAGGTTTTTGCCTGGGTAACTGCTTATCTCAGTTCCAGTGTCAGTTCCCTAGGGAAGCCATCTGGACACCCCCAGCTGGCTCTCTTTTCCTTCTACAGCACTGTGGCCTCTCCTCGGTGGACTTACCAAGCAGTCGTTCGCTAGCTAATCTAATCTGCAGACATTCTACAAAATCCTTAGCCCTCCCATTTTAGGCCCTGGGGGTGTCGATGTGAATATGTCCTCACTGAATCCATTCAGCAGGGATCAAAGAATATAGTAAGTACACAGTGGGATAATTAGGTGCTATGGGAGGGCAGAAACAGGTGGGCAGAGCCTTCTTTGAGAAGTGACAATTGGTGGAGATCTGAAGGGTCAGTGGGATTGGAAAGGAGGCTATTCCAGGCAGGAGGACCGGTGTGCTTAAAGGTGGGAAAAACGTTTAGAGAAGAGCTGAGGGGTGTCCAGTGGCTGGACAAGTGATGTAAAGAAGCCACGAATGAGATTTCAGTAGGAGAATGACATGGCTGGGTTTGTGGTCTTTATAAAACAAGTCCAGACTGGAGGAGTCAAGCGAGGAAGACAGCAGAGGGGCTGGTTAGGAGCTGATGGAGTAATCCAGGTAAGTAGCAATGAGGGCTTGATTTGGAGGAGTGGCAGAATGGACTGTGGTCATTGGGACTGGGGTTGGGAAAGAGAGAGGGAATGAAAATGATTCTGGTGCCCTTACCCCAAGGGTGGGTGCGGAGAGGCCATGGGAGCTGGGACACCCATATCCCTGTGGTGGCCAACTCACTGATCTACCTGGTTTGGGGTTTCCTGAGTCTTCCCAGCTGCTCCTCATTCATCATTTTTCCTAGAGGAGCAGGTGAGGCCCAAGAGGAGGAGGCTGCTAAGGAGACCCAGATGAGGCAGAGGGGAGGACAAAAGGCAAGTTGGGTCAGAGTCCAGATGTGATGGGGTTTCAGGGAAAGTGATATCTGGGGTTTCCTCAGAGTCTGGAAATTCCACTGTCTCTGGCTCCACTCTGACCCCCAAATTCTGAGATGCTCAATCTCAGGGACCCAGTCCTTGGAAGTCTCAGGAGCCTTCTAGGGACTGTGAGTCTATAGCTGAAGGTCCATCATCCCCTGCTGTCAGGACTCTGGACAGTCCCTGACATCAGTGTGACTTCACATGAGTTGGCCCAGTGCCCACTGCCAGCATGATTCTCCAGGATTGGGATCCTCACACGAACCCTGGAGTTCCCCAGCTTATGTACCCACATTGTACATAGGAGACTTCCAGCATTTAAGGAATTCGCACAGCTAAGATGAGGCAGGAGGAGGATTGGAACTAAGGTTTGACTGGCATCAGAGTCTGTGCTTTTAACTCCTGAACTATATTAAGCCTGTCGACCCCTGGTTGATTGGCTCAGTAAGGGGAGAAGGTTTTATGGGAACTTGCTTGTGGTTGGGGTGGCTGCCCCCGTTTCATATCAAGCAATGGGAAAAGATGGTGCTGACGTCAATCGTTGCCATGACGACATAGCAACCCTTCCCCTGCCATCTCCATGGTAACCTGGGGGTCCATCTGTACTTCACCCCCTCCCTCTAAAAGGAGTCCTTAGGGAGGGGCTGGCTAATAAGGTGTCTGAGAGAATACGGGAAGGCAGTGAGTCAAGCATCGCCTTTTCCCTGGGCCCCTCCCCATTCCTCAGGTCCAGACAGTAAGGCTGGGATCTGGGGTCCTGCTTTGGGATCAGGGTGAGGGAGGCAACTCTGCTTTTACCACTTGGGGATTCCCCTGGAAATGCCCCCCTACCAAGTTCGTAGGCTTCTGAGCAGAACTGCTGGGAAGCTGGCAGAGGGAGGCAAGAGGGTTTCCCCAAGTCCCTCCCCGGCGGCTGGGTATCACCCAGTCCCTGGGGACTTGGCTGGCCAGTTCTCTGCTGTCCCTTGAAGCCAACTGTAGGAGCAGCATCAGCCTCTCTTGGTCTTCAAGTGCTAGCTATGCCAGAGATTCCGCCTGGTGCTGTACTCACATGACTACTGAAACCTTCCACCAGGTGTCATTAATCTCATTTTACAGATTTAGAGAGGAGACTCAGAGAGGCTAAGTAACTAGCCCAAGGTTGCACCGCTTGTAAATGGTAGTCAGGACTCAAACCCAGGACTAGAATTTAGGCCAGTGACTTTTTCCGTGGGAAAGAACCAGCGGCAGAGGACAGAATGGAGATGATGTGAAGTAGGAAAGAGCAGTGATCCAGATTGGAGCCTGTGGTGCTCCCTGTCGCCCCCAAAACAAAGTTCAAACTCAGTGTCTCAGTCCAGCTTCTCTCCTGTGAATTCATCCCTGGATCCCCTGAATTCTGAGCTCTGCAAGGACAAGTGATCAGATTCAGGCCTGGGCTCTCAGCACCTGGTGTGGCCCAGGTAGGTATTGGTGAAAGTTGAACTGAATTCCTTGAACTTGCCCTGCACTTTTCTGCCTCCTGCCTTTGTCACAGTGCTCCTTCCACCTAGAATGCCCCACTCACGGACATTCTAGACCTAACTGGCTCCAGGGTCTGGCCCATTGGCAAGGTGTGTGTCTGGAATCTTTGCAATATATATTGCATCCCTCACTATATATATTTTAAGGAAAGGAAGGTTGAGAAGATGGGACAATAGAAGTAAGAGAGATGGGAGAAGGCAAGATGGGAAGGATTCAGCATTATAGGGCTGGCAAAGTCCAAAGAAATCAGCCAGTGCCTTTTTTTTTTTTTTTTTTTTAAATCAGTGGGGAAAGAGGCCCTAAGGGAAGGGGCTTGCCTGCGTGAGGCCTCCTGGTGGCTCATTGGTAGCCATGTGAGTTCTGTGAGGGCCAAGGCCTGAGTCGGTCAGGTTCACCACTGAATCTGCAGTGCCCTGCACAGGCCTGGGGGACCTGTATTGTCTGTGCCAGGGACAGAGCCTGAACTAGAACCCAGAGGCCTGACACCTGGTCATCCTGCCCAAGGCTCCTCATTGCCACAGAAGAGAGTTGTCACCCTGGCCCCTGCCAATCTCTCCCCTTTCTTTTCTGGCCTCTTTCGCTCCCAGACATACCAATCTTCTGATCTTGGCATAAGCTGCCTCTGCTCCTGGTCTGTTTCTTTCTCCATCTTTACCCATTATTTTCTGGTGATGCTGTCAATCACCTGGCTGGGCTTGCTTACACCTCAAGGGGAGGCTTACCTGTGGCCCAGCCTGTCAGTTACAGTCTCCCATCTTCCTGGCAATGGTAATTGGCCCAAGGTGTGTACACATGATTTAAGAAGGGCCAGTTGCTGTCCCTCTAGCAGTGGTTCTCAACTTTGGCTGCACATTAGAATCACCTGGGAATCTTTTTAAAATCCTGATTTCTGGACCTCTCCTCCAGAAATTCTGTTTCTTTGTTACTAATGTTGTGGCCTCACCCCATAACAAAGAAACAGAATTTCCAGAGGATGGGGCCCAGAAATCAGGATTTTAAAAAGATTCCCAGGTGATTCTAATGTGCAGCCACGGTTGAAAACCACTGCTCTACGGGTAGATACACAGAGACTGGGAGAAACACCTCTCGCTTCTTGGGATTTCTAAGCTGCTTGTGGACGTGCTGCCTGCCCAGGAGATAATCTGGGATGAGAGAGGAACAATGGGGCAGTCCTGGTGGAGCTGAATCCTTGGTTATAGCCAGACAGATGCCCTGGTTCCTACAGTGCTTGCTTTAATCACTACTTATATCCTTCCAAGTCACTTAAAATAGCGAATTCCTTTTTGCTCAAGCTACCTTCAGTTGCTCTCAATGGTGAGACCCTATCAATACAGAGCCTGATAATCTTTTTCTCCCTTAAAATGAAAACATCCTCCTAAGGAGGTGAGCACTGTTTACAGGGAACGAGGCCCTTTTTCTGCAGAGCAGCAGCATGGGTTGTTGGGCTGCAGAGGGCCGACATTAAGCTTGGTGGGGATGGAAAGAGCTGGATTGTCCCACCTAACAGAACTGGGAGTCCCTGAGGGGTTCTCCAGGAGGGACGGGTGGAGGAGAGCAGTGAAGGAGGAGGGAAAAGCCAGCACTAGTGCCTGATGCAGGGGTTATCATGGTGGAGGGGAAAGATAGGTGTGGGGGGCTTTCAAGAATCAGGACATCTTAAAGCAGCGGTCGCCAACCTTTCAGACCTCATGGACCAACGGTTGGCAACCGCTGTCTTAAAGGACCAGGAGCCGAATAGTCACGTAAAGTCCTCACTTCAAAGTAGACCTTTTGGTCAGCATCCTCTCCTTCAATAAGCTTCCCACATTTGGCACTGCCTCGGGGAGCATTTGTGTGGAAGTTGAGAAGTCACCTTACAGGTGACCGTGGGATTCTGAAGTGCTCTGAGGACAGCTGGCCTCCTACCCTCTGTGATTAGGGGAGGGAAATTAAGTCAGTTGTACTTAGATCTCAGGAGACTGAACCTGATCTTTGGCTTACATATATTTTTCCAATATTAAAATAATATAGGTTCATTAAAGCAAAATTGGAAAGTGGAAAATACTTGTTCGGCTTAAATACTACACTCCCAGGTAACTTCCTGACATGGGCCCTTCCTGTGGGTGGCTCTCAGGGTATTGAGTCTGAGGACAGGAGTAGGATAGCATGGCTCTCAAGGCTGTTTCCTCACCTGTAAAGTAGGAATAAGAAATCAGTTTTTCAAATGACCTATTTCCCAATCTTTTTTTCTGGTCCCACCGGTTCTAGGAGAAACCAAGGGTCAAAATAGAAGAGGCAGCCCCTAAGTCTTCCAATAAAACCAGAGATGCCCAGGTCACAAAGCAGCAGGTAGCAAAACCCAAGTGCATCTTGGGAGAATTGAATGGGCCTGGTGTGGGCGGGCATTCTCTTTATTCAAGTTGTCTGCCCACCCCCTCCAATCCCGAGCTTATCTAGGCCCGGGAGCACAGTAACACAACTTCCACTGGAGACCAAGAGGGGGGCGGGGGAGAGGAAGGATAAGGGGAAAGGGTCCGAGAGGAAAGGCTGCCAGAGAAGGGGTCATGCATGACTAGCCAGAAAAGGGGGAAGGGTGGGCACCCGGCCAGGAGAGAGTGAACCGAAGGGAGAGCCCTGGGGCTGGGAGGACCCAAGGCAGGAGGCAGCCTCAGGGAAGATACTATGGGATGAAGCAGAGAAGTCCGCGGCCCGATCCGACGGGACAGACACACACGGCCAGCCCGGAGTGGAAAGAACAGTTTATGCTGTGCTTTATTAAAATGTGCATCATTCTTTATTTTAAAATGTGCATCATTGTCTCATGCTCGGCGCGCGCGACGTGCTAGGCGCACTCAGGTGGCGCGGGCCCGGGGGCTCCCGCCCATAGCCAGGTAGACGTCGATGGGCACGTGCAGCAGCGTCAGGCAGTGGCAGCCCGGGCAGCGGCGAAGCGGCCTGAGGGGAGCAGTGCGACAGGGGGCGCTGTTGGGGACCCATCCGCGGGGTGCACTGGGTCTCCGGGGTTGGGCGTGGACCTGGGGCCCTTACCGGGGCGGCGGTCTGGGGATGGCTTTTTGCTCAGGACCCGCTGGGACAGGGACGACCCGAGCGCAGGGAGGCCGCGGGCAGGGCGCCGGCTCACCTGACCCGGTTGTGCTCCGTAGCGACCGGCTCTGGGTTGTCCTGGGACTCGGGGGTGGCGGCAAGGCCAGGGGAGTCTCCGGCCTCAATGGGAAATCTCCGACCCTGAGGGGGCTCCTGGGCACTCATGTCCAGGCCCCGGGTCGCTCTGCACGGGGAGGGCCGGTCAGGACGCGTGCGGACCGCCGGGCGCTCCCTCCCCGCGTCTCCGCCCCGGGCCGCCCCTCACCTGCTGGAGGCCGAGGCCAGTCCCAGGCTGGACGCAGCTGCCTGAGCCCCGGCCGCGGAAGGACGCTCCGGTCCAGGCGGAGCCGGGCAGGTGTCTGCGGCGCGTGCGGACACGGGCGTCGAGGGGGCGGGCTGCATTGTGACCCGGGCCGGGCGCGCTGACCTCACAGAACCCGTTCCTCCCGCCAGGGAACCCTCCCGCCGCCCGACACCCACCGCGAGCAGGAAGCCGGCGGGTTCCTGCCATGGCGCCTGGAGCCGGGGTGGCGCAGACCCCCAGCGGCCCGATGGGGGCGCCGGCGGCTCCAGCACCCGGTGGCGTCCAGGACGAGGAGCCCGGCATCTGGGCAGCGCGGACAGCCCGGAGGGCGCCTCCACGCCGGGCTGGGCCGCAACTCACCGCCCGGCTCGGGGGTGGGGGCGCAGCGATGCTCAGCCGGTGCTGGGTTGGGTGCTGGTGCTGGTGAGGGCAGATAGGGGCACTATCCATTTTGGCCAAGGGTCACACATTTACATCACAATTGGGCTGGAGTTTAAACATGTCTGGCCCTCTCCCTCCCCACCATCTGCGGCTGAATGTTCTAGCGATAGGGGCTGCTGTGGATGAAGTCCTTGGGGAGAAAGGGACCCGGCCAAGGGCTATGGTGGAGTAGAGCTGCCTCGCAGAGGCAGCATGAGCTGAGAGGGTGAGAGGAAGGAGACGCTACACAGCATGGAGGACTTTCTGCTCTCCAATGGGTACCAGCTCGGCAAGACCATTGGGGAAGGGACCTACTCCAAAGTCAAAGAAGCATTTTCCAAAAAACACCAAAGAAAGGTGGCAATTAAAATTATAGACAAGATGGGAGGGCCAGAAGGTGAGCTGGGGCCCCTTCGGCGGGAGGGCTGGTGGAGGTGGGTGGGGGCTTCCTCCAGTCAGAAGGATCACTGCAAGAGCCATTGTGGCTCTGGAGTAGGTCAGTGGGGAACAGAGGGATGCTGGGAGTCCAGGAACATCACACCCTCCAAAACCTAAGATTAACGTGGCAGGAGGTGACAGGTCCTCAGAGGCAGAACCCAAGCCCATCAGGGGAACAGAGATCAGCTGAGGCCATGATCAGGGCTCCCAGAGGGCAGGGGCTGGTGTGGAGGTGGTAGAGATGGGAAAAGGACCAGGCTCATGGAAAGAACTGTGGGTCAGGAGGCAGGGGTGAGGGGAGCTGGGTCACCACACTGGGGGCAAATCAGGCCTCAGAATAGGAGCTTCGGTGGCTCCAACAATCCCCAAGCACTTGGGTATCCATGGTCTCACAGGCTGCTCCCAACAGCCCTTGAGGTTGACGTGTAGTTCCTTTGAATAATGTATTAACTACAAAAATAAGATGACTATTTTTTGTACAGTCCAAGCATCCCGATGTTTAAAACTGTTAAAGGGAACTTGACATTGTGACTAGAAGGCACCAGCCCCAGACATGGTGGGCAGGAATGTTGGAAGGCAGGAGACGGGAGGGAGGAGTAGGCTCTTCGGGGCTGATGCCCTCCTCTCCCCTTGTCTCCTCAGAATTTATCCAGAGATTCCTGCCTCGGGAGCTCCAGATTGTTCGTACCCTGGACCACAAGAACATCATCCAGGTGTACGAGATGCTGGAGTCTGCCGATGGGAAAATCTACCTGGTGATGGAGCTGGCTGAGGGAGGGGATGTATTTGACTGCGTGCTGAACGGGGGGCCACTGCCCGAGAGCCGAACGAAGGCCCTCTTCTGCCAGATGGTCGAGGCCATCCGCTACTGCCATGGCCGTGGCGTGGCCCACCGGGATCTTAAGTGTGAGAACGCCTTGTTGCAGGGCTGCAACCTGAAGCTGACTGACTTTGGCTTCGCCAAGGTGTTGCCCAAGTCACGCCGGGAGCTGAGCCAGACCTTCTGCGGCAGCACCGCCTACGCCGCCCCCGAGGTGCTGCAGGGCATCCCCCACGACAGCAAGAAGGGTGATGTCTGGAGCATGGGCGTCGTCCTCTACGTCATGCTCTGCGCCAGCCTACCTTTTGATGACACCGACATTCCCAAGATGCTGTGGCAGCAGCAGAAGGGGGTGTCCTTCCCCACTCACCTGGGCATCTCGGCCGAATGCCAGGACTTGCTCAAGCAGCTGCTGGAACCAGACATGAGCCTCCGGCCTTCAATCGAAGAAGTTAGTTGGCATCCATGGCTAGCAAGCACTTCATAAAAGCAATGGCAAGTCCTCCCCAATAAAGCAGGGGAGAAAGCAAACCCAAAAACCCGCTTCTAAACTGGTGATATATATTTTACACTTTAAGTTACTTATCCTAAAACTTACCTACACCCTCCCCGCCTTACTTTTCTTTCCCTTTTAAAGATCTGCATGGAACCAGAGGGCCTCATTCAGACTTCCCTTTTATTATGACTGACAAGTGATTTTCATATGGGCATTTAACTAAAGTTAATTAAATTAGACCCCAGAATCATACACATACAGGAGGAGGAGAGAACAATGACCAAGAGCAATCAGAGCCACTGTTGTCGCTACTTCCTTTCCAAATAAAAGCAGAAGCACCGGGAATGCAGAATTGGCCTCTAACTTCTAGTCTTGGTGAGAAGCCTGTTGGGAGTCCTGCCCCTTCCTCATTCCGAAGGCCAAGTTGAGTCTGAGATGAGGACAGGACTTCCTCAGAACCCAGGCTACCCTCCCACCCCCAAAGGTTCTAAGCAGGAAGCCACTCTGCACATCGTGAATGTCCTGCCCCAGCTGCCATGGGGGAGAAGAACAGACCCCCAGACATCTTCCAGCTTCTGTTGAATCTCTTTAATGCTGTTAACGACAAGTCTGGAAAAGGTTCAGGACAAAGTTCTTTTTTCTTTCTTTTTTAATTACAAAACTAACAGCTGTTAGAATCTTTTTTTTTTCTCCTTTTTTTCTTTTCCCAGCTACAAAATACTCTGGGGAGATGCATTATAATTTAAAATATATAATATTGCACAAACAACCAAAAGATTAATTAAACTAAAGAAATAATTACAAAGAGAAAAACCCCATCCCATCCAACAGATTCCGCATTCTCCCCGCCCCACCCCCTCACTCCTTGGGATCCCAGCCACGCTCCCATGAAATCATCGGCGAACACCAGGCTATGCACTAGAATACAGAGCAGCACTGAGCACCAGGGCCGCCAGGGATTCCCGCAGCCCTGCCTTCCCCCAGAGAGCTGCAGCTTTAGCAGAGGGAGGGTGAGAGGCAGACGGGTCTGCCTTCAAGAGGAGCTTTCTCAGAAGCCTTTTTCAGAGGAGCTCCCTTCTAGAAGCAGAAGGGCTGAGGCAGAGAAATTGGGCTTACCCGAGTTGTAAGTACTCAGCTTTGATCACTGCTCTGTACCACTGCGAGCTGGCTTATGTCCTAAGATCCAGGTGAATTGAGGTGGGTAGCTGGCTGGACAAAGTACACCGCCAGGCATCGCACAGAAGGGCCTGAAGGGGCCCCTCCCTTCGTGGGGAGGGGGAGAAAAGCAAGAGCAGAGTCTTGCAGGTGGCACAGCTGGGCTAAGGACTTGGGTGCATCTGACATGAGGAAGCCCTGGGAAAGGTGTTGGGGACATCCCAGCTGGGCTGGATGAGAGGAGATGGGAACTCAGGGTTTGGTCTCTAGATTCTGAACCACAAGGAACCTTTCTGGGAATGGAATTGCCTGGGAAGGGGAGGTTCCCAAGAGAGGCTAATTTCCCAGAATCAAACGTCTCTTACCCACCGGAATAAGAACCAAACTGTTTGCCATCCCTATCTAGCCAATGGCAGGTGGCATGTCTTTCCTTGCCTGCTTACGGGTGGACAGTGTGTTGACGTGGCTTCTTCCAAGAGACTGGTGGTTCAGCTTCTGTCCACACAGGAAGGAGAGATGGAGCTATTCCTTGGGACTTCCCAGCAAGAGTCCCCAGGAACAGGGTATTCAGCATAGAAATGTAGGCTCTTCCGGTGAGGGGGCAGGTTTCCTCCCCCTTAGGTCATCCTATGGTTGGCACAAGTCAGAGTTCTTGGTTTGTGAGCCCCTTCCCAGATGTGAGCAGAGGCCCACAGGGCCAGCAAGAAGCAACTCAGAATCTGTGCCTAGAGCTCTGGCTGAGAGGCCACTTGGGGGACATTCTTGGTCAGTGTCTTCCAGGGCTGGGCTGAGACGATCGAGGGAAATGGGAGGCGCTGTGGGAGGGGAGCTGCTTGCTCTGGCTCCCCTCATTCCCAGTCCTCCCACTCTGCATCTTCCAGCTGCAAATGGGAGAGGACAATGGAGAGCACAAACACCAATTTATTCCTCACACCCAGACCCAAAGCTCCCCTTGCTGCCTCCATTTCCAGATAGCGCCCCCCCCCCCCCACCAAGCCCCCGCCTGCCCTGGGCCATACCTGCCCACGAGGGTGAACCATGGTCTTAAGGAATGTGTCTGGGAGCAGAGCTGCCCTCTGCCTAAGGGGTGCGTCTGCTGCTCTGATCATTCCAGACCCAAAGGAAATGTTCCCACCAACCAACACTTGTCTCTGCAAGGGGACACCTGCCCACAGGAACGAAGTCAGCAATTCCTTAACAAAAACTTGTCGCCTGCTGAGCAGCTAAGAAGATGGCTCAGAGAGGCAGAGAGCTTGAGAGTGGCACTAAAATTAGAAGCAAGCGTGGCCTTGGACTACAGGTGCTTACGGGGTCTTCACTAGGGGCTCTGGCAACCGAGTCCTCAGCTAAAGTCTTCCCAGGCAACTTTCTCTTGGCCTGCTGATCCCTGCTATGACGAGTTCCAGAATAACACTGCTAGGAAGCCTGGATGTCAGGCTTTAAAAGAAGGCTGCAAAGATACAAAAGCCATGACAGGACACCAGGGCCTTTCTGCTTGGGTATCATGAAGTCACAGGTACAAAATGCTCTCGCATGGGTCACTGCCTCCTCTCAGGCGTCAGTTTTCCAATATGAAAATCAAGGCCCTTCCCGGGCCTCTATTTACCTCTTTAGCAGGTGCAGGAGTTACATGGTGGACAGTGGAAGTAACACGGACTTGAATCAGATGTCTGGGCTGGAGCCTCAGTCCTGTTGTTTACTAGCTGTGAGAGTTTTTTTCCTAGCTTCTCATTCAAAATTATTTTTTAATTTTGAGAGGTAGCAGAGAATGAGCTCATAACTGGACTGGGTCTTGTGGTGGTTTTGGTAACATATACTAGTGCTCCCAAGTCCCAGGCACAATGCTTAATGTGTCGATCATTGTCTATCACAGCTTATAAGCTTATAATGATTAATTCCATGTTTTAGGCTAAGTGATTAGCCCTAGATCACACTGTCTTTTGTCTCCAAGGATAGAAATCTGTTCAGGTCCCAGCCTGGGGGACCATGAGTCAGGAGGTCTGGGGTAGGGTTTGGCAACTGTATTTTTTAATAGTTCCTTGGTGATTCTGACACAGAGCTAATGTCAGGAACTCTCCCTTTCTTCCCTCCTGGAACTGAGGGGAAGCACAGCCTACCAATGACAACTGCTCAGGCCTGAGTGGGAGGTCCCCGCTCTCTTTCTGCAGGCTGCCACCTCGGATAGGCACAGGGTCCACCCTGAGGGAACAGTTGGGCTTGATGGGGAGAGGCCTCAGACCCTGAGATCGCTGGGCTTGCTTCCCTGTGGCCAACCAGGTCCACTCACCTCACCCGAGGCATCCACTTTGGAAAGTGCCATCTGCACTTCTTCTTCAGTCATGTCCAAGTCAAAGTCCTTCTCCCAGTCCTCGCTGATGTCTGTGCTTGAGCCTAGAACCAAAATCCACAGTGTCGAAGTCAGAGAGGGGTATGTGAAGGTCAAAGCTGGAGATAATGGCATGCTTTAAAAGGACCTGACAAATACACAACAAAGGTCCTCGCCTTCTGCTGCTGTTCTAGTTCACTTTCCACTTTTAGGAATCTAAGGAAAAATCCTAGATTCAGTAAACAATGTGGTCAAAAGAATGTTCACTGTAGTGCTGTTATAGTGATGAAAACTTTAAAAATCACCTGAAAATCCACTGATAAGAGAATTACAAACATAAATAAATGGTGTAGTGATGTGATGGAACATTATGTGGCTTTTAAAGGTGAGGCTGCAGAACATGTACATGACAAATAGTATTAAACTATACTATTAAGTGAGGAAAAGCAAGTTACTGAATAGTAGAGAAGCACTTTGGTTCCAAGGTTCCCTGGGAGCCACAAAAATCTTCCAGAAGAAATAAACAATGAACCTCTTCCTCTTTACTCCCTCCATTCTGCCTACACTGATCTTGCTACACTAGTGGTTCTCAACCTTCCGAGTGCCGCGACCCTTTAATACAGTTCCTCATGTTGTGGTGACCCCCAATTTCATTGTTACAAATTGAACATAATTAAAGCACAGTGATTAATCACAAAACAATATGTAATTATATATGTGTTAGGTGACCCCTAAGGGGTCCGCGACCCACAGGTTGAGAACCACTGTGCTACAGCTAAAGCACCAGGCACATTCCCACTGCAGGGTCTTTGCATGGGCTGTTCCCTACACCTGGAATTCTCCTATATCCACAAGCCAACTTCCTAACTTCCTGAACACCTTTACTCAAAGCTCACCATCTAAGTATGGCCTACACTAACCACCTTTTTATCTTATTTTCTAACATCCTTTTAAATTGCAACCTATTCCCTTCACTCTGCTCTAGTTGTTCTTTTTTCCATTGTTTTGTCACTTTCTAGCATATATCATCAGATTTAATATGCTTATTGTCTAATAATATAGGAGTTAAAATGAGAGCTCCCCAAGAGAAGGCGGTTTTATTTCCCCCACATACTCCAAGTGACTAGAACACATAGCTTGTACCAATAAAATATTCATGGGCCCTTTCTCTAAACCAGGGGTTGGTAAACCATGGCCCATGGACCATGGTTTTTGGAAATAAAATGTCGTACACACATTGCCTATGGCTGCTTGAGGCTACAACAGCACAGCTGAGTAGTTGAGACAGAGACTCTATGCCCTCAAAGTCTAATTTATTTGTGATCTGGACCTATACGTTTTTCTATATAGAACAAGTTTATCCATCCCTGTTCTAGGCGATTCTGATGCCTGCTAAAGTTTGACAACCACTGCTCTAAAAATTCCTATTTGGTTATGATTTCTTACAAGCAAATATTTTTAAAATGTACATTGAAAGTTATTACTAAGAAGAAAGCTACAAATACAGTTCCTGTAAAAAAAATATATGCAGTAAGATTCCATTTTAGAAATATGCTCACAGATGTATGCACACATACAGAAAAGATCAGCAAGATATCCACAAAAATACTAACAATAGTTATCCCTAGGTGATGAGGTCATGGGGTAATTTTTCTTGGTGTGGTTTTCCCCCCCAAAGAAACATATATTACTTTGTAATCTTTTTTTTTTTTAAGCACCTTTAAAAAATGTGGGCCCCTGATACCAGCAGCATGACTCGTAATATCTCCTTATTTCTTGTCTAACTTGCTCCTCACCAGGTGCCTAGGGCCTCAGCCCCCACATTCCTTATAAGGGGTCTCACACTGTGCTCTCTTCCTAGCCACCTAGCTAACTATAAGCGGTGTGTAAGAGCATGGTCTATGGAACCAAGCCAATCTGGGTGGAATCCCGCCTCTCTCATTTACTGTAGTCTTGAGCAAGTTACTCTGAGCTTCAGTCTACTTATAAATAAAGATAAAACCACTCTCTCTGCAAAGAACCACTGGAGGAGCTTATGAGAATGCAGACTCCTGCTCCCCCCCAACCCTCTCATTCAGACTCAGCAATCTAGGGGATGGCCCAGAATTCTGCAGGAACCTGGGGGATTCTGTGTAGACTAGAGCCTTTCAGTTTGATACAAGATAGTGTTAATATTATAAATAGCAGTGGAAAGTGCCCGTACCTTAAGTACATAGTGGATATTTAACAAATGGAGCCCTTAAAGGCCTCTTCTCAAAGTTGAGTGATGTTGCACACGGACCACAGCTAGTCAGGGGCAGATGTGCCACCAAGACCCCGTTCTTCTGATCCACACCTACGTGTCTCTGTGCTTTCAGAACACTTTGGTGGACCCACCTGGCCACCTGTCAGTGCAGCTCCCTGTGAGGTAGAAGCCAGACTCCTGGCTGATTTGTCACGTCAGAGCTGTGGCTGTGGCCATGACCGCTTTCTCTAGCCTCAGCTGTCCTTTAGGGATTTGAAACTCTCTTCTTCAGGCTTAAATGCTAGGGCAGACCCTTAGAAAACAGAGTATCAGCTAAACTTTTTGGAGCACTTCCCATCCACCCTCTAAGGTAGGTATTTACATCCTGGTTGACAGATGAGAAAATGAAGGCTTTGAGTGGCAGAGATGTGAACCAGGGCTCTGCCATCTGCCTTGTCCCACCATCCAGTTCCGTCACCCAAGGAGAGTAGTAAGATCTCCATTATACTGTGCACGTGGCAGAAGACTCATCTATGCAACAATCATTTTAGACTTCATGATGAGTTTTTCTGTTTTTTTGATTACTAACCTCAGGTAGGAAGCAAATCTGCAAAGACGGGAATTGCACTGGGACCTGGGAGACCCTGTGGTGAGACCCCAGGAAAGACTGCTGCACCCAGAGACCACGCCTCCCTCGTGTCATTTTAGGAAGTAACACAAGTGGGAAAGGAGTCACTCTGTCTCTAAGTCTCCATCTTCCTTTAAAGACTTACTCCTTCTACTCTGTCCCCACTGCCCTTCCCTCATCTAAGGCCCTGGCTTCCCCTCACTGACCACAACTACTTCTGGTGCGTCTTCTGCATCGAATCCCCGCGTGCACTGCAGACAGTAAAACAGAGTGGTCAAGAGCTTTTGCTGCATCTTCCCCCAAATCTCCTTTTGTCCAGTCTCTTTCACCCACCACTCATTTGTTCTGATCATGTTCTCTGATGGGATTCCAAATGGAACCTATAATTCTTTAACCCTACAACTGTTTCACCGCTATTCCCTCCCTTGTCCAGCTAGGATTCCAGGAGCCATCATTCTAATCACTTCTTGCATGTACTTGACTCTCTCCTTTTCTTCCACTGATTTCACCTGGCTAAACTTGAACCCTGGTTAAATCCAACTCCCCATGTGCTCTGTGCCTGCACCTGAGCAACTGAATGTGGCTGGACAAAGTGCAATAGTGCTGACCGGTGTCTCCAAGTTAATGACCATTACCTCCAATGGGCCCTTAGTACCACCCACCCAGCAACCACACACTACCTGTTGGTCCATCACCTACTCATCCACTCTCCTAAATGACTATTTCATACTTTTCTAAATACTTATTGGGTAGGTGATTGACCTGTTTCCTACTAATAAAAAATGGGGAATACTGCACAGAACTCACAGGGCTTTTGTGAAGATTGAGTGATTATGCATATCGTGCTTAGCACATAGCTATATGAACATACAGAAAGTGTTCAGAGACCAGTACCTCTTATTGTCATCATTTCTCCAAAGCAGGGCTCTACTCAAATTTCTTCCTTGATTAAGCACCTGGAACAATTACTCCCAGTTGATAGAGGCGTAAATGGAGGCTTAGAGATCAGTAACTTTTCTGAATCACTTGGCTTATGAGCAAAGTTGGGATTTGAACCCAGAGCCTCCCCATGTGAGGCTCTTAGTACAGGTTGGGCATAAAATATAAGCAGCATGCCCTGCTGCTTTGTGGCACTAAGTCCAACCTTCTAAATTCAGCTTAAGTTCTTAAATTCTATTTCTGAGCCAATCCATTCACCCTTCTTGTTCCTCCCTCTCGTAGGAACAATACAGAAAAGTGGGCTTTGGTCACCACCCCTTCAATGTGCCCCATGCCCTCTGCTATATGGACTTCGTAGGCACACTGAGCCTGGACTACTTCCCCGCACCTGCCCCAAACTCTCCAACTCTCCTATACAATGCTTGTCTCCTCGGTGAAAGACTCGCTGACGCCGAGAAGTTCCTTCTTTCCTTGACCTTCTCCAATACCAAGTCTGTCCCACACTGCTTCATGTGTCATCATAAAGGCTGCAGCTTTTGCCCCTCCCTCCTCAGTGTCTCACAAAGAATAGGTAGGAGCTCAATGGATGACCTCACTGAGCCAGTCAGAAGGAAAGCACTCTGTTTGGAAACTAGAAACCCTGCAGTTTCCATTAGGGAGCAGGGGAGGGTGTAGTCGGGTCTGTTTCCCACCCACTGCAGCAAACCAGTCCCTCATGTGCCAGCAGGCCAGCACTCACCAGATGGGCAAGCTGTGTGGCTGACTGGTACTGAGTGCTGGCAAAGACAGGATGCATGTGTGTGTGAGGAGTTGAGGGAAGGTCTTGCTGGCCATCAGCTACTTCTAGAGAGGTATTTTTGAATGTGGCAAAGAAATTGACAACAGCCGAAACCGGTTTGGCTCAGTGGATAGAGCGTCGGCCTGCGGACTGAAGGGTCCCAGGTTCGATTCCGGTCAAGGGCATGTACCTGGGTTGCAGGCTCATCCCCAGTAGGAGATGTGCAGGAGGCAGCTGATTGATGTTTCTCTCTCATTGATGTTTCTGACTCTCTATCTCTCTCCCTTCCTCTCTGTATAAAAAAAATCAATAAAATATATTTTAAAAAAAAGAAAAGAAATTGACAACAAAGCTATGATTGTTAATTCTAGGAGTTAGAGAGGTTCCCCCTGTGACATCAAGTCAAAGAGTCTCCAGACTAAAATTCCATTATACAGATTAGAAACTAAAGCTTATTACTTAAGTTGGCTCACAGGAAGTTCATGAGTATTAACTTTATTCTTTTTTTTCTTTTCTTTTTTTTAAAATATATTTTACTGATTTTTTATAGAGAGGAAGGGAGAGAGATAGTTAGAAACATCGATGAGAGAGAAACATCGATGAGCTGCCTCCTGCACATCTCCTACTGGGGATGTGCCCGCAACCCAGGTACATGCCCTTGACCGGAATCGAACCTGGGACCTTTCAGTCCCCAAGGCCAACGCTCTATCCACTGAGCCAAACCGGTTTCGGCTTAACTTTATTCTTTAAAATGTACATGTAGCCCTACCCAGTTTGGCTCAGTGGATAGAGCATTGGCCTGCAGACTGAAGGGTCCCAGGTTTGATTCTGGTCAAGGGCACATACCTTGGCTGCAGGCTCGACCTGGGAGGCAACCAATCTATGTTTTGCTCTCTCTGTCTTTCCCTTCCACTCTCTCTAAAAATCAATGGAAAATATCCTCGAGTGAGGATTAACAAAAAAACCCCCAAAACTGTACATGTAAGTTTTGTTTATGTATTTTATAATTATAATTAATGAAGGCTTAGGGAAGCTAAATGACTTTCCTAAGGTCACCCAGGAGAGAAGACCCTTGACATCAATCAGTGTCACCGGAATACCCACCTCAAGATAAGATTAAATTGTCCAAAAGGATAGAAATGGGTACAGTGTGGTAGGAGGTTAAGGGCGTGGCCTTCAAGTCAGACAGACTTAAGTCTGAATCTGGGTTGGCCACTGTGGCCATGTGACTTGAGCAAGTTACTTAATATTTCTGAGCCTCACTTTCTTCATCTGTAAAATGAGGACAGTAACCCTGACCTCACTGGGTTGTAAGATGTGAGAAATTAAAAGCAATGCTACAAACTTTAGCACAAGACCTGACATAAACCTTATTTTGTAAGATGCACTTTAATCAGTGTATTTTAGAATTGGACTAAGGTAATAAATAATATACAGTAACAGTCATCACACTGGTATCACAAATAGAAGACAGCTGCTCCTAGGATCCTCACAAGGGTCAAGGAGATCAGTCTGCCTTGTGAGGTCTCAACTCTCAGCTGCCCTGCCCCACACACTCCCTGGGCTCTGGCCTTGACTTACCTTTCTTTCCATTGTTGGAAGGTGTAGATTTCCCACTGTCCGAGTTCAGCTCAAACACCCGTAAGTCTGTGAGCACCTCCTCCCTGAGAGTCTCTACTCTGGCTGGAGGCCTGGGCTCTGGGCCACTGGGGCGACCGGCAGAGGTGTGGGGCTTAGACTGAGCTGGGGGTGGGGGTCCAGTCTCGCCCACATCCACAGCCAGGTTCTGTTCCTCCAAAGAGGCCTCTAGCAGCTTTTGGGACAGGTCCTTGGGCAGTACTGGTGCCTCAGGTGTGGTGGCAGATTTGGCAACCTGGGTCACGAGGGAGATGCTCTCGCTGCTCTCGGATGGAGTGACTTCTGTTGGAGGCTCGACGGGAGTCACCAGATTCTCTTCACAGGGACTCTGGGGGCCAGGTCCTCCTTCAAGGGATGTGCACGTTTTGGCCACAGGAGTCTTTGCTTCTTTTGGAGGTGTGGGTGAAATGCCCACAAGCTCCTCTGTCAAGAGAGAAAAGCAGGGAAAGCGGGCAATGTGCCTGGTCAGCCCCAGACAACCTTGAAGCTCCTGAAGACAGCCTCGGTTTCTTCCAAAGTTTACTCTGAACAAGACGAAAGGGTGCCAGTTTCCTCCCCTTCTCCACCAGGCGCTACTGCATCCTGGGTGTATGACCTCAGGCAAAGCACTCAGTGTCTGTTTTTAACTTTTCTCTAACTTACTTGCCTCACTCATAAAAGAGGATAGTGAGCTGTGGTAATGACCATATATAAAAAGCTCTTAGCACAGGTTGGGTATATAATATAAGCACTAATAAATAAATGTGTTAATATTACATCATGCAGGTGGCTCTCACACTGTCAAAAGCTGAGCTGCCACAGAGGATGCTTAGCTCCCTCCCTAAGCCAGCGGTTCCCAAGTCTGGCTGGGCATTAATATTGCTAGGGGAGCTTGTTAAATACAAGTTTGGCCCTGACCTGTGTGACTCAGTTGGTTGGAGCGTCGTCCCGTCCAGTATACCGAAAAGTCATGGGTTCGACTGCCCAGCTGGGCACAAACCCAGGTTGCGGGTTCAATCCCGTCGAGGCATGTACAAGAGGCAGTTGATTGATGTTTCTTTCTGACATGGAGGTTTTTCTCTCTCTCTCTTCCTCTCTCTAAAAATAAATTTTAAAACGGTAACAAAAACCCCCCAAAAACAAAAAACCCCTAAGTTTGGCCACAGAATCTTACAAGAGGGGATAAGGGGCTCTGGGATTTCCATAAGCATCCCAGGTGACTCTGCAGTAGCTGGTCCATGGCTGGCAGGGTAATCTGCTGCAGCTGACACAGCAGATTAGGTGCTTGCTGTACCTAGGGTCCCACCAGCCTTGGGAAACGTCTCATCAGCTCAGCCTATCCTTAGCACGCACACACACACACGTACTCTTCCCTGGGCGCCACGTCTCTCCAGGCTTCAGAGAGAATGGCCAGGCAGGCCCCCACAGGCAGGACCTGTTACCTGCCCAATACTTCTTACCTTCTTCCTCCTCCCATCTAGGCTCCTCAGAGATGCTTTGTTCTGCCCGCTGCTTCAGGGCATCCCTCCGGGCCTGCTCCTGAATGTGGGGGAGCAGATGTCGAGAACAGTCAGAGCACCCTCTTCCTAGATCTGGTCCTGACCCCGGAACTCTTAGCACCCTGTGTCCCCTTCTTCCCTCAACAAAATCCAGCCCACCTCCCCCATGGCTAAGTGGAGCACCTAGCCAGGCTGGGCCAACATACCTGCTCCAGCTGATGAACTTTATAAAAATACCGATGCCAGAATTCTGAGTGGGAAACAGCTGCTGGCACCTGGGGGGAGGGGACAGCAAAGATGAAACTTCTGGAGTGGTTGTGTGGGGTCTGCATCCCAGCCTTACCAGCCAGCTCCTAGCCACTCTGGATTTCAAATACAGTGAGAGGCTGAGCAGTGATTATCCGAGTATTTCCAACCCACACCCCACTCCTGCTACCTTCCTGGCCTAGGTTGGCCCAGGAGCGAGAAAAGGAATTCCACCAGGCTTTGCCAGTCCTTCCATTTCTCACCACGATGGCCAGAAACCTGGCATATCAATCCCCCCGTGCATATTCTCGGCTCAGGAACTGGCTGGTTTGGCTCTGTAAGTTCTTCCACTGCTCTCTAAGCCAGATGACTCTGAAATGACTCAGGATATGTCTCTCCCACCTCCCGACACCTCAAGCTGGGAGCTGGCTGAGGTCCTGCCAGCTGGGCCCTCACCATCTTGGTGTAGAGGGCCCGGATGGAGGGGCTGCCTACAAGGAGCTCTGAGATCTCCCCCTTCTTCTCCTCCAAGCAGAACTGGGAAAGCCAGGCGTCAAACAATTCCGGGGGCCCTGTAGGGGGACAGACACTGATGGTCAGTTCCCTGGGTCTGGGGAAAGAACACTGGGCCTACAGAAAACACACCTAAGCCTGGTCATGGGTAAGGTTATTTTTCAAAGCCATTTGGCCCAAGCTGGGGAGTAAGGTGGGGTGAAGGGGTGGGTGATATCAGGGGCAGCACCCACATGACCTCCAGGAGGGCTGCAGACTCCATCTCTCCCATGCCTACTCACTGTGCAGCCCACTGCCCTTGGCCACTGGGTCTCCTCTCTCAAAGAGCTGTTCTCAGGTTACCAGTGACTTACATTGCCAGGTCCAATGGCTACTTCTCTGTCCTCCCTCAAGTGACCAATCCAGTTTATGACTCGGAGCCACTGCTTCCCTCTTGAAAATCCTGCAGATCCAGGGGTCCAAGTATCCCCTGCACACGTCCACTTGCACAGGTGCTGCAAACCCAACTCATTTTCTTTCCTGCCCAACCTGACCCACCTAGTGATCCAATGGAAACCTGAGGACGCTTCTAGACATGTACTTTCCTCTTCATTCCTCCTGCCACCTCCTAGGTTCTGGCCCTATCTCTGATGTGAGGACTGCTACCAAGCCTCCTAAATGTCTTCCTGTCTTCTATCTCTCCCTCTATTTCATCCTTCACAACACTGCCTGGAGCTCTTTTATATAATGTAAAATCTGATCACCTCAGGCCTCAAAACCCTTCAATAGTTCTCTACAGGAAGGCTTTTAAAGCTACGGTCCAAAGATGGGCTTCAAAGGGTCAAAGAATTCCCATTTTGCATATAAAATTTTGTGAAGAGAGGGCCTGTCATTTCCCACAAATTTTTAAAGGCCCTTTTGACTTTAAAAAAAAATGTTAAGCAGCACTACCTTGAGCATTTTAGGACAAAATTCAACTGCTTAGTCTGACACCGAAAGCATTCCAATCTGGCTTCCACCACATCTCTCACTGCTTTCATTCCCTCACACGCACCCTTTAATCCAACCTTCCCAAATGCCAGCTACTCCCTACTCTTTCTGGACCTTCTGCTTAAACACCCCGCACCCCACTTTAAAGATAAAATTAATTTACTGCTAATTCATCCTTAAAACATCAATTCAAGTGTCACATCCTAGTTTCCCAGGCTAGGTTGGGTGCCATTCCTCTGGGTTCCCACTGCCTCCATCGTTCTATAGAAGCAGTCACTCCAAATCTACTACCTTTGCTTTATTCACTGTTTCTTGTTTCCCTCTCCTAACAGCAGGTTCCTGAAAGTCTAGACCAGGTTGAGGGTTTGACTCATTTCTGACCTCCAGTTCCCAGCCTGGGGCTTGCTGTACCAAAGGGGTTTAGCAAACAGGCAGGCAACAGGACTGGGAGGGAGCCTGAGCTGAGGATGAGGGAAAGGGTCAAAGCCTTTGCAGACAGGGATGAAGAGAGCCTGGGTGCAGGGAGGACGAGGGACCATCAACCCATCCCGCCAGATCTAAGGTACACACTCGCCCCACTCTGGTCCCTCTACACAGGGGATGCTTAGCCCTTGGCCTCCCTGCCCTGCAAGCCCACCCCCTCACCGCTACCCCCTCACCATCTGGTTCGTTGCAGTAGGTTGCTGGGTCTGACTGCAGGCTGTAGAGACGAGCCTGTAAGAAACAGAGAACGTTCTTCAATGAGGCGGTGGAGCCGCCTCCCCAGCAGATGCCGAGATGCAGATCTTTGTGAAGACTCTGATTGGGAAGACCGTCACCCTCGAGGCTGAGCCCATTGAGAATATCAAAAGCAAAGTCCAAGACAAGGAGGGCATCCCGCCTGCCCAGCAGCGCCTGATTTCTGTGGGCCAACAACTGGAGGATGGCTGCACTTTTTCACACTACAACATTCAGAGAGTACACCCTACACTTGGTGCTTTGTCTACAGGGTGGCATCATCGAGCCCTTCCTCCTCCAGCTCTCCCAGAAGATGATGTCACAAGTGTTACACCTGCCTGCACCCCCAAGCTGTCAAGTCCCGAAAGAAGTGAGGCCACACCAACAACCTGTCCCCCCAGAAGAAGGTTAATAAATAAGGCCTCTCTACCACTTCCTCCAGCCCACAGGACTGACTGCCTTCTGCCTGAACCCAATGGCACTGGGACCTCAATAAAGTTTCCCTTTTGTTGACTGGAGCAATAAAGAAAAAAACAACAGCCAGGCTGGTGCGGCTCAGTGGTTGAACATGGACCTCTGAACCAGGAGGTCACAGTTCCATTCCCAGTCAGGGCACATGCCAGGGTTACGGGCTGGATCCCAGTGTGGGGGTGTGTAGGAGGCAGCCGATCAATGATTCTCTCTCATCACTGAAGCTTCTATCTCTCTTTCCTTCTCCTTTCCTCTCTGAAATCAATAAAAATATATTAAAAAAAAACAACAACACAGAAAAAGGAACATAAATCCTGGGAGGCTAGGCAAAGAAAGCATCCCCTCTCTGCCAGAGTACCCAACCAACCACAGCCCAGGTTCTCTCCTGTTGGTTACCATACCCACAGGGCACTTGCCCATTAAAACAGGCTAGGGAGGGGAGTGCTGGGCTAGGAGTCCAAAAGTAGGCTCTGAGAAAAATGATCTTTCACCTAATATTACACTAAGAAAATACAGGGTAAACAGGCTACAAAATTATATGTATAAAATGCTTCTGAATTATGTGAAATTAGAAAAACTAATGCGAAAGTATTAATAAGGTCCAAATTTATGGACAAGTTTTGAAATAATATAACTTCTCCAAGTTAAAACCATTCATCAAGAATCTCTGAATTTCATAGCCATCCGCCAAGTGAACTGTAAGCTGTGTTCCAATTAGGACCATGGAAGTGGCAAACGTTGGCTGGTAAACAGAAAGCCCACCTTCCTTCCTCAGTATTACATGAAGCATGGCTGGCTGGCTGCATCAGAACTGCAGCAAGTGGTTTGGGTGATTCACTGTTATAATTTAAAGACCTGTAATTTTAAAATTTTCATAATTCCACTCAAATTTCACTAAGTGGTGGTGCCAATTCTTGGAATTCAGTACGTTTGGAATGGAACTTCAATGTGGTCAAATGCTATGAAGGAGCCAAATTGCTACAACACCACGGGATTTAGGAGAAAACACTCCATGACATCCAAGAAGTAATGATGAGAAAATAAAATGCGGTAGAAATATAGACATCCTCCTCCCATACATGTATTCCTATTGGAAGTTAGTTTTAAATAACCCAAATATGGAGCAGATCATGTCTGTAAAGATGCTCCATACAGCATTCCTCATTGTGGTTGAAATCTGAAAGGAATCCAAATGTGCAACACAGGGAAGTGACTAAATAAATTATGCTAGCCCTAGCCAGTTTTGCTCAGTGGATAGAGCATCAGCCTGTGGATTGAAGGGCCCTGGGTTCAATTCCAGTCAAGGGCACATGCCTGGGTTGCAGGCTCCATCCCCAATAGGGGGCATGCAGGAGGCAGCCAATCAATGATTCTCTCTCATCATTGATGTTTCTCTCTCTCTCCCTCTCCCTTCCTCTCTGAAGTCAATAAAAATATATTTAAAAAAAAGAAATAGCCAAGACCGGTTTGGCTCGGTGGATGGAGCGTTGGCCTGCGGACTGAGAGGTCCCGGGTTCGATTCCGGTCGGGGGCATGTACCTGGGTTGAGGGCACATCCCCGGTGGGGGATGTGCAGGAGGCGGCTGATCGATGTTTCTCTCTCATCGATGTTTCTAGCTCTCTCTGTCTCTCTCCCTTCCTCTCTGTGAAAAATCAATAAAATATATTTAGAAAAAAAAATAAATAAATAAATAAAAAAAGGAATAAATTATGCCATATTCATTTTAAAGACATTAAAAATGATGGTGATTAGGAAAGATGCTAAGTTTATTATAAATTTTTCAAAAGCAGGTAACAAAATTGCATGTATAAAATGCCTTTTTTGTTAAAAAGAAAAAACCCAAAACTATCTTTACCCATGTTTGTAAACAAAAAGAAATGACCGGCACCCTAACCGGTTTGGCTCAGTGAATAGAGCGCCGGCCTGCGGACTGAAGGGTCCCGGGTTCGATTCCGGCCAAGGGCATGTACTTTGGTTGCGGGCACATCCCCAGTCTGGGGTATGCAAGAGGCAGCTGATCGATGTTTCTAACTCTCTATCCCTCTCCCTTCCTCTCTGTAAAAAATCAATAAAATATATAAAAAAGAAAAGAAAAAAGAAATGACAGGCTAGCCTTGGCCAGGTAGCTCAGTTGGTTAGAGCATCATCCCAGTACACCAATACTCTCCTCTACACTCTTTCTGTGCTGCTCCTTCTTTAAAAGAAAGAGAAGGAAGAAAGGGAGGGAGGGAGGGAGGGAGGGAGGGAGGGAGGGAAAGAAGGGCAGACTATACATCAACAAGAAATCAGTGGTTCTTTTTGACTGATGGGATTATGAGTTTAGAACTAATTATCTTCTTGCTTATCGGTATTCTAAAATTCAGTTATATACACAGATTTACTTTTTAGCCAAAACACACATTGCTTTTGTGAGTACATGTGGGAGGCTAGAGCTCAGTGCTGGCAGACAACTGCAGGGAAAGCCACTAGTGAATACCTTGGTGCCATCATAGAGCTCAGCTGTGCCAGAGGGTGTGCCCATCAGGGTGATGACATCGCAGTCGATGGTTTTGTCTGCTGAGGGAGCAAAGGTGTCGGAGATCACCCCTAGGAAGTCAGACAAACCCTTCTTCATTTTCTCCGTCGCCCCCGAGGAGCCTTCAGTCTGAAAAGACAAGCCAGCAGAGGAAGCAAGTGGTCCAGGATCAGGCTATAATCTGGGGCATGGGGCATAGAGCAGCTAAGTATCAGGGGCAAAAATTTACTGTGTATGTGGGGACCAGGGAAGTGCTCACAACTTCTCACTCCATCTCTGGGGCTGGAGAAGGAGAGAGAGGCAGCCAGGGTTCCCATCCCCAAGATGGGGGTGCAGAATAGGGCTGCAGTAGGCCTCCGTAGGTCAGAGCAGAGCTCCTTTGATTGGCTGTTTCATCAAAATTTCAAGGCCAGCCAGACTGAGCAAAAACTGACAGGTGAGGAGCCATGCCATAGACATTCAGTGGGGAAAACCTATGTGATGAGAAAGGTACTAGCTGGGGAATCAAACTTTAGTTTGAATCCTAGCTCTACTACTTGCTGATATGAGACCTAAACCCTCCTTGAGTCTATGTTTCCTTTTCTGTAAAATTGAGATAAATATATTTCCTTCAGAGGGCTACTGTGAAGATTAAAAAGATATGGCATGTGAGTTTCAACACCAAAAAAAAAAAAAAAAAAAAGAAAGAAAAAAAGAGAGATAAGGCATTCACAAAGTCTGGCATTCAGCAAACATTTAATAAATAGCAATACTGTAATATCACAATTTCATCATCATGACTGCTCAGGAAGTGGAATATTTTCTATGAAGTCTGAGGAAGTATGGGCTGGATCAGAACACTGTCTTGCCTAGAGGCAAGCCTAGGACCAGCTGAGGGTCAATGTATGGACACCAAGCTTGAGCCACACTGGTCAGAATGTCCTCAAGCAAGCAAGGATGAAATGCTGAGAGACAGGGTCAGGATCTCATGGAAAATTATAATATTTATTCCTAATTAGGCTGCCCAGGCTTTTTATTTTATTTTTTTGCCCTAGCACTTTAAACTAGAACCTATCTCAGTGCCTAGAACAAGTTAGCACAGTACACAATCCTATTTTTGGAATAAAAAAGGAATAAACAAATGAAAGAAACAAGCGCTGTCTGCTGCTGGCTGGACTTATCGCAGTTCAGCAGCATTACCACTTGCCTATCATGCTCATCTGTAGCTGTGGTTAGCAGGCAGACAGTATTTTACAACATTCAACAAAACAAGCTTGGTAAAAAACTGCCAAACATGTTTTTCATAACATGGCCTCTAGTCACAGGGCAACTGATTCAACTGGTGAGCAAATGAAGAAATTGCAATCTGTCCCAACACTAAAGGGAAAACTATAATAAAAAACCAGTATACTGCTCTAACCGGTTTGGCTCAGTGGATAGAGCGTTGGCCTGTGGACTGAAAGGTCCCAGGCTCGATTCCGGTCAAGGGCATGTACCTTGGTTGCAGGCACATGCCCAGTGGGAGGTGTGCAGGAGGCAGCTGATCGATGTTTCTTTCTCATCGATGTTTCTAACTTTCTATCCCTCTCCCTTCCTCTCTGTAAAAAATCAATAAAATATATTTTTAAAAAAACAACAGTATACTGTACTTCATCAGAAACTTGAGACTTGCAGGGATATGTTTGACTAAATACAATTTTCTCTTCCACACTGACTTCAGAATCAAACTCCTATGTCAGAAGAGGATTCCAATGCACAGCTCTGATGAATAAAAACAGGGCCAGTAAAAATGTAAGCTGGCACACCTTTCTTGAGGTTAGTTTTGCAATAGATATTAAAAGGCCTAAAACTATACTCACCCTATGATCCCTTCCAATATTTTATTAGAAAGAAAATGTGAAAGGCCAAGATTTAGCAATCAGAATGTTCACTGTACCTCTGTTTACAATACTGGGGGAAAATGAAATAGGAAACTAGGAACTGGTTAAAGCCACATAATAGAATACCATGCCATTTGTGAAGCCACAGAATGAGGTCTGTAATGATGAAGCAAAAAAGTAGGTTACAGTCCTGGTTAGTGTAGCTCAGTTTGTTGGAGTGTCATCCTGTGCACTGAAAGGTGGCAGGTTCGATTCCCAGTCAGGACACATATCCAGGTTGCAAGATCAATCCCCAGTTGGGGTACGGATGGGAGGCAACCAATCGATGTTTTTCCCTCCCCTCCCCTGCCCCCCGCTTCCTCTCTCTGTATTAAAAAAAAAGATACATTACAAAACATGGTCTTCATTTGATTCCAATTATGAAAAAAAAAAGTGTACCTAAGGGATATACTCCCACATAGTAACAGTAGTTATCTCTGGGAGATGGCATTTTGGATGTCTCTAGGCCTCTCTCTCTCTCTTTTTTCCTTTTACTTATCTGTATTTTCTAAATTATCTACAATGAATTATATTGGTAACAGGATAACATCTGCTAAGACAGTAAGAAGTGGGAAAGCTTATTAATTAATACTTAATACATAGAAATAGTTTGTTTGCTTGGCAGACACAATTCTAAATGAGAAGCCCATGGGAAAAACAATCACATAAAAGAAGAGTGGGAGACAAGCTGGGAGCCCCCACCATGGTCTCAGAACAGGTCAGGCTGCGAGGGCCAGCCACTCCGAGGATACAGTTGTACTCACAGCCAGCTTCTCCTTGACCACGCTGGCCGTGGCGGCGATGGTGCAGGCCGTGTCATGCTGCACCACCTGGGTGAACTCCGTCAGGTCCCGCTTCATGAACTCCAAGGCTTCGGAGGACTACGGAAGACGGAGCGGGATGCCAGAGCCAGCGGGCTCCAGCACCCTGTTCCTGTTCCCTGTGCCTCTTCAGTACCAGACAGACACACAGAAAACTCAAGTGACGCGGGAAGCCCGGCCTCAGAAACAATGCTCACTTGTCCCAATTCCACGACTTGGTAACTGACAACAGAGAGCAAACAGCTTCCTGCTGCCCTGAGAACTGAGTGTCAGCCCCGACGCCCACAAGCTGTGCAGCCAGAGAAACGCTCATCTAGTCCTCGGCCGTCTCCTATGAAGGGAGGGGACGAGCTCAGTGGGGTTAGGGGACACATAGTCTGAAGACCACGCAGACTGTTGCATTGCTTTGATATGCCTTAAGATGTGACATCTATTTCATATAACATGAAGAAAAGATTTTTTTTTTTTATCAAAGGAAAGTGTTTCTATTTTTATTTTCTTTGTAAAAATAAATTTTAGGAAAATTCAGTTGAAATGAGGCAGTATGTGAAGTTATTTGTCTGAAAGGTTTAATAAACATGTTGCGTTAATAACAACAGCTTAGAAAGCTTTTATAAGTAATTCTTGACACTTTAATACCAACAGAAAGGTGTGTAATTTTTACATTCAACAAATGGGGTGTTAACAGAAATACTTGATTGAATTCTCTTCGAGGCATTCTTGGTCCCAACCATTCATTCATAGAGCTCCTCTGGGCAGAATTGATATTTGCTTCTGTTAGACCAGCGGTCACCAACTTGTCGTCCGCGAGGTCGAAAAGGTTGGCGACCTGCTGTGTTAGACCAATCTGCTTCTTACCCTGCACCAGAACCAGCTGGAGACAGCAGGCTCTCAGCTCTTGCCTAAGTCTTGCCTTGTCTTGCTTCATCCTCACCCTTCCTGGGCTACCTCTGCATCCGTCTGCAAGCCCTCTCATTTTACGTAAGGAGAGCCACTTGCAACATCTTAGTATATTTTTAATATTCTGGTTGTGTTTTCTTTGGGGAAGGGCCTGCTTAGGTTTCAGCAACCTTGGAAGTCTGAGTGGGACACTCTCATCTATCAGCCAGAGGCTTCTCTGGGGGTGGGCGTTATGCCCCTATATCAGACTCAGAACTATTTAGTTGGGGTAAAGGAGTCATTTATTAATTCTTTCTCTCAATCCACACTGCCACCACCTTAGTCTAGGCCAGTGGTCGGCAAACTGCGGCTCGTGAGCCACATGCGGCTCTTTGGCCCTTTGAGTGTGGCTCTTCCACAAAATACCGACTTCTGCGCGTGGGCCACGAAGTTTCAATCGCACTGTACAGGCGCGCCTGCACGTGGTCTAAGCTGTGCCCCTCACTGAGCTCCAGCTGGCCTTCAAGTTTCTCAAATGCCCTAGCACCTTCCCTACTTCATGGTAACTGAACACATTATTCCTCTTCTTGACACACAGTTCTAACTCTTCAAAACAAAGAGAACAAATACAATGGTGAGCCCTCTCACCTGGCCAATTCCCGTTCCTACTTCAGATCTGTGCTTAAATGTCACTTCCCTGATGCCACCTCAGACTAGGTTGGCTCCTCTGCTTCATGTTCTAAGGGACTTGCACATTCTCTTAACATTTCTCAGACCTTAGACTTATGACTACCCATCCAATGTCTATCTTCCTGCATAACCTGTGAGTTCCGTGAACACAGAGCCTATGTTTTCTGTTCACTGATGCTTCCCCGGTGTCTGACATAGAGTCAGGCATGGAGTAGGTGCTCCAGAAATGTTTGCTTATTACCTTTACATGAACCAAGGAAACTTTAATGATAAAACCATCTGCATGATTTGATGAATGATTGTCTCTCTCACTAGACTGAGGACTAGAAGGGGAAAAACATGAATAAACATGGTGCTTGCCTTCGAGAAAGGTCAGTCTGCTGGGGCAATGCTCTCATAACAGTGCTGACAAGCAAGGACAGACTAGTGACCAGTGTATTATAGGGAGCTTGGAAAGACTTGGTGAAGGGAAGCATGGATTATGAACGGGAGTCACCTAAGAAAGCCTGGGCATGGTGGGGTATGGGGTTTACTGAGGCCTATGGTATTTTAGTCCTAATGAACATAAAAGGTAAAGCATAAGTGATGAGGGATAAAGCCGGAGATGTTGCTGAGGGCAACCATGTAGCATCTGGTCAGCCTTGTGGGTGACGGAGAGCCACCAAAGGTTTAAAAGAGGTAGGACATGATGAGATCTGCTTTTCTTTTTTTTTTTTTAATCCTCACCCAAGGATATTTTCCATTGATTGATTTTAGAGAGAATAGAAGAGAAAGTGGGATGGGGAGAGAGAGACATCAATCAGTTGCCTTCCACATGCACCCCAATCTAGGCCGGGGATCGAACCTGTAATCCAGATACATCCCCCTAACTGGGAATCGAACCCGCAACCTCTTAGTGTGTGGGGTGATGTTTCAACCACTGAGCAACACTGGCTGGGACAAGATTTGCATTTTTTAATAGGTAATTTCAGGACTGATACGGTCCCAGGGTGACAGGATTAGAAGAGGGAAGAAGACCAGTTAGGAGGCTGTTGCAATAGTCCAGGAAAGAAAACAGAAAAATATGAATAAGAACAGTGCTGGTAAGGATGGGACTGATTCAAGAAATATCAGGCATCCCTGACTGGTGTGGCTCAGTTGGTTGAGCACTGTCCCATTTACTAAGAGGTCACCAGTTCAATTCCAGGTCAGGGGACATGCCCAGGTTGCAGGCTCAATACCTAGTAGGGGGTGTACAGGAGGCAGCTGATCAATGTTCTCTCTCTGTCAAATCAATAAAAACATATTAAAAAAAAAGAAATAGCAGGCAAAAAAGGTGGACTTGGTAATTATATACCAGTATATGCACTGGCTGAGAACAAGATAGAATCAAGAAGAGCCACTGGCTGCTAACCTAGATGACTAGGTTAGATCTAGTGCTGCCAACAAAGAGAAAACGCTGAAGGGGGAGCAGGTCTGAGAGACGATGATGACAATGACTCTGGTCATGGAGAATCAGCAGTGACTGCAATATCTGGATCAGTTGTCCAGAAGGAGTCTCTCAAACACTAAAGCTCAGAGAAAAGGACTGCGTCACCCTAACAAGAAAATGGAGGTCACCCAGGAAGAGTTTATAAACAGAGCAGTGGGCTAAGGACAAGGCCCCTTAGATACTACACCTTTAAGAGGAGGCAGAGCAAGAGGAACTCCTGAAAACAGTCAGAAAAGGAAAGATGGGGAAGCATGTGGAGAACTGAGAAAGAAGCATGTCACTAAAGCCAAGGGAGTAGAGTTTCAAGAAAGAGGGAGTGATCACTAGCGTCAAATGCAGCAGAAAGGTGCAGGAAGATAAGGGCTGAAAGCACCCACTGGATTTGGCAAGTGGTTAGTAAGGCTGAGTGTGTATATAGATAAGTTTATACGTGGTGGTTCAGGGGTGCAGAGGGAGTTAGAGAGATCATGTTGTTGACCTCAACATGGTTTGGCTCAGTGGACAGAGTTGGCCTACAGGCTGAAGGGTCCCAGGTTCGATTCTGGTTGGGAGCACATGCCTGGGTTGCGGGCTCGATCCCCAGTGCGGTGCGTGCAGGAGGCAGCCGATCAATGGTTCTCTCTTATCACTGATGTTTCTACTCTCTCTCCCTCTCTGAAATCAATAATATATATATATATATATATATTTTTTTTTAAAGTAAGAGCTAATGTTATCTCCTGGAAGTAAAAGAGGAAGTGACTTAACAGGGAACTTCAGGGAGGTGTTAGGTTTGAGGAAAGTTTCTACAGGCAAGGGGAGAAGAAGCAAATTAGAGATTGAAAAAGTTGCTGGGGGGTATTCAGGCTCAGATGAGTTTGGGAATCTGTGGCAGAAGAGCAATATAACTTTCTCGACCAGTATCTGTGGGAAAGCTCATACACACACACCACACAGTACAGGAAGTAAGGAGCAGAGGGAGGCAGATTATAGCACCATCTCAGAGCAATAGTCTTTGGGGCAATTTGTGCCATGGGGTATAAGAGAACTGAGGGTGCTGGGAACTGAGTGGTCCAAATGGAGCCAGGGTAGAAATGAAGGCAGGAAGGCCAGGAAAGCACAGAAAGACCAAGGAAAAACGGACCCGTGGGCCTGAGTGGTTGAGCATCGATCCAAGAACCAAGAGGTTATTGGTTTGATTCCCAGTCAGGGCACATGCCCGGGTTGTGGGTTCGACTTCTCAATAGGGGGCGTGCAGGAGGCAGCCTATCTCTCATCAATGCTTATATCTCTCTATCCCTCTCCCTTTTTCTCTCTCTAAAATCAATAAAAACATTTTAAAAAATATATTTCTTTATTGATTTCAGAGAGAAAGGGAGGAGATAGAAACATCAATGATGAGAATCATTGATCGGCTGCCTCCTGCACGCCCCCTACTGGGGATCGAGCCCACAACCTAGGCATGTGCCCTTGCAAGGCTGGAATTGAACCTGGGGCTCTTTATCCACTGAGCCAAGCCGGCTAGGGCTAAAAACATATATATTTTTTAAAATATATTTTATTGATTTTTTACAGAGAGGAAGGGAGAGAGATAGAGAGTCAGAAACATCGATGAGAGAGAAACATCGATCAGCTGCCTCCTGCACATCTCCTACTGGGGATGTGCCCGCAACCCAGGTACATGCCCTTGACCGGAATCGAACCTGGGACCTTTCAGTCCGCAGGCCGACGCTCTATCCACTGAGCCAAACCGGTTTCGGCATATTTTTTAAAAAGTAAAGATGAGGAGCCAAGGCCTAAAGAGGTTAAGTAACTTGCCCAGGTTCACATAACAGTAAGTAGCTAAGAGACAGAAATTAACTCATTCTTCTCTTTAGGAATGGGGCATTGTTAAAGGCAGAAACAACAACAACAACAACACACACACACACACACACACACACACACAATTTTCAAATGAGAGTTCTCCAAGAACAAAGACGGAGAGCTAATCTACCTATTTTTCGTGAGTAATGGGAGACCAACCTCGAGGGAAACACACAGGCGGCCTTCAAATGTGTTTGCTAAATGAATGTCAGTAGACTGAGCAACAGGAACCAAGCTCCGTGGAGGTCTCTCCTATTAAACCTCCGCGTGACATTCTCTTTCCCGGTCCTCCTCAAAACCCAAACAGCTCAGGGCAGCCTCAGACTTGCTGGCCCGGAGCTGAGAGGAGGACACAGGCCAGGGGAAGTCAGAGATGCTCCCAGAGTAAAGGGCCGCTTCAACCGGGGCAGAGCCTCCGGGGGGATGCTCTGAAGCAGCACTCATCCCAGTCGCTATTCCCGCAATTCATTCGGGTTCGGGCTGCCAGGCGAGCGTGGAATGAAACAGAAGCACACGGTGGCACTTCTCCTCGGTGGAGCCAAGCCTCACTCATCCCACCGGACGGTGAGCTCCGTGGGGCCGGGGATGCATCTGTCTGGCTAATATCGGTATCCCGGAGCCCGCTAGAGAGCTGGCTGTGGCACATACGCCAATATTCCAATGACTACAGGACTAAGTTTCTATTGCTAGAACCCTTTAAGCCCTACATTACATGTTTCCTCTTCTAGGAAGTTGCACATTCCTCCTTCCTATGGATTCCCACGGGAGGGGCGCTGCGGCCTTTGAAGTCTTTCCTTCACTGTGGCTAGTGTCCCACGGGTCTAAGTCGGATCGGTCTTTCCCGAGCCCGAAAGGGGCGAGAAGCAGGGAGAGAGTCCTTCTCATCCCCGAGGGCCGGCGGGGCCGCGCCAAGCTGCACTGAGCGGTGCGGGTCCCTGGGGGAGGAAGGGAGTCGGCCCGGCTTACCTTTTCCTTGACCGCCTGGTAGCTCTGCTGCAGCCAGCTCCGCCACCATCCCACGTCCTCCCTGTGGGAGACAGAGACAGCTGGCAGCCCCGCAGTACGAGCGATCCGGCCTCAGTTTCCCCCCAGATGGGACCCCGGGGGCTGAGGCTTCAGACCGCTTCCCCACCCCCTCACATTGCGACTCCACCCCGCCTTTCCAGCCGCGTCCACCGCCACGCTGGCCTCCTGTTCTCCACGGGAACCCTGGCCCAGCACCCCAACCCTGGGAGAATTCGGGCCCCAACGCCCGAGAGCAGGATGACGGGCTCACCCTTCCGCCATCTTGCCCGCATGACATCACCACTATTTACCGACCTTTGACTTCCGACACGGCACCGCCCCCCTAAGCACCGCCCCGGAGCACTCGACCCAATCCTCGCGCGGACACCACCCTCAGGCCAATCGCCGCCCCGCTTTATAACCAGGCCCCGCCTCCTTGAGCTTGGCCCATTCTCTATCCAGAGTTCTCCCTTAAACCCCGCCCCCGGATGCTGGGTCCAATCCTCAGTTTTGTCTTAAGGCCCCAAGCGTTAGCCCCGCCCCCACCGACCTCGGATCTTTGCGGGTGTCAGCCATAGTCCCCTACGGTGGCCGCCGGGGCCTTGGCGGGTCCTCAGCGTGGTCGTGGGAAGCTGGGAGTGGAGGCGGGGAGGGGAGCGAGCCCCGCGGGAGCGAGCCCGGCCGGGGCCCGAACGTTTGGATCCCAGAGCGCAGGGCTAGGACCGCCCCCCTTTGTGAAACCTGCCGCGTAGTCGCTGTTTGGGGGCTCTTCGGGCTGATTCAGCGAGCGCGGACGGGGGTGGGGTTGGGGGGGCTCTGGGCCAGTGATTCCTGGAGAACAATTCAGAGGTGACTTAACATGCAGCTCTAGAGGGGCTCTCAAGAGATCGGGAGACACAAGTAACTCAACTCTTGACGGCCTGACTCAAACCGACTCCACTCCAGTGGATGTGGTTAGGAAAATGCAGAGAGCGTGGAGGAGGGAAGTTGAAGGTGTTGAGGGAAGGAGGGAGGGAGAGGGAGAGAGAGAGAGAGGGAGAGAATGAGAATGAATGGGGAGGGGACCACATACTTTGCACTAGATCCCATCCCTCTGGTCTGTTTCGGGGCATAGCTGTACAGTTCCCGCCACTCGCTCCCTTTTCCCTCATTATGGGATTATTCCTGTCATCACACATGCTGTTCCTTCTCCCATCTTAAAAGCAAGCAAACAAACAAAAACCAACCCTCTCTAGACCCGCCAGCATTTCCCTACTCCCCTTTACAGCAAAACTTCTGAAAGCCTCGGCCATCCTCACCGCCCCCAGTTCCCCGCCCCTCCCCTCCCATTCTCTCCCGACTCCGGTTTTCCCTCCCCACAGTCCTTTAACGTTTGTTAGGATGCCAAGAACAAGGGCCAATTGTCAATTCTCATCTTACTTGAACCATCATCATCTTTTTTTTTTTTTTAATAAGTTAACAACAATTTTTTTTTTAATTTTATTGAGTTTTTACAGAGAGGAAAGGAGACAGAGAGTTAGAAACATCGATGAGAGAGAAACATCGATCAGCTGCCTCCTGCACACTCCCCCCCACTGGGGATGTGCCCGCAACCAAAGTACATGCCCTTGACCGGAATCGAACCTGGAACCTTTCAGTCCGCAGGCCGACGCTCTATCCACTGAGCCAAACCAGTTTCGGCACCATCATCATCTTATCTAACACAGTTGATCACTTTCCCTCTCCTTCAAATGTTGTCTTCACTCGGCTTCCAGGACACCATGCCCTCCTGACTTTGCTGGAGTGTCCCAGTTCTCCGTCCTTGACCCTCTCCTTTTTGATGTCTATATTATTCCTCAGATGATCTTATCAAGTCTCATGATTTTATTTTTTTAATATATTTTATTGATTTTTTTACAGAGAGGAAGGGAGAGAGAGAGTTAGAAACATCGATGAGAGAGAAACATCGATCAGCTGCCTGAGAGAAACATCGATCAGCTGCCTCCTGCACATCTCCTACTGGGGATATGTCCGCAACCCAGGTACATGCCTTTGACCGGAATCGAACCTGGGACCTTTCAGTCCGCAGGCCAACGCTCTATCCACTGAGCCAAACCGGTTTCCGCAAGTCTCATGATTTTAAATGTCAGCTATACACCAGGGACTCTCAACTTTTCTCTCCACCCCATACATCTCTGAACCCCTGGATCTTGATCTCTAATTGATTGTAAAATAAACATATTCAACTTCACATGCCCCCAAAACTCCTGCTGTGTCCATCTCAACTTAATGCAAACTTCCCCAACGCTGCTAATAGCAACCTCATCCCTCCAGTTACTCAAGCCCAAAACTTGGGAGACATTTCTTTCGTACTCAAAAGCTAATTCCTCGGCAAATGTAGTTGGCTCCACCATGAAAACAAAACCAGAATCCAGTCATGTCTCACCACATCCCCTGCTACTATGTATAGTAGGCCCAAGCGGCCGTTATCTTTCACTTGGATAAAGGCAAGAGCCTCTTAACTGGTACCTCTGTGTCCACTCTTGCCCTCCTATAGTCTAGTCTTAATTAATTCTGAAAGTAATCTTTTAAACAACTTAAGATGGTGCGGCTTCTATGGAAAACAGTATGGTGATGGTTCTAAAAAACAATGACCATGTGATCTAGCCATTCTACTTGCAGGTATACACTAAAAAACATTGAAAGCAGGAGCTCCCACAGATATTTGCACACCCATGTTTATAGCTGCATTATTCACAGTAGCCAAGGGGTGGGAGCTACCCATGTGTCCATTGGCAGGGAATGGATAAACAAAATGTGGTATATAATACAATGGAATATTACTGAGTCTTAAAAAAGGAAACTCTTACACATGTTACATCATGGATGAGCCTTGAAGACATTATGCCCAGTGAAATAAGCCAGTTACAAAATGACAAATACTGTATGAATCCATTTATATGAGGTACCTGGAGTAGTCAAATTCATAGAAAGTAAAAGGGTTACCAGGGGCTCAGGGGCTGAGGAAATGAGTACAGAGTTTAACTTTGGTAGATGAACAATTCTGGAGACGGAGGGTGGTGATGGTTGCACAACAATGTGGATGTACTTCGTGCCACTGAACTGTACACTTGAAAATAGTTTAGCCCTTGATGGTCTGGCTCAGTGGATAGAACGTTGGCCTGCGGACTGAAGGGTCTCGGGTTCGATTCCGGTCAAGGGCACATGTCTAGGTTTCGGGCTCGATCCCCGGTATAGGGCGTGTAGGAGGCAGCTGATCAATGATTCTCTCTCATCATTGATGTTGCTCTCTCTCCCTTCCTCTCTGAAATCAATAAAAATATACTTAAAAAAAAAGAAAATAGTTTATATTAGGTATATTTTACCAAAATAAAAAAATATATGTAAGTAAGATCACAACCCTTCTCCTCTGCTCAAAATTCCCTCTAATGCCTTATTTCACTCAGAGGAAAAGCCAGTAAGTTCTCGCAGACTCCTTTATGGCCCTACATGGTTGATCTGACGGTGAACTGTGGCTTCCTTAGTATCTCTGCTCCAGCAATACTGGCCATTTTGATGTTCTTTGAAAATTCCCAGCCCTCTCCTCAAATTACTTAAAACTGGAACGTGCACCCCCAGCATTCCTATTCCTCTCCCCTGCTCATTTTTTTCTTCACACAACTTATCACCATCTGACATACCATAATTTAAAAAAAAAAAGGCCTACCTCTCTCCCACTAGAAATGTGGTCTCCATGAAGTCATGAATTTCTGTTTGTCTTTTTTAAAAAATATATATTTTATTGATTTTTTACAGAGAGGAAGGGAGAGGGATAGAAAGTTGGAAACTGATCAGCTGCCTCCTGCACACTCCCACTGGGGATGTGCCCGCAACCAAGGTACATGCCCTTGACCGGAATCGAACCTGGGACCCTTGAGTCCGCAAGCTGACGCTCTATCCACTGAGCCAAACCAGTTAGGGCTTGTTTGTCTTATTTACCTGTCTACTCCTAGCACCTAGAACAGTGCCTGGAACATTATAGATGCTTAATATTTAATACTTATTGAGCAAATGAAGGAATAAATGTAAGGAGAGTGAGGACGAAGCAGGACTAATTTGGAGCAAGCTGGAGTGGCTAAAATGAAAAGAGAAGATGAAGGTGAGCTATAAAGGTCATTAGCATCTATATTCCTGAGAGCCTTGGATGTAGGGCTAAAAATTCAAACCTAATTCATGGACAGAGAGTCACTAAAGATTTTTTAGCCGAGGCCGGTTTGGCTCAGTGGATAGAGCGTCGGCCTGGGGACTCAAGGGTCCCGGGTTCGATTCCGGTCAGGGGCATGTACCTGGGTTGCGGGCACATCCCCGGTGGGAGATGTGAAGGAGGCGGCTGATCGATGTTTCTCTCTCATTGATGTTTCTAACTCTCTGTTTCTCTCCCTTCTTCTCTGTAAAAAATCAATAAAATATATTTAAAAAAAATTTTTTTTAGTAAAGAAATGACTTGTGCTGTGGAAGTGACATGACCAAGTGACCTTGTACTGTACTACTATTAATAGGTGTGATGGGGCCACTTATTAAACAGGTGAGTGTTTTACACAATGTGCCTGTGTGATCTTCCCAATAGGCCTATGAGGTACGAGCAATTTTTCATCTCCCTCTTATAGTTGAAGAAGTGGAGAGCCAGAGAGATGGAGTGACTTTCCCAAGGTCACACAGCTAGGAAATGACAGAACTCTGATTTGAACTCAATGCTGCCCAACAAAAGCAAGTTTCTGCATATCTAATACGTCTTAATTTCATCCAGCTCATGTCCTGCCTCCCCAAGCAGATGATGAGCTGCAGACAGGCAAGGGCTGTATCCTATTGTTTGATATATTCACCTTACTCATTCTCCCACTCCCCGGCCTAGCACAGTGCTTGCCCAGGAGGGCCTCAGTGTGTGTGGACTGAGTGAGACCCTCTGCTTGGATCTCTCTGGTTGTCCCCATCCCTTGACCCTTGGCTCCCTTCAGCCAATCCCAGCTTAGCCACTTCTCAGCAATGTGACCTTGGGCAAGTTAACTTTCCTTGTCTTTAGTGTCTTTTATCCATTAAAATGAAAACAGGACTCCTGGTTGTTATGAGGATTGAGTAAAATAAGTAAAACACCCAACACATATGACAAAGTCCTCAATGAAGTAATTATTATTGTTTTAGTCCCTTACCTTTGTCCTCAGAGCCTAACACAATGCTAGGCACTGGTAGAGCGTTCATAAGCACCCTTTGAATTAAAAGATATGTTGAGCCCTAGCTGGTTTGGCTCAGTGGATAGAGCATCAGTCTGGATTGAAGGGTCCCGGGTTTGATTCTGGTCAAAGGCACATGCCTAGGTTTCGGGCTTGATTCCCCAGTAGGGGGTGTGCAGGAGGCAGCCAATCAATGATTCTCTCTCATCATTGATGTTTCTATCTCTCTCCCCCTTGCCCTCTCTGAAATCAATAAAAATATTTTTTTATTTTTTATTTATTTATTTAATATATATTTTTTATTGATTTTTACAGAGAGGAAGGGAGAGAGATAGAGAGTTAGAAACATCGATGAGAGAGAAACATCGATCAGCTGCCTCCTGCACACTCGCCACCGGGGATGTGCCCGCAACCAAGGTACGTGCCCTTGACTGGAATTGAACCTGGGACCCTTGAGTCTGCAGGCCGATGCTCTATCTGCTGAGCCAAACCGGTTAGGGCAATAAAAATATTTTTTAAAAAAGAAAAGAAACCTAAGACAAGTTAGAAAATTTTTAAAAAGTAAAAATAAAAATAAATAAAAGATATGTTGAAAGAAGACTGGACTGGGAGTCAGCAGATGTAGATTTTCATCCTGGATGTGGGCGTTGGTCACTTTTTTTCTCTGAAATTGTTTGTTTCAATGCCCTCTGGACCTCTAAGCTCTTTTTAAAAATATATATGTATTTTATTGATTTTTTACAGAGAGAAAGGGAAAGGGATAGAGAGTTAGAAACATCGATCAGCTGCCTCCTGCACACCCCCTACTAGAGATGTGCCTGCAGCCAAGGTACATGCCCTTGACCGAAATTAAACCTGGGACCCTTGAGTCTGCAGGCCGACGCTCTATCCACTGAGCCAAACCGGTTAGGGCCCTTGTAGCTCTTAGGCAACGTATGAATGCATAAATTCACCCCGTCCCTGGCCCTCAGATCATCCTTTGACCCACATCCCCACTCCCTGTACTACTGGACCCGGCTTGGCTGAGGATCCTCCTGGCTTTGACTCCCAGGAAGCCCTGACACCCAGTGGCCACCAGATGGTGCTGTAGATTCATTCAGGGGAAGCTGGCTGCCAGTGCCCGGCAGGGCTTACGGGTGTGGCCCCTAGAATGTTTTTCTGGCTCCTCTAGAGAGGCTGGGCCTCCTCAGTGCAAGGCAGCAAGGCCTGGGATGGTCCTGGGAGGTGACGTTCCCAAAGATCACCCTATTTCTGTGGTGGAGATTCGACCATACCGTTGGCAGCAGGACCAGCTACATAATTTATGGGGCCCATGCAAAATGAAAACGCCTAAGTTGCTGGTAGAGACAGCACAGGGCATGCGTACAATCCAGCAGGAAGGTTCAGTTCAGCCTTCTAGAGCTGACTGTTAACATTTCAAGAATTTTACAAGCTGGCTGTTTAGCACAGCCATTATTTTTAAAAATGACACAAACTTATGCACAGCTGGTGTGACTCAGTGGTTGAGCATCAATCCATGAATCAGTAGGTCACTGTTCAATTTCTTTCTGGTCAGAGCACACGCCTGGGTTTCAGAGTGGGTTGCAGTGAGGAGTGTGCAGGAGGCAGCTGATCAATGATTCCCTCTCTTCATTGATGTTTCTACCTCTCCCCCTCTCCCTTCCTTTCCGAAATCAATAAAAATATATTTTTAAAAAAGAATGGACTCCTTTAATATATTTTTATTGATTTCAGAGAGGAAGGGAGAGGGAAAGAGAGGTAGAAACATCAATAATGTGAGAAATTATTGATTGGCTGCCTCATGCACACCCCACACTGGGGATCAAACTGTGACCTCCTGGTTCATAGGTTGATGCTCAACCACTGAGTCACGCCGGCTGGGCAAGAATCCATTCTTTTTTTAAAAAAACCTAACAACTTACAATTAAATAGATTACATAAAAAATAAAGGTGATAAATATCTGAAACTCACACTACATAATTATTTTTATACATTTCACTATCATCTATGCTTTTGAGGTGACAAATTTATTGTATCTATATGGTGGAAATACTATAAAATACTGTGCCTCTTACTGTACATCTCTTCCCAATGCTGCATTCAGTGGAGTCACATTCATAGTTTAAAATCGATGACAGTGGGAGTGTTCACATCATCAAAATCTACAAACAGTACACATCATGCCCCCCTTCTGAGACAGTTGTTGAACTTTTACCAGTACTCCCCTGGTCCTGCTCTACTAACGTGCTGTGCAATCTTTTTTAAAAATATATTTTTATTGATTTCAAAGAGGAAGGGAGAGGGAGAGAAAGATAGAAACATTAGTGATGAGAGAGACATCAATCACCTGCCTCCTGCACAACCACCACAGGGGATTGAGCCTGCAATCCAGGCATGCGCCCTGACCAGGAATCGAACCATGACCTCCCGGTTCATGGATCGGCGCTCAACCACTGAGCCACACCGCTGGGCTTAATTTTCATCTATTGATTGATTTTTAGAGGAAGAGGGCAAGGGAGAGATAGAGAAAGAGAGGAAATCAATTTGTTTTTGCACTTATTTATGCATTTATTGGTTGATTTTTGTATGTGCCCTGTCCCTGCAACCTTGGCGTATCAGGAAGATGCTCTAACCAGCTGAGCCAACTGACCAGGGCCTATGCTGTGTGATCTTGAGCAAAATCCTATTCCTTCCAACCTCCCACATATATTCTATTTTTAATCTTTATTTTTATTTTATTTTATTTTTTAAAATATATTTTATTGATTTTTTACAGAGAGGAAGGGAGAGAGATAGAGAGTTAGAAACATCGATGAGAGAGAAACATCAATCAGCTGCCTCCTGCACATCTCCTACTGGGGATGTGTCCCCAACCCAGGTACATGCCCTTGACCGGAATCGCACCTGGGACCCTTCAGTCCGCAGGCCGACGCTCTATCCACTGAGCCAAACCGGTTTCGGCTATTTTATTTTTTTTAATATAAATTCTTTATTGTTTAAAGTATTTCATAAGTCTCCCCCCCCCATTGACTTCTCCCCGGTCCCCTCGACCCCCCAGCACATGCCCTCCCCGTTCCCCTGTCTGTGCCCACCATATCCACATGTGTTCTTTTATAATTAACAAAAGCGGGGGCATCCTTTGTATGCTGGCCACTATCTTCTCATGTAACTTTTAGAGCCACCCAGGCGGTGGATTATTGTGGTCCAAAGAGCAAAGGATGTTGCCAAGGAAGAGCTGAGGACTGGCTCCTGCAAGGTGGCTGTCACCAAGGATCCCAGAAGGTGACCTGTGGACGGGCTCAGGGGAGCAAGCCACATTACCCTTCAGAGCCTCTTTCTCTGCATTGATTAGATCAGCTATTTTCAACCAACATGCCGCAAGATTGTTTAAAATATTTGATACCTGACCTCTTTTCCCTTTCCAAAAAAATGACAACAGCCAATACAACAATAGCTGACCCATGTGAATGAATCAAAATTATATCTTTTTTTTTTTGGTCAGATTGGTGAAAACGATGATATCATTTTTGGTGTGCTGTAAAATTTTAGTAATTAGTTTATGTGTGCCATGAGATGAAAAAGATTGAAAATCACAATTATTAGATAATAATAACAACAACAACAATAGTCTTCCAATGCCTCCAGCATTATTCTTGGTACTCGTGCATCACAAGCCTGCTTCTCGGCTGTATCTGAGAGGAGGTAGAGTGAAGATCTAGCCCGCTCTGCTTTTGCAGAAGGCCACAGCAGTAGGAGACGAGCACTGGCATTTCCTTCTTACTGTGACAACAGACAGTGAGTGTTTTTCCAAAACGGAGACTGGGGTTGGATGCTTTAGGAGTTCAGGAAATGCCTGCCTCAAATATGCCAAGGTTGCAGGTTTGATCCTCGGTCAGGGCATATACAAGAATCAACCAATGAATACATAAGTGGAACAACAAATTGCTGTTTCTTTCTCTTGATCTCTCTCTCTCTCTTCTCCTCCCCCAACTCTCTAAAATCCATCAATTTTTTAAATGAATAAATTTATATACCTTTTCTCCTGTTAATCTGCCTGTTGTCAGTTTATTTCATAGACTCAAATAGTGAACCTGGAAAGGTAGTGCCGGCAAGTTTTTCCTCCCTTACAGTGTGGGTGGCCCAAACATTAATTACCGTATGTACCCCACTTGCTGTCAAACACAGACCCCTGTGTCCCAACTTAGATTTGCTTCCCACTTAGCAGAAAGCAGATATCAGTCCTATAAATGAGAAAGAAAACAACTTAATTCCCTAGGAAGGTACCTCAAGGCCCTCACGTTCCTCCTCTAGCTTTCTTACATTCCTTTCTCACTAATCTGCACCTTATGACTAAATGGTGGCATTACTCTGCTTAGATGACGACCTAGAGACAATAGTAGGGGAAAGGGAAACGAAAGAGAAGGGAAAGTATTTAAAATATGTAAATATATATTTTGAGGAAGGAAGTTCAAATAGAAACTATCATCCTCACCTCCATAACCCATTCTAAGGCTGATCTTGTATTTATGACTTTTCTTTTTTGCTGTCTTTTTCCAGGTTTCTTCTGCCTTCAGTCAGAACAGATGGTCAAGTTCTTGGCCCACGGAAGAGACCCAACCCTTCATCCCTGAGAGATACGTGCCCTGGGAGGTTCTCTCGTATAGAATTGCAATAGTTTTGCAGTAACATTGATGACAGGATTTGTAGTAGGAACAGGATCCTTAGGGATAGAGTTGAGTCTATCACTAAGCCTCACTAACCCTACGCTATGGTAACAACTTATGTCCCCTCGATAGCCAGAGTGTTTAACCCCAGATAATACCTTGATTTCTTTTTTTCACTTTCTGTTCCGCAGCAGGAAGTATGCAAAATGGTTGAGTGGTAGGTTCAACAGTTCAGTTTAGTGGGAAATGTGTGTCCACTTGGTGGAGGCATTCCTCTCTTAGACACTAAAGGCTTTTAGCATTCCTCCCCTCCCTACAGCATGGGACCAGAAAGCAAATAATCTTTGAGTCAGTCAAAAAGTTATTGTGAGTGGAGCCACTCTCCTACATCTAGCTCTAGCCCCTTGGTTCTTGAACTATGTAGCATCTGACTAAGGAGAAGCAGCACACTGGTTGAGAGCGCTACTGCATCCTGTGGATGGCTCTCTGTCTCACAGGGGGTGCCTTGTCTGGCTGGGCCTTCTACAGACCTTGCCACCATTTTAGAAGGCACATAGTAAGGCCAGTGAATCCTGTGGGTAACAGCTCAGCATCTCACTTCTTTATTGTGAAATGACTCCCATGATCAAAACAATGCTGTGTGCGATACCAAGACTGATTATTAAGTCCACACATGGAGGTGCCGGTGAAGGCATGCAAGGCAAGGAAAGCAAATCTAAATCCAGGATAAGCAACTCTTCTAGTGAGACAAAATCCTGTCTCCATCATGAGGGACATGATCCTATGCCATCAGTCCGCCTCTAAATAATTGGCTGGTGCCCTCAGGGGTTCAGGGCTGGTTGCTGCTGGGGGCAAACTGGGTGTCAGTGGTGATGTTGGCAGCTTGGCTTTGGTGAGGGGATGTCCTTGTTCTTCACCCCTGTCATCATGGTCCTATGTCCATGAACCCATTGAACAAGTTGGGGGCCCATATTGAGCATTCATATGGCATACCTGCTGTCTCACAATCTAGGATCATTCTGGGGAATCCATCTTTCCCAAACCTCTTTGTTGTGAACTTCTAATCTTTCACTCTGAGCTGCTCAAATCATTAGTCACTGTCTGTGAGCTGGTATAGATCTTGACCTCAGGACAATGAGATGTACTGCTGACAGTTCTGCCTGCAGATGTAATTAGTTAAGATGGCTTTTGTACTGGAGGAGAGTGAACCCCTAAACCAATATGACTAATGTCCTTTAAAAAGGGGGAAATCCGAACACAGATATATATATATATACACACACACACACACACACACACAGGGAAAATGCCATGTGGACATGAAGATGGCCATCTACAAACCAAGGAGAGAGGCCAGGACAGATCCTCCTTCACAGCCCTCAAAAGGAACCAACACCGACAACACCCTGATTTTGGACTTCTAGCCTCCAGAATTGTGAGACGATACATTTCTGCCGTTTAAGCTAGTTTGTGATATATCGCCACAGCAAGCCCCAACAGACGAATACACCCCTCACTAGAACTAAGTCCCCTGAGACCAGCAACCTGGTCTGTCTCGTTCACAGCCATTCCAGAATGCGCCTGTACCATTCCATAGCACCTTGTACCACTATTTAAAAATGTTTTTATTGATTTCAGAGAGAGGGTGAGAGTTAGAAACATCAGTGATGAGAGAATCATTGATTCGCTGCAGCCTGCAAGCCCCCTGCTGGGGATAGAGCCGCCGCAGCCGGGGGCACGCCCCCACCGTGACCTCCCTGTTCATGGGTCAGCGCTCAACCACTGAGCACACCGCCAGGCTCGTACCACTATTTAGGTGTTTCACTAGTGTATATGAACCCGAAAGCCTTTCAAGGGGAGAAAGTGTTGCTAGTATTCAATCATAACCTGTTGCGTAGATTAAACCATTTCACTCATTTCCAATTTTTTTGCGGTGCACGGATAAGTCATAGCTCTTACTCCCCGGGTTGCATTAATATGCATGACGCGCTTTTAGCTCTCCGGACAAAGAGATCAATACTTCGCAGGTCCCTCGAGTGGGACTCAGAAGACCGCACGAAGCTCCAGCCTTTTACAAGCGCTGGTTCTTGCCCCTTTTGGCATCTTGGTACTTGTAGTTTTGTCCACTGTATCTTTCACCGAAAAACCCACACCGAGACCACAACTCCCATCACTCCACGAGCACTGGGGCCTTCAGTGCGCATCCTCCGGAGAGGGCGCCCCGCCATTGGCTACCTTGCTGGGCGAAGGCCCACCTTCCCGAGCCCAGCCACACCCGTGATTGGTCGGCTTCCCCGCTTCTCATCCGAGGAGGCGACAAGTGAATGAAAGCGGGGGGCGTGTCTGTGTGCGTAGCTTGGTGGCGGTGCTGGTGGAACCCACTGGAAGGTGAGATCCGAGAAGCGGGGTCACGCTGCCGCTTTCATTGGCTTGGGGGCACCCCGAAGGTCGGCCCTGGCCGGGGGTCAGCGGGCAAGGAAGCCCCATTTCGGTCGGCCTCCCTCCGACCGCCCGGCCCTGGCGACTCTGGGGATCCCCGCCGCGCAAACCCGTGCTGGATGACCGACTCCCATCCAGCCTCCCCTTAGTGTGGGGAGGGGGGTCGTGGGGCAGATCCCTCTCCTTCCCTAGCATTGGGCTGTCCCCCGCGTGGTCCACCGGGTGGGGGCGGCGGAGGTTCATCCGGATGTTGCGGGGGCGCTAGGCACCGCAGTGCTGGTCACTTTGTCCGCGGAGGCCACGGGAGGGGCCGGGCCTCGGTTCCCCACCCTCCGGGCCGAAGACAGAGTCCATTAACTAGTTCCGGTCGTCTGGCTCTGGACGGGGAGGATCCCCTGGTGCTGTGAACAATGTAGCAGGTGAACCAAAGATTCAGTTGACCCTGAAATTCTTTCTGTGTAAATGGAAACTTCTTCCTTGTCGTCCTCCTCCACTCCCTGCGTCGGGGCAAGGAGTGACCTCCCCAGCCTTCTCATTGTGTGCTGGGGGTTCGGGGAGTCGGGCTGGCACAGTGGCAGGAGTGTCAGCTCTGGGAGCTGACCGATCTCAGTTCCAGTCTGAGCTTTGGGCGTGTTGTCTGTAAATCTGAGCTGAAAATTTCTCTGAAAAAGAGGATGTGACGATGTAGCGACGGCATTGGGTTATCGTGAGGTTAAAATTAATCAGTGTTTGTAAAGTACTTTGTACGGTGCCTCATCAGAAGTAGAGCTCGGAGAAGGCTGACAGTTGATGGGCAGGTTTTTGTGATTCTCAGGTCAGGGAACCTGGGGAGTCCTGTCAGAGTCAGTGGCTGGAATTCCAGGCTGCTTTTGGTGCCTGAATGGAGACAGTCCTGTGACCTGGCCGGGTGGGATCCCCTCAGGGGACTGTGGGAGTTCACTGCAGGCGGTAGTGTTGGCATCTGCCCTCTCCTGAAGGACAAGGCACCACAAAGTACTAGATCCATTTTTCTGTTCCTGGCATCCTCCTTGTGTCAGACATTGTTTATAAGTTACTAGCTACGGTGGAGAGGGTGGGAGGGTCCCTGCCCGCGTGTGGATAAATGTACTTCTGAGAGCACTGTGCCCGAAGAGCTTCTTTTCTGGGAGAAGGGGTGGTCCTCAGCATGTCCCAGGGATGCAGAGCACCAACAACAAGTCAGATTAATTTGAACAAAATTTTTCACGCTATATGCCAAATGCAGGATTGAGGAAAGGTTTGAAGAAAGTATGTGGCTGGGCTTTCTCAAAGTCAGGGAGTATTTGCATGAGGCCGTAGAATTTAGAGTATTTGTAGAGAGAAAGCCAAAGGAAATGGATTTGGGGTACTATTGTTGAAAAGGAGCATCTTCCAGTGAAAAAATGGAAGTGCCCTGGGAGGAGGCCCTGTAGATAAGACCATTCTACAAGTTCAGAAGTATTGTGCCTCTTTAGATATTTATCTTTCTGGGTTGCCAACTACTTACCCCTTTGCTGCTCCTCCTTTTTTTCTTTGTTAAGAAATAAAAACAAAAGTAATCCAGGTGCATAGTGGAACATACTAACAGTACAGAGGTTGCAAAGGAAGGGTCCCTCCACACATCTCTTGACCATGGTCCCTCTCCTCAAAGGCATCTGCTGTTAACTCTTGCTTATGTAACCTTCCAGAAAAAAATTTATGCATGTATCAGCAAAACCACATACACAGATGGGATCAGACTGTACATTTTGCATCTTGTCCTTTTCTCTTTTACTATATCTTAGTGGCCTTGTCCCCATAAAAACACACAACTCTAGCTCATTAAAAACATGGTTGCACCATGCTGGGAGGTTTGGTTAGTCGGAGTGTGTTGCGGGTTGATTTTCAGTCAGGGCACGTACATAGGTTGCAGGTTCAATCCCCGGTTGGGGCGTGTGTGGGAGGCAGCAGATCGATGTTTCTCTCATATCTATGTCTCTTTCTCCCTCTCCCTTCCCCTTTCTAAAAAATCAATAAAACATCCTCGGGTGAGGATAAAAAAAAAAAAGATGTGTACATTTTAAGCTGAGATAAATCTTGCCACATTCCCTTCTAAAATGGTGTTCAAAATTACATTCCCATCAATAGTGGATATTATCACATTTAAAAATGTAATTTTACCAGTCAGACAGGTTTTCTTTAAATTCTGAGGAAGAATACAGTGTGGGCCCTAACCGGTTTGGCTCAGTGGCTAGAGCGTCAGCCTGAGGACTCAAGGGTCCCAGGTTCGATTCTGGTCAAGGGCATGTATCTTGGTTTCGGGCACATCCCCAGTGGGGAGTGTGCAGGAGGCAGCTGATCGATGTTTCTAACTCTCTATTCCACTCCGTTCCTCTCTGTAAAAAATCAATAATATATATATATATTTTAAAAGAATACAGTGTGGTATTTAGATGTAGCATTCTCCTATATCAGTGATGGCGAACCTTTTGAGCTCGGCATGTCAGCATTTTGAAAAACCCTAACTTAACTCTGGTGCCGTGTCACATATAGAAATTTTTTGATATTTGCAACCATAGTAAAACAAAGACTTCTATTTTTGATATTTATTTTATACATTTAAATGCCATTTAACAAAGAAAAATCAACCAAAAAAAATGAGTTCGCATGTCATAGGTTCGCCATCACTGTCCTATATCTTGTTTTTCCTTTACCATTGTTTAAAATCCTCACCAGAGGAGGTGATTTTATTGATTTTTCTAGAGAGAGAGGAAGGGAAAACGAGATACACACACACACACACATTGATGTGAGAGAGAAACATTGATCGGTTGCCTTCTGGAGTCACCCTGACCAGGGATTGAACCTGCAGCCCAGGTATGTGACTGGGAATAGAACCCACAACCTTTCGGTGTACCAGACAAGGCTCCAACCAACCAAGCCACCCAGCCAGGGCTCCCTTATCATTTAAAAAAAAAAAATTGCCGAAACCGGTTTGGCTCAGTGGATAGAGCGTCGGCCTGCGGACTGAAAGGTCCCAGGTTCGATTCCGGTCAAGGGCATGTACCTGGGTTGCGGGCACATCCCCAGTGGGGGATGTGCAGGAGGCAGCTGATCGATGTTTCTCTCTCATCGATGTTTCTAACTCTCTCTTTCTCTCTCCCTTCCTCTCTGTGAAAAATCAATAAAATATATTAAAAAAAATTGATTTGAGAGGAAGGGAGAGGGAGAGAGAGATAGAAACATCAATAATGAGAGAGAGAAACATCAATCAGCTGCCTTCTGCATCAGGGGCCTACTGGGGTCTAAGCCCAAAACCCGGCATGTGCCCTTGACTGGAATCCACCCTGGGATCCTTCAGTCTGTAGGTCGATGCTCTATCCACTGAGCCAAACCGGCTAGGGCTCCCTTATCATTTTGATTGTCAAAGGCAATGGCAGGAACTGCTGGGCAGGCTTGGTTGGAGCTATTGGAAGGGGTGAGAATGACAGTGAAACCTTCATCCTGCGAAAACTTTCAGGGTTGATTTATTTGGGAATAGAATTTTTCAGATATCTGACAGTTCTCTTCCTTTTTGAACCAAAATGTTAATTTTAACTTTCAATGAAAATTTCCAAAATTAAGACATATTTTTTTGAGTTTAAAATAATATAAAAATAGAAGTCTTCTTGATGACTTAGGTCCAACAATTATAGCCCTGGGCTATAATTTAGTGATGTCCTTAGGCCATTTTGAATATGTAGGCGCCTTTAATACACTTAGCTAAATGGCCTCAGACTGACCCTTTAAAAATTCCTAGGTGTAGTTTTTAGAACTGTTTTACCTTTTCCTACCCACCAGTTCTCACTTTTAAGTTTGTCAGTTTAGTTGCTTACAGAGGCTCCTCTTCATTTCTCTTCCTAATTGACTCTCTAGTTTCCAAACTTAATGCCTCACTTGCTATCTATATGTATAAAGTAGGTGTAAATTGCCCTTTAATAAGGTTGTTGTGGGTCTTTTATGAGTAAAGTCTGTGCCATTAGTGTGTTAGGCCTTGGGGAAACTATTTTTGTCAGTGAAAGGACCCTTTTTGGGGGAAGAAAGTGCCTGATTTCTGGCTGGGTGAGGCATTGTTGTGCTGCATTTGTAGAAAGGAAGCATGCTAAAAAGTTGTTAGCTATGGTTGGCAGCTCTAACTAGGCTTTTTGCGATTTCAGTAAAGGGGGATGATGTACTTGGTTGTAGAAACTCCTCTGAGCTCAATGGGTCAGTAAGTAAAAGGGGTCTTGATGGATGGCTCTGTGGCTTGTGTGATGGGAAAAGATGGAGGAGGAGCTCCGGGAAGGTAACTCTTGTTTATATAACCCTCCAGAAAAAAATGCATGCATATATGCGCAAAGGCATATACACAGATGGGTTAGCAGAAGGATTTTGAATTTGATTTATATCGGTTCTACTTAGCAGTAATGAAAACAGTATTCCGTTGTATTTAGCAAACCTGCCTGTCCAAAGCATTCTGCCAGGTGCTGTGGGGGATAGCAAATAAATAAGACATGGATCATGCTCTCAAAGGGCTTGTAGTCCACAGACAGACAAGGGCCAGGACATAGAAATACAGAAGAGTGAACCAAGGGTAGTTAGGATTCCTTCAGTTGCAAGAGATAGAAAACCCAACTCAAACCAGCTTAGCAAAAAGGGACTGAATTGGCTTCTGGCACAGCAGGAGGTAGGACTCAGATGGGCTCTATCTGTTGCTCCTGCCTGAGCTGGGCTTGGCTGGGCTGGTTCCCCTGTTGGTGTGGCAGCAGCATCCCTCACATCCCACCTGCTCACAGAGCAGAGTAATCTTTTTTGGAAGAACTAGTAAACATTTCACTGCTTTTTATTGGCTCTGACCAAGCCATGTGGCCAATTCTGAGCCAATCACTGTGGTGGAGCCTGGGGTTGGCACCAGATAGATGCCAAGATCATTGGCCAAGATTGGGGGATGGGTGTTTACAATCAAAGCTGAATGGTGAATGCATGCTGGCAAGCCCAAGAACTCACCAATGTTTCCACAAAGTGATAATAATAGATGTGAGCTGAGACTAGTTGCCAGTCTCTACACTCTGTATCAGGACGCTGTAGATTGAACTGTAATTCTTTTTAAAAAAATATATATTTTTGCTGATTTCAGAGAGGAAGAGAGAGGGAGAGAGATAGAAACATCAATGATTAGAAAGAATCATTGATTGGCTGCCTCCTGCACATCCCCCACTTGGGACCGAGCCCATAACCCAGGCATGTGCCCTTGACCGGAACTGAACCCGGGATTCTTCAGTCCACAAGCCAACTCTCCATTCACTGAGCCAAACCAGCTGGCCAAGCTGTAATTCTTAGATTTGGGTATTATCTGTATTTTGAGCCTTGAAGAAAGTAGAGTGTAGTGCATCAGACCATGAATTCTGGAGGTTGGTTTTGAGTCCTGGCTCTGTTACAGCTGGGTCATCTGCTATCTTCTTCTTTTTTTCTTTTAATATATTTTTATTGATTTCAGAGAGGAAGGGAGAGGGAGAGAGAGGCAGAAAAATCAATGATGAGAATCATTGATCGGCTGCCTCCTGCATGCCCCCTACGGGGGATCGAGCCTGCAACCCGGGCATGTGTCCTTGACTGGAATCAAACCCCGGACCCTTCAGTCCAAAGGCCAACTCTCTATCCACTGAGCCAAACCAGCTAGGGCTCCTATTTTCTTTGAGTCTCAATTTCCTTATGGAAAAACAGGGACAATATTGATGTTTTGTCGTAGAGTTTAATAAAAATTCATTGGAAAGAATCAAACACTATGTACTGTGCCCACACGCAATTGTTGTTTTTCATAAATTAACTCAGTTGGACAACCTCTTATTTCTGTTAGGTCCAAAACAGCCCACATCATAAAGACACTACTGAACCAATGTTTGGGAAAGAATTTTCTTTTTAAATAGATTTTTATTGATTTCAGAGAATGAGGGAGAGGGATAGAGAGATAGAAACATCAATGATGAGATAGTCATTGATTAGCTGTTTCCTGCATGACCCATACTGGGGATTGAGCCCGAAACCTGGGCATGTGCCCTGATTGGGGATTGAACCGTGACTTCCTGGTTCATAGGTTAATGCTCAACCACTGAGCCACGCCAGCCGGGCAGGGAAAAAATTTTTTTAAAATATTAAAAGTGGCCCCAACCGGTGCGGCTCAGTGGATAGTGTGTCGGCCTGCGGACTCAAGGGTCCCAGGTTCGATTCCGGTCAAGGGCATGTGCCTTGGTTGTGGGCACATCCCCAGCAGGGAGTGTGCAGGAGGCAGCTGATCGATGTTTCTCTCTCATCGATGTTTCTAACTCTCTATCCCTCTCCCTTCCTATCTGTAAAAAAAAAAAAAAATTTCAATAAAAAAATATTTAAAAAATATTAAAAGTGAACATCTTATTTGTAAGGTTGAGATTTGTGAATCAACTTTTTCAACATCTTGGCAGAGATCAGGCTACTCTGGAGCAGCAGCAGCTGGTGAAGAAATGGAGATGCAATCCTACTATGCCAAGCTCTTGGGGGAGTTGAACGAACAGCGAAAGAGGGATTTTTTCTGTGACTGTAGCATCATTGTGGAAGGGCGGATCTTTAAGGCCCACAGGAATATTTTGTTTGCCAACAGCGGCTACTTCCGAGCCCTGCTCATTCACTATATTCAGGATAGCGGGCGGCACAGCACCGCCTCCTTGGACATTGTCACCTCCGATGCCTTTTCCATCATCTTAGATTTCCTGTATTCTGGGAAGTTGGATTTGTGTGGGGAAAACGTGATTGAAGTTATGTCGGCCGCCAGTTACCTACAGATGAATGATGTAGTGAACTTCTGCAAGACATATATCCGGTCGTCCTTTGATATCTGCCGAAAGATGGAGAAGGAGGCTGCTGTGGCTGCAGCGGTGGCAGCGGCAACTGCAGCTGCAGCAGCTCATCAGGTTGACGGTGGAAGCCCCAGTTCAGGCACGGAAGGGGCCTCCTGTGATACCAAGAGCTTGGTCTCCTCTACAGCCAAGGAAGAAGAGTGTGTGGACTGTCCAAAGGAGTCCCCTTGCGGTGACTGCCGCCCCCTGGAAGCGGTGGTGAAAGACAGCGAGGGCAGTGGCTCCGCTGACAGTGACCTCTCTGCTCTGCCCAAGCAGATAGAGCCCAAGGTGGAGTTTGATGCTGACGAAGTGGAGCAGGTGGAGGTTGGTGAGCAGCTCCAGCAATATGCTGCTCCACTGAACCTGGCCCACATGGAGGAGGGTTTGCCCAGTGGCCATTCCGTGGACGTGTCTTACGGTAACTACCACGTGAAGCAATTCTTGGAGGCCCTCTTGCGCAACGGTGCTGTCCAGAGCAAAGATGATGCGGATCATCACTTTTCTCGGAGTTTGGAGGGAAGACCAGATGGTGTAGGAGGAGCCATGAGTTCCATGATGGATGTCCCGACCGACTGGTATGGCGAGGATTCCGGTGAGTTCCATTAGCATTCATCGTCTCTGCTGGTCATTTAACACCCACATCTGTGCCTTATAGTCTCCCATCATCATCGTCGTCATTGTCATTGTCATTACCATCATCATTACCACCATCATCATTACTAATTGCCATCACCATCACTATCACTGCATTATCTCCACCACCATCACAACCAATAGGTGTTAATTGAGTAGGGCATTGTTTCTTCAGGTATGTTAGTATTTTACCTCTCCAACTAGAGTATAAGCATGTTGAGGGGCAGTTTGAAGAAATGGAAAGAATCTACTATCTTCCACTAACCAGCAGTGGGACTTGGGTTAAATCATTAAATCTCTCTGAACTTGTTTGTTCAGGAGATAATCATCCCTATCTTGCCTTTTTCACAGGGTTGAGGACCAATTGAGATGGTTTTCATAATTTTTTTCTCACATATAATAGGAAATTTATTCTTTGTGTAAACCATGATGCCTGACGCATAACAGACATTCATAACATGTCATGGTTGATGGTATGATGTATTTGAGATATTTTAGAGTTGGCATTTGGCTTCATGTGAGTAAGTTTCTGGGTTTTTTTAAAATATATTTTTATTGATTTCAGAGAGGAAGGGAGAGGGAGAGAGAGAAACATCGATATGAGAATGCAACATCAATCAGCGGCTTCTACCATGGATCAAGCCTGAAACGCAGGCATGTGCCCTTAACCAGGAATCTAACTGGCAACCTCCCAGTGCACAGGACTGTGCCCCACCAACTGAGCAGCACCAGCCAGGCTGGCACATGTGTCCTTTATTGAATCTTACTAGTATTCTTTAAGGGACAACCAACCAGATGAGTCGGCTACAGTGAAGAAATCTCATTATTTTTATTTTTTTAAATATATTTTTATTTTTTTAGAGAGGAAGGGAGAGGGGAAGAGAGAGATAGGAACATCAATGATGAGAGAGAATCATTGACTGTCTGCCTGCTGCATGCCCCCTATGGGGATGGAGCCCTGACTGGAATCGAACCATGACCTCTTGGTTCATAGGTTGAAACTCAACCACTGAGCCACACCGGGCCAGGGAAGAAATCTTATTTTTATAAGAGAATTAAGGCACTAAGATACTTCTAGGTATTATCTCAGTGATGCTTCTTAGCTTTATTCTGGGATTCCAGGTAATATTGAGCCCCTACAGCTACCACAAATGCAGCAAATCCCCATTTAAATCCTTTTATTAATGAACTAACAAAGGAAACATTGTTTGCTAAGCCACCCCTGTATCTCCGAGTTTCATTGCAGTCCCCATAGCCCTCTTACAGCCAGCTTTTCCTGTATGATTTTCAGTGGTAACCCTTCTATCTTCCATATTTATACTCTGGAAGTTCCATTTTACTATAACCATGTTCCATGTCTGACAGCAATCTAACCTCTCAGGACATTCAATATTTAATCCTCCATGTGAATAAATTTCTTATATACTTTGTTAGGCTTTTTTGTTTTAAGAGAACTTATGTTCCTGAACAATTCTGAAAGATGACTTAGCTCTTCTTAATAGTGAGCTAATTGTGCTGTAAAATGTCTTATAGGAGATAGAAAATACACTTGGCTGTCACCATCCTGATAAAAGTACCCTATAGCTTCTAGAACAGTGGTTCTCAACCTGTGGGTCGCGACCCCTTTGGCGCTCAAACGACCCTTTCACAGGGGTTGCCTAAGACCATCCTGCATATCAGATATTTACATGACGATTCATAACAGTAGCAACATTACAGTTATGAAGTAGCAACGAAAATAATTTTATGGTTGGGTCACAACATGAGGAACTGTATTTAAAGGGCCAGAAGGTTGAGAACCACTGTTCTAGAACCTGAAGCCAAGAAATTAATGAATCAAAATTCTTATACACCTTTCAACATGGAACAATGAGAGTATTTTAAATAAGGGAGATCAGCTGCTTTTATTTGTTACTAGTGAGCTGTCTTTAGATTTTTTAATTTCATTTTTGTAAATATATATTTTTATTGATTTGAGAGGAAGGGAGAGGGGGAGAGAGAAACATCCATGATGAGAGAGAATCATGCATCGGTTGCCTCCTGCACACCCCTTATTGGTGATCAAACCTGCAACCCGGGCATGTCCCCTGACTGGAAATCAAACCCATGACCTCCTGGTTCATAGGCTGATGCTCAACCTCTGAGCCACACCAGCTGGGCTAATTTTATTTTTTTGAAGCAAGAACACTGTGTATGTCTGATTAAAATTAGACTTGAGCCCTGGCCAGTTTGGCTCTGTGGAGTGTCAGCCTGTGGACTGAAGGGTCCCAGGTTCGATTCCGGTCTAGGGCACATGCCTGGGTTGCGGGCTAGGTCCCTAATAGGGGTCATGCAGGAGGAAGCCGATCAATGACTCTCATCATTGATGTTTCTATCTCTCTCTCCTCCCCTCCCTTCCTCTCTGAAAGTAATAAAAATATATTTTAAAAAAATTAGACTTGCCGAAACCGGTTTGGCTCAGTGGATAGAGCGTCGGCCTGTGGACTGAAGGGTCCCAGGTTCGATTCCGGTCTAGGGCATGTGCCTGGGTTGCGGGCTAGGTCCCTAATAGGGGTTATGCAGGAGGAAGCCGATCAATGACTCTCATCATTGATGTTTCTATCTCTCTCTCCTCCCCTCCCTTCCTCTCTGAAAGTAATAAAAATATATTTTAAAAAAATTAGACTTGCCGAAACCGGTTTGGCTCAGTGGATAGAGCGTCGGCCTGTGGACTGAAGGGTCCCGGGTTCGATTCCGGTCAAGGGCATGTGCCTGGGTTGCGGGCACATCCCTGGTGGGAGATGTGCAGGAGGCAGCTGATCGATGTTTCTCTCTCATCGATGTTTCTGGCTCTCTATCTCTCTCCCTTCCTCTCTGTAAAAAAAATCAATAAAATATATTTTAAAAAAAATTAGACTTGAAAAACTTAAAAATGCCGTTTCTGGTTCTCAGAGACACTGTCTTAACCAACATTTAGAAGGTAGCAGCTGTTTTCACGGAACACACTATGGGAACTTGTTGAAATCTCATTTCCGTGTACATAACAGCACTTCACAGATTGTAATCACTGCTTAACATTCATTGGACCTTCATCATGCCCATGAGTTTGGCAAAGGAAGTGTAGAGAAACTGGGACTCAGGAGGGTTTAGTGAGTTTCCTGAGTTGCAGAGCTGGAAAGTGGCACAGCTAAAACTAGAAACCTGGGCTGGCTTCACTTCACTCATTAAACAAACTGAAGGCAGCACAAGTGGATAGAGGATTTCAGTGCAATGATTTTGTCTTTCAACGCCCTCTGCCTGTATGGACAAGTATCAAAAAGTAATTCAGCTGTGTGCCATCTTCATTCAAGTCCTGTCTATTAGCCTGTAAAGTCAGATTTCCAACTACAGGGTGTTGTGGCAAGGCAGCCACCCTGGCCCCTGGCCATACCTGTTGTCTGCCAGGTTTTTATTCCACTCACACAACTCCAGGCTAAACTCACTCTAAGTGCCAAGGCACAGAGTAGGACTGATATATTTGGTCATTCATTTTTTAAAAATATATTTTTTTTATTGATTTCAGAAAGGGAGAGTGAGAGAGAGACATCAATGATGAGAGACAATCATTGATAGGCTGCCTCCTGTATGCCCCACACTGGGGATCAAGTCCACAACCCGGGCATGTGCCCTGACCGGGAATTGAACTGTGACCTCCTGGTTCATAGGTTGACACTCAACCACTGAGCCATGCAAGCCGGTCTGGTCATTCATTTATTTGCTCAAATATTTGAGTAGCTTCTTGATGAAGCTACAAGGATAAGTCAGACATGAATCCAGCCCTTAACGAACTTAGAGGAGATAAGACGTGTATAATCACATGATCTAAAGGTACTAAGCTGGAAGACAGATGGAAGTGTGAGTTTCATAGTTATCCAAAAGCTGGAGAACTGGCTTCCTACTGGGAGATCAGGGAGGCTTTCTGAATGTGGCATCTGAGGATAAGAAGAGACATAAAAAGAAATTGACTAGCGTCAGATCATGGAAAATCTTGAGTGCTAAGAGATGAGGTTTTTATCTGTAGGCACAGGGGAGATTTTCCATAGTTTCTGAGCTTGGGAGGTGACAGGATCTATGCTTTAGGGAGCTTAATTTGGCCTCAGCACAAGATGGTATACAGTTGGGAGACCAGGGCAAGGACAGATGGTCAGTAGTTCCATATCCATGTTGCTCATACCAGCATTCGCTGATACTGTCAAAGCATAATGTCCTGCTATAATCAATAAAAATATATTTTAAGCCCTAACCGGTTTGGCTCAGTGGATAGAGTGTTGGCCTGCGGACTGAAGAGTTTCAGGCTCAATTCTGGTCAAGGGCATGTACCTTGGTTGCGGGCACATCCCCAGTAGGGGTGCCAGGAGGCAGCTGATCGATGTTTCTCTCATCAATGTTTCTAACTATCCCTCTCTGTAAAAAATATCAATAAAATATATTTAAATATATATATATATATATATATTTCTTAAAAAAACCTTAGGGTTTCAAAAATATGTATATTTTTATGGATTTTATTTTATTTTTTAAATATATTTTATTGATTTTTTTACAGACAGGAAGGGAGAGGATTAGAGAGTTAGAAACATCGATGAGAGAGAAACATTGATCAGCTGCCTCCTGCACACCCCCTACTGGGGATGTGCCCACAACCAAGATACATGCCCTTGACCAGAATCAAACCCAGGACCCTTCAGTCCGCAGGCCAACGCTCTATCCACTGAGCCAAACCGGTTGGGGCTATTTTTATGGATTTTAGAGAGCGGAAGAGATGGATAGGGAGAGAGAGAGATAGAACATCGATCGGCTGCCTCCTGCACACCCCATACTGGGGATCAAGCCCACAATTTGGGCATGTGCCCTGACCTGGAATCAACCACTGAGCCACACCAGCTGGGGAAGATCTTAGAGTTTTTGAGGCCAAAGGAGGGACAGTGATCTGGAATTGACAGTGAAGCACAAAAGAGACCCTACACACCTCCAACCCAGGGGTGTGGGCTATGGCTTAAGGGAAGTAGAGTGCTTCCAAGAGAGAGGCAGGGCTCAGGTAAAGTAACCACTCCAATCTGCTGCCTCTCAAAACTGTGTTCTTCCCTTCTTTCCCTAAGCTCAGATATATCTATCCCGAAGGGCATGGATAGAGGGAACAAGTCTTGGAATGCTGCAGTAAGGGTAACTCATGAAAGGAACAGTTTCTATACAGTCACCTTAATGGTTGTATGAGCAAGGTAAACAAACAAACAGAAAGAGTTGGAAAGAGATTTACGTGAATTCCTGGATATTTGATGATTTCAGATATATAGAGTGACTGTGAATTCCAACAATTTAAGTCTGCATCATCGCAAACCTCTTCTGTACATGCCTGGAAACTCTTCTGAGGAGCTACTGTCAAAACGTGACACCTAGTCCAGAGGTCTGATCCTTCCACCATCATGACCTGCGCTGGTGACATTCTGCAGCCCCAGATCCCATCCATCGGAGGCGTGGCCAGTGTTGTTGCTGCTTACAGTACAGCTAAATTAATCTGTTTGGTTTCCTAGGCGATGTGCTGGTGGTCCCCATCAAGCTCCACAGATGTCCTTTCTGCCCTTACACTGCCAAACAGAAGGGCATCCTTAAGCGGCACATCCGCTCACACACGGGTGAGCGGCCCTACCCCTGTGAGATCTGTGGCAAGAGATTCACGCGACAGGAGCACCTGCGGAGCCATGCCCTGAGCGTAAGTGAGCTGGCAAATCTTTTGTGGTGTGTGTGTGTGTGTGTGTGTGTGTGTGTGTGTGGCTCCTGACATTTGTCCAGCGTAGCAATTTTTAACCAGTGTGCCGCAAGAATTTTTAAAACATGCAATACCTGACTGTGTAGTCAGGGGCACTGACCTCTTTCCCCTTAGATTGTCCAATTAAAAACTGACAGCAGCCAACACAACAATAGTTGTCCCGTGTGAATGAATCAAAAGTATACCTATATTTTTGTCAGATCGGCAAATCAAAGCCATAATGAAATGCCACTTTACACCCACTAGGATGACTAGCATCAAAAAATGGATAATAGCAAAGTGTTGGCAAGAATGTGGAGAGATTGGAAACTTTATACATTGCTGGTGGGAATGTAAAAGGGTGCAGCCGCTATAGACAACAGTTTGGCGGTTCCTCAAAAAGTTAAGCATAAAGTTACTATAGGACTCAACAATTCTACTTTTATTTATTTATTTTTTTAAATATATTTTTATTGATGTCAGAGAAGAAGGGAGAGGGAAAGAGAGATAGAAACATCAATGATGAGAGAGAATCATTGATCGACTGCCTCCTGTACATCCCCTACTGGGGGGGAAATGGAGCCTGCAACCCGGGCATGTGCCCTTGGTCAGAATTGATCCTGGGAATCGAAGCTGGGACCCTTTAGTTCACAGGCTGATGCTCTATCCACTGAACCAAACCGGCCAGGGCTGTATGATTCCATTTATATGACATGTACAAAATGGAAAGACTCATGGAGATAGAGAATAGATTAGGAGTTGCCAGAGGCTGGGAGCAGGTGGGAATGGGAAAGAGGTGACCATTAGTAGGCACAGGGGTGATGAAAATGTGGAATTAGATGGTTGGAATGGTTGCACAATCTTGTGACTCTACTAAAAACCACTGAATTGTACACTTTAAGAGGAAAACTTTATGGTATGAATTACGGTTCTGAAGGAATCCAGATTGAAGATAAGTGCAAGGTTACTGCCTTTGCTGTCAGTACTGGTCCCAGCATACTTGTCTGAGAATGGCCTCCTCCCAAGGACTTAAGTTTTTGTTTGTTTCTCTCCCTCCCCCCCTTCCCCGCCCCCAAATTTATATCTACAGTCTCTCTTGGCAGCAATAGGTCCCTGGGTGCCTCTAAGATGTTTTATCGGTTGGAATCCTCATTTCCTCTCTTTTTCCACATTATACAAGCCCTGGCAGTTTGAAAGGTTATAAGATACACACTCAGGTTAGCTCAAGTGTCGGGGTTTAGCATAGGAAGCTCAAGAAGCCTCATGGGAATCAGGGACATTGGTCAGAATGTAATGGCAGCTCCAGCAACCTGGAGATCATGTTTTTGGCCCTTCTTCTGCATCAGCCTCTTTTTCTCTGCTGCTTGCATGTACCCCACATCCATAGCTCTCCAAAAGAGAGGCTCTGATTGGTTCACAGAGCCCTTTTTGACTGGAGTTCCTGAAGAGTGCACACATTTGCAAGATAGTTCCTTACACAGGGGCCCTCTGGGGCTGTGTGGGGTAGGAAATGTAAAAGGCAAGGGTGAAGCATTGGCTGGCACATCGGGGGAATACACTGTCTAGCAAATCTGCCTCCCTCATAACTAAACAGCCCAAGGTGCATAGAAGCCATGCCTAAAACCCCCACCGGCTCACTGAGTCCCCTTTACATGCCTGGCACTGGGAACATAGTAACCCGTGTGACAGAGGGTAGAGGACATGAATAAGGACAGCCAGAGTTCTCTCGGAACTTACAGTTTAGTGAATTTTACCAAGGATTTGTTAAACATACAGGAGTCTCCTCTTATCCACAGTCTAGCTTCCCACAGTTTCAGGTACCTGTGGTCAACTGTGATCTGAAAATATTAAGTGGGAAATTCCATAAATAAATAGTTCATACGTTTTCAATTGCACGATGTTCTGAGCAGTGTGATGAAATCTCTCACCGCACTCCATCCAACCCAGGATGTGAATCATCCCTTCGACGGTGTCTCCGCACTGTACTGTACACGCTTCCTGCTCATTCATTAGTCACTTGGTAGCTGTCTTGGTTGTCAGCTTGACTGTTGTGGTATCGCAGTGCTTGTGCACATGTAACCCGTATTCTACTTAATAATGGCCCCAGAACACGAGACTAGCATGCTGGCAATTTGGATATGCCAAAGAAAAGCCATAAAGAGCTTCCTTGAAGTGAAAAGGTATGTATGTATGTATAGGAGAAAACATAGTCTATATAGCAGCGGTTCTCAACCTGTGGCCTTGGTAAGGAGCAGGGGTTGGCAGTGGGGAGGAGGGCGCATTCCACGGATGTCCAGTGGCCCAGGGGTGGAAAGGACCTTGGTGAGGCTGAGAATATGGCAGATGGAACAAGGGGAAGAGTGGTGAGAAATGAGGTTGGAGGGTCAACCAGGGCCCACATCACATGGGGCCTTGAGGGTCACGGCTCAACCCCATTTCTGTGACATTGACTGTATCTACTTGTGGTTTTAGGTCCACAGATCCAACTGTCCAATCATTTGCAAGGGCTGCAGAAGAACCTTCACGAATCACCTGTCACAGGGGCTGAGGCGCTTTGGGCTGTGTGACAGCTGCACCTGCGTTGCAGACACACATGATGATGAGTACAGTTTGATGCCCATCAACCTTAGCCTGGTGGAGGCTTCATCCGAAAGCCAAGAAAAGAGTGACACAGACAATGATTGGCCAATCTATGTGGAGTCTGGTGAGGAAAACGACCCTGCCGGAGAGGATTCTGACGACAGACCACCAATTCAGCCCAACCTAACAGACCGAGAGACACTCATGTAGCAGTAGATGGGTGGGAAGAGGTTTTGGAATTTGTTATTGTTCATTCTGTGGTTGAACCCTGAGACGAACATTTTTTTCAGTGTCAATATATTTGCATTTTTGTTAGATGACCTAGTAGAGGTTGGATTTTGTGACTCAAAGGACTAATGAGTTTTTAGTTTGGTGCCCTTGATTTCTGAGGGCTTTGCTGACCTTCCTTAATTCTGAGTGAATAAGGCTGGCCCTCAGGCTTCCTGTTTATCCTGTTGTGCACCTGAACTCTGGTTAGGAGAAAGATAAGAAAACCCCCATGCTTGTTTTCATAGTGTCTCAATCTCTGCATTCCTTTGGGGTCATCCTCTTTTCTCTGAAAAGGTGGGCAAGAATGTATTAAGTTTTGAGAATAATTTTACCTCGACCAAGCCTCTCCTAATGAATTCCATATTCTAATTTTCCGAAGTACTTAAGAGAAAGCTTTATTGATACAAGGCAGGCGGGGCTGCCTTAGACATGATTGTAAAAGCTACTTTTCTAAATCTAAGACTGCAACGGTAAAAGCTGGGGGTGTTTGTGTGCATACAAGCACGGAAATAAGCTCAAAGCCTTCTCATGGCACTTTGACGTGCCCAGTGGAATTACATTTTAAGTTTGCCCCAGGAAGGGACCCTGTGAGCCCAGGTTTGGATGGTTTCCCTGCTTCGTTTGGTATTTGACAATTCTCTACACACAAATAACCTGTTTTGTGATCATAAAACAAATCATCTGGGCAAAACTAAAAATTCTCCCCTGCTTTTTCGAGCCATTTCCAAAGGCCACACTGCTGGAACTGTCGCTACCACTGACATTCTTTTACATAGTTTATGAATGGAACTTTAATTGGAGGGAAAGTGTAAGCCTATCTAAGCAAGTTATATTTCTAAATTGCTTACCTTTTAAAAGATCTGCTGGAAGGGAAGAGAAGTTTGTAGAAGTACAGGTTTTTAAAACCAGTCTGCTTTTCCCCTCTTAGCAGCCATGCAATTATTCTAACAAAAGGCTGCACTTCTTTAAAGGGCTAAAAAGCAGGAAATATTAGGGATTTAAAATATTTAAGGCACTTTCATAATTTTGTCTTATGTTAAGGTATCCAAAATGGATTTTCAAAGAAATCCCTAATGAAACGAAGTATGCAAACAAAACAGTTTCCTTTGAACTTTGAAAAAAAAAATAGAAGAAATCCCTTTTTCTTCCTTTAATTTAGTATAGTTATGTTTCAAAAGGTAGTAAAATCACTTTTTTCCTGTCTCTTAAACAAAAAGATCTTCAAAACATTATAAATTGGCTTGTAAATGCTCGTCATTGCAGAGTTCAAAGGTATTTAAACTACTCAGTAGAAGTTAAAGTTTAGCTAGTGTGACTCAAACTGTGGTCCTCACACGGGTGCTGGTCTGTGAGTTGTTTGATACCAGTCCACACAGCAGGACCATGTATTGGTCTGCAGTAGATTGGAAATTTTAAAATTGGTCCTTTGCCCTGGCTGGTGTGGCTCAGTGATTCGAGAATCAGAATGGGTGTGCTATATTCCAATAAAACTTTACTTGCAAAAAACAGGCAGCAAGCAGGATTTGGCCCAACCTGTTTTAAGTAGTACTTTTATTTTTCTTTTACTAAATGAAGTTAATGAGTCTTCAAACAGAAAATGTATTTAGTGTTTAGTGTTAGCAGTTCTATATTATACTAGGTAATCTTTTTAAAATCTATAGGCTATAGCCCAGCAGAGTGGCTCAGTGGTTGGGTGTTGACCTATGAACCAGGAGGTCACAATTCGATTCCCAGGCAGTTTGATGCCCGGTCAGGGCACGTGCCTGGATTGTGGGCTCTTGTGGGCCCCGTCCCAGGTGTGGAGCATGTGGGAGGCGGCCAATTGATGGTTCTCTCTCATCATTGATGTTTCTGTTTCTCACTCCCCCCTCCCTTCCTCTCTGCAATCAATAAAAATATATTTTAAAAAAATCTATAGGATATAGCCCTGGCTGGCATGCCTCAGTGGTTAGAGCATCAGCCTGGGCAATGAAGGGTCTTGGGTTCGATTTCCAGTCAAAGGCATGTACCTGAGTTGCAGGTTCGCTTCCTGCCCCAGGTTGGGTGCCTGTGGGAGGCAACCAGCCTATGTATCTCTCTTACATTGATGATACTCTCCATCCCCTTTCCTCCCTTTCTCCCTCCCTCCTTTCCACTCTCTGAAAAGCAATGGAAAAAATATCCTCGGGTGAGGATTAACAGAACAAGAAAGAAAAAATGGTCTTTTACCACAGATAGTTTCAAAATTATTGTTCTAGATCAAGAGGTGCAAATTGAAACTTATTTAGGACCAGAAACATTTTTCTTAACCTAAAATGAAAATATTAGCTGTTGTTTTAATAGAGGGATCTTAGCGAAAGGCAAACCTAAATGGATGTGTAGAGGCTATACTTTGCAAGGAGTTGTGTTTGATTGTTTTTGCTCTCTCTGTTTAAAGTATTTTTGATATTTTAAAAGACTCTTCTACCTCACAATTTCACTTCTCTGCCTAGTTTCTCTGGTAGAGCAAGGAGCCTCTTCAGTGACCCCATGACCTGTTCATATTACTGGGTGCAAATTAAAAAAAATTTACATTAGAGATTTTATTGTAAGACAGTGATTCTCAACTGGGGGTGATTTTGCCACCCAGAGGAGATTTGGCAATGTCTGGAGACTTTCTTAATTATTACAACTGGGGCAAGGAGCTGCTAGCATCTAGTGGGTAGAGGAAAGGATGCTGCTAAAATCCTACAATTTCTAGGATGGTTTCTTACAACAAAGAATTATCTAGTCCAACGTGTTAAGAGTTCAAGGTTAAGAAACCCCCCCTAAAAAGTAAAATTTTAAAAAATGACTTCGAGTGAAGTTAATTTTGTGTTATATTTTAAGCTACGCTACCTTTTACCTTCTTAATATAAATAGACTCTTCCCTGTGGCTCAGTTGGTTGGAGCATTGTCCTGTACCTTGAAAGGTCACGGGTTCAATTGCCCGTTAGGGCACATACCCAGGTTGTGGGTTCAATCCCCTCTCAGGGTGCATGTGGGATGCAACCAATTGAGGTTTCTCTCTCCTTTTCCTTTCTGTCTCTAAAAATCAATAAAAACATGTCTTATTGATTTTTTAAATTTAAAAAATATTAATAAGCCCTTATACTCCCACAAGTTTTGGAAAATAGTGGATTAGCAAAATACCGAGTGGAGGCCAAATAATTCACACCTTGCCCATAACCTGATTAGGTCTGTGATACGGAAACTTAAGAATTCTGACTGAGACTTATACCCCCAGAATTACTCTGGGCTTTTATCATTTTATTAAATTTTAAAGTAGCAGAATCACTGGAAGGAAAACGGAACATGAAGCTTAATATTTAAGTGACTCTTTTTTTCCATAATATTTTAGATTGTTGCATTCCTGTTTGGCTGTTTAGAGTTTGTGTGTTGACATTCATAGTAACTAGATCACTGAATTCTGTCCCTTTTAAAGGAGATCTTTGTCTGGACTATCAGATCACAGACTGTCCTGTTTTAAATTTATGTTCATATTTGGTGATCAGTATTTTTAATCTGCACAGTGTCTTTGAGGTGTAATTTGTGTTGTTGGTGGTGATATTTTTATAATAAGTAAATTCACAGTTGGGTCCAACACAGACTATTTGTGATTTAGGTTATATTCTGACATCTTTCTGGCACATCTGCCCAAGTTCACAAAGGATACTTTTATCTTATATCAGATATATTGCATGAATGGGAACAGGATTTTTACTTCTAATGGAATTTAAAAATGGCATCCTTGGAAAGTTTCTCTTGGGGGAAGGGGTCAGGCTTTCATAGAAGGGGTTGGGAGGAATGTAAATAAGACCTATAATTGTAATAAATTAAGAAATGACATAGAGCATCATGACTTCTGGTCATTTGGCAGGAAGATGCCGTTCTGGTGTAAATATTTTGGTAGCCATTAGACTTTGAATATTCCTTAAGAAAATGACTGACCTAGTGGTCTGCAGAATGCTGTGGCATTGAGTGTTCTGGTGGTTCAGAATGCTGTGATGGTTTTTTTGTTATTGTTGTTAATTGATGTTGCGACAAACCCCATAGAAAAGCAACAGGTAGGGCTCCAGGTACTGATTCTGAGGGCAGTGGGGAAGACTGGAGTAGCTTTTGGTCAACTGAATGTACGCTGTTTCATTTGGACTTCTAGGTTTTTATTGTGAGTCCCTTGTGCATTGACAATGGAGTTATCTCTGTGAGGGGCAAAGGGTTGGGTGGGTGAGAAATCCTATTATACTCTGTTTTGAGTATTACCACTGTACTTCCTGTTGTTGGTCTTTTATAGCTTCTCTTGTGCTTTCACGTGATCACACTATCTTCTAACCCAAAAAAAGGAGCACTTTATTCAGTTGCTTCTGATTGGCAGTGTTTTCATTCATTTTTATTCAGTATTTCCACAACATCCCTTATTACTATGTTCCTCAAACCTGTCAATATAGCGCTGAAAAATTGAATTCTTTTCTTCAAATAATGCTTCTGTAGAGACAAATGGAAAAAAAATGGCAGGAATAGTTTGGTTGGTTTCTAACATGTCCTAGTTTTAATTCACACCATTGTGATTAGATGGTATAGAACCTTCCTAAGTTAAGGGGGACCTTCAGCAGAGGTAGACTCTCCAGGTAGGTAATTTTACTACTGCCAATTCTTCATTGACAACTGTGATTTTGGGGAGCAATTTATATGTTCATCACTTGAGTTTTGAACAAGGAGACGACCCACATCAGGCAAGTATGGGAGTTATCCTGGCTAAAAAACCTCTTGTCCCACGGGAGCAAGTATCTTTTCTAACAACTCCACAGTCATAGCTTCTAGGGTCCCGAAAGAGACATGTTTATTCCAAGAGTCACTGTACTTAGGGAAGCCCAGGGCTGTGGCTTCCTATCAGGTACTTATAGTTCTCCCAGTCTGAATGCAATTTACCAGTTAGGGGTTATTTCTACCATAGGTAACGTTCCTAGCAATATAGTTGACATACTACTCTTTCGTAGGTTGTCAGGGGAACAGAGCTAGGAAGTTAACCAGAGGTCAAATTCTCACACTGAAGGAGAAAAGGTTCTGTTAATCCTTTACCAAACAGTATGCTAAGCAATTGCACAATAGATAGTCCATCTAGTTCCTATAAAATATAACCAGGGGAATTTCCAATTAAAATATAGCCAACACCACCCCGCTGGCGTGGCTCAGTGGTTGAACATTGACCTATGAACCGGGAGGTCACGGTTCCATTCCTGGTCAGGGCACTTGCCCGGGTTGCAGGCTTGATCCCCAGTGCGGGGCATGCAGGAGGCAGCCAATCAATGATTCTCTCTCATCATTGATGTTTATATTGCCCTTTCCCTTCCTCTCTGAAATCAATAAAAATATAAAAATAAAATATAGCCAACACCAACTAACTTTTCCTCTCTTGAAGAGAGTTTATTCTATGTGCTTAGCTGCTTGTGATTAATAAATACACTGTTTGCAGATTTTGCTGAGATATGTGTAAGAGTTGAATAAATAGTCAAAATGTTCCTGTCAAAATGTCATGTATCCTTTGGTGCTACTCCTAGTAGGCAGGTGTAATATGACATAATATAGGGACATTGAATGGAAATTTCTTGGGATCCCATCAGTCACACTTTGAGGGGAACCGATGTCCACCTCGCAACCACCAAACACTAGGCTCTTGTTAATGGTGCCTCTCCTTATTATGTCATGTGGCGCTACTTTTGCCTGTTTCTGTGGCTCCTTGACAGATCGATCAGTGAGGATAGTAGGTTGTTTATTCAACAGCTATACAACAACTATTTATGTAGTCCTTATTATGTGTCAGGCACTAGCGCACCTCAATGAACAAGCAAAATCTCTGCCCCCAAAGAACTTGCAGTGAGTAGTCAGGAAGACTAGCGATTAAGCAACACAGTTTTGGGCGTGACAATAGGGGCAAGGACAGGGCGCCCTGGGAGTGCTCGGGTAGAGCACTGAGCCCAGTTTTAGAGCCGGAGAAGGCTTTCTTACCTAAGCTACTGTTGTTGTGATCTTTCCCAACCAGAAAACTTCTAGCTTTGGGATACAATTTATAAACAATGTAAACAGTCTCTGGCATTTCCTGCCTTTTCCAAACATGGTAGGTTGGAACATTAACAGTGTTTAAATTACTTGTTTTATTGGAGTATATAAAATTACTATAAACATTTTAGAATATCCCGTTCTGGGATATATGCATCCGATGCCATGGTTTTCTTATTAAAAAGAAGCAAGCAAGCAGCAGCAGATAACTTTGCATTATGTAATCCAATGTAATGCGATAGAACAAAGGCGTTGGGACTGTGACAGGCGTGGAGGAACCCACTGCATCTGGATTGAGTCTTGACAGGCCATGAACACTAGTGAATAACCAGAAACCAGGATAGACACACGACAGGACCAGTGAATGAAGGATTGAGAAATAGACGGGACATTAGAGAGAGCAGTCCACCTCCATTTTACAGAGAGATGAAACGCCTGGTTCCTAGTTCCCACACCTCTCGCTGGGCTCAGACATCAGGTCCTGCCAGGCCAGTGCTGATAACAAACATGTTTGGACAAGCAGCAAAGAGCACCTGTGGATAGCGTTTGTTTCCTGGGGATGCCCATCAGACTGAAACCAGAGAAAAGGAGCATGCTGTTTTAGCCTCATGCAGCTTTGTGTGATCATGGCCTGCATTCTTGTAGCACTTAGACAGGGAGGGGGCAGTCACATGTTGAGCATGAGGGAGTTCATTTAATTTCTTTGCCAATAATATCCACACATATCGGAAGCAACATAAACCACCATCAACACACACACACACACACACACACACAGCACATCAAAATCTTGTCTACTTATTTAATATGTATCATGTATTTGATTTTCATATACTCATTTTGTAAAAACTTTCAAAATTAAAAAAATGCACATTCTTTTGAAATTACTTTTGCCAACCTCTTTAAATGATTTTTGAAATGTAAATTGGGGCATGATTCAGGGAAGTTGACAAGGACATTCTTATTTGAAACAAACAAACAAAAAACCCCATATACATATATTTAAGTCAGTAACCCACATAATATGATGATATTGAGTGAAAATACACTTTAGATGCTTCTTGATTCAGTAAATTTTAATAAATCTGCAAAAGTCAATTTTATGTAAAGGTCTGTGATAATATATAACAGTTGTTTGTAAAGCAGATTAGTCACTTCATGATCTAAAAATACCTGGAAGCAGTATTACTGGTTGTTAATATTTACCAAGTTTGGGATTAAGATGAATGCAAATCATCTTTAATTTGGTTAAATCAACCTTGAAGATAGACAGGAACTAGTCTCAAATTACATTTTTGTTTTGGTGTATATAAATCAGATTGAGACACCCTAATGACACATTTAGTATAGGAACAGCCTCAGCCAAGTTCAGGAAAAAGTCTTCTGTTCCTTTGTTGCTTATTTTGTTTTCAGGAACAAATGTAATTTAACTATTTCCTGTACCTTCCAGAATTTTTAAATTGACCTAAATTAGATCATTGCAAATTTTAGAATGGCTAAGATCAAAATGGTTAAAACAGTATCTTTAGAATGAATGAAACAAATTGAGATTTGATTCCCTCACATAGGTGAGTTAATATTTCTTCATAATTTAAATTTAGTTAACTGTTTTTCTCAGTATAATTATTTTACATGAATTTCTAATGAGGAATTTTACAAATAAGATGTTAAAGGAACAAATAAAAAAGCAAGCTATTAAATAGAGCTTCAAGCAAAAGAAGCTCCCATCAAACATCTTTCCCACCTGTCTGTCCAATAGTGCTAGGACCAATTACTTCCTTATATGAGATGGTTTCTGGGCAGAGTATTGCAAACCAGAATGTTTTAGATTCTATAAAAGAAGACTGACAAAAATTGGATGAATGGATAATCATTCATGGGATGCAATATAGGCAAAAACTAATGGCAGACAACACAAAAATGAGAAAAGACACAACCATGTTAAACTCTATAAGTTCTATAAGTCACACAGTCACACACATTACAATAACTCTTAGAAGACATATAGTAACTATATCTTTGGCTGCCAAGTTTCCAAGTGGATTAAATTCTCTCACAAAGGCACTTGTCAAAACTGCCATCAAAAAAAGAGAAGATGAGCCTGGCCTGTGCTGCTCAGTGGTCGGGCGTGGACCTATGAACCAGGAGGTCATGGGCACATGCTGGGGTTGTGGGCTTGGTTCCCAGTGTGGGGCACATGGGGGCAGCCAATCAGTGATTCTCATCATTGATGTTTCTATCGCTCCCTCTCCTGTCCTCTCTGAAGTCAATAAAAATATATATTTTTAAAAAACATGAAGTTGGAAGTGATCCTAGGAGACCATTAAAATCAATAGCAACTGATAACCTTTTTTAAAGAGTGGGAAACTTTCTGCTTTTTAAAACTGAGTTGTTCTTTATGCTAAAGTGACTATGTACCAAATCTGTTCATATGGTTCAATGTTGTCCAGGTTGTGTGTTGCTTTGCTATTTTTACTTTTTATATATAAAGAACTAAAAATAAGAGGATAAAGTAATAAATTGGTGGATATAATCTATATATTCTATACCTGACTTCTCATTTCTATTGTCTTGGTATTCCATTTTTAATATAAATCTTTAAGACATGTATATATATATATATATATATATATATATATATATATTAAAGAATAATTTATTGATTTTTAGAGAGAGAGGAAGGAAGAAGAGAGAAACATCAATGTGAGAGCATAAACATCAGTCGGCTGCCTCCTGCACACCCGCTACCAGGATCAAGCCCACAAACCAGGCATGTGCCTTGACTGGGAATTGAGCCAACAGCCTTTCTGTGCATGGGATGATGCCCAACCAACTGAACCACACCAGCCAGGGCTCAAATATTGATCTTTTGAAGACAGGAAGTTGGCTCGGTTTTAGCAATATAATGATATACCTTTACATTTTGAAAAAATGTTGAGATTGGTTTCATTTAAGATTGGTTGGGCTTACTTCCAGCTCTTGAGAAAAGCATTGATAGCCCATAGATTCTGTTGTTGTTGTTAATCCTCACCCGAGGATCGTTTTTCCATTGAGTTTTAGAGAGTGGAAGGGATGGAGGGAGGGAGAGAGAGAGAAACATTGATATGAGAGAGACACATCGATTGGTTGTCTCTGGCACACACCCCAACCAAGGCCGGGGATCGAACTTGCAACCCAGGTACTCACCTTTGACTGGGAATCGGACCCTTTGGTGCCCAGGCTGATGCTCCAACTACTGAGCCACTCTGGCTGGGCTAAATCTATAGATTTTTAAAAGATGACCTATAATAATGTAGAACTGCTAACACTAAACACTAAATACGTACACTTGCATTAACTTCACTTATTAAGAGAAAAATAAAAGTACTATCTAAAATAGGTTGGGCCAAATCCTGTTTGCTGCCTGTTTTTTGCAAGTAAAGTTTTATTGGAATACAGGCACACCCATTCCTTTTCATAGTGTACTCATATATGCCAGCCTTTGCACCACCATGGCAAAACTGAGTCATTGTAACGGACACCTTTCCTCTGCAAAGTCCAAAACAGTTACTGTTTGTAATAGGTGCTTTCCATAGTTTGCCCACCAGTGATCTAGAATGTTGGTGGGGACAAGAGAAGTGTAATTGCTTATGTAGGGACGATGGAGGTGGGATAGGTCGAACCATTCTGGTGAGCATCACCAGAATTTAAACCAATCTAGCATGCATGGACCAATCTGTGAGCCTCACTAAAATGTAAACATGTCTGGTATGTATGGCGGGGCAGTATGTCTGGTCAGTGGCGGGGCAAGGCTCATCTGTACCAAATCCTTCGGAGAGAGTTGCTAGATGTTTCTGGCCAAGAGAGAAAGATGGTCACTTGGCTCAGCTCCAAGTGGATGTGCCTGAGCCTTCACTGTGAGAGCTACGGGCAGAAATTAAAGGGCCATGATCCAAAATCTTGGTGAGAGGCTGGGCGCTCAGTGGACACCACTGCTTTGCGCACCTGTCAAAAGCACGAGGCGGAGTGGGAGGGCAGGGGCACTGGCGGCCCGCACTTCAGTCTGCACATCCTCCGTGTATTCCTCGCACGGCTGTCGCTCACAGGCAGTCGCAAGAGGGTGAAATCCAGCCGGACGGGCTCTAACAGCGAGCACTGGAGGCAGGTGGGACGTCAGCTCTTCCAGGCACCAAGAACTCAGCAGCCAAGCACCAGTCTTCCTCAGGGCACTTTTGGCATCAAGCTTAAGACAACAGTTCTCAACGTGTGGTCCCAGGACCAGCAGCTTCAAGCATCACCATGGGGAAAGGAGGGTCGGGGGTGGGGAGGGATTCTAACGCAAATTAAGTTTGAGAGCACTTTTAAAAAGATTTGTTTTAAGTGATTTTTTATGAGGGTCCTGGGAGAGGACACCAGCAGCTCTCCCGAAATGAGAAAGGAAGGGGTGAGACTGTGCCCGGGCTCTCCTGGGCTCTGTCCTTGTCTGGCTCTCATGCTCCTTGTCAGCTTCTCTCCGCCTGTGTGAGCTTCCCCAGTCCCTCCCGGAAGACTGGCTTGCTTCTGCCCCTTCATTAGCTATCAATGGCTGCCCCAGCCTTGATGTGACCACTGCTCTGTCCTTTGGTTAAAAACCTCCAAGAATAGAGCATTGGCCTATGGACTGAAGGGTCGTGGGTTTGATTCCAGTCACAAGGGCTCAAGCCCCATTAGGGGGTGTGCTGGAGGCGGCAAATCAATGATTCTCATCATTGATTTTTTTTTTTTCTCTCTCTCTCCCTCCCTCTTCCTTCCTGTCTGAAATCAACACACATATATATATATATTTAAAAACAAAACAAACTCCAAAGAAAATACCTCAGTTTTCACTCAGCAAAAACTGGGTTCTCTTGAGTCGCATGGTACCTTGGGCCAGGCAGTGAGGGGGCTCTGGATGGTAGGGGTTGGGATATGTCATTTGGAAGTTGGGGCTGGGTGGCAGTAAGGGGAACTGATCCCCTGAGAAGGGGCCTGGGAGAGGGCGGGAATATTGGCCTACATGTCTCCTATATCAAGAAAATCAAAGCAGACAGGGAAATTTTCAGGTGTTCCCAGAATCAGTGGGGCAAAAACTGCAGATAGTTGTAGGGTTTCCCATTAGTAAGGGAACAAAAGTCTATTTGGTTATATACCCAAAAGAATTGAATATGAAAACAGATGTTCAAATAAAAACTTGTATACAAGTGCAGACGTTCATAGCAGCATTATTCCCAATAGCCAAAAGGTGGAAACACCCAAATGACCATCATTGTGATGAATGGATAAAACAAAATGTGGTATATGCACACAGCGAAGTATTATTCATTCATTAAAAGGAATGAAGTTCTGATACATGCTATATGATGATGACCTTTGAAAACATTATGCTGGGTGAGAGGACATCGTGTTGTATAATCCCATTTCTATAACACTAGAGGCCCAGTGCACCCAGCCTGCACCCTCTCCAATCTGGGACCCCTCCGACATCCCTCTCACAATCCGGGACTGCTGGCTCCTAACCACTTGCCTGCCAGCCTGATCACCCCCTAACCACTCCCCTGCCAGCCTGGTCGCCCTTAACTGCCCTCCCCTGCTGGCCTGCCCTCCCCTGCCCGCCATCTTATGGCTGTGGGTGCCACCATCTTTGAGGGCGGGGCAGTCAGTTAGCATATTCCCTCCTTACTGGCTGTGGGCACTGCCATCTTTGCAACAGCCTGAGGGTCAGTTAGCATACTCCCTCTTTATTAGAATATCCAGGATAGACAAAGCCTTGGAGACACAATACGGTTGCCAGGGACTGGGCCGGGAGGAAGGATGGCTGCTAAGTGGTGCAGGTTTCCCTTCCAGGTGATGGGAGAGTTGCAGAACTACATAGTGGTGATGGATGCACCACACAAGGAAAGTATTTAATACCACCGAATTGTCCTTTAAATGAGTAAATTTTGTTATATGTATTTTAACACAATTTTTAAAATAAAACTTTTTTTCACTCAATATTAAGTGTTTCTGGGATTCCCGTGTGTATTCCCTAGGGGAGGGGGAAGCGAAGGCGCGGGCGGCGGGCGGCGCAGAGGCGAGCGGGCGCCATTTGCAGCCCCGGGCGCGGCGGCGGCGGCGGCGGCGTCTCGGCTCCGAGGGGCTGGGGACGGTCACAAAGGCGGCGGAGGACGCGGCCGCGGGGAGAGGCTGGCGGGCCGGGGCGCACTGGCTCGGGACTCCTCGCCCACCGGCCATCCGGCGCGCCCGGGAGGGGCTGCGGGACAATGGGCGCGCCGTCGCCGCCCGCCCCTGGGGGCGCGGGCAAAGGCGGGAAAGGCGCGCGGAGCCCCCTGGTGGCGGCGGGAAGGCGGCGCAGGCTGGTGCCAGGAGCGTCTGCAGCCGTCGGACTCCGGAGTGGTGGCGGGCGGCCCGCCCAATGGGGCGGCCGGGGACTGGGCCAGCTCCCTCTATTTGGCAGAATCTCCCTCTATTTGGTTTTGTGTTTTAATCCTGACAAGATTCAGGCTATGCATCCCAGGCAGGACCATCGCGAGGTGATGCCGCGTTCTCCCCCTCGCCTGGTATCGAGCGGCACAGTTTCAGCCAGTCAGGTTGTCTCTGCTGATACTTTGATCCCTGATTAAGGTGCTATCTGCCACCCTTCTCCACAGTGAAGTGACACCTTTTCCTTTTGTAGTGATAAAGTATTATATATGGAGGTACTTTAAAACTACATAAACCACCTATTTCTCAGCAAACCTTTTACGATTTTATTCACTTATTTTTTATGTCATCTGGACTCAGTCATTGGGCTATAATATGTTGCTATCATTTAACTTAATGATCAAATTGTCCCAATTTGGCCAGTGGAAGCTCATTTAAGCCAGCCTTTGTGTCCATTTGACATGCCCCCATGGTCACTTCCTTTCTTGCACATGATGTTTCAGGCTCATCTTGTACTTTATCCCTGTGCCAGCCCTGGAATCGGATACTTCTCCAAGGAGCATTGGTTCTTTTTATTTATCTTATTTTTGTAATCCACACCCAAGGACATGTTTACTGATTTTTAGAGAGAGAGAGAGAGAGAGAGAGAGAGAGAGAGAGACATCTATGTGAGAAAGAGACATTGATCTCCTGCCTCCCATATGGTGGCCCAACCAGGGATAGAACCCCCAATCTACATATGTGCAGTGGATGAAAAGGGGCCACATGCTAACTTGACTGGCTCAGGGAAGGCCTGCATGGCAGCCTAACATACTCAGAGACCTAAAGTAACCACAAAGAATGGTCTGAAATTAAAACTTTTAAGACTAAAAAGCAGTTTATGGTGGGCTGTTATATCCTAGGTCAGTATCTTCCATGACAAAGGTCAATCTTTACCTTCACTGAACCTGTCAGTTGTCTTTTTGCATCTAGGATAACATATCGGTGGAATGTCAAAGTAATTTCCCTTTATCTGGGACCCCTCAAAGCACAGGCACCACTCTTCAGAGACCATAAATCAGCTCATTGTTATCGAGTGAATTGTTGACTGTTAACTATCTTTCACCCACCTAAGTAAAGGATGTGTCTATCATTTTACTTCTTTTCCAATCCCAGAGGTCCCCCACCACCAGCACTTTGCTTTCTCCCACTTCCCTAATCTGTCACCAAAGGATTTCATGTAACCCACTTACATCTCCCCTTTTGATTGTAATGTATAAAACAAGGTGCAAAACTGGCATTCTCCGGAGCATTATCTCAATCCTTTGAGATTCTGCTTCCCAGCATTTGTTGACAGTTTGGCTCAAATAAACTCACAAAAATTCTTCACGGGTTTGAATGTTTCTTACCGTAACAGTGCCCTGACCAGAAGTTGAAACTACAATGTCGGGAACAGGACGGAGTTCCAACCAACTGAGCAACTGCTGGGGCAAACCTTGGTTCTTTTTAGTGGAGAGCAGTTATTTAGAAACCAAAACCCGGATGCGAGGTGTGCTCATTGCTTTAGAAGTGTTGCTGCTTTCATGCACTCTCCGTGGACATTGCTCATAGATAGATGGCTACATGGATAAATAGAATGACAGATTTATATCTAGACAGAGACATATAGAAATAACTGCAGGTTCAATCCAGTACCACAGGAGTCATTCAGAGTTTCCCCCTCTTCATGATTTTTGGTAAATGTGAACACTACCACATTTATTCTTTCAAAATGTGTTTATTTCTATCATTAAAGTAAAATATTACCATCAATAACTATCAAAAAGTAAAGGGAATAAAATTGACCATAATCTCAGCATAGCAATACAACTATATCTTATAGATTTAGTTCCAGCCTTTAATTTATGTGTAGATCTCCTTTTTTGAGTTATAAAAAATCATGCTATACACACAATTCAGCACCCTGTTTTCTTCTTCAATTTTGCAGGGGTAGGCAAAGTACAGCCCACAGACCAACCTGGGCCTACTGCTAATTTTTGTTCATGAACTAAAGTTGGTTTTTAAATTTTAAATGGTTAAATAAAATCAAAAGAGGAATAATTTTTGGTGACGTGAAAATTATATGAACGTCAAATTTAAGTGTCCATAAATTACATTTCATTGGAACAGAGTAATACATATTTATATATATACTAGAGGCCTGGTGCAGGAATTTGTGCATGGGTGGGGTCTCTTGGCCTGGCCAGCAATCGAAGCTGGCTGCGGGGAGGGACCGTGGGAGGTTGGCTGGCTGTGGGAGGTTGTCTGTGGGAGTGCACTGACCACCAGGGGGCAGCTCCTGCATTGAGTGTCTGCCCCCTGGTGGTCAGTGCACATCACAGCAACCAGTTGACTGGTTGTTCTGTCAACTGGTTGTAATGGTCACTTATACTTTTATATATATAGACTAGAGGCCCGGTGCACAAAAATTTGTGCACTCGGGGGTGGGGGTGGGGGGAGGAGAGGTCCCTCAGCCCAACCTGTGCCCTCTCGCAGTCTGGGACCTCTCAGGGGATGACCGCCAGCTGGCTTTGGCCCACTCCCCGGGGGATTGGGCCTAAGCTGGCAGTCAGACATCCCTCTGGTAGCCTGGCAGCCCTCAGGAGATGTCCACTTGCCAGCAGGGAGCAGGCCTAAGCTGCAGTCGGACATCCTTAACGCTGCTGAGGAGGCAGGAAAGGCTCCCACCACCACCGCTGTACTGGCAGCCATCAGCCTGGCTTGTGGCTGAGCAGAGCTCCTCCCATGTGAAAGCGCCCTGACCACCAGAGGGCAGCTCCTGCATTGAGCATCTGCCCCTGGTGGTCAGTGTGTGTCATAGTGACCAGTCATTCCCAGTCCTTCTGTTGTTAGGGTCACTTTGCATATTACCCTTTTACTATATAGGATAGAGGCCTGGTGCACGGGTGGGGGCCGGCTGGTTTGCCCTGAAGGGTGTCCCAGATCAGGGTGGGGGGTCCTGCTTGGGTTCCTGGCCAGCCTGGATGAGGGGATGATGGCTGTTTGCAGCTGGTCGCACCCCCTTCAGGGTGGGGGTCTCCACTGGGGTGCCTGGCCAGTCTGGGTGAGGGGCTGAGGGCCATTTTCAGGCTGGCGGGTGACTGAAGCTCCCAACCTCTCCTTTTTTTCTTTTTTTTTCATTCTGGGATTTATTTACCTTCTATGGCTGTTGCTGGAGCTGAGAGCCGGCTCTAGCTCTGAGGCTCGGCTCCAGCTCTGAGACCTCGGCTGCTGAAAGCAGGTTTCTGGGGTTTGTTTAACTTCTATAATTGCAACATTGTTTCTTAGAGTGCATGCTCAGAGCCCAGCAATGGCAGGCGGGGAACTTTGGCTTCCTCCTTCACTGGAGCAAGCAAGCCTCCTGTTTGCTTCAGCTACCTGGCTGCTGGCTGCCATCTTGGTTGGCAGTTAATTTGCATATCGCCCCGATTAGCCAATGGGAAGCGTGTTGGAGGTACGGCTAATTACCATGTTTGTCTATTATTAGATAGGATACTAGAGGCCCAGTGCACGAATTCATACACGGGTGGGGTCTGGCCAGCCCAGCCCCAATTGAAGCACATCGGGGCTGGGCCTGTTGGGAAGAGGAGAAGGCGGGAGGTTGGCTGGCCAGCCCACCCCGATTGGGGCTCGATCAGGGCCAGGCCAGCTGAGGAGAGGGGCCGCGGGCGATTGGCCAACGGGCCCCACCCCTGATGGAGTGTGGGGATCTGATTGGGGGCAGCACCGGCTGTGGGGAGGGGCTGTGGGCAGTGGGCCAGCTGGCCCTGCCCCCAAATGGGGTGAGGGGAGCCAATTGGTGGCCAGTGGCCTAGGGAACGATCCAGGGATGGTTGGCCGGCTGGACCTGCCCCTGATCAGAGTGGGGGGGCAGATCAGGGACGGAGTTGGCTGGGAGGAACCGCAGGCCGATCAGGGTGGTGGGGGCCTATTGGTGGTGGGGATGACCAGGGGGAGGGGCCGCAGGTGGTTGGCTAATCGGACCTGACCCTGATCAGGGTGGGGCGCTGATCTGGGGTGGGGCCGGCCTTGGGGAGGGGCTTCAGGCCAATCAGGGTGGGGCAGGCCGATTGGGGTTGGGGCCGGAGGGGGGAATGGCCGTGGGAAGTTGGCCAGCTGGCCCCACCCTCTGATTGGGCCGGTTTGCTGGCCACAGTGGGTGTCATAGTGACCAGTCATTCTAGTTGTTACAGTCTTCCGGTTGCTGGCTTTTCATATATATATAGATTGTCTATGGCTGCTTTTTGCTAAAACAACAAAGTTGAATAGTTGTAAAAGAAACTGTTTTGCCTGCAAAGCATGACAGCTATTTGGTCATTTACAGGAAAAGTCTGAAATATTATATCTGAATCATGCTATTAAATTGGCTGCTGCCGAAACTGGTTTGGCTCAGTGGATAGAGCATCGGCCTGCGGACTGAAGGGTCCCAGGTTCGATTCCGGTCAAGGGCATGTACCTGGGTTGCGGGCACATCCCCCATGGGGGGCGTGCAGGAGGCAGCTGATCGATGTTTCTCTCTCATCGATGTTTCTAACTCTCTATCTCTCTCCCTTCCTCTCTATAAAAAATCAATAAAATATAAAAAAATTAAAAAAAAATTGGCTGCTAACTCTGTCCTTTGAAATGTTACGGAAGTGACAACAATAATACTTAGCACATTGTAGGTGCTTAATAAAGGAATTTCCTCCAAATCATTCAGGAAGGGAAGGGGGCTAGGAGGAAAACGAGGAAGAGAGAAAGTGATTTTTAGACATGTCTCTTTTCAGGCATCTGCTGAATTTGTTATTCCCAACCAGTGGAAAAGACGTCTTCTCACTAGTCATTATGAAGAAAGATGTCTTTCATAAATCTTTCATGGCTGAAATATAGCCTCTTAAGTGTCCTTTTAAAAAGTTATTTGGGGCCAAAATAATCTTGTCACTACCAAATTAGCAATACATCCAATTTTAGCTTAGCTTTGCAGAAGCTTCGGTGAATTTTTTAAATGGTTCTGTAACAAACATGGGAGGATGGTGAGGAGCTGAAGAGCCCTCCCCTTGTCTCCTCCCCCAACCCCAGCCCTGTGGGCTAAGCAAGAATAAATGCTGAGACACCTGCTATTTAGATCTCTTTGGCCAAAGAACAGTCATGAGTCTATTATTTTTTTATTTATGTCCGTAGTTTTTGAAAAATAGCAACAAATTATTTTAATAATTCTGTTGAGAGGTGGGTGTCTTTGTAGTCTCCCCTAGAGTCTGGGTGGGCTCATACTATGCCCTGTAAATTACTGTGGAAGCAATGTTGTGATTTCTGAGGCTAGGGAAGGCCATGCACCTTCCACTTGGGTTTGCTTCACAATGGAACTCAACCACCTTGTGGTGAAGAGCCAAGCCATAGCAGTGGCTGTGTATGTGCTCTGCAGGGCAGTTCTGGTTGAGCCCAGCCCTGGCCTGTGGGGATCGGGCCGAAACCGGCAGTCGGACATCCCCCGAGAGGTCCCAGATTGTGAGAGGGTGCAGGCCAGGCTGAGGGACCCCACCAGGGCACAAATCTGTGCACCGGGCCTCTAGTATTCCTACAAATGCATCAAACTGGCATCAACTGCAAAGGTGACCTCACCCTCTTACTTGCACCTTCTGGATTACTCTCTAAAAATGCCATTTCCTTTCATGTTGCATTTACTTGCACTTTCTTCTGCTTTCTTATCTCTTCCTCATTCCACACACCCATATACACTTCTCCAACCTAGTGAAAACTTTCAGTGGACTTCCTTTCCCCAAATCCCTGCTTCTTGAGAGTAGGAGCCACACCTTATGTTTTGCATAGTGGCCCCTCAACATTGTTCTTTCTTCTAATCTTCATTGAGGATCTTTAAGTGCTGGGGGTACTGGGGTGAATGAGCCCCGCCCTCATCTATCTTATGATCTGGTGGGAATGACTGACAAGTCAAAGAGGCACGTTAATACAGTTTGCTAAATTTCAGAGCACGGTGCTAGGGGGAAGCCAACTTTTTCTGCCCAACCTCTGAGGTAGTCTGTTCCTGTTTTCTTTTCAGAGATCACTGGAAATCAGCTTATTAGGTCTTAGCCTACTTAGCCTCAACCAGCCACGGGGTTGAGTTTTACTGGGGCACTTAAGTGGAAGTCACTGGGAAAGCGACCACTGAAGTCATACACCATGTCTTTCCCCCTGTTCTAATGTTATAATGTGGGTGCCTCTCCAGCAGACTTGTCACTGGGTGAAAACGCCCGGCAGGCTCCTCCCTTGGAAACCCCTGCCTGCACCACTCTGAAGAAAGGACTCACTCACATTAGCAACCCTGGGGGCATGTCTGCGGGCCAAACAGCCTCATCTGCCAATCTGCTCAAGGCCTGGGCCACCCAACAATGAGCACAGCAGGCAGTCGTCTCAAGCTCAGGAGCCCTGGATTTGGCACTCCTAATATTATTCTCAATTTTGCTTTCAGAAGCAAGGAAGAACAATAAGATGAAGCTGTAAGGCTAATTGCATACACTTTATTTCTAACTCCTCGGGATGAAAAGATGCTTCTGAAGAAGGGAGGAAGGAAGTGGTGTTGGTGGTTTGTGGGGAGCCGGCACGGCCATGGCATACTCATGCCAGCTCAGCCTGGTTCAGTGACCCTGAGCAGGGGCGATGGAAGGCTTAGAAAAGACAGACAAGAGAATGAAAGCTGGGTCTCGGTGGATGCTGCCCCTCTGGTGGACAGCGCCAACACCCACAAGCCGTGTCTTTATTTTATAGCAGATGCCACGAGGCAAAGTAAGGGCGTGATCAAGATGTTTACAACGTTCTCGTGGGTTTCAATCCTACTCAGCTACATGTACCTGAACTCTATCACTCAGGCACGTGGGGCCACGTGTTCGGACCACAGGTTCAAGCTTACAACTATAGCTGTTGGCTAATTGTGCTGGGAAGGCTCTGCCCTCCAGCTGGGACTTGTACGTGGCCACAAGAGGACTGTGCCCTCTCATTAGTCCGAGGCTGGAACCTGTCCAAAACACTGTAGCTGTGCCCCATAGTGGTTGGCAAGGATTAGTCCAGCTCCTCTATCATTTACAGAATGATTGGTGTTTAAACACCTACTCTTTTAAAATGAAAATAAAATTGCAGAAATTTAAAAATCATTCTTAACTTGTTATGAAGCATTATAGCAAACTAATCAGAATGACACCCTGAGTTAGGAAACGAGAGTTTTGATTATGATTGGGAGGAAGGGAAGAAAATTATGGATTGTGGGAGGGCTTGAAAGAGGCAGCAGGATAGGTAAACTATAAAGATAAATTTGTCACCCAGGCAGCATGGCTCAGTGGTTGAGCATCAACCTATGAACCAGAAGGTCACAGGTTCAATTCCTGGTCAGGGCACATGCCCAGGTTGTAGGCTCGATCGCCATTGTGGGGTGTGCTGGAGGAAGCTGATCAATGAGTCTATTATTGACTAGTGACCCGGTGCATGAAATTCATGCACATTAAAAAGGAATTAATTAGAGGAAATATTTTAATATTGCCATTTGCCCTTTCTCTATAATAGAAGTATCAGAGATGAAAGAAAATTAGTAAAATGTATATGAAAAGCTTCCTCCTGTCAGGGTCTGGGGCACGCCACAGGAACCAGAGTCAAGTCCCTGCCCACCCATGTGTGCCTCGAAATCGCGCGAGACTCAGACCCGGCCGGCCCCACCCCCGTCAAGCCCTGCTGGGTGGGGGGTGCAGCCTCAGGTCGCCTGGCCCCGGACTGGGGGGGTGCGCCTTGAAGTCCCCTGTCAAGACCCACATGGCAGGGGTGTGGCCTCAGGTCCCCCAGCCTGGCACCAGGGTGGGGGGCACAGCCTCAGGTCCCCCAGCCCAACACCAGGGCGGGGGGTGCGCCCTGAAGTTCCCTGTCAAGCCTTGCTGGGCGAGGGGCACGGCCTGAGGTCCCCTGTCAAGCTCTGCAGGGCGGAGGACATGGCCTGAGGTCCCCCATCAAGCTCTGCAGGGCAGGAGACATGGCCTGAGGTCCCCCATCAAGCCTTGCTGGGCGAGGGGCACGGCCTGAGGTCCCCCATCAAGCTCTGCAGGGTGGGGGACACGGCCTGAGGTTCCCCATCAAGCCCTGCTGGGCAGGGGGCACAGCCTGAGGTTCCCCATCAAGCCCTGCTGGGCAGGGGGCACAGCCTGAGGTTCCCCATCAAGCCCTGCTGGGCAGGGGGCACAGCCTGAGGTCCCCCAGCCTGGCACCGGGGCAGGGCCGTGGCCTGAGGTCCTCTGTCAAACCTTACCAGGCGGGGGGCGCAGCCTCAGGTCCCCTGCCCCGGCCCAGCACCACACAGCCTCAGGTCCCTGCTGATTGCTCCTTAAGGCTCCTTACGGTAACTTGGCCTCTGCTGTGGGCGCAGCCATCTTGTTACGGTGTGATGGTCATTTTGCATATTCCCTCTTTATTAGATAGGATGCTTCTATCTCCCTCTCCCTTCCTCTCTAAAATTAATTTTTAAAATGTATTGAAAAAAAGGATAAATTTGTCTATTTGTGAGTTTTATTTGAATCCTTGCATCAGCTGAATAGATTGTAATTGGTTTTCAAGAATTTAGCCCAGCCTGGCCAGCGAGCCTCAGTGGCCAGTAAGTCAGGGTTGGATTCCCAGTAGGGGGCGTGCAGGAGGCAGCTGATCAATGATTCTCTCTCATCATTGATGTTTCTATCTCTCTCTCCTTCTTCCTTCCTCTCTGTAATTAATAAAAATATATTTGTTTAAAAAAATTTAATTGTTGACCTACTTGTCGATGATAAACAAATCTGCTTCTCAGGGGAAAAAAAAGACTTTTCCCTCCTCTCAATTCTCATAGTGTTTTAGCTAGCAATACTTTTCCAATGCCTACTACTTGTCAGATCCTTTGCTAGGTTCTAGAGCTTCTCAATCTTTTGCATTTAGCACATTTCAGCTTATATTATGAATGAGTAAAAGTTCATGAATTCATGAATTTAAAAATACCCCACAAGTAGTGCTAGCTTTTCTCCCACTGGATGGGGAGATACCTTTGCAGGGATGGAGTCTTATTTGAACAAAGAAGTTCTTTGAAAATATTCTAAAAGAAAAAAGAAAGAAGGTATTCCAGTATCTTTGTGTGTGTTTTTAAAATCATCACCTGAAGATACATTTATTTATTTTAAAGAGAGAGGGAGAGAGAAACATTGATGTGAGAGGTAAACATCAATCTGTTGTCTCCAGTACAGTCCCCAGAGGATGGAACCCATAACCTGGATATGTACCCTGACCAGGAATTGAACCACAACCTTTTATTGTACGGGTTGACACTCCAAACAATGCTCCAACCAACTCAGCTACCTGGCCAGAGCTCCAGTCATCTTTGTAGCACTAGTGTCTAGCTAAGTGCCTGGTGTATAAGAGGTGCTTAATGAATGCTTATTGGCTGACTGAAAGAGCTCCCCAGGCTCACCACCACAGAGCTGAGCAGGGTGATGAGGCAGACCAGGAGAGAGGTGTTACTGAGTTCCCTCTTCGTGAGGGAACTTGCTGACAGCTTCCAACTGTTAGTGCCTTCAGCTGCCTTGCTTTCCAATAGCCTGGCCAAACATGAGACTTCTCCAGCAGGCAATGCTTGCTCCAGAGATTCCCAATGGGTGGGCAGAAATCTTGTCACTGACCTCTTTTCTCAATCCTGCTTCCTTTCCCTTTTCTCACAGGAGTTAGTCCCCATTAATCCTTTTATACTCCCAACTCTATCTCAGCATCTGCTTTGTAATAAACCAAACTAGGCAATGGGACAGGGAAATGCACTCTGTCTTCAGAGAGGCATTGAAAGTCACATAGCAATGGGTGGTGATGTATAATCCCCTCAGAGTGAAGGAAGCCAAAAGCAAATGCAAGCATGTCAAACTCGAGGTCCGTGGGCTGCATGCAGCCCACAGTGAATATTTTTGTGGCCCAGCCAATATAACAGTATGTAAGAAATGTTTGGTTTTTTTTAAATATATTTTATTGATTTTTTACAGAGAGAAAGGGAGAGAGATAGAGAGTTAGAAACATCGATGAGAGAGAAACATCGATCAGCTGCCTCCTGCACACCCCCTACTGGGGATGTGCCCGCAACCCAGGTACATGCCCTTGACCGGAATCGAACCGGGACCTTCCAGTCCGCAGGCCGACGCTCTATCCACTGAGCCAAACCGTTTTCGGCAGAAATGTTTTAATAAAAATTTTATAACTTCATTTTTACAATGTCCTGTTATACACAACTAGAGGCCTGGTGTAAGGATCTGTGCAGACTGAAAGAAAATTAATTAGAAGAAATATTTTAGAGGCCGGGGAGGGACCGTAGGAGGTTGGCTCCAGGGCATGTCCGGCCTGTCTCGCCCAGTCCCAATCGGCCGGACCCCAGCAGCAAGCTAACCTACAGGTCGGAGCGTCTACTCCTGGTACTCAGTGTGCATCATAGCGACTGGTTGAATGGTCGAATGAATGGTCGGACACTTAGCATATTAGGCTTTTATTATATAGAATCTACACTAATAACAGACAAATATGTAAATTGACCAGACCTCCGCGACACCCCACAGCCAATCGGGAGTGAGTATGCAAATTAACCTGACAAAGATGGCGGGCCTGTGAGCAGCGTGCATGTGCACAGGCACCAAGCAGCCGGGGGGCAGGGCGGGACGCTTGCGTTGTTGCCATGGCGATGATGCAGGTGTTCTGCACTGCCCCAGCCCATCTGGGCCTTCTGGGCAGCGTGGGAAGGCAAAAAGGCGACTCTGGGCCGGAGCGAAGGCAGTGCCGGCAGCCAGGAAAAGAAAGGCCCATTCTTTTTCTTTTTTTTTTCCAAATACATTTTGTTGATTTTTTACAGAGAGGAAGGGAGAGGGACAGAGAGTCAGAAACATCGATGAGAGAGAACCACTGATTAGCTGCCTCCTGCACACCCCCTACTAGGGATGTGCCTGCAACCAAGGTACATGCCCTTGACCGGAATTGAACCAGGGACCCTTCAGTCCCCAGGCTGAGGCTCTATCCACTGAGCCAAACCGATCAGGGCGGAAGGCCCATTCTTGCACGAATGTTCGTGCATCGGGCCTCTAGTTATTAATAATGAACTACAACATTCACTAATGACTGATTACTATAATCGTGTTGCATTCATTTCCCTCACGTGCCTTATGCGCATGCGCACCATTTCTCTCCACTAACATTAGCAGAAGATATTTTAGCAGCCAATGGCCATGTCCTTAGTCTTGTGTGACTTGTTTGGTGGGCGCAACAGAGTTTCGCTTTTGGATAACAAGAAAAATAGGTTTATTTCCATTACGCTTATTAATTTGTGTGGTTATTCAGTGTCTGGTAAGTTAATGTTCAAGAAAAAATATTAATTTTTATTAAAATGTTCTATTATTTTATGTTAACAATTACTCATTTATTTCAGCTCTTTGTATTCAGCATGTCTCTATTGAAATAAACCTACATTTCTATGAAAATTGAAGCTTTTGTTTTTTTGTGGCCCACATAAACTTAAACTTGTTTATTTGACCTGTGTTAGCCTTTGAGTTTGACATGCTTGGGCTAATATAATATACTACCCTGAATCAATACTCTTTCCCAGTATGCATTAGGATGATACTAGTCAAAATGTGGTTCAAAGACTGATGTCCCTGGTCTATGATTAGTACACAAAGTGAAACTAGGCATTTGAAAATTTTTACACAATAAATAGGCCTGCAACAGATTGGGAACAAAAGCAACCTGGTTTTTCGCCACAGTTTGAGAAACACTGCATTCAGACAGAGTAGCCAATACCTCAGGGAACATGAGTTCATGGGCCAAATACAACCGACATGAGGAAAACAATAAACTAAATTACACACACACACACACACACACACACCACACTTACATATATAAGAGGGAGGCCCAGACCAGCCAAGCAATCGCACCCCATGTCTGTCACCTGCAGAGGGAAGCAACCAGTGGCAGGGGAGGGGGGAGCCAGCTACTGGCAGCTGGGGGTTGGGGGGTGGGAGGGAGAAGAAAGCCCCAATAGGCCCTAATCACTGGCCAGGCCTAGAGACCCTACCCAAGGGGTCCCGGATTGCGAGAGGGCACAGGCTGGGCTGAGGGATGCCCCCAATCCCCTGCACAAAATTTCATGCACTGAGCCTCTAGTATTAACAATATGAGACGATGAGAAATCACTTAAAGAAAAAGCAATGAAGAGATATTAGACTTGAAAATGTAATAGTTTCAGTGCATGGGACAACTCCCAACCAGCTGAGCCACACTGGCCAGGGCTAAATTATCTATTCCTGTGTAACAAATTACCCCACAAAATAATGGCTTAAAACAAAAAACATTCATTATTTCTCAAGATCTCTGAGGGTTGGGAGGAATTTGGGAGCATCTAGCTGGTTGATTCTAGCTTGGGGTTTCTCATAAGATTTCAGTCAAGCTGTCAGCTGGGGCTGCAGTCAGCTGAAGGCTTGTCTAGGGCTGGAATATGCATTTCAAGATGCCTCACTCACCTGGTTGTTGGCAGAAAGCCTCAGTTCATCTCGACAGGGCTGTCTGAGCGTCTCCCAGAACAACTGATCCAAGACAGAGGAAGAACAAGCAGTAAGCTGCTGCGCCTTTTTGTCACCAAGACTCTGAAATCACACACTATCATTTCTGCTATATATAATTGATTTCATAGAGGAAGGGAGAGGGAGAGAGATAGGAACATCAATGGTGAGGGAGTATCATTGATTGGCTGCCTCCTGCACTCCCCCTACTGGGGATGGAGCCCATAACCCAGGCATGTGCCCTTGACTAGAATCAAACCCGGGACCCTTCAGTCCACAGGTTGGTGGTCTAGCTACTGAGCCAAACGTGCGAGAGCCATTTCTGCTTTATTCTATTCTTAAAAGTAAGTCACCACGTCCAACTCACAATCATTAGGATCAACCTCTTGAAGGGAGCAGGGTCAAAGGATATGTAGGCATTTAATCCCCCAAAACTGTCCATGGTCTTCTCTTTGCCCTCCAGTTTCAATAGGGACAATGAAGTTATCATTTTTCCTATCTGATGACTGTTGCTCTATTTAAGATTTTGATCTCCTTCCTGAATTTATAAAAACTCAGCCATATTAATTATTCCTCCTTTATATTCAGTATCTCTTTCTCATCTTTACGCTCTCCCTCAGCATTTAAACACTTTTCCTGTAGTAGTTTTAAAACTTGACCCCAAATTCTCTGACATTCTTCCCATTAAAACAGCGGTTCTCTACCTGTGGGTCGTGACCCCTTTGGGGGTCGAATGACCTTTTCACAGGGGTCGCCTAAGACCATCAGAAAACACATATATAATTACATATTGTTTTTGTGATTAATCACTATCCTTTAATTATGTTCAATCTGTAACAATGAAAATACATCCTGCATATCAGATATTTACATTACGATTCATAACAGTAGCAAAATTACAGTTATGAAGTAGCAATGACAATAATTTTATGGTTGGGGGTCACCACAACATGAGGAATTGTATTAAATGGTTGCGACATTAGGAAGGTTGAGAACCACTGCTGTAGATGATCCCAGTTCTCAGCAGTTCGACCCCCCCCCACCCCGCCGCCATTTGAGTCTCTCCAGACATTGTGAAACAGAGATCAGTCACCCCTGCTGTGGTTTGTCAAATTCTTGACCCTTGGGATCCATGAGCATGATAAAATAGTTTTTGTGTTATGCCATTAAGATTGGGTTGGCTTGTTACAGAGCAATAGTAACCGAAGCATCCCCTTTACAACCAAATCTCTCAAAAGAGTTATCTATTCTCATCATCTCTATTTCTTTACCCTCCACTTATTCCTGGAATCTGAACTTTGCTCCCTTCTTTCAGGCTTAATAATGGTCTCTGAAATAAATAATCTCCAAGTTTCTAAATCTAATAGACATTTTACTATTAGACTGCTTAGAGAATTATTTAACACTATTGTCCAATTCTTCCTTCTTTTTTTAAAAAATGTATTTTTATTGATTTTAGAGAGGAAGGGAGAGGGAGAAAGAGATAGAAACAACAATGATGAGAGAAAATCATTGATCAGTTGCCTTCTGCACACCCCCTACTGGGGATCAAGCCACACCCCCTACTGGGGATCAAGCCTCAACCCTGGTATGTGCCCTTGACTGGGACTGAATGCTGGAACCTTCAGTCCACAGGCCCATGCTCTCCCTCCACTGAACCAAACCTGCTAGGGCCAATTCTTCCTTTTTTTTTTTTAATATATTTTATTAATTTTTTACAGAGAGGAAGGGAGAGGGATAGAGAGTCAGAAACAAACATCAATGAGAGAGAAACATTGATTAGCTGCCTCCTGCACACTCCCTACTGGGGATGTGCCCACAACCAAGGTACATGCCCTTGACTGGAATCGAACCTGGGACCCTTGAGTCTGCAGGCTGACGCTCTATCCACTGAGCCAAACCGGTTAGGGCAATTCTTCCTTCTTGAATACTCTCTTCTAGTTTCTATAACACCACACTGTCCCAGGTCTTTTCTTCTAAAGATACTATCTTGCTGCCATTGTCACCACTGCCAGAAAAGATTCTTTGGGGTTCCTGCTTCTTGGTGTCTTAGCTCTCTCTTCAAAGTCCCCGGTGGGTACATCTGATTATCAAAGGCAGACCTTGCCCTAGCCTGTTTGGGTCAGTGGATAGAGTGTCGGCCCGCAGGCTGATGAGTCGCAGGTTCGATTCCGGTCAAGGGCACATGCGTGGGTTGTGGGCTCGGTCCCCAGTGGCGGGTGTGCAGGAGGCAGCCGATCAATGATTCTCTCTCATCATTGATGTTTCTAGCTCTCTCCCTCTCCCTTCCTCTCTGAAATCAATAAACATATATTTTTAAAAATGTAGACCTTGACTATGGTCCTAATTTAGCAAGAGATTCTGGGAAAGCAAGTGACTGACATTTCCAGGTTCTTTGCAGAAGGCAGGTTCCACCTCTTACCAATTAATCATAATGTAAGAAATTCTTCAAATGTGTAAATAAGTTTCCGAAGCCTGGACAGGGAAGGTGAGGAAAAAACCCTCCACCATTTCCTCCTTGCAACAGAAACTTTATCACTGACCTGATGTGCTCTCCTGAGGAACAAATTTGTAGAACTCTTTTGCATGTTTTAAATAACAAAGGCTAAGATAAAACCTTTTGCTATAACAATGGCCAGGTCTTTCTGGGAGAATTCTCAATGCTGATGCTGGCAGAGTAACTTGGGGACCTCCAGCATTCCTGATACCTAGTAATTTTCCAACATCTTTCCATTCACCTTTCTGGTTTTCTTCGTTTCTTTTTTCTTTTCTATTATCTTTCTGAATGTGAGGAAACGCAACTACATAGCAAAACACCCTTACAGTAATACAGAAGTAATATTAACTATCCTGGCCTTAGCCGTTTTGGCTCAGTGGACAGAGCGTTGGCCTGTAGACTGTAAGGGTCCCCAGTTGATTCCAGTCAAGGGCACTGTCCGGGTTTCGGGCTCCATCCCCGGTGGGGAGAGTGCAGGAGGCAGCCATTGATGTTTCTCTCATCATCGATATTTCTATCTCTCTCTCCCTTTCTCTCTGAAATCAATAAAAATATATTTTAAAAAAGAAATATTCTGAATATTTGAATTCTCATAGAGCAGTATGATCCTCAAAATACATAACTAATTGTTGATGAAACCAAAGGAATAAACTTTGTTCAACAGGACCATGTATGACACAGGACAGGAATCTATAAAAACACACACCACTAAATGTTTTAAAAATGTGAGTCTTTTTTTTTCACTTTTATGACATCACAGTACTTCTCAGTACCTGACCCCAGCATAGAGAACTAGAAAACTAATTTAGTTTATAGAATTAATGTTTCTGTAGCAATAGTGAAAATTTACTGATTTAAGATTTTAGCAAATATATAGCCTGTTTGCACCTCTAAATATTAGGGACATAAACATGTCAGAAGAAAGGCTTGATGTGCAATGAATTTTTATATTTGAAAACACAAACCCTACTATTTTTCCTAATTTTTTTTTCTGATTTTAACCAAGAATTACTTTCTCCTTCTCTCAGCCTGTCTGGGTTTTCCTCTTTGAATGAACCGCTTGTGATCTGTAGAGGTTTAGAAACGGTTTTCCTCGACTAAAACAAGGGCTTCAATAAAGGAAGACTTCTGTGGAAATCGCTTACCGCTGCCATTGCTGAACTTAAGTACAATAATGTCACATGTACTTACACAGTAATTGTGGACACGCCTAAGTCCCTCCCACTTTCCTAAACCAAATTCCCCAGATCCTAGAAATCCAGCCCTTCTGCCCTCCGGAGGCGCCTTTCCCAACGTAAAATACCATTTTAAGTTTCAGCTCCTGCCTCCAGAATGGTTCGTGGCCAAGCGCTGGGGAATCTGGGCGCCCCGGCGCCTCTGGAGGGTGCAGCGGGGTGCGGGCAAGGGCAGGGGAGTGGGCGCAGCTGCTGGTTGGTGCCTGAAATCTGTGCGTTGCCCCTTTAATTGTGTCCTTAGCCCTCGGGCGTTTCTGTCCAACGCCCACGTCAGCAAATACCTTTTGTTTCTCTCACGTTGGGGCTACATGTTTTAGGGCGCACGGGAGCGGCTTCGGAAGGGGGCCTTTCCCCCGCGGAGGACCGGAATCTCCCCGAGCCACGCGCGCGACCCGCCGGGGCGCCGGGGCCGCGGTAAGAGGCTGCGGGCGGTAAGAGGCTGCGGGCGGCGGGCGGGCGGGGCGTCGGGGCTGCCAGGACCGGCTCGCGAGCATCGCTCCAGGCGGAGACGCGGGCGGCGGCGCCGCGGGCTCTGACCACCCGGGCGGCGGCGGCGGAGGGGGGATGCGGCGGCGGGGGCGGCCCGGGGCGCGGTGCCCAGACGTCCCCGGCCGGGCGAGCGGCGGGAGGCGCAGAGGCGAGCGGGCGCCATTTGCAGCCCCGGGCGCAGCGGCGGCGGTGCGCCGGCTCCGAGGGGCTGGAGACGGTCACAAAGGCGGCGCGGGCAGCCGGCGGCGGAGGACGCGGCCGCGGGGAGCGGCGGGCGGCGCCGGGGCGCACAGGCTCCCGGACCCCGCGCCCGCCCGGCCTCGCCGCCCCGACCCGCCCGGCCAGCCCATCCTGCGCGCCCGGGAGGGGCTGCGGGACAATGGCCGCACCGTCGCCGCCCGCGCCTGCTTCACCGCCCCCGCGGAACGCCGGGTTCGCCTCGCCTCGGGCCGGTGGCGCCGCGGTGAAGGCGGGAAGGCGCGCGGAGCCTCCTGGCGGCGGCGGCAAGGCGGCGCGCGGACGGTGCCGGGCGTGTCTGGAGCCGTCGGGCGCCGCGGGCTCCCGGAGGTTCGGGGCCGGCCGGGCTCGTGCTGGTCGCCGGGTGGCGGGCGGCCCGCCTGACGGGGCGGCGTGGAGCCCGGGCTTCCCCGGAGCCCCGCGCCCGTGCTCCCCGGGAAGGCGGCATGCCGGGCGGGAGTCCGAGTTTTCCCGCACACCCTCCGCCCTCTGATTTGTATATCATGCGACAGATCCCGGCCTGCAGCCGAAGGCACCCAACAAACACTGAGTTATGATCATTGTTTTATGAAGGAACCACACACGCGCCTTCTACCGCCACTTTGGCAAGTGAGCGGTTTAGCCTCGTCTCCTTAAAACGCACTTCGGTGTCATTGTGCCAGTAGCCAACGTCCGCATCTTTCAAAAAGCGTAGTTTTAAAAAATGAAATAATTGATATATAGCATTGTAATGGCTGACATTTATATATCAGGTCGTGTTTGGAAGCGGTAGATTGTTACTTCTGTTCTTAAGAAACATTCATATTCGCTGAACTTTATTTAGTGAAACGCGGAGCTGCACCTCTGAGCCAGGGGGTGAGCGATGGATGGCAGCCCCGCGGCGCCTTTCCTCCTGCTCTTGCCCTGTCTTTCCTCCTGAAGTCACCTCCAGGCTTCTGGAAGGAAAGTCAGCCACCTCGCTCTCCAGGTCTAAAAACCTTAACTGGTCCTTATCAGAAGAAAAGTTCAGAATCCTCCGCGGAAGAATCAATGGCCAAATTTTCTCTCCAGTCCCATGTCAGAGCCTCCGTGATGGGTGGGTTTGTGGGACCCCAAGAGCAAGAGCCCTTCACTGATAACGAGGAATCGCCTATCTTTATTCCTGGGAAACTGCTTGGCCGCAACCATGGGGAGTGGGAAGTGAGAATCTAACCCCCACCCCTGTCCGAATGGGCGCAGGTGGATTAGGCTGTGTCACTAGGAGGCATCGTGAGCAACTGGGCTCCTCCTTGGTTGTGTAAACTTCAGGCGCCAAGAAAGAGGGCGCCCTGTCAGATCCCATCTCCTGGACTTGAAATCACCAGCCCTCTGTTGATAATGACTTGGGGCCAGAAAAAAAACGTTGTAAGATATGGTAACACAAATCATTTTATAGCATTTAAGTTGTGTTTTCAAGATGCAGAATTTACCTCTAATAGGATTAACCCTTTCAGTGACATAATTTTATGTGTATAATAAAAGATTTTATCTAAGTTTATGTGATTCCCCATGGAGGGAATTTTTTGACACCTTTTTTGTTCAAATTTGGTCAGTGGCTCCTCATTTTACTCAGCTGAAAAGTCAAAGCCCCACCCTGGCCAGTGTGGCTCACTTGGTTGAGTGTCCTTAGGTGCCTCAGAAGGTCGATGGTTGAATTCCTGGTCAGGGCACATGCCCAGGTTTTCGGTTTGATCCCCTGCATGGGGTTCCTACGGGATGCTACCAATCCATGTTTCTCACATCTCTCTCTCTCTCTCTCTCTCTCTCTCTCTCTCTCTCTCCCCCCCCTCTAAAATCAATAAAAACATTTTTTTTTAAAAAAAATCAAAGCCCTGCCAAAACCGGTTTGGCTCAGTGGATAGAGCATCGGCCTGCAGACTGAAAGGTCCCAGGTTCGATTCCGGTCAAGGGCATGTACCTGGGTTGCGGGCACATCCCCAGTAGGAGATGTGCTGGAGGCAGCTGATTGATGTTTCTCTCTCATCGATGTTTCTAACTCTCTATCTCTCTCCCTTCCTCTCTGTAAAAAATCAATAAAATATATTTAAAAATATATATTAAAAAAAAAAAAATCAAAGCCCTGCCTAGCCGGTTTGGCTCAGTGAATAGGGTGTTGGCCTGTGGACCAAGGATTCCCGGGTTCGATTCTGGTCAAAGGCATGTACCTTGGTTGCAGGCTCCTCCCTGCAACCAAGGGCCCGGGTTGGGGCTCCCGCAGAGGCAACCAATCTATGTGTTTCTCTCACATGGATGTTTTTTTCTTTCCCTCTCTCTTCCACTCTCTCTAAAAAAAAAAAAAAAAAAAAATCAATGGAAAAATATCCTCAAGTAAGGATTAACAAAACAAAGTCACAGTCCCCCTAATCTTTGACAGGGCCTTCCAGGAACTCCTACCTGTCTCACAATCTGCCCTTCCTTTTTGTTTTTTAAATATATTTTTATTGATTTTAGATAGGATGGGAGAGGGATAGAGAGATAGAAACATCAATGATGAGAATCATTGATCATCTGCCTCCTGCACGCTCCCTACTGGGGATCGAGCCCGAGACCCAGGCATGTGCCCTTGGGACCCTTCAGTCTGCAGGCCGACGCTCTATCCACTGACCCAACTGGGCTAGGGCTTCCCTTCCTTTTTCTGACTCAGTTTCTCACTGCTCTCCCCAGCCCTCCTTGTCTGCTCCACCCAGAGCCTCTGTACTTGCTATTCCATCTGCCTGGAGTACTTTCCACCTAGATACCTACATACTCTCACTTCTTTTGGAATTAACTTAAATGCCATTGTATCAATGAAACTTTCAAAACTATGGTTTTGATTCTCTCTTTTTTTTTCCTTGAAATATGTTTTTATTGATTTCAGAGAGAGGAAGGGAGGATAGAAACATCAATGATGAGAATCATCCATCCCCTGCCTCCTGCATGCCCCCCACTAGGGATCAAGCCTGAAACCCTTGCATGTGCCCTGACTGGGAATTGAACCCTGACCACCTGGTTCATGGCTCGTCACTAAACCATAGAGCCACAGCAGCCAGGTGCTGTTTCAACTTTTATTGTCTATGTACTGAATTAAGAAAAATTTAAATTTATTACCAATTTCTCTGATTTAATCACATATCCTATATAATAAAGAGCTAATATGCAAATGATCATCACGCTGTCACACTATCATGCCAGGGTGGGGGGACCTGAGGCTGCACCCCCCTGCCCTGCGGGGCTTGACAGAAGTGGGATCAGCCAGGTCTGGGTCTTGCGCGATTTCAAGGCGCACACAGGTGGGCGGGGACTTGACTCTGGGTTCCGCGGCATGCCCCAGACTCTGACAGGAGTGAGTTTCATATACATTTTACTAATTTTCTTTCATCTCTGACACTTCTATTATAGAGAAAGGACAAATAGCAATATTAAAATATTTCCTCTAATTAATTCCCTTTTAATGTGCACGATTTCGTGCACCAGGCCACTAGTTAGAAAATAAACCTCTCTTGAAAACTTAAGAGTACTATTATGGCCCTGACCGGTGTGGCTCAGTTGGTTGGAGTGTTATCCTGTGGTGCACCAATGGGTCTGGGTTCAATTTCCAGTCAGGGCACATAACCAGGTTTTGGGGTTCGAGTCCTGGGCAAGTATGGGAGGCAGCTGATATATTTGTCTCTTGTATTTGTTTCTCTCTCTCCCTCTCCCTTCCTCTCTCTCTAGAATAAATTAAAAACAACATATCCTCCGATGAGGATTAGGGAAAGGAAGAAGAAAAGGGTACTATTTTGAATGTTGTTAAGTTATAACTGATCCCAATTTATTTATTTTAAAATAAGTTTATTAACTGATCCCAATTTATAGGACAATTACTATTTTCATGAAAAACTTCCTGTTTCTTCTCCTTTGTCTCCACTGTCTTAGTTCAGTTCTTAGTTCTTCACCATTTCTTGTTTTGATATTTGCATTTAGCCTTTAAATTGGCCTCCCTGGTCTTCCTCTCTATCATTTCTTTCTCCATGCTATCTCAAGTTTTCTTAGGGGTATGTAAATTGAATTATAATAATAATATATATATATATTTTCTTTTAAAGGAGTGACTTTTAAAATATATATATTTTTATTGATTTCACAGAGGAAGGGAAAAGAGAGAGAGAGAGAGAAACATCAATGAAGAGAGAGAGTCATTGATGGGCTGCCTTCTACATGCTCCTTCCTGGAGATCGAGGCCGCAACCTGGGCATGTGCTTTTGACTGGAATCGAACCAGGGACCCTTCAGTCCGCAGGCCAACGTTCTCTCCACTGAGCCAAACTGGCTAGGGCAATACCTACTTTTTAAAAAATTTGATGATTTTTAGAGAGAGAGAGAAACATTGATTTGTTGTTCCACCCACCCATGTGTTCATTGCTTGATTCTTGTATGTACCCTGACCAGGTGTCAAATCCACAACGCTGGTGTATTGGGACACCGTTCTAACCAACCGAGCTACCCGGCCAGGGCCAGTAATACTTACTTTTTATTGCGCCCTAGCTGCGCTGTGCATACTCTATGTTCAGAAGAGGGATACAAGACTTCAGCGGAGTGTCAGTTTGAGGTCAGTCCGCCTGAATTCCAGTCTCTGTTCACTTGCTCCTTGATACCTGGTCAGGGCACATACTTGCTCAAGTTTTGAGGCAAACGATATATTAATTCGTCATCTGGGCCCAATTTCAGAAAAGAGAAACCACTTTAGTGTTTTGATTTGTTTACTAAAGGGAACCGAGTGCTTACAAAATCATCGGAAGGGCAGGAGGGAGTGGGCTCCAGATTGGGCCTTCCGAAGTTACTCCCAGAAACAGACTGTCAAACAGGCCTTCCAGGGGAGGGAACCACTGGCATTGCTGAGTTCCAGATGGCATTGCTCGCTGCAATTCAGGGGTCAAGAAATTGCTACCCCGAAACTGCCCCTCAGCATCCACCAACTAGAGACGGACGGCTGCCTCCACCCAACTTGTCTCTTGACAGCCACGAAGCCCTGGGCTGGTGTGCTGCTGACGAGGAGCCCAGCGTTTCCACAAACCTGCTTGCCAGCATTACCAGCCCAAACAGCAGAAAGATGTTTCCGCCTCATTTCTGCCTTCCAAATCTCACAGCAGAATCTCTGAGAGATGGACCCCATTTCACCTGGGGAAACTTAAAGGAGTCTGGGAAATGTACTTTTTAATTTTCCAGAAAGAAGTTAGAAAGGATTAACATACAGATCTACTCTAATATCTTCTAGGGTGGAACTTGGTGGTTGCCCCTAAAAATGCTATTTCATTACAGGGTAAAACTGTTTAGGGCACAGATTAGGCTCTAGAAATCAGTTCCCCTAAAACAGTGGTTCTCAACCTGTGGGTCGCGACCCCTTTGGCGGTCGAACGACCCTTTCACAGGGGTCACCTAAGACCATCCTGCATATCAGATATTTACATTACAATTAATAACAGTAGCAACATTACAGTTATGAAGTAGCAACGAAAATAATTTTATGGTTGGGTCACAACATGAGGAACTGTATTTAAAGGGCCAGAAGGTTGAGAACCACTGCCCTAAAAAATCACAATTAACTTCTGCTTGTTACTATAAAGACCCAGTACACTGCGCAGTACTAGTTAGTGTGTTCTTAAGTACTGTTGTAGAAATAGTGAAGCTAAAGTGATCAGAGCAAATACCCTTTGCTGAGTGCCCTTTGAGCTCACTGGGGCTAGGAGATGAGTTTTTAGTGCAGCAAGGAGTTGTTCTTAAAAATTATTTATTTCGTTTCCCCAACGACAAAATCCTAGCTTATGCTTCAGTTTGATCCTTACAGGTATTTCTTAAAATCCTTTTCATAGCCACTTCTACTCTTTACTGTACTTTGTATTGTGTGTTCACTATCCCAAGTCAAGCTTGCAACACCATTTATCCTCCTATACCCTCTTCTGCCTCGCCCACTCCCCTTTCCCTCCGGTGATCACCGTACTGTTGTCTGTGTATATGAGGGTATTTTTGTTTTTATTTTTATTTTCATTTTTGTTAACCCTCGCCTGAGGATATTTTTCCATTGATATTTTTAGGGAGAGTGGAAGAGAGAGGGAAAGACAGAGAGAAACATCGATGTGAGAGAAACACATTGATTGGTTGTCTCTTGCACGAGCCCCAACCAGGGCCCTGGCTGGGGAGGAGCCTGCAACCAAGGTACTTGCCCTTGACCGGAATCGACCCCAGGACCCTTTGGTCCACAGGCCGACACTCTATCTACTGAGCAAAACCAGCTAGTGCGAGGTTATTTATTTGTTTATCCTCCTATGTAATAAAAGCCTAATATGCAAATTGTCCCCTTGGGTGGTCGTTTAACCGGGAGTTCAACCGCTCACTATGATGTGCACTGACCACCAGGGGGCGGCATGGAACATGGCGGGCATTGGCAATGTGGTGCTGGCAGCGGGTGGCAGTGGAGGTGACGCTGCCGGCCCCAGTGGGCCCCGCGGCAGGATGGTGGACCAGGTGAGCAGGTGGCACCAGGTCAAGGTGGGTGTGAGCAGGGGCCCGATTGCCCTGCTGATCGCCCCACAGATGGTGACCAGTGGCTGGCAGGCCCTGATTGCCCGGATCAGGGCTGGACCCTGGGCTGGGACAGGGAACTGGGGGTGGGTGGCAGGGGTGAGAGGGAGGGAGGTGCGGTGAGAATGTGGGGTGTCCGCTGAGCTTGCTCTTACTCCCCCTGCTACCCTCCCCTGGGATGCCAGGGCTCGTGCACGAGGGAAGCCTCCACGCTCAGTGCCGGGTGCCCGTGAGGAGCCTGCCCCTCTTCCGGGTGAGCTGGGCCGCAGTCGTGTGGCATCACTGGGCGGCACAGAGGCCCATGCTGCGCCCCGGCCCGTGGCGTCTGGCTGCGCTCACCGCATCCCTGCGTGGGGACTCAGCTTCTGTGACTCAGGCAGAGGGGTCGTGCGGGGTCCAGGGGCCTAGGTGCTGCCCAGGGCCCAGAGGTCAGCTGGAATCTGCCCTTCCATGCCAGATGCTCGCGTTTCAATCGCCGACCAGGCCTAGGGACTTCATCCATGCATGAATTTCGTGCACTGGGCCTCTAGTTTATTTATAAATACTTTTTTTTTTTTTTAAATTTCAGAGAGAAAGGGAGAGAGAGAGAGAAACATCAATGATGCTCGCCCCACACTAGAGGTTGAGCCCGCAACCTAGGCATATGCCCTGACCAGGAATGGAACTGTGACCTCCTGGTTCATAGGTCGATTCAACCACTGAGCCACACTGACTGGGCAATAATTTTAGTTTTTAGAGAATTTTTATGAGTTTTTTGAGCCAAACATGACATATGCCAGGGAGCTAGATCTCAGATGCTCCAAAGGATAACAGTTTTGCAGCTTCTTTTATGCATTTGAAATTAAGGAGGTAGGAAAAGGTATGGCAGGGATTGGATTACCACCAGGTTGTTTTGTGTGTGTGTGTTTTTTATTATTTCAGAGGAAGGGAGAGAGAGAAGCATCAATGATGAGAGAGAATCATTGATCAGCTGCCGCCTGCATGTCCCCTACTGGGGATCAAGCCCACACCTGGGAATGTGTCCTGACCAGGAATTGAACCCTGACCTCCTGGTTCATGGGTCGATACTCAACCACTGAGCCACACAGGCCAGGCAGGGTTTTTTCCCCCCACTTAAAACATATATTTTTTATTGATTTTAAAGAGGAAGGGAGAGGAAGAGAGAGATAGAAACATCAATGATGAGAGAGAATAATTGATCGGTTGCCTCCTATATGCCTCCCTACTGGGGATTGAGCCTACAACCTAGGCATGTGCCCTGACCAGGAATCCTGGTTTATAGGTGGACCTTCAAGCACTGAGCCACACCAGCCGGGCTCCATTTTTAATTTTCTGAGGTTACTCCATATGGCTTTCCACAGTGGCTGCACCAATCTGCATTCTCACCAACAGTACACGAGGGTTCCCTTTTCTCCACACCCTTGCCAACACTTGTTTGTTTATTGATGAAAGCCATTCTGAAAGGTGTGAGGTGATACCTCATTGTGGTTTTAATTTGTATTTCCCTGGTGATTAGTGACGTTGAGCATCTTTTCATGTATCTATTGGCCATCTGTATGTTTTCTTTGCAGAAATGTCTATTCTGGTCCTTTGCCCATTTTTAATTGGTATGTTTGATTTTCTGGTGTTGAATTTTTAAGTTCTTTATAAATTTTGGGTATTAATCCCTTATCATATGTGTCATTGGCAAATATGTTCTCCCATTCAGTGGGTTACCTTTTCATTTTGTTGATGGTTTCCTTTGCTGTGCAAAAAACTTTTTAGTTTGATGTATCAAGAATATTTTTATAAACCTCTAGGTCAGCAGTGTTTTGAATGATTTGAATTGCCAGAATTCAGACCTCCTCAAGAGTGGGTAGTTGATGCATATGTTTTCTTCTTTTTTTAAAATATGTTTTAATTGATTTTTAAAGAGACTGGAAAGGAGAGGGTTAGAGAGATAGAAACATCAATGAGAAAGAAACATCATGGATCAGCTACCTCCTGCACACCCCCACTGGGGATTGAGCTCACAACCTGGGCACATGCTGGACTGGGAAGTGAACCGGCGACCTCTTTTTTTTTTTTTTAATATATTTTTATTGATTTCAGAGAGGAAGACAGAGAGAGAGCGAGAGAGTGATAGAAACATCAGTGATGAGAGAGAATCATTGCTAGACTGTCTCCAGCATGCCCCCTACTGGGGATGGAGCCCATAACTCACGCATGTGCCCTGACCTCCTGGTTCATAGGTTGATGCTCAACCACTGAACCATCCCACCAGGCAGTCAAAATTATTTTGGTGGTAATTCTTAGCTCAAATGATTAATTTAAAAAGCATAAAGTTAATTTTCCCACTGCCTATGGCCATAAGCCTTAACACTCTATATTAACAAAATTAATGGTCAATGAAAATAATGGGATAGATTTTTTTGGTGGTGGTAATTAGAAAGGTTTGGAATATAGTAGGAATTGAAGTTTTCTATAGCAAGACTTGTTGCAGCTGCTGTTAAAAATTGTGGTATATGCCCTAGCCGGTTAGGCTCAGTGGATAGAGTGTTGGCCTGCAGACTGAAGGGTCCCTGGGTTCGATTCTGGTCAAGGGCATATGCTCCTGTTGCAGGCTCAATCCCCAGAAGGAGGCGTGCAGGAGGCAGCCGATCAATGCTTCTCCCTCATCATTGATGTTTGTATTTCTTTCTCCCTCTCCCTTCCTCTCTGAAATCAATAAAAAAATATTTTTAGAAAAACACACTTTAACTCTTAAAAACAATTGTGGTATACTCTGGTGTAATCTGGCAAATCAGATTAAGAGTTATGAAAGATTTGGGTGACTGCAGTGGGGCTTTCTGAACATATGTAGTAGGATTCTTTCCCCACTTCTCTCTTAACCTTACAGTTTTTAAGTAACATTGAATTTTTCTTTTTTCTTTTTTTTTTTAAATATATTTTTATTGATTTTTTACAGAGAGGAAGGGAGAGGGATAGAGAGTCAGAAACATCGATGAGAGAGAAACATCGACCAGCTGCCTCCTGCACACCTCACACTGGGGATGTGCCCGCAACCAAGGTACATGCCCTTGACCGGAATCGAACCTGGGACCCTTCAGTCCGCAGGCCGACGCTCTATCCACCGAGCTAAACCGGTTTTGGCTAACATTGAATTTTTCAAGTTGAGTCTTGAATGCTATTCTGTTTGGTTTTTTTGCAAACCATATGGATGCTACTTGCTGGAAAAGGATAATAGGACATATGTTGCTGTCTTGGTATCTCATTTGCTGGCCTGTCTTTGACTAGCTGTTGTCTTAAGAAGTTTATTTTATTATCATAGTTAAAAAGTATGTTTGCTTTCAATTTACCATAATATATTTTTAATATTGGAAACCTCCTCTTGCAGATTTAAATATTAAGGTTCAGGTAATAAGTTATTTCTTTATTTATACATTTCCACTCACTAATAATCTGTGCCAGATTATCTGGTTTTACATGCTAAAAAATGATACGTTATAAATGCTCGCATGTAATTTATTTAAATAAATATTTATTATGTACCTTAGTAGATGTTTATGTCTTTTATTACAAAAATACATTATAAATAGTTATTTTCTCTCTACAGGACAATCCTTCCTTCACACACACTGTGTTTGACTTGGAACCTTCCCATTTTTACTCTACTCAGTTGACGTAGCAGGGTTTTAGAGCAGCATTTGTAAATTTCCAGGTATGAAAAATTTTAATTCTTGATATTATACCTAACTTAAATACATAGATAAAAAGTATAACTTTGCAATGGTAGATTTTATGTATATGAGAGGGGATTTATTGCTTGAAAGGTCACTGTATAAAACATTCAACATTTGGATCTTCTTGGCCAGTTCTCCCTGTTCACCTATTGCTAAAATTTTAATTCATTGCCTCGGTTGTGTCTTCTGTTCCATTTTAATCAAAGACTCATATTACATAGGGCCAGAGATTATCTAGACCAATCCCCCCAATTTGCAGAGAAGGAAATTAAGCCTAGAAAGGTAAAGTTACTTCTCATGACATATAGCTAATTCAGTGATAGAACTATTGTCAGCACTCTGACCTCCCAGCACCCCCTTTCCACCTCATTCCCCACCCCCGGGTGCTGTAGTAGTATAGTTCAGTAGTTACAGGCTGCAACGTTGGAGTCACATTCTGGGTTAATACCCTTTTCTGTAAAATGGGGATAGTCACCCACTTAATAGTTTGGGGACAAAAGGAGACAATGCATATCGCTACTGTTATTGCCTGTGGCCCTTTAATTTTCCCCGTATTGACCCCTCCACTGCTTCTTGAAACTCCCCGCCTTGGGCAAGGTGCTACAGTGTTCTGATTCTCCCTGCAGTGCTATCTGTAACACTGGCTCTCTTCCCCATCCTGCTCTGCAGTCACGGGCAATCCACCAGGTTCTCCTCTCAGCCTGAGTTTCCTCTGAGCCCCTTCATCTCTATTTGCAGACATCTCCTACATCTCTGTCTTCAAGTCTGACTTCTCTGGACTTCCGGTCAGCATTTTCTGGCCATCGTTACCTGATTTCCCACTCTCCTCTAACACAGTATACTTACAACCAAGGTCATTGCCTCTAAACCAGTTTTTCCCTCCAATCAGCCATTAAGACCTATAGATTTATTTCCCATTCAAGTATTTAGCAACTTTTCCTTCCTTTCCATTCCTGCTGTCACAGTCAGTTCTGGATCTGCCAAGGAAGTGCCACTTCTGTCAGAGGTGGGAAGTCCAAAGGGTGGGAAGGCTACTGCAGTCCAGAATCACCCCAGCCCTGCAGCCAGCAGTTGCTGCATTTCCACTGCCCAAAGCAGGAAATTTCTCTTCCTTTTTCTAATCTTCTATCAGTTCCTTCTGTTGATAGAGTCTAACAGGAAGCCAGCTGCAAGGAAGGAAGCCTGGGAAATATTGTTTGCAGAATTCTATCAGTAGTGAGTAGAGTAGAGCATGAAGGATGTTGAGCTGAGAGACAACAGGCAAATGACCAACATAGTCCACCACTTTGGCTACTTGGCATCCACACACACCGCTCTTCCCATATTTAAAATTCTAAACCAGTTTACTAGTCTGCCTTACAATATGCAGCTTTCCTTCATACAGAGACTCATGGTCTCCCCAAAATGGGTGCTACTAATTCTTCTTTTAGGTCAGTCACAATCTAACTTAATGGAACCATGCGATGTTTCTCTGGTGAGGCGTTCTCATCTTGGGAGCTAAGACCTCCGCAGGGAGAGGAAGCAAACATTCTGTAAGTGGGTTATTAAAGGTACAAGTAAAAGGAGGAGCCACCACTTTTTTCCTAGAAGTGAGTATTCTATCTATGGAAAAAATAGCATCATATTAATGATGGTGTTTAAAAGCACCAGTGGTACATTAGTAACACTTCATCCATTTGGATAGCACCTCAGTCTCTCTCTCCGGGTGTCACCTATCAGATGGGGCCAGGATGGAATTTTCAGTTGGTTATTCCACCATTTTATCAGGCAAGCTGCTTCTGGATGATGGAGTACGTGGCAAGCTTCATGGTGACTAGGGAAAGAGGCCAGCCAGCGTCCACAGCACAGGTCTTCTTGTCCACCCGGTTTCTGAGATCTCCTCAGCAGCTAGTACCCTTTATTCAGCATTCATACAAGACACTAAAACCTCTTACCCTGTGCCCATTCCAACAGGTATATCCATCTACCTTTTCTTCACATGCCTTTCAGTGACTGACGCTTCTATCTGGTTCTTTCTAAATCCTTGAGCATTTGATCAACTGGTTAGGCCTTGTCCATGAATCAGGACAAAATCCATACCTGTGTCTATCTCTTTGTCCAGGCCAAGTGGACAGCCAGATGCCCGATGGGGATATTTCCCTCCCCATTGCCTTTCAGGGACATTCCTGATTGGAGTCATGATGTTGCAGCCACCCACTTCCAGCTGGTGCCAGCATATTGTTCAGAACCTCTAAACGAGGCCTTAACTCTTTCTTCCTCAGTCAGCTAGTTGTAGGGAACTCACCATGGGGCCATATGTGTGAGTTGAGGAAGGCAGCAATGTACTGGGAGGAGGTGTGTGAGAACTGTGCCAGCTGCTCACAAACTTATTTGTGGATTAAGGACCTGTCCAGTCTAATCTTGTACCTAACACGTCCTCTTGGTGATGGAGTGCTGCTGCACATGTCCAAATGTATAATTTGGTACATTAGTAACACTCATGTTAGGCAACTCAGGCATGGCCACTTGGTGTTCCATGGTCAGCATCAAGCTCTAAGAGAGCCTGGTAGCATTTGAAAAGCTCTTTTTCAAAAGGACAATAGCTGGAGGGGTGCGATGATTAATTTTTTGTGACCACTCAGCTGGCCTGCAGTGTATAGGGGAGCTGGAATTCCAAATCAAGCTACCTGGCTCTATTGTCTATGCTTATAACTATAAGCTTGTCTATATCAACTTTTATCTCTTTGACTCTTTTTAAAAAATTTAAAAAATTGATTTCAGAGAGGAAGGGAGAGGGAGAGAGAGAGAGAAACATCATTAATGAGAGAGAATCACTGGTTGGCTGCTCCCTGCACACCTCAAACTGGGGATCGAACTTGCAACCCAGGCATCTGGGAATCAAACCGTGACCTCCTGGTTCATAGGTCTACGCTCAACCACTGATCCACACCGGCCGGGCATCTTTGACCATTTTTAACCTACAGTCTAGTCTGAAGCCTATATTCTTTGTGTCTTGGAGACTATTCTCTAAGACGGAAGTGGTTTTCATGGAAAAAAGATAGAGGTTTCTGATTGTAATTTCAGTTGACTCATTGTAGAAAAACAATGTGATTTTGTGTTTGTTAACCACATGTGTCTTCTCTCTTCAGCATGGAGATCTCCTCTCATCAGTCTCAACTCCTGCAACAACTGAATGAGCAGCGCCGGCAGGACGTGTTTTGTGATTGCAGTATTCTCGTTGAAGGGAAGGTCTTCAAAGCACATCGAAATGTATTATTTGCTAGTAGCGGCTACTTTAAAATGCTTCTTTCCCAGAATTCAAAGGAGACAAGTCAGCCGACCACAGCTACGTTTCAGGCTTTCTCCCCTGACACTTTTACAGTCATCCTGGACTTTGTCTATTCCGGCAAACTCTCGCTGACTGGTCAGAATGTCATAGAAGTGATGTCAGCTGCTAGCTTCCTCCAGATGACTGACGTCATTAGTGTATGTAAGACCTTCATTAAATCTTCGTTAGACATCAGCGAGAAAGAGAAAGACCGCTACTTCAGTCTCTCCGATAAAGGTGCCAGTTCTAACGGCATAGAACGTTCCTCTTTTTATAGCGGTGGCTGGCAAGAAGGGAGCAGTTCTCCACGCTCTCACCTAAGCCCAGATCAAGGAACAGGTGTAATAAGCGGGAAATCTTGGAATAAGTATAATTACCATCCAACTTCCCAAAGGAATACTCAGCAACCCTTGGCCAAGCAAGAACCAAGGAAAGATCCCATTAGAAAGCCCAGACATTTGAGATTGTCACAGCCTTCTGAAATCGCTCATTGTAAGTCAAGCAAGCGAGAAGCACGGACATCTGATTCTTCCAGCCACATTTCCCAACCTGAAGAGCAAGCGCAAATTGACGCTGAAATGGACTCTGCTGCTGTTGGCTATCAGTATGGTCAAGGCTCTGACGTCACCTCAAGAAGTTTCCCAGGTACCCAAAAGGAGAATCTGTTCCCTCACTCAGGCTCCAATTCTATAGAAATGAAACCTATCTCAACATACTCGTACTTTTAGGTGTTCTAGGCAGTTGAACTAAGTGAATTTTAAAATACATATATTTTTATTGATCTGAGAGAGGAAGGGAGAGAGAGATAACATTAATAATGCGAGAGAATCATTGATTGGCTGCTTCCTGCATGCCCCTACTGGGGATCGCTGAGCCACGTTGGCCAGGCTACCCCTAACCTCTCTTTATTATTTTTAAGCAAATCTCAGACATCATATGTTTTAATCTGTAAATATTTCAGAATGTATTCCTAAAATATAGAATTAAACCACACTCCAGTACCATTGCTATACCTAAACAAAGTTAACAAATTCTTAATATCACTAACTAGCCTGTCAATATTCACATTTCCCTTGTTATACAGATTTCAAAAAAAATTTTGGGTTGTAGATAACATATTTTTAAATAAAAGCAAACCTGGTTGATTTTTACTAATAACATTTTCTTGTGGGATACTAACAGGATAATCTTTGAAATTGTATTATCATATTGCAGAGCTTACTAAAAATCCTGCTGAGTTCTAACCATTTACCAAGGCAAGCAAATAGCATAGAAAAATAGGAAATCTTGTTATATTTTTAAAACAGCAATAGAGTCCCCTTGGCCAGGTGCTAGTTGGTTAGAACATTATCCTGATACACTAAGGTTGGGGGTTCGATCCCAGGTCAGGGCACATAACAAGAATCAGCCAATGAATACATAAATAATGGAACAACAAGCCGGTCTTTTCCTCTCTCCCTCTCAAATCAATAAATAAAAAATAAAAAATAAGCCGAAACCGGTTTGGCTCAGTGGATAGAGGGTCGGCCTGCGGACTGAAAGGTCCCAGGTTCGATTCCGGTCCAGGGCATGTACCTGGGTTGCGGGCATATCCCCAGTAGGAGATGTGCAGGAGGCAGCTGATCGATGTTTCTCTCTCATCGATGTTTCTAGCTCTCTATCTCTCTCCCTTCCTCTCTGTAAAAAATCAATAAAAAATATATTTAAAAGTAAATAAATAAAAAAAAAATAAAAAATAAATAAAGCATACTTTTTTTTTTTTTATCCTCACCTGAGGATATTTTTACATTTATTTTTAGAGAGAGTGGAAGAGAGAGGGAAAGACAGAAATAATGATGTGAGAGAAACACATCAATTGGTTGTCTCCTACACATGCCATGACCAGGGCCCTGGCCGGGGAGGAGCTTGCAACCCAACTAAAGTACTACGTGCCCTTGACCAGAACTGAACCCTGGGTCCTTTGGTCCATAGAGGACACTTTATCCACTGAGCCAAACCGGCTAGGGCGAGCCATGCTTTCTTTATTTGGGCTCTGCCCTTTTCTAATTCTAGGCTATTAAATCTAACTTCAGGAAAGAACAGTTGAAATTTTAATAACTATTAAGCTGAGGTTTGCTTCTGGTCACAACTAACATGTTGAATATATGACATTTAAAATAAAAAATTAGCCTGGCCAGCATGGCTCAGTGGTTGAGCATCGACCTATGAACCAGGAGGTCACAGTTGGATTCCAGGTCAGGGCACATGTCCCGACTGCAGGCTTAATTCCCAGTGTGGAGCATGCAGGATGCAGCCAATAAATGATTCTCTCTCAGCGTTAATGTTTCTGTCTCTCTCTTCCTCTCTGAAATCAATAAAAAAATATTTTTTTAAAAAAAGGGACAAGATAAAGAACAGTTCCATAACCACAGGATCACTCATGCTGTGTTTTAAAACAAAAACAAAAACAGCCCTCGCTGGTTTGGCTCAATGGCTAGAGCGTCGGCCGGTGGACAGAGGGGACCCCGGTTTGATTCCGGTCAAGAGCACATGCCTGGGTTGTAGGCTTGATCCCCAATAGGGTGTGTGCAGGAGGCAGCCAATCAATGATCAGTGATTCTCATCATTGATGTTTCTATTTCTCCCTTCCTCTCTCTGAAATGAATAAAAATATATTATAAAAATAAACAAAATATATCCCTGGGTGAAGATTCAAAAATAATAATAATAGCCCTGGACAGTTTGGCTCACTGGACAGAATGTTGGCCTGTGGACTGAAAGGGCCCTGGTTCGATTCCAGTCAAGGACATGTACCTTGGTTTCATGCTCCATCTATAGCCCTGATCGGGCCATATGGGAGGCACCCAATAGATGTATCTCACTTCAGTGTCTCTCTCTGTCTCTCCCCTTCCACTCTCCCTGAAAATCAATGGAAAAATATCCTCGGGTGAGGATTAACAATAATGATATTAAAAAATAAGAGAGCTGCCGGGACCGGTTTGGCTCAGTGGATAGAGCGTCGGCCTGAGGACTGAAAGGTCCCAGGTTCGATTCCGGTCAAGGGCATGTACCTTGGTTGCGGGCACATCCCCAGTGGGGTGTGTGCAGGAGGCAGCTGATCGATGTTTCTCTCTCATCGATGTTTCTAACTCTCTATCTCTGTCCTTTCTTCTCTGTATAAAATCAATAAAATATATTAAAAAAAAAATAAGAGAGGTTTACATTCCAGAATTTAAAACAAAGACCCTTGAAAGTGTTTCAACTTTAAACGTACTATAAGTGTATGAAAAATAAAGGCAAGGGGAATACAAACTTTAAGTAAAACAAGTTACTTAAAAGCTTCAATATTAAATATTTTTACTTTTGGATTGTATCTACAGTTTTAAAATCCAGTACTATCTTTTTACATTCAATAGCTGTAGACTCTATGACATTTAATAAGAAGGTAAGTGTGACAGTCTAAATTTACCAGACTGTAAATATATCAAATACTGAATACTGAAGTTATAGCTCTGTACTTACTGTTACATTGACAAATCAAGTCTTCATTTCTCTCTACCTTTTCAAGATTGGACTCACCACGTCCTTCTGGATATTTTTGTGTGATTAGAATTGGTATTATGAATTTTCCAATGATTTAATCCAACTGTCTCCTGACAGATGATTTGCCCAGGATGAGATTCAAGTGCCCATACTGCACGCATGTGGTGAAGCGGAAAGCCGACCTAAAGCGCCACCTTCGTTGTCACACAGGAGAACGGCCCTACCCATGTCAAGCTTGTGGGAAGAGATTTAGCAGGCTGGACCACCTAAGTAGCCATTTTCGAACAGTATGTATTTGATTTTTCATTCAAATTTTACTTCTTAAATACATGCAATTAGGATAATCAATTTATTTTTTTATTTTTATTTTTAAAATATATTTTATTGATTTTTTACAGAGAGGAAGGGAGAGAGATAGAGAGTCAGAAACATCGATGAGAGAGAAACATCGATCAGCTGCCTCCTGCACATCTCCCACTGGGGATGTGCCCGCAACCCAGGCACATGCCCCTGACCGGAATCGAACCCGGGACCCCCCGGTCCGCAGGCCAACGCTCTATCCACTGAGCCAAACCGGTTTCGGCAGGATAATCAATTTATGATGGAAATCTTTTCTCACAACTCTACCATATTAAAATTTTTTCTAACGTAATGTTTTTACTTTGCACATAATGCATAATTCAATTTTTATGTTTTTCTTTTTATTCTTTGAGACCTTGAAGTCAGTGATATTCTTTTGAATATTCACTTTAATGCATTTAAAATCTAACAGGTTTTTATAGACTGGTCTTTTTGGAGCCAATATAAACGGTAAAAAAGTGTTAAATGTCTGGGTCAGAATCACTTTAGGTCCTCAGCATCGAATGGTGACTCTGGAATCCTTATCTGGTAGAGTTTCTAGTTTCAGCTGTCGGGTATCTCTGCATGACACGGCCTTTCTAGCGTCCCTCTAGTTTCTTCAGTCTCCTCAGGGAAGGCAGCAAGGGGGGCAGTAAAACCACTCCCAGTCGAGGACTGGATTGTCAGAGTCCGAAAAATCTCAGGGAATTTGCTGGTCAATGCTCTAGTGGTTTAATACTGTAGTAACATTGGAACATTGTTCTGCTGTTCATCTTGCAATAAGAATTTTTTCCAAAATCTGTTCTATTACTTGTACTTCAATTCCATTGATGAGATCCTTTTAATTTTAAAGGACACTGGGTACCTTAAAGTAATTTCTTCATGCATTGCTTTATAGTTATTTATTCAACAAATATACCTGAGCACCTATTATGTGTCAGACCCTTTTCTAAATGTTGGTATACAGCAGTGAGCAAAACAGACAAAATGTCTGCCTTTATTAATTTCATGAAGCTAACACCCGAACTAAGATATGTAATATCATCATAGTAGTACATGGCATATATTAAGTATTTACAATTACTATTATTCCGAAAAGATGTCCTGTATTATCTCAGATATCAAAATACTATTGGGTTAATACTATTGGCCATTATTTAGAGAAAACTGGTGTGTAATATTTCAGTGACATCAATTTATCACCAAAATCTTTGTCTTTTTCTAATAACTAGATGCTATTTTTTTTTTAATTTAAAGGTCGTTGAGATTTAACTTTTTAAGTACATTTTTTAAAAATTGATTTTAGAGAGGAAGGGAGAGGGAGAGAGAGAGAAACATCAATGATGACAAAGAATCATTGATTGGCTGATTTCTGCATGCCCTCCATTGGGGATAGAGCCTGCAACCCGGGCATGTGCCCTTGACCTGAATTGAACCCGGGACTTTTCAGTTTGCAGGTCAACACACTTCAGTGGTTCTCAACCTTCCTAACGCCGCGACCCTTTAATACAGTTCCTCATGTTGTGGTGACCCAACCATAAAATTATTTTCATTGCTACTTCATAACTGTAATGTTGCTACTGTTATGAATCGTAATGTAAATATCTGATATGCAGGATGTATTTTCATTGTTCGTGACCCACAGGTTGAGAACCGCTGCACTAGATGCTAACTTAATAGGCTTTGAACATCTTAAGTTTATGAACTGATACCTAGAATATCAAATTGTCCTGCTTTTAAAAATCCTTTTTTATCACTATTTAAATCTCTACACAGATTCACCAGGCATGCAAACTAATCTGCAGAAAATGCAAACGCCATGTGACTGATCTAACAGGTCAAGTGGTCCAGGAGGGAACCCGGCGCTACAGACTCTGTAATGAGTGCCTTGCTGAAGTTGGCATAGACAGCCTCCCCATTGATCTGGAAGCTGAACAGCATCTTATGTCCCCATCAGATGGCGATAAGGATTCCAGGTGGCATTTGAGTGAAGAAGAGAATAGATCATATGTGGAGATTGTAGAGGATGGGTCTGCCGATCTGGTCATACAACAAGTTGATGATAGTGAAGAAGAGGAAGAAAAGGAAATAAAGCCCAACATTAGGTAGCTGTAATGTGCACCAACAGAGCTGGCATGTCTGCAACTTACGTCGACTTCCTGTATCTCTCTCTTTTCCATGGTCAGAGACTGATTAACAAATTGTCAGACTGACTTAAAAGTAATGGCCTACTATAACTTGCATGCTTTCTGAACAGGCCATTGTATCCATTCTGAACTTTGTTGCCCTAAACATGTTGCTGCACTGGAAAGAAAGACTTAGCTTGAGTTGGCATGATAGATGAACAGTTAATTGTCTTACTTTTATTACAGAGATGCCTTTTTTCTTTTAATATTGGAAGATCTACTTAGCAAACGTTTTTCAAATAAAATATTTTTAAAAATATTTTTATTGGTTTCAGAGAGGAAGGGAAAGGGAGAGATAGAAACATCAATGATGAGAGAGAACTATTTACCAGCTGCCTCCCGCACGCCCCACACTGGGGACCGAACCTGCAACCCAGGCGTGTACATTGACCGGGAATTGAAACGTGACCTCCTGGTCATAGGTCAACGCTCAACCACTGAGCCATGCTGGCTGGGCTCAAAGAAAATATTTTAAATAAATACACCACAACCAAACTTCATGTAAGGTAATTTTAAGGTGTTTCAAAAACATAAACTATTGAGTTTTCATAGGGAACCAAGTAAAGCACATTTAAGAGTCAGGCACCCAAACCTGACTGAACTAATGTTATTCTATTAACTTAAGGTCCACACCAACCTATCATTCCGATATCCTAAATGATTTAGGATTGTGGCAGAAAACAAATCTAAAATGTTTGAAATCGTTCATATTTGAACTTTTTGCCATTAAGTTAAAAAATTACTCATGCAGTTAGTAGTATTAAAAGCAAAAACAGTAGAGGCTGACCAGAGATTATATACAGATACCATTTTCTTAAAGCAGGAAACTAATGATGCCTAAAAGTCAAGATAGTTTGTGAAGATGTGTCAATATAGTTCTCTTCCCCCCTAAAGAAAAAAACACAAGAACACTGGAGGTTCCTGCCAGTTCTTAAGAGCAGTTTCTAACATTTATGTACTGCTTGCTATAGTTTTTGTAAAGTGCTATTTCACACATTTTCTCACCTAATCAGCGAGATAAATACTGTCTTTGATTTACAAATGAGGAAATTAAGGTCAGAAAGTTTATGTGGTGGGACTGGGGACTGGACTGGTGATTTTAAACAGTCCTCTTTCAGTCTTTTCTCCTCATACTGTCCCCTGAAATGGTGAAGAAATGAAGTTGCACTTCACCAATCTGCTGTAGTTATAAAAGAAGCCTATCAAAATTAGAAAGTATGACAAAGAGGAATTTAATCATCTTCAACATGTTTTGAACTAGTTATTCATATAGTGCTAAGTAATGTCCCTACAGTATCTACTGACATGTTTTATGTAGTTATTTATATGTAAATTTTTTATATAAAATGATTTGAAGAAGTTATTATCTTAAACACTTTAAGCATTTTTGCTTATCCTGTGTATATACTTTTTCAGAACAAACTATTCTCATAGGATACAAAGTTAATTTTAAACTCTTCCCCTGTGTGACTTATGGAACATTCCAAAATTACAGGTAAATTGAAGAAGCATTATTTTACTTTATTTCTAAAGATAAAATTTATATACCAGAAGTAAAGAACTGACCTCCATAAAGGTCTCTGCAAGTTATCACAATAAAGCTTGATATAACTGAATTTTGATAGAGGCTCCATGTATTATACTGTATTTTTATTTCAATTCTTACCTGAGGACATGCTTAGAGAGAGGAAGAAGGTGGGGAGGGGGGGAGGAAGGGGGAGAGAGAGAGAGAGAGAGAGAGAGAGAGAGAGAGAGAGAGAGAGAGAGAGAGAAACATCGATGTAAGAGAGAAACATTGATTAGTTGCCTTCTGTACATGGCCTAACCAGGGATCAAAGCTGTGACCCAGGTATGTGCCCTGACTGGGAATCGAACTGGCAACCTTTCAGTGCACAGGATGATGCTCAACCAACTGAGCCACTCCAACTGGGCTATTATACTGTATTTTTAAATACAGCCTGACATACCTCAAGATGATACTTTTTGTTATTTTTTAAATTTAATTAATGATTGTCCTTGATGCCAATTTGTGGGCTAAAATGATTAATTTCTAAAAAATTTGTATTAAGTAGATGAATAACCTTTTTTTTTTTAATGGTACTTAATTCTGAGACTTTTCCAAGATTCCTCTGATGGTAAATTTCCAGTTGCTTCAAGACTGGATAGTGTGCATTGAGTTCATTGTTCTCCCAACATGACTGTTCCTGAATCAGGAGGCATCAGTATCCCAGTGAGGGAGGGAACAGTTGTCACTCTCTAGTTGTCACTCACCAGCTAGTGGTAACAGCTTTCCAAATTATAATCTGATTTTTAGTCATTGGAGCCAATAGGAAAAATTACTGATTTGAGCTTTATTCATAGAAATGAAGGAGTGCTTGCCTGTATATACTCTAACGCACTTTATGATCTAAATGTTCTTTTATGCTATTGTCTTCTGCATGCAAACTTTACATACAGCAGCATGAACGTCAGGGAGGTCCGCTGAACCCAGTGCCACCAGCACTGTAGAGCCTTATCAGAAATAATGCGTTCTTACAATTGTTTATAACAAGCATCAATCCTAACAAAACAGCTACCAAATTCACCAAACTACACAGCCTATCTGTTCTATCATTTTAGTATTGTAAAAGAACGTTCCTGACATGTTTGCAAGTTGTAAATAATATTCCAGTTATCATATGTATTTAAGACTTTAGAGACCAATTCTTTTCTAGAGTGAAACTATTTATTGGTTTCTGAGAAAACTAAATTCTTTGGCTTTTAAATGTGGGAAAATGTTACATAATGGTATAATCTGTTAATATAAGCTTTATTTATGCCAATGACTTTTTTTAATATTTGGAAAATAATGGGAATTGGTTAGACCAGTTTGCTTTTGCAGGAATGCTGTTTATCAGCTTCTGAACATCCGTCTAACTCTATGGTCCTTACCAGTGTCTTGTTGATGGGATGAAGTTTTGCAAAAACAAAGCACCACTGCAGTCGTGCCTACTGTCTGGAGGAAGCAAAATAGACTAGATCAATGTTTTAAAAGATTTTTTTTTCACCCAAGATAACAATTTCTTCCGAGTTGTTTCATAGAGAAGGCAACATTTAAGGAAGAAACTCTAAAATCAGAGCTGCTCTGGGTAAAGTCCCTTACAAGCCTTTCCCTAGGCACTTTGGTAGAGCTCAGTACAGTATTAAAAACCTTGGAGCTAGATAACTCTTCATTTCTCTTTAAGCATTAGTCTCACTTTATTACTCCTATTACTCACTGCACTTATATGCTGACAACCATATAAGTTCTCTTATGGCAGCATATCATCCTTATTATACAGAACTCAATTCACTGAAGTTATTTTGCCAAGTCATGCAATGATATCTTGACATTTCCATTCATAGTATATATATTTTTGAGTCCTAAAATTAATACTGTGGAAAATCTCTAAAAACAGTACAGCATAAGTAGATGTATTTAACTGGGAAGGGTGGTAATAATAGGTACTGGAGGACCAAATTTAGATTATAAATGGAAAGTTGTTATTTTATATTAGAGTGAATCAGTATTACTATTTATCATTTATATAGCATTTTATATTTGCAAAGTATTTAATAATTTTTGTTATTCTTTACATATCTATGAAATAGGACAGTTATCCCACATGAAAGGTAAGGAAATTAAGACACAGAAATTAAGCAGCCTACCTAAGACAACCCAGTGAAACTGGAATTAGAATGATCCAATTTTTGAATCCTGGAATATCAGCTTAATTCACTGAGATGTGTTGTTCATTACTCTATTTTATAAGATGACTTTATACAAGTAACAGCCAATTGTTTTAAAGCTGACATCATTATATGTGGATAAATCCTATACAGAATAAATATTATGTAAAATATGTGACTTTAGCTACAAGAGTTTTATTTTTAATTTATTTATTGAGAGAGATGAATGGAGAAACACCGATTTGTTGTTCTACTTATTTATGCATCCACTGGTTGATTCTTTATGTGCCCTGGTTGGGGATTGAACCCAAAACCTTGGTTCAGCATCGGGATGCTGTTTCAACCAACTGGGGAGGGCACTTACAAGAGTTTTAATGATAAAATTCAGGATATCACAGAAATGATACTGTTTAGTCAGTTTCTTTATATCTTGTGTGAAATTATAATTAATCTTATTTTGATACAGTTTAACTATTCATACAAATGAAGCCACAAATATACTAAGAAAAATGGAAAACTTCATTCTCTAACATATCAGTCTTTTCCCTACAGAACTTGTATTAATGCCAACAAAAAGTCAAATATGTTAAGCAATAAACCACACACAAAAACAAGGGGAAGTTCAAAGAAGGTACATAAATAACCAGAAGCCTGTTCCTTTTCTGTTTAAGGTGCTTGCTACTTAAAAGTTGTGCTACATGTACTCCCTAAGAAACCTTCTGCAGCAATGTATCCATAAATTTAAAATTCTAAGTACTACACAGAAACAGGGGATCCAGTATAGTAGGGATTAAGCAAGTGGGATAGGTCCAAATAGCTTCCAAGAAGTGAGTTTCCAGTTATGTTGAAAAAGGATAAGATCGCCAAGTAAGAATCTGGGTAAAGACAGATGACTAGTTAGTGGCTGCCCCCTAGAGTTTGGAAGGATGGGAGAGATGACTGCTTAATAGTGGGTTTCTTTTTAGAAGAAAGAATGTTCTAAAATTGATTGTGGTGATGGTTGTATAACCAAGAATACTAAAATCCACCAAATTGTACTTTAAATGGGATAATTATATGGTATGTGAATTATATCAATAAAGTTGTTACAAAAACGAGAGAAAATCTGGGCAAAAATTCAAAAGTAGGAACTGATGAGTTACATGGTCTTTGCTGGTGCATGTGGGTGGGCTGCACTGGTAGAGAGATCAGGAGAGGTCATGGGGACAGTGATAAAGGCAGAAACAAAGCTGCCCGACAATTTGCTCATATTTCTTCTCAATCTCATACAGCCCTTGAATGTTTCACACCATGGGTTACACAGAATCAGTTAGGGACAATAAATGGAAGGGCAATTGGTTTGGCGTAAGGGGATGGGCAGAGCTTTTGAAGATATATGCTCAACTTGGATGTTAGAAAGAAAACTTTATTAACACAAGAGACCTGGAGTAGAGAAGCAGGAGAGGAAGTGGCTATTTGGCCTTCTAAATAAAGGGAGACCAAAATGGTACTGGCTACCAGGGTTGTCTCTAGGGTGGCCACACCCCCTAACCAAGCACTGTGGGCTTTTTAAAATTAAGGAGAAAAAGGGGCTATTAGCATTTATGCTTGCCTCAATAACGGTAATGAATACTATCCTGAGTTTACTGAACATTTACACATAGGCACTATCATAAGAGCTTTATGTGTATACATTTATTTAATCCTCTCAACAACCCTGCAAGTACTATCATCACTACTTAAAATGAGGAAATTAAGGGAGAGATTAAGCAACATGCCCAAAGTGGAGTTATTAAGTGATAGAACCAGGACTTGAACCCATGATCTGGCTCGTTTGTGCTATTAATCACTACAACCCTAACATAAAAATATTAGCACAGTAGTGTTTAAATTCCACAGTTCCAAATATCAGTCCAAGATGACTCCCTTCCTCTTCATTTACAAAAGGATTCTTAACTATCCTAGGAAAGCTGGGGTACTTGTATGCCAACTATAATTTGATAAAATATCAATTTTAAAAAATGTATCTGAAAAAAAAGTATGTGGTGAGTGGGGATCCTAACTTCATATGTAAAGGGTAACATATTCATTTTCTTTCTATGCAGTATCTTCATTTTGGCATATTTTAAAACTAACAAATTTTTTTTAAAATATATTTTATTGATTTTTTTACAGAGAGGAAGGGAGAGGGATAGAGAGTTAGAAACATCAATGAGAGAGAAACATCGATCGGCTGCCTCCTGCACACCTCCTACTGGGGATGTGCCCGCAACCAAGGTACATGCCCTTGACCGGAATCGAACCTGGGACCTTTCAGTCTGTAGGCCGACACTCTATCCACTGAGCCAAACCGGTTAGGGCAAAACTAACAAATTTTTAAAATAGTAATAAATTATATATTTATTACAAACGAAAAGAAATAGAATTTATATTGCATAATTACATTAGACTTTTTACTGAATCCCATTATCTAGCACTGGGGGAAAGAGAAATGGCTATGCTTTTTCTCCTAGTCAAGTTTGTAGCCACTTGGCTTAATATATCCCAAGAGGCCTTGCTCTAGATGTGGCTCTCCCACTGCCCTCATGGTATCCCCTTACTCATTTTCAGTCAACCCAAGTAGCCCAGGATGTGCAAAGGGGTCCATGAAAAAAAGAGCCCCATCTCAGTCTGGAAACTCATTCTAACAAAGGTAAAGAGATTCCAGACATTTTTTTTTGCTTGGAGCCCCATAATCCAAATTTGAAAAATGTGTTTGAAGAAGGTTAAGAAGCACTACCCCAGTGATCCTGCTACATATTAAATTGAAGAGCTACAGGCTCTTTGCTTAGCCTTCTAATATCCAGGGAAAATAATGCAGTGCTCAGAGAGAACACTTAGAAAACTCACAATCTCTTCCTCTTAGAGCAGCGGTTCTCAACCTTCCTAATGCCGCGACCTTCAATACAGTTCCTCATGTTGTGGTGACCCCCAACCATAAAATTATTTTCGTTGCTAATTCATAACTGTAATTTTGCTAGTTATGAATCATAATTTAAATATCTGGTATGCAGGATGTATTTTCTTTTTTTTTTTTTTAAATATATTTTATTGATTTTTTACAGAGAGGAAAGGAGAGAGATAGAGAGTTAGAAACATCGATGAGAGAGAAACATCGATCAGCTGCCTCCTGCACACCTCCCACTGGGGATGTGCCCGCAACCCAGGCACATGCCCTTGACTGGAATCGAACCTGGAACCCCTCAGTCCGCAGGCCGACGCTCTATCCACTGAGCCAAACCAGTTTCGGCCAGGATGTATTTTCATTGTTACAAATTGAACATAATTAAAGCATAGTGATTAATCACAAAAACAATATGTAATTATGTATGTGTTTTCCGATGGTCTTAGGTGACCACCGTGAAAGGGTCGTTCGCCACCCCCAAAGAGGTCGCGACCCACAGGTTGAGAACCGCTGTCTTAGGTCAAGTTCAACCTACTATAATGATATATGGCACCACCCAGATATCTTTTCTCATCTAAGTGTGAATAAATAGCAACTTTGCAAACTCTTGTATCACAGGAAAGAATACTCAATTAATGAAGAAAACAGAATAATGTTGCAAATCAAACCAAAGCAGTTCCATTTTTTAGAAATTATCTACTTTGAGAAGTTCAGATAATTTTATTTTACATTTTAAAAATACTTTTATTGATTTCAGAGGAAGAGGTAGATAGAAACATCAATGATGAAAGAGAATCATTGATTGGCTGCCTCCTGCACGCCTACTACTGGGGATTTAGTGGGCAACCCGGGCATGTGCCCTGACTGGTATCGAACTGTGACCTCCTGGTTCATAGGCTGATGCTCAACCACTGAGCCACCTTGGCTGGACAAAAGTTCAGACAATTTTAAAGTTGTTTTCCTGACTTCCTGTTTTCTCAGAAATGAAGAGCTTAAATAATTTTTAAAAACCAAAAAATTAAAAAAAAAATTCCCCCATTCTTTTCTAACTGTATAAATATACTGGCTTTAATATAAAATTACATGATAGAAGGGCCCATTTTTAAGGGCATTAAATTCTTCTTGTGGAAAAACAAGAAAGTGTCAGTATATCAGTGTTTAAAAAAAAGTCAGATTGAAAATCAGGCTCTTTCTAGAGAAGTTTCCCAATTGTTCAATTATAATTATTTCTTATAAGATATCCAACTGGAATACAGGATGGCTCTGTCCTACAGCAATCTAAAATACAACCTCTTAATATACATATAGAAAATATATGTCTTAACCAATTTGGAGGGAAAGCAAAATCCTGATTGTAAAATTTCTCAAATTATAATTTTTTCTCCCAAATTGGATTTGACAAGTGTGGAGGCTTCAGAGTCTCTTGGAGTGATGTTTACACCAATGATCCCTTTTGGGACCAGGCTGGAGGGCTGGCATTCCATTGGAAGGATGTGAGGCACCTGTTGCAACAGCAAGGAATTAATAAATAAGGACTCATACTTGCCACCTGAATAATTCTTTAACATTTGAATAGTCAGTACAGACCAAGATGATGGCTTGATTTTCCATTTGTGGGAAAATCATGCTTTAAGTCAAAAATTTCTGTTTGCAAAACCAAACCATCATATATTGTCAGAGACTGTAGAATTTATATTATGGTATCTTCTCAAAAGGATGAGAAAGAAACAGTTCTTCATAGGAGTTTTTTCTTGACCTTAAATGTCAATGATCACAAACACTTCTGGCTTCTCTTCAGTGTAGACCTGCATGGCTGAGTATGTTATTGCCTTGACTTCAGTTCCCTAAAGTTGGGATTAGAGAAAAGACAAATAAGAAACAAAGGACAATGGAATCAAAATCATTAATTCTAACAATAACTGGCAGAAAGTCAAAATTTTATTATGGAAAAGTAAAAACAATAATTACCAAATTGGTTTAATAGTATACATTGATCCAATAAAAAGAACAGTACACAGTAGCTAGAGCACTGAACTGGAGTTAGGAGATGCAACTCTAATCCTGGTTTGTTTCCACCTGGATATGGAAGCTGTCTGACCTCTCTGGGCATCAGCTTTTTTTACTTATCAAATTGGTTGAATCAAACAACACAAAGTCTTCCTACTGTTTGCTCAGGGCTCCTCAAAACTCCTCCTTGCAGTCTAACCTGGGCCCTAGGAACTCGGCCTATTCTCTTCTCATCTGCCAATACTCACTCTACGTCGTAGGGTCCTTCTCTCTGCACATGTTTCTGATAAATGACAACACCCTGCCCCAGTTTAGAGCCACAGGATTTGATATTCTCTTAGTTCCTTCTACAATAAGTCTTAAAAAAAAAAAGTGGAATATTTTGGAACATTTTCTATTTATTGATTTTTGAGAGAGAAACATCAATGGTTGTTTCACTCAATTATGCATTAATTGGTTGATAGCTGTATGTGCCCTGACCAGGGACTGAACCCAAAACTGAGCTACCCGGCCAGGGCCCTCTACAGTAATTCTAAATGTATCAGAGAATAGGGAACTGACATTTGCCAGCTCTATGGTACCAAAGAAATTTGAATATTTTAATGGATTTGAGTGGCACCCGAACCTCTGCTTTCCCCGCCCACTCTGCCATAATCCCCTCAGGAAACAACAACCTCAATCAAATTCAACTTTCTGCCTGTGGAAGCACCCACCATGCTGAATGGTATCACCTTTAAAGTCTGTCCACAATTCTCTAAAGGCCACCTGGCACTGACCAGTAACCCTACATTTACCACTAAATTCACCTTCTCACTCTGAGGCAACTGGAATTTCACATTTTCACCTCTAGCCTCCCTCCTTCATTCTCATTCTCTCTTAACTATGCTTTCTAGAGAACACAAGAGCAATCAATAAGAACTGACTCATCTTCCCCACATCCTCTACCATCCAACTCCCACCAGCCTTTCCTCCTGTTATAATGGCCAATCCCTGCTCTTATTAGAAGGCCAACTCTTCAGTACTCTATCCCACACTCCCCCACTCCCGCCCTTACCAACTGAAGGACTTTGCTCTGAAATCATTCTCTCCCTCTCCAGCATGATCAATTTTCCTCAATATACTAGATAATTTCCAATGTTCTCTGCCCACAAAGCTTAAAACATCTGGCCCTTTACAGGAAAATTTCGCCTGCTCTATTCCAATAGACTTAACTAATACAGAGTGAAGCCACACAGGTTGGCAAATACAGAATCTAGAGAAGCAGAAGTAGAAAGTCCTTTAGAGAACATCTAGGCCAAAACCTTTACAGAGGAAGAAATCAAAGCTTGAAAAGGCAAAGGGACTTACTTTTTTTTTTAACCACTGAGCTCACTGACCACAATAATCAATAACAAACCTGCCCCTAGAACAGCCGTGGGCAAAACTACGGCCCACGGGCCGAATGAATAAAACTAAAAAAAAAAAAAAAAAAAAAAAAAAAAAAGACCGTACCCTTTTATGTAATGATGTTTACTTTGATTTTATATTAGTTCACACAAACACTCCATCCATGCTTTTGTTTCGGCCCTCCGGTCCAGTTTAAGAACCCATTGTGGCCCTTGAGTCAAAAAGTTTGCCCACCCCTGCCCTAGAACCTAAGTGCTGACTCTTATTTTTTTTCCGGTTAATCCTCACCTGAAGATATTTTTTCCATTGATTTTTAAAGAGTGGAAGGGAGCAAAGGGGGGGCGGGGGGAGAGAGAGAGAGGAAGAGGGGGAGGAGGAGGGGGGAGAGGGGAGGGGAAGGAGGAGGACGACGACGAGGGGGGGGGCAGGGGGGCGGGTATTGACATGAGAGATACAGCAATTGGTTGCCTCCTGCATGGCCCGACTGGGGCTGTGGGATCAAACTCAGACATGTGCCCTTGACCGGGAATCGAACTCCAGACCCTTTGGTATGGGCCATCACTCTAACCACTAAACATCACTGGCCAGGGCACAAGTGCTAACCTTTAACCCATCAAATTAGATGTGTGAAATCAGTGTTTTAACATAATATGTCCAGATAGGTCAAAGACAGCTGAGAAAAACTTACCACTTTACATCAATTTATTAGAATTCATTGAAGTTTACTACCACATACACCAAATTTTATGGTAAGAAAGTATAAAATGTTTTAGTGGCTGGATTAAAAACATACCTGAGGATGCTTGGACAATGAGAATTCTTCCCCCCACCTTGAAAAAGGAAAATTAAAACATGATTAAAATTACCCAAACTTAATATTTGTTCTCTCTTTACATATTTTAAAATAATCCTTACAAATATAGTTAAGATACTAGAAAGCCAAGAGATGGAAGGAGTATAAATTTCAGTTTGGTTGCTAGCAGATACAGCTACTGAGGGACTTATGTGCAACAGCCATTTCAACAAAGTCGGTAATTAAACTAAAAAAAATGCCCTAGTATAGTGTACATAGGCAGACTCTCAACAAACACTCTGTAGTTAATCCAAAATTTTCACTGTACTCAAGGCTAAAAAGTAATGAAATATCATCCCCCCCCTTGGGAAAGCAAAATAAAGATAACATATTCTATAAGACAGTCTGGATTTGGTTTGTGTGGTTTTTTTTGTTTGTATGTTTTTTAATATATATTTTATTGATTTTTTACAGAGAGGAAGGGAGAGGGATAGTTAGAAACATCAATGAGAGAGAAACATCGATCAGCTGCCTCCTGCACACCCCCCACTGGGGATGTGCCCCCAACCAAGGCACATGCCTTTGACTGGAATCGAACCTGGGACCCTCCAGTCCGCAGACCGACGCTCTATCCACTGAGCCAAACCAGTCAGGGCTGGTTTGTGTTTTATAATTAAAAAAAAAAAAATCCATGGCCTGTAGATAGAAGGCCCTACAAAGGTACTCTCCTAGAACTCGACTAGAAGTATTCTCTCTCCCTTCCACACTAATGTGTCTGAAGATCCCAGTAACAGAAGCAGCAATAGTAGCAGAAAGAGTTAAGTTTTAAAACTCTGTTCAACCATTTATTAGCTAAGTACCCTGGACAAGTCTATTTCCTCACCCTAAAAAAAGAGGTATTAAGTCCAGCTGGTGTGGCTCAGTGGTTGAGCATCGACCCATGAACCAAGAGGTCATTGGTTCAATTCCCAGTCAGGGCACATGCCCAGGTTGCAGGGTAGATCCCCAAGAAGGGATGTGCAGGAGGCAGCTGATGGATGTTTCTCATCGATGTTTCTATCCCTCTCCCTTCCTCTCTCTCTAAAATCAATAAAAACATATTTTAAAAAAGAGGAGTTAATAAAAGACTTCACTTTACAAAAAGAAACATAAAAATAAAATTCAACATGAAATGGAAAAGATAGGCTTTATATAAAAAAGATATTGAGTGACTGAAGAAACTTGGGAAACACCAAGGCAATTAAAGTGACCTCATCAAGAGTTCACAAAATCTGGAGGAAAAGAATAATTTTATAAAAGAAACTGGTTTGAATGGAGTACAGGTGTGAGGATCTGAGAAAAGACAAACCAGTTTCCCATCACCAAGCTAGGCTTTATGCAAATATCTGTGCCAACTAGCAATTATATACTTTTTATGCTAAAAATCAACAAATTGGCCTGGCCAGTGTGGCTCAGTGATTGGGTGTCAATCCATGAACCAGGTTCGGTTCCTGGGCAGGGCATATGCCCGGGTTGCAGGCTCGATCCCCATTAGGGGGCTGTGCAGAAGGCAGCCGATCAATGACTCTCTGTCATCCTTGATGTTTCTATCCCTCTCTCCCTCTCCATTTCTCTCTCTGAAATCAATTTAAGAAATAATAGTTATAAAATAAAGGCCATGTGCAGGGGATTAAAGTTTTTTAAAAAATCAACAAATTGGGCCCAGCCAAAGTGCTTAGGTGGTTGAGCATTGTCCTATGCATTGAAAGGTTGCTGGTTCGATACTCAGTCAGGGCACAGACCTGGTTTGGGGGTTTGATCCTTGGTTGGGGGGTGTACAGAGGCGATGGATGTTTCTCTCTCATGATGCTGTTTCTCTCTCTCTCTCTCCCTCCTCCCCTACCTCTCTCTAAGCATGTCCTTGGATGAGGATTAAAAAAAAAAAAAAATCAACAAATAGGGAATCAGGCTTAACAACTCAAATCAAGTTTGTTCTGACAAGTTTCGGCCTCCAAAGTTCTCCCTCCTAAGTCTCTAACAAAGCTTAACTAATTGAAAAGCCTGTACCTACTGGGATGCAATTGGTCCTCTGACTTTTCTATCTGTTAAGTTCAGTGAAGAATATAACTTAACATCTTTCATGACCTGCTAGTTAAATTTTCAAACTTACCCAATTGACCGTAACTTGAAATTTACTTGATCAAGACTAAGTACTTTTACTTCCTAAAGAGAAAAAAAATTTTAATGTTTTAAAATGAGCATTACAGACCATCTGCCAAACACACTTCTAAGTTATCACCTCTTCTAGATAAAACAGCATACAACTTCTATGATGCGAAGAAAATTAAAACATTAATATAGAATGATAAACTAAATATATTTCACAGAGATAATGTTTTATTCTTACACTAGGGGCCTGGTGCACGAAATTCGTGCACTGGGTATATATATATATATATATGTGTGTGTGTGTGTGTGTGTGTGTGTGTGTGTGTGTGTGTGTGTGTGAAGTGTCCCTCAGCCCAGCCTGCCCCCTCTCACATACTGGGAGTCCTCAGGCGTTGACCCCCACCACCCTCCAATCGCAGGATCGGCCCCTTGCCAAGGCCTGACGCCTCTGACAGAGGCATCAGGCCTGGGCAGGGGACCCTCATTTCCCCCCATCACTGGTTCTGCCCTCAGCCCAGGCCTGATGCCTCTGGCCCAGGCGTCAGGCCTCGGCAGGGGACCCCAGACCCCTCCAATTGCTGGCTCTGCCCCTTGCCTCGGCCAGAGGCGTAGACCCCCATCACCTTCCGATCGCCTGATCGACCCCTTGCCCAGGCCTGACGCCTCCGCCAGAAGTGTCAGGCTTGGACAGGGGACCCCCATCTCCCCCCAATCACTGGCTCTGGCCCCCGCCCAGGCCTGAGGCCTCTGGCCCAGGAATCATGCCTGGGCAGGGGACCCCCATCTCCCTCTGATCGCTTGCTCCACCCCCCGCCCAAGCCTGACACCTCTGACCCAGGCTTCAGGCCTGGGCAAGGGGACCATCATATCCCCCCAATCCCCAGCTCCACCCCCCACCCAGGCCTGATGCCTCGGCCAGAGGAGTTGACCCTCATCACCCTCCGATCACCAATCACCGGATTGGCCCCTTGACCAGGCCTGAGGCCTCCGGCAGAGGTGTCAGGCCTGGGCAGGGGACCCCCATCTCCCCGCGGTTGCAGACTCCGCCCCTGCCCAGGCCTAACGCCTCTGGCCTAGGCTTCCGGCCCGGGCAGCGGGGACCCGCAGTGGCAGCGGGGGGGGGGGCGCCGCGATCGCGCGGGCTCTGCCCCTGCCCCTGCAGGATGCTTCTGGCTGAGGCGTCCGGCTCGGGCAGCGGGGACCCGCAGCTGCAGCAGCCCCGCGATCATGGGCTCCGCTTTAGGCCCAGGCAAGGGACCCCTAGCTCCTGGGACTGCCAGCTTCGACCGTGCCCAGCTCCCATCGCTGGCTCCACCCCTACTTCCTGCTATCACTGGCCAGGGCGGCAAAGGCGCCTGATTCTCCGATCATGGCTGGGGGGCAGGGCAAAGGCGGCCCTGGGGCCGCCTTTGCCCTGCCCCCCAGCTCTTAGCTCCCCCCTGGGTTTCCGATCACTGTCAGTGGCAGGGGGCTTCTTCCTGCTTTCCCTTTCGCCTCCCTGCATTGTGCCTACATATGCAAATTAACCGCCATCTTGTTGGCAGTTAATTTGCATATAGCCCTGATTAGCCAATGAAAAGGGTAGCGTTGTACGCCAATTACCATTTTTCTCTCTTATTAGTGTAGATATTCAAGGGAGGCATTCTTGAAAATGGACAATCTAAAAACTTGAGTCTAAAGAATTCTTCTGTAAGATAGAGGATGACATAAGATTTCAATCACTCTCAGTCTATATTTTTAAACTTTATTGAGGTATAATTGAAGCACTCTTAGCCTATTTTTATGTAATATTGTAGGCATCTGAACTCTGTAAAACGAATGACCCAGTTGGAAGGGTATACATAGTGAAGCTGGTAAGGGAGAGAATGAAGGGATTATGGAAGCAAGGAGGGGCCATGTGCACTAGATAATGACGATGCTGGAGAGGTGTTCCCTTCTAGAGATTGATGGCTACAAGCAATTTCAATCTGGCCTTTCCTTTTTCAAATTAAGGAAAACTAAAAGCACCAATTTTTAAACTTAAGCCAACATGGCAGAGCTACTAAATTTCAAATGGGGCAAAAAGAACATATAAATGGACATAAATATAGCTCAAACTTGGGAAACATAAAAAGTGTCAATAAAGATAGTAGGTACATTCTTATCACACAATCCCGATTAGTGACATATATAGTAAGAGATCAGCCCAGCTGGTGTGACTCAGTGGTTGAGTAACGACCCATGAACCAAGAGGTAACGGGTTCAATTCCTAGTCAGGGGATATGCTTGCACTGTGGGTGTGATCCCCAGTAGGGGTTGTGTAGGAGGCAGCCAATCGATGTTTTCTACCTCTTTCTCTCTCTCTCAAAAATCAATAAAAACATTTATAAATAAATACATACAAATGGCATATACATAGGCAAACTCAGGTTAACCAAGAAGAGCCTATGGCCATTATAATCTCTGCAAATCAATATCATCAATACATGGCATGGTTTTACATCACATGTCCTACTTTAAATAACTTGTTCCATTTTAAAATATGAACTAAGAACCCATTTGCTCAGTTAAAAATGAAAACTCCTTGCTTACCCGGGGTATGAAGAACTCATCAGCACTGAACTTATAAAGCCACTCATCCAAAAAGTGAAACAGAAGAGACTGCAAATCATCTCCTACACAGAATCAAAGAGAAACATAATAATAGGATGCTTAATAATTCTCATCTCCAATAACTTGTTCAAATTTAAAAGTGATGAATTTTTTAGGCAAATTGAGAGAGGAAGAACAGGCTCATAATCAATTTGTTGTTCTTAGTGTGAAAATATTCTGAAATTATGTAGAATACTGCACACTTGTATAACAATTTCTTCCTTGTAAATAAACTGCTTACCTTGTGTTTCTACTTCTATTGCTTGGAGGGGCTCCACCGTGTCAGTATCTGTCATGTAACCAAACATGGCCATTGCACATTGCTCGAAAGCTTCCTCCAGAGTATCTCCCCATGCATGTAACCTAAAGAAATACATTCATGCCCTGAGTAATATAATCCACTGCAAGAAACAAAACCTGACAGCAAAGTCAAAATAAAATCAATATGAATAATACAAAACCAAAGGCCTCAAATGAACTTAATAGCACTGAAACTGGATGCTAGTAAACCACCATTTTCACTTTCAAAAGTAACCAAGAGAAAAATTATAACTGGGGACAAGATGAAAACATCAGCCTTCTTGCTCTGGCAGGTTGTACGGTGGTTAGAGCGTCGAGCATCAACCTGCAGCCTGAAAGGTCTCGGGTCAAGGGCATGTACTAGGTTGCAGATTCTCCAGCCCCAGTAAGGGCACTTGCTGTGCAGGCAACCAATCAATGTGTCTCCCTCAGGCTGATGTTTCCATCCCTCCCCCTCCTCCCTCCCTCCCACTTTCTCTAGAAATAAATAGAAAAAATATCCGTGGGTGAGGATTAAAAACAAAACATCAGCTTTTTTATTTAAGCACATGGTTTCAAAAGCATAAACTCCAGCTATACTCACTGGACATCTGCTGTATGATCCAAATCTGAGGAAGAGAATGAAAAACACTTGTAAGTAACTAAACTTTACCTGCTAATCACAAGAAAAGAACTCTAATTCATTATTAAGAACATCAACCTTGAAGAGAGAAAATGTGGGCAGATCACACCTTTTGCTATCTATTTACACAAAAGTTAATTGCTTTAATAAGGGTTATTTTTTTTAAAAAATATATCTTTATTGATTTCAGAGAGGAAGGAAGAGGGAAAGAGAGAGAAACATCAATGATGAGAGAGAATCATGGATTGGCAGCCTCCTGCACGCCCCCTACTGGGGATCAAGCCCACAACCCGGGCATGTGCCCTTGACCAGAATCAAACCTGGGACCCTTCAGTCCGCAGGCTGACGCTCCATCCAATGAGCCAAACCAGCCAGGGCAAGGGGTTATTTTTTAAATTTCTTCTAAGCATTTACAGTTGTTATTCTGTTAATATGAATTAAATAAATAGCTAAAGAACTAATAGCAAGCTCCCACTGGATCTGTTGTCTCAACATTTCAATCTATTCTTCATTCATATTATGACTTCCATCAATTCTTCCCACTTAGGATCACAAATATATGGGGTAGAAGAAGTCTTGGAGATCATTTAATATATAATTCCTTCACTACAAGAAAACCCCCAAAATCTAGAGATTGCGTGACTTTTTCAGGACTACACTGTTGATTAGAGGTAGAGTTGGGACTAGAATTGAGATTTTCTGACTTCCAATTTAGTGCTGCTTAAACCATAACACCATCTTCCAGTGGCACTCAAGGTTCAAACTCATCTCTAATTCACTCAGAAACATTACTGAGGACTTAATATGTTTCAGGCACCAAGGAGCTCATGACCAGCAAAGATGACAAGTTAAAAGAAAATGACTAGTATTAACCCTAGAGAAATGAAGCATGTATTCACAAAACAACATGAGAATATTCACAGCAATTTTATTCCCTCAAATTAAAAACCCAATGTCTATCAAGAGAACAAATAAAACAGAGGAATACAATGCAGTTCTACTCGGCCGGTTTGGCTTAGCCTTAGTGGATAGTGTTGGCCCTCAGACTGAAGGGTCCTGGGTTCGATTCCAGTCAAGGGCATGTACCTTGGTTGCAGCTTTCCCGGCCCTGGATGGATGCGTGCAGGAGGCAACCAATCAATGTGTCTCTCACATCAGTGTTTCTCCCTGTCTCCCTTCTCCCTTCAAATCAATGGAAAAATATCCTTGGGTGAGGATTAAAAACAACAACAACAAAAAGTGTGAACTACTAATACTATATTAACAGGAACCTCAAAAATGTTAAGTAAAAACTGCAGAACTCTCAGCACCTAACAACTCCATTTACACTCTGCACTAAGAGACCTGGCCAAACTTGAGTATGGCTTCTAGCAGCATAAAGTCACCCAACTTCCTAAAATTATACACTTTACCCCTACCCATACCCCCATTACAATGTCTACTTGAGAGGAAAGACAGTCTGAAGAATTTACTGTTTGTTCTAGCCAACACCTGACCATAGGCCCTTGAACTCTGCTGCTTAGAGCATTTACTAAAATGAGCTTACGTTATGAATATTTATCTTTTAAAGCTCAGAAGTGTCTTTCTCAAGGACTCCAGTCATTCCTTTGAAATGTAATCACCAAGAAGGACTCTGTCTCTGTGGGAGGATAGAATCCTAACTTTGACAACTGCCAGCAAGCAAACACTGCTGGCCTAATCGAGTTTACACTGACCCAACCTTTTGTAATTTTTTCACTTCTGTCTCTACTCAGCTCTCCCCTCTTTCTCCTCCCTTGTTCTCCCTTTAAAAGGCCCAATCAGCTCTGCACAAATTAGAATGGAGCTCAGATCTTTCTCCTACTGCCAGTAGTTACTAAATAATATCCATTCATCACTTTAACGTCTGGCTTTGTTTATCTTTAATACTGAGTGAATAAGCCAGACATAAAGACTCTATACTGAGATTCCACTTATATGAGATGCTAAAACAGGCAATATTAAACTACGATGACAGATATCAGAACAGTGTCTACATCAAGGTGTGGAAGGGCCTAGGGTACTCACTGGAAAGAAGCAAAAGGGAACTTTCTAGAGCAGCCGTGGGCAAACTACGGCCCGTTTGAAATGAATAAAACTAAAAAAAAAAAAGACCGTACCCTTTTATGTAATGATGTTTACTTTGAATTTATATTAGTTCACACAAACACTCCATCCATGCTTTTGTTCCGGCCCTCCGGTCCAGTTTAAGAACCCATTGTGGCCCTCGAGTCAAAAAGTTTGCCCACCCCTGTTCTAGAGTGATGGAAATGTTCTAGAACTTGATTGGGGTGTTGGTTACACAGTGTATCTGAGTATCAAAACTCAATGGGCTTTATTCTACTTAAGAGCTCAGCATTTTTACTATATGTAAAGTATACCTCAATTAAAAAAACACACAGTTTTTTAAACAGATAGACTGCTATAGGGCAGTGTTTCTCAAATTTTTTGGTCTCAGGACCCTTTACTCCCTTAAAAATTATTGAGGACCTCAAAAAGCTTTTGTTTATGAGTTGTACCTGGTAATATTAACCCCACTAGAAATTTTAACTGAAGAAAAATTTTAAGTACTTAAAAAATTTAAAAATAACAGCAGACAGATCTGGAAGCTGAGAGCACAGAGTGAAGGTCATTCCGTGGAGCAGACAGGTGACATTCGGGAATGTGGCCACAGAGTTCACTAAGGAGTAGTGAGAATGCCGGCACCAGCTCAGAGGGACTTGCACAGGCATCTGATGTTGGAAAATCACATTCCTGCTCTCCCTGGATGAGGAGCTCCTAGGCACAGAGTCCAAGAACCATTCCAACTCACATCCCCCTAAGTGGCATTATCAGAAACAGAACCTGTTTTCTAGCTGCAAAGACAAGCCTCTTAACCATGATGCTATATGAAGAAAGGTATTCAGTTTCATACTTAAGTCCTCAACATCTGGACTTATTGTTGCTGATGTCCTTTGCCATTTTAAATGGTTTTATCCTAATAATTGTGACTGTGGCAATTCATAATTATGTCTATAAATTTACTTTATATGCCAATATTACCTATGACTAAATACTTAAGAGATGCAAATAAGATGAAAATGCACTGACTACCATACAATTATGTAAGAAAGATTATCCAAGACTAAGTGTTGCGTTTATAGGGGCCAGAATGGCTCAATATTCTGATGTTCACAGAAGATGCATTTATCCTCACCCCAGGAACAAGTGTACAATAGTAGTAACCACTGAAATCTTTGTACCATAATATGGTGGACTAATCTATGAGTTTCGAATTATATACAAGAGAATAAAACACTGTAAGCTAGAGGCCAAATTATTGATTATCCTATATAATAAAAGGCTAATATTCAAATTGTCCCCTCGACTGGGAGTTCAACCAGGGGGGGGCCCAAGGCCCCTCCCCCTGGTCGCCCCTCCATTGCCCCCCACCCCGATGGGGGGTAGAGCCAAGGCCCCTTCTCCCCTACCCCCCTGCCAGCCTGGCCCAATCGGCCTGGGATGGGCCAGCCGGACCCCACTCAGGCCTCTAGCATATGATATAGTTGATTAACAATGAAGGATTACATGACAAAAAATTAAAAAAACAGGTGTATTCTATTTAACATAAATTGCATATTTTATGAAAAATAAAACTATGTTTTCAAAATACTTAGTGAGAAAAGTATCACTATTTTGAATTTTTGCAAATATTTTTAATGACTGACTTTCAATGTGTTGATTTAGGTGGAGAACACAAAATCCAACCTCATAAATATGCAGGCATAAAAGGAGGAATATTTAATAGCTTTTCAAAAACTCTATGTAGTCTTCCTTGATGTTACATCAAAACTAGAAAAGGCCCAGCCTGTGTGGCTCAGTGGTTGAGCCTCCACCCATGAATCAGGAGGTCACAGTTCAATTGTGGGTCAGGGCAGGTGCCTGGGTTGCGGGATACCCTGAAGGGGGCGTGCAGGAGGAAGCCCGCTGTTGGTTCTCACCTTGATGTTTCTCTCTCTCCCTTCCTCTCTCTGAAATCAATACAAAAATATTAAAAAATAAACTAGAAACGTGGTAGTTTTTTAAAGGTTGGTTTACAATGTCAAATCTGAGGCTATAACAATGAACTCTTACTCTGTCTTGTGCGTTAATAAAGTCTGTAGCTACTGGGAAACTGTCCCGGTCGTGATGGCAGATACAAGTTTTCCAAAATTTTAATTGCACTTGGAAGCTTGAATTTTACCATTGCCAACAAACACTGTGTAATTTTCCTTGATGGAATGAATCACTTTATTTTCAAAGAAAACACCTGCCCAAATACTCAGGTCTGAATAACAATGGTACTGATGGGGGAAATAAGACATTTTGGGGGGGCTAGCAACCTGAATCTGTGCCAGTAACCTAATGTACATTCTCGACAGCCTATACTGAAGTCACTGCCCCTTTCCACAATCTGGTCTAGCAAGACCTGTTTTCCTACTTACTCCCAATGTACAGAGGGGGGCCATAAACAGACTGTAACAGCTTAGCTACAGGGGAGGCCACCCACACCATCTAACTCCCCATTCTGACTGACTCGGGGGGCTGTGCAAGCCCGCCACAAAAGCCTGGCGGCTAGGAAACAGAGAGAAAACAAAGAAACCGAAGGGCATACAGAGGAAGCTTCCTCCACTCTGGCTTACCCGGGGTTGGGAGGACTGACCCCGAGGCACTGTCCTAGTGCATGTGAGACATCGGAGAATACAGGGGTTTACCCCGGACCTCCAAGTCCTCCTGTGTGCTTTCCGGTCGCCTGGTAAGTTCTGCAGCAGTATGTCTTTCCGTCACACTCTTTTGAGAAAAAATGTTGTTCTGTGAAAAAAAAAGTTCTCTGACCTGGCCACCCTCTACCGCACTGTTGGGAGATACAAGGGGGCGACACATCCACGCAAACGCTTGAAACTACGGTTATCTTTAGAAGACACTAGAATCCCCACAGGACAAATGGGATGAGGCACACGCAGAGGAAGTTCAGGAGACTGTAAAAGCGGGAGCCCGGGTTCCCCGATGCTCAGACTCCGCGAACAAGTACAAATGAGACCACAACACAGGCGACAGGGGATCGGTCCTGAGGCGGAAGTGGTGAGCGAGCCAGAGGCAGGAGAGCAGGCGGAAGAAGCGAGCCTCATACTCACACTCGTACTTCCGATTGACCGGAGGATACTTGGCCTTGGTCGCCTTCTGCTTCGCATTCAAATTGTAGTCCCGAATATCTTCCTCTTCCTGCGCCATGACTGCAGCCTCGGACATTCCACTTCCGCCTTTCATCAGCAGGACTTCGGTCCTGATTTATAACTTCCGCTCTAGACTCCGCCCCTTTGGCACGCACTCTTAAAGCACCAGGAGTTCTCAGGGACTTGCTTTATCCTAAGGCTTCCGATTTAGGCCTCGTCCTTCGGAGCACATCTTTCAAAAAGTCAAGGCCCCGTTTTCTGGGCTTGCGCCATTCATGGTTCTAAGAACTAAGGAAACAACTAAAGTGGAGGACCTGCGGAGTAAGGGATCCTTGAATTAGACACTTCTAGGTCTCAGTGATAGAAGCCTTTTATTGCTACCGCGGTTGGTAACTACTAGACCGGAAAGAACCCGAGGTTTCTCATCTGAGTACTTTGAAGGAGTCGTTAGCTTAACAGCCTTCAAGAAAATGGCTGCCCCCGGGAGAGTGCGGACTGAACCGCTCACGTGACCTTGACGGGAGGGGGAGAGGGGGAGCACACTCCCACCAGCCCTGCGCGCGCGCAATCGAAGGAAGTCGGCTCCCGGCCGGGAGGGGGGAGGGTAGGAGCGGAGCGCGCGCCTCCGCTCCGCCGAGAGCGACTCCGCGCGTCCGGATAGGCTGCGAGCGCGATTGCCCGCCCACCTGGCCGCTCGGTGCGCTCCGATTGGTCGGTGTTGGCGCGAAGGTCCGCGAAGCAGCCCTCACGCAGGGACAGCAGGAAACAATAGAGGCCGCGCGCGGAGAGCGAGCGTTCCGTAGCTTCCCCGCCCCTCCCGCAAAACGGTAGACCTCGGGGTACCCCTGGCTTTCCTGCACGCCATGGCCGACAAGGAAGGTGAGGGTGCCGGAGTCACCCTAGGAGGCGGAGGGGTGCCGGACTTGCGCTGCGGCCTTTACACGGCCTAACAGTGAGAGCAGGCCCGACTCTGCCGAGTGCGGTCCACACCATCGGAGGCGTGAGGCGAACTAGCCCCGCGAGGCGGGCTAACGGCGCGCAGCTGGCGGTGGGGCCCCGGCGGGTGTTGGGTCCCTCCTTGCGCTTCCTGTCGGTCTACACGCCTCTCTCCGGGTCTGCCCTGCACCGCTCCCTACACCCAGGGGTCGGGACTCGGGCCTCCTCGCAGGTCCCGTAGACTCGGGCGTAGGGGAGCGTGCTGGCGCGGCCGCGCCGTTACCCGCTAACGGAGTATCTGTCCGGGTGACGTGAGAGGAGTTCCAACCCGCGGAGGCGGCGGGGTGCTGGTGCCTCCGCACGGGGAAAATTTGGACAAACCTGCTCTGTCTCAGGACTCGGGAGCCATACCGGTAGCTTTGGAAGTGTTTACGCGGTTTCTGTTGTGTTCGCTAATTTAAATTTATTTTTCATTTTTTAGCAGCCTTTGATGACGCAGTAGAAGAACGCGTGATCAACGAAGAGTACAAAATATGGAAAAAGAACACCCCTTTTCTTTACGATTTGGTGATGACCCATGCTCTGGAGTGGCCCAGCTTAACTGCACAGTGGCTTCCCGATGTTACCAGGTGATACGAATCTCTTGAACGTTGCTTTGGTGTGTCCTCGGTGTAGATTTGGCACATTGATTTCCCCTGGTTTGTTTTTTTTCTCCAGTCACCCTTTACAGGGCATGTGATCAAACCCTCTTGGTGACATTTTCTTCTAGACCAAAAAGTGGACAAAATGTCAAATTATTTTCCCTGATAAGAGAAAACATGCTGTTCTTTTTCTGATACTGAGTTGAATAACCATATGACTTGCCAGCTTTCAAGAAGTGTTACGATGTGTCCAGTTTTTTAATCTCACAGTCTTTGGTTGTAGCTGGTTAATACAAAGGTGAATACAACATGGTAGCTGCCCTCAAGGAGCACAGTCTAGTTGAAGGAGCTGGTGTAACTAGTAGTTGTAGTTGTGTGTTCTCAGAGCACTTTTTAGAAAGATACTTAGGATGCTTAGAACGAACACCTGAAGGTGGGATGTTTTGCATATGAGGAATTATGCATGGTGAGAGATGAACCGCATATATTTCTTACTCGTGTACCTCTAATAGAGGAGATAAAATATTTAATTTGGCTTACGTTTATTGAGGGTCTAGGTGCCACTTATCAAGGCACACAAATTTAAATAAGATCCTTCCCTGCCTTAACTTTGTATGTTATAAGTATGTATAACCTATAACATTAAAAAAATTATCATGGGAGTGGCCAAGATAAAATGATGAGGGGAAGGAAAAATGACCTCAATGGGGTATGAGGGAAGAAAGGCTCAAGTTTTAGCAAAACCAGTGTGCCAGTTGGAGTAAAGGGTTTTCTATTATAAAACTTTCAGTTTTGAAACAACATTTAAAAATTATATTTTATGTATACTAAAAAATAAATTCCTCCTATCTTAGGTCTTTAGAAGTCTATGCTTCACTCAATAAGTAATTAGAAAATTGATATAGACCTTAAAAAGTTGATACAGATTTTATTAATGAGTTAAGAACGAGGCTGTTAACCTTTGCAATAGCATTTTAAAAATGGGGAATTCTGTCCTAAGGTGGTTAAACAAAACCATAATAAATACCTAGACATTAAGAGTTGGGAGCTTTATCATTACCAGGAGTTCCCATATTCAACTGTTCATCAGAATCGGCCATAAAAAAAGAATGAAATCTCGCCATCTGCAACAATGTGGAGGGACTTAGAGGGTATGGTGCTGAGTGAAATAATTAGAGAAAAACAAGTACCATATGACTTCACTTATGTGGAATCAAAACAAGCAGAAAAGAAACAGACTCAGATACAGAGAACATTTTGACAGTTGCCAGATGGGAGGGTGGTTGGAGAGCTGGGTGAAAAAGGTAAAGGGATTAAGAAGTACAAATTGGTAGTTACAGAAATAGACAAGTGTATATCAAGTACAGTACAGGAAATATAGTAATATTGTAACTATGGTGTCAGGTCACTGTGTTGTGCATCTGAAATTAACAGTGATAAATAAAAAATCCTATATAATAAAAGGCTAATATGCAAATCGACTGAAGGGGGAACTACTGGTTGCTATGACTTGCACTGACCACTAGGGGGCAAACACTCAATTCAGGCCCATCAGTGCACTCCCACAGGGGGAGTCCCACTCAGCCAGAAGCTGGGCTCATAGTTGGCAAGCGCAGCAGTGGTGGTGGGAGCCTCTCCCGCCTCTGTGGCAGCGCTGAGGATGTCCATTCCCTGGGGGCTCCCTGACTGGGAGAAGGCGAAGGCCAGGCTGAGGGGACCCCCTTGCCCCCCCCCCCCCCCCAATTTCATTCACTGGGCCTCTAGTTGAAAAATAAAAAATTATTCAAATGTTAAAAAAAATGAGTTCAGCAGAAGTGGAGTTCTGTCAGGTATTCTCAATGGTAGTTCAAAACATTTAGGAACTTGTTGCAGAATACTTGATGAGAAATGGTTGGTGATTCCAGATTAACCAGTCACATGCCAAATTATAGTGAACCAGTGGGTCCCAAATATTGGTCACCCCATACCTACTAAATCATGCTGGAATCCCAAAGTCTCCCATACAGTGTAGTGATTAACTAGGTTTGCAAAGCAATGAATTAGAATGAATTCTTCAAGGCTAAAATTTGTGCTGTCATCTTAGTTGTTTTCTACTCCAGCAGATAAACCTTTCTGTAATATTTGACATTGATCCAAATACCCTACCCTTTTCCTTCCCTTTTTTGTATTCTACTCATATAACAATGTTCTGTTGTTTTTGTAATGATGAGGATTACTTATAAGCAAGCATCTAATGCCAAATGCTTAGGTTTTTTGTGTATATGTTTTGATTTTGTTGTTTATTCACATCCTTTAAAAAATTAATTGTAGCTCTATAAAATTCTTCCCTCACTTCCTCTGATTCTTTGTTTAACTTTCTAACCACAGGCATTCCCAATTTTCTATTGACAGTTCTCTTTTTTTTCCCTATACTTATTCTGTTTAATTTATAGATGTCCATCACCTCTTTGCAGAGGAATTCATATTGGTTATCATAGACCTAACTTCTGGGCTCTTCTTGAAATTTTCAACTGCCTAGAGTCTAAATTTAATCTGTTTCTTAGCCTTCTCTCCCATTGTACTTTCCCATACCTAGAGTCAGATTTGGACTTTTCCTAGTTCTGTTACTTAGTAGTTGTGTGATCTAAGGCAAGCTGTTTAATCTTGTAGTATTATGGTATTTCAATGATAAAAGGTATATCCAATGCCTAACATGGTGTCTGGCACTTGGTAGACCTTCCCCTTTGCTTAGCTCCTTTTTTTCTTTTGACTACCTGCTTGTCTTCTAGCTGTATTCCTTTGTACCTTTCATGTGGTGTATATTGACTTGTGTTTTAATCATTTGTGTGCATGACTGCCTAATTGTCCCTGGTTTTTTTGAGGACAAGAAGCATGTCTTAATCATTATGCGTCCATAGTTTTTGGAGCAGTGTGTTCAAGCAGTTAGGAAATATTTGAGCAATTAATTTACTAATGTTATTTCCTTTCCTTTTTAATGAAGTTAACTTAAAGAAGTAACCTAAAATGTTAGTATACCCAACAAATTTTTCTTTATATCCAACCAGTTGTAATGGATGAGTAATTCATTCCCATTTTATTTTGTTAGACTTTTCCCCCAAAGCAATTGTAAATTTTTGATCAAGTTAAATACAGCTAGTCCTTGAATAACGTTTTGTTCATTCTAAAGTTGAGATGCCATAGGAACTTAACTTTTGTTTATATCCTTTAGCATGTGGTAAAATTGGCTTCATTGTATGTAATTTTGCTTAAAGTCACAGAACCTATCCATATTAACTGAGGATTTATTATACTTAAAAATTAAGTGCTATGTAGTCTTTCTTATATGTGGCTCTGTGGAAGTTACATTAAAAGTAGAAAATGACCCTGGCTGGTGTAGATCAGCCAGGTTGAGCATCATCCCATACACTTGCCTGGGTTGCCCGTTCGATTCCCAGTAGGAGGCATGCAGGAGACAGGCAATCAATGTTTCTTTCCTCCCTTTCTCTCTCTCTAAAATCAATAAAAACAATCTTTTAAAGTAGAAAATGATTTTCTCTTCCCAAGACCTTGTTGTAATAGTGCTCTTGCATAGATGTATTTGTAACTAATTTGAATGGTGACCATATATTACTATTACAGACCAGAAGGGAAAGATTTCAGCATTCATCGACTTGTCCTGGGGACACACACATCGGATGAACAAAACCACCTTGTGATAGCCAGTGTGCAACTCCCTAATGATGATGCTCAGTTTGATGCTTCACACTACGACAGTGAGAAAGGAGGTAGGAATCTTAAAAGTGAAAGAAGGAGTCTATAAGATATATTTTTCATATCTTTGAATTGTCATAAAAAGAATGTTCAATATGATAAAGAAGCCACAAGATAAAAATGATGTTAAGCTTTGGAAAGCCTGAGTTTGCAGTAGAAATATTAGCTGTCAGAATACATACCTAACACAAAGTTGGTTCTGTGCCTTTTCTATAAACCTTCCTCTACTAAATTTGGTGCTGGGAGTATTTCTAGAATTGAAAGAAGCAAAAATCCACCATATTTTATTGATGTTCATGCACACATTCTCAATGTGGGACATGCTGCCCCTAGCAGGGTGAAAATTGTTTTTTTGGGAAAGGTGTGTTTGAAAACAGCCTTATTCTTTGAATGTATAAAGCACAGATATACATAGCATATGTAAATAGATAATACAGGATATCTGGTATTAAAATTTCATCATGGTGTCAAGAAAATGTCTTATAAGGTTTCTTAGAGGGGCAATAATGGAAAAAAAGATTTGTGAAACACTGGCTTAAATTACCCTTTCTAGGTTTGAAGTGGTAAAAATGACAACTATGGCCCTTGCTACATACATAAAAATTAAGTGAGCCTTTTTTTTTTTAAAATATATTTTATTGATTTTTTACAGAGAGGAAGGGAGAGAGATAGAGAGTTAGAAACATCGATGAGAGAGAAACATCGATCAGCTGCCTCCTGCACATCTCCTACTGGGGATGTGCCCCCAACCCAGGTACATGCCCTTGACCGGAATCGAACCCGGGACCCTTCAGTCCGCAGGCCGACGCTCTATCCACTGAGCCAAACCGGTTCCGGCTCCATTCTTTTATCTAAGTTATTTTGGGCTTCAGTTATTTTTCGGTATTATAATGTGCAGTTGATCTTTTGAGCATTCCATATTTAGCTTAGGATGATGCAGAATGCAAAATAACTTCTTAGGATAAAGGTCAGCGAATATTTTGTGTCACTGACCCAAGTGTGTAGCTATAAGATATGATTACTGGAAAGTTATTTTCTGGGTAGACATTAGTGATGGGGGGGGTGGGGGGGGCGCTGAATTTAGACTGGGGCTGGAGTCCTGGATATGCCACTCATTAATTATGGTTTTTGGTAACTTTTAGCCTTTTATTAGATGAAGATAAATTTTCTTTAGGATTTTTGGTTAATATTTAGGGACAAAAATACTCTGGTAATAAGTTATTTTTAAATATCAAAGCAAATATAAAACGATATGGGAACCCCCATAAACATATCCCCTTTAGATAACTGTTAAAATGGATACATAGTTTTCAGAATGATTTATCCCATTTATTGAATTACTCATTCAAAAGATGTGTTAAGTACTTACTGTAGGCCAGACATGTTTCTTGGTACTGGGGATACAGCATAGAATATTCTTTTCTGGTATGATGTATCTTGGGACAGATCTCTGTGTAAGTGTATAGAAACCTACCTCTTTCTTAAAATTATTTTTTATCCTCACCTGAGGATATTTTTTTCTTTGGTTTTTCAGAGAGAGTGGAAGGGAGGATGAGATAGAGAGAAACATCAATGTGAGAGAGATACATCGACTGGTTGCCTCCAACACGCGACCCTGACTGGGGTCAGGATCAAACCTACAACCTAGGTTCGTTCCCTTTATTGGTAATTGAATTGAGACCCTTTGGTCTGTGGGCCTGCATTCTAACCATTGAGCAATACTGGTCAGGGCAGAAACCTAACTCTTTTTGATGGCTGTATACTATACCATAATTAACCATCCTTATTTATGGACATTTAAGTGGTTTCCCATCTTTTGGCTTCAAAAACAATTCTTGTGCATGCAACTTAGTTTTGTTGTAGAATAATCTTGAGTGTAATGTATATCACAAGCAAGAATATTCTCAAGTATAATTGATACTGCTAAATTGCTCACCAATAGCAGAAGTATTTGTGTTTCTCCATGCCCTCGCCAACATTGAAGTGAATACTACAGACTGACTTCATTTTGCTTTTTAAGTTATTCATGAAATTGAACTTGTTTTAAAATATTTGTCTTTGTCTATCTTAATCTGCCTATTTATGTTTTTTTCTTTTTTTTTTTTCTATTAGTATCTATGTACTAGAGGCCTGGTGCACGATCAGGGCTGGGGAGGGATGCCCCTGGAGAGGGATGTGGGAGGTTGGCCAGCTGGAGAGGGACCGTGAGAGGCTCCAGGGCATGTCCGTCCCATCTTGCTCAGTCCCGATCAGCTGGACCCCAGCAGCAAGCTAACCTAAGGGTCAGAGCGTTTGCCCCCTGGTGGTCAGTGTACATCAAAGCGAGCGGTTGAGCGGCCTTAGCATATCATTAGCATATTACGCTTTGGTTGAACAGACAACCAAACATTTTGCATATTGGGCTTTTATTATATAGGAGGATAAAGTAGGTTATCCCCAATAAATAGGTTGTGGATCATTTTTCCAGTTTTATTTTATAATCTTAAGGCTTATTTAGAAGCATTGTGTTTTTAATTGTCCAATATTGTTCTGATATCCTTCAGCTTTTGAAAGACCTTATTCCAAGATTTTTTAAAAATAGCTGTTGTTTTCTGGTACTTTTATTTTTTTATTTTTTAAATATATTTCTTTATTGATTTCAGAGAGGAAGGGAGAAGGAGAGAGAGATAGAAACATCAATGATGAGAGAGAATCATTGATCGAGCCTGCAACCCAGGCATGTGCTCTTGGCTGGAATCAAACCTGGGACACTTCAGTCCACAGGCTGACGCTCTATCCACTGAGCCAAGCTGGCTAGGACAGTACTTTTAAATTTTGACCATTAAAACTTCAATCTTTCTGGTGTTAGTTATGGAATTAGGGATTCAAGTGTTTTTCTAAGTGGTTAGCAATTTTTTAAATGCCATTTGCTGGCTAATTCATTTTCTCTGCTAGTTTCTGAAATGGCATCTTTTAACATGTATACTCAAGTATTTTTCTGGTAACTGAGTTATTTGGCATCAAACCAATTCACTTTTATGTTCCAATGATAACATTTAGCCCTCTTACTAATGCTTATTAGTAAAATAACAGTGAAAAATACCAGTAATTTGTATAATATATTAGTATGATTATACAGTATAAATCACCATAATTAATCCTCAAGGAAGCTGATACTCAGATGTTTGTTTTTTATTGATTTTTTTACAGAGAGGAAGAGAGAGAGGTAGAGAGTTAGAAACATCGATGAGAGAGAAACATTGATCAGCTGCCTCCTGCACATCCCCCACTGGGGAAGTGCCCACAACCCAGGTACGTACATGCCCTTGACCGGAATCGAACCCGGGACCTTTCAGTCCGCAGGCCGATGCTCTATCCACTGAGCCAAACCAGTTTCGGCTTCAGATGTTTTTTAACTTGCCCTAAGGTTACACAACACATCTCCCATTCCTTTCTCTTCTTTTTACTTCTCTTCTCCACCCCCTCCTCCCCACTTCACCCCCAAAAATCTTCATATCACTGGATAGCCTTGGTGCTTAAAGTGTGTGTCGGGGAAGGGGGCCTATCTCCATATGGTCTCAGCAGTGGTAGAAGTAGATATAACCTAATGTCTTCTAGATAGCTTCCTAGTGTCTCTCCTTGGCCAGATAAAACATCCTTGTTTTTTCTTAGCTTGAACTATTGTAATTGATTATGAGCTAATTGCTCCTATTTGATTTGACATAATTGATGGCAGATAGCTTCAAAATATCGTTGAACTTTCAAAGTGAAAGAACTAAAAACTGGCTTAGTCTTGTTTTGACATTAGAAAGTATTTGCCTTTTTATGTTAGATTTAGCCTGGCTATAGTCACCTTTTAAGCTCTGAAAAAGGTTAGGTGTAAATTTTTACTTCAGGTCATGTTACTAAGATCTTCAAATGCCAACAAATAATTTATTTGGGGGAATAAGCTGTGTGTGTGTGCTGTTGTTTGTAAGGTAGCTTTAAACTTTGATCTCAATTATATATAATAAACTTATTGCCGAAACCGGTTTGGCTCAGTGGATGGAGCGTCAGCCTGCGGACTGAAAGGTCCCAGGTTCGAATCCGGTCAAGGGCATGTACCTTGGTTGCGGGCACATCTCCACTGGGAGATGTGCAGGAGGCGGCTGATCGGTGTTTCTCTCTCATCGATGTTTCTGACTGTCTGTCTCTCTCCCTTCCTCTCTGTAAAGAAAATCAATAAAATATATTTTTAAAAAAACACTTATTAAATTCTGTTAAAATCTAATCTAATAAAAGAGAAACATGCAAATTGACCACACCTCCACTACACCCCAAACCACGCCCACCAGCCAGTCAGAGCAACTCTATGCAAATTAATCCAACCAAGATGGCAGCCACGGAGCTGGAGCAAGCAGGAGGCTTGGTTGCCTGGCGATAGAGGAAGCCAGGCTTCCTGCCTGCCCTGGCTGGCTGTGGCCTCCGCTCAAAGCAGCAAAGTTTCAATTATAGAAGATAAATAAATCCCAGATACCTGCTTCCAGCCAGCCTCCACTGGGAGCTTGGGTGGCTGGGGGCCATGGCCAGCCTGCAAACAGCCATCAGCCCCTCACCCAGGATGGCCACACACACATGGGGTGAGGGTCCCCACTGGGGGTCTTGGCCAGCCTGCAAACAGCCATCAGCCCCTCACCCAGACTGGTCAGGCATCCCAGCAGGACCCCTCCCCGCCCACCCTGAAGGGGGTGTGGCCAGCCTGAAAACGGCCCTCACCCCCTCTCCCAGGCTGGCCAGGCACCCCAGCGGGACCCCCACCCTGATCCTGGACACCCTTCAGGGCAAACCAGCTGGCCCCCACCCATGCACCAGGCCTCTATCCTGTATAATAAAAGGGTAATATGCAAATTGACCCTAACAGCAGAACGACTGGGAATGACTGGTCACTATGACACTGACCACCAGAGGACAGACGCTCAATGCAGGAGCTGCCCCCTGGTGGTCAGTGCACTCCCACAGGGGGAGCTCTGCTCAGCCACAAGCCAGGCTGCCAGCTGCCAATACAGCGGTGGTTGTGGGAGCCTCTCCTGCCTCCTCAGCAGCGCTAAGGATGCCCGACTGCAGCTTAGACCTGCTTCCTGCTGGCAAGTGGACATCCCCCGAGGGCTCCCGGGCTTCCAGAGGGATGTCTGACTGCCAGCTTAAGCCCAATCCCCCGGGGAGCGGGCCTAAGACAGCAGGTGGTCATCCCCCAAGGGGTCCCAGACTGCCAAGAGGGCACAGGCCCAGCTGGGGGGGACCGCCCCCACCTCTCCCTCAGTGCACAAATTTTTGTGCACCGGGCCTTTAGTAATTGAATATTTGATTCAGGATGTTAGAACTTATTCTTAGTTTCAAAATGTTTATGAACTCAAAAAGTGACTTGGCATAGTAGAAATCAGAATGCTAGTTACCTAAGTTTGTAGAGGGAGGAGCTTGGTTGGGAAGGACGTTACAATGCCTTCTAGGGGGCCATATGCTCTATATTTGATGGGTGGTGGTTCCCTTGGTATATTATGCTTATGTAAAAATTTGTCAAGCTAGACATTTGATTGTATTATGTTACACCTCAAATTTTTAAAATGTTTTATATAGAGAGAAACAAGATAGGGATACAGTTAAATCTTGATAGTTTTCAGTTTACTATTCAATCATGCTCCACATGACATTTTGGTCATTGATGAACCACATATACTACAGTGTTCCCATAAGACTATAATGGAGTTGAATTTCCTTGAAGAAATGGAAGGATATATGGTTTAGGAGGAATTTTTTCCTCTGTGATAGGTACAATATCTGTGTGGGTTGGCAGTAGATTCCCTCTCACAGCACCTCATTTTTGAGTATGCAGATTACATCCCAATCAGTCAGCCACTGACGGTTGTGGCATAGAAGAGGCTGTCCTCCCGGCGCTATGTATTCAGAGGACACTTATCTCCTTTCCAGTTCTAGCTTCAATGATCTTCAGAGTACATTGCTGTACAGTCTTTGTTGAGGACCTAAGATCCTGTACAAGCACACAGGTCCATAGGATCTACCTTAACAAGTATTAAGTGCCACTGCCACTTTAGTAAAAGCTTCCTGTGGTAGTATGAAGCCATCCGGTCCCTGTACTTTGGAAATATTTTCAAGTTGTGGTAAGTTTTATTTCATCATCACTTTAATGCCAGAGAGAGCCCTTTGGGCCAGATAAGTTTAATAAAACCAAAAACAAATTTCCAAAGTCAAAATATCGAGCCCTGGCCCAGTGGGTCAGTTGGTTGGAGTGTCGTCCTATACACCAAGAAAGGTTGGGGTTCGATCCCTGTTCCGGGTCAGGGCACATATGGGAGACAACTGATAGATGTTTCTCTCTTATATCAATGTCTCCGTCTCTCTGTGTTTATGTCTCTCCTCCTCCCTTTTCTCCCTTCTCTCCCATCTTTCTCTCTCTCTAAAAATCAATAGAAACATATCCGCGGGTGGCCCTAGCTGGTTTGGCTTAATGTAAAGAGCATGGGCCTGTGGACTGAAGGGTCTGGGATTCCATTCTGGTCAAGGGCACAGGCCCGGGTTGTGGCTCCATCCCCAGAGGGGGGTGTGCGGGCGTGCAGGAGGCAGCCAATCAATGATTCTCTTTCATCATTGATGTCTCTCTCTCTCTCTCCCTTCTTCTCTGAAATCAATAAATATATATATATATTTTGAAAACTTTTAAAAAAGAAACATATTCTCAAGTGAAGATTAATAAAGTTGAGTCTTGTAGTTCTACATTCTCTCCATATTAAACACTTTTTATGAGTACCACAAAGTTTTTTAATCTAATTACTGTTTATGCAAGAGCCAAAAACCACATTGTCAAGACAATTCTCAGTGTTCTTTTATCTTTCCATCTTGATTTTTTTATTCCTACTAATCCTTAGGCCTCCTGACAGTCACTGTTAACGGTCAGCTACACTTTACCTAGCCAGTTTCTCCTCTGTATTTCCAGTCCGCCCACATCCCTGTTCACAGAGCAGCATTGACAGCTTTGATGTTCTGTTTCTGACCCTGTCAGAAGAAAACCAGGGGAGATCTCGTGGGCTGGGTTGTAAGGTCTGTGGTAGTGTACATTAATATCCTATGCATTCACTCACCAGCTCACACAGAGCAACTTCCAGTCCTGCAAGTTCTGTTTATGATAAATGTCTCATTCGGGTGTACCATTTTTTATCCTTTATACTGTATTTTTACTGTATCTTTTCTATGTTTAGATACACAAGTACTTACTATTGTGTTACAGTTGCCTGCAGTGTTCAGTACAGTGACATGCTATAAGTACAGGTTTGTGGCCTAGGAGCAGTAGGCTATACCATATAACTAGCCTAGGTGTGTAGTATGCTAGAGATTCTAGGGTTGTCTAAGTGCACTCTATGATGTTCACACAATGATGAAGTTACCTAACACATTTATTAGAATGTTTCCCAGTTGTTAAGTGACCCATGACTACATTAGTACCACAGTCTTTCTACTTCAAGTTTGGCCTTTTACAGATCAGCTTTAACTTATAAAACTTCTAATTATTATTTTTATTATTGGAAATCCCCCTTTTCCCCCCTCATTGACCCATTGTAGCACGCCCCGCCCCCTCACCCCAGGCCTTTACACCCTATTGTCTATGTCCATGGGTTATGCATAAATGCATACAACTTCTTTGGTTGATCTCTTCCCACCCATTCTCCCTCCCCTACCTGCTCTCTCAGATTCCACAGTCTGTTCTATGTTTCTGGATCTATTTTGTTCATCAGTTTATTTTGTTCATTATATTCCACATATTCTAATTATTTTTTAATAGATACATCCTCATCTTTATAAAACCTCAATTATAAATCCTCTGTGCTGATTTTGTTGTTATTAATCCTCACCTGAGGATATTTTTTTCATTGATTTTTAAAAAGTGGAAGGGAGAGGGAGAAACATTGTTATGAGAGAGACACATCAGTTGGTTGCCTCCCGCATGCTCCCCAACTAGGGCTGAGGATCGAGCCTACAACCGAGCTACATGCCCTAGTCTTAAATCGAACCCGTGACCCTCATTCTGAGGGCTGACGCTTTAACCACTGAGCAAACGACTAGGGCTATGCTGATTTCTTACAGTTAGGGAAGCCCTCTGTTCAGTATATACCCAGTACTGAAAGAACCCATATTTTGTAACACTTACTGCTCTGTGGGCTCCATGCCAGTTATTGCTCTTCCCTTGTTATTGGTATCTCTTTTCTGACTGTTAAGCTTTTTTCATCTGTAGTTATGTCCCCGTGTTTGTTTGTTTTGGTGTGTGTGTGTTTTGTTAATCCTCACCTGAGGATATTTTTCCATTGACTTTTAGAGAGAGTGGAAGAGAGAGGGAAAGACGAGAAAAACATCGAATGGTTGCTTCCCGCACCAGCCCTGACCCGGGCCCAGACCGGGGAAGAGCCTGCAACCAAGTTCCGTGCCCTTACCTGGAATCAAACCCAGGACCCTTTGGGTTTGATAAAGCTGACGCTCTATCCCAGTGGTTGCCAACCTTTCAGACCTCACGGACCACCAGTGGTCTATGGACCACCAATTGGCAACCACTGCTCTATCCAGCTAGGGCTATGTCCCCATGTTTGGACTAAAAGTTCCTTGACATCATGCATCATATGCCTTCTATTTTTAAATTGTAGGTGCTCCATGGTCTAGAGGTCTTTAAAAAAACTTGCTTAATGTGGGTTTCTCTCTTTTAGAGTCTATTTTGAACTTTTATTTTTAGGTTTTTAAGTTCTTTGACAATTTTGGTTTTCAACTTGTAAAAGTTATTTTAAAGTTGAAAGTTATCTAAACTGCTAGCCATATTACTCATGTATGTCTTTGCTTTTTGAAAAGATTTTTATCCTTCAAAGTATAATACTTGTATAACAGTGCTGTTGATAGCATTTTCATTTACTCCCAAAACTTGCTTTTTGGATAAGGTATTTGGGGCTTAGAAATTGAAGGCCTTCCCCAAAACACCAAGCTAATAAGGGGCAGAGTCATTTAGGCTAAGGTGTGACTCTTAGGTACCTTATCATGCTGTCATGTATAATTCTTTTGACTAATCATTGACTACCTTTGTTTATATTATGTTTGCCAAGATTTATATAATCACAAATAATGTTGTGTTTTACATTTTATAATGGTACTTAGGAGAACTCTAAGGGCATGCAATAGTCAAATATGAATTTTAAAAATGCTTTTGTCTAGTCCTTGCCTACCTGGTTTATTTCAACCAGGGACTATGGTTGCCAAGTGTAAGTGGGGGATTGGAAAAATGGAAGCGCTCTTGTGGCTCTGTTTTTCCTCACTGGGACTAAGAGAAACTGTAGGAAGAAGATGCGGTGTGATATTTCAGAAAGATTACCCCAAACTGGAGCTTTAAAAATAGTGTAAGAGGGACTCTTTAGTACCAAGCACATTGTGTACTTCATATTCATTAAAATAGCAACTTGGGTTTTATTTACTCAGCACACTTTTTTGGTACTTTAAATGAGATTTGAAAACTGCTTATTGAGAACCTACTTTTGAAGTGGAGTCCATAGTGTTCCTTAATTTTATTTATTTTAAAAAATACATATTTTTTTATTTATTTCAGAGAGGAAGAGACAGGGAGAGAGAGATAGAAACATCAATGATGAGAGAGACATTGATCAGTCTGCCTCCTGCACACCTCCTACTGGGGATAGGCCTGCAACCCAGGCATGTGCCCTGATTGGGAATTGAACCATGACCTCCAATTTCATAGGTTGATACTCAACCACTGAGCCACAACAGCTGGGCTATTTCTTAATTTTAGATAGTAATATAATACTCTTATTAGGTACATAACTACAAGGGCTGAAAGTGTACTAGACTCAGAATCAGAAAAATAGGAATTCAGTTTATGTTCTGCCATAGTCATGTCACCCTTATGTGTAAAATTTTTGGAGGAGATAACTATCTTCTGGGCCTAGAAGATAGTTATTAACTCTGTAGGGTTGTGGTAATCAAACAAAATAAAGGATGTGAAAGCACTTTATGGTGCTAACAAATGTCTAGATTACTTCTGGTATTATGCCAATTTGCTGATAAAAAGCCTTGTCTGTGTAATGCTTTGAATGATATATAGAGAGTAGCTCTTGTTTTGTCTTCATTTGCAATTAATTTCTTATTTACAGAATTTGGAGGTTTTGGCTCTGTTAGTGGAAAAATTGAAATAGAAATTAAGATCAACCATGAAGGAGAAGTAAATCGGGCACGTTATATGCCGCAGAACCCATGCATCATTGCAACAAAGACTCCATCTAGTGATGTTCTTGTTTTTGACTATACAAAACATCCTTCTAAACCAGGTACCTGATCTCTTCAATTCAAATACAAATGTCACTATGGGAATACATTACTCCGCTCAGTCTTTTAGTTACTTTTGTTATTCCTTGCATAACTTAATATCTTGTCATTTATATTGAAAAAATGCTTCTTTACATAGAACAGAATGATGGTGCAGCTTAAGCATTGTATATTTGGTCATAATAGGTCTGTATTGCTTATAAATATTAAGAGCTTTAGAGGTCTTTTTAAAAAAAAAATAATTGATTTCAGAGGGGAAGGGAGAGGGAGAGAGAGATAGAAACATCAGTGATGAAAGAGAATCATTGATCAGTTGCCTCCTGCACAGCCCACACAGGATCAAGCCGGCAACCTGGTCATGTGCTCTGCTTGGGAATCTAACCATGAACTGCTGGTTCATAGGTCGATGCTCAATCAATGCGCCAAGTTGGCTGGGCAAGAGCTTTAGACTTCTTGATAAGAATTTCATTATGCTCAGTAGATCCATAGAGGAAGTGAAATGGATAGTCTTGATGTGTCTTACTTTGCAGATCCTTCTGGAGAGTGCAACCCAGACTTGCGTCTCCGTGGACATCAGAAGGAAGGCTATGGGCTTTCTTGGAACCCAAATCTGAGTGGGCATTTACTTAGTGCTTCAGATGACCATGTGTGTACCCTTTCCATTTTGAAACAAATCTGGGCTTGTTACCGGTTTCTTTTCTGGGGTATGTGGGGAGGTGAGAATCTTCCTTTTTTATAATAGTTAATTTTGCATTTAAGACCATCTGCCTATGGGACATCAGTGCTGTTCCAAAGGAAGGAAAAGTTGTGGATGCGAAGACCATCTTTACAGGGCATACAGCAGTAGTAGAAGATGTTTCCTGGCATCTGCTCCATGAGTCTCTGTTTGGGTCTGTTGCTGATGATCAGAAACTTATGATGTGAGTAGAATCCATTTTTTAAGTTTTTCTTCATAAATTATCTAAGTTTTATATTTAGTTGCCCATTTTCAACCTATTTTTCCTGTTTTTTGTTGTTGTTGTTTTTTGTACTAAAGCTGGGATACTCGTTCAAACAATACTTCCAAACCAAGCCACTCAGTTGATGCTCACACTGCTGAAGTGAACTGCCTTTCTTTTAATCCTTATAGTGAATTCATTCTTGCCACAGGATCAGCTGATAAGGTTAGTTTGGTTTATTTTAAAAGAAAACAGGGTGAATTTCTCTGGCTTCTTTTGAATGCAGAGATCTTTTACTTAGGGGTTTTCTCTTTTTTTTCTCATAAAAAATTATTGATTACTCTTTTTTTCCATTCTTTACATAGACTGTTGCCTTGTGGGATCTGAGAAATCTGAAACTTAAGTTGCATTCCTTTGAATCACATAAGGATGAAATATTCCAGGTAAGAGAAGCTAAAGCTGCCCTGATGGTTTACAGCTTTGGCCCACCAACCAAAGGATCGCTGGTTCAATTCAGCCCAAGGTCACATATCTCAGTTGCAGGTTAGATCCCTGGTTGTGGTGTGAGCGGGAGGCAATCAGTCGATGTGTCTCTCTCACAATGATATTTCTCTCTTTCTCCCCCTCTCCCTTCCATTCTCTCTTAAAAAAAAAAAAAAACTGGAAAAAATAGCTTCGTGAGGATTTTTTTTAAAAAGCAGCAGCAGTTAACGCTATAATATTTTATTTCTATTTCTATTTTTAATTTATTGATTTCAGGGAGGAAGGAAAAGGGAGAGATAGAAACATCAATGATGAGAGGGAATCATTTATCGGCTGCCTCCTGCACACCCCTTACTGGGGATCGAGACTGCACCTCGGGCATGTGCCCTTGACCGGAATCAAACCCAGGATCTTCAGTCCGCAAGCCAATGCTCTATCCACTGAGCCAAACCTGCTAGGGCAAGGCTATAATTTTTTTTTAAGCAGAAGACCTTGATGTACAACTAGGCATGGTTTATTCCATTGCTATATTAGTAGAAATGTTTTGTGTGCCTATGCTAATCTCTAGGAATTGGGGTTGTTTTTCCTCTATTCTATACTGGCTCCATATTTTCTGCTTCAGCTTCGGCTTTTTTTCTTTCTTTTTTTAAATGTATTTTTAGAGAGAAAAAGAGAAACATTGCACATTGCTGGGTTGCCTCCAATGACTGGGAATCGAACAGGCAACCTTTTGGTGCACAGGGTATTGCTCAGCCAACTGAGCCACACTCGCAGGGCTAAAGCTCCTTTCTTTTTCTCTTTTTCTTTTCTCTTTTTCTTTTTTTTTTTTTTTTAATCCTAACCCAAGGGTATGTTTTCTGTTGATTTCTAGAGAGTGTGGAAAGGATGGGGAGAGACAGGGAGAGAGAAACATCGATGTGAAAAAGACACATCGATTAGTTGCCTCCCACGTGTGCCCCGGCTGGGCCTCAGAGATTGAACCTGTAACAGAGGTATGTGCCCTTGACTGGAATCAAACCTGACACTCTTCAGTTCTCAGGCTGACGCTCTAACCACAGAGCCAAACTTGCTGGGGCTAAGCTCCTTTCTTAGCATGCAAAGCTCTCTAGCTCAATTCAAGAAAGAATCATTATATTGAAAGCTTATTGTAAGGGTACTGTGAGAAATGTTACAGTCTTTGCTTTCAAAGAATTTAAAATGTTACAGTGAGGAAAGGCCCATTTTGTATCACTATAGTAAAACATTGGCCCTGGCTGGTATGGCTCAGTTGCTGGAACATAGTCTCATGCACCAGAAGGTGGCAGGTTCAAGTCCCAGTCAGGGCACATGCCCAGGTTTTGGATTTGATCCCCAGTAGAGGGCCTAAATGAGGCAGCCAGTCTGTGTTTCTATTGCACATTGATGTTTCTCTATCTCTCCCTCTTCCCCTCTCTAAAATCAATTAAAAAAAATACATTTTAGAAAAGAAACACATTGTTTTGTCAAGTGTTAAGACCCTGAGAGTCCTCAGAATTAATTTTGGTGTGTGGAATGTGGCATCCAAACTTGGCTCATATTCTTAACACACTTAGTCTCAACCTTATTTTCTACTCTTCAGTTCACTCCAAGGAACATTTTGTCTTCACCCTATCTGTCTCTCTCTCTCTCTCCCTCTCTTTCTCTCTCTCTTTCTCTCTCTTTTTAATATACATTTTTATTGATTTCAGAGAGGAAAGGAGAGGGAGAGATTGAAACATCAATGATGAGAGAGAATCATTGATTTGTTACCTCCTGCACGCCGCCCACGGGATGGAGCCCGCAACCTGGGCAAGTGCTCTTGACCGGGATCGAACCTGGGACCCTTTAGTCCACAGGCCAATGCTCTATCCATTGAGGCAAACCTGCTAGGGCAGGGGTGGGCTAACTTTTAAGAACAATGGGTTCTTAAACTGGACCGGAGGGCCGGAACAAAAGCATGGATGGAATGTTTGTGTGAACTAATATAAATTCAAAGTAAACATCATTACATAAAAGGGTACGGTCTTTTTTTTTTTTTTTAGTTTTATTCATTTCAAAGGGGGCCGGATCTGGCCTGCTGGCCGTAGTTTGCCCACAGCTGTGCTAGGGCCTCACCCTATCTCTTTGTCCTTGCTTATAATGGTGGTGTTGCCTGGAGGGTATCCAAATTCTGCCTGTGACCTCTCACAATCTGGGACCCCTCAGGGCATGTCCAACTGCCGGTTTAGAGATTAGAAAAAAACCTTGTAAGAGAAAAAAACAAAACCGAGGCCACTCCAGCGAGGGTGCGTTCTGAGGAGCTAGGGTTAACTTTCTGTGTGAGGATTTGCTAGGGCAGGGAAGAGGGGAGGGAGGAGAGAGAGAGAGAGAGAGAGAGAGAGAGAGAGAGAGAGAGAGAGAGAGAGAGAGAAACCCCCCACCAAAGACTCCAGATTCTTTTGTTCTAAAGCACAAAACTTTGTTTTCCCCATGTTTATTGTATGTCTAAGCACAAACCATCATGTACTTCAAGCAACATGTATTAGAGAAGGAGAATGCAGTCTTAAAGCAAAGGGTGGGGGTGTCTGAAGTAACTCCTCTCCTCCCCCAGCTGAAGCTCCTCAGGGGCCTGCCTGTTTGTGAATCCACATTTATCTTGGCTCATAGGAGGTTAGGGAGTGCAGCATTATCCTGGGAGGGGAAGGTCGCAGGGACTGCACCAGTGGTACTTGCCCCAAGTTTTATTACTTCACCCTCCCAGGTCGCTTTCTACCCCACCACCCCACCACGGATCCAATTAATGGGGTCGGAGGTCTGCAGCTGGACGCCTTCAGGCAGAGAGCACGCTGGGGGTTGGGTGGTCCAGCTCCAAGGCCTGACCCCTGCCAGCTTCCTGCCTTCGGGCAGCAGCTCAGGGTGGTCCACCCTCCCACACTAGACTCAGTCTGACTGGATGGGGAGAGATTGGGCGGCTCGGGCGGCTCAGGCGGCTCTGCGACTAGCACCTTTGAATTGTGCGCTGCTAGGGGGGAAAGAAAAGCCTCCCCAGAGAGGTTTTTCAAAAGCCTTCAGGGGCCAGAAGGTTGGCCAGCCTAGGCCTTCCCCCAGCAGCTGGCCCCACTCCCCACCCGCACCCACCTTGGGTGCCACCCACCCCCGATTCCCATTCCCCATCAGGCAGACAATTGGCACCTGCTGGCCAGGGGGAAGGACAGGGAGGTTGTCCGGCAGGCCTGCCTGATCAGGCAATCGGGGTGGTCAGTGTGGGTCATAGCAACCGGCTGTTCTGGTCATTCCACTGTAACGGTCACTTAGGCTTTTAGATTGATTGATTGATTGGTTGATTGATTGATTACTAGAGGCCCGGGGCATGAAATTTATGCATGGGTAGGGTCCCTAGGCCTGGCTGGCAATCAGAGCTAATCGTGGCCACCTGGCTGCCGGCCGGGACCTTCCTTCATTCCGTGCTGCCCCCTGGTGGTTGGCGCACATCATAGCAAGCAATCGAACCCTTGGTCAAACTCCCAAGGGGACAGTTTGCATATTAGCCTTTTAGATGATAGATAGATCGATAGATAGATGATAATTTTATTTTATTTTTTTAATCCTCACCTGAGGATATTTTTCCATTGATTTTGAGAATTGAAGGTAGAGGGAGAGACAGAAGCATCAATGTAAGAGAGACACATTGATTGGTTGCCTCCTGCACACATCCTGACCAGGGCCAAGGACCTACAACCAAGGTACGTGCCCTTGACCAGAATGGAGCCCGGGACCCTTCACTCTATTCACTGAGCCAAACCAGCTAGGGCTTACCAAGCAGTTTTCACAATTATGTGAGTTGTTTATGTAGTAGCTAACTTTATTTTAATAAAATAATTGTAATGAGTCATTTTTAATCTTATGTATAGCACTGAATTCATAATAAGTACTTGGGAAATTGTGTGATCTGTACTATAGTTCTTAGGTCAGAATTTGATTACATTTGGCTAGAGGCCAGAATAAATAAAAAGGCCTTCAAAAATATAAGATCAAATAGAGTAAAAGCTGATATCCTAGGTCTAATAATGGGTTATTTTCATACCAAAAATGATTTTGTCAGTTTTAACTTTATGTCTAAAATGCTTAGAGGCCCTGGCAAGGTAATTTTCAACTGGTTAGAGCATCATCCCAATATGCCAAGGTTGCAAGCTCGATCTCCAGTTGAGGCGCATACAAAAAGGAACCAGTGAATGCATAATTAAGTGCAACATCAAATCGCTTTCTTTCTCTCTCTCTCTCTCTCTCTCTCTCTCTCTCTCTCTCTCTCTCTCTCTCTGTCTCTCTCCCCCTCCGTTTCTCCCTCTCACCCCCTTCACCTCTCCCTCTCTCTGTATAAATCAATTTTTTAAAAATACTTTGAATTCTCTATTTATAAAAATTTAAGTTGTTAAATATAATTTTAGGTGCTTTTCACTCAGTTTTGTAGTTGAAAACTTCTGTTTCCTTTATTCTTCTCTGTAGGTTCAGTGGTCACCTCACAATGAGACTATTTTGGCTTCCAGTGGTACTGATCGCAGACTGAATGTCTGGGATTTAAGGTAAGTCTTGTTGTATTAGTTACTTTTTTGTGGAATTATTTTCTTTTATTTATACTTTCCAAAATTAGTTAGGAAAAATCTGTTTTAACTTTTGAAAATCTTTTTGTGCTAGTAAAATTGGAGAGGAGCAATCCCCCGAAGATGCAGAAGATGGGCCACCAGAGTTGTTGGTATGTACAAACATTGAGCAATTGAAGTAATCTGTAATTTAATATCCTCTATCTGCTTTTTATATCTGTTTTCCTCCCTTCTTCAGTTTATTCATGGTGGTCACACTGCCAAGATATCTGATTTCTCTTGGAATCCCAATGAACCTTGGGTGATCTGTTCTGTGTCAGAAGACAATATCATGCAAGTGTGGCAGATGGTGAGTATTTAGTCATTTGGGGAGGTCAAATAAAGGAGGCAGACTGTCACTTCATATTTCTATACTTAATGAATGCAGCTGGCATTTCTGTTCAGTGTGCTCCTTTGTGTGATTTTAGTGCTCGTCCGTACATTATCATATCATGTTCAGCTTCCTACTCTTTATCTTCATCTGGTTATCCCACTGGTATCTCAGACTCAACTAAACTGGACTTTGCTTCTTTCCCCATTCTCCCTACTCCCCTTTCCTTCTGACTTGGCTGTTTTCCATATGACTTTAGTATTTCCCCATCTCACCACACTTGAAAATTGAAGTTCTCCTCCACTATATATTCACCTTTAGGTCTAGTTCACTTACCAGACTTTATGTTGTCTGGCTCTGCAATGTTTCTCCAATCTATACTCATCTTACAAATACATCCATTCCCAACTTTCCTGTCTATTTCACACCCTAGTTCAGTGATGGCGAACCTATGACACGCGTGTCAGAGGTGACACCAGAGTTAAGTTAGGGTTTTTCAAAATGCTGACACGCCGAGCTCAAAAGGTTCCCCATCACTGCCCTAGTTTTTTGCTCAGGTTCTCATTACCACTTGCTGTACTATTGAAGTAACCTCCTGTTTGTTGGCTTGCCTCTCGTTTCTCCCTCTTGGCTAGCAATTGAATATCTAGGAAAGGTTATTCCCTTGAAATGATCTGTGAACATGCCTAGCACAGTTCCTACCACAATGTCATTTTTAGAGTGCTTGAAATTTAATGGAGAAAACCGTAATCTCTAATATATAGCAATACAATAAAACAGATATATTCTAGAGATGGGTGATAGTGATAGTATGGTAAATTTTATGTTTGTGTTTACTACAATTTTTTAAAAAAACAAACAGTTGTATGGCTTTTCAGTGATTATACCCTGAATAATGAAAAGAATTCCAAAGAAACTTTTGGTTTCTCAGGATAGATCTAGAGCCAAGAATAAACTCCAGAGGAAAGTTTTTGGCTCAACATGAGGAAAAATGTTTTAAAACTTTACTATAGTCTGGCCGGTGTGGATCAGTGGTTCAGCGTTAACCCATGTACCAAGAGGTTGCTGGTTCAATTCCCAGTCAGGGCACATGCATTGATGTTTCTATCTCTCCCTCTCTCTCTCTAATCAGTAAAACATAGTTTTAAAAACTGTATTAAAAAATATAAACCTTTCCTACAGAATCGCACTATTGATGAGTGTTTGTGGCCTATGAGATTAACAAATGATATACTACGGACATACTTTGGAATAGTATGTATCAAAGAAGTGTGCTTAGCTTTGTAAGATACTCATGACAGTGGTATTAAGTAGAGAAAAAGCAGGTTGCAGAACAGCATGGTGGAATCTCATTTTTAAATTATGTGTATCTGGTCTTCTGTTTAAATACTTGTAGGTATTTATTTAGAAGTCTGTTTGCCAAAATATGGTTGGTACATTTAGAGAGTTATTAATTTCTTTGTATACTTCAAGGATGTGTTACATGTATGAACAGAAAATCCACCTCACACACAGAAAATTAATATAAAATGTTGAATTCTAGCAGGAAGGTGAAATGGCTTCCTTGGATAATCTCTCAATTAAAGTTATTTTAGTAGTTGCCATGGGAATGTTGTAGGATATTGAACTCCATAACCTTCAAGGCCATTAATTCCAGGCCAGGTTGTTACTTTACTCAGTGTGTGTGTGTATGTGTGTGTGTGTGTGTTTAAGAATTGTGGTAAAAAGAAAAAAAAAAAAGAAAAATTGTGGTGTAAGAAATAAATACTTGGTTTCTGTTCTAGTTTCTGTTATAAAGTGCCCCAAAACCTTAGCATTTCCTGAGTGGTAGGAGTCTCTTACTATATTTAAAAAATAATTTAAAATTTTTTCAGTTACAGTTGACAAATAACATTGTATTAGTTTTGGGTATACAACACACTGATTAGACATTTCTATAACTTAGGACAGTGATTTTCAACCAGTGTGCCACAAGAATTTTTTTTTTTTTATGTATTTTATTGATTTTTTACAGAGAGGAAGGGAGAGAGATAGAGAGTCAGAAACATCGATGAGAGAGGAACATCGATCAGCTGCCTCCTGCACATCTCCTACTGGGGATGTGCCCGCAACCCAGGCACATGCCCCTGGCCGGAATCGAACCCGGGACCTTTCAGTCCGCAGGCCAACGCTCTATCCACTGAGCCAAACCGGTTTCGGCACCACAAGAATTTTTAAAACATGCAATACCTGACTATTTAGTCAGGGGCATTGACCTCTTTTCCCTTGGATCAGCCATGAGCAAACTATGGCCCGCGGGCTGGATCAGGCCAGTTTGAAATGAATAAAACTAAAAAAAAAAAAAAAAAAAAGACCGTACCCTTTTTTTATGTAATGATGTTTACTTTGAATTTATATTAGTTCGCACAAACACTCCATCCATGCTTTTGTTCCGGCCCTCCGGTCCAGTTTAAGAACCCATTGTGGCCCTCGAGTCAAAAAGTTTGCCCACCCCTGCCTTAGATTGTAAAAACTAAATTAAAAAAAGACAATAGCCAATACAGCAGTAGCCATCCAGTGTTAATGAATCAAAAATTTTTGTCAGGTCAGCAAAAATTACATTTCTTGCTTTGCCGCAAAATTTTAGTAGTTAGTTTGTGTGTCATGAGATAAAGTTGAAAATCACTGACTTAAGAAATGATCACCTGGTAAATCTAGTATCCATCTGACACCATGCATAATTATTACAAAGGAGTCTATTGCTATTTATAAGGAGTCCCTTTGGGGCACACCTTAGTTTAGGGTAAGGAGGTGACTTAAGGGGCCCCTAGATATAGCCTCAGGATGAGGCTGGTCTCCAGAAAGACCAAACACTTGATTAGAGAGTTAGAACTTTCAGTTCCACTAACCCGCAGATAGGGGATTGAGCTCTATAAAAAGTTTTGGAAAAGCCTATGAAAAGCTCTTGATCTGATCAACTTCCAGGTTGGTGAACATATTGATGCCACCCAGAGACAACATGGAAGCTCTGTCCTCCCTCTCACCTTGCCATATAAGTGTCTGACCGTTTGACTGGTAGCTATGATGCGCACTGACCACCAGGGGTGCAGACACTCAATGCACAGGCATGGAAACATGGAACAGACGGATGAATCTCTGGGGGAAGCGGGAAGAGATTAACCAAAGATCTTATATGCATACTAGAGGCCGGGTGCATGATGCACGGATTCATGCACCTGTAGGGTCCCTCGGCCTGGCCTGCGGGAATCGGGCCGAAACCAGCAGTCCGACATCCCCCGAGGGCTCCTGGATTGCAAGAGGGTGCAGGCCAGGCTGAGGCACCCCACTGGTGCACAAATCGGTGCACCGGGCCTTTAGTAGTAAATAAAGCACTTACCTGAATTTAGTGAGTCATTCCAGCATATTATCAAACCTGAGTAGAGGGTTGTGGAATCCCCACGTTTATAGTCAACAAATTTATTTATAAGGGACTCCTTATAAGTAACAAGTAGCCTGGGTACTCATAGCACTCATATTACTGGTGCCCAAAGTCAGGATAGTCTTGTGGCACTGGGCCCTCAGTCACATCCCTCAAACCTGTGAAGTCTAGCACTACCTCTAATTAGTTAATGTCAGGATTGAAGTGACATGTTGGATGCCCAGTTGGCATTAGAGAATTGGTGTCAGGGGAAAAGGCATTATTATACATTCATTGTCAGAAAACACACAATTGTATACATTTCCCTGCGGTCAGATCACAAGCTCCTCAAAAACAAGTGTATCCCATACTTTGTAGCACCTAGCCTGGTGATTTATGCATAGTAGGTGCTAAACTAAGAACAATAAATTTTGTCTAAATGAAAGTGTTGTCTGTAATTAACATTATGCCTTTGTAGACAGATGTTTCATCAAGAACTAGAAGTAGAGTTTTTTATACGCAAGAGCATTTTTTTATTTTAAAAAATTATAAATTAAGATTTGGAACATACAGTGATGGTGGGATGGGGTTTCTTTTTTCTTTTTTTTTCTTTTTTACATAATTCAGTGATTTTTGTATATTCACAGAATTATGCAACCAGTACCCCAGTTATGCCAAAAAGAAGCCCCATAACCACCCATATCCATTAGCCATCACTCCCCATTTTCCTCTAGTCCACCCAACACTAGGCAACCACCAATCTACTTTCTCTATGGATTTGCCTATTCTGAACATTTAATATAAATAAAATCACAATATGTGACTGGTTTTTTTTTGTATGTGTTTTTTTGTTTGTTTTAATCGGGAAAGGAGAGGGAGAGAGAGAGATAGAAACATCAGTGATGAGAGAATCATTGATCAGCTGCCTCCTGCACACACCCCCAATGGGGATCAAGCCCACAACCTGGGCATGTGCCCTTGACTGGAATCAAACCTGGGACCTTTCAGTCCACAGGCCGACGCTCTATCCACTGAGCCAAACCGGCTAGGTCATGACTGGGTTTTTTTATTGTCAAATAATATTTTATTGTATAGATATATCATTTTATTTATTCATTAGTCTGTGAACATTTGTGTTTTTACTTTATTTTTATTTTTGTATTTATTTTTAGTGATTTGAGAGGGAGAGGGAGAGGGAAAGAGAAAAATGTCCATTGCCTACTGGGGATTGAGCCTGCAACCAAGGGTCGACCCAGAATCAATTTCTCAGTGCACAGGATTATACTCAACCTATTGGGCCACACAAGCCAGGGCTTTTTACTATGATGAATGATGTCTGAAGGACTCAAGAAGGTTGATTATCAAGACATTCAGTAACCGTACTTAAGTTTTGTGGGAATGTCCTAATCCAGGGTGTTGGCCTGTGGGCCAGCTGTCTGCTTTTATTGGCACACAGACATACCCATTCATCTGCAGATTGTCTAGCTGCTGTCATCCAGGAACTGCAGAGTTGAATAGTTGCAACAGAGACTATTTGACCCATAACCTTTTACCTGACCTAATCTATTTTTGAAACCTTAACTTTAAGAACTTGTGTTCATGTTTACTAAAGACCCTTTTCTCTTTTTCATGTTTTTTGGACAGGCAGAGAATATTTATAATGATGAAGACCCTGAAGGAAGTGTGGATCCAGAAGGACAGGGGTCCTAGATTCATCTGCACTTGTAATTTTAGACTGCCTGCCCTTTTCCTCTCAACCCTGATAGTGATTTAACACTGGTTCTGAGACACAGACTTTGTTCAGCTATCCCTCTATAATAGGTACCATCAACAATGTTATTAACCCAATCCAAGGGTGTTTTCTAAATATTAACTGAGGGGCTTGATTCAGCAAAGCCACAGACTTAATATTTAAATTTTTTTCAGGAATTTTCTAGTATCAAAGATCTAAAGTAGCCACTGAAAGGGGAATATTGTGTGTGGTTATTTTATTTTTCTCTGTATGCCATATCCCCACATTTTTCAGGCTCATTTAAGTAAAGGCTAGAAGTAAATAAGGAATAGAGCCAAGAGAGGTAGGTGTGTGAGCCATGAAGTGTAAGTACTGCAAGATGTTTTTATTCAGGAATTAGGGGAGATTTGAGTCATAAATCCTACTCTAAAATCTTCACACCTGACTTTCCAGGATGCACATTTCCTACGTAGACTAGTCTCCTCTCCGTTTCTTAAGTCAAAAGTATGTGTTCCTGTTTTCCATATATTTTTGCTTGTTAGTGTATTTCTTGAGCTGATTTCATATTATTTCTTTCCTTTCTGTGAAATGGTTTTTTTAAAAAACTTGGGACCACCAAGTTGTAAAGATGTATGTTTTTACCTGACAGTTATACCACAGGTAGGCTGTCCAGCTAAGTTGAGAAGAGTGAATCTATAGCTTGTATTTGTTTTTAAAATTAAATTAATCCTGGATAAGAGTTGCTTTTTTTTTTAGGAGTTAGTCCTTGACCACTAGTTTGATACCATCTCTGTTTTGGGTGACCTGTTTCACTAACAGGCCTGTTACTCTCTATGACTAACTGTGTAAGTGCTTATAATGAAATAAATTGCTTTTCTACATAACCCAATGCTGATGGGCTTTATTTAGTATATAATATAATATCTATCAAACACCAGTCTCTGGCTTCTAGAAGAATTCTTCAGATGACAGTTTCTTTCTGTGGTCTTTGACTACCAAGAGCAGAATTAATTATAATAGACCCAGAGCTATAGAAAACAGTTTTACTCCTTCACAAGGAAAGTGAAAGACATAAAACATAGAATCGTAGGTGTACAGATTAGTCTTCGATAAAATAACATCTTTTTGAAGTCTATTCATAGAGAACTACATGGACTTTCAAGCATGTCAAAGGCAGTGTGGCAGAAAGATTTTAAGGCAAAATTTAAATTTGGAAAAGGTGTTTGAACCTTTTCTCATAGAGGTTGAATCTCCCCAGTATGTTTTTCACTGGGACCTGTTCTTAGAAGTGAGAAATAAAGGCTGAAAGCCATGTACCATAACCAGATAAAATGCCTGGTTCTTTGCAATCACTCAGTTTAACTGAGTAGATTACTCACCAAAAATCATTTTCATGAGGCATGATCTTAGGGAAATCTGAATATCCTTAACCTTTAGATTCAAATTTAGTTCCTTTTTTTCTGGAACTAAGTTCTTTTAGAGTATAGTGAAAATTATCTTGACACAAGAGTAAACTATGCGTCAGCATAAAAAGTAAACTTTGTAAAAGGATTCATTAAAAGTCCAACACTCATGGCACAAAAGAATTCAAATTATAAACCCATATAATGAAAATTGGCTGCCTTTTGACCCCACCTGTGCTCCAAAAAAAAATGTTTTTGGTTTAGGTCAACAACAAGGCAAGTTTCATTCTGCACAAGGCTGCAGGGATGCATGTATTCATCCTTTGCTGCTGGTGGACAGGAGGGACAGGAGGCTCTTTTTTTTTTTTTTTTTTTTTTTTTTTGCTGTTCCTTCGTGCATTGAAATCATTACCAGTAGCCTGTGAAATAGAATCCAGCTAAGAGCTGACGGGTGTGTTCTGCCTCCAGCCAGCCTAGAATCTTTTTAAACAGGTCAGCCAGTATTTGTATCTTCCCCAGGGTGAATTGCTTGCCAAGTCCCTGGCACTCTCTTCTGTGTTTGGAAAAGGGTACTTAAGTGATCCTTTGTTAAGAAGCTTTTTTGGTTGTTTCTGGGTTACAGATTTGGCCATACATTTCTAAACAGCTCCTGTAAGATTGAAAGAAAAAAAGAATAAATTTATTATTTCTGCAACTTTAAATAATCCTATATAATAAAAGGCTAACGTGTAAATCGACCGAACTGTGGAATGACCGATCACTATGATGTGCACTGACCACCAGGGGGCAGACACTCAACGCAGGAGCTGCCCCCCTGGTGGTCAGTGTGCTCACCCTAGCACTGTGGCGGTGGCAGGAGCCTCTCCCACCTCCACGGCAGTGCTAAGGTTGTCCAACTGCCAGCTCCCAGACTGTGAGAGGGTGCAGGCCAGGCAGAGAGACCCCCTCCCTACCCCTCCCCCTCAGTGCACGAATTTTGTGCACCAGGTCTCTAGTGCAGTATAAAGTTTATGACTGAACTTAGGAAATTTATTGTAGGTTTTGTTGGGGGCAGAGATTGCTAGACTGTGACTCACATATGATCAGGGTTGACTTTCCCCTATGAAATATTTGGGTGATTCTTATTTGCAAAGTAATGAATGTGTGATGGTGATGGTGATGGGAGGGGCTAGCTAAAATTTTTCTCTGTCCAGGTTAAATTTACACAGGTATTACAGTGCCTGAAATTCTGTAGTTTTGTTTCTTTGAATTAATCGTTGCTTTTTCCCTATTGTACTTTTAATCTGATCCACACAAAGGTGTTTAGCAGATCATTTTCCTCAATTACATGGTTCTAGTAATCTCCCAAACAATAAGCGCAGTCTGTTATGCCTGGAAAAAAACACAGTAAAAGAAAGTCCTAGTGAGTTAGGAAAAGCATTAGTTACAGTAGTCATTTGTGAATTTGTATCCAAGCTGTAAGATGAACTAGGAAATTGAGAATAAAATTTATGGGCATCTAACTAGTATATACTTGACAGACCTTTTTTATTCTTAGTCTCTTTATCCAAGAAAATCTAATGTGAAAAATGAGAACATACTGTTATATAGAGAAATTAATGGATAGGTGTGTCGCTTGTTTCACATACTAAGCAATAATCCTCTTCCTCCGTTTATAAACAACACCCTCTTCAGCTTTTCTATACAGATAAATTTTGCTGCCGTGGCCTCTTTGTCATAGTTTGGATTTAGGTAGCATAACTACCTTCTGCTATTCTAAGGAAACTATTTATGAATAGCAGGTGGGGTAAGGTGGGAGAATGCAGAGCTTAGATATTTTATCCTGTTACAGAATTCCTGGTGATAATTAGGGCATATTTTTTTTAGTCCTATCAGAAACAAGCATTCCAAATGAACCCTGAATGCTTGAACCAGGCAATTTGGAGGTATGTGTTATCTCTACATGACTTGTCATTAGACACACACTTAAGTTCTTTTAAGGTATTAGTATTGTTAAGAAAGTAAAATGCAAACTCCACTCTTGTACCCACAAGGATCACCTTGAGACTGTGTCTCGATTCCACCTGCCTGAGAAGTGGGAGTATTAGCCTGTTCCGGGCTCTTGGGTAGCATAGCCCTTAAAAAAAAGAGAGAGCCATTTTCCATCTGTTCATGGATGAAAAAAAATTTCCCAGTTTCATTTGTCTCCCACTGCTGAGTGAAATTTCCCTTGAGCAACATCTGCCCTCCCCACCATCCATCTCGCCAGCCAGTGTTAGTTGAGATTTGGGTAAGCAGCAAAAACTGACTTATAAGTTGAAAGCTCTTCAGTGAGGCTGATCCTTAGCTGCTCCATCTCTTTGTTCTTCTGTTCCTGGAGTTGCACTCCATTTCTTAATTGTGTCTGTTGTTCTTCCATTTTCTCCAGCTGTTCCTGCATAAGAGGGCCAAGAACATACCTGATGAGCCGAACGATAAAAATCTTACATTGTCCATTATAGTTTACAAAGCACTTTCTTGTATATTGTTCAATCTTCATAGAAATATTAAGGTTGAAACAGATTTGTTTTGACAAAGTGATACTCCATTTGAAGATGGTGAAGAAAGGAGTCTTGTCCTTCAACCACAGCTTACTTAATGTAATCCTGCAACGGCAGTGCTCAGAGGGACTTTTAGTTTCACAATGTTAAGAAGTGTTGGGGAGGATTTTGGTCCTCTTGGTGAGCTGAGAATTTTATACACCTTGCTTACTCTATGAGCAAGTTTGTTTCCATTAAGACTGAATTTGTTAAAAAATGTTAAGTTGGAAAAAGATGCTAGCCCTAGCAGGTTTGACTCAGTGGATAGAGCGTCGGGCTGGGACTGAAGGGTCCCAAGTTCGATTCCAGTGAAGGGCACATGCCCAGGTTGTGGGCTCGATCCCCAGTAGGGGATGTGCAGGAGGCAGCCAATTAAAGATTCTCTGTCATCGGTGATGTTTCTTTCCCTATCTTAAACCAATAAAAGTACATATTTTTAAAAAGAATAATAGAGTTTCTTTAAAAACGAAAAAAGATGCTATGCCCTGTGGGCCCTCTGGAGCTTTCAGATAACTTTCCCATTCTGCCAGCAGGCAGGATGCATTCTGTAAATTGTCTCTGCTGAGGTTTAATGCCTGAGGAATGAGGTAAGGAAGGTGTCTGCAAATCAGTCTGGTGTTTGTTCCTAGCTGGCATGGATCCTTAGGAAGTGTGAGGGAGTTGGGAAAGCATTAAAGTTTGAAGGCATATTTTAAAAGGGCAGTGACTTCTCAAATTTTGAAGAATAGTAAGATAGGAATCCAGCCCTAGCTGGTTTGGCTCAGTGGATAGAGCTGCGGACTGAAGGGTCCCAGGTTCGATTCTGATCAAGGGCACATGGCCTGGGTTGCAGGCTCAATCCCCAGTAGGGGGTGTGTAGGAGGCAGCCAATTGATTCTCATCATTGATGTTTCTATCTCCCTCTGAAATCAATAAAAATATATTTTAAAAAGAAAAAAGACGTCGAAACCGGTTTGGCTCAGTGGATAGAGCGTCGGCCTGCGGACTGAAAGGTCCCAGGTTCGATTCCGGTCAGGGGCATGTACCTGGGTTGCGGGCATATCCCCAGTAGGAGATGTGCAGGAGGCAGCTGATCGATGTTTCTAACTCTCTATCTCTCTCCCTTCCTCTCTGTGAAAAATCAATAAAATATATTTTTAAAAAAAAGAAAAAGAAAAAAGATAGGAATCCAGTTTGGGTACATGCTATTAGAAGTATCTAAATAATTTGTTCTCTGAGTCATCCTTTATAATACCTGTGGCACATCAATCTGCAATGGTTGATATTCTGGCTGACTCTCAATTTACATAAACATTATCAAAAGGCCTTTTTATTTATTTATTTATTTATTTATTTATTTATTTACTTATTTTTTAACGGCCTTTTTGTGCTTAGTCATGCTTTGACACCACACAGAAATGGGGCCTTACTCTCATGTCATCTGAAGGGAAGTATTTGCATACCTCTGCCCCGATTTCCCAAATTCCACTAGCAAACCTATTATTTTGACAAGGCACAAAAGTACATGCTTGAGAAGGCAGTCTGTACCATCAGTGCTCTGACAGGAAGAAACTCGGGTGAAAGATACATTGCTACAATGACTGGCGTTAAGGACAATCTCGTCTTAATCTGATGTAGCGCCAATAGATTAACTTTCTAAAATCTGCTCTATCTCAATCTTTCAAAGGCTTCCCACTTCCTTTAATCTAGATGCCCTCCAGTTTTAGCCCTTCCTCTAACTAGAACCTCCATTCCTCTTTCAATATGAACATTTTCTTGTATCTTGCACTCTCCAGTATGGAAGTCACTAGCCACATGGGGCTGAGTACTTGAAATATGGCTCGTCCAAATTGAGATGTCTATAAGTGTAAGATTTCTAAGACTTGGCTACATGAAGAAATTATGTTTTTATATGCTGGGTTACATAAAATATTTCACCTATTTTTTTAAGTGGCATCTGTCTTGCATGAGATTGTGTTGGACAGTGCTGCTCAAGCCTGCCCAACTCAGATCTCTATGCCCTTTACTTCTGACACAATAGACAGCATCTGCTGTTGTATTGCTATTTATCTTTTAAATTCATGTGTAACTCCCAGATTGTAGGTTCTTGGGAGTATACATAATGGCTGTTGATGGGAAACTTGCAGATAGTAAATGTATTCCATGTTTCAGCATTAGCAACCTACCAATTTCCAGTTAACGTTCTCAGCAAATTTCTCACCCCACCCACTGTAGCCAGTCACCAAGTCCTACCATTTTATCCTACATATCTCTCATCATCTCTCTCATAAAGTCTAAGTTGTCTTCCTGGCTTTTTCAATCCACCCACCATACTGCCACTTTTATGAGTACATACCTATGGGCCAGGCACCATTGCACGTGCTTTAGAAACATTAACTGGTTCATTCCTTGCAAAAGCCCTATGAGGTATATTACATGTGAGGGAGCAGAGCCATATGGATTAAGTAATTGTCCAAAGTTTCCCCCAGTTAGAAAGTGGTAGAGCCAGGACTTGTGTAAGTTTGTTTCCATTAAGACAAACTTGCACAAGCTCATATTATGGCTCTTTAGTGATCTTCAAACTGTCCCATGAAACCCAGGAAGAAGCCAAAATGAAGTGTCCTTGCCACTAGTAGCTCCACTTTTGCCTGTTTTATATATTGGCATTTCATTTAAAATTCTGTTTTGTGGAAAGGACCTGGCTTTGGAGAAAACTTCTTTTTGAAAACTGCTTATCAAAGATTATACAAAGCCCTTTACATTCTGATCCCCATCTACCTCTCCAGCCTCATCACTCTGCTCACTCACATTCCTTATGATCCAGCCACCCTCACTTACTATAGTATGGCTTTGTGTTTTCTTGCTTTTGTGTAGGCTGTTCCCTCTGCTTGGAAAGCCTTTCCCTTGTCTACCCCATAAATTCATTTATACAAACACATTGTGGTTGACTATGGGTGTGAGCTAGATTGCTCAGGGTTATTATATGCATCACGTCCTAGATACATAACCTTGGACAAATGACTTCTTCCTCATCTGTTTTCTCATTTTTCAAATGATGACAGTAGTTCATACCTATCTTAGGTAAGAAATGAATTACTGCATGTAAAGAACTTCAACTATATGCCGTCTATTAACCGATCCTCAAAATTTCTAGGCAGGGGTAATTATACATGCTTCAACAGTACATGCCTTATTCCTATAACTATTACAGTGTTTATCACATTGAAGTCTTGTATTTCATTGATTCTAAGGCTTTGACATTTTAACAGATCAGAGTGCATCTTAAAATCAAGTGTCTTAGATTTTATGAAATATGTTCATTTTATCTGGTATTCTTCCTAGACTAAACTGTTGGAGAGCAGAAACTCTTCCCCCTCCCCATTTCTCATTTCTTTTGTCAGCACATAGTTCACTCCCTGGCACATAGTAAGTAGATAATATCTGCTGAATATTTGAAAGAGGCAGTATTTACAATTGTAAGAGTAAAGTGTACCTTTGAAAAGTAATCAGGTGCCATAAGCGACCTTTGATGAACAATTTAAGAAGCCATTCAAAAAGAATTAGCTCCTTCAGACCTTGATTCCTTTAATTATGGTAAAGCTATGAAAGACACTCATCAAGAGGGTTTTTCCCTGGTTGGAGTGGCTCAGTGATTGAACGTCGACCCATGAACCAGGAGGTCACAGTTTGATTCCCAGTCAGGGCACATGCCTGGGGTTGTAGGCTTGATCCCAAGTGGGGGGCATGCAGGAGGCAGCCAATCGATGATGGTCTCTCATTGATGTTTCTATCCCTCTCCCTTCCTCTCTAAAAACGAAACATCTTACAAAAAATTACTCTGGCTCACTGAGCCTGTTTCCTCTAAAAATAACAATAATAATAATGGCTCTGGCCAGTTTTTCTTAGTAATTAGAGCCTCGGACTGAAGGGTGACAGGTTTGATTCCCGGTGAAGGGCACATACCTTGGTTGCATGCAGTTCAATCCCCAGCCCCAGCTGGGGTGCCCTGCGGGCGGCAACCAGTTGATGTGTCACTTGCATCGATGTTTCTCCACTCCCCACCCCGCCCCCCCTCCTACCTTCCACTTTCTAAAAATCAATGGGAAAAATACCTTTGGGTCCAACTGGCATGGCTCAGTGGTTGAGCATAGACCTACGAACCAGGAGGTCACAGTTCGGTTCTGATCAGGGCATGTGCCTTGGTTGCAGGCTGGATCCCCAGTGTGGGGCGTGCAGGAGGCAGCCGATCAATGATTCCCTCTCATCATTGACGTTTCTCTCTCTCCCTCTCCCTTCCTCTCTGAAATCAATAAAAAAAATATTTGTAAAGAAAAAAAAATATTACCAGGTAAGGATTTAAAAAATAATAAAGGATTTGGGGGATTAATGAGAGGATCAAATGAGATAATTGGTATAAAAGGGTTTAAATTAAGAGTGCAAGTCAATTTCAGCCTCTACCACAGACCTCAAAAGAAGTCGTTCCTACATATGACAGTGTGTGTCCTTCAGCCCAAAAGATATTTGACCCCTTCCCTTTCCCTTCCCCAAGCTAAGAGACCGAATTCCTTTCCTGCCCACTGGGCCTACCCTGTACTGCTGCACTTCCTCGTCGCGTTTTTGCCTCACAAGTGTGATCTGGTTCTCCAGGTTCCTGTTCAGCAGATGGAGCTGCTGGGCCTCTGCCTGCAGCGGCCGCAGAGCCTCCTTCATCTGCTGGATCTCTGCCTGGGTTTTCTGCAGGGCTCTGGCGGCGGCTTCTTTCCTCTCCAGGAGCCGCACCAGCTGTGGCTCATACTCCTCCTCCAGGCCCTGGCGGCTCTCTGCCACGAGGTTCTCAAACTGGGCAGAGAGCTGCCGGCTCTCCTGCAGGAAGTGTCCTTCCCTCTGGCTTGGAGGTGCTTCTATTTGCTGCCGTAACTGCTCCTTCTGCTTCTGATAGGCATCCCGGAGCCGGGCCAGTTCCTCTGAGAGCTGGGCTGCCCGTGCGGTCAGCACTTCCCGGAAATCGGCAAACTGGGCCACTTCCTGCTGGCGGCACTCCAGCTGGTACTGGTAGGCCACACACTCCTTGGTCACCTTGAACAGCTTCTGCTTGACCAGGTGGATCTCCTCCCTGAGCCCATCCCTCTCCAGCTCTGCCTGAGCATGCAGTTTGTAGGCATCCAGGATGTCCTGATGGACTTGTTGCACCTCCTGGAGAGCTGGTTCCCGGAGCAACACAAGCTCATGGATGAGCTGATCCCGCTCCTCTTCCAGCTGGGCCACAGCTTGGACACATTCCTGGAAACGCCCCTCGAGCAATTCTAGGTCCTCTATGCTCAGGCTCTCTGTGCTGGGACTAGACCCGGCTCCAAGGCTCTCAGGGTTAGGTTTCTCTTCGTTTCTGACCGTCTCTCCCCCATAAGCCATCTGCTCTGGGCTTGTCTCCTCCAGCTTCACAGGCTCCTCCACACACAGTGTGTCCTCCGGCTTCACAGGCTCCTCCACACACAGTGTGTCCTCCTGCTTCACAGGCTCCTCCACACACAGTGTGTCCTCCTGCTTCACAGGCTCCTCCACACACAGTGTGTCCTCCTGCTTCACAGGCTCCTCCACACACAGTGTGTCCTCCGGCTTCACAGGCTCCTCCACACACAGTGTGTCCTCCGGCTTCACAGGCTCCTCCACACACAGTGTGTCCTCCGGCTTCACAGGCTCCTCCACACACAGTGTGTCCTCCGGCTTCACAGGCTCCTCCACACACAGTGTGTCCTCTGGCTTCACAGGCTCCTCCACACACACGGCCTCATTTGGCTGCCTGTTATCCTCTATATACAGCGTCTCCTCAGGCTGCCCAGTCTCTTCCAGGTACAGGATGTCATCAAAGTCACCTGTGTCCCCCAGGAAGAGCATGTCCTCTATATTCAAGATCCCCTCCAAAGGAAAAGTATCATCCAGGCATTCAGAGTGTCCCTCCTCTTGAAAAGAAGTGGCCTGTGCTCTTGTTTCCCTGCAAAAGAAATGACTTAAAGTGAGAGGGCAGCCACAATCCCAGGATGGTTCATGGCTGGAGCCATTAGGCCATAGACCTAAATCATATCAGCTTCTCACATCTCAGCACTTGTCTGCTCCCTTCCCTCCACTGACTTATCCCCTCACAGCCCATTGCTTAGATCCCCTGACAACATACCCATGATGTCAAAGTCTAGTCAGCTACATACCTTTAAGGCCAGGAAACTAACCACTATTTGTTTCGCTATCATAAACCTTTTTTACCTGGACTTGATTCTTCTTTCTAGAATCAGAGAAGTCTAACTCCTTTCCCATGTAAGTTCTCTAAACACTTAACAAGAACTAACATGTCTTTCAACTCCATGCGTGCCAAGTTTTCCAGGGCCTTCCTCATTTGGGTCACTTCTTTCCAACCAGGCTCCAAATTGTCACTGTCCCTTGAGGTTGGGTATTGGAGCAACACCCAGGTGTGCTCTAAGCAGTCAATCTCCGGACACTATTGATGCAGCCAAGATTCCCTCTTAGCAGATAGGGCTGGCCCATCATGTTCTTGACAAATGCTGAGTTTGACTAAAATTCTTAAGACTTCTTCACAGCAAGTAAAACCACATCTCTGTTCCTGTAAAATGTCAATCCTTCTAGCCTGTAAAGTCTCTTAGATTCTGTGATTCTAACAAATGAGCCCGATAACCCAGCTGCCCATTGCTTGCTAGCTAGATGAGTTCCCGTCAGTGAATGCTCCCCTGTTCCTTTGGCCCTCAAGTGGCTTTGTCTTTCCTGTTTCAAATGCATCTCTCCTACCTTGGATCTCTAAGCAATTCCTTGAAAATATAAAATACCATGGAAATAATAATTATTATAGAGGTCTTATGTGTGCCAGGCCCTGTTTTAAATGCTTTATGTATGTCAACTCATTTAATCCTCATAACAATTCTACGAGGTAGTTGGTTACATTTATCCCCATTTCACAGATCAGGAAACGGAGGTTAAAGCGATTAAGTACTTTACTCAAAAAAAACTGATATTTAATGTATATCAGTTATAAAACAAACTAAATTTGACTATTGCTTTCAAGAAACATTTTTTAGACATAAAGTATAAGTAAAAGTAAAAAGTTCCATCTATGAAAGATTTTGATTGCTCTGTTTTGAAAAGGCCTACTTGTGTCCAGGTTTTAAGCTCTATATCTTATTCCAAGTTCCCAATAAAGGTTATTTTTACTCTAAATCATCCTGTACTCTGTCCTCTCAAACACCCCGGGAATCCCAGGGTTTCCTTTGTTTTCTCATGTTGGCCCTCTGGAAACTACAAAAGTATGGTTTCATCAGGCCCCAAACATCACTGGCGTCCTTCAACCCAGCACCCACACCAAAACCTAAAGTTCCAAGACAACCTCGACAGTCACCTAGTCCATTCACATCACTTTACCAGAGAGAAAGTGCTTCTTAGATATCTTTACCAGATGTTACTTTGCACCTCAAACTCAACTGCCCTAAATTATTATTCTCCTGGAGCTTGCTGCACCTGTATTCTCCAGCTCAGTGAAACATATCACCAGCTTGATGAGACAAGAAATCTTTAAACATCTCTTCCCTCCCCTATACAGCCAACTTACCGAGAACTAACCCTTCTGTCTCCCAAAGTCTGCAGTCCCCATCCCCCTCTCCATCCACTGCCAGGGCCCTAGTCCAAGTCATCAACTCTCACCTGCGAGTCTGTCTGTGCCAGCCTTCCAACAGGCCTTCTCATCCTAGTCTATGCTCTACAATTTGCTACAACATACAGCAAACCATGTCGCCCTACGTCACCCATAGATAACCAGCTGCTTAGCAGAGACTCAAGGCCCTTAAAGATGTAGCCCCAACATACTTTTCAGCCTCATCTCACTCCCCAGGAGCCCACCCAATGCTTGACCATCTGGAACATGCATTACCTTTTTTAAAAAAATATATATTTATTGATTTTTTACAGAGGAAGGGAGAGGGATAGAGAGTTAGAAACATCGATGAGAGAGAAGCATCGATCAGCTGCCTCCTGCACACCCCCCACTGGGGATGTGCCCGCAACCAAGGCACATGCCCTTGACTGGAATCGAACCTAGGACCCTTCAGTCCCCAGGCTGACGCTCTATCCAGTGAGCCAAACCAGCCAGGGCCATGCATTACCTTTTTATACCTTCTACCCCAGGCCCACAATGTCTAAAGCAGGGGTCCTCAAACTTTTTAAACAGGGCCAGTTCACTGTCCCTCAGGCCGTTGGAGGGCCAGACTATAGTTTAAAAAAAAAAACTATGAACAAATTCCTATGCACACTGCACATATCTTATTTTGAAGTAAAAAAACAAAACAGGAACAAATACAATATTTGTATTTGCATGTGGCCTGTGGGCCGTAGTTTGAGGACCCCTGGTCTAAAGGATCCAGCTGAGGGAATACTGCTCTCTCTACACCACCCGACCAGAGAACAGTTCTGGAAAGGTAGAGCTCCCAGTGCCCAGGAAGGATGCACCTGCTCAGCCAGCCAGAACCCACCCTGATCCTCAGCAGCTAGCAGGCGGACCCGAGACCACCCTCCTGCGGAGTCCTCCACCCTGGAAGGACGTAACTGTGTTCATGGCAGGATTCCACACATTTTACATGAACACTCCTTTACAGGATGCTCATCTATTAGCCCCATTTTACAGATGAGGAAACCAAAGCATAAACAGAGTAAAGAATTCACTCAAGGTTCCACTCCAAAGCCAGAGCTGTTTTTTTTTTTTTTTTAAAGAGGTTTTTTGTATTTTATTTTATTTTTTAAAATATATTTTATTAATTTTTTTTTACAGAGAGGAAGGGAGAGGGATAGAGAGTTAGAAACATCGATGAGAGAGAAACATCAATCAGCTGCCTCCTGCACACCCCCTACTGGGGATGTGCCTGCAACCAAGGTACATGCCCTTGACCGGAATCGAACCTGGGACCCTTGAGTCCGCAGGCCGACGCTCTATCCACTGAGCCAAATCAGTTAGGCTGTTTTTGTTTTTTATTTATCTTTGTGTTTTATTCGGAGCTCCTTTTGACCACTCAGCTCTTAGAATAAGCATGAGGTCTAAAAGAGGTAAAACAATGAGGGCAGGTACTCTAGAGCTTGGCCCACAGCATTCAAAGTGTATTTGTATATATTTGCCTAACAAATTTCTCCTCATCATTCAAGCCCTGCTAAAGTCCATCTCGGTGAAGTATTTCCCAGACCACCCTAAAGTGCCTGGCATTCTTAAGGCATGTTGTATGCAGCGCATCTTTGCACTCAGTGCTCTGAGCTATAAGAAGCGCCTGTGTCTGTCTCCTGTGATACTCCATTTTCTAAGGACAAGTAAGTTCTCATTTTCTCTGTATCCCAGGGTGGGGCTCTGTGGAAGGAAGGAAGGCAGAAACCGACTGAGGTCCAAGGAGGACGCTTGCCCAAGGTCGAGTAGCGAATCTGGAAGTAGAACCCAGGCCTCCTGACTTTGCAGGTGGTGCTGTTAACATACACCGTGTTGTCTTAGTCACCCGCCCACAGTGCCAGGCCTCGGCTAGAGGCTGCCCTCACACAGCTGCCTCTCTGTAAGGACGCGGGAAAGTAGATTATGGGAGGCCCAGGGGCAGGGGAGCCAGTTCAGCTGGGGCCGCTGACCTGAGGCTTCCTTGGCCCCAAACAGCCTGCCTCTGCCACTCTGTCCCTGTCCCCAGCGGACTCCAGCAGCACCCAGCTCTGTCCATTAGGGCTGTGGCTGTAAGTGTTTGTGATACTGTGCAGGCATGAGTTGGTGTGTGTCTGACTCCGTGTACTCGTATGTGTGTATGTGAGTTGGTGTGTGTCTGACTGTGTACCTGTATGTGTGTATGTGAGTTGGTGTGTGTCTAACTCCGTGTACCTGTATGTGTGTATGTGAGTTGGTGTGTGTCTGAATGTGTACCCGTATGTGTGTATGTGAGTTGGTGTGTGTCTGTGTACCTGTATGTGTGTATGTGAGTTGGTGTGTGTCTGAATGTGTACCCGTATGTGTGTATGTGAGTTGGTGTGTGTCTGACTCCATGTACCTGTATGTGTGTATGTGAGTTGGTGTGTGTGTGACTCCGTGTACCTGTATGTGTGTATGTGAGTTGGTGTGTGTCCGTGTACCTGTATGTGTGTGAGTTGGTGTGTGTCTAACTCCGTGTACCTGTATGTGTGTATATGAGTTGGTGTGTGTCTGACTGTGTACCTGTATGTGTGTATGTGAGTTGGTGTGTGTCTGTGTACCTGTATGTGTGTATGTGAGTTGGTGTGTGTCTGTGTACCTGTATGTGTGTATGTGAGTTGGTGTGTGTCTGTGTACCTGTATGTGTGTATGTGAGTTGGTGTGTGTCTGACTGTGTACCTGTATGTGTGTATGTGAGTTGGTGTGTGTCTGACTGTGTACCTGTATGTGTGTATGTGAGTTGGTGTGTGTCTGTGTACCTGTATGTGTGATGGCAGTAGTGGTGAGGGTATGTGTAAGACTGTTCAGCTTTGTGCTGTGTGTGACAGTGAGGGGTGTCGGGGGTGTGTATTTGCACCTCCACCTCTTGGTACATTGGGAAGCCCAGGGCTACAGTCTGACCCGGGGTTCCTCAGCCACAGGTCCCTGCCCCCTAACCAGCTGACTGTGGATGGATGCAGGAGGGCCTCAGCTCCAGGGCCCTCCTGCTCATCTGCGAGGTAGACCCTGCACCCCCTTTTCAGGCCCCAGACAGCTGGGGACAAGCTGCCTGAACAGACTTAACTCCAAGCTGGCAGATGCCCAACCTTGCACCCAGAGTCTTCCTCGGCGAAGGGAGGAGGCCTCCACCTCCAGCTGTATTTGGGGTGAGGACTGAAAGAAACAAGTAACTCCTTGGCCGCTGTGGGCCAAATGGCAGTTGGCGGTTGAAAGGGTTAATGCTCACATGGCCCGAGGAAGGGGAGGGGGCATTATAAAAAGCCGCTGACGAACGGAGGTGCCAGGACCCTGAGCAGGGACACCCCCCATCTCCCTTCGCTGGTGGCTCCGCCCCGCGCCGTGCCGCACCCCGCCGGTCCCGGTCCCCTACCCCCGCCCGGCAGAAGGTGCTGGTAGGTGGGGGAAGGGAATCCGTCCAGCCTCCCCTCCCCACGGGGGCGCCCCGCGGGCCCTGGACGGTCCTACCTCGCGGCCTGGGCGGCGCCGTCGCCGCTGCGCCGGGGCTCCGAGCTGGCCATGGCTGCGCGACCCGGGCCGGGCAGCGCGTTATTAATAGGCGGCCCCGCCGGCCGCCGGCTCCGCGCCCGCCGCACTGACAGCTGCAGCCGACACCGGATCCGCCCGCGGGCGCGCCCACTTGGCCCGACTCCTGCCGGCGGGAGGAGGGAGCCGGCCGCGCCCCCAGAGGGTGGGGAGAGGCCGCCCTCCGGGGACCAGCCTGCGGTGGGGCTGGGGGTGGGGCTGGGGGTGGCTATCTGGGTCCACGAGACCAGCCAGCCTGGGGATCCTCCGGAACCTTCTTTCTCTCCACCCTTCCCCTCCCAGGTCCCCGTTGCGGGGAATCAGGAGAGGAGGTGGCTCTGCAGCCCCAGAAGAGCACTGTCCCGGCCTGGCCGGTGGGGGAGACGGGCAGGGTTTGGGGTGGTGGACTAGAGGGACCCCACACCCCCGCTCATTTGGGAATGTGGGCCACAGCTGGGCACCTCGCTGCCCTGCAGAGCCAGAGGAAGGCTCAGGAGCCACAGCGCATGAGTGAGGGGCAGTGGGCAGCCTGGGAGCCTGTGGCTGGGGTAGGGACGGGCTGTGTGGGAGGGCTGTCAGCCTATAAGCCTGAGGTCCATATTGAGCACAGCTTTCAGCACCCCCCCCCCCCCCCCCCGCGCTGCGAGGTTTCCTGGGGTCTCTCGGCTTGCTCCACCTGCCACATGCCACCCCTCCTGTCCCCCCATCCCCCTCATCCCCCCCCCCCCCCCGCCGCTTCTGTCCATTCCAAGGCATGCCCCACCCCAAGCCCTTAGCCCACCGGTATCAGGGGCAAACTTCCAACACTCCACTCTTTCTCCCCCAGAGAGAAGCTGCCCGTCCCTTCCCAGGCCTGGGCCTCGGGCATTCTGACGCCTTTTTTCCACTGAGCCCCCTGTGTGGGGAGGTCTTTGACTTAATCGCAGAAGAATGCTGTGCACTGAGAGGCCTTGAGTGGGGTGTGGAGTGGGGGGGGGGGGGGATGGTGTGAATGTGTTGGACCTGTGTGAAGTGTTTGTTGTATCAGTGTGCCCCCGCTGCTGGCTGTATGAACACCACCTGGCTGTGTGTGTGTGTGGTGTGCAGAGCAGGAGACTGTGGGATTGTGTGCCCATGAGTGATTGTGATGACTGTGGGGTACATGTCTGCGTGTGACTGTATAACCCCAGGGGAAGTGATTATGTGTCCTGGAGTATCTATGTGCAGCCAACTGTTGTGACTGTTTGTGGGGCATGTGTATAGTCCTGTGTGTGATTGTGGGGCATGTGTATAGTCCTGTGTGTGATTGTGGGGCATGTGTATAGTCCTGTGTGTGATTGTGGGGCATGTGTATAGTCCTGTGTGTGATCGTGGGGCATGTGTATAGTCCTGTGTATAGTGCCTGAGTGCCTGGGGGCCGAGGCGGGTGAGTGTGGATGGGTGTGAGGAGTGTGCATGTGAGGAGTGTCTGCTGTGGGTGAGGGAGGTCTGCGTCTGTGTTCATTAATTCACATATCTGAGTGTGCTGCCTGTGGCTGTATATTTATATCTCTCTGTCTAATGCAAGGGGGTGGGAGATTAACACCCAGGGCAGCCAAACACACCCTTGTAAGGTATGATGCACAAGAAAAGCTGGGTTTTGGAGGCAGCTGGTCATTTTCTGACTTACCCCTGAAATATTCCAGGGGAGGAGGTTGGCAAAGCCTCAGCTGCTGGTCATTTGACAGCTGCTGCCAGTCAGAGGGGAGCCCAGGGAGTGAGGGTAAGGCCTGCCAGCAGCACTGTTTGCTGTGGGTGCTAGGCAACAGGCAGCAAGGTGGCATTAAAAAGGTCATCCCTTCCCCTCTAAACCCCTAGCCCAGAGCTGTCCCTGAGCAGTCCCCAAGATGGAACTCCTTAACCCCTCCTAACCTCCCCACTCAAGCCCTCCTTTAGGCTGAAACACGGACTCCCAAGGGTCCCAGAAACTCCTCCACCTCCAGGCCTTTGTTCTTGCTGTTCCCTCTACTTAGAACACCCTTTCCAGCTCTTCACATCCCAGTTTCTACTCTTCCTCAGGTCTCAGCTTACATGTCATCTCCTCAGAAAGGCCTTTCCTGCCCTGACTGGTTTGGCTCAGTGGATAAAGCGTCGGCCTGCGGACTCAAGGGTCCCTGGTTCGATTCCAGTCAAGGGCATGTACCTTGGTTGCAGGCACATCCCCAGTGGGGGGTATGCAGGAGGCAGCTGATCGATGTTTCTCTTTCATCGATGTTTCTAACTCTCTATCCCTCTCCCTTCCTCTCTGTAAAAAATCAATAAAATATATTTAAAAAAAGAAAAGAAAAAAAGAAAGGCCTTTCCTGATATGTCCCCTCCCCCCACATGAAGGTCCACCCACTTACTGGGATCATCACCTTGTTTATTTCCTGCACAGCACGTATTACAACCTGCAATATTATTGCTTCTTTTCAATTCCCTCTCTGCTTCCCCCACTAGAATGGAAGCCCCCTGACATTGTGTGACTTATTTACTGCTATGTCCCCAGGGCCTAGCACAGGGCTTTAGCATATAATAGGATCTCAGTAAATAAATAAATAGATAAATAAATAAATAAATAAGTAAAGTTGAAGGAAAGCAGGATGGCCCTACCTACGCCAATTCAGGCAACCTTTGATGCTTGCTATGTGCCAGGCCTGGGCCACTCACCATCAAGAAGCACCAGTGCACTCAGGGAAACAGACATATGCATGTGCCCAGATTGTGTATACCAAGGCAGAGTGAGGCGGTGAGGCTGTAGGGTTCAGCGCACTTGGCAGACATTGGCGCTTGGTCTGTGCCAGGCCCTGTGTCAGAGAAAATAGCTTTATTTGGCCCAGACCCCTGCCTGCAAAGAGCTCGCAGGATAGAGGATGCTGGAACTGTCTCCTGGGGAAACGGACCCATGCAGAGAATAATACCAAATCACTGAGCTGAGTGATGGGATCGGCGCTGGGAACCGGGACGGCACAGCCTCGGGGACAAACCTGGGCCTGAAAAGATGACAGTGGATGCTCTGCGACAGGCACAGCTGCTTTGAAAAGCAAGCACAGCCACTGTCTCTCAGCCCCTCCACAAAGCAGAGTCCAGGAAGAGAAGAGCTCTGGGCTAGCACCTCTCGGCCTAGCCTCCGCTCTCCAAGCTTCTCAGCCCTGCTGTCTGCCCGGGGGCTGACTCCTGCTGACAGTCTCACCTGGGCCCGCTTGCCTTTTGGTTTCAGGGGGAGTTTGGCCATAGGAGACACTGGCAGGAGATCAGAGGGAAGGAGGAGAGTGAGATCAGGATGTTTATAATGCCTTCTTCCCCTGTGATTTTGGCACCTCCACCCCAAGTTCCTGTTGGTTGGCCTGCACCCATGGATACACCTCTCTCCAGGTTCATTAACAAGGCTCCCTCCCCTCCCTTGGTTCCTTCGGGCCTGTGGGGAGTGACTCCATTCCACTGTTGTGACCCCCAGGGTGCTTCACCATTCCTGCTCCATCTCTGTGAATAGTCCCTTCATTAAACCCTCTTCTGGCAAATACTTTGAGTGTTCCCCTGTTTCCTGCTGAGACCCCTGAGGTAAGAAATACCCCCAGGGAAAATGAGCCCTTGGCAGAGAATTTGGGGGAGACCCTTTTTCTAAATCACCACCAAAAACCAGAATCTGAAAAGTTGTGAACAGATCAAAATCCCATCCTTGGTGAATCGTGACCTCATGCTACCCTCCAGGCAGGGTCCCAAGAGGTCCCGCTTAGCTCCCCTTACTCAGGCTTAGGCCTATAGCAGCGGTTCTCAACCTGTGGGTCGAGACCCCTTTGGGGATCGAATGACCCTTTCCCAGGGGTCGCCTAAGACCATCGGAAAACACATATATAATTACATATTGTTTTTGTGATTAATCACTATACTTTAATTATGTTCAATTTGTAACAATGAAAATACATCCTGCATATCAGATATTTACATTATGATTCATAACAGTAGCAAAATTACAGTTATGAAGTAGCAACGGAAATAATTTTATGGTTGGGGGTCACCACAACATGAGGAACTGTATTAAGGGGTCGCGGCATTAGGAAGGTTGAGAACCACTGGCCTATAGTGACCCTGGCCAGAACAGGTCAGGAAAGGGGCTAGGAGAGTGGGGAGGGATGGGAGGATGACTGGCAGAGGGTGAGCTTGGCAGTAGCGAGGCACCAGAGGGCAGCAGTTTCCACCATACCCCAGAGCCTGCCCCACATGACCTTTCGAGCCGGCCTTCCTGAACCTCAGTTGCCGGCCTGTGAAATAGGCAATTAACACTCTCTTCACAGGAGTGTTATGAATCAGTCAAATGTGAGGCTCAGCACGCGAGCGAGCCGAGCGAGCCAAAGTGAACTGAGAGTAGAACATTCCCCATTATTACTGGTGCAGGTGGAGGCCGTTCTGCTGAGTTTCTGTGTGCCAAGAGCTCTAGCCAACCATCCAGAGGTGGCAGGAGGCTGGCGGAAGATGCCCCAGCTGGGCCCTCCAGCCACTGCTTCAAGGGAGCACGGGTTCAAAGCCAAGCTTTGGAGGCAGCAGGCCCAAGCCTAAAGCCTGCCCTGCACTTACACTCTCCCTCTCAGAGATGGTGTTTTTCTCTGTAAAATCGGGTAACACTTCACCTTATGGGTTTGCTGTGAGCATGAACTAAGGATACAAAAAGCATTTAGTCAAGTACTGATACATTGGGAGTGCGCCCAAAATATTAGCTTTTGTGTGTGTGTGTGTGTGTGTGTGTGTGTGTGTTTAATTTTCTTAATTTTTTTGTATTTTTGTTCCGGCTATTATTTTTTAAAACCCCCTTTTCTCCCTCTTACTGCAGTACATTTGTCTATTTATTCCTTCATTTGCTTCTTTATGCATTCATTTCAACATTTATTAAGCCAGCAATGTGCCAGATCCTAGGAACACAGGAACTAGGAAATCATCAAAGCAAGAACAATATCTGTACTTCTTTCCCTGTATCCCTAGGTCCCAGGTTTTCAGTAAATAGTGTCTGAGTGAGTAAATCATAATGGCTGTTTTCTTGAGCCCTTCTACATGCCAGGCGCTAAGCTAAGCACTGCGTCTGCATGATTGCACTGAATCCTCAGAACATCGATAGCCCTGTAACGTAAGACTTTAAGAAAGCTCACTCCCTGCCTTGGCTGGTGTGGCTGGGTTGGTTGGAGCGACATCCCCTGCACCAGAAGGTGGCAAGTTTGATTCCTGGTCAGGGCACATCCCCAGGTTGCATGTTTGATCTCCAGTAGGGACACACGTTCAGGAGGCAACTGATTGATGCTTCACATGGGAAAAAAAATTTTTTTTTTTAAAGCTCACTTACTGGTGGTAAAATTGAGACTCAGAAAGGTGAAGTAACTTAGTTGACCAAAGACACACATGCAGGAAATAGTGACGCTCAAATTCGGTACACTGCCCCCACTAGTGACTGAATTATTATTATTATTTTTATCATCACCATTTTTATGCCTGACTTCCAGAGGCTTACAGTCTAGTCAGAGGGTCCAGGGGCCGTTTCCTCTTTGGACTTAGTGGGAGGGGTTCTGGGTTAGGCCGCAGACTTTGGCAGGGTTGGGTTCAAATCCAGGTCTGCAATTCTGGGTCAGTTCCTTAAGCTCTGTGAACCTCAGCTTCCATTTCTAGGAAATGAGGTTGAGTGGGTGTTAAATGAGAAAACGTGGAGGAAATGCCCAGCTTCTGTCCAGTATATAAAAGTCGCCTCATGTGTGTTATTCTCTTTATTTTCTATTTTCTTACCCGCCAGCTGGGACCCTTGTCCCGGGACCCATGCGGGTGCTGACCAGCCTGCAGAGGACGCCGCGCTCGGCGGTCGGGCTCTCGCGGCAGTGCCCAGCGCCGCCTCCAGGGGCGCCACCACGCCGACCCCGCGCCCTGGCGACTGCTGTTCCCACCGCGGCCACGCGGGGCCGCCTGGGCCCGGAGCTTTAAGGGCGGGAAGCCGGGAGGTCGGAGCCGGAGCTGAATCAGGATGTTTTCGGATCACCTTGGTAATCAATAATAAACAACAATAATAGTAACAGCACCAGATCCCCCCGCAACCGATTCAAAAGGCGCATTCGCGTGCTGGGAGGCCGTGAGACTCAGGGAGGAGCCAAGCCCAGTCTCAGCCCGGCTCCAGTCCAGACCGCTCCCTCACGCTCTGCTCCGCAGCCTCGGGCCTTTCGGAACCTGCTTCCTGGGCTCAGAAACAAACGGGAAACACAGGGACTCAGGGCTCCGTGGAGGGCAACTTGGGGAAAGGCGTGTAATGTAATTCTCACCTCTACCCCGTGGGGGAGCCATTATTCAATTCCCTCTAAAGCGGGGGCTCTCCTGGGGACCTTTCCCGGCTCCCCGGCTTCTCTAGGTCTCTCCCAGCACAGCCCGGAGCAGGGCAGGACTCAGCTCTCAGCCTCGCCCTCCGCCCTCCGGCAGCATCAGCCTCTGCACTTGCTTTTCGCCTTCAGACCCTCTGGCTCCTCTGGACACTGTCCTTCCATCCCCAGGTACAGGTTCAGGCGAGCACACTCTGGCTATTTCCACTCCACACACACACACACACACACACACACACACACACACACAGCACACTCACACACACACACACACACTCCACACACATACACCACATTCACACACACACACACAGCACACTCACACACACACCACACACACTCCACACACACTCCACACACACTCACACCCCACACTCACACACACACACACACACACCCCACACTCACACACACACACACACACACACTCCACACACATACACCACATTCACACACACACCACACTCACCCCCCCCACACACACACTCCACACACACACACTCACACCCCACACTCACACACACACACACACACACACTCCACATACACATCACTCACACACACTCACACACCACACTCACACACACACTCCACACATACACACACCCCACACTCCACACACATACACCACACACACACACTCACACTCACACCACACACACACACACTCACACCCCACACTCATACACACACACAAAGAAAAAACAAAAACTGAAGCTATGCCCCCTCTTCTTGCCTACTTACCTCTTCCAATACTGCATCCACTCAGCTCCTCCCGCAAACCTTTCCTGGGCTCTCTCCCCAGGTCACAGCCTTTGCACATGCTGTTCCCTCTCCCTGGAACACCCTTCCCCCCAGCTCTAAAGCCTGTTACTTTGGGTGCAGCTCAAATATCACCGCTTCCAGGAAGTCCCCCTCCCCTGTGTTCCTGCAGTCTTCATGCTTTCTTCGTGCTTCATCCACCTCCATTACACAGTGATGTCCCTGAGAGCAGGAACCACACCTATTGAGGGCTCCATGGTCTCGTAGGCCTCAGTGACTGGAACAAAGCGAACACGTGTCCGATGAATGAGTGATTCAACCCAGCTGGGTTTATTCACGGAGCGTTTGCAACAGCTCTTGGCTCAGAGGCCCATGCACAGTCACAGGAACAGGCACAGCCACACACAGTCACATACTCGAACCGAGTCACAAACACTCATGTGCAAGAGGCACACACACAAGCACAGTCATCGGTGCTCATCTCCGTTTCTCTGTGTCTGGGTACCTGTGTGTCCGAGGAACATATTCACTCTCTTCTTTTGGGACTTGGGATCACTGAGAACCAGTGTGGTGGCTCCTTTAGCAGCCTGGTGGCCATAGACGAGGATGAACCATCCCAGCAGACCGGGGATCCCAGGGGAAGTGTCTTCCCCACCAGCTTGGGAGCTCTTGGATTAGGCTGTCTCCCATCAGACTTGGAGCCCTTGGGGCAGAGCCACAACTCCCCCACTAACGTCTTGGGGCCCTGAGGACAGAATGGGTCTGATTACGCTGGGCACTCGGGGGTCAGAGTGGAGCTGGATCTCCCCCATTAGACTGGTCATTCTCACAGGCATGGCTGTGCCTTCCTGACCACCCCCCCATCCCCACCCCCCGCCCCCTGCCCACCAGCTAGGCCCCCTCCCGTCACAGTACAGAGATTAGGGCTGGGCTGGGCTGCCAGGGCTTCTGAAGCAGCAGCAAGCGAATAGCAAACCACACTGCGAGAGGCTGGTCCTGCGGACCCCCAGGAGGGTATGACGGGGCCCAGCTCAGTAAGTCCTGGCACCTCTTCCTTATGTCTCTGATTCACTCACCAAGCCTGTCTGAGTCCCTGGGAATGGCCCTGCAGCACTCTGCCTCTATATGTTGTTTCATTCTCTCACCAATCCAATCTTGGGAGGTAAGCATGACCATCACCCCGTTTATAGATGAGGCAACTGAGGTTTGTTCAGAGAAAAGCAGTGACTTGCCCTAAGTCACAGAGCTGGGAAGTAGCAGAGCTGGACTGCTCACTGCACAGGCTGCCCCCCTCCCAGGCTTGAGGAAACGGGGGAGATAGATTCGACAGGTTGCAGTAGCTGGTCGTGTGTGTGTGTGTGTGTGTGTGTGTGTGTGTGCCTCACATGCCCAGGTTTCTGGCTCAGGCCATATGGTACTGGCTATGGAGACAAGGATTGCAGAGGGTGGGAGTGCCTGTTAGTAAGGTTGGGAACGGTAAAAGGAGCAGGTTCAACAGGCAGCCAGCCAGGGCAGGCAGAAGGTGAGCCTGAAACCCAGCCTTCCCCATTCACAGCATATCACGCACACACACACACACACACACACACACACACACACACACACAGTCTGTTCCTGACACTGCAGCTGTGGGTTCAAGTTCCATTCACCATCTAACCCCTCTCACAGCCTCACTTTCCCCATCTGAGAAGCAAGAGCAGAGACCTGGCGGGTCAGCCCTTGGGATTCCTGCTCCTTTAAGCCTTTCCCAGTGGAGGGTGAGGCCAGGCTGCAGGTGAGTGAGTTGCCACATCAGCAGGGCAAGCCCTGCCCCATCCCCTCCCCCAGCTCCAGAGGGAGGTCCCAGAGGCCCCAGAGGATGGTGGGAAGTGGGTGGGGAGAAAGAGTTGAGCCTAATAGGCTGGAGAGCTGGGGATGCCTGCAGGGCTGGGTGAGGGAGGCTGCGTGTGTGTGTGTGTGTGTGTGTGTGTGTGTGTGTGTGTGTGTCTCTGAACGTCCAGAGAATACAGGACTGTGTGCAAAATGAGTGTGTGTCTTTGACAGTGAGTACATAAGTGTGCAAGCTTGTGTGAATGTGTCCGAGCACGTCTTTGTGTGTGCCTCTGTGTCTGCAGATGTCCTGGGTGTGCAGGAGTGAGTATGGTTGTGTTCCTATTGGTGTTCCTGTTGAGTGCACGTGTGTGTGTCTTTGTGTTTGCTCCTGTGTCTGTGTGGATGTTGTATACAGGCGCGTGTGTGAATGTGTGCCTCTGTGTAGCTATAGTTGGGTGCAATAATGCCTGTGACTGTCTCTGTGTGTCTCTGTGTGTGTGTGTCACTATGTGAGCGTCCCCGAGTGTAAGGAGTATGTGAATGTGTGTGTCCAAAATGCCTTTGTGTGACCGCATGGACAAGTGTGTGTGTGACTCTGTGTGTCGCTAGCAGAGTCCTCTCCGAATAGGCCTGAGCCTTTGTGAGGCTACGTCCATGGAGCAGCTCCTCCAACTGACCCCTGGCTGATGGAGGTGCAGAGCCTGCCCAGCCCTGTGCCCCCTGGTGACTCGCCTCCTGCCATCCCCCCTCCACCAGCCTCCGACCTTAAAGGGCAGTCTCTCTCTTGCCCATTTTTCCCTCTTCCCACCCAAAGGGAGTCTCAGTTCCTTCCTCTTGGCAGCCTTCTATGACCAGAGAAGGTGGGCCTGACATTAGCTACACTACATCCCTATTACACCCTCACTGGATAAATATAGACAGAGGCTCAAAGCCCCGCAGTGCCCTGCTGCAGGTCGCCTGGTGGGCATGTGTTTGATCACATGACACCTAGAGCTCAGCACTGGACCTCTGGCCTCTTCCAGCCCCTTTAGTGGCCCTAGGTTAGGGCTCCGGACCTGAGGAGCACTTAGTCACATTGTCCCTCATCCCAGCAGACTTAAGAAACCAGCAGAGCCAATGAACGGACATTGGAGGAACCCCCAGCCACTTGCTTGGTCCTTCCCTTGTTGTCATTTCATTCACTCCATCTTGCTCAGAGAGTGAGGCAGCTTGTCCAGTGTCGCACAGTTGCAAAGTAGCCAAGTCAGAATGTGAATCCAGATCTCATGCTACTAGGGGCAGGAATGGGGGTGGGGTCAGCCCAGAGCTGACTGGCCGCTGGTCCTCAAGAGAAAGGCGGAGAGATGAGGAGACGTGGGTAGAAACGAGAAAAAGTGGCTTGTGACAGTTCTCGTGCGACACCACAGCCAGAGCCGAGGTGACACAGTCTCATGTGAGGCCCGACATCCGGGCAGGACTTCCTGTTCTAACCGGAGTCCGGCTCCCGGCCCTGGGCCCCCTCCCTTGTGCGGAGGCGCTGGGATGAGGGACAATGTGACTAAGTGGGCCCAGGCTTGAACAACCTGTTCACTGACTGGTCACAAGTATTTGAAATTCCACTATTCACTGCTCACCCCCCCCCTCCCCCGCAAGGCTCTTCTTTTAGATCAGAACCCAGGCTCCAGGGAGGTGTCTAGAGCCCCAGCCCAGCCTGGGGGTGTGGTTAGAGCGAGGGTCCCAGACTAATGGCAGTTCTGGGTGCCCGTCTGGAATAGAGGTGAAAGCCATGAAAATGGGGTGAGAGGCCAGAGGGAGTGTGAAGGGTTAACCTCTGGGAGAGGCGGTCTCATTTCATTCTCCCAACAGCCTCTGGGGCAACAGGCTTTCCTCCCCAATGTCTGATGAGGAAACTGAGGCTCTGAAAGGCAGGTACACTGCAAACGCAGGGTTTAAATCTCTCTGGACTTTGGTCCAGGGCTCCTGCTGCCCTCTGTGCCTCCCTCTGGATCCCAGGCTGGGCTTCTGCTGGGAAGAGGCCAGACAGGCAGGGATGTGAGAAGCAGGGTTTGTTTGGCTATTTTGGGTGACAAGGACCAGAGAAATGCTCACCTGAGTGTCTTAGGCATTGTCGTGAGACTCGTGGGGAAGTAAGGAATGCAGGGAGCGTGTCCCTTCTCTCCAAGCCCCATGGCATTTCCATGGATGTTCAGGAAGCAGAGCAGCTCCACTCACGTGGATGTCTCATCGTTGCCACAGCGATGCAGGTGCCTGATGCTTCCAAGTCTGGTGCTTAGTGGTCCAGAGGCTCGGCCACTCTGGGCCTTCGCTTCTCTTCCCCCTGCATGACCTGCCTGCCTAGCGTCCTTGCTGTGCTTGGCTCCTGTGGCCTCTTGCTCTTGCTCACAGCTTTCCCTGGGTCGCTGCCTTACTCCCTGAGAGAGGATCTACTTGGGTTAGTAAATCTGATCGTGGAGGGCAGTTTCCAACCAGACTACTTCATGGGCCTCTGGCCAACTGAGTGAGGGCCAGGCCCACCTCTGGTCCTGTTAGTGGCAGAGCAATTGGGTCACTTGGTTCGGAGTGTGGTGACTTAAGAAACCAGCAGAGCCAAGCCAGTGTGGCTCAGGGGTTGAGCGTCAACCTATGAACTAGGAGGTCATGGTTCCATTCTGGTCGGGGCACATGCCATGCCTGGGTTGCAGGCTTGATTCCCAGTAGGATCTCAGCATTGATATTTCTAACTCTCTCTCCCTCTCCCTTCTTCTCTGAAATCAATAAAAATATATTTTAAAAAAAGAAACCAGCAGAGAGGACTGTAGGCAAGACAGGCACTTAGAATATAAATAGCTCCCTGGAATCCAGACTCTGGTTTTAGCTGCTTCCATGAAGTTGGGGACAGTGTCTTTTCATCTCTCCGCCCCTGTGCCCAACACAGGGCCGCAGAATTGAACTGCAATGACTGTGTTGATGGACAATTGAGTGAAGTCAGCCAAGGAGCCTTGGGGCCCCGGTAAAGGCTCTGTCGGCGCAATGGGGCCTATGATTCCCGTGTCCTTGCCCAAGGCGCTCTGGGATCACCATCACCTGGAACCTCCCTGCTTCTAGGACTGTGGGCTTGGGTCTCCCTCGCATGGGTCTGCTTCTCTGTGTCCTGGAAATGCCTGGGACACCTCGTGGACCCCCTGTCACTCCAGACTCAGGGCTATGAGGACACAGCCTCTCTCTGCCTGCAGGTCTGACTGTATATTCCTGACCCTCTCTCCCTTGCTCCCTTGCTGCCTGAGTGTCCTGTTTCCGGCCTCCATGGGTGGCCCTGCCTGACCCTGGCCTGGCCTGAGGGGTGGGGTGGGGGGAGGGGAGGGGTGTGCACAGTGCAGCTCTTGTTCAGGGGATCAGGGTGGGACCAATGCCTGCTCTTGTGTTTCAGCCCCTGGCTTGAGTCTTGGCAGGCCGGAGGGGGAGCTGCCTCTCTGCCCGCGACATCATCTCAACATCCGTCCCGCTGGCAGGGCAGGCCCAGAGCCACCGTGGAAGCTGACCAAGAAGGCCTTCAGCTGGGCTCTCCTTCCAGGCTATTATTGATCCTTCTGCCACCGTCTCCTCCATCTCACAACCTGTTTCCTGGGCCTTGATGAAGACAAGGCTGTGGCTGGTATGGCTGTCTATGGCCAGAGACTGGGTGGACACAGCACTGGTCCCAGGGGTCAGTGAGGGGGTGGAGCTCAGTGAGGGGAATGGGGGCTTGAAGTGAGCCCCTGGAAGCCAGTATGAAGGAGGGCTGGACTGGGCCATGGAGGGCTAGGGAGGCTTTCCCAGGTTTTCTTATTTCCCAGGAGTTTCCTTCCACCCCTGGGGTCCTGTAGGCTGGAGGCAGCTTCCAGATAAGCATGTGGAATCCTGGGATGACCCTTTCCAGGGATCTCGAAGATGCTCCATTTGCTCCTTGGCAAGCCTCCAGGACTGGGAGGGAGAGAAAGGGATGGGCAGTGGGGCCACACCTCAGATTCTTGAGATTTCTCTCCCTCAGTGAACACACTACCTCTTGCTACCTCACCAGCACCTTCCTCATCACTGAGTCCCCATCTCTCTCTCTTTTAAAAAAATACATTTTATTGATTTTTTACAGAGAGGAAGGGAGAGGGATAGAGAGTTAGAAACATCGATGAGAGAGAAACATCGATCAGCTGCCTCTTGCACACTCCCTACTGGGGATGTGCCCACAACCAAGGTACATGCCCTTGACTGGAATTGAACCTGGACCCTTGAGTCTGCAGGCTGACGCTCTATCCACTGAGCCAAACCAGTTAGGGCTGAGTCCCCATCTCTGGATTGAGCCCATCCCTAGAGAGTCCCTAGCTCTGTATGAGTCTCTGTCCCCTTATTAAGTCCAGGTCCCCCTCCCAGAGCCCTCAAGCCACCTTCACACTTGCGGAGAGGGCTGTCCAGGCCCCATTGCTCAAAGAACTGCTATTGAGAGGGGAGGTGCTGATTTGCACTCATTTGCATGGGAGCATTTAATAGTCAAATATCCTCCCTTGGGCAGATAAGAAATGGCTGCTAGTATGCATGGTTTTTAGTGAGGAAAGCACACAAACCCTCTTCTCTCCCCAGCTCCTCTGTTTGGAGCCTGAATTGAGGAGAGCCTGAGTTGGGCTCTGCAGAGAAGGTATAACCATGCAGAAGGTTAAATAGGAGCTGCTTTGGGTACTAGACCCCAGAAGTAAGCTGAGGACAGGCCTGGGGTGGGCGAAGAGGCAAGGAGTCCTCCCCATCTCCCAGAGGAAGCCAGGATCCGGAACAGGGAGTAGAATGAGAAGGGAAAAAGGTTCTTCCAATGTTAAAAACTGAAGTGGTTCTTACGGATTTCTTAGGCTCTACCCAGTGGCTACACTGGATACAAATGCTACCCCTTTCTGCATCCATGGCAGACATGATTAATTGATCATGGCTCTCTGAGCGAGCCGAGCCTGGAGCCACTTCATCTGAGGCAGCAGTTAGCATATAAAATTAAATCGATTTGTCTTCCCTGATTAGTTCAACCCTTTCCAGGCAGGGAAATGAGGTCCAGAGAGGATGCAGAAAATGCTGATTACATCTACCACCAACCCTACCTGCCCTGCCTGGGAGCACATGGGCCATTCCCTGGGAGGTGAGGGTGGGCAGTTCTGCGTGGAATTATAAGTGATTTTTATTTATGACTTTGTGCTTTTTTGCATTTCCCATATTCTGTTTGAGCACAAATTTATTTTGTAATCCGAAACCTCTGAATAATAACACTAGCTTTCTTTTTTCTTTTTCAAATGATATGTAGTACCTGCTTTAGGCGTTATCTAAATGGACCCGACAACCACTCTGGGAGGGGGCTGGTATTATTGTTATTCCCATATTTTAAGAGGAAAAAAACAAGACTTAGGGGAAGTCTAAACATTTGCCCCAAGGTCACCCAGCAAGTGGCACAGTTGTGACTCTAGCCACATTAAATATAATGAAATCAATCAAAAGTTAATATGAGGGATAGCTGGGCCTATAGAAGAATGCTGATTTGGGTGTCTTTTGTCCAATATATGTGGGAAGCTCCGTTTGGGAGGGGGTGTGACTGGCCCCCTATCACACTGGTGGTGTGTGAGAAAACAGCCTGGGTCTCAGAGAAGGCTGCTGAGCAGCCTGGGGAGAGAGCAGAGGCCTGGCATGACCCCCTCCCCCTCCCCCTCCCCCCCCCCGCCCCCCACCGCCTCTCCCCAGGACCTGCACACCTCCCTCTGCTCAGGACAATGGGAACACTGTGCCCCGGCAGAGGGCAGGATGGCAGCCACCTCCTGCCAAGGCCCCTGCATGGAGGGGAGAGGAGAGGATAAAATACTCTGAAGAAGGCAGTAGGGGCAGTTCATAGCGGCGCCAAGAGCAGCAGGGGCCGAGCAGGGAGTGGGGAAGGAGAGTCCCGCTCCACTGGCACTTTGGGGAGGGACCCGAATGGCAGCAGCCTGGGCCAAGGGCTCCCCACACCAGGTGTTGCAGGCATCACCCTCTGGCATGCCTAAGCCTCTCAGTCCCTTTGTCCACTGTCTCCAGATGTCACCCCCTCCTGTGTGCCAGAGCATGGGATGGGGGCACCAGTGGCCCAGCTCCCCAACGCATGTGACCTTGTCCAAGCCCCTTTTCTCTGAGTTTCCACACCTGTCAGATGGAGGTGACAAACTGTACTTCTCAGGGCTGCTCTGAGCACCTGGAGTGGGTGGAGCAGTCCAGCCAAATCTGGTTGTTAACGTGACAGGGCTTCTCCTCTCCCAGCCTGTCTCACACAGCTGGAAACGTGAGGACTGGCCGGCCAGGAGAGCCGTGGGGGAGGAGCCCTCTTCCTTCCTGCCCCTTCCAGCTGGGTATCAAGATCTGAGACCAGATGTGTGGCCAGTGACTCAGCCCTTTCCTGCCTGGAAACTCCTCCCTGCCTGCTCCACCAGGCCGGGCCAGGGAGGGTGAGACAGCAGATTGGAGGTGGGGTGACTGGTCCTGAACAACCCCTGGGAAGTGATGGGGCTGGGTGGGGGAGGGGAGGGAAAGGAGGAACGGGAATAGCTGGGTTGGCTTGCAAGACGGGGATGGGGCTGAAGGGATTGAGGGTGTCCTTGACTAGTTGTAGTCACTGACTCAACCTAACATGCTCAACGGTGCCCCCCTCCTCCTCCCACCTGCTTGCATTTCCTCCCCAATACTTCCAGGTCAGCCCAGACCCATTTGCCCCGCCTTCCTAGGCCCACATACCCATACCCATGGGCTGCTCCCTTCCTTCCCGTTTTCTCCTCTTCCCAGCCAACCACTTCCACTTCCTCCCCTCCGACTCTGCAAGTCCCGTTGCTGACTCCCTGGAAGGTTGCCTCTTAGCTGCCAAACCCCTCACCCAACCCAGCTTGATCTCAGGAACATCCTGGAGTTTTTTTCTAGGCTTCACACACCACCCTGCTGGTTCCTCTTCTATATCTTGGACAATTAGTTCCCCCTCTGAGCTCAGCTTCCTCTCTGCCCCTTAAAGGTATGTGTTCTATAAGCTCAGCCCTTCCTAGTCTACTGGATGGGGGAGGGATTACAGGAATGGACTTTGGCATCACCTGGACCTGGGTTTAAATCCTGACTCTGCTGTTTACTAGCTGTGTAACTTTGGATAATTTAATTGACTTCTCTGAGCCTCAACTTCCTCCTCCATCAAATGGGTTGATATATGTACCTCCTGGTGATCAGATGGGAAAATGCACATCAAACATCCAGTACTGGGTCTGACACATGGTAAACTGCTATTCATATCCTTCTTCCTGGTCAGTTTTCCTCCCCATCCACCTCCAACTCCTACCTCTTCGCCTGTCCAGCTGAATGTCCTGGTGGCACCTCAGACTCGCAATGGCTAAAAGCAAAATCCCACCCCTTCTCTTTACTCCCAAATAGGAGTTTCTCCCCTCCTCCTCCTTCCTCTTTTTGAATATGTTTTTATTGATATTAGAGAGGAAGGAAGAGGGAGAGAGAGAAACATCAATGATGGTAGAGAACCATTGATCGGCTGCCTCCTGCATGCCCCCTATTGGGAATTGAGCCCACAACCTGGGAATGTGCCCTGACGTTCTGGTTCACAGGTCAATGCTCAACCACTGAGCCACACCCTATGGCCCAAATGGGAGTTTTTCTTGATGCCCCTATTTCTGTTACCATCTGCCACCAGGCCCACCCCCCGGGGATGTCATCCATTTGTTCAACAAGTACTTACTGAGAATGCAAAGCTATGCGCAGGGAAAACAGAGTTGAAAAATCATTGTCTTTGCCCTTAGGGAGCTCACAGTCTTGTAAGGGAAACAGACAAACACTTAAATATAATAAGATAATTGCTCTATTAGAGGTTTGTATGGAGAAAGCCAACCCAGGAAGCCTTCCTAGAGAAGGTAGCATTGGAATTGGCACTTGCAGGCCGAGTAGGAGCTTGAAAGGTGAACTAGTTAGGGAGAGCTGAGGAATCAGCCACGGTCAAAGGTGCGGCAGTGGGAGGCATGGAGGGCAGAGACTGGCCTGGTCTGTAGAACTGGAAGCTCACATTTGTGTTGTAGAGCGCTCCCTCCGTCAGCATGGAGGACTGCTGAGAGCGGGTGAAAGTGAGGCAGCAGAGAGACCAGGAGGAGGATTAGGGTCCAGAAGTTTTCTCTTGCTGTGCTGTGCATAGGCTGTGCAACCTTGGGAGAGTCACTGGACCTCACTGGGCTTCCATCCCTCAACTGTCAAATGGAGATAGTAACAGGCACCCCAGGGAATGTGGGGAGGGCTGAATGAGCTAATGGAAGGCAAAGTGCTGGACAAACACAAGCTGTTGTGATTGTAGACAAGTGGCCAGGGCGGCTGTGTTCTAGCCACAGCCCCACTTCAAAAATGGCCTCCTTGGCTCTCTTCTGAGCCGCCCACATCCTCCCCGCCGGGGGTGGGGGGGTGGTGGTGGTGGTGCAGGATGCAGGGAAAGGATGCCTGAAGGATGCCTGACCCTGGATCCTGGCCCACTGGCTGTGTGACCTGGGACAGTGTGTCCCCCACTCTGAGCCTCATCTCTCTAGCTGTAAAAATAGGGCTGAGAATCCAGCCTAGAGGACTACTGGGAGGATTACGTGACACCTAGGAGATGATCGTTAACTATAAACAGTTCCCTGTCCATGCTCTCTGGTCTCCTCTTCCAGGGCCTGCCACTACGCTGAGCTGAGTGGGAAACAGTAAATATTTAATAGCAGACTGGCTGGGCGCTTCTGACTGAAGGGACATGTGAAGGAGCCAGAGGACACCTGCTCCCACAGCAGGGTCTGCGAGGCTCCAGGCACCACAGCCACATCCTGAGGGAACTTTTGCCTTTGTAACTTCCTGGGAAACCCAGCTAGCAGGGGCTGTCCCAGGGTACCCTGCCTCCCAACATGTCTCTCCTTCCTCTCTGATTCTGCCACTCACAGGTACAGCAAATGAATGGGTATCTCACTCAACAACCATTCACTGAACCTCTCCCCCCTACGCCACGCCTGCGCCAGTACCAGAGAGTCAGAGCTGGAGGAGGCCTGCCCTGTTCTTAGGGTGTCTCCTTTGGCTGCTGGGAGAGCAATGGACACCTGTGCCACAATGTAATTGTATGTATCTTGGCTAAGGACTGATTTGTGAGAAACCCAGACCTCGGGGAAGGAACTTAACTTCTCTGGGCCTCCATTTAACCATCTATGAAATGGGGACAATACTTATCTCTGTAGGGCTATTGTAAGGATTAAGGGAGACGATTGTGTAATGTATTTAGGGCCGGACCATGAAGCTGGTCAGTCTATCCGTGAAGATGTCAAGAGGGTGGTAAGGGTTAGCAGTCCTGTGGTGGATGTCTCCTGGACAAACTCTGTGTGTGGGGCGGGTGGCAGGGAGTGGGAGCAGGGAGGGATTCTGCGTGGGGAAGTCAGGGAACGCTCAACAAGGGGAGCACTTGAGCTGGTTGTAAAGAAGTGCTTTGCCAAACGGAAAAATGGGGAGAGGCAGGTCAGGTCAGAGAGTGAAGGGCCCTATGTGTCCAAGAGGCTGGGGTTTATCCTGGAGAAAAACAAGAAGGGACTTAAGAAGTGGGAGAACAAGGTCCCCATTTAGCCTCTGGGGCACATAGAGAAGGACGGACTGGGGAAGAGGGGTGAGGAGAGTGCGGGAAGCTGATATGATAGAGTCAGTCCCAGGGCTTGGAGCTATGCGTGTGTGTATCACTTAGTCACCTGTCAGGTGCTCACCTTAGGTCAATGATTCAAAGGTTCCAGTCCCAGGAACACACCTGCCCCTTAATAGGAATTTTACACAGACGCCGCCTTTTGCCGGAGGAGCCACCCAAGGGACCCAGGGCTATCAGGCAGAGAGCCTGTTGGGCCTCCCTTCCTCTCCAGCTGCCCTCCCCACGCCCCCCTGCCGCTCTGCCTCTGGGCCTCCTCTTTGTGAATTTGTGTCTATGGCTGTCTGTGGGCTGAGGCAGCAGAAAGAGCATTTCGGAGTGAGCCGGGGCTAAATCCAAATCCTGATTCTCCTACTAGCTAGCTGCATGATGACCTTGGTCACATTTCTTAACCTCTCGGCGCTGTTTCCCTCTGATCATGGGCGGGAGCTCTGCCCACACAACTCTGGTTTTGTGGAAAATGTTCAAACTTGTAGTATTTAAAAATGTTTGTATGTAAATGCATAGAAAAAACACACACTACCCACTATTAATAATGGTTGGGGTGAGATGGGGAATGCCTGTAAAAAGGCACTTTCCCATTTACCCAATTTACTTCTGCATTGCTTGGGCCTTTCATAGGCTCGTGTGTTCCACATTATCACTTTGAGAAAAAGCAGGGCTAATACTATCACCTTCACAGACTGTTGGAAGGATTTTTCAAAGATTCTACAGATTGCCCAGCCAGTGTGGCTCAGTGATTGAGCATCGACCTATGAACCAGGAGGTCACGGTTCCATTCCTGGTCATGCCGTATGCCTGGGTTGAGGGCCTGATCCCCAGTGTGGGGCGTGCAGGAGGCAGCCCATCAATGATTCTCTCTCATCATTGATGTTTCTATCTCTCTCCCTCTCCCTTCCTCTCTCTGAAATCAATAAAAATATATTTTAAAAACAGATCCTACAGATAACAGTCCTTTCATGCTGCCTGTGCAGAATTGACCCTCACCAAGTATTAGTTCCTTTCTCCTCTCTTCCCCTTTCCTGGATCTGTGTCGGGTATTTGTGTATCTGCGTTTCTGCTTGTAACTCTGTCTCTTTATATTTGTGTAACAAGGCCTTCTGTATATCTCTCTCTGGTTTATGAGCCAGTGAGTGTCTTGTGTGTTTGTATCAATGGATGTCTGTGTATGAGGGTGTGTGCATCTGGGAATGTGTGCATTTGTGTATCTATGTGTGTCTGTGTATCAGCCTGTCTGTGTATAATTGTGTGTGTGTGTGTGCGCGGGGAGTGGGGGGGGGGGAGGGTTGCATCTATGCGTGAGTTTGTGTTTCAGTATGTTTCTGTGTGTTTATGTGTTTAGATGTCAGGCGGTCTTAGTGTACCTGAGTGTTTACAGTTATCTAGATGTGTCAGTGTGTCTCTGGGTGTTTTGCTGTGTGCATCTGGGCGTGCCAGTGTGAAATGGTGTGCATGTGAGTGTGCCAACTTGTTTGTGTCTCAGTGGGCTTATGTGGGACCCTGTGTGGATGGGGTTTGTCTCTGAGAGTCCACATCCAGCTGTTTCCTCTGATCATGGGCAGGAGCTCTGCGCACACATCGTCACTCCTCCTCCAGCTTCCAGAAGCCCCGAGTGTGGGCGTTTCCCTCCTAAGCACTGCCCTTGGGCACAGGGCCAGTCTTGCTGCCCTGGACTGGTGGAGTGTCTGCAAACACCTTGAGGGCCCCGCCCAGCAACCCCCTGCATAAAGCCTTATCAGCTCACAGCCCAGTCTGGTCATCCCCCTATTTTGGGGGTGAGAACTGAACAGTGAACCCCTCTCCTTAGAGAGCAGTGAGCCCTGTGGATCTCGGGGTCAGGAAATCCCTGCGCTCTCTGCCAAGGTCATTGTCCAACTGGCTCGGCTTTTTGTGTGTGTGCTTGTCAGATGCAGCCAGACAGTTGTGAAACAAAGCACATCTCCATGGCAACCCACCTCTGCCTTGGAACTTGGGCAGTTCAGTGGTTTTGTGGCCCCTTCAGGCGCAGCGCTGGGATGGGGGTGGATGGTGAGGATGAGTAATGAAGCTTCTGAGTATGTGCGCTGCGCCCCACCCCCAGCCCCGAAGCGCACGCAAATACCTCCACACACACACACACACACACGCTTTCCCTAGGTGAGATCACCGGATGTTCGGATGGGGAAATGGGTGTCCAGAGAGGGCAAGTGTCTTGCCCAAGGAAACCCAGCAAATTGGTGGCAGGACTGAGGTGAGAACCAGATTAGGCTAACTCTTGACAAGCCACTAAGCTGAGCGGGCTGGATAATTCATTTCTGTGCAGACTTCAGAATGAAGCTTCTCCTGACATTTCTACCAAGTTTTAAAAACTCCTGCCACTTGGCCCTGCTTGTCGATGAAGCACGGTGGTCTCTAATGACCAATCAGAACTGCCGCAGAAATAAACTGAATGCCGGTTCTCACTTAAAACATAACCATCGCCTATAACCCAGGGCTTCAGGGTTCAGTCCCCATCAAAATGTCATCATTGCCGAAACCGGTTTGGCTCAGTGGATAGAGCGTCGGCCTGCGGATTGAAAGGTCCCAGGTTCGATTCCGGTCAAGGGCATGTACCTGGGTTGCGGGCACATCCCCAGTAGGAGATGTGCAGGAGGCAGCTGATCGATGTCTCTCTCATCGATGTTTCTAGCTCTCTGTCTCTCTCCCTTCCTCTCTGTAAAAAATCAATAAAATATATTAAAAAAAAAAATGTCATCATTGTTCCTGCTGATTTACTTCGTGGTAAGTAAAGGTTATAAGTTTTGAGTTATAAAATACATTTGTACCTATAAAACATTTTTTAAAAAATATATTTTATTGATTTTTTACAGAGAGGAAGGGAGAGAGATAGAGAGTTAGAAACATCGATGAGAGAGAAACATCAATCAGCCGCCTCCTGCACATCTCCTACTGGGGATGTGCCCTCAACCCAGGTACACGCCCTTGACCGGAATTGAACCTGGGACCTTTCAGTCCGTAGGCCGACGCTCTATCCACTGAGCCAAACCGGTTTCGGCTATAAAACATTTTTTACCCATTTTATCTCTCAGATAAAATTCGGGCAGCTTTTGTTTGAGGAGAAAAAGGAAAGTTCCAATGCTAAAAGCAAAAGTTTTTTTGTTGTTGTTATTTTTAGTATTTTTATTGATTTCAGAGAGGAAGGAAGAGGGAGAGAGATCAATGATGAGAGAGAATCATTGATCAGGTGCCTCCTGCATGCCCACAACCCAGGCATGTGCCCTCGATCGGCATCGAACCTGGGACCCTTCAGTCCGCAGGCTGACGCCCTATCCACTGAGCCAAACCAGCTAGGGCTAAAAGCAAAAGTTTGAAACCACTTTTCTACACTGTGTATAGAGTGAGGAGAGTGACAATCTGATCCCAGAATCTGGTCTATCTGGAAGCCTGGAGCACAGAGCTGGTCTCAGGAGTCTGGGCAGAGGCAACAGCTATTTTTCCTTTCTCTTGTCTCCCACCTCTTCCCTCTCCTCTCTGGTACCCTCCCACCCTTAGCCTCATAGGAGCTGGCATCAACTCAGAGCTGGGAGCCCGCAGCACTCCATTGATTCCAGCCACACACTACTAACATCTTGCGGGTATTTCACCTTTCAACCCAGCAGGGAAAATGGGTGGAATTAGGCTTGGGGCCTGATTCTAAGAGATGCTGGGAGGATCAAAGAAGACCTCCGCAGGGCGGGTGTTTGAAATGTTAACACAGTGCACAACTGCCAGGACACAGGAATGCCCGCAGAAGAGATGGGACCTGAGAGATTCTCCCCTCACCCTTGGGCTAGGGAGGGGGCCGGGGGAGGGGAGGGGGGGAGAAGGACCTCTGATGTCTGGAACCCCTTTCTATCTTTTTTTAAAAAATATATTTTTATTGATTTCAGAGAGGAAGGAAGAGGGAGAGAGAGATAGAAACATCAATGATGAGAGAGAATCCTGCATGCCCCCTACTGGGGGTCGAGCCTGCAACCCAGGCATGTGCCCTTGACCAGAAATGAACCCAGTACCCTACAGTACACAGGCCGATGCTCTATCCACTGAGCCAAACCAGCTAGGACCCCTTTCTATCTTCTCCTCCCACTGAAAAGAGTCAAATGGTAGCCCTGGCCAGTGTGGCTCAGTTGGTTGAGTGTTGTCCTGTGCACCGAAGTGTCAATTCCAGGTCAGGGCACATACCCAGGTTTCGGGGAGGGGCCTGTGTGTGGGCCACTTGATCAATGTTTCTTCCTCCCCCTCCTTTCCTCTCTCTCTAAAACAATAAAAACATGTTTAAAAATATATATATTTTAAAAAGGATCAAATGGTAGGTTCTTATATTTCATTCTGAGACAGGACCCTTTGGAGAAGTTGGTTAAAGCTGCTGACCCTTTCCCCAGATAAACACATGAAGGTGCATCCAAATGAATCAGAACATTTCCAAGGTTTCTGGAGGCCCAGCTGTGGCCCCCGGATAGATACTCCTCTTTTCCAGGGTCTTAACTGCCAACTCTTTTTTTTAAAATCCTCACTCGAGGACATTTTTTCCATTGATTTCTAGAGAGAGAGTGAAAGTGGGGGGGAGAGAGAAAAACATCAAAGTGAGAGACACAGCCATGATTGATTGCCTCCTGCATGGACCCCGACTGGGGCTGGGGAACCTGCAACTGAGGCACCTGCCCTTAACCCCTTAACTGGGAATCGAACCTGGGACCCTTCAGTCCACAGGCCAATGCTCTGAGTCAAACCAGCAGGAGCTTAACTGCCAACTTTTGAAAGCAGCTTGCGAGGAGTGGGGGAGGGTGCCTGACACAGAGCTGGTGCTCAGTCACACACACACACACATACACACATGAACACAAATCACTGAAAACCCACCTCTGGGCAGAGGTGGCTGTGTGACTGCTGGCAAGTCACCCCACCTCTCTCTAGGCGTTCTTGTCCATGGAACAGGAATACTATTCATCTCTCAACATCTCCAACTTTGCAGAACTGCCCCGCTTTCCACTATAGTTCCGGCCCCTCCATGTGGTCTAAGCTCTGAGGGAAACCACAGCTGCTCCCACCCCTGACTGTGTGGTTGGCAGGCTCTGTCCCTTCCTGGTGTTCCTATAAAACGAGGGAGGCTCAGCCACACCTTGGCCTGACTGTCCAGGCTGGAGTGTGTGGGAGGAGGCCAGGCTCCAGGAAGGGACAAAGCTACAGAGCCGTCGTCCCTTGGTGGGGGGAAGGTCTCCCAAGGTGGACGGTGAGGGAAGGTTGGATGGGTGTGAGGGCAATATCTGGGTGGTCCTGGGTTTTCCAAACCAGAGGGGGCAAAGCTAGAGGGTGGTGTGGTGTGGGGGCTGCTTCCCCAAACCTGGTTGTTGCTGGTTCCACCCTGGGGACAGGCTGTCACTTCCTCCCTGGTCAGGTGATATGATAGCCTGGCCCCAGGATGGACTTTGGGCCCTGCCCACGGGGATGCTGGGAAGTCAATTTTCTCAGCTGCTTGTAGGGCCAACAAAGAAATGTAGCTGAGCTGAGCAACCATGAATCCAGAGGGCAGGGTTGCGGGTTAGCCCTTCCCAGGCCAGCCCTCCCTGGGGGTCTTAGAAGCATGTCTGTCCATTAGGTCAGGGGACCAGAGGGAAAGCTGGGAGATGCTGGCTTGAAGTTGGTCCAGGTTGGAAATGGGAGATGAGAATGTCTGGGTGGGTTATAACCTGGACCTCTTGCCGCTCCCTACCTTCCCTCCTGACTTCCAAACCAGGGGGCCCTCTCTCTGGGTTAATTCCTGGGCATTGTGGTTTGAGAGGAGCCTTCAGTGAAAAATTACATGAGCCACTGGCAGGGTCAACTTCCTGGATGTAGTCACACATTGTCCTGTACTTGGAACGGCGCACGCTTGGTTGAATGCTCTGCCGTCTTGCCCTCTTGAAATTTTTAATAAATTTTGAGCGAAAGGCCCTGCATTTTCAATTTGTATTGAGCTCTGCAAACTATGTAGACATCCTGACTTCTGGGAAGAGAGTGCTGAAAGGGTCGGTGGGAGCAAGACTAACCAATAGTCCTCTCCCGATCACCCCTCCCAAGGGCCTTCCTCTCCCTCCCTGCCCAGTGCATCCAGACTATCCAACAGGCCAAGGCCCGCACCCAGCTCTCTTTCCAAGCCTCAGCCCTGCCCGTAACACCAAGAGGCAGGGTCCTTAGGGCTGGTGTTGGGCTGGGAGAAGGCACGAGGACAGGGCCCCGCGTGATTCCTGTGCTGACAGCGCTTGAGCCAGAATGGGTGCTCTGGGAGTGTGGGTCGGATCAGAATGAACGGCTACTAGGGAAACTGAGGCTCAGCAAAGACAGTGATCTGCCCTCCCCCACACCCCCAGGTGGGGAGAGTATCGGTGATGGCCCAGGTATGCCACAGCTGAGCCCCTGGGGACACTCAGGGGGCTAAAGCAAGCGGAGGTCACGCCCTACACTCTAATCACCGTACAGTATTATAGTGAGTGCTGTTTACATTATGCCAGGACTGGCTGGTTGGGTGCCCCACACAAATGGGCCTTTGCCCTCCTGGAGACCAGGACCAGGAGAAAGCTACCTGACCAGGGTCAAGTTGGGTGACTAAGACACACTCTACGGGGCGGAGTGATGATGATGCCTTTCTGGGGGCCCAGAGAGGGAGTGCAAGACCTCTGAACCCACGGCTGGCCCCTCGGGCGATTCCAGCCCCTGGGGACCAGGCACAGAGGAGGCCAACACTGCTGGTCTTCTCTGCTGCCGACCCCTTCGGTGCTCTCAGACAAGCATTGTCCCCTCCTGGCCTCAGTTTCCCTGCTGTACGATGGGGGTAACACCCTCTGCCCTGCTTCCCTCCTAGCTTGTGGGATTAAATGATATAGAAGAGCTTGGTGAGCTATAATAAAGACCTAAAGGCACAGCCTTTTCATGATTTTTTTTAAAAAATATATTTTTTATTTCAGAGAGGAAGGGAGAGGGAGAGAGAGAGAGAAACATCAATGATGAGAGAGAACCACCCACTGGCTGCCTCCTGCACACCCCACTATGGAGATTGAGCACTCAGCCAGGTATATGCCCTGACCAGGAACTGAACCATAGATAGGTCCATAGGTCCTGGGTCATAGGTCCAACCACTGAGCCACGCCCACCGGGCACTTTTCCTGATTCTTAAAGGCTTTCCTCCCTACCGGTTTCCTGGGTCACTTCTCACCTACAGAGGATCTCAAAGCACTCCATCCCTTGCGAGTTAATGAAGCCCCAGATCAGCCCTACTCAGTGCTGCGCATCTCAGTGGGAAACCCAGAGCCAGGCAGGGGTGTCCTGGGGCCTCACAGCCTAGCCCACGCGTAAACTGGGGCACTGCTCTCCTCACTCCCCTCACCAGCCACCCCCCCGGCCCCCCACGGAGGATTGCAGGGAGCTGGGGAAGGTGTGGGGAGGGTGGGGAAAGGGGCAGAGGGGCGAGTTCTAATCGCCACGCGGGAGAGGTCTGTCCACTGCCCGTCGCAGGCCTCGGGCGCTCCTGAACCCCCAGTCTTCATGTCCGGGTCCTGGAAAGAATTCTCAGAATTCCCCGATTCCAGGTGAAAAATTCCAGAGCCCCCCCATCCCCTTCCAGACCAAACTCAGGTCCAGCCCAGCCCGGCTCCTCGCCTTCCCCGAGCACCCCCATCCTCCAGCCACCGCGGGCGCCTTCCTCCCGCGACCCCAGGGCCCTCCGCGACCCCGCCTCTCGGTCCCGGGCCGTCCGCGCGGCTCGGGGGGCTGGGGCCGCCGTCCCTCGCACCCGACCTCGCCCTCCTCCAGCCTCGACCCGCGCGGGCCGGGCGGCGGGGAGGAGCAGCGGCAGCGCCGCTCCCGCCCCGCGGCCGCTCCCTCCCCGGGCTCCTTCCCTCGGGCGGTCCCCGCGCCCCGCCCGCCGCCGGCCGGCCCCTCCCGCCGCCGCCGCCGCCGCCCGCTCGCTCCGCGCTCCTCGCTCGGCCTCCGCCGCCCAAACTTTTCTCCGGGCGCGTCTCCCGCGGCCGCCGCCCGCCCGCCCCCCGCATGGGCGCCCGGCCGCTGGGGGCCTGACCCGCCGCCAGGTCCGCCCGCCGCGCCATGGCGGCCCGCGCGCCCCCCGCCGCACCTGCGGCCGAGGAGCCGGGGGGCCCCGGCAGCCCCGCGCGCAGGAAGAAGTCCCGCTCCGGCCTCCGCCGCGCCTTCAACTGGCTGCGGGGCAAGCGGCGCAAGAAGAAGGCGGCGGGGGCCGAGAGCGCCGAACCCGCCGCCCCCCGGGCCAAGAAGGCGGACGACAAGGCCAGGAAGGCCAAGGGCAAAGGCCGAGGTAAGGCGCCGGGCACCTGGGCTGGGCGCGGGCCAGCGCCCAGGTGGCAGCCCGGCTGTCTCCGCTGGGGTCCGCGGCTGCTGGCGGCGGGTGAGCCCCGAGGCGCCGATGCCGGGGCAGGGAGGGCCCAGGGCTCAGCCCAGGCAAGCCCATCCCGAGCCGCCCCGCAGCATTTCCCAGACTCAGCCTTGCCCCACGTTAGGGGGTCGCGGGGGGGACCCTCTGCTGGGGCCGGGATCCCCGGCCGAATCGCGAAGTGCAGGCAGTCTGGCCCGTGGGGATGAGGCATCCCCCATCCCCCAGGCTCCCCCAGGTTCTGCCCTCTGCTGAGTCAGGGGGTCAGAGATGGACTCTGGCCTGGGGCCAGGAGGAGAGGCGAGTGGCCCTGTGGCTTTGGTGGGGGTCCCTCTGGGTCTGGAACATCAAGTACACTCAAAAAGTGTTTCAGCCGGCTGCGTGGACCTGGGTTTCCAGCCCCACCAAGGACCCGTCACGGAGCATATGCTTCAGGCTCTTAAAAGCTAACAGTGTTACCTTTCCCCACCTGGTCCCTCTCACCACTCACCTGTGCCAAACCACAAACATTGACCTTCCGGGTGGTGAGCTGTTGGATGTGTCCGTACAGATGGGGAACTGTGGCCCCAGTTAACCGCGAGGCTGCACCTGGGCTGGGTGGGCACTGAAAAGACATCAGCTAACTCCTGCCTCTGGGCTCCCCTGGCCTGGCCCATCCCGGCGGGGGTCACGTTTCTGTTGTCCACTTGCTTGGTTCTTCCCTCATGTGAGGGAGGGGACCTGAGTCTCCGTGAGAGGGTGGGGCTCCCCTGGGGCTGGCCACGCTTCGAAGTCTACCTTCACCTCGGTTTGGCCGCTGCGCCCGAGGTGAGGAAATGGCGGTGTGTGCGGCCCATCCCATTTGCCCGTGTTTACTCACCCAGTGTCCTTTAATTATCTCCTCTGGAGGAGAACTAAAGGACACGTTAGGGATCAGGAAGAGGGTGAAAAGCCTCTTGTGTGCTTGCATCCGGCCTGATCTTCCTTTTGGATGAGGGCCCTGCTCCCCTGCAGCCCAGCCACCAATAGACGTCAGGGTGCTGGGGCTGGGATGGCTGGGCTGGGCTCTGAGGAAGGGTTTGGGGTGTGTGTGTGGGGGGGGTGGGGGGGGGTGGGGGGTGTTTCCAAGTGCTCTGCAGTCTCAACAGGACCTGGGGTTTGTCCCAGGGCTGCCCCACTGGGATTCCATCTGAAGTCATCTCTGTCTCACTCAAGAGGTCGTGGATCAGAAGTGCAACAGGATGGATTGTGGTCAGACTCTCAGGATTGGAGACGGGAGGCTAGTGGCAGATCCTTTTCAGGGAGACCGGCCTTGAGGCAAAGGCTGGAGAAGCTGACCTGTAGGTCCCTCCTCCAACAGCCTGGGTTAGAGGTCATTGGGGCAGAGGCCAGGCCTCCCCTTGCCTTGTGTTTTGGCAGCAGGTAGCACTGGGCTGTCCTGGCAGCAGGTCAGCCTGATTTGAGCCCACGTGCGGGAAACACCTCCCCTGCCCCAGGCTGTTGTTTCCCAGGTCTGGGGGTGGCCCCAGGTACGACTGGTAGAAAGAAGTCCTGCTCCTTTTTGCTCCAGCCTCCTATTATTCCAATTGTTTCCTCGTCACCTGCCTGGCTCTCCTTCTTCTCTGTTTATTAAGAGAAATAAATCTGATCTCTCTAATCTCCACTGGCACTGCTGGTCCAGAAGGGGAACCCAGAGAAAGCTTAACTCTTTCTGGGGAAAATACCCAAATGGCGATGAGGAGGAGGGATACACAGAAAATTCCTGGGAGGCTGGCTTTTGCTGGGAAGGACATTATCTCCCTTATCACATTCTTTCAACCAAGGACCCAGAGATGCAGGTCTTGGCTCCCTTAATCTGAGTCCCCTACTGTAAAATGGACAGACTGAGTTTGGAGTAGACTTTTGAGGACCTGTCTCCCAGAATCTCCTTACTCTCCTCACTGGCCTGCACAAACTTCTAAAGGAAAGAGAGGAAATCTGACATTTATTGATTATTCTGAATGTGCCAGGAGGCCTATATCCATGCTCTCATTTGAACCCATTTGCAGATGAAAAAAATTGAGGCTCAGGGACAGTGAGTGGGTGATTGGCTTGAACCAGTGATTTTCAACCAGTGTGCTGCAAGAATGTTTTAAAACATGCATACCTGACTGTGTACGGTCAGGGGACTGACCTCTTTTCCCTTACCAGGGGTGGGCAAACTTTTTGACTCGAGGGCCACAATGGGTTCTTAAACTGGACTGGAGGGCCGGAACAAAAGCATGGATGGAGTGTTTGTGTGAACTAATATAAATTCAAAGTAAACATCATTACATAAAAGGGTACGGTCTTTTTTTTCAATAGTTTTATTCATTTCAAACGGGCCGGATCCGGCCCGCGGGCATAGTTTGCCCACGGCTGCCTTAGACTGTCAAATAGAAAAATGACAACAGCCCTGGCCGGTGTGGCTCCACTGGGGTCGGTTGGGTGTTGTCCTGTGCACAGAGGGGTTGCTGGTTCTACTCCAGCTCTCCCGGTCAGTCAGAGAGGTGGGGGTGGGGTTCTATTCCTGGTGGGGCAGGTGCCTTAGTTGTGAGCTCCTTGGTGGTGGTGTGTGTGTGTGGGGGGGGGGGGGCAGGGGGCATGGCTCTCACATCAGTGTTTCTTTCTCCCTCTCCTTGCTCTCTCTCTAAAAATCAATAGAAATATTAAAAACAAAACAAAAAAACAGCCAACACAATAGTCGTCCCATGTGAATGAGTCAGAATTATAATGTTTTGTTAGACCAGCAAAACATACAATATAGTTTTTGGTGTGCCGCAGAATTTTAGTAATTAGTTCGTGTGCCATGAGATGAACAAGGTTGAAAATTGCTGGCCTAAACTGGGATTTGAACTCAAACCATCTGTCTCCCAAACTGGTACTGTTTTCATAACACTCCCAAGGACATGGACCAGAGGTTAAGGCTTTTAAAGATCTTCTCACCCAACCCATTCCACAGATGGGGAAAGGCCCAAAGAGAAGTGAGGGAACTTGATAGAGTGGGAAGAGTATCAGAGTCAAATGAGAATTCAAATTCTGGCTCAGCTGCTAGCCAGTCCCGTGACAAGCAACTTCTCTGTGGCCTCACTGATTCCATTGCTGTTGCAGGAAAGAGAGGGGACGTTGCCTCGATGGGTCTGTGTGTGACCTTTCTGTCTCTCCAAGATTCTCACAAGAGACGATGTGAAGATTATAGAAAAGTGAAGTCACCATAGAAATGCAAGGGTTGCTATTATAGTGTTTATAAGTTTAATCACCTGTGATCTAGGGCAGCGGTCGCCAACCTTTCGGACCTCGCGGACCACCAGTGGTCCGAGGACCACCGGTGGGCGACCACTGATCTGGGACACAGTCTGGAGGGAATGAACTCTGAGGCCTATTTGGACAGCTCTGCTGCCTTTTGGTCTGCCCCCTCGGGCCATGAGACTGGGAGACACAGGCAGGTTATTAACTACTCCCCACGCCTCAGTTTCCTGATCTGTAAAATAGAGACAATAAATCCTGGCTTCACAGGGCTGTTTCAAGGATCAAACTGGATAACAGACATGCAAGTGCTTTGTGAATGGGCAGCATGGTCCAGACAGTGGCAGGTTTCTGGGCTGGTGATGCCGAGGACTTGGCATTAGCTAAGTTCATCCTGGCCCGTGTTTGGAAAACAACTCACTTGGTTACACCTCACATACCCGTGGTGATGAAGATTCCTGAGGGGGGATCCACAGAAGTGGAGTCTTACCTTTGTCCAGGAGGCAGGTGTAAGAAAAGGTAAACAAACATGAATCCATATTTTCCAGAAATGTCATCTGATCTCGAGACCAGTGTGGGGAGGAAGTGTTTCTGGGCCACATGCCAGGACGGGAGCCCATTAATCAGGGGAGGCTTTCTGGAAGAGGCGAGCAGGGTGTGGAAGAAGGGCAGGGTGCTGGCTGATTTGAAGAGAAGGTTCTATGTGCCAGACCCTGGCCAGGCATTTTCATGAATGTTTTCCCTGGGAGATAGGCATTTATCACCATTTATACGTGAGGAAATGGGCCCAGAGGGGAAAAGTAAGTTGACCAAGGTCACTCAGCCTCATTCATTTGAAAAGACATATTCTTTACTAGATAGTGTTAAGCATTGTCCAGGGTAATGTGAATATCTGGGCCAAGACAGGCCAAGACACCCGTGTGGAAGTGATGTTCACAGCATGGCAGTGACAGAAGCACTCAGTCTGCTACCAGATGCCACACTCTCCTAACAAAGCAACATGCGGTTGGATGTGTGTCTGACTCTGCAGAGGAGTTGCAGAGTCATTGCAGAGTCTTAGATAGGACCAACTTTGGGGAAAGGAATTTGTCGCCCACCTGAAGATTTCTCTTGGGGAATGGGCAGGGGCTGGGGGGTGGGAGTGTGAAGGGCTTCTCTACTGATAGTGAGAGCTCAGGAGCCATCCCGCCAGGCCCAGCAGATTTAAGCCGAAGCACTCTGGCCACTCATTCAGGGAGAACTGCCCTTGGTGTGAGGTTGAATTCTGCTCTGCTGTATGACCTGGGGTGAGTCCTGCCTCGCTCTAGTCCAGACATGCCCTGTCTTGAGAAAGATAGGGCTTTACTAGTATAGCCTCTGAGATCCTTTCTAGTTCTAGAATTCTGTGAGTTTGAGAATGGGCTGAAGGAGCAAGCTGGTAGGTGCTGGGGGGTACGGGGGCGGGAACTGTGTCCAGGAAGAGAGAGCCTACCTTTGTTCATGGACAAGTCATGGGGACCCAGTGGCTTGGATGTCACTGAAAGGTGGCTGAGGAGAGTGCAGTGTAATAATGCCACGTCTCCCTGTTGAGGAAGGGGTCTGTGTATCATCCACTGGGGGAGTGACTTCCATAGAGGAGTCTGGGATCATCTCCTCCAGGCCCCTGTGAAGGGATGGGCATTGTCTGTCTTGGGTCCAGATGGGAGAGGGAGCCTCACTGGGGTATTTCACAAATACTTATTAATGATTTAATATTACGTATAAGGACCTACTGTGTGCCACTGTCTTGGGATGAATGAGAGACAAGGTCCCAGTTCTCACAATTTGAGAGGAGCAGAAACCAGGGTCATGGAGGCAATTAAGGGTAAAAAATGTGACAAAAGAAGGAGAATAATGATCCCAGTGAGAAACCAGAGATGGCTTCTCTGAGGAGGTGACACGTGAACTAAAATCGAAGGATGAGGAGAAGCTGGGGTAGAGGGATTTGCAGCGCTGGGATCAGGCAAGGCACCCGCTAGGGACTGGGACCGGCTGACTGTCTGGGTCCTATGGGGTACAGAAATCACCACACCTCACTGTTCTAAACACCCTGAGCGCAGGAACTGGGTTGACTGTCCTCTCCCTCTGCTGAGCACAGGGCCTGGCTCTAAGTGGCTTTGGGTGATAGGTGGGTGACCTGATATGCGCCCCCGGTTTATGGGCATCTCTGGATCCTAGGCGCTCAGAACTGATGGCGTGAGATGTCACAGGGAGCCCTCAGAGCACATGTAGGTGGGCAGCTGAGGCCCAAAGGAGGAACAGGAGCCCACACCTGTCAGCTTTCCCATTCCAGTTCAGACTTCAAATGGAAAATCCCATCCCAGAGAGGTGCCTCTAGCAGGGGTGGAAGGAGATGAGCAGGAAGCTGAAGCGAAGAAGGCTGCCTTCCCCTCCCCTCCCTCGACACCTTCTGGTACCTTCCGGTTCCAGCTGCCTCTCCCTCCTTGTGGAGGCCCTGAGCCTGCATCCACGGCACACATCCCAGCATTCTTCTGGAAATCCCCTCAGGCAGCCCCGCTTCCCGCCCCCCATATTCTTTTCCCCTGGCCCCTGAAGCTAGACGGCCAGCAAGGTTTGCTGAGCTGGGGTGGCTAATCCTGTGGCCAGAAAAATCTACACTCTGTTTTCAGCAGAGGGCTGAGCAGGAGCCTCCCCTCACCACCTGCCCTTGGAAATCCCCTTCTCTCCAAACCCTGGGAGCTGGCTCAGCTGCGCCCGGCCTGTCACATGCCGCTGAAACTAATGAGAAGAGGCATTGTCTATTATGTGGGCCACAGCGAACGTGGTGGGTGGGGAGAGCAGGTCTACACACCTCTACCTGCCATACAGACCCCATGGCCACCTCTAGCCCTTTGGCTCACTCGGGGAAGGAAGCAGGTGGAAACATTCATCGGGCGGGAGGGGGACATCTCTGTCCACCTCCCCAATTATTACATTCCACTTGTGTCCACTGTCCTCGGGGACCGGTTCATCAAAGGCTGTCAGCTCCACTCGCAGGGTGCCCGGTTCTGTGCTTGGCATGGTGTGCTGCAGAATTTTTAGTAATTAGTTTATGTGGGCCATGAGATGAAAAGGGTTGAAAATCACTTGCAAAGGGTTTAAACCTCAAATCTTCAGGCAAAATGCATGATTCCCAGGAGGCTACTGGTGGGGTCTGCTCCATGTAGGGCCTCCTGGGTGCTTAGGACACCCTCTCCTCCAAGCCTTTAGCCAGGTGAGGCCTTCACCACCCTTTTCCAAGAGGGTCATGAGGCTCTCAGGCTCAGTGTTGTGTTTCCAGGAGTTCTGGTGCATTTGCCTCCCATACTACCTACTTCTTCCCACCAGGCCTACCCCAAGCTCTCCCAAGCTCATGGCTCTGGGCAGGACTCTTCCTCTAGGATCCTGGAGCAAGCACAGCCTTTGTAGCAAAGGCTACACCTCCACCAGTACTTAAGTGCCATCATCACCACCTCCACCAGAATGCAAGCCCAACCATCTGCACCTCCCCCAGTTTCTGCTCAACATGTATGGCATATCTACTGTGTCGACCGAGCCTGCGGTTACTAAGAGAAATGAGACCATCACTGCCCTTGAGAAATTTGTTTTCTGGTTGAGACAGCTGCTGGGGGTCTCTGTCAGCAGGCAGAACTAATGCCGGTGGGAGCAGGGCATGCAAGGAAAACTTCATGGAGGAGTTAACTATGGAGCGGGCCTTAAGGATCACAAGGAATCTCCCAGGCAAAGGTGGAAGCAGAAGGAGCATGTGTGAAGGTCTGGAGGTGTGTACTGGGGAGTGGCAAGCAGTTTTGTGTAGCTGAAATTCTGAAATGAGCGGGGTGTGGTTGGAGATGAGGTCGAACTGGTGGGCAGGGGCAGCTCCTGCATGGCCTCCTGTCCTCACTCAATTCATGCTGAGGGATTTGTACATTACCCTTTTTAAAAATATATATATTTTATTGATTTTTTTTTACAGAGAGGAAGGGAGAGGGATAGAGAGTTAGAAACATTGATGAGAGAGAAACATCGATCAGCTGCCTCCTGCACACTCCCTACTGAGTGTGTGCCCACAACCAAGGTACATGCCCTTGACCGGAATCGAACCTGGGACCCTTGAGTCCGCAGACCGACGCTCTATCCACTGAGCCAAACCGGTTAGGGCTTGTATGTTACCCTTAAGTGTTCTTTCTGCTCCCCTACACCACCTTTCCCTTTATGGGCCACTGTTTCCCCATCTGTAAAGTCGTGAAATTGGGCTAGGAGATCTCTGGCACTAGGACCCTCTTCTCTGTACAAAGCAGGGAGCCTTGTGTATACAGCTTGGTATATAGTGTGTGCTCAGTGAGTATTTTCTGGATGGAGGAATAAAATACAGCCCCTCAGAGGCTGCACTGTTGGTAGCCTCAGACTCTTAGCAAGAGATGGGCATCAGAGAGTGGGGGAGAACAGCTTTGACTCTCCCATTTTGCGGAGGCAGGGTGTTCTGGAGCCACTGGGCATAAGAGGCAGCATGCTGTAGTGGCGGGTTTTGCTTAGGTCAGTGGTCGGCAAACTGGCCCCTTGAGTGTGGCTCTTCCACAAAATACCACGTGCGGGCGCGCACATCCAGTGCGATTGAAACTTCGTGGCCCATGCCACGGGGCCAAAGAGCCGCATGTGGCTCGTGAGCCGCGGTTTGCCGACCACTGGCCTAGGTGGCAGAAAGGATGAGCCATGTAGGGATTAGAACTGAGGGCTCTGGACTCCCAGCCCAGCATTCTCTCTGCTATACCACGCTGCCCCTAGTTGGAGGGACAGAGCAGAGTGATAGTAAAGGAGAGTTATTTCCAGGCTGTGGGGCTCTGGGAAGGTCCCTGGGCACAGGGTGCTCACGAGGACACAGAGACGGGGGCAGCCTGGCAGCCAGGAAGGCTTTCCAAAGAGGTGAGGTTTGGCCTGGGGTTGAAAATCAAAGACTTGCATAAAGGGAGATGCATGAGGGGCACACAGCTCCACAGATGCACAGACATGGCTGGTTTTATATATGTCTATCTACTCTACTCGCCATTACTTAAACTTACACACATGTAGACATGGGCATACGCTCAATATAACATAATTGTACAATCATATCTATACACAAAAGCACGTGCAATTACACAATTTGTAGATAAACAAATTTACACTTACATGCACACAGGCAGGTTGTTACCCACTCAAATGCATAAAGCCAGTGATATCCGGCCACCTCGAGAGAGACAGTCACAGTTACATAGGCAGATACACAAAAATACACATCCAGACATGTGAAAACAGACCAAATGATATGGATATCGGCACACAGTTACACGCAGGTGATTACATAAAGAGGGAACCATATATTCAGGGTCACTGATGTATACACAGGTACACAACTAGATAGCCACATTCAAGCACAGTTACAAATGCCCAGTTACATGCCCTTCTTCCAGGTCATACAGGGGCATAGATAAGCTGGAGGAGTGGTAGCACGGAGCAGTGGGCATAGGAGTCAGTTTGGGTTTGAACCCTAGCTCTGTAGCTTAATGCTGTTTAACTTTGGACTAGTCAGTTGACTTCATGGAACCTCAATTTCCCCATCTGTAAAATGAGGATGATAGAAGTACCTCCCTCACGTAATTGTTTTGTGGATGAATGAAGTAATGCATGGAAGCGGTTACACGGTGCCTGTACACACTGCTATTATTTGGAACACCATTATTACAGAAATAGTCAGATTGATACATTTGTACCGCAGGCACAGAGACAGGAGATGCACACACAGACACGTGACCCTCACAGCGTAGTGTTTAGTGGGCCTCAGTAGCAGGAGGGCTCCGGAACCCGCCTGTCTGGATCCTGGTGCCCAGTTACCTCCATTCCACTGCAGTCCTCAGATTGGCGGCCCCCGGGCTGGGAGAGCGAGGTACCTGCTTGCCTCACCTGGACAGGCCCTGCCTTTCCGGGGGAGCATTCCGGGCGGGGCGGCTCAGCTGGTCTCCCAGGTCCTGGGGGCGGAGCCTACGGGACGCGAGCCAGGCCCCACCCCTCCGCCGGCCCGCCCCTGGCCCGGCCATTGGCCGCAGAGGCCGGGGGCGTGGCCGAGCTGGGGCTGGGGGCGCCTGCGGTGGCCGCCCGCGAGTCTCTGCCTGCCTCCCGGGGCTGCGGGCCCGGCGGCCCGGCTGGTTGGGCTGTGCTTGGGTTCCCGCGCCGGCTCCTGCGCCCGCCATGGGCAACTCACACCACAAGAGGAAGGCCCCCAGCGGCCCCCGGGCCCGCAGCTTCTGGCGGTTCGGGCGGTCGGGGAAGCGGCCCGCAGGTAGGGGCTGGGGTGGGGGCGGGGCAGGCGGGAGGAGGGTCTGCCTGCCGCAGCGGCCGCCACCGCTGCTGCCCCCTCCCGGGGCTGGGCGCGTGTGAGTGTGGGGCCGGGCATTCCCCGCAGAGACCCGACTCCTCACTGCACACACAGACACATGCAGCACCTATGGGCAGGCACATGTACATGTTCACAGTTTACAGCCACACACAACACTCCGATGTATGGACACACAGACCCAAAATCACATACACGTTTACACCCACACCATGGCTGCAGGACGCACAGATCCTGAGACAGACACATGTATCTGTGCACATGATTTACACAGTCACACGAACTACATCACATCACAGATTCAGACACAGCCGTCCACACACATTAGTCATGTAGGTACAGTTGTCCAACGTGTTAGGTACACAGAGGTACCCACAGGTTCAGAACTGCACAACAACCAGACTCACACTCAGGGTTACAGACAGACCCTAAGGCATGTACACACACACACACACACACACACACACACTTGTTTCTCAGGCTTTAGCCCCCAACAGGCAGAAAGTTTGTGGGAGGGAGGGGAGACAAAGGTAAAGGGGAGAAGCAGGAAGCAGGGGCTGGAGGCTCGGGGCCACCTCCATCTGGCGCAATCGGGAGTCGGACTGGTTCTGGTTCTGGTTCTCTGGGCTCCCTCCCCACCCCCACTCGCTCCGCCGCAGCCTTTCAGGCCCTGCGCCGCCCCCCTCACCCCCACCCCCCACCCCCGCCCCGCGGTCCCTGTGGTCGCTGCCACATCTCCCCCTTTCAGTGCAGCCACCCAGCTGGAACACATCCTTTCCCAGCGTGCTGCGGGATCCCTCCGCGGGTCACATTCCAGCCTCCAAGTGGGGGGTGGGGGGGAGAATGGGGAAGGCCTCCCACCCTAGAGCTGGGAAAGGGGATTCCTGGTCTCCCCCAGCGGGTGCGGCAGTTCGAGGTATCCCTCAGAATCCCAAGGGGTGCTGGAGGAGAGACTGTCGAGGGTGCCTAGTTCCCCCACCTGGTGAATCCAGAGATGGGGCTGGGGTGGGATTCAACACCCCCCCCCCCTCAAGATAAAGGGTCTCCAACAGAGGCAGGTATCAGCTGGTCTTTGGAAGTGAGAGAATCACGGAGGAGGTGGGGTGGGGGCCCCCCTTTGCTGTGGTGGGAGAATCCACCCATGGCTTCCCAGGATGGCCCACATTCCTAGAAAATGCTGAATGAGATGATCTCATTCCTCTGGGCTGGGAATTTGGGGGTCTGGGTTCTCAGTGTGGCTCTGGTATGGGCTCCCGTGACCTTGAGCCGATTGTTTTCACTTCTCTGCAACTACCTGACTCCAATGGCGGGGTGTCTTTCTTAGAAATTGGGGGGGGGGGGCTTAGCTTGGGTGACTCCTTGGGACCCTTACAGTGTGGTTAGCCATTTCATGGCTAAAGAGACTGAGGTTTAGAGAGGGGAGAGGATGGGCTTATCCGAGTTCATTTGCTTGCTGTGGTTTGAAGATTAATCCTGATAATCAAAATAACAGTAGGAAAAGGGTTAAGTCCTGGTAGGCTCTCTAAGGATTCCTCAGAAGGTGTGTTGATGAGAGACTCGAGGACTTTCCAATAGACTCCCTGTCCGAGCAATGCTGAAATCCATGCTCTGCCCACCTGCCTCTCCTCTGAGGTCGGCATTGAGGGGGGGCGGGGGCTGGGCTGGGGCTCTTCATCTGCCCTCCCATGGCCACTCAACTGATGGTTTCCTGAGAACCAACTGTGGGCCCAGACTTGTGACCATTTGTGGTGGGGAGAGAGAGATTAGGAGGGCTGTGTTTACAGTCTCCTGCCCGCTGGCCCTGAGGGAAGAGGCCAGGGGCTTTTAGCAGCCCTTGTGCTCTTCGAGTTCCTGCTGTAGCTCAAAAGCCAGCCAGGCTTCAAGGTGTACAAAACAAACGCAATGGCAAGGCAACACAGAAGTAAGTGGAGGCTGGGACATATTCTAGGTCATATATCCAAAGGCTTTTGGGTTGGGGTCCGTTTTAGAAACTAGGGAGATGGTCTTAATTTGGTCTTTGAAGTATCTGCAAGGTTGGAATTAGTCCCGAATTGTTGATTAAATGAGAGGTACATTTCATCTCTGGGGTACGGTTGTGAGCAAAGGCATGGAGTTGAGACTGAGCATGGAGTTTGGAGAGAAAAAGTAGTTGAGGCTCTTGCCTGGGAGAAGTTCCATGGTGAATGCAAACTTCAGCCCCTTTGGTTTTGCTTGTGTTGAGGATTCCAAGACCTCCCTAGCCTCAGCCTCTACTATCATAACCCCAGGTATGGAACTGGCACTTGAGTACTTATCATTTGATCAGTCTGTGAGAGGATGAGGGAAAGAAGGGAAGGCAAGCTGAGAGGGCTGGAGTCTGTAGGCCAAAAGGGAGCCAGTGAAGGTGTTTGAGCAAGGGAGGAGCCTATGAAAGTGATGTGTTGGGAAGATGGCTCTGGGTGGGGGCAGGTGCAAGGCAGGACAGGTTGGCGGGTGGGGTGGTGAGAGTGGAAGCTCAGAGTCGTCAGGAGGCTGTTGCAGTAATCCAGGGGAGAGGTGATGAGGTGAGGGTTAGGGAAGGGTGGGGGCTGTGGGAGTAGAGAGGAGTGGCAGCTGCAGAGACACTGTGGAGGAGGTGACAGAAGTGCTGGGACCTGGGATTAATCAGATGTTGGGAGAAAGGGCCAGAGAGGGCTGTAAAGGCTCCGTGCTTGATGCTGCTTGGTGGGAGGATGGTAACAGAGATAATGCAGAGGTAAGAATGAAGCCCAGTGCTAAACTCTGTATCAACTCATCTGTCTTCCAACAGTCTTACCTGCTAGAAGTTACTATTCTGCCCACTTTACAGATGAGGAAGGAGGAGCTCAGAGAAGTGAAGGCACTTGCTCGAGGCTACTTAGCAAGGAGGTAGCTGAATCATGATTCAAACCCAGGCCTGTCAGATCCCAAAGCCTGTGCCCTTAATCCGGTTTGAGATAGATGGGTTTCCTCTTAGGATTGGGGCGTCTGCTTGTCCTCTGGGTAAAGAAAGCCCGAGGTTCTGGGGGATTTGGACTCGTAAGAACACATGTGGAGAAAGCCCTGAAGGGGAGGAGAGGAGGTTAAGGACTAAACATGGAAGCCCTTAGGGCTCAGAGCGGGGCAGGTGGAAAGTGGGAGGGAAGACTGAGAATCTAGGAAGGGTTCCTTCCATGGATCAAAGGCCCTTGGACCATGGAGAAGAGTGAGAGTGAGGATGGAGGGGAGAGGCCTCGGTACTGCTGGGATGGTCCGGCCCAACCCTCTCCTCACTTCCCCAGATCGCTGGGCAATTGGTCCTGGACGGTTTGGGGGACTGGTGGAGGAATGGAATTGAGAGCCCAGGGAGCTTCCCCCTTTCCCACTACCCGCCTTTTCCAGTGCATTGTTCTGTGAGGTTTCCACTTGGACCTCCTCCTGGTAGGGTTTCTCATTCTCGCCTTGTAGATGAGGAGATTGAGGGAATGACCAAGTCTTTGGTGGAGTCAGACTGCCTGAAAGTCTTTTCACCTCTGCCCCTGCCTCTGGACCTCGGGCACCGGGGGTCTTTGGTAGATCCCACAGCTCCTTTCCAGTGAAGGGGCGAGACTTAGGGCTAACTGTACGTCTGAACTTGCACATGGGAGCCCTGGGCTTCCCTCTCTGGTCTGAGGGTCTGAGATAAGCTGAACCCCCTTGCTGCCCTAGGTGCTGACTCAGAGTGAGGGACCACTGCCTGCCTTCCAGGAACAGAGTTGTACATACTGCGGGCTCTTTAGAGAGTATTTCTCCCACCCTCCCGCCTCACAGGTGAAGAAGCCGAGGCCCAGAAAAGGGCAGTGCCTGGCTCAGGATCACGCTGCAGCTGAGGGGCAGTGAGAGTTCAACCCCAGAACTCCTGAATCTCAGAGCAGGGGGATATCTGGTCTGGGCTTCAATTCCCTTCCCTCCCAAACAGGGGCGTCAGGTCTGCCAGAGAGGGCCAAGGCACTGAGGAGCTGATAGGGAGCTTGTGTTAAGTGTCCCTTATCAGACCTTATCTTAATGGTCCTTAACTCCACTTGAGATTTCCAGAGAGGTCTGGAAGTGGGTGGGAGAGGAGGCCTCTGGTGGCAAGAGAACATGATTTGTCCTCTGGTCAGAGGGCTCACATCCTGACTCTGCCATTACTGGTTTTGTGTCCTTGGGCAAGTCACTGACCCTCGGGGAGCGAGACCATGTGTGTCTCAGTTAATTGGCTCTGTAATTGCTAGTTTACTGTCTTTGTGTTGTAAGTGGAAAGGCAGAGGGGGCCCTTTACTCCATACTCTGAGAGGCAGAGGCTCCCTCCAATGACGTTTTGTGTTTACACTTGGTTGCATGGCTTTCACTTTCCCAGGCACTGTGCCAAGTGGGTTAGTCCCAGTTTACAGATGAGCAGACTGAGGCCCGGGGAGACTGATTCATTTGTCCTCAGCCTGGAATCCAGATCTCAGGACCCCCAGCCGTTCCTTCTCCTGACTTCATGGTGGCTGAATATAGGCCTCTCCAGCATTTATATGGGGATAGTCATGCCTTGAAGCAACAAAGGAAAGAGCTTTGGAAAGTCAGAATTGCTCCTGGCCCAAAGAGATTATTATATCATTGTTGGGAGCAGATACTGACCTGGAAACTCATTATGACATTTATTAATATTATTGTAGCTAATTCCTCCCTGCACTGCTGCCGTTCCCCTAGGCGTCTGTGGGATGGGATCGCTCCCTCCCTGTTGGGGCACTCCCTGCCCCCCAATATTTACCGTAGAACCGGCCTGTCAGCTCTGCCCCAGCTGGGTGGGGCTTCCCACTGAGGGAAGGAAGGAGGGGGATTCCCCTTCTGCAGAGGTAGGTGCAGAGCTCCCCCTCTTTGGGTAGGGACTCAGGCTGGGGTCCCGACCCAACTCCCTTAGACTTAGGACTGCTAAGGCCTTTGGAGTGAGACCCAGGTTGGAATGTGAGCTGGGCCACTTCCTGGTTGGGTGACCTTGAGCAAGTCACTCTCCCTGGTGCCGCCTCTTGCTCATTTGTAAGAAGGGAATGTCACAGGTACCTCTCAGGTTTCTTGTTAGGTGTACAAAACTGTAGAAGAGAAAGTGTCTTGAGAATTGTAAAAGTGCCTCCACCTGAAACATTTGGTTACGTTCATTTCTCTTTGTCTTGCCTCTAAGACAGTGGTTCTCAACCTTCTGGCCCTTTAAATACAGTTCCTCATGTTGTGACCCAACCATAAAATTATTTTCATTGCTGCTTCATAACTGTAATGTTGCTACTGTTATGAATCGTAATGTAAATATCTGATATGCAGGATGGTCTTAGGCGACCCCTGTGAAAGGGCCGTTCCACCGCCAAAGGGGTTGCGACCCACAGGTTGAGAACCGCTGCTCTAAGAGAACAAAATCTACATGTGCTTGGGTTCTGTTCCCATGGGAAGGCCCGCCCCCGTGGGCCTTGGTTTGTCCACTCGTGCAGCCGGGGTTGAGACTTAGAGCTTCTCAACACCCTGAATCCTGGCTCCTGGGCTGGCCAGCGGCACAGTCAGAATGTGGAGGGAGGGTGGTGAAGGGGACAAGGTCAGGCCATGGAGGGTTCCAGCTCCTGAGCGAGGCCACCTGGGCAGCTGTGCCCGCCCCCCTCATTCCTCTCCCCTGAGTCAGGCCTGCTTGGCTGTGGGTGTGCCATCGCCCCCGCCCCTTGCTCTGGAATGGGGCAGGTTGAGGCCTCACCCCATGGAGGATGTTGCCAGGACAGTGAGTACACATGCGCACAATGTTCGCGTGGCCTTGAGGGCTGGGCCTTCCTCCCCCATTCCTTCCTGTCTCCAGGACTGGGAAAGCCCCAGATTGGTGGGTACACCCACCTACCTTCATGCACACAGCCAGCTGGCAGGGCCGTGTGAGTCTGCATCCAGCTCACGTATGAAGAGGACATGGACTAGGTGGCTTCCGTGTGCTCTGTGGATGTAGTCCTGGGAGCACCCACCTGTGGGTTTGGCCCCGGTGGACATTTTGGAGGTGTGTGCCCGCCTACCTCTGCTGGTAGACCGGATCAGAGCTCTAGAACTTGCTTGTCTGCTTCCTGGTGTGCCCTGTGTTGGAAAGGGGGGGCGAGGGGGGCGTGGCCAGGGGCAAGGTGTCTTCTCACATCCTGGAAGCCTCCCTCCTTCAAGCAGGTGGAGGGTGAAGGGAGGTTTAGTCTGTACCTCTGGACTCCTAGAGCAGAAGGTGTGCCCTTGGCAGAGGTCCTTCCACTCTCTGGGCCTGGATTTCTCTGTGAGGTACCTGTCCTTCACCTGAGATTCAGGTTGCTGAGCCCCTCCCCTAGCAAGCCACTGGTGTGTAGACCTGTGTCTGGGGTGGCTCCGAGAGGCCTCAGGCTCTGGCCATGCTGTGGGCGGGTGAAGGGAGGGGTGTTGCTGGGCAACCAGGCGTTATCAAGAGTGAGAGCCTTGGATCTGGCTGGGGAATTTGCAGCTATGGCCCTGACTCTCAGCCTTGGGCCTGGGACCTTGAGGAACTGATGTGCCCCATCCCTGACTTAGTAGGAGCTCAGCCTTTGCTTTCCCTGGTTAGGAGGAAGGTGAGGATGACTGTGTCCTGCATGGTTAAAGGCTCCAGTTTTGGAGCCAGCCAGAGCTTGGGAAGTCACCTAGCTCCCTGAGCCTCACAGGTCCATGGTCAGTTACCAGGAGCTTACCGGCCTCACAGGACTGATGTTGTAGGAAGATCCATGCGGGCAGAGACTGTTTGCCTTCCACCAGCACCTGGCATGGTGCCTGGCATGAGTTTATCACCCTGCAAGCGTTGGTCTACTGCTCTTTTCTGGTCGAATGGGACTAATACTAGTAAGAGGGGTGGATGGGTCTGGCCTAAGAGAGAGGGAAGAGGGAAGTAAATGGTCAAGAAACCTCAGATTTATGGTGATGGGGTCCCTCAGCCCTTCTGCAGAGGGAGATCAGGTTTGTAGCTGACTCAGCGGGCAGAGCATGGCTTTTGGATTCAAGTTGTCCTGAGTGCAAAAGCCACCTTGCCCTCTCTGGCCTCCATTTCCTCATCTGTAAAATGGGGGTTGTTTAGATTGCAATGATTTGTGCATATATACTCTCCAGCTCCACAGAAGTTTTGTTTTCCAGAGAGCAAGGGCTCAGCCATCTTCCTGAGTGCTCTCTGAGAGGTGGGGCAGCAAAGGGGGAAGGGGCCACAGAGGGTCTTGGAGCACGGAGCCACTGCCAATTCTTAAGTCCCGAGGAACTCAGAGAGAAAGATGCTATGCGAGAGGGATGTCCGCAGGCAAGTGTGGGTGTGGGGAGGGGTGGGCAGCGCTGTGTAGTTCACAGACTTCCTCTTCTACACCTTTTGGAGTTGCCAGGGGGATGGATCTCTTTTAACAGGGTCATTACCCAGCTTGACCTTCATTTTTACTGACCAGCCTCCCGGGGCTCTGAATAAAATTCAGGCTCTGCCAAGGCCTGTGGGGCCCTCCCAGGTCTGGCTCCTGCCCTCCTCACACCTCCTGCCATTCTCTTCCTGTCTCACCGTGTTCCAGCCACCCCTGCCTCTGCTCGGGGAAGCCCACCATCCTGCCTCAAGGTCTTTACAGTTGCCGATGGATGCCCTGTCTAGAGGGCTCTGTACTTTTGCTGGCTGGCTCCTTCTCTCTCTCTCTCTCACTCTCGCTCTCTCTGTGTTTTGTCTTGTTTTGTTTTGTTTTTTAGCAAAGTTGAGTCTTAATCTTTTATTTTGTGTAAATAGATTGGCAGGACACTACACCCTTAGAATGAGGAGTTCAGCCATAGACTGGGACATTTTCTTCACCCGTCACAATTTCTAGACTTCGATACTTTTCTCCAACACAGCCGAATGTCTGTAATTCAGGTCTAGGATTTGGTGCCCACCCCCATCCTTCTCCTTCTTCAGTCTCAGTCCCAAAGGAGAGGCGCTCCCTGATGCCCCCTGAAGGCATCCCCTTCCTGTCACAGTCCTCAGTCCCCACTATCTAAAATTATGTTGTTAGTTGACTTCATTCATGGATTCATCAATTCATCAAATGTTTATTGAGTGTGCGGTATGTACCAGGCACGAATTTAGGCACTGGGCATATACTGGTGAACAAAATATAGTTTTCCATTAGGTATAACCCCCAGGACTAGCTTAATAAATACTAGCTGATCGAATGAATGGGTACAATAATTTTATAAGGAGGAGTTATTGGCCTTGTTTCTCTATGAGGTCGTGGCTTGTGTGTGATGGAGCTGGATTTGAACCTGGACCCGACTTCCCTCAAAGTGCTGCTGCCCGGACTGCCCTCACCTATGAACTGTTTCTTGGTTGATTCTGTGCTCCCTGCCTGGTGACCCAGCAGAGTCACTGAGCCACAGAGGGAGGCCAGTGGGGAGAATCGTGGGCTGGAGGAGCAGGGGGTCTACACTGAAGGCCTGCTTTGCTGTGTGACCTTAGAGAGTTCACAGTGCTGCTCTGTGCTGCTGTCACATTGTAACGTGTGGGGCTGAACCTACACGTGAGGGTTACCACCAGTCAGTGTGATGCCACTGTGGGCATCTCCGGCTTCCCAGTACTGTGCCCTGGCTGGCTCCCCCCTCTGCAGGGGCCTCCATCAGTGGCCTTGCCATCCCCTCAGGTGTCACCCGCAGGCATTTCTGGTCTGCCTGGCTGCTCCATGCTCCGAACCCCTTCCCCGGGGAATTGCCCTCACCAGCCAGCAGGGCCCAGGGTGGGCACCATGCCAAGTCTAGTCGAGTGGCTCTTCTACCTACCATCTGGCAGCTGGGAGCCCTGCCTTCGCTTTGGCTCCTGACTGTTTAGAAAAGACTTGGGGGCAGGGTTGGTGGTCTGCCCCTGGGATTGAGTATCTCAGCCCTCCTAGTCATACTACCCACCAGAGCCGAGCACCCACAGGCTCCGCCCTTACTTACCCTGTGAGTCCGAGAGGGTTCCCGCCCCTGAATTCTACTTGAGGGGCGGGGTCAGCAAAGGGGCGGGGCCAGCGGCGAAGGTGGGAGGAGGTCCTGGAGGGCAGCCCCGCCCCTCTGCCTGGATCGGGCTTGCTGCTGCGCCTGGCGGGTGGACCCGCATCCCTTCGTGCTAGGTTGTCGCCTGGCGTTCTGAGAGGTCGGGGTAGGGACGTCTGAGTGGCGCCCGCGGTCATGGTGGTGTTCCTGGGCCGCCACCTCCCGGCGCTCCTCGGGCTCTTTAAGAAGAAGGGTGAGTGGGTGTGGCTGGGTGGGGGGAGAGAAGGGCTCCCCCACAACTCCGTTTGCCAGACCCTGATGTAGAATGGGGGGATCAAGGCTGGGGAACGGTAATAGATGGGGGATGGGACCAGTAACGAGGCCGGGCTCCCCCGTCCAGCCTTTGTCCCGCCGCTTTGCTGCTGCCTTTGTCTGGGCTCTGCTTGTGTTTGGGAGAATGGATCCAGGTGTCTAACCTTGAAGCCTGCAGCCCGAGGGCAAATCGGCCTCCCTGCAAGGGTACCCACGCTTTCCTGGGTACATCCCAGCACCTCACTTCCAAGGGGAAGGGCATCCCCTCCTGGGTCCTGTGTCTGGGAGGAAGAACTGTGGGGAGCAGAGTAGAGGGTAAGACAGTACCGCTGGAAGTTGGGAAGCATGATCAATGGAATTCTGTTTAGAGGCATGGGGGTGAAGTTTTGGGAGGAGGGACCTATGCCCACTTCCTTGTCCTAGAAGGTGGGCTTTCAGGCCTGGATTAAGACATGGAGACCAGAGTTTATTGGACATTTTTTTGGGGGGGGGGTGGCTAGAGGACCCCCAGATTGAGTGTGACCCAGGAATCCCTACTGGGAACCTGGTATTTAGTCCTGGAGTTTAGTCTGACTGTGATTTGCTGGGTGACCTTAAACAAGACCTTTCCTCTTTGAGCCTGTTTCCCGATTTGTAAAATCGGGCTTGGGATTAGGTGAAAGGATGAGGAGAGACCTAGCTCTGACCTGGGGGACGCCTGTGGATGCCCAGGGGCTGACCGTGGAAGAATGGGCTGGGGCAGGAGGAACCGGCAGGTGCTTGAACTGAAGACCCTGGTCCCTGGGCGTGGCCCTTTAAAGGGCTTGTTTTGTTCCTGCCCCTCTACAGGGTGCTGCCAGGGTCACATGACCCTCCCAGCGCTTTTGCTTGTGCTGTGGGTTCCATTTAAAGGGGGGCTGGAGCTGCAAAGTGCTGACACAGCCCCCCCATTCCCAGGATTAGGTGACCAGCTTCCCAATGGGCGGGGCCTGTAACAGGATCATTTGTAATGGATCTCTGGCTCCTCTGTAGGGGGGCAGGGCTCCAGGAGAGGGGGATGCCTAGAACTGTTCTCCCAAGAGAGGCTGGAGCCTCCTTTTCTGGGGGTGTAGAGGCCTGGGTCCCTCTTCTCCCTTACCCTGCTTATTCTTCCATTAAAGGACAGCCACATGGGTGAGTAGGGGACCCAAGAGGCCATATCCCTGGTTTGTCCCTCTTGGTAATCTGGTTATGACTCCTGCTAATTGAGATACTCCAGAGCTGAGATACTCCATCTCTTCCTAGTGTCCCATGGTCTCTTTTGCCTGGACCTGGGTCAGGGTATGTATGAAAAGGGTGTTTTTGTTTTTTTCGCCCTGAAAGTGGAGCTTGAGGTCCAGAGATCAGAGAAATGTAGTGTTTGCTATGGGCTGTATGTATGCTCAGTGTCTTGCGGCCCTGAGTGACATGTGGATACGCAGTTGTGTGTATGTTTGGGTGTTGTTTGTATATGTGTAGAATGGGGACTGTGGGTGCTGTATATATACGTGGGGGCTGGGTGTGTTCTGTGGGGCCCTTGTGTGCAATGTGTATACACAGATGTATTTGTACTTGGGTGCTTTGTTTGTATACATATTGAAGCCTGTGGGTGTTATGTGCCTACACAATGGGCCTGTGTACCTTGGGTGTGGTGCCCTGTGGGGCCCTTGCTGAGGTGTGGTTCTCAGATCTGTGTGTGCTTGGATGTAGTTTGTATGTTCACGGGACGGTGTGTGTATTGAGTACATACTCCAGAGCTGTGGGTTGTGTCTAGATTGGCAGAGTGGGCACTGCGTGTATGTGCGGGGGCCCTGTGCCGTCTGGGCACTGTGAGTGCCCTTGTCCGGTGCCTGTGCATCCTGAGGACCCAGATGCCTTTGGGCCTCACTTCTCTCCCTCTTCCATCCCACCAGGCTCAGCCAAGGGTGAGAGCGACAAGCGTCTGAGTGGAGGGCCCGGCCAGGGGCCAGGGTCCGTGGTGGATGAGCACCAGGACAATGTCTTCTTTCCCAGTGGGCGGCCGCCTCACCTGGAAGAGCTGCACACACAGGCCCAGGAGGGGCTCCGTTCCCTACAGCACCAAGGTAGCTCCCCCGCTCCCCTCCAGTGCTACTCTCAGCTCCCACGACGAGAGGCCTAGCCCAACACACCTCTTTGGTATCTTCCAGAAAAACAGAAACTGAACAAGGGTGGCTGGGACCATGGAGACACCCAGAGCCTCCAGGTGAGCCCTGCCCCCAGCTCAGTGTGACTCTGCTTTCCCTCCCTGCTTGACCTCTGGCAAGTAGGTCTCTGAACCCTTTTGGATCTCAGTTTCCTTCCTGTATCACGAAGGGCTAGAGTAGGCGACCCCTGAGGGGCTAGTCCAGCTGCTGTAGCTCAGTGCTAGGTGATGCTGGGGACAAGCTGCGTCAGACGTTCCCAGGGGAAGCTCTGAAGACACAACAGTCAGCCCCACCCAGGCCTCTGCGGTGGTCTTGGGTCTGATCTCCTTTTTCCCCCCACAGTCCTCCAGGACCGGGCCGGATGAAGACAGCATCTCCTTCTGCAGCCAGACCACATCCTACACGGCTGAGAGCTCCACGGCAGAGGATGCTCTCTCCATCCGCACAGAGATGATCCAGCGCAGAGGTCCGCTCACCAGCAGGGATTCTTGGACGGGAGGGGGGATGGGCACATCTGGGCCCCCACCCCTGCAGCTTGCCCCTCGCCTCCCAGTCTAGTGTTTCTCGAGGCTCTGTGATTCCGTGAACCCAGGAACACAGTACCCTGCGTGCTCTTGGAGGGTCATGACGCACATTAACTGCAAAGCGGGACAGTTGAGAGTTGGGAGCCCTGGGTTTGAGCCTGATGTTGCTACTTACCACCTGTGTGACCTTGGGCCAACCCTTAACCTCTCTGAGCTTCCGTTTGATATTCTATAAAAATGAAGACTAGAGTACTTAGGTTATTGGGACGAATGCCAAGTATTTAGTGTGCTAACACGTAGTAAGTGCTTGCTAAATGGAAATTATCATTATTGACCTAGTCAATGTTAAAGCCTTCCAGAAGTCTTACAGAAAAGAAGCATTTAGCTTTGTTTAACTAGCTTTGCCCATGTCTACTTGACGATGGAAGTCTTTTTTTCAGAGTTCTTACTAATATTCTACAAAAGTACTGCTCTGCAGAATGTCCTGAGGCCTGCTCTAATGGTTTCTCTCCCCTGCACTGGCCCCCAGGCTCCACCTTCCGACCTCATGACTCATTTCCCAAGTCATCTGGGAAGTCGGGGCGGAGGCGGCGGGAACGGCGGAGCACAGTGCTGGGACTGCCGCAGCACGTGCAGAAGGAACTTGGTGAGTCCTGGCTTAGGGGGGCAGTGGTGGTGGGTAGGAAGCCCTGGCCAAACCCTCTGCTGACTCCCAAGTCCTTCCTGTGCGTTCCAGGCCTGCGGAATGAGCGTGAGGCACCAGGTACTCCTCGGCCTCCTGGTCCACGGGATGCTGTACGGATCCCCACGGTGGACGGCCGCCCCACGAGTCTGGCCACAGGAGCAGGCGTCCGGGTGTCCCTGCAGGCGCTGGAGGCAGAGGCGGAGGCTGGGGCCAAGGCAGAGGCCATGCTGCAGCGCCACATCGAGCGCTTCTACCGGGATGACACCTTTGTCGGCCGGTCCACAGGGGCCCAGCCCCCACCGATTCCCCGGCCCATGTCGCTCGCAGTGCCGGGACTGACAGGAGGGGCAGGGCCTCTAGAGCCTCTGAGCCCAGCCATGTCCATCTCGCCCCAGGCCACCTACTTGTCGAAACTGATCCCACATGCTGTGCTGCCGCCTACAGTGGATGTGGTGGCCCTGGGCCGCTGCAGCCTGCGCACGCTGAGCCGCTGCAGCCTGCTCTCGGCCAGCCCGGCCTCCGTGCGCTCGCTGGGCCGCTTCTCCTCGGTCTCCAGCCCACAGTCCCGCAGCCGCCACCCTTCCTCCTCCAGTGACACCTGGAGCCACTCTCAGTCCTCTGAGACCATCGTGTCCGACGGCTCCACCCTGTCCTCCAAGGGTGGCTCTGAGGGCCGGCCAGAGGGCTCTGTAGCTAGCAGTAGTGTGGCCCCCCCTCCCCAGGGGGGCAGCGGGAGGGGCTCTCCCAGTGGGGGCAGCACTGCCGAGGCCTCGGACACTGTCAGTATTCGGAGCAGTGGGCAGATGTCCAGCCGGAGTGTGTCCCTGCGTAAGCTGAAGCGGCCCCCACCACCTCCCCGCCGGACCTACTCACTCCGTCAGCGGGGCTCAGCGGCCCCTGACGGGCCCTTGGGGTTGCCCCCCAAGCCAGAGCGGAAGCAGCAGCCACAGGCGCCTCGGCCGCCCACCACTGGTGGGCCAGAAGGGACGGGGGCAGCACCCTGTCCGTCCGACTCAGCAGGCAGCTGGGTGCCTGGCTTGTCTCCAGGCGGCTCCCGCCGCCCCCCACGCTCCCCAGAACGGACGCTCTCACCCTCCAGTGGATACTCCAGCCAAAGTGGTACCCCTACCCTCCCTCCCAAGGGTCTGGCGGGGGCCCCTGCTTCCCCAGGCAAGGTCCAGCCCCCTAAACCCGAGCGTGTCACTTCCCTCCGGTCTCCTGGGGCCTCCGTCTCCTCCTCCCTCACGTCTCTGTGTTCCTCCTTCTCTGACCCAGCACCCTCAGACCGTTCTGGTCCCCAGACATCGACCCCCCTTGGTGACAGGTTTGTCATACCTCCTCACCCCAAGGTGCTGGCCCCCTTCTCCCCACCTCCCTCCAAGTCCAAGAGTCCTAACCAGGCTGCCCCTGCTCTGGCTGCCCCTGCTGTGGTCCCTGGGCCTGTCTCTACCACTGATGTCAGTCCTGAGCCCTCTTCCACCCCCCAGACATCCCTGACCCCAGCACAGGAGCCTCCCACTGCCTCCAAAGACCAGTCACCCCCGCCCTCCCCACCCCCATCTTATCATCCACCCCCTCCACCCACTAAGAAACTGGAGGCGGTTGAGGAGGCCCCACCTGCCCCAGAGACTGAGGAGCCCCTCCAAGATCCCAGCTGGCCCCCACCCCCACCTCCGGCCCCTGAGGAGCAGGACCTGTCCATGGCTGACTTCCCCCCCCCAGAGGAGGCCTTTTTCTCTGTGGCTGGCCCTGAGCCTGAAGGCCCTTCAGACCCCCCAGCCCCTGTCAACTCCCTGGCTGATTCATCCTCAGCTGTCTCTTCTCAGAGGCAGCCCCCTGGTACCCTAGATTCTCCGGCTCCGCCAGCCCCCCCTGCTGGTTCTGTCACAGGGCTGGCCAAGCTCCCGCAGAAGGAACCAGTGGGCTGCAGCAAGGGCAATGGGGTTCCCAGGGAGGATGCCGGTGCGCCCCTGGTCACGCCCTCACTCCTGCAGATGGTTCGACTGCGCTCTGTGGGTGCTCCCACTGTCGCTCCAACCCCAGCATTGGGGCCATCAGCCCCCCAGAAGCCACTGCGAAGGGCCCTCTCAGGGCGGGCCAGCCCAGCACCTGCCCCTTCCCCAGGGCTCCATGCTGCCGTCCGGCTCAAGGCCTCCAATCTGGCTGCCAGCGAGGGTCTTGTGAATGCCCAGCCCAATGGGCCGCCTGAGGCAGAGCCGCGGTCTCCTCAGTCCCCTGCCTCCACGGCCAGCTTCATCTTCTCCAAAGGCACCAAGAAGCTGCAGTTGGAGCGGCCCGTGTCCCCTGAGAACCAGGCTGACCTCCAGCGGAATCTGGTGGCCGAACTTCGGAGCATCTCAGAGCAGCGGCCACCCCAGGCCTCCAAGAAGCCACCGAAGGCTCCCCCACCTGTGGCCCGCAAGCCCTCTGTGGGGGTACCCTCCCCCACGTCCCCCAGCTTTCCTCGGGCTGAGCCCCTTGCTGCTCCTCCGAGCAATGGGCTCCCTCATGTCGAGGGCAGGACTAAGGGGGAGCCGGCCGAGAATGGAGGTGTCGTGCAGCTGGTGGGCCTAGAGGAGAAGCTGGGTCCGCCTGGCTCAGGTACAGTGGGCAGTGGTGGGTGTGGCCCCATTGCTGGTGATGGGACTAGACACCTAAGTCCTACCATTTGGGATTGTTCTTGGGTCTTCAAGGCTTCAGGTCTCAGGATGCCGGGGAGGGTGGACTGAGCTACAGTGTGTGGGGCTTTGGAGTCAGAACTACTAAGTTTGAAGTTCAGCTTTGCCATTGAATCTACCCATCCTAGCCTCGAGCTCCTCACTGTCGAGGGTGGGCAGTGGTGCCTACATTATAGTGTCAGGATGTTTGTAAAGTGTTGAGCACAGTGCTGCTAGCATGTTCAGTAACTGAGGTTGGGGGATGAAGTAAGAATGTGTCTTGGGTTCTGTCCAGAGCCAAGTGGGGAGGCCCCTTGCTGAATCTCCTCTTTTTCCCCACAGACCCACAGAAAGAGCTGGTCTGACCACCGGGCACCTCCCTGGCTCTGCTGACCCATCCCAGGAATACAATCTCAGGGACCTGAGCAGCTCCGAGGATGAGAGGATACGGCAGACACTTAACCGAACAGAGAGGATGCCTGCAGCCTTAACCTCCACGGCCTTCAACATTTATGCAAGCCTGGTGTTGACCGTCCTCCAAGTCATCCAGCGCTCACGCCTTTTCCCGAATGGAGTCACCTCTGGCGGCTGCCACTGCGGTCTTGGCCTTAGCCTCGTCTTGAAGGAGGTAGCTGGCGGGAGCGGGTGGCTGCGCCCCATGCTGGCCCTGAGGCCAGAGTTGGGAGCAGAACACCTCACTTGAGTTCGTTTCTTTCTTTTTTTTTTTTAAATGTCCAAATCATGCACATACTGTAGTCCAGAATCAAAGCACTTTTGAAAAGCGACTGCACGGCCATCCTCCAGGGCCCATGAAGCCACATTCCCAGGGCCTGTTTCCATGGCAGCAGCATCAGCCATAGTCAGCCCTGAGCTGGGACCATCCCCTTCCTCCCATCCAGTTTGCCCCTTTTCTTAGTTCTCGGAGGCGGGCAAGACTTAACATCCCCCCAGGCTGGAGGCAGGAGCAAGGCTGTGGAATTCCAAAGCACAAGAGGTGCAGCAAGGGTTACCCTTCCTGTGCCTCAACTTACACCAACCACCCTCCTGCCTTCCAGCTGTGCTAGGTGCTCCATGCAGGGAACAAGTGGGAGACGGCCAGGGCCCAAATGGGCGGGGAAAGAAAGAGCCAGAGAGGAGGCCCTCAGGCTCCGTCCTCAGAACCGAATGGGAATCGCCTCGGGGGACGCTGGCATCTGTTCCTTGTTTTACCTGGTCACGTTGGGGCGGGCAGCCACAGCACTTCAGACGGGAGCCCACGGGCTGTGTCCCTTCCAGCTGGTCGGAAGTACTAAGGGGATGGAGGAGGGGGTCTGGCAGGGGGAGAGCTTATTTGGGCAGTGGGCCCAGTCCCAGCCCTACAGATTGCATTCTCTGGCCTTTCTTTCCTCGCCTGGGTTCATGTCCTCTGTGCAGCACAGGTGGTTCCACTGGGGGGAGCTGACGCCGAGTGACAAGGATGGGAAGCCAAAGGTGCATTCTCTTCCAGGCTCTTCCCTAGTCAATGCAGGGGGGTACTCAGTGCTCCAAGGGGGCAGGCTGGGTGACTGCCCCCAGACATCAGTCTCTGCTACTGAACTCTCCTCCAGGAATTTTAATGACCTTTCCGTTCTCAGCCCGTGTCACCTATCTAGGTAAGCTGGCTTCCCCACTGGCCCCTATGGCTCCAGTGACCCAGGCTTGAGTCTGGCAAGGAACCTTGCTTGCCATTAGCCGTTTTTCTTCCACCAAGGAGAGCTTGACCTCATTCCAGAATAAAAGCTGGGAAACGGGATGTGGTACGAGAGCCCAGGTTCCTCTGGCCCTCGCTCACTGCTTCCTCCCTGGAGCTGTAAACCGATGTTCTTCCCTTGCCCTTTGGGTAATGAGCTGCTGCTAGGGACGCACTGTGCCTGCCCAGTGAGTTGGGGAAAGATGGTCAATAAACATCGCTCTGCTCAGCTCCTGACCCACACCCCCGAGAACCAGGTCCTGGTAGCAGCGTTGGCGATGCTGGAGGTGGGAGGAAGCCCAAATTCTCTTCCCCCACCTGCTGTCAGTTACCCAAGCTCCTCTTCCTCAGTTAGTCTTCTGAGTTTATTTCCCCACTGGGTGGGACAGAGTACGAAGAAGGGAGGACCTAGAAGCAACCCTTCTTTGTCCTTTGGGGTAAAAGAGCTTGATCTAGTGCAAATGGAGAGACCAAAAGCCTCTGATTTTTAATTCCCATAAAAATGTTAGAAGTATATATATATATATTTCTTTAAATTTTTGAGTCTTTGATATGTGTGTACAAACAATCCATTCCCTCTGCCCTGAAGCCTGAATGAGACACATGAAAAGCTGTTTCAAAGGTGTTAATTAAATGATTAAAACTTGGCTGTGGCCACTGCTTCTTAATGGGGGAGGGGCATGGTGGTGATTGAGGCCCGCATTTAGAAAGGAAAATGTTCTCGCTGCAAACATCGCACCCTAAAAGTGGGGCTCCTGTGCTTAGCACTGCCGAAGGGAGAGTCAGGTGCCCACCCTCCATCCTCTATGCCTCCTCCCGCCCCCCACTCATTACAGGGTCAAAAATACAAGATACAAGCAGCTCCAGACTGGGTGAGGGGCTCAGCAGCTGCTACACACTCGTGTTCCTCTCTCCTGAGCTGTCCGGTTTACAGACAGGCCTCATCCAGACACCCTTTTTCAGACCTTTTATTTGAATTCATGACAGTGATGGTTAGTGATAGTGATTGAGATGCCTTATGGAGAAGTACCCCACCCTCTGTGAAGAAAGAGCCAGGCTGTACCATCCACCCCACTTCTGATGTTAACACATAGCTGGTTTAGGGACTGTCCCAAACTAGCAGAATCAAGGGAAAGGCCAGGAGTCCAGGCAGGCCCCATCTCCAATGCCAAGCCTTAGAGCTGGCAGGCACTGGTGAATGCTGCCAACCACGTGGTAGACCACTAGGTTCTCTTGTTTTCCCTTCCCTTTTCAAATCCCACAATTTCCTGTTGGGGAGAAGCTGTAATTAATTCAGTTCAGGCATCAGATCCCAGGCAGAGGCACAGCTGCTGGGATAACTCCAGGAAAACCTGGAAACCAGTGTTTTTCCAATTAGAAGGATTGTGGCATAAACATTTTCTGTGAGTTATATTAAAACCAGATTTCTTAAGTCAGCTGCCAAGGGAAGAAGGTAGAGCTAGACTCCCTGCTGCTGCCCAGCCCTTGTTACTCCCTGGGAGGTCGGCCTCCCACTGTAGCCAGACTGGGGCGATCCTGGATTCGGGGGTGGTTGAGCTGCCTTCTCAGCAAGTTCTGCACCTGATAAAGCCCCAAACTTCTTGTTTCAGTGTCCGGGGAGACAGGTAAACGGATGATAGCGCAAACTGAGGAGACGGATGACTCAGGATGATGGGGAAGGGTGGGAGATGCAGGTTAGCTAGCTAATGTTCCCCCCTTTCAGTGATTTACAGGAGATGTACCCCAGCTTGGTCATGAAGTTGGTTTGCTTCCACTGTGCGACACACTCCTCAGAAATTTTAAAGTCAGCCTGGATAAGAAACAAAAAGTGATTAGTGATGATTTTGGAACTGCAAGAAAACAAAGACTCTCTTACACCACCAGAGTGTAAACTGACTTAACTTTTCTAAGAGCTCCCATCTTTTGACTCAGGGAAACCTGAAATATTCCTGGAGGCAAAAATGACAAAATTGAAGCTGTCTTACTTTGGGCACAGCAGGAGAAGGCAGGTTCCTTGGAAAAGACAATAATGCTAGGGAAACAGAGGCAGCAGGAAAAGAGGAAGCCCAAGTATGGGATGGATTGACTCCATAAAAGAAGCCGAAGGCGAGTCTGCAGGAGCTGTTGTGCACAGGACACTGTGGGCATCACTGATTCATAGGGTCACTGGGAGTCAGAGCCAATTCAATGGCACAAAGTTCATTTTAGGGACTTAGTTTAAGAAAATAATCATGAACAAGAGAGAAGAACTATGTACCAAGACATCCATCATAGCATTCTAATAGTGTAAAACAGAACCACCTCAAAGTCTAATAAGGGTAAATAATTTAGTTAAATAATGATAATTATGACTCAATACTATACAATAAGATCCCCCCTCAGTATTTAATAGGGAAGTTTTTCAGGCATCAAGTTTTGTTTTTTTTTAAAATATATTTTATTGATTTTTTACAGAGAGGAAAGGAGAGAGATAGAGAGTTAGAAACATCGATGAGCGAGAAACATCGATCAGCTGCCTCCTGCACATCTCCTACTGGGGATATGCCTGCAACCCAGGTACATTCCCTTGACCGGAATCGAACCTGGGACCTTTCAGTCCGCAGGCCGACGCTCTATCCACTGAGCCAAACCGGTTTCGGCAGGCATCAAGTTTTTAAAAAGAACATATGGTATGACTCAAACTGTAAATATCTCTGTACAGAAAATATCCAGAAGGAAATAATCACTAATGACATTTTTCAGTATCTCTAGGTCAGTGGTCAGCAAACTGCGGCTCATGAGCCACATGCGGCTCTTTGGCCCCTTGAGTGTGGCTCTTCCACAAAATACTGACTTCTGCACATGGGCCACAAAGTTTTAATCGCACTGTACGTGCGCGCCCACACGTGGTATTTTGTGGAAGAGCCACACTCAAGGGGACAAAGAGCCGCATGTGGCTCGCGAGCCGCAGTTGGCCGACCACTGCTCTAGGTGATAGGACTATGGGCATTTTGTTTTCTTCTATATTTTATACATATCTACATGAAAATATATTTTATAGTCAGAAAAAAATCAGTGCTTCATAAAGCTATCCTGGAAAACCAGAAAGGAGGGAGGGGATGAAGCCAATTGGCACATACAGCAGGATGGAGAAGTAGAAGTCACTCGACATGCCCTCCAGAAAACCTTTGTTTAATTGAGGAAACAAGTTATGTTAGTATGTGTGCTGCTGAAGTGAGCACCAGAAAACCAGTTAGTAACTAGAAAAAGCCAAACATCAGTGTTGGTTCCATAAGGAGAGTGAATTTTTGCTGTTTTATTCACTGATGCAGTAGCCCAAGCACCCAGAACAATGCCTGACATATGTTAGGGACCCAATATTTGTTGAATGAATGAACTCAAGGGTCACAGGGGCAGGCCACACAGGAGTCAGTGCCCCAGAAGGGGAAGAGAATGAGTGCTCCAAGATCAAGGTGGTGACAGTGACCCTGGGAGGGTTTGATCCTGGCTCCAGCACATGTGGTGACCCTGTGTGGCCTTGGCAGGTATCCTGCCAGGTAAAATGGGGACTGTCTATCACAGACAAGATTCAAACGAGGAACTGTCTGTGCCTCAAGGAGCCTGTCGGTGCTCAGACTTGCTCCTTAGGCACCTCGTTCAGAAAGGTCTGGAATGAAGAAGGAGGAGCAGCTTAGATGCAGAAAGGCCCAGCTGGAAGAGGGCAGGTTTGGATTCAGTACAGAGCAGTCTGGGGGACAGTCCAGGCAGCCCAGGTAAGAGGGAAACAATGGCAGCTTTTTACCTGCAACAACTTCTTTTCTTTTTTTAAAATATATTTTATTGATTTTTCACAGAGAGGAAGGGAGAGAGATAGAGAGTTAGAAACATCGATCAGCTGCCTCCTGCACATCCCCCACTGGGGAAGTGCCCACAACCCAGGTACATGCCCTTCACCGGAATCAAACCCGGGACCTTTCAGTCCGCAGGCCAACACTCTATCCACTGAGCCAAACCGCTTTTGGCTTACCTGCAACTTCTCAAAGACTTTCTTCTTGGGCTTGAGCTCGTCATCTGGTTGGCCCTTCTCATAGCCCTTCACAAACACTCGTTCCCCAGGAGCCGAGCCTGCAGGAGGGTCCAGAGGCTCAACCTTGCGGCTGACCCCTTCCCTGGGAAGACACACAGGACAAGGAAAGAGTGAAGCTATGGGTTGCCTCCAGCTGCCATGAGATCAAAGCATTAGAACCTCCACATGGAGGCCCTACTGGGATTTTGGGGACATCATCAGGGTTGGGTTAACCAGGGCTAAACTGAAGTCCTAGGTCAGGAGAGATACCAAAATCTGGGCTCTTCAGGAAGGAAGTATGACATAACAGAGAGAGCAAGGCCTTAAAAGCCCATCAGAACTGGGTTGAATCCTGGCTCCACCTCTTATTAGTGAGAGGTGGGCATGTACACACTGCTTTGAATCTTCCATTTCTGTGTTAATAAAGTTAACTGTAGGTAAAGCGCTTCATTCATAGTACTTGTACAAGAAATAATTCCTCCATGCACCACCTTTGGGCCAGTGTTCTTATTCCACCTGGCATGTGAAAGGGCATCACATGGGCCAATCCACCCTTGCCCCCCCCCACCCCCCACACCCCACCCCAAGTCCTCACTTACATAGACGCACACAGAAGCATGCCTTGAGATTCGATTCCTCGCATCTTCTGGGGTTTCAGGTTGCACAGCACTACCACCAGCCTATTCTGCAGTTCCTCCTTGGGCACAAACTGCACCAGGCCGCTCACCACAGTCCGTGGCTCTGCTTCCCCCACATCAATCTTCTCCACATACAGGCTGTCTGCATCTGGGTGCTGCCAGCAAGAGATGTTGGTCCCAGAGTGTCATAATGGAATAGATCATGGGGCCTGGTGAACCCTCTGGCTCCAGAAGGGGCATCTACTCCCTAGAGAAGCTCTTGAAGGACCTTCTAGTACTCTCTTTCAAGGTCCCAGATAGCAGACAAGAGATCGGCCTTGAAGGTATATTCTACTCTCAGCGAAGAGGTGGGATTTGAGTAAAATGAGTCTAATTACTTATGTAAGAGGTGGAAGGAAACCCTAAGAGATGAAATGGCCTGGACTATCCACAGCTACACCAGGTGAGTCCTAGGCGCAATGGCAGATGGAGGAGGGTACTGCTGGTGTCACCATCTGAAAGCGCCAGCAGCTCTCAAAGTAGTTTTGGTGGCTGGGTCTATGCAGTGAAAAGTCAATGCCGGGAGGAGAAAAAGCCCAAACAAATGGTCCCCACCACTGGCTGCATAACCTGTGTCTCTGGAAAAAGAAAGTCTTTCTTCCTTTACCACTTGCGCTCTCTCTCTCTCTCTCTCTCTCTCTGTATTGGTGGTGGGGGCTGGTTTGGAGACAAAGTGGCTGGCCTAAGAAAATGCAGCTAGTCCAGACAAACTGGTAGAGACCAGGTAGGTTCATCAGACCAGATTTAACGGATCAACAAGTTCCCCCTGACTAACATCTGCCCCCCACTGAGTTCCTGGCTGTGTTTGGCTGCATAAGGTCTGGAGGCAGCGAGGGAAAAGCCTGAGGCCTGGAATTAGACACCTGGGTTCTGACTTGCAATATGATCTCAGGGATGTTACTTCCCATCTCAGGCCAGGTTTCTTCCAGATGGAAACAGACAAACCTGACCCCTATCTGCCTCTCTGGAATGTAGTGAAAACGAGTACCTTGTCCACACTGATGACTTTCCCCACACGGATATCCAGTCGGGATGGGACGACCTCCTCTGGTTCCGAATTCTTGGCAGGGCCTTTGGCAACTGGCTCTGGGAATGAGAAGAACCCCAAGGGGTCAGAACTGTCCTCTTTCCCTATGGGAAGCCAACTGCCAAAGGACACTAGCAGCCTTTCTGCAGAATCACCAGAATCCAGCCACCAATTATATGTTCATCTATCTATCAAATCATTTAATCCTTCTTATTTAAATTTACTGGAAAGATTTACAGAATTATATATTAGTCATGTAGGATTTCATGGAAGTAGCAAACTGAGGACCTGAATACTTTTATAGAACGTGAGAGTCCTGGCCTCTATTTTACAATAGTCTGGACTTTTCTTTCCTTTTTTTTTTTTTTTAAATATATTTTATTTATTTCTTACAGAGAGGAAGGGAGAGGGATAGAGAGTTAGAAACATCGATGCGAGAGAAACATTGATCAGCTGCCTCCTGCACACTCCCTACTGGGTATGTGCCTGCAACCAAGACCTTGACTGGAATCGAACCTGGGAGCCTTGAGTCCGCAGGCCGATGCTGTGTCAATTGAGCCAAACCGGTTAGGGCCAGACTTTTCTTGATCAATTACATTTTACCTTACCATGAATGCTACTTCTGAGCTATATCTTCTTTAAAACAGGGTTGTGATACAACCCTTTGAGGAGTAACATACTAGATTTTCATCTATTCTTAGTTATTAGGCGGGAGGAGAGGGGAAGGGACAGTCGTAGCTCTGCCACCTTTAGGTGCTTCCATTCATGTGCTCCACATGTAATTACTGAGTCTTTTCTGAGAGGAGTGGTTGGCCAACTAAGAGCCAGTCAGAGGCACATGGAAGGGAAGTGAGTGACTCTAAAGATGAGCTTCCCTGAGAAGCTGTGCAGGCTGGGCCTAAGCAGTTGTGTCACCGTCATGGTCTAACTGGAGAGGACTTAGTGAAAGGACCCAAGGACACGTCTTACACCAGCATCTCCCAGCAGTGCTGGTACAACAGGACACAGTCACTGCTCACTGTCCGCCAGACCAAACCCAAGCTGACTCAAGTTCCATTCCAGGAGTCAACAGGGTATGACATTCTTACACTTCAGACCCCCTGGCTTCTTGGGCCCTCAGTTTAGGACAGACCTCTTTCTGAGGCCCACTGACAGGCTATCATTCCAGATGATGTCACCCCCTCAGGTCCTTACCCTCCCCCACTGGCCTTACTCTGCTTTGACGGATCTGGGTAGGCAGCGCTGGACAGTTTCTTCAGTGCAGGGGTATTAAACTTTTCCCGGATGGGATCCAGCAACTTGTTCAGGGCGACTTCAACAGAATTCTTTAGGTCTCCAGGGTGTACAACCTGCAAAAGTGTATGAGGCCTGGTAAGGTACGACACTGGAACAGGGCAAAGGACACTGGACACCTCAATCTACTAACTAATATTGTCTGTACAGGATGCAGGGAGCTTCCCCAGCACAACCAGAATCACCTTGTGAAGCTGGTAGGGCAGAGAAGGGAATAGGTCCAGAAAGGTTATCTGACTTGTCCAGGGCCCAGGTCTTTTATTTTTTTAAATATATATTGTTTATTGATTTCAGAGGGGAAGGGAGAGAAATAGAAACATCAATGATGAGAGAGAATCTTTGATTGGCTGTCAAATATCTAAAAAATGGGGCTTAAAGGCCCTCAGATCTCAGGGGTCACCGAGTCCTTTCTTCTATTTGATGCCCAAACCCTCCTACAACATGGTTCTTTGCCTGAACACCTCAGTGGTGGGGAATGCAAGGTCAAGTGAAGCAGCCCTGTCATTGCCACAGAATTGAGGTTGTTAGAAAGTTTTTCCTGAAGCTGAACCTAAGCATGCGTCTCTGTGGTCCCCTCCCGAAGTCCTGGTATAACCCTCTGGTGCCACAAGAATAAAACTACCCTAACCCAGGAGAGTCCTTCATGTAGCTGAGGATGACTGGACCCATACTTGCTTTTCAGCTAAACATGCCCAGTTCTTTCAGCTGTGGTTTTGAGTGTGTTGCCTATAGTGGCATCCTTCCTCTCCCGACGAAGACTCCCCTGATTATCAAATAAGCTTCTTAAGATTGAAGTCCATGCACAAGCCCAAATGTACTCAGAACAATGGAGAACTGAATGCATTACCAGCTCCCTGGTTCCGGGATCTACATTTCTGATGATTAAGGCCAAGACTCACACAGCCCTATCACATTGCTGACTCAACTTCAGAGTCAACCAAAACTCCCCATTTCCGCCCATATACACTATTATTACATCTTCCCTTTATGAACTGTCCATGCCTGCAATGTCCCGCCTCACCTTTTAGACTCTAGGCCAGCGGTTCTCAACCTGTGGGTCGCGACCCCTTTGGTGGTTGAATGACCCTTTCACAGGGGTCGCCTAAGACCATCCTGCATATCAGATATTTACATTATGATTCATAACAGTCGCAGCATTACAGTTATGAAGTAGCAATGAAAATAATTTTATGGTTGGGTCACAACATGAGGAACTGTATTTAAAGGGCCAGAAGGTTGAGAACCACTGCCTAGGCAGACCAAACCACTGTGATTCCTTCTATACTATGCTGTTTCATCTTACCATGTCTTTGCAGTTTATTCCCTCACAGATGTCCTCATGAATTCCTACCCCTCAAGTGAAATAGTGAATGCTATCCCCTCTACAGATTCCCAGACAGCCAGTTAATCACTTCCTCCCATTTATTTCTAGACCATGCATTATCGTCACTGGGCAGTAAGACGGGAAATATTTGTTTATATGCCTGCTTCTCCTACTGGCTTATGCACTTCATGAGGATGTAGTCTTCTTTGTATTGCCAGCCCCTAACACGGTGCCTAACACATGGCCACCGAGTAAGTCTTGCTAAACTGGTGAAACAAATAGTATCTTCTATCCTGTCCTTTTATATTTATGTCTCCTTTTTTTTAAAAAAAAAAAAAAATGTTTTTATTAATTTCAGAGAGGAAGGGAGAGGGAAAGAGAAACATCTATGATGAAAGAATCATTGATCAGCTGCCTCCTGCATGCTCCCTACTAGGGATCGAGCCTGCAACCCAGCCATGTGCCCTTGACTGGAATCGAACCCAAGACCCTCCAGTCCATAGGCAGACACTCTATCCACTGAGCCAAACTGGCTAGGGCTTGTGTCTCCTTTTTGAGCCTTGATTTTGTACCTGTCCTTGAAATGCTTCCTCTTGGTTTGGTTCTTCATTCCAGGTTAAGTCCTTTGGAGAGTGATTAGGGCACCAATACATTAGCTTTGTGCCGTTTGCCCATCTAATCTGTCAACCATCTGAATCCTCACCTAATCCATTAACAATATATATATAGCCCTGGAGAGCATACATAGTCAGAAACCCGGCTAGGACAAGATGGAGAGGTCTGTCAGAATGAGTTCAGTGGGGCCCTGGCTGGGTGGCTCAGTTGGTTGGAGCATCATCCTATACACCAAAAGGTTGTGGGTTTGATGTCCTCAGGTGGGGCATGTATGGGAGGCAACCAATCAATGTTTCTCCCTTACATCGATGTTTCTCGTTCTCTCTCTCTCTTCTTCTAAAACATATCCTTGGGTGAAGAATAAAAAAAGAAAGAATGAGTTCAGTGGGGATTATGCCTCCTCTGGTATTACCTCATTGGCAAAGTCCTTTTCCAGGTCCACGTAAGCTGTGTAGGTTTTGTTTCCACCCCATTTTTCATCTCGAAGGATCACAAACTCTGTAAGAAAAAGGATTACACCAACAAACTCACTGCTAATGGCAGTCAGCATTCCTAGCCCAAATATATGGGTATCTGTTATTTCTGTCATATATGTTATTTTGAACTTTATTATGTGGTGTTTTAATTTTTAAAATTGGATGTGTGGCCATGTTGTATACCCAACTAGCATCCAAACTCAAGGGGAAGGACTGTGTCTTACGTTTCTTTTTATTCCTCTAGTTCAGTGGTCGGCAAATCGCGCCTGGCGAGCCACATGCGGCTCTTTAGCCCCTTGAGTATGGCTCTTCCACAAAATACCACGTGCGGGCGTGTAGGTACAGTGTGATTGAAACATCGTGGCCCATGTGCAGAAGTCGGTTTTCGGAAAGGAGATAGACGAAACAAGTATACAAGACGAGTGTGGATGGGAGAGTTGGAAGGGGTCGACTTCAGAGAACGTACCTCAATCAGATTGAGGACGTTTTTAGCAAAGGCCAGCTTAGGAGTACCCTAATTAAGTTAATAACAATGTATCTACCTATATAGTTTAAGTTTAAAAAATTTGGCTCTCAAAAGAAATTTCAATCGTTGTACTGTTGATATTTGGCTCTGTTGACTAATGAGTTTGCTGACCACTGCTCTAGTTCATGCTGTGCCCCCACCCTCATTTTATCATCGCTACCCACTGCACTTAGAACCTAAACTGGTAACAACACATGGACAACTAAATGGAATTTCAACTCCAACCATTATTAATATTTGTGAATTCAGAGCAGAGAACCAGGGAAGCCATCCCCAGAGGAAGACTGTGACAAATCACAAGTATGATACAGTGTATGACCACAAGTATTATCACTACTAGTTCTGCTCTTTCAGCCTGGCCTCTGAGAAGAACACAGGGAGTGTCTTACCAGACTTGAGGGGGAAAAGGACATGCTTAATGAAGGACAGAACCCCATTGTTCTCCACATTCCCTGGCTCACAGAAGGCCTTCTTCAGTTTTTTCTTCACATCCTCCTTCCGATCAAGGAGATCAATCTTGGACTCCTAGAAGCAATGGAAGGGAAGGGGACCTCTTGTGGCTGAAAATGAGAATATGCTCAACTAATGTGTGTACCCTGAACACAGGCTTGAACTGCACAGATCCACTTATACGCAATTTCCCCCCAATATGTACAGTACTGTAAATGTATTTTCTCTTCCTTATCATTTTCTTAATGACATTTTCTTTTCTCTAGCTTATTTTATTGTAAGAATAGAGTATATAATACATATAACATACAAAATATGTGTTGATTGACTGTTATTGTTAAGGTTCCCAGTCAACAGTAGATTATGAGTAGGTAAGTTTTTTGGGAGTCAAAAGTTATATTTAGATTTCAACTGCATGGAGGGGAATGTCGGTGCTCCTAACCTCCACAATTTAATCTTTTAAACAAAGACTTAAAAATTATGAGACTATGTCTAATAAGCATCTCTGAGTGGCTAGTCTTCACTTATAATTTTTATGGTGTATTATATTTCCAACTATTAGCGACAACATAATTTATATAACAGTTTCTAAACTTTCGGATTATATCCTACTTGTTACAAATTATACATCATACTACAATGAACATCTAGCAGTTTGTTTGTTTTTTTGCCTTCTCTAAGATTATTTCCTTAAACTACCCAAAACTACCAAGCCCCAAACTGTTTTCTGAAAGGGGCATACAAATTGACATTGCCATCAGCAACGTGTGGTGATACTTGTTTCACAACAACCACCAGCACCAGATATCATGAATTATCTAGAGCTTTTCCTTTTTAGGGTAATAGAATTTATTTCTTATTCTATGAGTGAGATCATGCTCATTTGAGTTCAGTAGTCACCAAATTCTGGTCCACATATGGCCATATATGAATCACCTGGGGTGCTTTAAAAAAATATCAATTACGGGGCTCCACCCAAACCTCATGAATCAAAATCTCCTGGAGTTGGGCCAGGTATTATATTTTTAAAAAGCTCTGAGTCATTCTAATGCATTCATGTTTGGGAACTGCTGTTAGTACCTATTTCCAGGATTAAAATATGGTGAATGTCACCAATAGGATTGAGTAATGTATATACTTAGAGGAATAATTGAGACATGGAACACTGTAACTTGAGAGAAAAAAGAATGAGTATATTCTTTTAAAAATAATAACAATTTCCATGCATATATTTATTCATCTCTGATCAAAGAACTAGATGAACGCCCAAACACTACTTCAAACAGAATCATGTAGTACGATTTAAAAGAAAATACAGATTCCTGAATTGTTTCCCAGAACCACTTTATCAGAACCTAAGAACAGGGTCTAATCAACTTTAAAACAAAATTTCCTAGGTGATTCTGAAGATCAGCCATGTTTGGGAACCCTGAACGCAACCTTCCACATCTCTGGGATACCCGTCCTCTATTCCAGCGGTTGCCAACCTTTCGGACCTCACAGACCACCGGTTGGCAACTGCTGCTCTATTCTGTACCCTTAGTGAACAAAATAAAAGTGTACATTTCTTAAATTGGACTTTTACATGTTAAAAGACAGCATATATAGCATATTAATTATATCAAACATCACCCTAATAATCAAGATGCTAGTTGGTGAAATGCAACCACAGCCACCTCATTAATAAGGCTGAATTTTATCACAGTTCTATGAATAAAGAAATTACTTTTGCTTGAGCTTTTTATCAGTAGCAGTAAAACTTCAAAAATCATCAGGACTGCCCTAACTGGTTTGGCTCAGTGGATAGAGCGTCGGCCTGCGGACTGAAGGGTCCCAGGTTCGATTCCGGTCAAGGGCATGTAACCTTGGTTGCGGGCACATCCCCAGTAGGGAGTGTGCAGGAGGCAGCTGATCAGTGTTTCTAACTCTCTATTGCTCTCCCTTCCTCTCTGTAAAAAATCAATAAAATATATTTTTTTAAAAATTATCAGGACTGCTTCTGGGTCCTTCGGTACTCAAGAACCACTGGAATTAACTAATTTAAGATTACTTATAACTCAAGTATTTGAGAATTCTAGTTAGCTAAGTTACTCTCCTTTTGAGTCCTTAATCTCTTCATCTCTTACTGCAGATTTCTAAACTCAAGTCAGAGTTGTCACCTACCTCTTCTGAAGAACTCATTTTGCTACCAGTTAATCCTGGAACCATTGGATTCATCAGATGGACCCGTTTTGAGTATCCAAGTGCAGGGAGATACTGAGGGGTTAGAAAGAAACAATGCAGATATTAGGATAAATTCCTCCTCAGCACCCTAATCTCATCTAACTTGGCCAGCAACTTAATTGTTTCATATATTCCTTCCAATCTCTTCTTTCCAGTGAATGCCAACTTTCTTAATTGAAAAAATATTTTTATTGATTTCAGAGTGGAAGGAGGGGAAAGGGAGAGAGAGAAATATCAGTGATGAGAGATAATCATTGATTGGCTGCCACCTGCATGCCCCTACTGGGGATCAAACCCACAACCCAGAAATGTGCCTTGACTGGTAATTGAACCATGACCTTCTGGTTCATAGGTCAATGTCCAACCACCAAGCCACACCAGCCAGGCCCAAATATATAGCTTTCAATGGTGATCATAATGTAAACAAAGTCTCCCCACGCCGCCAAGCTTTTCTATTAGTATTATATTGTGAGGCTAATGGATTTACTGTCCCATCATCAACAACTATAAAACCTGGCAATACCTAAAATAACCATTTGCAGGCATGACAGTAAGAGGTGTATTGCTACACATCTTGAGATAAGGGAAAGCAAAGGTGACCACACGCTCACCCTGGCTTTCCCTGTGAGGGAATATTTCTCAAACCAGGTGCTGAGAAAAAGGGACAAAGGAGAAAGCAGCTGTCTGACTAAGCAGAGACTGATGTGTAGGGCTGTCAAGGAGGCTAGGATTTGGGAAGGGTTCTAGAGAGAAGGGATTCCCCCCCTCTAAAAATCTAAGTCAAAATTCCCCACTGAGACTCATGGCTGTGCACGCATATGAAGAGACTCCAGAAAGCCCAGCAGAGAACAGGTTCCCGAGGCTGAAGACCTGAGCAGAGATTTCAGAGGCTGCACAGTGCTGGGTCTCAAGACAGAGGTTGAAATTTAGGTTCAATCAAAATAGTGAGGGTTTTGTGAACACCTTGAAATTTCAGTATGAGACTCAAGAAAAGCCACAGCCTAAGAATAAAAACCACATCAAGAAAACAAGGGCAAAACTGTAATAGACCTGTTCTAACAAAGTCTAAAACCATCCCCTGACAGGATTAAGGTGATAAGTCAGTAACTTAACAGTCTACAGGAAACATATTACTTTATAAACATAATCCAGAGCCTCTATAACGTATCTACGATGACTCCAATACAGTAAAAAAGTACTAGAAATGAAAAGCAGAAACAAGTAACTGATAGTTAAAATAGTGAACAAAAGCAGAGCCACAGACCTTCCAGGTGTTGGAATAAGCAGATCAAAGTGTCAAAATAATCATGGCTAGTGTGTTAAAGGGAATAGAGGAAAAGGAAAAGATGGATAAGATGGATAAAAGATGGAGAGCTGTAAACAAGAATCGGAATGTATAAAGAAGAATCAAATGAAAGTTCTTTTTTTTAAAAAAAATATATTTCTGCCCAAACCGGTTTGGCTCAGTGGATAGAGCGTCGGCCTGCGGACTGAAAGGTCCCAGGTTCGATTCCGGTCAAGGGCATGTACCTGGGTTGCGGGCATATCCCCAGTAGGAGATGTGCAGGAGGCAGCTGATCGATGTTTCTCTCTCATCGATGTTTCTAACTCTCTATCTCTCTCCCTTCCTCTCTGTAAAAAATCAATAAAATATATTTAAAAAAATATATATATATATTTCTTTATTGATTTCAGAGAGGAAGGGAGGAGAGAGATAGAAACATCAATGATGAGAGAGAATCATTAATTGGCTGCCTCCTGCACACCCCACACTAAGGATGGAGCCCGCAACCCAGGCATGTGCCCTTGGCCGGAATCGAACCTGGGGCCCTTCAGTCCGCAGGCCAATGCTCTATCCACTGAGCCAAGCCGGCTAGGGCCAAATGGAAGTTCTAAAAAGGCACAACACAATACTGAATAAATTCAACAGAAGATAGGATAAATAAACTTGAAGAAAAGTCTATAAAGGATATCCAAACTAAAGCACAGAGGGAACAAAGAAAGGAAAACAACAGAATATTAGAGGTCTAACCTATATGTAAGTAGGGTCCCAGGAGAAGAGACCGAGAATAGGACAGAAGCAATATTTAAGAAAATAATAGGCCCTAACCGGTTTGGCTCAGTGGATAGAGCATCGGCCTGTGGACTCAAGGGTCCCGGGTTCGATTCCGGTCAAGGGCATGTACCTTGGTTGTGGGCACATACCCAGTGGGGAGTGTGCAGGAGGCAGCTGATCGATGTTTCTCTCTCATCAATGTTTCTAACTCTCTATCCCTCTCCCTTCCTCTCTGTAAAAAAATCAATAAAATATATATATTTAAAAAAAAAAAAAAAGGAAAGAAAATAATAGGGGACAATTTTCCAAATTTGATAAGCATGTCAGCCCACAGATTCAAGGAGCTCAGCAAAATCCTAGCAGGATAAACACAAAGAAAACTTATAGCAAAAAAACATCGTCGTCAAATTGTTGAAAATCAGAGACAAAGAAATAACCTTTAAAATTGCCAGAAAAAAAAATATATTATCTGACACAATGACACCTATAGGTGGCTCTTCAGTAGAAATTATGGAAGCCAGAGGCAATGGGACAACTCTTTAAAAGGCTAAAAGAAAAATAACTGTCAGCCTAGAATTTATACCCACTGAAAGCAAAAGAAAGATATTTGCAGATAAAAGCTGAAAGAACTCATCACTAAGAGACCTTCACTACAAACACAAAATACTAAGGGGGGCTCTAGACTAAAGGAAAATGATCCCAGATGGAAGCCTAGAGATATGGAATTGCAGGAAGAAATCAAGAGTATCAGAAAGGATAAGTAATGGTTAAGTATTCATGAAAATTGTTTACAAAACAATTATAATAAAGTCTTTGGGATTTAAAGTATATATAAAAGTGAAACGTATATAAAAATATAGGTTGTTGCATTGTTGAAAAGCGCTAAAAATATCTAACTTAAACTGTAATAAATTACAAGGATACATGTTACTTCTAGGGCAGGAATGGGCAAAACTTTTCTGTAAAGGGCAAGATAATAAATATTTTAGGATTTGTGGGCCGCACATATAGTCTCTCTTACATACTTTCCATTTTTTTTTTTTTTATAACCCTAAAAAATACATAAAAACTGCCCTGGCTGGTGTGGCTCAGTTGGTTAGAGCATCATCCCATACACTGAAAGGTTGTGGGTTTGATTCCTAGTCAGGGCACATATCCAGGTTGTGGGTTCAATCCCCAGTTGGGGTGCATGCAGGAGGCAACCAATTGATATTTCTCTCTCACATCGATGTTTCTCTCTTTATCTCTCTCCCTTCCTCTCTCTCTAATAAACAATATTAAAATATATATTTATAAAAATTTACATTGTAAACATTTCTCCATTCACTAAATATATCTAAAAACAATTAAAAAATTAAATAATATTCCAATGTGAGGCTTTATTATAATGTATTAACCAATCTCTTGTCATTTGATGTAAATTTATTTCTAGATTTTTGCTTTAAATTAATAATATGATAAATACTTTCATACATAACTCAAGTTGCATTTTTAAAATTATTTCCTTAGGCTAAATTTTTATAATTATTAGGGCAAAGGGCAGAAACATTTTAGTGCTGTCAAACCACCCTCCAGCAGTTTCCACTAGCAGTGTTTTCTCTCCGCCCTTGCCAATGTGAGGTTTTGAGATGCTTACAAAAATACCAACTGCTTCTCAAAAGCTCTTTTCAACTTACTCAAGCTCTTTCCCAGAAAAAAAAACTGTTATGGGCTTGTACTAATTTCCTCCTTTAAGCACTATTAAACCTCATCTTAGAGCTGAGTGATTTATGTAAAATCCTGAGCAAACAGACCAAATGCTCTGGGAAAGAACAGCAGTGCCTTTCCCTGGAAACTGAGCTGTTTGCTTGGTCATTAACTGAGATACTGAACAACTTTCTTACTCTTTCTACCTTCAGTTTTCCCATCTGCAAAACAAAGGAAAATAATACTTTACCATACAATTTGGCTATGAGTGGTGGGACTGGCATGTTCAGCATATCTCTGAGGCTCAAAAGAAAAAAGATAGAAAAGAGGATACTAACCTTCTCTGCAAAGGTGAAAATCTTTCTCTGATCAACGCCTCCAAATTGGGCATCTACTTTCAAATATTCTTCATCCAAGGCCTGAGGAGAGAAAACACATGAACATCAACTCCTACTATATTTCTTCTACATGCATCTAGGTCATCAGAAACTTTTGACCAGTCATGTCCAAGGTACCCACTGCATAATGAAGCCTCTGAAAAATGTTAAGTAAGGGGCAGAAGAAAGTGCTGAGAGAGCTCAGGAGAGAAAGACAAGGCTAAACTAGTAAACAAAGACTTACTGTCACCTAATCCATGCCAGGCCTAGTGTCAGCCCTGTGGATGCAGAGATGAATCAACCCAGACTCAGCCTTCAAGAACCAGTTACCCAGTTGAGAGAAGAGACTTATAAACAGATAATTTTGTCATGCTAGGCGCCTAGCAATATCCCTGACAGTGAGTGGTTTTAAGGAGGGGAGAAACCTGACTACACTGTAGAAAGATCACATCAGTAAGAGGGCCAAGCATGGAATGGAGGCCTATGAGTTGGAGATAAAGAAAATATCCAGAAGGCTGCTGTGAGAGTCCAGGTGAGAAATAATGACGAATCAAGTCAGTGGGGATGTAGAGCAAGACTGAATTTAAGAGATTTTTTAAGAGACAGAATTGATAACATTTAGTGTCTGATTGGATGGGGGGAAGAGTAAGGATAGGGAGAGAAAGATGAGCAAGCAGGAAGAATCTAGGATAGCATTGTCCAAAAAAATTTACTGTGATGGTAAATGTTTTATATCTTTGCTGTCCAACCTGATAGCCATTAGTCACACAGGGCTCATGAGCAACTGAAATATGGCCGATGTGACTAAAGAACTAAAACTTTAATTTTTAATTACTTAAAAAAGAAAAATAACCCTAACCGGTTTGGCTCAGTGGATAGAGCGTCGGCCTGCGGACTGAAAGGTCCCAGGTTCGATTCCGGCCAAGGGCATGTACCTTGGTTGCAGGCACATCCCCAGTGGGAGGTGTGCAGGAGGCAGCTGATCGATGTTTCTAACTCTCTATCCCTCTCCCTTCCTCTCTGTAAAAAATCAATAAAATATATTAAAAAAAAAAATACTGCACTGACGGTGTGGCTCAGTGGTTGAGCAGCGACCTATGAACCAGGAGGTCACAGTTTGATTCCCAGTCAGGCACATGCCTGAGTTGCAGGCTCCATCCCCAGTGTGGGGCGTGCGAGAGGCAGCCGATCAATAATTCTCTCTCATCATTGATGTTTCTCTCTCCCTCTCCCTCTCCTTTTCTCTCTGAAATCAATAAGAATATATTTTTAAAAAATTATTATTTTTAAAATCCTCACCTGGGAATATTTATTGATTTTTAGAGAGAAAGAGAAACGTTGATTTGAGAGAAACATCAATCAAATCCTGACTGGGGATTGAAACTGCAACCTTTTGGTGTATAGACGATGTTCCAATGAACTGAGCACCTGGTGAGGGCTAATTTTAATTACTTTTAACAGCCATATATGGCTATAACTAGAGGCTATCACAGTGGATAGTGTAGATCAATAATGTCTCCAGGTTTAACCATTGGAAAGATCACTTGGAGGTGACAAGGGAGGAATAATTTTCTTACATCAAACATTATAGAAATATATAAAGAGCCCTAGCCGGTTTGGCTAAGTGGATAGAGCATCGGCCTTTGGACTGAAATGTCCTCGGTTTGATTCTGGTCAAAGGCACTTCCCCAGGTTGTGGGCTCAATCCCCAGTAGGGGGCATGCAGGACGCAGGCGATCAATGATTTTCATCATTGATGTTTCTCTCTCTCTCTCCCTTCTTCTCTGAAATCAATAAAAATATATTTTTTAAAAAAGAAATATACAAAGAAAAAGTTGTCTATCTACATATTCATCCTGCCTTCCTAAAGTAACCAATATTAACAGCTTGATTTGTATTTTTCCATCTTTCTCCTTGTTCATATAAGTGTGCACACATAAAATAGGATGAGCTTGTTTTGTTTAATGGAAAATAGGATCATACCTAAAATTTATTTTCACACATTGCTCTGAAATTAATTTTCAAGAGATTGTGGTCAACTTAAAGGTTTGTGAGATGAGCAGTGTTTTTTTATTTTTTTAAAAAATATAGTTTTATTGATTTCAGAGAGGAAGGGAGAAGGAGAGATAGAAACATCAATAATGGGAGAGAATCAAGGATAGGCTGCCTCCTGCACACCTCCTACCGGGGATTAGGCCTGCAACCTGGGCATGTGCCCATGACCAGAATTGAACCCTGGACCCTTCAGTCCTCAGGCCGATGCTCTGTCCACTGAGCCAAACTGGCTAGGGCAGATGAGCAGTTTCAGGACAGATAGGTAGGGGAAACTTACAACTGAAAAAGTCAGAGGGTTTTAGGAGATGGAGTCAGGTAGGAAGGCCTACAGCACTGTGAAGGAACAGCCAGTGCATCAGTTTAATTAGGTTGAGAGAGAGGTTTCGACCAGTGTTTAGAAGCAGAACAGAAAAGGTCTCCGGGCAACCCCATCCCTCGTAAGTACCTGTAGTCCAGGGTACAGCAGACCACTCAGCAAAGGGTGCTCCACCTGCTTGACCACCTCAGCTCCAGCTTTCTTGGCATCGTGCTGTGTGACCACAGAGGAGAGTCTGTATACATCTAGCGTGTACTCTCTGAAGAGGAAAGGAAGAGTAGACAGCTAAAACCACGCCCAGCCGAAACCGGTTTGGCTCAGTGGATAGAGCGTCGGCCTGTGGACTGAAAGGTCCCAGGTTCGATTCCGGTCAAGGGCATGTACCTGGGTTGCGGGCACATCCCCGGTGGGGGATGTGCAGGAGGCGGCTGGTCGATGTTTCTCTCTCATCGATGTTTCTGACTCTCTCTCTCTCTCTCTCTCTCTCTTCCTCTCTGTAAAAAATCAATAAAATATATTTAAAAAAAAAAAAATAAAACCAGGCCCAGGCCTCAGTTTAACCGGAAAGCACATTAGTTCACTCTTCCAATCTTAAGACATTTCAAGAGAGCTAGTAGCTTTTAAAATGTGAGTGGCCCATCCTTTCATTCAAAACACTACTTCATCTTTATGTGTTTGTTTGTTTTTTTAAAGATGGCTTTTATTAATCTTCACTTATCTCTTGAAATACTGCTTCTCAGCCATTTCCCTCCATCCTCCTCTTCTGGAATGCCTATTGAGTAAACATCAGAATTTCTCAATCTATTCTATGTCTTAAGAATAGTGTACCCATTGCTCCGTTTAAGAAAAAGGACCTAGTGCCCGGCCATCGTGGCTCAGTGGTTGAGCATCAACCTATGAACCAGGAGGTCACGGTTAGATTCCCAGTTAGGGCACATGCCTGGGTTGCGGGCTCGATCCCCAGTGGGGAGCGTGCAGGAAGCAGCTGATCAATCATTCTCTCTCATCATTGATGTTTCTCTCTCTCTCTCTGAAATCAATAAAAAAATATTTTTAAAAAAGTAGGACACAAAATTATATGTATTCTAACATTACAAACATGAATAAAACAGACAATGAAGCAATAAAAGTTGTTGGGGAGATGATAAGTAAAATATTTTTCTTTTACATTTATCAGTATTTGCTGAGCCTGGAAGGAGAAAGGAAGGCTGAACTGTTCATCATTGTTCTCCCATATGCTGTGAGCTCTGGAAGGCCAAGGACTTTTGTTATGATTACATTTATATCTCCAGCAAATGGAGATAATATACCTAGGCATTTACTAGTCAGTACATTTTTAATGGATGAATTAAAAGGACAAAAGGAATACATTTTTAAATGGTAAATAGGTAGAGCCAAACAGCTTCTAGTCCAAATTTAAGAGTGCCTAGACTCCACAGACCTGTAATTAGCAAGGAGCACCAGAGCCATGAGGAAGGCGGATGAGCAAGCACTTACTTGCTGAGCTGGTAATCAGTGCCTTTGATGAACCTGAGCTTCTCCAAGGGCACACCAATACTCTCCAGCATTGCCTTGATCACATTCTCGTAGTAGCTGGTTCGGAGTTCTAGAAGTTCCCATGGGGCTTTCATGTTATCCAGGTATGCATGAAGGTCCGCAAATAGAATTGTTACCTGGACATGAGAGATAAGGAACCAGAAAAATGTGAATTTGCCTGAGGACCTCTCCCCTCCCCCTCCCCTGCCCTGCCCTTGTTAAGTTCCTCTTTTGGCCATTCCCCCAGGGCAACTGCTTGGTTTAAATATTAGTGCTTACCTCACATCCTGCTTTCAAGAAGTCTGCGATCTTAGACATAGGCACGAAGTAAGCCACATGTGGCTTGCCTGTGGTTGCTGTTCCCCAGTAAACTTTAAGTTCCCGATCCTTCAGTATCTCCTTCAGCTTCTCTTCCCCCAGAACCTCCTGTTGTGGAAGCAGAAGAGCTGGTTTAATGCCGGTGCCCCACCTTGCTCATCCTTTACCCTGTGGAAAACAAAGGCATGTGTCACTGGGGGTCCAGGCTCAGAGCTGGCAGGAGGTCCAGCCATGGTCCCGGTAGAGAGTGCGAGCCAATCTAAGTTGGTGTTGCTAGTACCACTCCAGTGAAATGACACTGATATTAGGGGAATGGGGCATGTCCCCAATCGCATCTTCCCATCCAACTACCTCTAACTCATGCTCCTTCCTTTCAAAGCCAACGTCTTAAAAAAGTTATCTCTTCTTCCATGTGAGTTTGAATTCCAGGCAGCATTACACCATTGGAAATGCTCTTGCTAAGATCATAGATGGTCTCCAAGTTGCTCAATTCAATTCTCACTCCCTTCCTGAAACTCTCCTCTTTTGGCCTCTTCTATTTCATTCTCTTAGTTTTCCTCCTACTTTGGCTGCCGGGTCTCAGATTTTTTTGTATCTGTTCTTCTCCCTAATCAGGAAATATTAGCAATTCTTGCAGCCCTACCTCTTCTCACTTTACATTCTCCTTGATCTCCTTCAGTGGCTTCAATTACTACGTATGAGCTAGTAACTACCAGATATCCTGCTCACACCCATGTAAAGAACTGTGTACTTTTTTTTTTATCAACCCAGTTTATTCAAACTCAACGTGTTCAAAATTAAAAGCTCATGCTCTCATCTTTCCACCTTATTCCCCAACCATCCTTTTCATTTATAGTTTCACCCCTAGTTCAATAAATGGTACTATTTATTCATCAAGTTGCATAAATTACACTGACACAGCTTTTAAACCCTTCTACTTCTCTCCATCTCTATCCCACCACCCTAGCCTAGGCCACCATTAGATTACACCAAGATTATTACTATAGCAGTCTAACAGGCCTCCCATATCTACTCTCTCTAATCCAGTCTCCAAAAGCCAGCCAGAGACACCTTTAAAACCCAAAATTTGATGAACTCATTTACCTGTTTAAATACTTTAATAATTTCCTTTTGCCCTAAGATATATTGGCAAAACCTTAATAGGCTGGTATGCTACAGATAAAAAGAGGTTTTAGTGTTTGTTCAAGTGATTGTTGGGAGGGCTGTTGGAAGCCATGGTGACAAAAATGGTTTTGCTGGTTGGATTTATCTATTAAAATTGAACTTGTTAAAATTCTGTGTTCCAAGCTGATTGGAGGTGGATCCTGTATCCTCCAAGCCCCTGACGTATTTGGACACTTGGAGGGTTCTTACTACCCAAGGAAAGGTCCTATCACTTACCCTTTAAATTCCGAGTGAGACAATGCCATTGGCTTTGTATATCCTTTGTTCCCAACCAGCACAATTTATGGACAGAGGCTAGGACACAAAGGGTCTGGCTAAGGGGAAGCATGCAGGAATCTCTGGTTAAGATTAAGTTCTGAGTGGAAATAACTCAAATGTCCATTAACTGATGAACAGCTAAACAAAATCTGGTTTAATCCATGTAGTGGAACATTATTCAGCCATAAAAAAGGAATGAGGTTTTGACAGGTACAACAAGGGTGAACCTTGAAAACATTATGCTAAATGGAAGATGTCAGATACAAAGGCCATATTTTGTATGATTCCATTTATGTGAAATGTCTAGAATAGGCAAATACATAGAGATGATATAAATTAGTGTTTCCCTGGGGTTGGGGGGCGGGGAGGAATGGGAAGTGATTGCTAAGCGGTATAGGTTTTTTGAGGGTGATGAAAGTATTCTGGAAATAGATAATGGTGATAATAGCACAACTTTGTAACTACAATAAACCCACTGAATTTTACACTCTAAAAGGGTGAATTTTATGGTATGTGAATTGTATCTCAAAAAAAAAAAAAGGAAAAAGGCTGTGACCTAATACTGCTCTTGGAATAAAATCCCAATTTTATTTTCATCTATTATTCTATCTATCTATCTGTCTATCTACCTATTTCTTGTTACTCCTCGTCTGAGGATATTTTTCCATTGATTTTTAGGGAGAGTGAAGAGAGAGGGAAAGACAAAAAGAAACATCGATGTGAGAGAAACACATCGATTGGTTGCCTCCTGCACAAGCCCCGACCAGGGCCCAGGCCGGGGAGAAGCCTGAAACCAAAGTATGTGCCCTTGCCTGGAATCGAACCCGGGACCCTTTGGTCAGCGGGCCTAGGCTCTACCCATTGAACCAAACCGGGTAGGGTTAACACCCCGATTTTAGAAGACTTACAAGACCCTCCAAGACCTGGTCCCTGTACCTCTCCTAAACACACAAGTAAAATGTATAGTATGTTAGTTGGTGATAAGTTCTACGAGGAAGCAACAACAAAAAAAGGCAGAGCAAGTGATACAATTGTGGTGGCAGGCGATTTGTTATGTAAATCAAGTGCTTCGGGAAAGGCCTTCCAGATAAAGGCGACAACGGTTGGTCGGTCAGTCGGAGCCTGAAGGAGCCAGGGAAGGGGCAGTTCATGTACAGACTAAGTGTGTGATCTGCACGGGGCTCACTCTACTCCAGCCACGTTGGCCTCCTATCTGAACCAGTGTTTTTGCTCGCCTCTGGGTCTTCTTTATCTTTTTAATTAAATATATTTTTATTGATTTCAGAGTGGAAGGGAGAGGGAGAAACGGCTAGAAACATCAGTGATGAGGGCGAATCATGGGTCGGCTGCCTCCTGCACGCCCCCTCCTGGGGATCGAGCCCTGACCGGGAATTGAACTGTGACTTCCTGGTTCATCCGTCCAGGCTCGACCGCTGAGCTACGTCGGTGAGGCTTTCCTCTGGGTCTTGAGCTGTGTTCTTTTTACCTGAAATGGCCCACCCCCACCCCCACCCCCACCCCTCCTCTGGTTAACTCCCACTCCTGCTGCGCCTGGGAAGAGCAGGAACGTCAGTGAAGAGGTGACCTGCAGCTTTCAGGATGCGGTTTAAAGCTCACTGCTTCAGTCTTCCCTGACACCCCAGGGGTCTCCCCTCATTTCAAAGTTTCGTGTATAGTAATTTACAGTACCTTCTTCAACTGTAATCAAGTGTTTGGATTACAAGTCATTTTTAACGTCTGATTCCCTTCAGACAAACTCTGGGTGGGCAGAGCCTTGACGTATCCCCACTACCTAGCACCGCGCCTGGCACATAATAGGGTGGGAGTCCGCCGCAGACTCTAGACTCTGGCTCAACACAGGTAACTGCACACAGGAGGTGAGCCCCTTGTGGCTTCTGTGGTACCCAGGTAACTGACTGACTGACGGACGGACGGACCCGCAGTGAGGCCTGCAGGCTCGCTCACAGCTGCTCTGGCGCGGAGTCCCCGTCCCCATACACTTAGGATCTCGCAGTGGGGTTCAGGGTCTCTGGACGGTGGGTCCTCAGTCCCCAACAACGCGTTTCCAACTCTAAGGCCTGACCTGAAGGTTCCGGGTGATAAGGTGCAGCTTCTCTTCTGGGCTCAGAGCATCCCCCATGGCTCCGTCGCCCTTGTCTTCCGGGCTCAATCCAGCACTGCGCCCTTTCCTCGGTCTCGGCCTCGGCCGCCGCCGCCGCCGCCGCCTCGTGCCGGGAAATGTACTGTCAGGTTGCATCAGCTGAGCTCGTCGCTCGGCTTGCTCGGCCTGGACCCGTCGCCGTGAGGTGGTCGGAAGTCTGGAGCAGCAGAAAGTCGAGCGGGTCGATGAGGCGAGAAGAGGTGGAGCCAGTAGGCGGGGTCGGCGGTGCGGAGGGCGGGGTTGAGGCGCCTGCGTGAGGCCCCACCCTCTGGGAGGCGGGGCGTGTACCTGCCAATCATTGCCTGTTTGCCCGCCCCCTGGCGCTGCCCGGGCTGCCTCGGGTGGGGGAGGTCGGGGAGAGGGGCGATAAAATGGCGCAGGGGGCGGAGTGAGGCGAGGTCTTCGCCCAGGCTTCGGCCCCGCTTCCGGAGGTGAAGTGCGGGCGGGGCGTGGGGGTCGGCACTCCCCGGCTGGGAGGAGGATGGGGGCGCCTGTTGCTTCTTCAGGGGACCACGTCCGCCGTCCGCCCCGTTGAGGGGTTGGGAGGCCCTCGCCCTGCCGGGAGAAGGGCTCGTTTTCGTCCCTGAGGTGATGGCGGCGGGAGGGGGGAGTGTCCCTGCCCCCATCTCCACGTCGGCGGGCTCTAGGTTCCCCTCACCCTGCTGAGGAAAAGGGGGGCTGCTTGGCGGCCCGAGGCGGGGGGCAACGTCGGTTCTCCCAGCCCAGCGGCGGTGGGGAAGGATGGGAACGTAGGCGGGTGGGCGCTGCCGCGACGCGGCTCCCCTACCCAGCGGGGGAGGGTGCAGCGGGGGAGGTGACCGCGGTCTTTCGGCCGCGCCTGGCGGGTGGGGGAGGAGAGGGCGACCCGCCCCTCGGGAGAGCGGGGCGGTGGTCCCGCGGCGGGGCGGTGTGGGTCGCCGTCCCCCGGGAGAGGGCCGCGGGCTGGCCGGGCGGGCGGGCTGGCTCCGGGGGGAGGGGTGGGGATCGAGCCCGCGCTCCTCCCGCCTTCCGCGGGCGGCGGGAATTCTCGGTCTGGGAGGCGGGAGGCGGGAGGCGGGCCGTGCGCCGGCCTGGCCCGGGGCGATGCTGCGCGGAGGCTGAGACGACCGGAGCGGGTGCCGCGGGGAGGGAGGGGGGCGGGCTGGGCTCCGGGACCTGAGGCGCCCCACCCGTTCCTCCCGCAGCCCCGAGGGCCGGCCTGGGCTCGCCGGGTGGGCCCGCAGGGGGGGTGGCATGGCCCGCCTGCTGCCTCGCCCAGCTAGGTGGGCTCTGGTGCTTCTCTCCATCCAAGCCGCGGGTTGTGAGAGAATTCACAGAGAAGAGTCACTGAGTGAAAAGCTCGACTCCGAGCAGTGAGAGCTCGGGGCCTACCCCCGTGGGGACGGGTTTTTACGGGCCGTGGGAAGGTTCAGGTGGGGCCTGGGCGGAGCTGCGTCCGCGGGCGCAGGGGCACGGGCTGCTCCGCTCCTCGGGCAGGATGCGGCCATGTCTAGACCAGACTCCGAGGTGGGTGGGGCAGGGGTGGGAATTCACCTGGTTAGGTCAGAGGTGTCTGGTCTTAGAGGGGTCAGGGGTCCCGCCTGACCTCCGGTGTCTTGTGGATGGAGGCTCCAGCCTGTAGCAAACCTGTCTACATTTTTTTTTTAAGAAACCTGTTGCTGCAGCTTAGACATTTGTCCTCCCGTGCCTGTATGGGAGGAGATTGCTGGGGCTCTTATCTAGTGAAATGTTCCTTGGAGCAGATATTTCCAGCTCTGGGTTGTTTTTCTGTCCCACAGCTTGTTCAGTTACCTCAAAGGGAGTTGCACGATTCTTACAGATAATTTTAGTTCACTTTGATTTTGCTTAAAGGGCATGCCCCTTTCATGGAGCGGTAAAACCTACCGAGTGCCTTTTGTGTAGCGTGCCTCACACAGATTGCATTTGGGGACAGTTGGAAATCAAAGCTGAGCGGGGAAATCCTGTCCCTTGAAAGTAATCCTTGCCCTTGGCCATAGCTGTCACATTCAGCTTGGTAATGATCTGGTTGGAGAGGCTTGAAAGAGGGGTGTGGGGTTGTGTCTTGGTGTTGCAGTTTTAGTGGCCTGAATAAAAAAAGAGCTTTGTGCTGGAAGGCGGTAGGTTTCTTAGGTATGATAAAAATAGAAAGGGAGCCAGTTTCTGAGGTTAGAGAACAGCGAGGGCGGACGTGGTAAACTGAAGTGTGAAGAAGGGGGTGGACAGGTGAGAGACAGAAGGACAGAATAGGGTCACAGAAGGGATGGGGAGCAGAGGAATTGAGAGAGAGACTCGGGAGACAGGAAAAATATTCTTTCCTTAAAAATAAAAGAGATCCGAATATTTTTGGTGGAGGTTACAAAGTAAGTGCCGAGAAAGGCAGGTGATGGTAGAATGGCAGACAGAAGTTCTAAGGCTGTCTGTGGAACTTCACTTAAGAACTTCAGTTTTATCTGGAATCCCCTCTGCTACAAATTCACTAAATATCAACTTTCATAAATAGAGAGCTTTATGTTGAGTGCTCCTAAACTTGCCCTCATTTGATCTTCATGATAATCTGTGTTCAAAGTTAAGAGTGAATAATTCCCATTTTTTGGATGAGTGTTCTCATTTGTTTTGAGGTTCAAACTTGAATTCTGAAGTTTCTGAATTTTAGTTCCTCTATACAAGGTACTTCATTATTAATTTACAGAATTTGCCTATTAGTTCAGATGTCCATACAACCTCGTCTTTCATTTAGTGGCAAAATGGTTGAATTCTGGGTTACTCTAGAAGAGATTAGAGCATACTGGATTAATTTCCTAACAAGCAAGGGCTAGGGGAAGTTCTTTACCAGTTTAGCACTCTTTTTTCCTATTATTCCTATGTTTCTCTTAAGATTCTGAAGGGTTCAGGGAGGTGATGAGGGTGGAGTGAAGTAATATCTGTAAACTACTTATTTAGCTTTTATACTGTAGTATACTAAGTGCTTTATATTCATGATCTTATTTAATTCTTCCAACAATCCCATGAGGTAGTTTTATGTGGTCTCTTTACAGGAGAGGACATTTGAAACTTCAGAATGTAGTCATTGTATCCCCACTGACTTCTAATTTTAAAATGTTTTTATTATTAAATACTTTAAGCATATGAAAAATACAGTAATGAATACCTTTATACCCACCATCCAGCTTTATCTTTTTTTAATAATGTTTTTTAAAATAAATTTTTATTGATTTCAGAGAGGAAGGGAGCAGGAGAGAGAGAGAAACATCAATGATGAGAGAGAATCATTGATCTGCTGCCTCCTGCATGTCCCCTACTGAGCATTGAGCTCATAAACTGGGCATGTGCCTTTGACCAGAATTGAACCCAGGACCCTTCACTCCGAAGGCCGACGCTCTATCCACTGAGCCAAATCAGCCAGGGCCAGCTTTATATTATGTTGCCATGTTTGTTTCAGGCACTTTTTTTTGTTTATGTTTTTTTAAGAAATAAAACATAGAATTGAAGCTCTTTTGTCCTCTTGCCCATTCCTCTTCCCTTCCCACAACCAGAGGTAACCACTATCCTGAATTTGGTGTTTCTTATTCCTTTGAATGTTTTTATAATTTAATGATATATGTATATGGTATTGTTCTTTAACAAGTTGCAAGAAAAAAATGGGGATGCTATAGATTAAAACACAAGATGTATCAGTCAATTGCAATGTATGGACCTTATTTGAATACTGATTTTTTTAAATCTTTTAAAAATATATGACATAAAATAACTGGAAATCTGAACCAGATATCTTATGATAAGGAATTCTTGTTATTTACAGATGAAATGATGTAATGCCTGGGATTTGCTTCAAAATAATCTAGTAAATGGGGGAGTGGATGGGGTTAGATTAGCTATGGTTTGGTTGATGGTAGTTGTTGGGCCTGAGTGATGGTATGTGGGGTTCATTATGCTATTATGTTATTTTTGTATGTGTATTAAAATGAGTAACTAAAATTATGAAGAGAATGATTTGTGCAGGTTAAAAATTATACTAGAGGCCCGATGCATGAAATTTGTGCATGGATAGGGTCCCAAGGCCTGGCCAATGATCAGGGCCGATCTGTGGGTCAACTGGTGGGGTGATCGGGGTGGGGGGGCGGGGGGAGGCTCCCACTGGCACCCTCTTTCTCTTTGGCTGGCCTGGCGCTGCCTGCTCGCTGCCTGGCCCCGCCCCCCAATTGCCTTGCCTTGCTGCTGCCACCAGTCTCCTTCCTCTGTGGGGCGACCGGTGGGATGATTGGGGGGTCCCTGCTGGCACCCACCTTGGCTGGCCTGGGGTCTACTGGCTGGGGACAGCTCCTGCATTGAGTGTCTGCCCTCTAGTGGTCAGTGCACATCATAGTGACCAGTCGTTCCACTGGTCGATTTGCATATTAGGCTTTTATTATATAGGATGGTATTGTTTTGTATGTTTTTGCTCCCAGCCCTTTTGGAACATTCTATGAGAGAAGCTCAGAAGAGCCAACTTCGTGGCTCTGGATGTCGTATGGCATAGAAATTGATATTGTCAGTGGTTGTGAAGGATATTGGGCCTTTGTGTGCGCAGTAACGATGTGTATGTTTTTCCTGTGAGGTTTGGCTGCATTCAGGGATATTACTGGTGTTCTTCCATTCAGCTGGAAAATCAAGGAAGTCTGTGACAATAAGGTGGCTTAAATTATTTTTTTCCATGGCACCAAAATCCTCATTAATATCCATATCTTTCATGTCTATAAAAAGGTGTAGTGAATTTAGAGGGCTCTTCCATTTGCTGACCAACCCTGGGCAAGTCTATTACAAAGGTGGTAGAAAAAACACACACAAGGAAAAACATTGCCTTTGGAAATAGACCTTAGTTTGGATCCTTGTTCTAGCATTCTTAGTTCTCTGTACTTGGTTGAGTTACTTTATGACTTTGAACTTTAGTTTTCCAAGAGTGAAAATATATTGAACTCTTCATTTGGTCAAGCAGGTGCTGGGGGTAGGGGCTCAGAAAGGGCTTCTCAGAAATGTAGCTGCTTAACTCCAGTGTCTGTGATACTTGTGCTTAACAACTACAAACTTTATGTAAAAAAGAAATTTCCAAAAGTCAACTTTTCTTCTGCCTAAAGAAATAATGTTGCCCTGACCAGTTTGGCTCAGTGGATAGAGTGTCAGCCTGCGGACTGGAGGGTCCCAGGTTCGAGTCCAGTCAAGGGCATGTGCCTTGGTTGCAGGCACATCCTCAGTAGGGGGTGTGCAGGAGGCAGCTGATCGATGTTTCTCTCTCATCGATGTTTCTAACTATCTCTCTTTCTCTCTGTAAAAAAATCAATAAAATATATATTTAAAAAAAAAAGAAATAATGTTATAAAAACTCAGTCACTGGGCAGAGACATTACTTTTCTCTTTATTGAACCTGCTCCAGTGCCTGGAACTCTCACAACAATTGTTGGTAAAATCAGAGAAAAAGTCTTGGCAGCTCTACGTTTATTTATTTATTTTTAATTAAAATATATTTTTATTGATTTCAGAGAGGAAGGGAGAGGGAGAGATAGAAACATCAATGATGAGAGAGAATCAGTGATCAGTAGCCCGCAACCTGGGCATGTGCCCTGACCGGGAATCGAACCATGACCTCCTAGTTCATAGATCGACGCTCAACCTCTGAGTCACACAACAGAAACCGTAGTTTCTTTGATAAGATCTGTGTTATAGAATTAAGTTGAGGATTAAATTAGAGCTGTAAATGTCTCTCAGTGTCTGATTTATAATAGGTACTTAATATTTCTTTCCTTTCTGTCCCACCTCATTTCTAAGTTTAATTAGTTCCTCCTTCCTTTTATTTATTACCCCCTTAGTTTTATTATCTTAAGGTGTTCAACATAATGATTTGACATATGTACATATTGCCATATGATCTATATATATGCTAGGTGTACCAGTTAATAATGCGGATTTTATAATCAAAGAAAAGACTATAATTTAAAGAGAAACATCAAAAGTGTTTCAAAGTAATGTCCATCGCTAGCTACACATTTCCCCCATCTTTCAGGTAATTTGTGGATACCGTCCCAATAGAACTTTTCTTATTTTGAAGCAAACCAGAGACTCAATTTTCTACTTCTTCGTACATTTTGAAGTGCTGCTCAGTGCGTGTGCCATCAATAGGAACAAGTAGTAATCTGAAGGAGCAAGGTCTGGTGAATACGGTGGTTGGGTTAATACTTCCCAGGCAAGATCTTTTAACGTGTCTTTGGTTGGTTTTGAAGTGTGTGATGGTGCGTCATGATGAAGCAAAATTACTTTGCCATGTCTTCTGGCCCATTCTGGCCGTTTTACGATCAAAGGGTGGTTCAAATTGATTACTTGTTGTTGGTAGCGATCAGTATTAACGGTTTCACCTGGTTTTTGAAGCTCATAATACACCACACCTTCCTGATCCCACCAAATGCAGAGCATTGTCTTCTTTCCGAAGCAATTTGGCCTTGCAGCTGATGTTAATGGTTGACCTGGATCAACCCATGATTTTGTGCGTTTGGGATTCTCAAAATAAATCCAGTTTTCATCGCCAGTCACAATTCGATGCCAAAAAGACTTCCTTTTGTGCCGTTGAAGCAACATTTTACTGATGACTTTTCGTTTTTCCATTTGTCTTTCATTCAGTTGATGTGGCACTCATCTTCCTTCCTTTAAAATCTTTCCCATTGCTTGTAAATGATCGGAAATTGTTTGCTGAGTAACATTTAATCTTTCTGCAAGTTGTTTTTGAGTTTGACATGCATCTTCATCCAGTGATGCTTGTAATTGTTGGTCTTCAAACTTTTTTGGTTGACCTGGACGTTTTTTGTTTTTCACATCGAAATCATCACTTTTAAAGCATTTAAACCAGCGTTCACAAGTATCTTGAGATGGAACATGTTCACCATAAGCTTCCAGAAGTATATGATAACTTTCAGCAGCACTTTTCTTCAAAATAAAGTAATGAATTAAAACTTCCTGTAGATGCTCTTTTTTTGGCACGAAATTTGACATTTTTAAGCGTAAAAATATCTATGATGTTAACACCTTCAGCAAATTTGACATGAAGTTTTGAAGCTTGTCAGTACAACAAAATACCATACATATCAAATCGCATATATATCAACATATGTGTAATTCCATCTATTGAAAAAATCCGCATTATTAACTGACACCTAGTAAAAGCCTAAACGACTAGTCGCTATGATGTGCACTGACCACCAGGGGGCAGACGCTCAATGCAGGAGCTGTTCCCTGGTGGTCAGGGTGCTCCGATAGCAGGAGTGCTGCTCAGCTGATGGAAGGGCGCCTCTCCTGATCGGGACTGACTCGGCGCAAGCCTGCAGCAGGTGCAGCAGGGCCGGGATGAGCGCAAGTGGCAGGCAGGAGCAGCAGGCAGTGTTGGCCTGATTGCTGCAGGCCACGCTGAGGGATCCCATCGGTGCACAAACCCATGCACTGGGCCTCTAATTATAAAATAAGTTTAGTTAACAACATCACCTCACATAGTTACAGTTTTTTTCTTGTGATGAGAACTTTCAGGATATGTTCTCTTAGCAGTTTTCAAGTATAAAATCAGTGTTGTTAATTATAATCACCATGCTGTGCATTACATAGGTCCCTTTTAATTCTGAAATTCTGAAATTCCTTCCCTTCTAACTCTTTCTCTGGTACTTTATTGTCCATACCATTTTACATTTTTTCATAGTAGTGTGTAATTTTAAATGTTGTCTCCTTGACAAGATTATGCATTCTTTGAGTGTAGAAGTCATATCTTTATTTCTTAGAAATTTTATAGAGACATATTATCTAGCTCAGTGCTGTGTGATGATAGTAACTCAGAAAATGTTTTCTGTAAGAATGTATGAACTAAAGCTAAAATTCCAGGTGTGGTTTAGAGGGAAGTGGGGTAGGCAAAATTCACAGTAAAAAGGCTATCATAAATTTCCCAGATTATTGAGTTTAGTGTTTAATCATTTCTAATAGCGTTTCAGATGTTTATATGAAATATGTAAAATATTAGCTTTCTCTCATTTTCCCCATTAGAAAATAATTATAGATCAAATTCATCATTAGCTGTTTAAAAACTAGGTTTTAGTTAAACTAGTAATATATATTCAGGTGGAAAAGTAAAGTGATATCAAAATCTCCCCTTGACCTCTCTCAATCAGGTTATAGCAGTCATCAAATTTGTTTGCATTTTTTTTTTCTATTTTTGCATCTATGTATCTATTGAAATGAGACTTTTGTATGTGTGGTCATGAGTAACTTAGATCTTGGTGGAATCTTAGACATTGCCTGGTCCCCTTTTCCATCCCTTCCCCGTTTTATAAATGAGAAAACAAGTTCAAATGGTTAAGTGGTTTGCCTAAATTATTATAACTGGTTAGTGACAGAACCAGGACTATAACCCAGGTTTTTAGACTCCTAATCCAGGATTCATCCTACTAGAGAAGCGGTTCTCAACCTGTGGGTCAAGACCCCTTTGGGGGTCGAACGACCCTTTCACAGGGGTCGCCTAAGACCATCGAAAAACACATATATAATTACATATTGTTTTTGTGATTAATCACTATGCTTTAATTATGTTCAATTTGTAACAATGAAATTGGGGGTCACCACAACGTGAGGAATTAAAGGGTCGTGGCATTAGGAAGGTTGAGAACCACTGTACTAGAGCATATAAATGATATCCTTAAGAAAGTACAAATTGTTGGAACAAAACTAGTTCTTTAGTTGCATAATTTTTCCTCTAAAGGTTTTTCTTTTATGTTTTGACTCAAAATTTAACTTTCTGGTATTAAAAAAAATCAAGATGAAAATTAATAGATGGAGCACCTTAAAAGCATAATACAGTTGACTTTGTAATTAGCAGAGTTGAAAGTGATGAGAAGATCCTCTAATTTTCTTTGTACCTTCAGGAAGGTGGGAGTCAATCATTTTGACAAGTCTCCTGAAAGGAACAGCTAGCAGGAGCTGAAACCTTTTTCCATTTGGTCTTGTGGCAAAGGCAGAGATCACGCCAGCAGCTCCACACAGTATGGAAGACAATTCTTATATTCTTAATTAAAAAAAATTTTTTTGAAAGTAATATGTTTGTTTTCTAAAAAGTGTAAACTATGAAAATCCAAACATTTTACATATTATATTTGTATTGTTTGTATATTGTGGATATTATTCAATGATAGTATATACAGATCGCATTGTGGTTTTAAATACAGTAGTCCCCACTTGTCCGCAGGGGATATGTTCCAAAACCTCCAGTAGATGCCTGAAACTGCAGGTAGTACTGAATCTTATATATACTGTATTTCTTCCTCTATATGCATACATTGTCACTTAATGGGAAGTATTTTACAGCTTCTCTTTGGCATATATGAATTGCCAGCATTTCTACTCTTGCTCTTTGGGGCCATTATTAAATAAAATAAGGGTTATTTGAACATAAGCACTGAAATACCATGACAGTCCTTCCAATAACCTACTAAGTGACTAATGAATGGTAGCATAAAGAATGTGGATATGCTGGACAAAGGTATAATTCACGTTCTGGACAGGACAGAGTGGGAAGGTATGAGGTTTCATCACACTACTCAAAACTTAAGAATTATTTTGGGCCCTAACTAGTTTGGCATAGTGGATAGAGCATTGGCCTGTGGACTAAAGGGTCCCAGGCTTGATTCCAGTCAAGGGCACATGCCCAGGTTACGAGCTCAACCCCCAGTAGGGGGTGTGCAGGAGGCAGCCGATCAATGATTCTCTCTTATCATTGATGTTTCTATCTCACTTTCTCTCCTTTTCTCTCTGAAATCAATAAAAATATATTTTAACAAAAACAGAATTCTTTTGGGAAGTTCCCATTTAATAATTTAGAATCTCGATTGACGTTGTGTCTGAAACTGGGTAACTGCAACTGTGGAAAGCAAAACTGCAGATAAGGGGAGACTACTGTAGTTTAAAATATCCATAGCATGAATATACCTTGATTTTACTTAACTGATCTCCTGGTGATGGGCATGTAGATTGTTCAGTATTTAGCTATTTTGAGTAATGCTGCTTTGGATATCCTTGTAAATGTATCCATGTGCATTTATATAGGTATTTCTGTAGAATAAACTTCCGGAAGTGAAATATCTGGGTAAATTAGTATTGCCAAGATACTATCCACAAAATACTGTGCTGACTTATACTCTCACTGAGAGTATGAGAGTGCTTTTTTGCACATCCACACTAACCTAGATTATTATGTCTTAATTTTTACCATATTTATAGGGGAAAAAGTATCTCATCGTTCTAATATGTATTTCCATGATTCTGATAAAGTTAAATATCTTAAAATTGTTTTCCATATTACAAGTCACAGTGTAAAGAATTTGAAATGTTAGGACACTAACACTCTATAGAGCAGATTGGAGTTGGTATGAAGAGTATTTCCTGTTCCTCAGTGAACCTGCTTCTTATTTTCTCCAGATATGATGTGCCCATTGGTGCCCTCTAGGGGTTCCTTGGATGAGGATGTATTGGATGACTCCTTGCTGGACCTGAGTGAAGGAGAAGAAGATGATGGCCATTTCAGCTTCACAGAGGAAGAGATAGAGAAGTACTTAAGGGATGATGATCTATCAGATGAGGATGAGGAAAATTCATTGGACAGCCGTGGACCAGTAGCTGAGACTCCTGGCCTCTTCAAATTACCTCAGAGTACATTAGTTGGTCAGGGACCAACTCCTGCAAAACCATTAAACAGACCCTTTGCACTAGAAAAGAATCTTGTAAAATTAACAGTTGTTGCACCATTTAATCCAACAGCTTGTGATGTTGTGCTTAATAAGGACAAGACTGATACACCCAAAGATATTGAAAAACCCTCCTCCCTTGGAGAAGGGATGAGAGAAGATGGTCTTAGCCCAAAAAAGAGCAAACTTTGCACTAATTCTGAAGGGATCATCCCCAATAACTCTTCCTGGGATGGGTCCTCGCTCCCTTCTCCTTCAAGTAATAACTTTCAACAAACTGTCCGTGAAAAAAGTATGCCTGATAGTAAGACACCTACACCTGTAATCACTCAGATCTTGGACCATTCAGAGACTCCTCATTTAGGTTCATCCTGGAGAAATGGATCACATAAATCAAGTTGTGAAATGAAGTTTCCAGTTGTTTCCAGTTCATCAAACAAAGTAAGTATATTTTTTCAAGATGAAGAGAAAAATAAAATGATTTTCATTCAGAAGCTGTATAGCAGCAGAGCTTTGTATTCAGACAAATTGGGGTTTGAATCCTGTCTAGCACCATGACCTTGGACAGATTATGTAGCCTCTCTGTTCCCTCACATCTCTTTTTATTTTTTATATTTTTATTGATTTCAGAGAGGAAGGTATAGAAACATCAATGATGAGAGAGACTCATTGATTGGCTGCCTCCTGCACACCCCACACTGGGGATTGAGCCCGCAACCTTGGCATGTGCCCTTACCAGGAATTGAACCGTGACTTCCTGGTTCATAGGTCAACGCTCAACCACCGAGCCACAATGGCCGAGCCCTCACATTTCTTATTTAAAAATTGGAGTAAATAATATTTCATGGTAGAGTAAAGGGTAATTGTGTATTTGCAGTGACATTCATGATATTAAATTGCCATTTATTAGATAATTACTAAATTGATGATTATTTTAGTATTATTTTTCCTTTGGGCTTCAGCCTAAGTCTCAATCTTTGGTTATCTATAATAATAAAAGTGTAATATACTAATTAGACCAGACGTCCCCTTCCAGACGAAGCTGGGGCTGCTAGGGAAGCCCAGGTCCTGGGTGCCAGGGAAGCCAGTGCCGGCAGCCAGGGGAAGGAAGGCCTGCTCTTGCATGAATTTTGTGCATCGGGCCTCTAGGATTGCTATATTAAATATAGTACCAGCTCTGAGTGAGCCTCAGAAGAGCTGAAAAATCTGGGGCAATTTACTTAACCTCTTTGAGCCTGATTCCCTTTCTTCCAAATGGGTTTAATAATCCCTGCTGCTTAGGGTTCTAAGCCTCCCCCCACTTTAAGATTGCAGTCACTATCTCATTTAAAGCAGCTATTATAGTGCCTGGTACACAGTGGGATACGGATATGCCTCTGAGGCCTTTAGTTCAAGAGTATTTCCATACACGGTATACTGTTATTTTCTTGTTACTAAGAACCATCTTTCCTTCTGCATTTCTTTTGCTCTGAAAAAAAGGATGTTCTTGACAAGGATTCTGGGAAGCTGAAAGTTCCTGAGAGAATAGGCAAAGTCATTCCTGTTCTGCAAGCCAAAACAAGGTAACCCTATAGAATAAAAGGGCAATATGCAAATTAACCATCACTCTGTCACAAAGATGGTGGCACCCATAGCCACATGATGGCAGCGCCCAGTCTTTTCAGCCCCTCCGGAGTCCCCCATTCCGGGGGGTGAGAGGGGGCTGAGAGTGGGCAGCGTGAGCGGCCTGGCGGAATGCTTGCTTCACCGCTGTGGTGATGAGGCAAGTGTTTCACCCCGGCTGCGGAGGGCCTCTGGGCAGCAGGCATGGAGCGGCCAGGGGTGGTGGGTGGGGAGAGGGCGGTGGGGAATGCTTGCGTCATCACCCCAGTGACGAGGCAAGTGTTCTGCGCCCATCCACAGATGGGCCTCTGGGCCACGGAGAGCCTCTGGGCAGCGGGCGCAGAGCGGCCAGGCCCCACAGAGAGCTACTGGCACACGGATTCGTGCCCAAGGCTACTAGTAGTGTAATGAAATATTCTGGTTTCTTCCTCAGTTTTCCTGTAGTATGGAAAAAAACCCTGAATAAGCATACTTGAAGTTCTAGCACCGCATTAGTGTGATGTTGGGCAAGTCAAACTCTGACTCATTTTGTCAGTAAAATGAGGCCAATGATGCCTTCTCCACTACCTCACAGGATAATTTTGAAGAATAAAAAAAGACATATTAGTGAAAGTACTTTATAAATGTAAGATTTCTTTTCCTGTGTATAGGCAAGTCTGGTCATAGATATGGTAGGAGGTTAGAATAATTTTTAGCAAAAATGTTAAAATATAACTGTAGAAAATAATTTAGTCATACAACTGTCTTGGGGAAAAATTCTTGTAGAGGTAGCAGATTTGGGTCACTTTTTCTTTTTCAGTCTATGCTCTTGTTGCCAGGAGATGGCAGTGTCTCCACATGGGCCTTTTTAATTAGCAAAGCTGTTCTTTAGGTTGGGTCACATTGGCTTCCTTACAATGATATTTTTAAAAAATATATACTGTATTGATTTTTCACAGAGAGGAAGGGAGAGGGATAGAGAATTAGAAACATTGATGAGAGAGAAATATCGATCAACTGCCTCCTGCACACTCCCCACTGGGGATGTGCTCGCAACCAAGGTACATGCTCTTCACTGGAATCGAACCTATCCACTGAGCGAAACCAGTTAGGGCTTTATAATGATATTTTTAAAAATTTTTGATTATACAGGTATTCTGCTTTTGAAATTTTAAAATATTAAAAATAAGGCTAAAGTCCCTTTTCTGTTTTTTTTTCTTTTGTTTGCATAATTTGAGGGAAACATTGTTAATTGTTCATAATGGAAATTATACCAAAGAATATAAGTCAGGCTTCTTGGAACAGTAATAACTTGACTATGGCAATATTCTCATCTACAGACTCCTCAGTATAGCGCAATCAGTATGAATAAGGGCCAGACTTTGTTCTTGCCAAGGTCACCAATTTTCTAATTGCCAGATCCAGCTGGTTCTTTTCTGTGTTTATCACATTCAGTTTTTTGTGGTTCTATGAAGTTAGCTATTTCCTGACTAACCTTGAATTACTCAACAAATGCTTTTTTTCCTAGGGACTAAGTTGTCTTCACTTTCCTATGCTTGTTAACAGGAGGTTGTTAACCTTCTCTTCTTTTTTCTCTCAGCTCCATACTTGATTTCAGCTTTGTATGACTAACACTATCTTATGTCACTGAGTCTTAGAGTATTTTGCCTCTGAAATTTAGTTGTTCTAATTGATCAGCGGTATATATCTTCTGTCAATAAAACACTGTACTCATAATTCTAATGGACTGTTTTTCCTTCTGGTTTGCTTTGTTCCAGGACTAATGTTTCGACGTTTTCACAATCAGATCTAGAACGGAAGAAGCAAACTTATGTCAGGAGTGTTTTTGCTCATATAAAAGACTCAGTGGATTCTAACCAAGGTAACATGGTAACCAAAAATGGCATGTACAGATGTGATGGCACTGTTTTTCCAGTATAATATCACTTAATTTTCTTAGATTGGTGAGAAAGATAACTTCCTTACCCCAAAATTTTCACTTCAGGGGATGCCTAATCAGATAATCCTGAAAGTGGCTGAGCTAACCTTAACGAGGGCTCCAAAGAGACTCATACCAGTACATGAAAAGTACATTCCCATGTTTGAGGGGTATAACCAGACCTTTTTGCCAGGGATTTGTTTTTTGTCTGAAAAACAGTAGAAGTGGATGACCAGGCACTGCTTAGTAATCATTGATTTTTATTTGGAATTATTTCCCTATTGTCTTTAGCATTTAAACGTAAAAAAGCAGGCATTTCAAATTACATCCTGCATCATGCCATCTGAATAAAAACTCTTGAAAGACTCTGAGTACCTTCCTGACCTTTCAAGTTGAGTCATCCCTAGTTAAAACCTGTTTGCAAACCAAAATGACTAGACTTTTTCTTTACCCCCATTCATCCTGAACTATTGGCTGATGGGAAAAAACTCCTAAAGGGAAACTGGGCCGTCCTGAAGGTGCAGAAGTTAGATACTTACAAAATAATTCCTTCTCAGAGAAGATCCATATTTTGTCATTTTTGTGTCTTTCCCTATTTAGCAAACCTATCTCGAGTACTTTCAGTGGTGCTAATTTTGAAGATTAGGGATCGTAAACTTAAAGAAAAGTGAGGTAGAGTCTTAGCCCTCTGGGGATTAATAGCTTAGAGAAGAAAAAGATAATTACATTGCAATATTGATTAGTGCTCTAATATAATTATGTATAAAGTGCAGTAGGAGCAAGGAAAGAACCCTTCTGGAAGGCAGCTATGCTAACCACTATACCACCAGGAAAGAACCCTTCTGTTTGTGTTTGGGGAGAGTGGAAGATGGGAGAAGGAGGATGCTCTAGGTAGGCTCTACAGAGAAGATAATTAGTTCCGTTACTCTAAGATCACTATAGAGGGTTTTAGAAGAATTTTTGGTCAAAGATCAAAGGGAGTCTCCCCTATCTTTGACAAATCTTGAATAATTAGTGAGTTTTTCTTTTTTTGTTTTATAAGGCCATGAGTGAAAGACATCAGTCAAAAGAATTTTTTATTCCAGGTCATTTTATTTTATTTATTTATTTGTTTATTTATTTATGTTAATATTCACTAGAGCAGTGGTTCTCAACCTTGGCTGCACATCAGAATCACCTGGGAATCTTTTTAAAATCCTGATTTCTGGGCCTCATCCTCCAGAAATTCTGTTTCTTTGAAACACTGCTCTAGAGGATATTTTTTCCATTGATTTTGAGAGAAAATGGAAGGGAGGAATGGAGGGGGAAGAGGGAGAAACATCCATGTGAGAGAGAGACATTGATTGGTTGCCTCCTGCACGTGTCCCAACCAAGGCCGGGGATCAAAGCTGCAACCCAGGTACCTACCCTTGATCAGTAATCGAACCCACGACCCTTAGATGCATGGGCCAATGCTCTAACCATTTAGCACACCAGCCAGGGCCAAGTCCTTCTACTTTTTATTCAAAGAGTTTATTAAACAATCAAATACTCATACTGATTGCTAAGCCCTTTGGTTTGTGAGGTCCCTTTACTTGAACTATTTTAAAGGTCTGATGGAACTAGGGCCACTTCCGCGCGCGCGTGCACGCGCACACACACACACACACACACACACACACACACACAGAGACACACACACACAAAGTCACTGGAGGGGCAGATTAAAAGAAGTTTGTCTATATATTCAGCCTCTGTGGAAGAGGCTTGATCATTGTTTTGTTCTTTTTTGTTTTTTTAAAATCTATTTTTATTGATTTCAGAGAGGAAGGGAGAGGGAGAGAAAGATAGAAACATCAATGATGAGAGAGAATCATTGATTGGCTCCCTCCTGCACACTCCCACTGGGGATTGAGCCAACAACCTAGGCATGAGCCCTTGACTGGAATCAAACCCAGGATCCTTCAGTCTGCAGGCCAACGTTCTATCCACTGAGCCAAACTGGCTAGGGCATTGAACATTGTTTTTTCTTTCATGAGGTGACTTACTTTCTTTTATATACTAGATAGTTGGCACTGATATATCCAGTTATACATTTTTCTTTCTTAATTGGGGCATTTAAAAAAAATTTCACAGGAAAAGCAATAAGCAACTGCTTATTTTATAGCATCTTTTCTAATCTCTTCCCCGATTCAGCAGTCCCTCTCCCATTTTATCACAACAATCTATATCCCATAAGAAACAGCTAGAATAGCCCTAGCCAGTTTTGTTCAGTGGATAGAGTGTCACCCTGTGGACTGAAGAGTCCCAGGTGCCATTCTGGTCAAGGGCATATGCTCAGGTTGCGGGCTCAATCCCCAGTAGAGGGTGTACAGGAGGCAGCCAATCAGTGATTCTCATCATTGATGTTTCTCTCTCTCCCTCTCCCTTCCTCTTTGAAATCAATAAAAGTATATTAAAAAGAAAAACAGCTAGAATATCTGGTATAGAGGAAAGGCAGAATATTTTAGTAGTTGGGGGAATAAAGTCTAGTCTAAAGTTAATTTCTGGGTTCATATGTAGCACCATTACTTACAGGCTGTGTGACTTTGAACCAGTAAAAGCTCCGTTTGCTCATTTATAAAATGGGGATAATAACGAGGCTTATTTAGCTTATGTGAAAATTACTTTTTTAAAAAAATATTTTTTAATGATTTCAGAGAGGAAGGAAGAGGGAGAGAGAAATAGAAACATCAGTGATGAGAGAGAATCATTGATTGGCTGCCTCTTGCACGCCCCACACTAGGGTTTAAGCCCACAGCCTGGGCATGTATCCTGACCAGGAATCGAACCTTGACCTCCTAGTTCAGTGGTGGCGAACCTATGACACGCGTGTCAGAGGTGACACGCGAACTCATTTTTTTGGTTGATTTTTCTTTATTAAATGGCATTTAAATATATAAAATAAATATCAAAAATATAAATCTTTGTTTTACTATGGTTGCAAAATCAAAAAATTTCTATATGTGATATGGCACTAGAGTTAAGTTAGGGTTTTTCAAAATGCTGACACGCCGAGCTCAAAAGGTTCGCCATCACTGTCCTAGTTCAAAGGTTGATGCTCAACCACTGAGCCTTGCCAGTTGGGCTCATTTTATCAATAATGTATATATTATTGGTACAGGATATAATATAATTCATTCTTTAACTCCATTATTGTAATGTAGGTCTAATCTCTCTTTAGTTTAGTGCCACCTGGTTCTTCAATAGCATCTACAAAGAAGTGCCAACCACTATGAAATCCCAGCTAATGGAAAACTTTGTATGAAATAAGTTCTTAGAGTAGAAAAGGATCATTAAGATCTTCTCTTTAATCTCCTAACACATAATTCTGTTTTCTGTATCTTTGCCAAGTAACCATTCAGCCTTTGCTTAGAGTTCTAATAATGCAAAACTCATTACCTCATGAAACAGTCCGTTCATTGATTAGGAAATTGTTAGAAAGTTATTCCTTACATTGAGCCAAACTCTGCCTTTCTGTAATTTCCAGTGGTAGTTCCTAGCCCTGCCCTCTGGGATCACAAAAAATAACTGCTCTCTTCCATTTACGTAATATATTTTAAGGATCTTTGCCTGTTAAATATCTCAAATTAAGATTTTTAATGATTACAAAGTATAACTTGTTATTCCATCTTGGGTAATTAGGTTGTGTTTATTTTCATTAGCAATGCTGCAGTGAACATTCTGGTCAAGAAATGTTTATGTACAGCTCTTATATCTATAGGACGAATGCATAGAAGTGGAATTGCTGGGTAAAGTGCATAAACATTTTTTAAAACTTTTGATGCATGTTACCAGATTGTCCTGCCCTCCCCAATTGTATTTTATTTTACTGTCACCAATTTGATAGGTAAATTTCAATAAATTTTGTTTTAATACTTAGCTTAAACATTTTTCTTAGGTTTATTGGCGATTTATATTTAATCATAATTTTTTTTGAGTCATTTATTGCAAAGGTCAAGCTGAGAGCTGTGAATTTACTACATCCATTTAAAGTAAATAATTTATATGAAATACAGATCTGGCATAGATATAAAATGTGAAAATCAAAATTAATGTCTTGAACCTATATATTTCATTTGCTCACAAACTTGCACACACTAATATTCTGCAAAGAAGACAACTACAGCAAAAGAAAAACTTCCCTTTTGCAAGTAAGACCAAAAGCATCCCTCCAAAGAGAACAAAATTAATCATAATTTCTTAAAATCATCTAATATTTATACTATATTCCAATTTCCTTGTTTTTCCAAAACACCTCTTGTAAATTATTAAAACGGGATCTAATTAAGGTTTAACTGTTGTCCAGAACCATGTGCACTGCAATATACTGGGCAGGCTTGCTGGTTGCCTGAGCCAGCTGCTAGGTGAGCTCAGAGAGGAGCCCGTCTGGCACCGAGGCATGGGGCACATTGGTATTCACCACAAACATCAGCGAGGACTGGTGCCATGCACCAAGATGTGCCTGTGTCTCTCTCCTTAGTCTCTCTTAAGCCAGGTCACCTTTTTAAAAAAATATATTTTTTTATTAAAGAGAAGAAGGGAGAGGGAGAGAGAGACAAACATCAGTGATGGGAGAGAATCATTGATCAGCCACCTCCTGCACGCCTTCTAGTGGGGATCAAGCCCGCAACCCAAGCATGTGCTTGACCCAGAATTGAACTGTGACCTCCTGGTTCATAGGTCAATGCTCAACCACTGAGCTGCACCAGCCAGGCCAGGTCACTTGTTTTGTAGATTGCCCCACATTTTGAATTGTGTTTGTTTCCCTTTTTTGGTGTCATTTAACTTGGTCATCCATACCCTATATTTACTGTAAACTGGAAGTTGGGTCTATGGATTAGATTCAGATTAAGAATTTTTTTTTAAGGCAAGGAAAGGTTTTTTTTGTGTTGTTTTTTTAAAAATATATTTTATTGATTTTTTACAGAGAGGAAGGGAGAGGGATAGAGAATTAGAAACATCTATGAGAGAGAAACATTGATCAGCTGCCTCCTGCACACTCCCTACTGGGTATGTGCCCGCAACCAAGGTACATGTCCTTGACTGGAATCAAACTTGGGACCCTTGAGTCAGCAGGCAGACGCTCTATCCATTGAGCCAAACTGGTTAGGGTGAGATTTAGAATTTTTTTGGCTGGAATAATTCACAGGTACTGTTGTGTATTTATCCTGTATCAAATTAGGAGGTACCACCTAATGACAGGTATTTCCACTAATAGTGATGTTAAGTTTAATCGCTTTGTTAAAGTGTTAATTGAAACATTTCTCCATTGTAAGGTACATTATTCCCTTTGTAATTAGTAAATCATCTGTGGAGTGTGCTTTGGTACCATTCAAATCTTCTGTTCCACAATTATTCACCAAAGGTTTGAGCATTCATTGATGATCCTTGCCTGAATCAGCCACTACACAGAGAATTGGATAGAAAATATTCATTTTCTAAATATATCATTTTTCTACAATTTGTTAGCTGGCATTCTTCTATATAGACTTTTTAGTATCACCTTTACCTCATGGATTTATTATTTGTTTTTGAAAAGGTTTTATTATATACAGAGGGGATGGGAATCAGTCCTTGACTGTTGCCTTCCTCATTACTATAAGGAGGTTGCTGAGCTCCTCTCTCTTCTTTTTGGCCCAGTTGTGTGTCCCCACCCAACTTCAGGGTCTATTTGTCCATGGAGAACTTGAGCAGCTTCATGGTGGATTGTTAGAGGGCAAAGCCACACACCCCTCAGATCATGGCCCACATGAACTTGGTGTGCTTGGTAAGGTACTCCTGGCTGCAGCTGTGCCTCGCCTTGTTCATGTTCTTGGTTACCGTGTGGCTTTTTTCAGGCTCATGGACATGGAGTGGCGCAGAGCCATGGCTACTGCTCTTCATTGCTGTCGCCACCGAAAGGCCCACATTGCATAGAACCCCTTATGGATTTTTAAAAAAACAATGTGTTATAACCAGTGCATTTTATTATTTGTCCCAGATTTGACCAATAGGAACTCCTTCAAGTGGGCTCTGGTGTCTTCTGACATAACCCCATTACTCTTTTTTTTAAATTGTGATAAGAAAACAACATTTATTATTTTAAGTATACAGTTCAGTAGTGTTATGTTTATTCACATTGTTGTGAAACATCTAGGACTTTTTATCATGCAAATCTCAAACTCCCTACTCATTAAAAAACAACCAGGCTTCCCTCCCTCCTAAAGAGTCCCTAATAACCACTATTCTACCTTGTTTCTATTAATTTGACTACTCTAGTTACCTCATATAAATAGGATCATACAGTATTTGTCTTTTTATGAATGACTTATTTCACTTGGCGTAATGTCCTCAAGGTTCATCCGTGATGTAGCATGTACCAAAATTTCCTTCCATTTTATGGCAGAACTAGAGGCCCGATGCACGAAATTCGTGCAAGGGGCTTGGCCCTTGAAGCCCCAGCTTCGTCCAGAGGGTTGTTCTGCTGTTTGGTCTAATTAGCATATTAGCTCTTTATTATATAAGATAGTATTCCATTCTATGTATATCCCACACATTTTTTTTCCCATTCATCCTTCAGTGGACATTTCGGTTGCTTTTTGCCTTGACTACAAATCAGTCAAGATTTGTGCTAGATCAGTGCTGTGTTATTGACCTATAGGCAACACGTTTGCATTATTGCTTTCTATTTAATCTTTTTTCCTTTTTATTTTCATTTTATTAATCCTAATATATAAAAACCCTGGGTCCGTCATGACCAGAGGCTTGACTAACCGGAAGTCAGTCCTATAGTCAGCGCTGGGTTGCCGTGGTGACCCAGCACTGACTGCTGAGGGGCTGCAAATCAGGCCCAGAGAGAGGCCTGAAGAGAGAAGCAGGGTCTGATCTGTAGCCTCTGTGGCAGCTTGCCTCTCTCTTTCTCTCCCACAGCTGGGCTCCCATTTCTCTCTAGGCCTCCATTGGGGCTGCTGATCAGCCCTGTCTTTCTGATCAGGCCCCGTTGATTGATAGGCCCAGAGACACTGACTGGCAAAGAAACCGACCAATCAGAACCAAATCTGGGTGAAGTGTGAGGATCCAATGGCTGCCTAGGAGGTGGAGCTTTTGATGCTGACTGGCATAGAAACTGACCAACCAGAACCAAATTGACAAGCAGAGGGGGCAGGTGGGGGGGACCAGGCCTGCAGGGGAGGGCAGTTGGGGGCCATCAGGCTGGCGGGGAGGGCAGTTCAGGGGACCAGGTTTGCAGGGGAGGGCAGTTGGGGGCGACCAGGCCAGCAGGAGAGGGCAGTTGGGTTGACCAGGCTGGCAGAGGAGGGCAGTTGGGGGTGAGATCAGGCCAGCAGGGGAGGGCAGTTGGGGGCGATTGGGCTGGCAGGAGAGCAGTTAGGTGTTAATCAGGCTGGCAGGGGAGTGGTTAGGGGGTGATCAGGCTGGCAGACAGAAGTGGTTAGGGGCAATCAGGCAGGTGAGTGGTTAGGAGCCAGCAGTCCTGGATTGTGAGAGGAATGTCTGACCAGCAGTTGGACATCACCTGAGGGGTCCCAGATTGGAGAGGGTGCAGGCTGGGTGAGGGCCCCCCCCCCCCAATGCACGGATTTCATGCACTGGGCCTCTAGTCTATTCATAAAACCAGTAGCCTAGCCTTGGCTGGTGTTGCTCAATTGGTTGAGCATCGCCCCATGCACCAAAAGATCGTCAGTTCGATTCCTCGTTGGGACCTACCCAGATTTTGTGTTCATCCCTGGTCAGGGTGCATATGGGAGGCAACTGATTGATGTTTCTTTCTCACATCATTGTTTCTCTCTCTTCTTCTCCCTCTTTCTCTAAAATCAATGAAAAAGTATTTGATTTTTAAAACATCTTGATTTTTTCATGTCAATAAAGTCTTTTTTTAAAAAAAAAACATTTTTATTGATTTCAGAGAGGGAGGGAGAGGGAGAGATAGAAATGTCAATGATGAGAGAATCATTGATTGACTGCCTCCTGCGCTGTCCCAACTGGAGATCGAGCTCACAACCGGGCATGTGCCGTGACTGGGAATCAAACCAGTGACCTCTTGGTTCATAGGTTGACATTCAAACACTGAGCCATGATGGCTGAGCTGAAAACATTTTTTTTAAAAAAAGAAGAAGAAAAAAGCAGTAGCCCACACCCCTATAGCACTTTTTTTTTCTTTCGTTCCCTCTTCATTCTTGGTATTTTTTTTATTGCATGGCATGGAGACATTGTGAATGCCTTTAAGTAACTGAGTTTAAGGATTTACAGGAGAAAATGAAGATTATTAAATGCTCAACAACATAGCCAGGCCTCATATTAAAAAAAATCAGCCATAGAGCCAGACTCCCTCAGAAATGGTATCTTTGTTCCCTACATAGGTTTTCCCTGCTGATTTAGTGCTTCTGCTCTCTGTTAGCTGTCTTAAGTTCTGTTCCCTCGATCCCTGCCTCGTGTACTCTTCTCTCTTGTTCTCATTGCCAAAGCTCACATTCACATTACAAAGAGAGTATCTGATTTATAAGCCAGGCCAGCTTATAAATTATTAGTCAGCTGAGAGAATCCTGTTCTTGGATCATGTGCCACACTTGATTGAGTAGGGTCATGTGGTGCCATATAAAACCTGTCAGAAGGGTCATTTGCATAGCAAGTACTCAGCATTATCATTCCTTCTCCTCTAACAATTGACTCACTTTTAACTTATTAAGGACAGTTACTAGACTGGATTTCCCCCCAAACCAGTCAGCTACATATTTATAGATTAAGGTTTAGATGAATTGCTGATCTCATTCCTGAAATGTTGAGGTTTTTTCCCTCCTTATTTCATTCTTAGGTGAATTTCCTCCTTAGCCACAAAACAAAAGATAGCCTTCACCGTCTTTTAGCCACAACTTAAAATAAACTCATGGTACTAATTGTTAGTCCAAGAAAGCCCATCTGTTAAGAGACTGAAGGGAAGAGAAAATTCAGAATTTGAAACAAAAATGTTTCCATTCTTGTTAGCATGTCTAAATTTGGAGGAAGAAGAGATTGAAGCTTTGAGCTGGTCTTATTTTTTTTTTTTTTTTTTACTTCACAAACTTTCCTTTTATTTATTTATTTTGCCGGGTTTTTTTGTTTTGTTTTTTTAATCTTTATTGTTGAAAGTATTGCCCTGACCGGTTTGGCTCAGTGGATAGAGCATCGGCCTGCGGACTGAAGGGTCCCGGGTTCGATTCCGGTCAAGGGCATGTACCTTGGTTGCGGGCACATCCCCAGTGGGGGGCGTGCAGGAGGCAGCTGATCGATGTTTCTCTCTCATCGATGTTTCTAACTCTCTATCCCTCTCCCTTCCTCTCTGTAAAAAATCAATAAAATATATTAAAAAAAAAAAAGAAAGTATTACATAGGTCCTCCTTTTTCCCCCATTAACCTCTTCTAGCCCGCTCCTGTCCTCCCCCTGCCCCCAGGCCCTCACTACCCCATTGTCTGTGTCCATGGGTTATTCAGATATGCATACAAGTTCATTGGTTGATCTCTTCCCACCCACCCTCCCCTACCTTCCCTCTGAGATTCAACAGTCTGTTCATGCTTCTATGATGCTGGGTCTTTTTTTGATCTTCAGTTTTGGTTCATTAGATTCCACATATGAGTGAGATCATATGATATGTATCTTTTTTTTTTTAATTTAAATTCTTTATTGTTTAAAGTATTACATGTCTCCTTTTTCCCCCATTGACCTCTCCCCAGCCATTCCCACCCCCCAACATATGCCTTCACTCCTACTGTCTGTGTCCATGGGTTTTGCTTATATGCATGGATATAAGTCCTTTGGTTGATCTCTTCCCCACCTCCCCCCTGCCTTCCCTCTGAGGTTGGCCAGTCTGTTGGATGCTTCTATGTCTCTGGATCTATTTTTGTTCATCAATTTATGTTGTTCATTATATTCCACAAATGAGTGAGATTATCTTTCTCCGACTGACTTATTTCGCATAATGCTCTCCAGGTCCTTCCATACTGTTGCAAATGGTAAGAGTTCCTTCTTTTTTACAGCAGTGTAGAACTCCATTGTGTGGATATACCACAGGTTTTTAATCCACTCATCTGCTGATGGGCACTTAGGCCGTTTCCAAGTCTTATCTATTGTAAATTGTGCTGATATGAACATAGGGGTGCATATATTCTTTCTGATGAATGTTTCAGGTTTCTTAGGATATATTCCTAGAAGTGGGATGACTGGGTCACATGGTAGTTTCATTTTTAACTTTTTGAGGAAACTCCATACTGTTTTCCACAGTGGCCGCACCAGTCTGCATTCCCACCAGCAGTGCACTAGGGTTCCTTTTTCTCCACAACCTTGACAACACTTGTCGGTTGGTTGATTTGTTGATGGTAGTCATTCTGACAGGTGTGAGGTGGTATCTCATTGTCATTTTGATTTGTATCTCTCGGATGATTAGTGACTTTGAGCATTTTTTCATATGTCTCTTGGCTTTCTGTATGTCCATTTTGGAGACGTGCCTATTTAGGTACTTTACTCATTTTTTAATTGGATTGTTTGTCTTCCTTTTGTTAACACATTGTGGGTGGATCACGAGCATTCTCATGTTTTCATATTACACAGTGTTTTACGTAAATGTTAAAGGCACGCCTTAAAATTAAATACCCATTGCATTTTGAAGTTATCTATTACACGTTCTTATAAGCTAATATCTTTATTTTAATATATACTTTTATTGATTTTAGAGAGGAAGGGAGAGGGAGAGATAGAAACAACAATGATGAGAGAGAATCATTGATTGGCTGCCTCCTGCATGCCCGCTACTGGGGATTGAGCCTGCATGTCCAGGCATGTACCCTTGACAGGAATCGAACCTGGGATCCTTCAGTCCGCAGGCTGATGCTCTATCCACTGAGCCAAATCGGCTAGGGCCAAGCTAATATCTTTTTAAAGTATCATACTTTGTAAAACTTTTTTTTGTACTTGTTCAGTAGAAACTTATCTGGCCACTGGGTAAAGCTAGCAATGTTCTGCCGAAACCGGTTTGGCTCAGTGGATAGAGCGTTGGCCTGTGGACTGAAGGGTCCCAGGTTCGATTCCGGTCAAGGGCATGTACCTGGGTTGCGGGCAAATCCCCTGTGGGGTGTGCGCAGGAGGCGGCTGATCGATGTTTCTCTCTCATCGATGTTTCTAACTCTCTCTCTCCCTTCCTCTCTGTAAAAAATCAATAAAATATATTAAAAAAAAAAAAAAAAAAAGCTAGCAATGTTCTTATGCCAGTACCAGGCTGTTTTGAGCACAGTGGCTTTGTAGTATAACTTGATATCTGGTGATTCCTCCAACTTTGTTGTTCTTTCTCAAGATTGCTGCAGCTATTCGGAGTCTTTTTTGGTTCCATGTACATTTTTGGAGTGTTTGTTGTAGATCTGTGAAATATGCCGTTGGTATTTTAATAGGGATTGCATTGAATCTATAGATTGCTTTGGGTAGTATGGACATTTTAATGATGTTGAGTCTATCAATTCATGAACATGGTGTATTCTTCCACTTAATTATGTCTTTCTCTGTCTCTTTTTTCAATGTCCTATAGTTTTCAGAGTACAGGTCTTTTACCTCCTTGGTTAAGTTTATTCCTAAATATCTTATTGTTTTTGTTGCAATGGTGATCATTAAGTCTTATTAATAGTAAAGGTTACCATAGTCCATCAGTAAGTTCTTAGTGCTAATGAAAACTTAAATTTTTTGAGTTTAGCTGAGCCCTAATTATTGAGCCCTTGTTTACACAGTGCTGTGCCATGTGCCAACTGGGCATACAAGAGACATACTGTGTTATGTTTCTTGCTTTCTCATCCCCACTACAAAATGTCAGTCCCAGAAAAATTTTTTAGGAAACTCAACCCATGGTATTTTTGGAATTTGGGCTCTGTCACTAGCTATGTAACCTTGGACAAATTGCTTCTCTGTGCCTGTTTCTTCATCTGTAAAATGGGGGAAACACCACATATGATTGTTATCTATAATAATAAAAGCATAATATGCTAATTAGACCAGATGTCCTTCTGGATGAAGCCACCACAGCAGGGGCCGGGGCCGAGGCAGCCGTAGAGCAGCCGCGGGGCTGAGCCCCTTGCACGAATTTCATGCATCAGGCTTTTAGTAAGAAATAAGTGAACTAGTATATATAAAACACATAGGATATTGCCTAATATATGGTAAGTGCTGCTGCTAGATTATGATGCCTAGCAGTTGAATACATGAAGCCTCCTTGGGCCTCATCGATCAGTCTTTTTTTTCTTTTAGTTTAAAATAAATAGGTTTCTTGGTAGGAGGTTTATAGTATATCTTTAGTTTCCATCATCAAGACAATTTTCTAGAGATAAGTGAACTGAAGGACATGGTCTATAGATAGTCTTGTTTCATTTTGAGGTTGGACACCAAAATTGCATATCTCGCCAGCCCTTCTTTGATGATGCTTTGGCAGGAAGATTTTAGTTTGAAATTCTTACTAAGCTGATTTCCCCTCATTGCAACATCCTTTTTGGGAGCTAGAGGGAATGGGGTGCTAGTGATGTGAAAGTAGGGTATAGGAAAGGGGCAGTTTAGAATCAAGACCTTTGATTTTAGCTGGACAAATCTATAGGCAAGGGATTTTCTAACTAGAAATTACTTTCTTGCCGAAACCAGTTTGGCTCAGTGGATAGAGCGTCAGCCTGCGGACTGAAAGGTCCCAGGTTCGATTCCGGTCAAGGGCATGTACCTGGGTTGCGGGCACATCCCCAGTGGGAGATGTGCAGGAGGCAGCTGATCGATGTTTCTCTCTCATCAATGTTTCTAACTCTCTGTCTCTCTCCCTTCCTCTCTGTAAAAAATCAATAAAATATATTTAAAAAAAAAAAAAGGAAGAAATTACTTTCTTAAAGGGGAAATTTATTCCTGATTTATATTTCTTTATCAAGTGAGATTAATATTTTTTATTTCCATATTAGTGAGACCGAACATTTTTTCATTATGTTCCTTGATCACATATTATATGAATTGCCTATTCATGTCCTTGACCTATTTTTTTGTTTTATATGAGACTTACCGTTGTAGAAAAAGGATATTAAACATTTGCCAAATATATTTCATATATATTTTCATTTTGTCAGTTGTCTTCTTTTATCCTTGGTTGTGCTTTTTTATTTTACTGCACAGAAACTTTTAATGCAATGAATCTATAAATACTTCCTGAAAAGTATTATCTCATTATGGTTAGAGAGAGAATATCTGCTGAGTGCTGCTGAGTGTCATAGTTTATATGTAGACTTATCCATTTAATAAGCATTTTTCCTTACAAATAGGTGATTGATTGTCATAGGATTTGAAGACTCATTGCAAACTAACAGGCCTGAGGCTGTAACATCATAATAATAGCTACTACTTACTGTACATGGGCTGTATGCCAGGCAGTTTGCTATGTCTTTTATGTACTAGTAGAGGCCCGATGCATGAAATTTGTGCAAGAGTAGGCCTTTCTTCCCTCAGCTGCCAGCACCGGCTTCCCTCTGGCATCCGGGACCCGGGCTTCCCTCACAGCCCCGGCTTCATCCGGAAGAATGTCCAGTCTAATTAGCATATTACACTTTCATTATTATAGATGTTCCTAATACTCCAAGCTAAATATTACTGTCCCCCACAGTGCCTTAATGAGTAAAGTGGGACTAGAAGAAATGGCCCTGACCGGTTTAGCTCAGTGGATAGAGCGTCGCCTGTGGACTGGGGGGTCCTGGGTTCGATTCCAGTCAAGGGCATGTACCTTGGTTGCGGTCACATCCCCAGTGGGGGGTGTGCAGGAGGCAGCTGGTCAATGTTTCTCTCTCATCAATGCTTCCCACTCTCTCCCTTCCTCTCTATAAAAAATCAATAAAATATATTTTTTTAAAAAATCAATAAAAGAAAGAAAGAAAGAAATGAAATGATTTGCCCAGGGTCAAGAACTAGTTAGTGACTGGATTGGAAATTTATCTGCTTAACTTCAAAGTTTATATACCTTTTTTACAAAGGTCGGCTCCTTGAGGCTTTGAATAAATTGGTCGTAAATATTTTTTACCTGAACTTGAAAAGATGGTCTGTACCTTAGTTAGAGTGCTCTTGGTTCCTGAGAACATAGTAGATAAGATAATGAGAAGTATGTAAACTAGCTAAAAGGAAGATCTCCGCTGTCTAGGGCAGTGGTTTTCAAAGAGTAATTCCCAGACCAGCAGCATCAGCATCAGCATCGCTTGGGCATTTATTAGAAATGCAAAATCTCACTTCCCACTCCAACCTACAGAATCAGAAGCTCTGGGGTTGGAACCCAGCAATCTGTTTTATAATACCTCCAACTGATTATGATGCATGTTAAAATTTGAGAGCCACTGGTCTAGAGAAGTTATTTTGTTTTCTCAAACCATAATTCTCTTGTGAGCTTCAGCCTAAGTCTCAACCCTTAAGTGCAAAATTAGTATCACCAAATAGTGGCAAAAGCTGAACTCAAAGCAGGTTGTTTTGAGTCCAATTTAATAAGCACTTAAAGCAAGTATACTTTCCTGAGCTATAGTTTTTCATCTCTAAAATGATGTTAATAACATCTCTCTCCATATAAGATATTTTTTTTTTTAGAATTAAGGTAATGTGTAAAGTGCTTACTAGCACCTTGCCAGACTGCCAGGTAGGTGTTTGAGAAATTGCCTCCAGCAATTTTTCTAGTCAAGCAAAAAGCCCCCACCCCTCTTCCATTCTCAACTTCTCTTGTTTCTTGAATGTATTTTGTTAACTTGTGTTCTAGGCCTTTGTATTAGCTATTTCTCTTGGACACCCGCACCTCCTATCCTTCTTTATCTCACCAGCTTCTTATGTCTTCAGATCCCTGCTTATAGTTTACTTCCCTTGGAGGGGACTTTCTCTAATCCCCATACCCCAGTCTCTGTGTGTCACTGCGCATATCACAAATTTTGGAATCACCTAGGGCAGATGCAGTCTCTTATATACCACAATATTCTAGGGGACAGTAAAGTTCCTCACACATTGTAGGAGCTAATAAATGTTGAATGAATGAATGGTAGCTGTCTTATTGTTTCATCATCATCACCCAAGAGCAAGTTCCCCTCTCTGGCTTGTAGTTTTTGTGCTGACTGCTTGTGATGATCAGAAATAGATAGTATTAGGACCAGTGCTTGTTTTCTCTTTCTCTGAAAGCTTTGACCTAGGCTGACATGATAGTTCACTGAGCTGCTTTTTAACCACTGATCTCTCTGTATTGCAGGTGCCTTGGTGGAACTGTGTTCTTTGATGGATCAAGTTCATCATATGCATAACCATCCGCATCCTTCGGACCTCACCATTCGGTGAGTGGGTGATTAAAAGGAGGAGGAAGAGGGTAGAATTTGGCTATAGGAGGAATGTGGTGGGAAGTTGAGGTTATAATTGTTTAAAATCAGAGGTGGAAAGAGAGGAATACAGTATAATGGAATAAGAACTGGACTGACATTCAGGAAACCTGGGTTCTAATACTAGCTTTGCAGTTTTTCATCTATATGATTTTTATCTAATCACTTTTACTTCTCTGGTTCTTGCATCTGTAAAATTAATATGTTGGACTAATTATGTTGGACTTTTAAAAAATATTTTTATTGGTTTTAGAGAGAGAGACAGAGAGAGAGAGAAAGAAATATCAATATGAGAGAGAAACATCAGTCAGCTTCCTCCTGTAACCCCCTACTGGGGATTGAGCCTGCAACCTGGGCATGTGTCCTGACCGGGAATGGAACCAGTGACCCTTTGGTGCACGGAACAATGCTCAACCAACTGAGCCACTCCAGCCAGAGTTCAAAGGGCCTTTCTAGTGCTGAAATCTTATGGATTCTTTTTTTTTTTTTTTTTACAGAGTGGAAGGGAGAGAGATAGAGAGTTAGAAACATCGATGAGAGAGAAACATCGATCAGCTGCCTCCTGCACATCTCCTACTGGGGATATGCCTGCAAACCAGGTACATGCCCTTGACCGGAATCGAACCTGGGACCCTTCAGTCCGCAGGCCGACGCTCTATCCACTGAGCCAAACCGGTTTTGGCAGAAATCTTATGGATTCTTGATGCAGTGTTATTTTATAGATTTAGTCAGTTACTTTGATCGGCTACCCAGAAACCTTAGAATCATTTTTGACTCCTTTCTCTCTTTCCATATATTTAATCCATTAGCAAATTTTATAAGCACCACATACAAAATATATCCAAAACCTGATCATTTTGCATCATTTTCACCTGGATTATTGCAAATCTAAATCATCTCCTGTTTCTGCCTTTGCCCGTCAACTGTTCTTAGCTCAGCAGCCAAAGAGATTCTTTCAAAGCATTAGTCATAAGTTAGATTCTCTTCTTTGCTCAGGATTTTCAAGTGGTTTTTGATTTCTCATCTTCTCATCTTGACGATCCCCTACATCTCCTATAAGGATCATGGCCTAGTCTGACAGCTCATCAGCCTCAGTGCTTTATTCATTCTGCTCTAGTCACTGGCTTCCTTGCTGTTTTTCAAGTATGCAGACATTCCCATACTTCAGCCTTTACACTCATTGTTTCCTCTGTAGTTGTCAGAAAAACAATGTAGCGTATTGGCTATTAGATAAATTCTGGTGTGAATTCAAATCCAGGCTCTTCTGCTTACTCCACTGTATAACCTTGAGCAAGTTAGTTAACCTGAGGATCAAGTTTCCTTACGTGTACAAGTTGTTAATGAGAGTGCTTTTCTCATAGGATTGTCATTAGCATTAAATGAGATGAGGTGTTCAAAGAATTCAAGTGCTTGTGGATAGGGCTAGGTAAATGTCAGGTATTATTATAATTATTTTCAACCATGGCTGTTCCTCATAATCATCTATGGAGATGTCCGGGCTCTGATTATAGGGATTCTAAATCATTAAGTCTGGGGGTGAGGAAGGGGCCAAGAATCTATATCTTTAAAATGTTTCCCAGGTGGGTTATTAGGAACAGCTGGAGTTGAGAGTGGGCTCAGATGATCTCAATGGGTCCTCTTAAGAACCCCAGCCCAGCACATGACTAAAGGAGACTCAAGAAACTCTAAGTCTGTGCTATTAATTGTTCAGTCTCTAAACTTGCAGTGTGATGCTCACATGATGACTTACCTTCTCTGGGAATTTTATTCTAATTTTAACTGCTGTGTCCTGAGCAACCTTGAGCTGTGTCAGACAGGTCCTGTTGGAAGTAGAGCTCTGATGCAAGAATGAATTGTAGATCCTGTTCTAAATGTTTCTAGAGGGGAAAGTATTTTTTTTCCTACTTAGTCATTATTAAACATTGAACATTAGGTTTTCTTGGGACATTTGTTACCACATAATACCTGTCTGGGAATTAGGTGGCTTTGGAATTTGGAAGGAAATAGCAATTATAATGTGACTTTTGTATAAAATTTCTAAAATTTTGAGAATTGAAATTTGATTTCTTAAAGTAATGATATTCTTAAAATAGTTGTATACAAAGAGCCATACCAGCTGAAACCATCATCTTTTCTGTTTTTATTTTCTCTCTTGACAGAAACTATGCCCGGTTCCGACAGAAACCTCTGGAAAGATACAGTCTGACTCAGTGGGTTGACAGGAACAAGCGAAGCCACCAGCGGTTCCAGAGTCTCTAAGATATCCAGTACAGTCCCTGTGTCTCACCCCATTAGCAGTGAAGGTCCCTGTCCAGGTCCTGTCCAGTGCAACATCTCATCTTCTGCTGTTTTGTGCTTGGCAGATTTTGAATTTTATTTTTCACAAGACTTTTATTTAAAGAACTTTTTGCCTTTTGGAAGTGCCCATTGCCGACTTGAAATTTTTTGTATAAAATCCTTCAGGCGTGCGTGTGTGCGTGCGTGTGTTTAAGCAGTGTTAAGATGATACAGTTTTTATTTGTTTCTTTAAATTGAAGGTGGCCACCTCCTGAAAGCCAACATTAAGCCAAAACACCCAGGCTCAAACTAAACACCCATCTTTATGCAGAAGTGAAATCTACTGGTGCCCAAGAGAAATAATCGTTTAATCTTCTGTAAGGTAGAGATTCTTTATCAGGCTGCAAGCCAGTGTTAATTGCTCATGACTTATAAATGGATACAAGTAACTTTTAATACCCCTCTTAATTTTTTATTTGAATCTCTAAATACCTGTCAAAATTTTAAAGTTGGTAATCCAAAATGTTTGAAATAGGATAGATGTCCTGTTGAAAGGACAAATTAAAAGTATAAATCTTCTCTCCTTTTTGTATCTACTATCTGCCTTTATTTTTGGCTTTTATTTCACCCTTTATCAAACTTACTTTGCATAGTAGTGTTTGCAAATCGTATACATCTTAACTTTGACAGAAGACTGCTGACTGAATAACCCATGTTGATTTGTGGTCTTGTAGCTGTCTTCTCTGCCTTTTTTCAAGGATTTGCCTTTTTTTTTACCCAGTGACCACTGTGCTCTCTAGGGTTCGACTGATAAATTCCTGTTAGACATGGATGTGCCTCTTAAGAACAGTGTCCCTACTGTATTTACTGAAGAGCTGCTCACACAGGGTCTCCACTCCAGGACAGTCCAAAAAGTCAATGCTATTGAGGCTTCAGTTTCATCTGCTGAACCCAGACTTTAAGGATGAGATCATGTGCTAGTGAGCTTCCATTCTGTGGGAGAAACGTTGGAGAGGCACTCTTTTGTCTCCGTTATTAGTCAACAAGAGGTGCCTTTAGACCCTGGATGTTATCATCTCATTTGGTCGAACCTCTGATGCACAGTTTCACAAAACTGCTAACATGGGTCTAATATAGTTGTGATTAAGCCTGTGCACAAAAACATTACCTGATCTTAAGGTTTGGTTTTCTAACCCAAGTTGACAGACTGCAGCCCTTTTGATGGATGCCTTAGGAGTTTGCAATTCTTTCTTTAAAGACAGCTCTAGACATCTTTCGGGAGATTTTGCAGTCCAGTATTCATGCTGTTGCTCACTCTCTGTGAAAGCTGTACATAGTTGCTGTAGCACAGCCTGTGATACTGGCTAGCTGCCTCTCTCTGGTTTTGTTGTTTCATCAGCCCATCTTTGTGAGTAACCCATCTTAAACATCCTTCCCTGCTTTAGAAACTGACTTGGGAAAAGCTTGGTCATTCATGCCACCAATAACTTTAGATGGATATCCTTAAGTATTTATTGTTTTTATCTGGTTAAGGATTCTCTTTTCCTTGGACATTTGGTTTAATTCCGAGACCAAAATGCTAAAAAGTTACGTGCAAAGGCAAGAGTCAAATCTATTTTTTCAGTTATCATTTAATATGTCAGTCACTTCTCCAGGTTTTCTTAAATTAGGTTGATAGAATGAGACAAGTAAAAATCTACCTTTGGAACCACAGTATAGCTAAAATTAATCATAGCTGGAATAACTAGCATTGCAACTGCCTAGGGCCCCGTAGATAACCCAAGTTCTGAAGAGACAGTGTTTTGCTTAGGCCAAAATCTAGGACTCATGTTCCTACCTTCCTGCTACAAAAGGGTTTAAGCCTGAATCTGTAATGGGAGCATCGCCTTTGCCAAATCATATGAGTGACAGGTTAACTATAAAATGTGACAATCACATTTCCTCTTTGCTCAAATAATTCTGTTTTTCCAAAGCTTTAGCAGCTTAATTAAATCTTTTGGACTGGAGGAGGAGAGAACTGTTCTCTAGCAGTTAACATAATATTCTTCAAGGAGAAAAAAACAGCCAAAGAAAACTCATTATTAGGCATGCCCGCCTTAAAGAAGCTGGTGGGTAAAATCTGGAGTTTTAATGTTTTTAAAGATGCACATCTATGTTAACATACATTTAACTGCCTACCTACCTTTCTTCAGCCAGGATGACATTCTCACCACAGGGGTATTGATGAAGCAGAGTAAAAATGTGTTTATGTAGTTTACTTAGAGGTAAAGAGCCGGAAATAACCTGCAATTTTGCATCTAATGCAGGTCCTGCTTTGAGTTTTTGTCAGGATCAGTTATGAAACAAGTTTGGTGCTTCCTCTTTATCATGGTTTTTCCCTTGTAGCAGTTGTGTTTAATGTCATTAAAAAGAAATAAAAGTTCTTGTCAGTGGCATATGTACTGTGACCGTCTGTTGCAGGCTTTGAAGGAGGGTTCCTTCCTCCTTTGCGTAGGTAGGTTAGTGGGGTATAGGAGGGGGTGGCAGTTAGTAGAATGTGGTGCTGGGGAGGCGGGGGTGCATGCTCCCTATTCTTTTGAGGGTAAATTACAGTGTTGAAAAAGGTGTTCCTGCAGCTAAGAAATGTTGAAATTGATTGGGATTTGCAGGTACATATAGTGCATGTCAGGGGGCTGACACTGGGAGAGCCTGAAATATCACTGGGCTGCTGTTTTTGCAGAGGAAAAGGGCTCAGCCTGCTCAGACAGACATTGCCTTGCCTTCCTCCCCATGTTTGTGTTTGACCTCTGTGCCTCTGCCACTCCAGAGTTAGCCCTGATTAAGGAGGAAGCTGAACCATCCTGGGACATTCTCCCTTTGAAAGGGATGTGAAGTCAGAATTGATAGTGCAAAATTAAAGCTTGTTCTTCTCCAGAAATTGACTGTTCCTAGAACCTGGGGTGAAGGTTGGATAAATATGGGTCGATGTGGGAGACACAGTGTTCCTTAGATCCTTTCCGTGAGCCTAAGCTTCTTAGTACCCTTCTTAGGAACAAGGATGAAAGGGAAGGCAATAAGAGCTCAGCACCTAGATTAGCCAATGCTTTTTAAAATTCAGCTCCTACTGAGAAAATAAGGGGCAACATGTTTGGACAGGCTTTCTGAGCTGCTGTTCTATAAATTTCATCTAGTATATATTTTACAGTCCAAGTAGAAGGTTCAATATAAATTTGCTAAGTACTCAGCTATTTGATATTGTTTGAGTCAGAGGTGCTTCTGACTTGTACATACCTATTTTGTTCCTGTCAGGTAGACAATCCTTAGTCCAGGAATTGCTCATTTCCTTTTTCACAAGGTATGACCGTAGGTTTCAAAGGTTTCAGGGACCAGACTGGATTCTCTGGAATGGTGGTGTCCCTTACCCTCCGTTTGTTTTATGTTATGGAAAAGTGAGGACAAAGACAAATGGACCTTCTTGAAAATGGGCTCATTCTGTAACCATTCTTTAAAACATTCTCCTGTTTTGAGCTTTTACAGAAAGAAAAAACCCCAAGCACCTAAAACTAGAAAGCTGAGTTCCTTGCTCTTCTGGGTATTGTCCTGCTTTCTGAGAGTAAACAATTATTTCTAAGCTGATTCTAAGGTATGCTTGGCGTTGTATGCCTAAGCACCTGTCAGGAAAAAAATTCCCTCCCACTTGGCACAGGAAGTATCAGCTGGTCAGTGGTGGAATTCCTTAATGAACAAGCTCCTGCCTTGTCAATCCTCCCCACCTGTCTTCCCCCTGTGACAACTGGGACATGCCATAGACAGAAAATCTGACCCTCCCTAGCACCCACTGAGAAGGCGATGGGCCCTAACTGATTTGGCACATTGGCAGACTGAAGGATTTCAGGTTCGATTCCAGTCAAGGGCACATGCCTGTCTTGCGGGCTCCATCCCCAGTAAGGGGCATGCAGGAGGCAGTTGATTAATGATTCTCATCATTGATGGTTTCTATCTCTCCGTTTCTGAAATCAATAAAAATATTTTTTTAAAGAGAAGGGGGTGGAATGTAATCATTTGGACAATCTTCAAAGCAGTCCATGGGATAGTCATGAAATGTATCATTAAGGAACTCTTTGTATACAAAGATTCCCTTCAATTTAGCTTCAAGTAGCTTGATGAGATTGGAGCTGGGGGTGGGGGTGGGGATAGTATCCATTTACATAAACAGTTTGTTGGAGGCTACTTAAAAAACTGACAAATAGGTTTAAAGAAGGTGAGAAAGTAGAAGTCTGAAACGTGATGTTTGGTGAGATTTTACATATTTCTGTAAAGGGTTGAATCAGAGATCTTAAAAGTGGATTCTAGAGGAGGCCCATACTGAAAAGCTAGTGGTTGAAGGGACAGGATTACAAGGAGAAAAGGGCTCCTGCTCCCATGAAAACAGTCCACAATCCTTCCCTAAATTCTGGGGTTTCCCTCTTGTTCCTGTGAGGAAGCCCCTTAGCTCCCAGTCTAGGTGGTGAATGGGGTCTGACAGTTGAGGAAACCAAGGCCCACTCCCCATCCCACCCTCAAGTAACTGGTCTGAGGCGTTATGTGTTATATGTATTATAAGGTGGGGTCTCCTGCCTCTCAGCCCTCCATTCCCTCCCACAGGCCTAGTGTGGTCTGCAGTCAGGTCTCAGCCTCAGAATCAGCAGTGAGCAATCTGTGGATGTATGTGAGTGGTGAAGAGACCACTTCCCAAGTCAGCTGTAGGGTTCTGTGCAACTACAGTTGATTCAGGAAAAGCTCAGTCATTAAAGAACTTGGGGGTGTAGGTAGGTAATTAAAGGCAACAGAGTTTAATGCAGGACTGTTGTTTGTTTTTCTCCCTTCACACCCTCAGCTGATGCACTATAGGCACAGATAAGAGGGAGACGGGAAACTCCCACTAGCGGTGCTTCCTGAGCCCACTGACAGCTTCTGCACCTGATGCTGACTTGGGGGCTTCTCCATCACTTGGCACTATGTGAGCACAGGACCTGGGAAGTACCTCTCAGGTTTGGCTTGGGGTTCTGGGTGCTAATCGACTTCCCACTCAGCCTCTAAGACCTGCCTGCTTTTGTTCTCAGAACCTTCCAGAACAGCCTTCCCTAAGCCCGATCACCAAGTTCTTGCTGGTTCTGACCGAAATGTTCGAGGTGCCCCATTTACTGGTTTGCTCTTTGGCTAATGGCACCATTACTCTACCTTTCAGCCTGCTGTTGGGATCATAGGATATTCCTTTAACAGTCCAGAACGGCATGCTGTGATTACTGAGCCGCAGCAGGCAGCTTTGCAGTTCTTCACTTCTCTGCTCACCCCTGGGAGAAACAGACTGCATTCCTTTGGCCAAGGAAAGCACCCACCCCATCCGAGGGGAAAACCCTTTGTTTTAGAAACTGAGCACCAGCCTGCATACCTATGTGGTGAGGCAGCCCAAGCTTGGTTTAGGGTACGGGGGCGGGGCTCAGCAATAGGATGATGGAGCAGCTATTTTCTCCTCCTACACGTGCACCCCCATCTGTTCGAGATTTCCCTTCCAACTCCAGCTTGGCAGGCAGGCATGTCCCTAGGAAGCTGCAGGCCAAAATGGAGAGAGAGAACTGAGTGGCTGCCAACTGCCAGAAAAAGAGGGCAACATTTGGGCATTTACCAGGAGACAAGGATGTGCCTTTTCATTTGTCTTTTTATTTTACATTTAAAAAGTGGTTATTGCTCTAACTGGATCAGAGGTAAGGACCTCTCTCCCTAAGGAGCCTTGGCCTTGCAGCCCCATTCAGCAGGGATGGAAGTCACAAGACAATGAGTGAAGCCTCATGCCCTCCCATGAGGAAGCCCTTAGTGTTGCTGACATCCACCTTTGCCCTGTCTCTCCTCCCTCCCTGTGTTCCACACTCAGGTGGTGGCCGGCCCAGCCCTGAGAGCTCCTGTAGACCGGAAGGAAGGGTGGTCACTGGGTGATGGCTTTCAGCTCTCTGGCTTGGGGGCTATTGCTTATTCAGTTCAATAGGTATTCAATGAGCACCTACTGTGTGCCAGGCGCAGTGCTCCCAGACTCCTGTCCATAGCCACCACTGGAAGACACAGGGGTCCTTCTCTTCTGTGCAGGCATTCAGCTGCCACAGCTTGTCAGTCCTAGGGAAGGGTCTGCCTTCCCTTATCAAGCACCAGTTTTTTTTTTGTTTTTTGTTTTGTTTTTTACCAGAAAGGGGCAGTGGAGAAAGACCTGTCACCTCACACCACACAGGCTCTAGGGAAGGACATGAGGACCCTGGGTAGCTTTCACAGAATCCTGGATGAGATGGCAAGATATGGAGACCCCAGAGGCCACGACTGCTCTGACTGAATGGCTCATGCCTGCCTTCCGGCAGCTTCCACCACAGCGTGGTGATTTAGCAGCCTTCAGGATGTCCCACGGGAACGTGCCTTTCAGTTTTCCAAGTCAGCACTGTTACAACTCCAAGAGGCTTTCCTAACAAAATGGGGCCAATACCTTCCAGGTATCTTTCCTGCACTTTCTTCTTAAAACCCCAGACGGATAGTCTTACAGTCAAAATAAGGGCCAAAGAAGACAGAAGATGCAGGCAACCAGCTCGGGGAATCCCTATGGCCCTCTGGAATGAAGCCCTTCGGTTGTGTTTTCCAAGAGACAAAACAGATAAATCTCACACACACACACAAAGTTGTGCATCGCACCACAAGTCCTTAATGGCTGAATCCAGAAAAGGCTCCATGGCAGCCACGCCCCTGCCCGGCAGGCAGGCCCATGGCTTCCCTGACGGTTCTTGGTCTGAAAGGGCTTAAGTCAGTCTCGGTGCTTGTCATCTCCCAGCAGCTTTGTGCATCTTCTCAGAGAGGAAGGCCGTCCAGGAGACGCGAGGAGGCAGAAAGAAGGCCGTGTCTCATGCAGCTTTGCCTTTTCCAGAATGGGGCCAGGCCTCAAGTTTTGTGGCTTGTTTATTTTTTGCAGAATTTGGGTTTGTAGTTCAGTCTCCTTCACCAGACTAGGACATCGGAGAGAGAGAACTGCAGCTAGCCGTGCCTCCCCCTCCAGTGTAGCCCTCCCCCTCCCTGTGCCCGTGGACCTGGAGACCAGCAGAGAAGAAAAATGAAATCTTTCTCCCTGTAGACAGGTAGTCACGCTTCGATGATGTTCACCAAGAGCTTGTTTGGAAACTGGGAGGAAGAAATGAGAGAAGCGGCCAGGGCTAATTGAATAGACTTCTCGCAAGGTTGGAAACAGAGGACACGAGAAGGAAGGGAGCAGCAGGGCTGCTGCCGGAGAGCCAGGCTCTTGTCCCCTGTGGAAGGAAAGGAGTAGCCCTGCCCGCATGTCTTGTCTCTGCCGTCGCAAACCCAGCCTTCGGCCTCACTCAGCTGAATGGCCAAGTCTGGGTCCTGGACCCACTGCCCCCGGACCCCGTCCACCCCCAGCAGAGCCATCCTGCTGGCTGGTTCTCACGTCCTGCAGATCTGCTTCTCAGCGCAGCCTCAGCCACTGACATTGTTGAGGTGCTTCTGGAGATGGGGGTTAATAAGAGGCTTCAGGAAAATGCGCCAGAAAGAGTGAAGCCAAGAGAGAGGACAGTAAGCCAGAGGGTGCAAGGAGATGGAGGGAGGAGGAAATGTAGAGAGGGCCAGATGTTGTTGGATATCATCGCCTGAACCATGAGATCCTCTCACATTCTCTACTGTCTTCTGAGCTGCTCAGAGCCAGCACTGAAAAGGTTTCATATCTGTTTTACACAAGAGGAAATGAAGGTACAAAGAGGTGAAGCGCCTGCCCAAGGTCACAGCACCACAGCTGCAGGAATGAGCTCAAAGCCCATCTCTTCTTGTCCCACACCAACCAAGAGTTCTGCCCTCCCTATTCACTGCCCCCCCCTTTAACCCCCACTGGCCCCTGGCACCCTGCAAAAGGAGAGGATCCAAAATCAATTTGCAGTGTCCCCTGGGTCACAAAGGCAGCAGCCAAGCTTGGCTCTGCCCAGCTGTAGCCATGCCAGACCCTGAGCTGACCCCTCTGCAGTCCAGGGACTCCCAGTGCCTGAGCCATGGGGCCACCCACCCAGGTCCAACCCCGCCCTCACCTTGCTGCGGAGAAGCCCCCCGCCTTGGTGCTCTGGCGTGCTGGTTTCTGACGCACTCTTGGTTTTTTCCTTGTTGTTATTGGGCTCATTGTCCTTGATAATGTCATACTGGCGGCAGAAGAGGACAATGACGCCTGGGGGACAGGGGAAAGAGTCAGAGTCCTTGCCCACCTGCTCCCTTGCCCGGAGCCCTGGCTGAGCTCCTGTTAGGTACTGAGCTCCAGATGGTCTCTCACCTGCACTACTGCCACAGCCTGCCTCGGCCTCTGGCTCCTGTGTCCACCTGTCCCCTGGCCATCCCGTCACTGCTGCTGGATTGGTCTTCCTACAACATGCGTTTGATCATGTCTCCTCCCTTCCCTTCTTTTAAACCTCTGAATCCTCCCCCTTTCCGTTAGGGGAAAATAGAAACAACAGCGTTTGTTGAGCACGTGCCAACCTGTGCTGTGACTGACATATTCCAGCTCACGGAGTCCTCATCGCACTGAGGGTCCCTATGGCCCTCCCCAGGGGAGAGTGAGGACACTGATGCAGAGCTTAGGGGACTTACTCAAGGTCGTTCTGGGGTGCAGCTGGGGTGTGCACCCGGGGCCTGCACTCTGTGAAATGTTTATTTTATTGAACTAATACATGATAAGCATAATAAGCTTTTTTGAAAGTTGGATAGTATTAAGGCAGCCAACTCCAATTCTTGTTTTCCCCATTTTTACCTCTATGCTTGATTTATAGTGGTTATTTCCTGACCTATCTGTTTTAGATATTATCTCTTGACTTCCCACCATGGCAGTGTCAGGGGTGGTTAGGTGGCCTCTGGCCGGAGACAGTACTCTGCATCCTCAGTTCTTGTCTTCTTGTCAAGGGGCGAACTCACGTGAGACAACAAGCAGGCGGGAATGTATTTGCAGAAAAGGAATACACTCAGATATTGTCTGAGCAGGCAACTCAGCCACCAGAAACCAAACCAAGTACCCTGCTTAGTTGGGGTTTGGAGTATCCCCTTAAACTGGAGTGCACCTAAGTAAGTCTCTCCCTCCCTTATTTCTCAAAAACAGTATCTTCCAGTTATAAGGCTCCTCCCCCAGGTATTAGGCCACCAGTTAGACCGCATCCTGGAGGGGCTCTAGCTCTTCACACAGGGGCCTGCCACCTCCATCGTCTAATTGTGGCGTGTCATGTCTCACACGTATCCTCTCCAAGCCCTAGCTGCCTTTCCCAGCTCATATCTTTTGAGCTGCCTCCTCTAACAGTAGATAAGGCCTACCAACTCCCCCTGCTTCCTTCCCCATCACCCTAACAGAATTACATGACAATTTTGGGTTCGTTCACTATGTTTATATTGTTATGATTACATAAAAACTATTTGTGCCAAGTCTAATAAAGCATCATAAGCAAACCTCCTCTTTTGTATAACCCTTTTCCCCTAAGTGCCTGTTTTTCTATGAGCCTATGGGAGCTTCCTCTCCCCCCACCCCCAAAATTCTTCTACCTGAGAGAGCCTGCCCCTCACCTACATGCTAACACGGCTTAGGCATGTTCAAGTTCCTCCACACAGACTCCAGCACTTCACAGCCTCGCCATCCTTTACTCGCCCACTTTCTACCTTCTTTCTTGGGTCACAGCTACACTGAGCCAACTGAGCTTAATTTGTTTCTTGAACACACTGTGCCCAGAACACCCTCCCTTCCTTTTTTTGGCTGCCAGATGAACTCCTATTCATCCTTCAAAGCTCAAATCCTGTTACTGCTCTTTGTGTTTTTCCTGTTTTCTACTCCTAGCCCCAGAGTTAATTCCCTCTCCGCTGCTCCCATACACAGTCCTATTATAGCACTCATCTCATTGAATTACAGTTAACACGGGCCTGGCTTCTCCCAGACTTGCTTGCAAGCATGAGGCTCCTCTTAGCCATAGCGGTAGCACTACCTGGAATACACTGTCTGGAATGTAGCACTATGTACAATGAAGTGGCTGTTCAGAAAACGCTGATTGAATACAAAAATGAAATTTGATCTTTATCCTCAGGGAGCTTACAGATAAGTGGAAAAGAGAGAGAGAGATAAGCCCAACTAACTTATCTAAGAAGGGGTGACGAGAGGGGCAAACAGTGTGCTTGGAGGCATCATGGCAGGAATGACCTGGTGCAGTGATGGCGAACCTATGACACGCGTGTCAGAGGTGACATGCGAACTCTTTTTGGTTGATTTTTCTTTGTTAAATGGCATTTAAATATATAAAATAAATATCAAAAATATAAGTCTTTGTTTTACTATGGTTGCAAATACCAAAAAATTTCTATATGTGACACAGCACCAGAGTTAAGTTATGGTTTTACAAAATGCTGACACGCGGAGCTCAAAAGGTTCGCCATCACTGACCTAGTGAATGGGCTGGGGAGGTTATATGGAGGCGGTCTCAGAGCCAGTCAGGAGGAGTAGGTTAAGAGCGTGCCCCCACCCGGAGCCTAAGGGAGGGGGAGAGAAAATACGCTTATGGTCCTCCAAGGCAACTCGATATGCTATTTTTTTGGTGAGGGCTGAGTTAGAGAAGGGATGGGATCTGGTCCCCAGAACTGTCCCAGGCAGGACTTAGAAACTTCTGACCTCTTAGCTCTCTCCACGTCCCTTACCCTTCGTTTCTGTGAGAGAAGGGGTCTGGTCAGGTCCTCCCCTCCCCAGGTTAAGTGAAGAAGGGCTGGGAGGCCAGACTCACCGGCCCACATGAACAGGACCACGACGATGATCAGCACCTCGCCTGTCTGCAGCTGCTGGTTCCGCCCCATCTCCTTCATGGTCACCTCATCTGTGGGGAGAGAGACATGAGGTCTGGGCTCCTTTCCTCCCCCAGCCACTCCTCTGTGGCCAAGTCCAGGAAATTAAGCGCTTCTCTCGATATTGGTGCCCACATACGTAACGAAAAGAGGTTCTAGAACAGGCTGATGGCTACTCGGGGTCGCAGTGATAAGGCAACCCAAAATAAGTGTTTATATACCCATTGTATTGGGTCACTAGAGTGACCTCCTCTCTCTTAGGTACTGCTATGAGGAGGGGGAGGGGGGTATGGGAAATTAGTGCTTTCTTCAACCTCCTACTTCTCTGGCCTGACCAGCCCTCACCCCACCACACCCCATCCCTTCCTAACAGTGCCCGGGCCTGCCTTTGTTCTTGGAGGCCATCTTCTCAGCCTCCCGCGGCGTCTTGAAGAGCACTGGCTCGCTAGCCGGACTCTGGCCCTGGATGGAGATGGCTTGCACGTGCACGATGTATTCCGTGTCCTCCTCCAGGTCCCAGAGGGCGCAGGAGCGGGTGGTGGTGTTCACCTCCTGGATGAAGCGCAGCATCCGCACGTCCTTCTTCTGCCAAAGCAAGAGCCAGGCCAGTGTTTTCAGTGCCCAGTCACCACCCCATCTGCCACCTCTCCAGCAGCAATAGCGGGCTCACCTGGCTACCATGCTAAGCCCTTTGCAGACATAATCTTACTTACGCATTCCACCGTCTCTGCAGATATCCTTATCTCTATTTTACAGATGAGGAGACTGGTAGAGGGTGAGGGAAGTTGCCCAAAGCCATACATTTCGTGAGAACTGGAGCCAGGTCCAAATCTCAGGTCTGTTTAAGATCAAGTCCCAGGTTCCGGACAAAGGCTCCAGAGCCCTCCCTCACTGACAGATCCCCTCTGGGGCCCCCCTTTAAGCCATAAGTGCAACTTTTCTGGCAGTCGGTCCTGAGCCTCAGTCCTTTTCTTTCTCCTCCCTCACCCACCAACATCTTCCCTCCCAGAGGGTTACCTGCTGAGAGATGGCAAATCCGATGACAACCTCATCCTCCAGGACATCCCAGCTCACCACCGCGGAGTTGGCCTTGAGGTGCCTGACAGTGACATTCACTGGGGCGGAGGGGCTGTCTGGGGTTGGGGAGGCAGCTGAGCCTGAGCACCCCCTGCGGCGAGGCCCAGGCCCACTGTCTCATGAGTGAACCTGGGGGAGGCCATGCAGTGGGGGAAGGAAGAAACCAAGGCCTCCCTGGGGTTGGCACATGGACCTCCGTTCCTTGGTGGGTTGCAGGGCCAGCCTGGAGAGGCCCCAGGCTCCTTGTGTCCAGGATGGGAGCCCCAGATGCCCACAACTGGCCCTACCAGGGGTGCAGGCTAAAACTGAGGGGCCTGAGTCAACGGCATATCTAATAGAGGGGCATTAAGAGGTGAGGGGCCAGGGGTGGGAGAGACCTAAGTGGCCAGAGTTCAAGAGCTGAAGGTTAGTCTGATGAAAAGCAGTCAAGAGCAATCCCGGGCCAACGCTCTTTCCACAGTACTCACTGCAGTGTCAAGTGCGTGACCTTGAGGACGGGGAAAGCCCACAGGTGGAGAAGAACCAGGCTGGGGGGAGCCCTGGGGTGGGAGTTAGGGTCCAGGGAGGAACCGTCGGTGTTGTGGTGACCCAGGCAGAAAGAAGCCTGCGGAAGGGCCTCTGTGAGCCCCAAGAGGCAGGTGGGGAGGTGACAGGGGAAGATGGGGTCACTCGGAGCAGGGCCCCTCAGCCGAGAATCAAGAGTACAGGGTAGGTAGGGCCTTCTGGATGTGGGAAGAGGATGAAAGGGCGTCTGTTGAGAAGGGAGTAGGAGGAAGTGATGGGGGCACAGGGTCAGGGGAGGAAGACCCTTCCAGGACAGGGGCAATGGAGTCGCAGCCTCCATATCTCACAGGGGGCGGGTGCTGACGGGAAGATCTGGGCACGAGCAGCACCCTCACCCCACAGATGAGTGGACCGAGGCCCAAGGGGAGGCAAAGCCAGACGTGGGCCCGGAGAGAGACAGGGGGACATAGACAGGTGGTGGCAGACACAGATCCAGAGGACAGACAGGCGGGGTATGAGAGGCAGACACAGAGATGGGAGCGTGAGCGAGACAGCAGCGAGGCACGAAGAGATGGAGAGAGGGAGAGATGAAGGCGGCGGCAGCAGCCAGAGGGGAGCTGGGCGAGGACGAGGCCAGGCCCCACGGGACAGCCCAGATGCAACAGCACCGGGCTCGGGCCACCGTGGCCCACCCGGTGCCTGGGTGCCAGTCCCTATCCTCACACGCACACTGGGACCCCACGGTGCCCCCTCCCTCTCCGACCTGCAGAGTTGGCCTGCAGGGCTTTGGGGACAGGGAGGAGGCCCGAGGTGGGGGATTGGTGTCCTCAGCTGCTCCCCGGCCAGAGAAGGGGGCTAGGGACCCGAGGCAAAGGCTTGGGCTCAGGGCAATGGTGGGAGGGGACTGAGGTCACAAGACCCTGTCCCCCAGGGCTGGGGTGGCCGGGAGGGGTTTGGGGGCTGGAGGCAGGGTTTGGCGGTCCAGAAGGCCGGGAAGAGGCGGGGGTGGCATTAGGGAGCAGTGAGGGGAAGGACCGGGTCCCAGGAAGCGGGGGAGGGAACTGAGGACTCCCGCCCCCCGGCCCGGGCCCCCTTACCCGCCTGCACCAGCGCGAGGCAGACGCAGCCCAGCCACAGGCGGAGCGCGGCGCGGGGCGGCCCGGGGTGCATGGCGGCGGCTCCGGCCGGCCGGCGCGGGGCGGCGCCGGGGGACGCGGCTCTGGCGCCCGGCGGCCGCTGGCGCCCGCAATCCGGCCCGCGGCCCGCCCGGCCCGGCCGCCCCGCGCCGCCCCGCGCCGCCTGCATGTCGGTTCCGCGGACAGCGACTCCCGCGCGGCGGCGGCAGCAGCGGCGGCGGCCGCGTCCACGTCGGGCGCCCGGGGGGCGGGGCGCCCCAGCTGCGGGGAGACGCGCGGGGCGGGGTGAGGGCCGAGGGCGCCCCCCCACCCCTGCTCCCCACTCGGCCGGCAGCCAGGTCCGCGGGGCTCGCCAACTGGCCGCTCCCCCCCTCTCGCCGGTGCAAGAGCGCAAACGGGCTCCTCCGCGCCCACCGGGCTCAGCCCCAGCCTCGCTGTCCCTCCTCCCGCTCCCCCGCCCCCCACACAGCCGGCCGCCCCCATCGCTGCCCTTTCCCCTGGGAGGACAAGTGCTGTGCAGATGCCCCTCCGTGCCTCTCCCACCCTTTGGCCTTGGGGGTCTCCACCCTCGCCCCAGACCCGAGGCCTTGCTGGCTGGGGCAGAAGTGAGCTGAGGGGAGTTATCGCACAGGGTGGGGTACTATAGAGTGCGGGGTGAGTGCTGGGTGCATACAGTAGGTGCTCAGTGTTTCCCGTGCGGCCAGGGAGAGGGGCTCTGACTCACTGGAGCTGACCGCTGAGAAGGTAAAGCTCGCTGACCCTGCCAGGCCTCCCCCTTCTCCGGCTCCGTAAGGAGAGTGAGCAGGAGCATCTGCTTCCCAGGTGCCAGACACTGTGCAAGGGCTTTGCTCGCATATGGCACTTGCTTCTCACCTGTAAGGCCTCTGCTGTTCGAGTGACTTTTGCGGGGGGGGGGGGGGGCAGACTGCAGCCTGCAGAGGTTACTCGACTCGAGGACCCACGGCAGAGCCAGGCTTTGAACACAGGCTGATCTGATTCCCAAACCTGTGCTTGACACGACTGTCGCCCCATCTAAGCGAACTCAGTCACTTTGGGATCCCTGGGATCCTAGAATTTGCTCGTGCCAACTCCTTCCTACCCAGAGAACAATCTGGAACAATCTCTTCCCAAGAGCAGGGTGAGGGAGGAGTGGCTCCAGTCTCCCCCCCCCCCCCCCCCCATTCCGGCAGGCTGAATGCTGTGAGCAGTGAATGAGCTAATGACTCTAAAGTGCTCTGGAGCCAGGGCAAGCAGCCATGGTTAATAAAAGGGCTGGATGACCCCTCCCTCATTACCTTGGGACACCCATATGCCTATTACTGTCCCTACCTCAGTCCCACACACCATTCTACCCAATCCACTTCTTTTCTGATCTTGGAGCGCCAGGCACCCAAGCACCCGGTACCCACCATCCTGTCCCAAAGGATCTCTGAACCCCAGACAGCCAGGGAAACTTCCACCCCCACACAGGCACTCTGCCCCTGGAGTCCCTAAGAAACAGGCTGAGGAGAGAGGCACAGGCCAGGGCCCGAGGGGCCCTGACACGGAGGGGCCACCCATCTCCCCCCACTGTCCGACAGGAAAGGCCTTCTGGTCTCCCAGAGGCCCCTGGAAGGGCTAACCCTCGCAAGGGGACACCTTGCCAAGTTACCCCACAGAACCATCTTCAAGACCTCCCCCCGCCCCCCTTTAGATGGAGAAACTGGGGTCCGAGATGGAAAGAGCTTGGTGCAAATCCGCACAGTGAGGCAGGAGCAGCCACAGAGCCCTCCTCCAATCTCACCCCAAGGACTCCGTGCGCTGCCTGCTTTCTACCCGGCCTCCTGGGGAGGGGCTCAGGGGGTCTTGCCGGGCAGCGGGATGCACCTGGCCAGCCCCTCAGCCCCCCAGGCCTGCCCTGCTTGGCCGCGGACCCTCCCCCGCCCCATCTGCTTCCTCAGCCACGTACCTTGTCCTCGGGTAAGCCTCAGTTGGGACCCTGGTGTCCAGGGGGCAGTCCCTGGCCAGTCTGTTTGGTGGGATAGGAACCTGGGAACCAGAGCACCGCTCTCTCTCCTTTCTCTCTTCTCTCTCTCTTTTTCGTTTTTTTTCTTTCTCTCTTTTTCTCCTTTCTCTTTTCTTTCTCTCTCTGGCAGCTGCGTTCTGCCCCGCCCCACCCGGCCCCGCCCCACCAGCTGCAGCTGGGCCCCTAGGGACCCCCTCACCCACCAGGCAGGAAAAGACAGCCCGGGCCTGCGGGAGCAACTGGAGTCTCCTTAGGCCTCCCCGCAGGAGCCAACAGGAAGGAGAGGGGTTAGCTAGAGGTCACAGAGCCCACTCCTGTCCCTGCTGAGAAGAGAAGGCGGGAGGGACACACAGGGTCCTAGTGGGGTCTGGAGTCCAGTCCAGCGCTGGAGAAGAGGCGGCCTCGGCGCCACCTGCTGGTACATCCAGGTATAACCCCAGGTAGATATAGGGCATTGGGAGGGGGAGATGGCTGAGTCTGAGAGTTTGAGAGCGTTGGGGAAGGGTTGCTGGAGTTGGGACAGGAAAGACGGGGAGGATTTGGAGAGTTGTGGATGTGGGGTGCAACCTTCCCAGAGCCCATGATGCATGGGGTGCTTGGGCATTACCTCGATTCCGGGAAAAGTCCTGATGCTTGGAGCATGGCAGCCCGTGGACGCTGGGTTGGGAGTAAGAAGAGCGAGGAGGATGTAGAGGCAGCCTGGGATCTTGGGAGAGGGTTGTCAAGGCCATTAACTTGATGGATATCTCTTAGCACAGAGCTAGGAGCAGTCGGTGCTCATTAATGTTTGTTGAATGTATGGAACCATTCTGTTCTTCCAACACACATGTATTGAACACCTATTCTGGGACTATAGCCCTGGAAGGATGAATAAACGCACGAGCGAGGATCTGAGTGGAGTGGGAGGGTGTGCCTCTATCCTCCCAGCTGCACTGGTCTCATGTGGAGGACTCCACAGACACCCCCTAGGAGGCTGACCGGTCACTCACACACTGACACCTGGGGGTCATGAGCATTGGATCCTCCTGAGTGTCTAGAGCAGTGGTTCTCAACCTTCCTAATGCCGCGACCCTTTAATACAGTTCCTCATGTTGTGGTGACCCCCAACCATAAAATTATTGTCGTGGCTACTTCATAACTGTAATTTTGCTACTGTTATGAATCGCAATGTAAATATCTGATATGCAGGATGTATTTTCATTGTTACAAATTGAACATCATTAAAGCATAGTGATGAATCACAAAAACAATATGTAATTATATCTGTGTTTTCTGATGGTCTTAGGCGACCCCTGTGAAAGGGTCGTTCGACCCCCAAAGGGGTCGCGACCCACAGGTTGAGAATCTCTGGTCTAGAGCTTCCCAGAGTCACTGCAAGCACCTAAGCCAGACCCTGGGTAACCATGGGAAGCTCCTCTTTGCTGCCCAGAATGGTCATGAGACTAGAGACCCCCCCCACCGCCGCCCTCTCGCCCCCCGGAAAAATCAGGAGGAGGGCAGGGCATTGCTTGGAGACATAATAATCAGGCGCCCACGGAGGACTCGAGGACTGAGCTGTTTGTCCGTCTAATTTGACTCTCAGGCTATGAGTGCTATTAACTCCCATTCCAGACCAGGAACCTGAGGCCGTGGGCCACGCAGCCAGTGAATTACAGGATCCTGTCTCAAATCCGGTTATGTGGCTCCAAGTTTAGGGCTTGATCCAGTCTGCCCTCTTCCTTCCTTCCCCTCTGAGGGTGTGTCAGGGCAGAGGGCAGAGGGCCAGGGCGGGGGCTCACCAGAAAACATACATTTTCCTTCCCTGAGGGCTTGAGGGGGCTTGCTGCTCACACAGGCAGTTGCTAAGACAACTCCTGGGAAAGGACCCACCATTCCCCAACCTTGTCCACATGCCAGCACCTTACATACATGAGAGAAGCTTCTCAACCCTGAGAAGTTGGGATTATTATGCCCATTTTACAGATGAGAAAAATGAGGCTCAAAGCAAGGAAGTGGCTTGCATAGGTCATATGGCTGGAAGACACTGGCCTGGCCTGTCCAATCCCCACAGTCCCATCACAGCAGTGATGAGACCAGCCCAGCTCAGTGTTTCCTGAGAACCTGTGCCACACCAGCCCGGGGATGAGTGCTGAGGACATAATGATGAGCCAGCTCGGTCCTGGCCATTGAGCTCCCATGGTAGAGAAGGAGAGACACAGAGAGGGGACTGCCCTCTGAACCAAGAGGCACCAAGGATCTACAGGGGCCAGAAGTAAGCATTAACTTGAAAGGAAAGCATGGAGGACTTCTGGGAGGAAGAGCTAAATTATTACTAACAAACAGGTGAAAATTAGTCAGATGAGGGGAAAAGGGCAGAGGGGAAAAAAGAATAGTTGGCTCTGAGGCCTGCGAGAGTAGTATTTATGTGAAAGGGAAGCAGGGGCAACAGGTAGGATGGCGGGCTCTGGGCTGTGACAATGAGAGTGGGAAAAATAGGACTGATTTGAAAGGCTGTTCTAAGCCCTGGTTTGGCTCAGTGGATAGAGCATCAGCCTGTGGACTGAAGGGTCCCAGGTTTGATTCTGGTCAAGGGCACATGCCTAGGTTGCGGGCTTGATCCCCAGTAGGGGACGTGCAGGAGGCAGCCAATCAATGATTCTCTCTCATCATTGATGTTTCTATCTCTCTTTCCCTCTCCCTTCCTCTCTGAAATCAATAACAATATATTTTTTAAAAAGAAAGAAAGACTGTTCTAAGCTTGCAAAAGCAGTCAAGGCTAGAGAGGGCTTTATTCATTCAACAAATCCTTACTGAGCATCTAGTAAGTGCCAGGCTCTATGCTAGGACCTGGGGACACCGCTGCCAACCAGCGCCCTCACCCCCCGTGTGTTTCACATTCCAGTGGGAGAGACTCGCAGGGGCTGTGGAAAGAGTGGGGCACTGGGGTAGAGAATGGCTGGGGTAATGTTAGGCAGTGTGGTCTGAGGGGGTGACAACTGAGCTAAGACGAGGAGAAGGAGGCAGGCATAACACACGTGACAGGAAGGCGCTTCAGCCACAGGAACCACAAGGGCACAGGCTCTGGAGCAAGCGCAGGCGCGGTGTGTTCAGGAAACCTGGTCAGTGAGCTGGGGCTTCCTGATCGAGGAGGACGTAGATGTGGCCGAGGAGCAGCACGGGGCCTGGGGTGGGGAGGTTGGGAAAGAGAGTTTAGATTAATTCCACTGCAATGGGGAGCTTCAAAGAGAGATGTGAGGTGATCTGATTTACATAAAATAAAAGGCTCACTGTGCCTGCTCCAGCGTGTGGACTGGACTGCAGAAAACAGGGCCAGGTGACCTGTGGGGAGGCAAGGGGACTGCTAGGGTCACCTGGACGGAAATGGTGGGTCTTGCCCTGGCCGAGGAGCTCAGCTGGTCAGAGAATCAAGGCTGCAGGTTCGATCCCTGGTCAGGGCACATACAAGAATCAACCAATGAATGCATGAATAGGCAGAACGACAAAATCGGTATTTCTTTCTTTCTTTCTTTTCTTTCTTTCTTTCTCTCTCTCTCTCTCTCTCTCTCTCTCTCTCTCTCTCTCTCAAAAATCATTAAAATAAAATAAAATAAATGATAGGTCTTGGCCTGGGTGGTAGCAAAGGACAGGGAGAGAAGTCGATGAAGGCTTTGGGACACTTTGTAGGAGAAGCTGATAGGTGAGATGCAGTGAGCGAGAATAGGGAAGATGAAGAAGGAACAGGCCAGGGGTAGACTAGCCAAAGTCTGGATTCTAAGGCAGAATCAGCTGGCTTGGTGTCACTGGGCCAGTTACTCTACCTCTCTGAATCTCAAATGCCTCCTTGTGAAATGAAGATAATAATATTCACACCACAGAGGGGTGGAAGTGGTGATGGAGGCCAGGAAAGAGGAAGAGAAGAAAGGGCGGAGAGGGGTGTGGAGAGGGAGAGGAGGGGGGCTGAGCAAAGGCTTCTAACTGGGTGAGGGAGACCTCCTCAAATCTCTTCAGTCTCAGGGTCTACAAAGGCACTGACCCCACCTGAGAGTGCTCAAAAGGGTGAGAACCTTCCCTAACGCAGTCCGTCAGGGGCGACTCCACGTCTCAAGTGGCCTCAAGCCCTGGACCCCAGCTTTGCTTTAGGAGGCAGAGTCTCAGCTACAAACCGCAGTCTCCAAGGCCCCTCGAGAGCAGTGGGACCGCACGGCCTGTTGTAGATGTGGAGGGGGTGTGGCAGGAAGCGAAGGCAGCAGGAGTGAACCTCTGCCCCACCAGGGAGGGATGGGAGGCCAGGAGCCTGGGGATGAGACAGCCATTGGCTCAAAACTCAGCTCAGCCCCTGAGTAACCTCAGGCACCACCATCTAAAGTCAGGATCCAAGGCTCAACGCCCGCCCACCCCTGCATCCCAGGTACAGGAGCATCGGATCCCTCCTCTGCAGGAACATGGCTCTGCAGGGCCAGGACATGGCCAGCAGAGGGCGCCCACCTCGGTCGTAGTGAGGCCAGTGTGGCCCAGAACAGGAAAGGCTCCAGGGGCAGAGCACCCAGCTAGGGGGAGGAGAGGGGGGGGGGGGGGGCAGACCACAGACTCAGCAGCCGGGCAGCGCCTGGTCTTGCTGCTGCTGCTGCACCGTGCACAGGTCACTGAACCTCTCAGAGCCTCAGTTTCCTCATCGGCCAATGGGCCTAACAACAGTGTCTGCTCACAGGTTCTGTGAGTAATCAGTGACGATTCACCACTTACGGGCCAAACACACAGGAGCTGCCATTTTCATTGGCAGTGGTGGCAGTTGTAATGTGTCTCAAGGTGCCTGACACAAAGGGTATCCAATCAGTGGTAGCTATGACGACGATGACGATGATGACAATGATGCAGGACTCAGTCACTGCTTACTTGGCATTTTCCTAACTCTGAAGCATCCAGGGCCTATTGACCTGGGATGCCTCCGGTGACAGGGAGCTCACTACCTTCCGGCAGCATGTTTTCACTGCCAGAGCATCCTCTTGCTGCAACCTGCCTCTGGGAAGACATACCCCGGCCCACCTTCCTGCTCAGGGTGGCTGCTGGCCTAGCTTCTGGCGTCAGGCCCCCTACTTCCCCAGGCTCAGCCTGAGAGGCCCACGAGGTCGGAGAGCGAGGACCCCGTCATCTGGATCCCTGCTTTTCCAGGAAGGGCAGGGAGCTCACAGGTGAACCCAGGTGGTTTCACCAGCAGGAGATTCCCAGTGGGTTTGGCGTTTGCTGCTCAAAGTTCCTTTTCTGCTAACAGGAAGGGAATAAGTGGAAGGAAAGCCGCTACTGTCCTCGGGACCTCCTTTCACTCCTCAGGCTCAGGAATGGTCGGAGGCCAAAGAGCGACCCAGACTCACCACTTCAGCAACCCAAGCGTTCTGATCGGCAGGCCTCCGCACCGGGCCCACCTGCACCAGGCCTCCCCGTCTGAGTTGGTGGGTCTCAGGTGAGTGCTCGTGGGTCTGGCATTGAGGGATCTGGCGGAGAGGGCAGGAGCCAAACAGTCCTGGGCTCAAATCTTGGCTTGTCCATGCTGTGTGACCTCAGGTAAATCACTCTACCTCTCTGAGCGTGTTTCCTCCCTGGGCACCTGTCTTAAAGTGGCATTGTGTTATATGTGGAAAGGAAAGCACGGGGCTGGTCACACAGTAAGGAGCTATGTGTGGGATCTAAGTGCAGCAGTGGGTATTATTATAAAGTGGACGACCCTCACTTCCCCCAGACCTCTCCTGCGTCTGAGCAAACCAGGGTGGCTGTGGGAGTGGATCATGTCACACAGGATGATGTCCTGACCCACTTCTCGGTTAGCAGGCTCATTGTGCATGTGCCTACACGTGCCTGTGGGTGCAAGAGTGTGTGTGTGTGTGTGTGTGTGTGTGTGTTCATAAGGGGGAGTGGGTGTGTATATACACATGCACTGGGCGTGCACACCTGTGTAGAGTTGTGAGTGTGCATGTATATGCATGCATGTACTCAGGGCTGCCCATCCAGGGATTCCCGGGCACATGCGTACTTGCAGGTCCCAGTGCAGTATTTCTGCAGGGATTCAGGAGGCCCCTCTGTTCACTGTTACTATGGAAACAAAGAGGCAATCCCCATCCTCAGGGAGAACCTAAGGTGCTGGAAATGAGAAGCTGGCCCAGCCTTCCCAGCAAGAGAGACAAACGGGGAGCACGAGCCCCCTGGGATGTGGCAACCTCGGCCTCTGGGGGTGGGTTCTGGGACTCTGGGTTCCCCTGAACCCTCCGGGAAGCCCTCACTTCTTCGAGGCATCTGGGCCCACTGGAAAGGGCTCAAGAAACAGAGCTGGGCCCCATCTTGGATCTGGCTCTAACCCCAGGCAGTCTCAGGCAGGTAACTTGATCTCTCTGTGCCTCAGTTTCCCCTTCTGTAAAATGAGGATAATAGCAGGGGCCTGGAGGTGGGATGTTACCGTTCCTCTCCCTGGGGGCACCTGTCCTCGAGGCTGTATGAGTGTCACCCCTGAGGCTGAAGGGTCCCTGAGCAGCCTCCTCCGTGTGCACCACCCTCCTCACAGCAGCCGTGGAGCGAGGCGTTTCACAGGTGAAGTCTGAAGCTCCGCGAGGGCACCGCTGGTCAGTGGGGGGTCAGGCCCGCTGCCCCTGTCCCCCGCCCAGCCCTCCCCACAGGGGCACAGAGGTGCCTGGGGATTCCAGCCGCTTTTCCGATTTGTGAGGCGCAGGCCAGGAGGAGAGCCACCTGGGGCCACGGGCGCTGACTGGGTGCCACGTTCAGCGTGGGCAACTCCCCGGGCACAGCTCGGCTGCCAGAGGCTTCTGGGAGCAGATCCCCGTTTAGAAAGAATTTCGTAAAGTCTTTTTAAAAATATATACTTTCTTCTTCTTTTTTATTGATTTCAGAGAGGCAGGGAGAAGGAGAGAGAAACATCAATAATGAGAGAGCATCATTGATAGGCTGCCTCCTGCACGCCCCCTACTGGAGATTGAGCCTGAAACCCGGGCACGTGCCCTTGCCCGGAATTGAAACCGGGACCTTTCAGTCTGCAGGCCGACGCTCTATCCACTGAGCCAAACCGGGTAAGGCTCTGTGTAAAGTCTTGACTCAAGTCTCAAATGTCCGTATGCACGTGTGCACACCCAGACAGAACTGTGTGCACGGTCCACGCAAACACACCTCCGCCCTTGGCTCACTTCCATGTGCTGTGAACCCAGGGCCGGTTTGAAAACCGTCAGAGACAGACCAGGAGGACGGACGGGAGCGGGCTCCCCAGCAATGGGGATGTGCAGGTCCTAAGGCTTGTCTGCCAGAGGAGCTGTGGAGGGGCCCTTCTGACTTGGGGAGGGAGCAAAGGGTGAGCCTGGCTGGGCCACCTCAGGCAAGTCACTATCCCCCTCCGGCTGAGCCCGAGGCCCTTCTAGCTAAGGGTGGCTTCCCCAGCAGAAGGAGGGAGTATGGTTGCAGGCAAGGTTGGCTGGGACATGATCCCAGCTGCCTGCATCTCAGCACCCATTCAGTTTAGAACCCCTATGCAGGGATATGGGCGTCAGGGCGCCCCCTCTCCACAGCTTGGCTCCAGGCTGCCTTTTTGGGCGCAGGGGAAATGCTGGCCATCTGGCCGAGGAGGTGCTGCACTGATGGGGAGCTAAAGGGAAGGTGGAGGGTAAGGCTGAGGCGGGAGGTGAGGGCTGGGCATGGCATGGAGAGCCTTGACCGTCCACTTACTCTGGGCAATGGGGAGCCATAGGAGGTTAAGCAGAGAAGAAGGGGATGTGGTTGAGAGAAACGGAAGGCGGGGAGAGCTGCGAGAGGGCCAGTGTGAGAATCCAGGGCCATCCGACAAGGCGGGGTGGGCAGGGGCAGGGAGAGGACAGGAGGCCTGAGAGGCATCCTCCAGTGAAAAGGGCTGCCTGGGGAAAGAAGGGGGCGGGTCCCGGATAGTGTGGAGCCTTGGGTTTGTCTGATGGATGGAGAGGGACCAGGCACAGGACAGGCTGGCTGGGAGGGGTGAGCTGGATATTGGCTGGCTTTAGTCCAGGGTATCTGTGGGCTTCTGGGAGCAAGTCCAGGAAGCAGCTGGAAGTGCGGGCTCTATTGAGAGGCAGCCGAGGGCCAGGGCGGCTGTTGTGGCGGCGTTTGCACAGGAGGAAGGGCCGCCCCAGAATCGCAGCCTGGGTCCGGGGCCCATGAAGTCTGTATGTTCATACCGAGGGACCCGCAAAGGGGCAGCCCCTTTCTGTCTCCTCAGATCAACTGCCTTCCTGGGTACCGGTGCTCTTCTTGGGGCCTTGCAGCCACCCCCACCCCCCACCCACCCTGGCTGCAGAACCTTTAAGCCCAAACGGCTGCTCTGTGCAGGGACCATCTCCCGCCATCTTCCCGATCCCTCAACAGCAGGGATTCCCTATCATCTGCTTGGAACCCCGTTTTTTGGGCAGAGACTGTGTGCAGGCCCAGTGCCCGAACTTCTCAGGTTTTCCCTCCCTGATCCTCATAACAGCCCGGCCCCGGGAGGGGCACATATTATCCTCCCCATTTTCCAGGCGAAGGAACCAGCTGAGGCTTCCAGGCCCCGGGGTGGGGGTGGGTGGGTCTGTCTGCTCGCTCGCTCGGTGGGAGCCACAAGGCTGCTGTGTGACCTGGGCAGGCGTGGCAGCTCCCTGAGCCTCATCTAGCAAGAGCCACCCAAGGGACCCCAGCTCCCCCACAACGCGCCTCTCACCCCTGACTTCAGGTGGTCCAGCTCCCAGGACTTTCCCAGCACCCCCACCCGCCCCCTCCTGTTCCTCCTGCCCAGCCTCCTTGGGAACAGCCAGGCTCAGGCTGTGCTCCTGGCAGCGCTGCCACCTGGGCTCTGGTCCGGGGGTGTCCCCAGCGGTGAGAGGGGCGGGCAGAAGCTGGGATCAGTTGGGCTAAGATGCTGGGCATCCAGAGATCCCCAGGCCCCCATCTCAGGGTCCACTGTGTTCAAGGCTGGGGTAGGCAGGGCCCTTTGGAAAAGGGTGGCTTGAGGTTTTAATCACTTTATCAATGTTTGTTTTTGTCATTCAGCCCCGAGATGCTTTTCCCTCCATCTGTCCCCACCATCTGCTCCCATCAGGATTTTCCAAACCATTTGGAACCAAAGAGGGAGGGTGGGGGCTGGGCCTCCGAGGGGGTGAGAAGGGACTACCTCTATCTCCCTCCCTGCGAGGCTTCGGGGGCGGGAGTGGGTGCTGGGCTCCTGAGTCAGACAGTACTGAGTTCAAATGCTGACACGGTCACTTTCTTGCTGCATTACCTCAGGCAGGTGACTTCGCTTCTCTGAAGCCTCAGTCTCCACATCTGTAAAATGGCAGTGATATTAGTGACTCCTCAGGATTAGTGCCAATCCAGTGAGGTGACACGTACAGTAGGGGCTGAGCCTAGGAGCCCAGAGCACGCCGCATGCAGTAGGTGCTCAGAGCTACGCGTCCCCTCTCCACGCATGCCCCACTGCTTCTCTCTCTGGCATCCTGGGAGCTGGTCTGATCCTCTCAGCGCTGGGGGAGGGTAGCTACTCTGCATTTGTCTTTTGACTGCTCAGCTCCTCACTGGTCAGATGCTGGGACTTGCCCTCTCTTCTGTCTCCCATGGCCACGCCCACGGCTCTACCCTCTGTGTCTACCCTAAGACAGGCCTCCTCTCCCTCCTAGATGCTTCAGATTGGGGTGCGAGGGGCTGAATGTCATCAGCAAGGACACCCACATTCCCAACCCCACCAAAGGCCTTCATAGACGGCACGCTGGCAGGGTTCCAGGGCCACTGGGGCCTCACCCGTGTGTGCTCATGCCCAGAATCCCAGGCCGAGGGCCGGCAAGGGCGTGCGTGAGGCCTGCCTGTCAGTGCCCTGGTCTGGGGAACGCCAGGCACCCAGCTGACCTGTCTCACCTTCCTGCTCAGAAAGGGGAAGATACCCAGGCCTCTGCCGACTGCCCCTCTGCCCCCCTTTCTGGGTGATATCTCAGGGCACGAGGTCTTGGGCCAAGGTCCTTAGTGTGCATTTGCGGGGGGGACCCCAAATCTTCCCCCTTTGCTCACAGAGGCCTCCCAGAGCTTCTTAGGAGGGAGAAGTGGCTGATGGGAAGTAGCCAGCAGAGCCTACCAGGGCCCAAACTCTACCCCCAGGTCCACCTACTCACTTGAGGTGCAGGGAAAACCAAAGGGAGGTGGGGTACGCAGGGGGAGGGAAGGTCATGGCCCTGCCTTCAGAAGCCCCAATGGGGAGGCGGGATGCAGACGGGGGTCCTGAGGGCAGGGCATCAGTCAGCCTCACAGAGCAGGAAAACGGGGGGCTGGGAGAAGTGGGCTCCTAGGAGCCCAGCCCAGGAGAGGTGCTGAGCTGAGGAGCCGCCTGGAGGAGGGGAGGCTGGGCAGGAAAGTGGGAGGAGCAGAGTGGCTGAGAGCCCCTGTGAGGGTAAACTGAGACCACAGGATGGGAGGGGACCGAGAACGGATGGGGAGAGTCTGGCTTCAGGCAGGTGGGAGAGGAAGGGGGAGGTGGTGGGGGAGGAGAGGGCCTGAAGCAGTGACTGCAGGGCAGGCCCCTCTTCCTGCCCGGGCAGCAGGCCCTCCTGGCCTAGTGGGGAGAGGGGAGAGAGCCTGTCACTCAAAGGGCCTGAGGTGGGGGCTGAGCAGCAGGTCTCTCCCCACCCCCAGGTCCTCACGCAGGAGGCAGCTGGGAACCACCCACACATGTCTGGCGTCTCTCACGCCTCCACCAGGGGGTCCCGACACGGGTGCCAAGGCACACAGAGGAGCTGGTGTTCCGAGGGCCCAGCTGCCCTCCCGGTCGTCCGCAGCCTGGCTCCCAGCTCAAGGAGAGGCTGGGACCACCTGAGCAGCGTGGCCTGGGAACCTGGAGCTTGGGTCTGAGCCCTGGGAGCCAGGACGGCCCAGGCAGCACCACAGAATTGGGAGGAGTTGTCCAGTCAGATGCAATGGGCCCGCCTTCTCAGTACCCCCGGGAACCAGCCCCTCTGTGCCACCCTGCTCATCTTTTACCCTGAGTTGGCCCCTTGCTGCCACCGTGGTTCCCAATCCTCAAAGTCTGTTCTTGACAGAAGGCCTGCGTAGGCTTGACCTGGATGTCAGACCCTCTCACGGCTCAAAGCCCGGAGAGGTTCCCATCTCGTCCGGAATAAAACCTGAAGCCCTTGGCATGGTCCGGAGCACTGCCCGCCGCCCAGCCTCTGCACACCGACCTCCCCTTCCCCCAAAACCCGTACCCAATGCACTGTAGGCTTGACTTGTACACTGTGTCCATTGTTTTCTTTACATATGTTTCTATTGATTTCAGAGAGGAAGGGAGAGGGAGAGAGAAAGAGAAACATCAGCGATTAGAGAGAATCATTCATTGATCTGCTGCCTCCTACACGCCTGCACTGGGAATCGAGCCCACAACCCAGGCATGTATGTGCCCTGACTAGGAATGGAACCGTGACCTCCTGGTTCTTAGGTTGATGCTCAGCCTCCGAGCCACACAAGCCGGGCTGTTGTGTCCATTGTTTACTGTCCAGTCCTGTAACCCCGCTGCCTAGAACAGTGCTGGGCACAGACTTAGTGCTTGATAAATATGTGCAACGAGTGGTTGAGGACAAACCTTCCATCACTACTGTCAGACACTGGAAAAATCATGTAACCCCTTTGAACCTCAGTTTCCTCATCTGTGAAGTGGGGACACGAAGGACCACCTCCTAGAGATGGAGAAAGGACAACATTCGAGCTCAGGATATAGGGATGGCTGCTGAGCGGGGCCTATGCACCCCAGAACCCGCCAAGCTGGAGATGGATGGGCCCAGCCCCCACGGCAGAGGCTGGGCGGGAGGCAGGCGGCTTCCTTGATGGGGAGGTGAGGGGGAGGAGCACGTTAGATCAATGTGGGAAGGTGGGATTAATTCTGAGGAGATCTGGAGTGTCAGGCGGGATATGGGGGTGCACTCTGTTCTCTAAGGAGGAGGTGGGGTAGCAGGCGTGCCTGCCCCCCAAGACCTCAAGGACTGGAGGAGTGGGCGCTGCCCCTCCCGGAAGAACCCTCAGCTCAGTTCCGGAGTGGAGGCGCGCGGGCAGCAGGGCAATTAGCGCCCCACTAGGATCCGGATTCGGATTCGACGTGCGGCTCCGCGCCAGGTAGGGATGGGGAGGCTGGCAGTGGCGGGGTGGGCAGTGGGGTGCTTGGGCGTAGGAAAGAGGTGTCTGGGCACTGACCTCTGGCCACCCAGTCGGGCTGCCTGAATCGAGATGCTCAAGAGATGGGACCGCGGTCCTCCTCCCCCGGCGGGTGCTCCCTCGCGAGGGGGGCGGGGAAGTGAGGGGGTCCCCTTCCCTCTCGGGGCAGGGGAGGGGGCGGGGGCTCGTCCATCGCCCCCCTAACCCCCAGGGCTGGAGGGGGAAGGGAGAAGCCGGGACCCCCACCCCAGGGGAGGGCCCGGGCAAACGCTGCGGGGCGCCTCCCTCGCAGTCCCTCCTCCCGCCCCCCGCCCGCCCTCCGGCCGCCTCTGTCGCCGCGCGCCGCAGCAGCGCCGCCTTCCCTGCGCAGTCGGTGTCTCCGCGTCGCCGGTGAGTGGGGGCCGCTCCGGTCGGGGCTGGGGGGTGCGGGGAGGGGGCCGGCCGGAGGGAGGGGGCCACGTCCAGGGCTCCCCACCCCGCCGCTGCCGCGCCCCCCGGAACCCTCCCTCCGGGCGCGCGGGGAGGGGGGCCGCCGGGGCACCGCGCGCGGAGCTCTCCAAGGTGCTGACCTCGGAGTGGCCCGCGCGGAGGGCTCGGCTTCGGCCGCCGCAGCGCGCCCCCTCCAGGAGGGGCGGCTCGGCCGGCGCTGCCGGGATTGAGGCGGGGGCTGGGGCGAGGGCTGCGGGAGGTCCAGGGGGGTCCCCGGGCAGGTTCCCCAGGTCGAGCTGTGAGTCCGCCCCATTGTGGGGACTGGGGTCTTTGCGAGACAACAGAATCTTTTACCGCCGTCATTTCCACGTCTTCCCACCGGGAGGTCAACTCCGAGGGTGGCGGGGAAGAGGGGGCCCGGGAGGCTCTCTCCTGCCCAGCGCACCTCTCTGCCCCCACCCCATGACCCAGTTCCTTGGACCTTGAGGAGGGACTAGGGGACACACTCGGCCACCCCGGCCACAGGCCTGTCCTCAGCCCCTCCCACACACTTGTTCACCCTCGGCTTGGGCAGGAGAGGCTGGTTTAGAAGGGAGGGCGGCCAACTTACAGCAACATGCATGTGAGACTCTGCTGGGGGCACACAGGCGCATCTCCCTCACTGTGAGGGGTGCATACCTAGTCACATGCACATGCACAGACAGGGATTGAGGCACATGGGGAGACACATGCAGTGCAGAAACCAGGGGCACATGTACATACATGAACACATGCACTCACACACACGCTCACCCACATGTGCACAGAGCTGCGTGCAAATTCACACACAAGGAACCCCCTCGCCCTGTCGCACAGCCCTAAGCCGGGGAGATTCACCTGCACATATTCCCGCATCTTTGCCCAGAACTGCCTGGCTGTCTCTCTCCGTTGCTGTCCCCTCAGCCCTCCACACTCTAAGCTCCCGCACGCGGGGGACCTTTCTGGACTAGAGGCCAGGTGAGTGCTGGGGAGGGTTGGCTGGCTGCAGGTCTCCCTGGAGGAGGGACCCACCGAGGTCTGAGAAGGGCTGCAGCTCCCTTTCCTGGGACCCGGCAGCACCCCTGGGGAGAGAAAGCCAGCAAGGGAGCCTGAGGGTCCCATGTGCAGCTGGCCCCATGCGAGGTGTTGGCATGGGAGCTGGCTTGCGATGACATGTGGGATCGTGGGCTGGCATGTTGTGATGGGAAGGGTATGGGAGTTGTGCATGCGTGGTGCCCTGTGTCCGCCCATGTGAGTTGGAGAGCAGAGGGGATGTTGTCGTATGTGGAAGCATGGTGACCCATGGGTGGGTGTGGGCTGGTGTGTGGCGGGGGACCCAGCATATGGATTTGGTGAGCTGTGTGTCATGTGTCAGTATGCATTCATGTGTGTGTGGTGCATGCGTCTTGCGGCATCTAGTACATGGAAATCATTTTTATTTATTTAACACTTATCTAGCACTTACACGTGCAGACATTCTAAATGCTTCCCATGTGTTAACTAATTTGATTCCACAACCCTCATGAGGTAGGTACTGTTACCCCACTTTACAGATGAGCCAGAGAGAGTTTAAGGAAATTGCCCAAGGTCACATTGCTGGTAAGAGGCAGAGCTGGGACTTAAACCCAGGTGGTCTGGCTCTAAGCCCACGCCAACACCTATCTTATGCCACCCCCTGTGGGGCACAGGTGTGTGGGAGGACAGGTCAGTGGGCGGGCTGCAGATGTATTTCGTGGTCATCAGGCATATGTGAGATAATGAGGGGCCATGGGGAGGAGGGAGGCAGACCGGAAGGCCGCTCTGCCTCTCCCTGGGAAACGCTGGGAGTCAGTCTTGTGACTCCATGGCTGTGACACTTGAACCAGGTCACCTCACTCCCTTGATCCTGTCTTCTCATCTGTAAAATGGGACTAATCCCCAGGCTTCGCTTGGGAGGGTGAAGTGGTGTATATCTGTGAAGGCCCAGTGGCTGGCGCTGAGCAGGGCCTTCGTGAAAGTAAGCCCCTTCCCTCCCTGTCTCCAGGCCTGTTCCCTGGGGAAGGGTGAGGTCTGGGGAAATGGTGTGGAGCCTGTCACGGAGGCAGGATGCCTGGGTGCAGGCTGTGACCTGGGCCAGCTCCTCTCTCTCACTGAGTCAAAAGAGAGGCTGGGTGTCTGGTGTTTGGGGGCCCTCCTGGAGTGGTGTCAAGGGGCCAGGAGGGCCTGACCTCCCCTCTCCATTCCTTGACTCTCTGGGGGACCTAGGTAGGACTCAGCTCAGCGGCCATGGGCAAGCAGAACAGCAAGCTTCGGCCCGAGATGCTGCAAGACCTGCGGGAGAACACGGAGTTCTCGGAGCTGGAGCTGCAGGAGTGGTACAAGGGCTTCCTCAAGGACTGCCCCACGGGCATCCTCAACGTGGACGAATTCAAGAAGATCTACGCCAACTTCTTCCCTTATGGTGACGCCTCCAAGTTCGCTGAGCACGTCTTCCGCACCTTCGACACCAACAGCGATGGCACCATTGACTTCCGGGAGTTCATCATCGCGCTGAGCGTGACCTCGCGTGGCCGCCTGGAGCAGAAGCTCATGTGGGCCTTCAGCATGTACGACCTGGACGGCAACGGCTACATCAGCCGTGAGGAGATGCTCGAGATTGTGCAGGTGGGCCCCTGGGCCCCTCAGAATGCCAGGAGCAGGGCCCAGCAGCGTGCACCCCACCCCTTTCCATCCTCTTGACAGCCCTGTGGGTAGGAGGCAGCAGCTGCTATTCTTACAGCCCATTTAAAAAACTCTTTCATTAGGAAATCTTTTCTCATTTAAAGAAAAGTTGAGTAAACTCCCATAAACCCTTTAGCCAGATCCACCAATTAATATTGACCACCACTGCTTTATCATTGTGTGTGTGTGTGCACATGTGTGTAACATTTTGTTGTTCCGGACAGGACCCTTTACCCCCAGATACATCGGGATATAGTCCCTAAGAACAGGGACATCCTCTTACATAGCCCACAATATGATCATCAGAGTCAGGGCATTTAACACAGAAACAATGCTGTTATCTAACCTACAGACCATATTCCAATTTTGCCAAATGTCTTCATAATACTCTCTTTTGCCCTGATCTAGGATCACACATTGCATTTTGTTTTCGTGTCTCTTTAGTCCCTGTTAGTCTGTGACAGTTCCTCAGCCTTTCTTTGTCTTTCAAGATTTGACATTCCTGCAGAGAACAGGCCAGTTACGTTGAATCGATCCTCATTTACTCAAGAGAAAACAGTTGCTCAGAGAGGTAAAGACATTTGCTCGAGGCCACACAGCCTGTGAGTGGGCCACCTGGATTCACAGTCCACATTCCATCTGGATACCCAGCCACAATCCAACTAATTAATTCAGGGCTCTCTAATAGCCTCGCGCTTACAGCCACGAGCTCCGTGCATCTTTACAGCAGCCTCATGTGGCTCAGAGAGGTGAAGTGACTTGTCTAAGGTCACACAGCATATAAGAGGGGTCAAGCTCAAGCTGGCTACCACTCAGAGCTACCTCTTGAAAAGGGTCTGGCTTCCCATTCTGGAGGTGGACTCAACTCTTAGATAGCTCATCTGAAAAATTCTGATCTTACAGGGAGAATTTAGGACCTGATAAGAATGTCATTTTAATACAAATTTAAGTGTGACCTGTTAGCTTTATCTCAAAAAGCGTCCAGAGTGTCCATCCCCTCAGTGCAGCACTAAAGACCATCAAGGCTCTGGTTCTCTTTTTACCCATCCAGTTCCTTGTACCTGAGCTTCTGTTTCTTCACCTGTAAGTGAGGATGTTAACCCTCAAGGCTACGATAGGTGTAAAGTGGGACGGGACTCTGGCAGAAGGCCCCGAAGACAGTTGGTTCTTGGTAAACGTGATTCTCTTCCTGCACATTCTCTGCTCCAGCCGGAATGGCCTTTTCAACGTCCTTGGAATGTGCCCTGAGTAATCCTGCTGCACAGCTTTGCTCAAGCCCTTGCTCCCCTTCCTTCTGCCTTTCTTTTCGTCCCTCAGCTCTGCCGACTGCTCCCCACTTCTAACTCACCTCGCCCTACTGGACTTGTCGGCTTCTCTGCCACTAGGGCCTGGGTCTGCTCTCTCCAGCTAGAGTAGAATGGGCTGCCTTGGGATGTGGTGCCTCCCTTTGCCTGTCAAGAGGGGAAAGCCTTTACGTTTGTCAGTGACTCCTGCGGGCCAGGCGTTAAGTCTCTAGTTGATGGGTAGTGGGGAGTTCTGGGGGTTCTGGTGGAAAGGCTGAGGTAGCCAGAGTGGTGGAGGATTACTGAGGGGTTGGGCAGCAGCTGGATACCAGCCAATGTGGCGGGGTGTTCATGTTTTACCACTTAGCGCGGTTGCACTGGTATATACTGGTAAATCTCAGCCCTGCTGGGGGCGCCAGCCAGTCCCATTCCCTGGGCATCCTCGGGACGGCCTGGCTGGCCTCTGCTGGCTGGGCCCTGGTTTCCCTCGCTACAGCCCATCAGTCAGCCCCAGAGGCCAGTGCAGAGTCAGGCAAGCCCCAGTGCCTGATTAATGACAAGTCAGCTCCAGGGAAACAGTGAGTGAGCAGCAATTCCAGACAATTAATTAGGAGGCCCACAAGGGGGCGTTCACTAAGTCGCCTGCTCAGCCCTTCTCAGACCCTGTCCTGTGGTCAGTTCACTAGAAGAGAAGAAACTGCATCTTGGCTGCTTGGGGCGCCCACCCTGGTGGGCAGGCCACACTGCGCAGCTTGGTGACAGGGTTGTCAATGTGGCATCTGGGAGCTCAGGGGACTGAAGGTCAGGGAAGAACTGAGGATGTGGTGGGTGAGTAACAATTAGTATACAAGCTGCTGTTTACTGACTACTTACTCTAGCCAGTCACTGTTCTATACACATGATCTCATTTAATCCGTTAGACAATCCCCACGAGGGAGACATGATTACCCCATTTTACAGATGAGAAAACTGAGTCTCACAGAGGTTAAGTACTTGTCGAAGGCTACCTAGCAAGTGATTAGTGGAAACAGGATGCCACTCCAGGTGCCCCTTACCTCACAGCCCCCGCGGATCATCACCACCCACAAGCATCTCTCCAGCAACTAAGAGGAAGTGGGTTCTAATCTGGTCTCTGCCATGAATTCCCTTCCTGAGCCTTTATTTCTTATCTGGAAAATAGGGATAAAGTACCTGCCACATAAATGGTAGCTGGCATTGTCGTTCCAGGCAGAGGCTGTGAATGCTGGGGAACCGGGAAGGTGCAGGAGTGTTTAGTTGCGGCAGAATCACCTACCCGTGGAGGCCTGATAGTGGAGGGGTCAGAGGGACCAGATTGTAAAAACTCTGAATGCCAAGGGCCAAATGGCTTGGACTTGGTACAGAGGGCAGTGGGAGGTGCCAGTGGCTTTCGAAAGGGAAGTTCCTGCCAGAAGCCGGGCACGGCGCTCAGCTCTGGGGATATGGGCACTAGCTAGATGTCCACGGTCCTTATGTGTATGTTGGGGACTAGAAACAATCCAACAAAGGCGTCCCCTGCGGCGTCCCCTAAGGAGAAGCCCAGGAGGCTCCGAGCGGGCATGTGGGCCCCACCAGCATGGATCCGAGGAGGGCTCCCTAGGCAAGCGCCACGGAAGCTGAGCCGCGAGGAGTGGGAGGCAGCAGAAGAGGCGTGGGCCAGCATCCAGAAGGAGCTGAGTGCACGGCAGGTCTGGAGGGAGGCCTGCGGATGACTGGAGAGAGGGGGCGGCCCGCTGGCTGGGGACGTGGCGGTGGAGATCTGTGTTTAGAAAGAGCTCTCGGAGGCAGCGTGCGGGCACAGACCCAGGGAATGGGGCTGGGAGAGACCAGGTGGAGCTAAAGCCGGATCTGAGGCAGGGTACATTTGTGGTATGGGCGAAGGGGAGCAGGTTTCTTGGAGGTGGTTTCAGTAGCGAAAAGCTGGAAGATGGAGACGATCGGCCCGGTCCTTGAGCCGATCCCACCCGCCAAGCCCCACGTGCTCTGTGTACTTTTAGCGCAACCCCCCCCCCCCCCTTGGTGTGCCTCGGAGCTCCTGCACGTGGGCGACTACTGCCTAGGGTCCCGCGGAGTCCAGGTTGTCCCCGCCCCCGGCAGATGCTCATTTGCGTTTATTTGCATAACATTCCCCGCCCCCTCTGGGCCCTGCAGCCTCGGGCCTTCCAGCCCTCACGGCGGCCCAGCGCCCCCTGCCGGCCACAGCGGTACCGCAGCCCAGTGCCACCTGCCGCAGCCCAAATCCCTCCGTCCGTGCCCAGCGCGGGGCGCCCGGAGTTTCCGAGAAACAGCGCCAAAACCGTGCTTACCCGGGAACCTGCAGCCCATGTCTTCCCACATCTCTGCTCACCCCCTGCACTCAGCTACCCCCAAACTGTCGGCGCCCGCTCGGAGCTCCCCGCGGCGCTCTTTGGGAATGCCTATCCCTCGGTCAGCAACTGCTCTCCCACCTGCGCGCCACGGAACTTGGTCCGGGCCCTCGCCTACAGACCCCCCTCCTGGGAAACCTTTCCAGACACTCCCTCCCGGACCCCGGGGCCCCCACGCCCCCGTGACCCCCTCTCCACTCGTCAGTGTACCTGGAGGCGCTTCTGAAGGTTGGGGTGGGGGGTGCTCGGCAGCCTCCTCTCACTCCCCGCCTTCCCCTCCCGACCCCCAGGCCATTTACAAGATGGTTTCGTCGGTGATGAAGATGCCGGAGGACGAGTCGACCCCGGAGAAGAGGACGGAGAAAATCTTCCGCCAAATGGACACGAATAACGACGGTGAGGGGCAGGGGCGGGCGCCACCTCCTCCCCCTCCGCGGCTCTGCCCTCTGCCTCCCCTCGCGCGGGCCGCCTTCCCCCGACACCGTTCCCTCCCGCTGCAGGCAAGCTGTCCCTGGAGGAGTTCATCCGCGGGGCCAAGAGCGACCCGTCCATCGTGCGCCTGCTGCAGTGCGACCCCAGCAGCGCCTCCCAGTTCTGAGCGAGGAGCCAGGTCCCCTCCTCCCCGCCTCCACCGGCCGCTCCCGGCTCTCGCTTCCCCTCCCTTGTGTCTCTCCAGGCTGGGGGTCAGACTGGGCCTTCCCCCCAGGGTCCGCACTCTGGGGGGAGCCTATGGAAAAGGGAACCCTGCCGTCCTCCCAAGGCCCAAGCAAGCGGTTAGCACCCCAATCCAAGGCCATCTCTCCCTTCGGCAAAGATAGGGAGACAGGCTCTGGCGTGGTCCTCCCCTCCGAGTCAGCCTTCCCCTACCTCGACTCAGAATTTCAACCAGCCCCCCTCCCAACCCACACACACAGCCCCGAGGCCAGATGTCCCTGCCCCAGTCACCGGCAGTTCCCCCTCCCCACCCCACCCTGGTAGGTCTCAGCCTGGGTGGGGAGCGTGGAAACCGAGCGCAGGTGAGGAGCCAGTCTTTTTATTTGGAGGGGAGAGAAGGATGGGGGGTGGGGCGCGGAGGGATAAGGATACAGCTTCCTGGAGCCATCCTTCCCTTCCTGCTGCAGCTTTTGTTGGCTGGAGGCCACGCTGCTAAAGGAAAACCCCCCAAATGCAGTTGTGAGCCCCTTGAACCCCCGCCCGCCTTTCAGCACGTGGATGAACACAGGCCCACAGACACAGCTCACCGCCCCGCCCCCTGCATCCTGCGTGGGAAAGCACAGGCCCTGGCCGAGCCCTCCCCTGCTGCATGCCTCCTGCTCTTTTTAATAACTTCAGAATAAAGTCTCACTTCAGCGCAGAGCGTGGGTGGCCGGGGGAGGGGTTTAAAATCCCCACCCAGATCCGGGAATGGCCACCGAGCCCTCACGGCCAGCTCCAGGGATCCTGGCCTGGTCACAGTGCAGACTTGGTTGCAGGTCCCCGTGCTCATGGGGTTGGGTGAGGCAGCAGCTGTCAGAGGGTCAGTGGGCCAGAGCTGGGGCAGCTCATCAGGTCATGGCCTTCCGCAGGCTCCAGGCTCTCCTGCATCTGCGGAGACAGGAGAGGCTGCCAGGCTGTGGACCTGGGTCTGGGTCTCCTCCAGGCCCCCCGGGGAGACAAGGCTCCCTGAAGCAGAGCGGCATCACTGCATCCCAGGCCACACCCTTGGAGTGCCCCCAGTTCCAGCCCAGATGACCCCCCCCCCCCTCAAGTCCTGGGCCCTGGGTGAACCAGGAGCCAACGGTGTGTCTTAGCTGGGAGATCTGACCCCTCTGAGCCTCCAGGCCTCTCCCTTTGGTCCTGGGGAGAACACTGTCGCCCCAGTTCTCAAGTGGGAGCCCCATGCAGAGGGATGGGGGCTGCCCAGCAGGGGCTCCCAGAAAATGAGGGGGGTCACAGCTGTGGAGGGGATGGCAGGCCTTACCATGTGGTGGCTGCTTTTCCCCCACCAGGGCCTCAGTTCCAGCAGCTGGTGGGCGAGCTGGGCGCATCGCACAGCGAACACACTCTCTGTCACGCAGAACACAAGTGCGATACCCCAGAGGCACAGGCTGGAGCTCTGCGGGGACACAGGGGGCGGAGATGGCCACAGGGGTTGGGGGTGGGCGGGCAAGGCTCCAAGAACCCTTCCCACCTCTGATGAGCACTTGATTGACCCCCCACTCCCCACCCCATCCCAGGCCTAAGCACTCACATAAATGCGTGTGGGGTCGAAGGGACAGTCGGGTGCCAGGGCCAGTAGTTCGGGGCTCTCAAAAGTGCAGGCGGCCAGCAGTGCCCGGCCCTGGGTGGCGAAGGTCACAGCGATCGAGGCCAAGAGTCCGAGAGCACAGGTCAGAGAGAGAAGGGCACAGGCCACACTTGAACTAAATACTGCCCAGCGCTGGATAGGAGAGACCACTGGTCAGTGGCTATCGGGCTCCACCCCACATGGGCAGTTCTGGCCCCCATGGGGTCAGCTCACCCCCTCCCAGCAGGCCAGGCCCTTCTTTCCCCAAAGCCCCATTCCAGGAGGTGCCACATACCAGAGGGATGCTGGGGAGGTAGCGTGACAACACAATGGCTGCGATGCCCGAGGTGATGACCTGTGGGGAGACTCAAGTCAGCCCTGACCCTCCTGCTGGAGGAGAGCGGGCAGTGAGGTCAGGGCCCCTCTCAGATAAGGATTCCACCAATGCCAACTGGAGCCCTCAAGCCGCCTCCTCCCCCCCACTGCTTTGCCTTAGCTTCATTACTTTGATCTGCATGGAGGCACTGCCCCCTCCTGGTCCAGCCCCCAAGTGATGTTTCTAAAGCCCAGTCACTTCCTGCCTACAACCTTCCATGGCTCCCCACTGCCCATAGCTGTGTAGCTCCAACAGGGGCCTGTGTATCCCAGGGCCGCAGCGGCATGTACCAGGATATGCATGACTTGCCTCCCGGGAGTGGAAGAGATTTGGGAAGAAACTAAGTAACTCGCTGTCAAGGAACTAAACACAAAATAAACAAATCAGGACACTTTACAGAGAATTCAAAATCTTAGGAGTACGTTATCTCAAGCTCTCAGCGACCTGGCCTCAGTCCCAGCAGCATCTCAGCCCCACCCTGCCAAGCCTCTTCCTCATTGCCCTGGATGTAGACACCACACACAGCCTGCTCATGATGCTGTCCGCACAGCGCCCTCTCAGCCCCAAGAGTTGGCTGTTTAACCCACCAGCTGCCCCCTGGCTCTCTGGGGCTCCATTCAGCCAGGCTTCCTTCCTGAGCTCCCTCACTGTGTCAGGCATGGGCTGCACCCATAGGAGGCAGGTGGTATAACAGGAGTCCAGCAATGTCTGTAACTCACTGTGCAGCCATGAGTAGGTGCCTCAACCTCTCTGGGCTAAGTCCTGCTCTGCAGGATGAGCTTATAGAAAAGACACTGACTTTGGTGTCAGACACATTGTGTCAAATCCAGCCTGGCCACTTTGCTTCAGCAGGAGGCTGGGTGAGTCCCTGAGAGGTTTCCCCCTGTCGGGATAATAATGGCCCCATGTTGCTGAGAACAGTGAGAATTAAATGAGGAAATGAGGGTAAAGCGGAAGTGGTCCATCCTGGAGCCCATAATCCTGAGCTCACGGCCTTCCTTGCCTTCTATCCAGGCTGGTGAGAGGAAAACACAACAGTAATAATAACGCCAAAGCACCGCACACATCGCCATGGCTCAGCCTGTCCCACTGACGGAGGCGCTCCTTACTGGGCTGGCCGAGCTTCGTTATGCAGGGGAGGGACCAGGCTGACAGGGAAAAATAAGTCCCTTAGCCAGGAGGTGGCAGGGAAGGACCTGACGCTGACATGTGGACGTTCCCCAAAGGGCTGTGGCCACCTCTGTGGCTAGGTGGGAAAGAACTTTATGCACTTGAGAATACCGGGCTCCTTCATTCATGTATTCATCAAGCCGGTACTGACACCTAGGCATAACCGTGGCTACCATTTATTCAGTACTTATGTAGACCAGGCCTCATGCTAAGCTTCTGAAACATTGTTTTTTCAGTGTTTCCAGAACAGACCTGAGCTATTCCCACTTCCATACCTTTGCATCTGCCATTCTCTGTACTTGGAATGCTATCCCAGCTTCCTCTACTACCTGTTGGCCACACACATGGGCTATGGAAATTGCACCCTATCCTGGAATTTCTCCTCAGCCATCAGTGCCCAGCTCAGGGGCTGCTCCCTCGGTGAACCCTCCTGAACGCTCTCCAGCTGAGCGGCTGCTCCTTCCTTCTGTCCAGTGGCGTCTTGCCTATTGCCCACTATACTCATCATCCCAGCTCACAGCAGCGAGGCTGAGCATGTGGCAGACACTGTGCCGAGCACTTCAGTGGATGATCCATCCCGTCCAGTGCTCACCAGGACCCTCTGTGGTGGCCACTGTTACGATCCCCACTTTATAGGTGAGGAAGCTGAGGCAAAGGGAGCTTGGGTGGCTCATGCCGCTGGTAAGTGGAGCAGGGGTTAGTGCATGGGCTCTCTACTGGCCCATCCCAGGCTCCGGGTGGAGACTCATCGGAGACCTTTCCGGCCCCCGCCAGCCCCGCCAGCCGCTCCCGGCCTGGGCCTACCAGGATGGCAGAGGTGACCGAGAGGATGTTGACCACGCAGTACTGCAGAGCCACGGTGTCGTGGGGGGCAGCCACGTAGCGCAGCACGGTGCCGTGGAGCAAGGCGGCCGCGATGAAGCTCATGTGGCCCAGCACCACCAGCACCAGCCCCGTCTTCATCAGCACCTTCCGGAAGTCATCCACACTCAGGCCACCTGTGGGGGACAGCGTGTCAGGGCCATGGGTGGGGCTCATCCTGCCATGCTCTTGGGGACCCTGTGCCAGGAGGTAGTCCCCAGGAATCAGGGAGGGATGGGGCCATCCAGGCACAGACACTCCGTGTGACCCTGTGCCAGCCCCTTTCTGAGGCCCAGATGACTCCCGTGTCAGACGGGGAAGGCTTGGTCTGGCTGATCTGAGAACCCAGAGCCCGCAGGACCCTCTGCAGCTGCAGCTGCAGATGGAGGAGAGTCAGAGGGCAGGTGATAGGCTGGACAGGCATGTGGAACCGGAATGGCATCGTGTAGATTAACTGCTGGCCAAACAGGAAGGGGCACAGAAGCTTTGTCCCAGGGCCTTGACCCACCTCGCCCCATCCACCCACCCACCTGGCACCCAGATGCCACCCGGCCCTGAGCCGGGCGGGCTCATAAACAACAGCAGCATCCCAGGCCCAAGACTTTGGTCCAACTGGAGGCACCGTGCCATCGCCGCGGGCTGTGCCTGGAGCGCTGGGCAGAGAGTCTGAGGCCAGGCCCTGGCTTGTTGCTAAGTCACCATTCTTGGAGCACTTAGCCCTGTGGTTGCATCCTGGTAAGCATTTCACTCTTAGAGCTCCTTTATCCTCAGGGTAGTCCTAAGGAGGAGGGGCTACCACCCCATTTTACAGCAGAGGAAACTGAGGCTCACAAGGTCTCTTGGACTCCCCAGGTGTGTCTGATGCCAAGAGCAGCACCGCTGAGCCCAGGGAGTGAGCGAGGGGACATGCACCCCACTCCCCGCCGGGTCCTGTTCGCCAGTGGTCCTTCTCCCCACCCCAGGGAATGGCAGTAGGAACCCTGGGCACGGCGAGGAAGCGGAAGGCAGGCGGCCTCTGGCTCAGAGCTCCCTGGGCCGGATTTCCTCCTGCGTCTTCCTTCTGGGCGAGGTGGGGGCTGCTCTCCCCAGCGTTTCTTCCCCGGCCTGGGGGGTGGGGGGTGGGGGGGGGTCCCGCCTCCGCAAGAGAGGAAACGGGGGAAGAGGCCGGAGGGCACCGCATCCCTCCACATCTCCGCTGGCACAGCTGGCCAGAGCCCAGTGCCCTGCAGGGAAGGCGGCCTGGACTCCGGTCCCCGGCTCCCCCGACAGTGCTCCGCCGCGGCCGCAGCCTTGGGTGGTGCGGGCCTCCCGGGGTCCCCCGCCCCCCCGCACCCCGCGCCGCGGCTCACCAAGGCGCAGGCACATCTCGGCTCCCGCGCGGGGTCCCCGCGGCCGGCTCAGCGGGGCTCCAGAGGCTGCGGGCGGCCTGGGGGCTCCGCTCCCATCCCGGTCAGCGGCCGCCGCGCTCCCGCGTTCGAGCCGCTCCCACTTCCCGCCGGAGCCCGGGCTCCCCGCACCGCCGGCCTCCCTTCCCGTCACCCCGCGGGCGGCCCTGCCCCGGGAGGGCCCTGGCGGCCGGCTCGCATCCGGGCCGGTCAGACCGGCTGGGCAGCCCTTCCTGGCCCGCCCGTCTGAGTCACAGCGCTGGCCCCACCCCCCGCCCGCCCGGCCCAATGAAGGGGCTCCCGAACTACAGCCAGGACTGGTAAAGTCCCTACTACGTGCTCCTGCCAGGACTGGTAAAGTCCCTACTACGTGCTCCTGCCAGGCCTGCACTTTTAAAGGGTCTCTAGAGAGTTTTCAAAGCATTTTCTTATTTTATCTCACCACGAGCTTAGGGGGCAGACATTATTATCCCTGTAGACAAAGGTAAACAGGCCGGGAACAGAGAGAAAGCAATTTGCCTGAGGTCACCCTAAGGACAGACCCTGTGCCCCAGGCAGTGCCTTCTGCCACCCACTGCTGTGCTCCCCAGAGGATCCCCAGCCTTCACCTTGACCACAATCGCCCAGCGAATATGCGCACAACCCCCCTCTCCCGCTCCCTCGCTCCTCGGAGCTTCCGTTTCCGCCTGTAAAGTGGGCATCACTGAAGTGGAGGCCTGGTGCACAGCTGTACCCGGGCCGCTGTGTGCCCTGTGTGGGGCCTCTGGAGAGTTAAGGGAGCACAGTCACACCACAGGAGGGAGTGGGGCCCTCTGGCCGGGCCTGGCAGCCCTGTGACATCGCCGGCCACCACCGTCAGGCAGACGTGCTGCCCTGCCAGGCGCTGTCTGAAGGGGGACAACGCGCGACAGGTGCGGGTGGGAAGGAAAGCGTGCGAGTGAGAGAGAGAGACGGGGACAGTTCCCAAGCCACCGGCTGGCATCTGAATGCTGATGTCCCTGCGGGCGGCACATCGCCGGGCGCTTGGGCAGGACTGGTCTGTATTGTGAATGGCCAGACACTTGTACTCGTGACCCAGCAATTCCACTTCTAGGTCTTTGCCCTGCACACCAAAGAGTGCAAAGGGATGCACACCTCTAATGACGTTTATGGACAGGCTGTTTCTCAGAGCAAGTAACAGCACCAAAGTGACAACCAAGAGCTGGTATGGGCTGGAACAATCCTGAGAGGGAAAGATTCTCACCCATTTCACAGATGAGAAAAGTGAGGCAGAAGGTAAAGGGCTCAGCGGTAGAGCCGAGACTTGAATCAGGCCTAACTGTGAAGGCTGCCCTGACTTCTGAGTGTGGTTGGGGACCGTGGGGAGCCATAGCCCTCAGGGACGGGGCCTGCTTTCTAGGGCCCTGAGGAGGGAGAACCGTACACCTGTTTCTCCCCAGACACAAGTTCCTGGTTAGGGCCCAGCCTTAGCTGCCTGAAGTTATTGCCGTTTCTCTTCCTTATTGCCAGTTGGTCAAAGTCCATTAGTCCGAGCCACCCCGTGCCCCTTGCCTCTGCCCCACCCCTCTGCACACCGGCCTTAGGTTCCAGGAAGAACCCCGGCCACAGCTCTAGTCACTTGTCCTCTACCAACTCCCCGTGACGCGCTGGCAGCTCACTGTCATTCCCTGGGCCTCAGTTTCCCCATCTGTCAAATAGAGGTAAGGACTGCCTTTCCTGCCTCCCAGATTTTGGAGGCATAACGCTTTGAGGGATATGAGAATGGATTGGAACCCAGCCAGAGAAATACAAGTAGTAATTCTCTCTCTTCCTGGAACATTTAACAACCAGGTGTGGCATAGACGGGAGGCTGGGTCTTCCCAGGGCTGCTCAGCTGGGGGTGTTGGTTCAGGCTTCTGTCCCTGTGCACCCCCTCCTCACCTGAAAAAAGGCCTCCCCCCATTACAATAACAGTTCCTCCATGTAACTAAAACAGTCACACGCAAACCCTACCATATTCCAAGTTAGTATATATACACATGCACACAAAGCTGAAAGCCAGCTGATCCTGCTTGTCTGAGAAGAGGAGGCAGTTAAGGGGACTTTTATGTGTTTACAATGACACATTCTAGATGGTGTGAATAAGGGTGTTTGTTATTTTTTGTAACTTTTACATTTCAAAAAAAACAACAACTCATTGTAGAAAACTTGAGGGGCAAATGGGAAAGTATAAAGAAGAAATCAGAACTACCCACAATCCTCTCTGCCCTCACAGAAAACCACCGTTCACATTTGGAAGGTTTTCCTATGTGCGTCTATCATTTTGTTCTTGAGACTCCTGCCACCCGGCTTTACTCTGCCAGTCCTCAGCACCTTACGTGTCTCCCTCCCCATCACCCACCTCCATCCATCAAAGACTTGGGTTTCCCGATTTCCATCAGGCAATCTCTGCTCAGGTCTTGCTCATCCATGTGAACGACCCTCCTCAGGGACCTTCATCATGACCCCAGCCATCCTCTCTGGGTCATGCCTTGAACAACTCCCTCTGACATCCCAACCTCAAAGCACCCCTAAAGGCACAGCATGCCCCTCTCCCGACGCCCACTGCCTCATTCCCTGACTTCACAGAGGCCACTGGCCCATTCCCTTTTCTGCTGTCCAATTAGCACCCTGCTGGCCTCTTCATCACCGAACCTGCACCACAAGGTTGAGCACCTGAAGGCCAGGTCAGTTGTTCAGGTGGGAGATGAGAAGTGTAGGGACCTGGACTTGGACCAGGATAGTGGCTGTGGAGATGGAGAGCAGAGGAGAGATTTGAGAGATGTGATTCTAATACACATTACAATTTGGAAAGTACTATTTTAAGCCCATTTACCTCCTTACCTTATTCTCCCAGTCGCTCCTCCAGCCCCACATGGACACTTCTCCATCCCACATCCTTCCTCCTTCTGCGGTCCTTCCCACTGGCCTGTAAACATGCCCAAGTGTCTTCATCCTACAAGAACACACCCTCTTTCTATTCCTTTTGCATTTTTAGTTACTTCTTCTGCATTTCCTTTCCATTCCCGTCCAAACCTCCAGAGTGGATTAGCTTACATGCTGTCCCCATGCTCTCCACTCCCACCTCCTCCTCAGTCCACAGCAATGGGGTTCAGCCCTCTGCTGGAAGAGCCCTTGTCTAGGTCACCAGGATATCACTCCCCTGAATCCAGTGGAAGCACCTCTTTCCTGGTTTCCCTCCTGCCTCTCTGGTTGTTCCTTCTCAGTCTCCTCTCTGGGCTTTTTGTCATCAGCTCGACCTTTAAGCGTTGGTGTTCCTCTGCATCCTTTCTGCGTCCTTTCTTGTTTGCATTGGTTGGTTCATGCCTTACTGCGGTTCCCTTTCTATATGGTGATTCTCAAATCACTGTCCCTCACCTAGACAGCTCCCCTGAGCATCAGCCTCAAGTATCCAATCACCTTATCTCTCCACCTGTGTGTCCCTCAGTCACCTCAAGCTCAACATGCACCAATTGGTAGCTTCATCTTTTCTCCTAAAGATGGCGGCATCATTGTGTACTTAAGCCAAAGCCTGGGACCCAGTCTCTACTCCGTCTCTTTCTGTATAAAGTCAGTTCTCAGGCCCTGCTGATTTACATCATAAATGTTTCTATAACACGCGCCTTGCTCTTTGTCCCTGCCATTCCTGCCCTTGCCCTTGTTCATGGAGCATCTCTTGTCCCCAATTGTTTTTTTACATGACTAAGTGATCTTCCTAACGTATAAATCAGATCACATTACTCTTCTGCTTAACATCAGAAGCAACACAAAAGAAAGTAAAGAAGACAAATAAATGGAAAGGTATCTGGGGCTCTTGAATTGTAAGGTTTGATGTTGTTAGGATGACAATTCTTCCCAAACTGATCTACAAATTGAATGCAAACCCTATCAAATGCTTTTTAAAAAAAATAGAAATTCACAAGTTGATCCTAAAATCATATGGAAATGCAAAAGATCCAGGATAGCCAAAATAACCGTAAAAAAGAAACAATCACACTTCCCAATTTCAAAATGTACTACAAATCTACAGTAATCAATACAATGTGGTACTGGCATAAGAATAGACATACAGATGAGAGGAACGAAATGGTGAGTCCAATAAAGAAACCAGAAATAAAAATACACATATGATCAACTGATTTTTGACAAGGGTACCAAGATAATTTAAGGGAGAAAAACAGTTACCAACAAATGTAGCTGGGACAACTGGGTATCCACATGCCAAAGAATGAGATTGGACCCTGGCTGGTGTCACTTAGTGGTTAGAGCATTGGCCTGAGCACTGAAGGGTCGTAGGTTCAATTCCCGGTCAAGGGCACATACCTGGGTTGCAGGTTCAATCCCTGGCTCCAGTAGGGGTATGTAGGGGAGGCAACCAATCAATGTGTCTTTCACATTAATGTTTCTCTCTCTCTCTCTCTTTTCCTCTCTTTTTCTCTCTCTCCCCTCCACAATTTCCTTCCTCTCTTCCACTCGCTCTAAAAATCAGTGGAGCGTCGGCTTGCGGACTGAAGGGTCCCAGGTTCGATTCCGGTCAAGGGCATGTACCTGGGTTGCGGGCACATCCCCGGTAGGAGGTGTGCAGGAGGCAGCTGATCGATGTTTCTCTCTCATCGATGTTTCTGGCTCTCTGTCTCTCTCCCTTCCTCTCTGTAAAAAATCAATAAAATATATTAAAAAAAAATCAGTGGAAAAAATATCTTCAGTTGAAGATTAACAACAAAAACAACAACAACAAAAAAGAATGAGGTTGGACCCCTACCTCATACCATATACAAAAATTAACTCAAAGTGTAAAAACTAAAACTATAAAACTCTTAGAAGGAAACGTAGGCATAAACCCTTGTGACCTTGGATTAAGCAATGCTTTCTTAGGTATGACACCAAAAGCACAAACAACCACAGATAAATCTGATTTCATCAAAATGAAAAACTTTTTGCTTCAAAGGACATAACAAGAACATTAAGAACAGAGGACCTAAGTATCTCATAATAGCTCACCACTCAATCAATATTCAGCGCCTAGAACAGTCACATGGTAGGCATTAACTGATGAATAGAGCATTAAATCGTGGTTCTCAAAGTATGGTCTGGGAACCCATGAGGGTCCTCAAAGACCTTTTCAGAGGATCTGTGAAGTCAAAATTATTTTCTTAATCTACTTTGATGTTCTTTTGCTTTTTTGATGGTGGAAAGGCAATGATGAGGCCCCTTAGCACAAAGGAAGGCAGCGGCTCTGAGCTATATATGTAGTCATTGTATTGTCACTGCCATGTGCACACAGTATGAGAAATAAATATGCCAGTTTCACTTGAGAATGACGTGATGAAACAGTAAAAATCATTAGCTCTATTACATTTCTACCCCTGGGTATACTTCTTTTAAATATTTTGACAGAACGGAAGCATTCTGCTGGCTGCCTAAGTACCATGGTTGTCTCCAGGAGAAGCACCTGTGCCATTGTTTGAGTTGCAAGCTGAACTAGCTGCTTCTTTTCATGAACACCATTTCTCCTGATTGAAAGATACACTAAGTTTATGCAAATGTGGGTTTCTGCAGACATTTTCTCTAAAATGAAGGAAGTGAGCCTGTCAATTCAAGGAGAAATATTGAAAATATTTGCTGCCAATGATAAAATTTGAGCTTTTGAATGAAAAAAAGACTTTTGGAAAATTCAACATTTGGAAGATCTGCACCACTCAGTGAATCAATGTTTTCCAAGCGACCAATACAAGATGTTACAAAATCATGAATGAATAATGGATGCATTCAAAGTGGTGTGGCTCACAAAGGCAGGCCACAAAGGTCAAGTTAAGCAGCATCTCCAATGCAGGTTAAGAGGAGGGACAGTGAGCCTGCCCTTGCTGGATCCTTCTGATGACAGTCCAGGCCTCAGAATCCAAGCACACAGTGCCAGCAGTCTTCGCTCACTGTCGCCCTCCGTGCATGAAGACCTCTCTCTCATATCTGCATGTGAGACACCATGTCAGAGTGGAGGGGGCACGATATCTGGAGTTCCAGATCTGGGTTGTGGCCTCTTCCTCCTCCTCCTCCTCCTTTTTTTTTTTTTTTTTTAGTATAGCAGTAATGGATTTTATTTTAATTTTATTAGCTTGCTTCTTTTTTGATCTGGCTGTGATCTTCAGGAAACCAGTGGCCATGTTTGGGTAAGTTCATGAGCTTCTTACATGTACAAGAAAGAGCCATGTTCTGATAACTTTTGGTAATGGGGGCGATGGCAGGGACACAGAGGAAGTGAGGTATCAGGGAAGCCATCACTGATTTTAAATTCCTGGAAAATCAGACTTGGAAGCACCTTTGAAGGCTAACAGGTCCCTAAAGAACAGGGACAATGGTCTGGCGACGTCAGGTGACATGCTCTGGGTATGCTCCTAGCACTTATGTCTCCCGTACCAGACAGTCCCACCCAGGGGGTTGGCCTCCATCACATCTAGGTTGTTCACGGCAGCATTTGGCTGGGGCCCACATTCTGTGTCCAGTCAGCTGCAGTGAGGCTGGCAGGGCTGGCCGCACTGGATCTCCATGACCTAGATCACAGCGATTCGTGAAGACAGTCAGGTCCACCGGCCTCGGGCGGAGCCTGAGGGAGTTGCAGGCACTCACCATCAGGATTTTTTTTTTTTTTTTGTCTTCTGACTTGTGTCTCAATTTTCTTCTTCCATTTTACAAAAGAAGGAGTTGGACCAGTTAGTCTTCAAAGGTGCTTCCAAATCTGACTCTCCAGGAATTTATTATTATTATAGTTTGGCTGCACATCAGCTCTAGCAAAATGACAAGTCATATCCTGGCTCAAAGGTTTCAAGTTGTGCTATTTCTCAGTCAGGGAACAGAAACCACTCTATTTTTAAGCAGAAAAGGACTTAATACAACAAATCAGGTGTTTCTCTCTCAGATGTTGATGCTTCTCTCTCATCAATATTTCTACCATCTCTCTCCCTCTCCTTTCTTTTCTCTCTAAAAAATCAAATGAAAACATATTTTTAAAAAGAAGTAAAAGATAGTAAATATAAAAAGATATTAATATTTAAAAAATAATAAACCCCCTCCTTTTAATCTCTTAAAGGAGAGATTAAAAATCCTATTAGTGATGCATCCATCTATGGGCGATGTCCATTCCGTTCAGTCACAATTCTACCTCAACAACCTGTAACCTAAGGGCTACATTATCAAGTTACCAACAATAACACACCTTACAATACTAAGGAACATGTGGGAGGTGGGGAAGAAATAGGTGGTAGCTATAAAACATAGACACACTACAGCAAGGAAAACATGAAATACTAATGTAGTCCTCATTTCTCTCTCAAGTTCTCATGAATTATTTTTATCCATAACTTTCTTTCTCCATTGCCCATTCTAAGTTCCTTGTCGCCCAGCCAGTACCTCAGTATTGGTATGATGACCCAAATCTTTATTCCTGAAAGAATTGAGCCCTTAGTGGTCTAGCCTTTAGAACTTTTCCTCCTAAATATGGTAGTAGTACTAGAAGTAGCCCCAGAGGGTCCTTCGGGTTCCAGGCACACCCCTTCCAATCCCTCAATGAGCAACAGCAGCCTGCTTCCCTGGGAATCAGCGTCAATCGCTCCAACTAACACAACTGCCCCCTTTTAGGCTATTGGCTCAGTGGATGAGGAGCCCAAATTGGGCAGAAGACTTCTAGTTGATGGACTTGTTATGTGCCCTGGTGAATGTATTTCTCTTGTGGTTGTTGAGAATTGTAAACCATTTGTAAGCCATTTGACTATTCTGTAGGGCCAGCTGCTTTAGTTTGATTCCGTGAGTCTTAGCCCATTGCCTCCCTGGATGAGAGGCAGTGTTGTGTGGAACACCATATAATGAATAAGACAATCAGGAAGTTTATAGATAATAATGCTGATGATCATGATAATAAATGAAATGGATACTAGTTAATACATACAGAACTTACTACAGACCAGGCATTATATGTATTTATTTAATTCTCACAATCCCAAATGAAGAAACTGAAATAGAGAGGTTAAATAATTTGCCTAAGGTCCGAAGATACTTAAACAGTGGAGTTAGAATTCCTACCCAGACATTCTGGTTCTGGAGTCTATCCTCTGAGCCACTGTGCTTCTCAATGTGAACAGATAACCACATTTAGAATAACAGGGGGTGGGGGAAATGCCTGGTTTTATAATAATTGGGATTTTTCTATTTAAAATTTCTTTGTGAATATATTAGGCTTAGCATGCATGGAAACAATCCCTATCTTGAGTGAATGTCTTTTCCCGTGAGGAGAAATTGCTGCTTCCTCTATGATGGAAGGGATCTGATATAATGTAACTGCTACAGAGTGCCCAGCTGGTCCCCTCAGAGCATGGAGCAGGGCTCAGTAGTGAGAGAACAGCCATTGCTGGAAATAGCATGGCTTCACTCCAAAATCATAAGGCTCTGTGCTGTGATTTGCTTATGGAAGTTTGCCACTGCGTGTATCCTATGTCCTTATTTGCCAAGGACTTTGCACACCACTGGATCTGCTAGGTCATAAAACCAAACTGCTTACCTTGCAGCCTGTACTCACTGCTGGCCATTCTCTTTCTGGGGGCCCATCAAAGCTGGTGGCCTTATGGATTACTTGATAAACAGGTCAGTGCAGCATAACCAAATGTGGTATGTGAACTCTAAAATCAAAAGCGATCCATCAAATGCTCAGAAGTTTTCTTAGTGGTGGGGGGTGTACAGTGCAACAGCTCGTCCTTCACTTTAGATTACCTGCCATGTTCCAGACTCCTCCGGATCCCTAGAAACTCCATGGAGTTGAAAGTTTCTACAGGAGTATTGCCTACCCTCTAAAACACACGTTTTGTTTTGTTTTTTTAAACAAGGCATTTATTTACATACCTGCCACATCTTATTAGATCCAAAACATGTCATCACATGTCGAGTGATGTCCTGCTGTGAAATGTGAGATGATAAAGTGCCTGCAGATGAGATTTCAACAGAGCCGGAGAGCGGACATAAGCCAGATGTACAACAGCAAGATGGACTGCTGACCCTGCAGGTGAAAGTAATCTGCGTTTCATGTTTTCTGCTCTTTGGACTAGAGGGGAAAAGGATATTCCAGGTCAATAGTTGCATGGCTGCAGGTGCCAGCGATGTGCTGATTTGCTTTATAAAGAGGTACCTGAAAGAACAGCTACAAGCCAAGTCCTGTACAGGGCAAATGACTTAAATGTGAACAGATAGGGGTCACCACTCCTGAATTTCTCAGTCTCTGATGGTGGTGGTAATATCTACTATTCCCTCAGGGTTGCACTGTGGCTTTCGGCTTATGATTCTGGTGGGGAAGAATAGTTCTGGGGACTTCCCTTTGTTCTTCTTACACAGCTTTCACACTACGTGTGAGTGTGAAGGTTCTGCCAGTTGCCAAGTATGTCTATTACAACTGTAACTACAGGAACTGGGAAATAACGGGATGGATATGTGGGACAGACCCAGGCCAAAATTCCTTTTAAATTACTTGACCCCTGCCCACCCGCAGTGGCTCAGTGGTTGAATGTCGACCTATGAACCGGTTCACGGGCAGGGCAAATGCCCAGGTTGCAGGCTCGATCCCCAGTAGGGGGCATGCAGTAGGCAGCTGATCAATGATTCTCTCTCATCATTGATGTTTCTCTCTCTCTCTCCCTCTCCTTTTCTCTCTGAAATCAATAAAAATATATTTAAAAAAATAAATTACTTGACCCCTATGTTTGCTAGGTACGCTGTAATAAAGCATCACAAATTGGGTGGCTTAAACACTACTTTATTATTTCACAGTTCTGGAGGTTAAAAGTCCAAGATTAAGTTGTCTGCAGGGTTGGTTCCTTCGAGAACTATATAGGAGAATCTGTTCCATACCTCTCTCCTACCTTCTGGACGTTTCGCTGGCAATCTTTGGAATGCCTTGGCTTCTGCTGTTATCATCCCGATCTCTGCCTTCATCTTCACATGGTGTTCTCTCTGTGAGAGTTTCTGTGTCCAAATTTCCCTTTTTTATATGGCACCAATTATATTGGATTAGGGGCCCATCCTACTCCAGTATGACCTCATCTTAATTACACCTGCAACAACCCTATTTCCAAATAAGGTTAGATTCTGAGGTATTGGGGTTAGAACTCCAACATATTTTGGGGGACACAATTCAACCCATTAATACCCCATAAGCCTCTATTCTAACTAGATCACAGAGACCTTTTGGGTCCCAAAAAGTACATTAGAAAGAGGTTGGAATAAATAAGTATCCATTTTCCATATCCAGTTTCTTCCCATTGGCCCAAATAGGACTTGTGACCAGACATGCCCTTTCAGCATTAGCCCCTTTGAAAGTTGACCACAAGAGCCCATCTGTCTGGCTTTGAAGATTATCTCTTCCTGGCCTGAGAGGAACCTAACATTTTCTTGTCTTCAGAGTTGTTTTGCTAATCTACACATCTTGTTCCCAGCCACCTCGTCAACCGAATCTACTACTCTCCTCCTTGGTCCACTTTGTTCCAGCCATACAGGCCTGTATGTTGTGTGTGTGTGTGTGTGTGTGTGTGTAAGTAAACAGACTAAGGATGCTCTACCAAAGGGCCTTTGTACTTTATTCCTCATGCTTGGTATCCCATGGTTCTCACTCCACCTAGGACTCTAATAAAATGTTACCTTGTTGAAGAGGCCTCTACTATCCATCTAAAGTAGCACCACCTGCAACTCTCTGCACCGTCCCTGCTTTGTTTTTAGTGCATTTACCCTCATCCAGATAATGAATCTGATCACCTTTCCCCACTCCGTTAGTTCCATGGGGACAGACCTGTTTTCCTCATTAATGCATAGTATACCTGAAACATAGCAGATATGAATGAAAGCTCTACTTAAAACATTTCCTACGTTCTAAACTGACCCACTTTTAGGTCCTGGGTGGGTAGCTCAGTTGGGTAGAGCATCATCCTGGTATGCCAAAGTTGTGGGTTTGGTCCCCGGTCAGGGCAACAAGTCAATATTTGTCTCTCTCCCTCCCTCAAGTCAATAAAAATAAAGAGATAACTGGACCAACTTTCCCGATGCATTACTCCCGGTCTCTGAGTGGTGGGGAAGGGTCTTTCATCTGCTAACGTCTAGAAGACACAACAGGAGTGTTGCAAAGGATTAGAATACATTTATTTTTCCGTGGCCTCTGGTCTAGAGTTTTGGGCTTTTCTTAGAAGACAACCATAATCTCCCTTTCCTTATTTCTTATTCCTGCAAGAGGAAAAAGCATGAGCTGTTACCAAAAGCATTTTCAGTACACCATCTCAATCTTTACAGCCCCACAATTAGAATTATTATCCCCATTTCGGCGAAGTGAAAACAGACTCAGAGTAAGTTGCAAAAGTTTCACAGCTACAAGAAGTGGGGCCCAGGTAAGAATACAGGTTTGGCTGCAAACTCCGGCCCCTCCAACAGACTTCCTTGATTTCATCCAAGTTAATTGCTCTCCTGAGGCTTCAAGAGAATTGCAAGTGGAGAGTTAATAATTTGCATTTCAGATTGTCTGCCTTTTTTCCCCAACAGGCTTCCTTTTTCACACGTGGACACCCTCTAGGATGCCTTTTTCCAAAGACCCAAAGTCCACTGACAGCATTTCCAGTTCCAGGTGCAGGGAAATGTGCTAAGTCTGGCTGCAATGCCCAAGAGAAAAGTATCTTCCAGGTTGGCTGTTGTCCAGACTCATCATCCTCATTGTAGAAAAGCACAGGCCAGGAAGACAAAGAGCAGGTGCATCTGCGAAAGGAAACAGAAAGCTATCTGGTCCTCAGGGAAAGGACGTTTGCAATTCTTCCTCTGGGCCCAGGGCTAAGGTGCTAGAGGAGTTTGGCACTGGAAGTTTCTTAAATACCGTCTGAGCCGGAGAAAGTAAGGGCAAGAAATCTCTGCCATCTCACACAATCACAAAGTAAGTTACTGCCAAATTTGGAATCTTACATCACGTCTCATGAATCTTTAACTTTCTCTGCTATACTTGTGCATGAGTGTTCATTTCTTAGACCATTATTCTAGACAGAGCCAAAATCCGAAGTAGTACCAATTTAGCTCAATTCTGACAAATTTATAAGATCAGATAAAATTAAGTATGTTGAGATTTTGATGGCATTTCTTCTCTGTCCTTTCACGACAAATTTTAGTCAGATTCCTTAGTCCCTCTTAAACTAACTTTGCGAAACTCGAGAAAGCTTTTGAAACATGGAATGTGTACCTGATAGCTAACAAACACCGAGGTTATTGCTTAGTGATTAGATTATGCAGAATCAGTACATTTCTTCCTCCAGTAAGAATACTGTTTCCCAATTTATAATCCTGCAATATTCACTGGGATTGCTCTGAAGAGCCACTAAATTGCCACTCCATCCTTCCCTCTTCTGGAAACACATTTCTAGTAGTGACTACAATACAGAAAAGGGTAAATAAAATTCTAACAGGAAGACTGCACAGCTGCCTCTAGAGGGCAAACGAGGTTCATTTCAATCTACAGCTTCTCTATTTGGCTGACTCAGCTAATTCTTCAGTCTGACTACACAGTCCAAAAGAAGCCTGGCTTGCTTCCTATTATGCTAGGAATCCCTAGTTATAGATGACTCCACTGCAGTCTGATTAGAATATAATCCTTTTTTCCTGAGATTAGGAACAGTCAGATCTAGAGACTGTTAAAGAAGTAGTGGTCTGTTTCAAACCCTTGGCTCTGTAGGACTACCCAAGCCAAGGAACGAGATGAGCTGAATTACAACAGAAATCTTTATTAAAACGTGACCTTCAGTAAAGTTAGCATACATACAATATACACACATACATCTGTACACTCTTTGACACACCTCACGGATTGCCACCATTAGTTTAACCAATAAATTAAAACTTAAAAAAGGGGGAGGGTGGGCTGTGGGACTAAGGGCAAAATTTCTCATGTTTTATCTGTAAGAAACTGTAAATTTCTCAGAATTTCCCTGGGTAAAACCTGTGACCAGAGAATCTTTGAAATAAAATACATAAATCTCCATCCCCACCCCCCCAAAAAAAAAGATTTCAAAAGATGCAGTTACAACAAGTGTGCTTCTCGGAACAGGAGCATTCATTCCACTTCATACTCTGGCTTCTGCACCTTCTGGCTTCAACACAGTCTTCCCCTCAGCTGGGGCAGAGAGGTTCATATGGGCACTTGGGCTCGGCGCACCTTGGGCTCCGGGAGTTGAGGGGCAGGCTGCAGTATGGGAGCGAGGGGAGCCGCACTCATCTGAAGTGAGATCTGGCACATCATCTGATTGCGTATCTGAGCTCTCCAGGTCACTGCGGATGCTCTCGGGCTGGGCCAGGCTGATGTCCCAAGGTTTGCTGGCCAGGCAGTCTTTCTGTTCACAGCTTTGGTGTTTGCAGGGGAGATCCTCTTCATTGCTGCCACCACCACTTTCTTCATTCTCCGCCATCTGAGCATGAACATGGAGCGAGTCCTCTGTGCTGCTTCCACTCACCAGCTGATAGTGGCTTGGTTTGGCTTCAATGTCCACTTGTATTTCCATATTGTTGCATTCTCTGTGGAAACAAAACCCACTATGCTTAGTCGTGCACGGGTCATGCTACACCTGTTGGTAAAAGCAGTTTGTGGTTCAGGATTAGGAAGTCCAAAAACATAGGTAAATAGACTAGAGCTCACTTTTTGCGAAAATAAAAATTTAACCTAACACTCAAGATGAAGAACAATTAGATCCTTTTTGTTGATTTAAAAAACACACACACATACACCTCTGCCAATTTCTTTAAAAAAAAAAAGTTTGTCATCACCCAGTTTTCTTTTTCTTATTGATTTTAGAGAGGAGGGAGGAAGGGGGGGGCAGAAACATCGACGTGAGAGAGACATCGATTGGTTGCCTCCTGTACACACCCCAACCAGTAATCAGACCACAACCTAGGTATGTGCCCTGACCGGAAATCGAACCCATGGCCTTCCAGTGCATGGGACAACGCTCCAACCAACCAAGCCACACACCTGCCAGGGATCTGCCAATTTTTTTAAACTAAAAAAGTACTTCTAAAATTAACTAAGTGTCAGAGCCTCATACTATCTTACCCAAATGTGAAAGTGAAAGAAGATGCATAGCTTTTTACTACTGCGCCACAATTAGAAGAAACCAGAAACTCCTCAGAAGGGAGTGCTGCAACCATACCATACCAGCTTCTCCAAAATAGAGAGAAATAGGCTACAGGAGCCACATCAAGCAAAGGGCAACATGAGAGCAGAAACCCACAGACCTACAAACATCAATGAACACCAACCTAACTCTCAAAAGTTCCACATGAATAGTTATACTGTTGCAAAAGCCAAGAGAAGGGGGGGGGAAAGGAAAGAAAAAACCTCTAAAAATTAAGTGCTAACAAAAAGAATCAATCAAGAGCTGCCAAGAACTTGCTCAACGAAGTCACCAGGTACACACACTATATATCCCACTAGGTGGTGCACAGAGCTCTAACATAAGGCATTGAGCTTCTAAAGGCCTAGTACCTGACCCAAAAATGCAACTTCTCTTGGGCATCTGACTGGTCACATACCTGTCCTGTGGGTTGTAGGAACTGATTATGGAACCGGCCATAGCACGAGTACTTGCGTTGTCACTAATTGCACCAAGACTGGCTGTGTCTTTGGGGAAAATTTCCTTTTGGACATCGGCTTGGACTTCTAACCTGTGTAAAGAGGGGACGTTCAAGTTAATATGAGACCTGGGTATTCCAAGACAGTCTGCTTCTTGGCACACAGCTCTTCCATTATTCTCTTGAAAATTGAGTTGATCTGATCTTCTCCAATTGTCAAACAGCTCAAGATAGATGCCCACACACTTTCTCTCTTAAATATCTATTGAAATCGTCCCCTCCTTTCTGTCCCCATGCTACTGCTTAACTTCAGGCTTTCAATATCTTTTGGATAACTGAAATTGGGCACCCTCTGAAGTAGCCCTAAGTCCACGTTAAAGTACTTCCAGATCAGTGCCAATGTGGACAAAGATCTGATCACTTGAACAAGTCCTCTTTTGGTTCCCTATTGACAACAGGCATTTAAGGTCTTCCTGATCTGTCTCCAAGCTCTTTCTCCAGCTCCTCTCTCATCACAGGTCTCAAGTCATAATCACTCGGGATTTATTTTCCTTATACACCTATACATATTTAAAAAAATTAATTTCAGAAAAGAGAGAGGGAGAGACTGATAGAAATATCAATGATGAGAGAGAATCATTGTTTGGCTGCCTCCTGCACACCACATACTGGTGACCGAGCCCACAATCTGGGCATGTGCCCTGACTGGGAATCAAACCCTAACCTCCTGGTTCACAGGTCAACATTCAACCACTAAGCCACACTGGCCAGGCCCCTACACACATTTTATATCTCCATAACTTTGCACATGCTATTCCTACTCTCTGGAAATTTCCTTTCTCAAGATGACAAACTCATACTCAGTCCTTAACAAAGAAAGTACCATCTTCCCTCACTCTCCCAGTCACTTCCTGCTAAGTGCTCCTACAACACCTATTTATTAATCAATTTACACATCTCTCTCCCAGTCATCTGAGAGCTCCAAAGAGGAAAGACTACATCTCATTCACTTTGCCCTCATGTTTTACACATACTAGGAACTCAAACATTTAGCAAATTACCCCCCAAGCTATGAAATTAAAGGACATACAGGAGCCAACCTCCTACAAGAGCAGCAAACCTTTCCAATGGTATCTCAGAGCTAAGAACCCATACCAACTTCCTTTCTTGGCTCCAAAACCATTTTGTTGTACACTTAAATATTTCCTCATAATAGGTTTCACAGTCAAACCCTCTGACTCATTCACTTCCTATAGAAAGCTTTCACAGAACTGGAACAGCTGGACTGGCTAAGCTGCAGTTTCAGCAAGTCAGTCTCCAATTATGACTGTCTGCTTATTTATAGGGGTGTTGGTTTTAAGAAAGCACAGCAGTGAATTCTCCAGAATGTGGGGGCGGGATCCCCTAACAAAGAGACAACCAGAGTCATGAGACGCAGATGGGTCAGCAGCAGCCTGCAGCTGCACATTCAAACAACCTCCAGCCTGCCTCCTGCTCCTTCCTTGTGCTGCTCCAGCTTCAGGTGCCCTTCAACACTCCACAGCCCAGGAAAACGAGGCCGTGCAATGGGGAAGCCTCAGCTCTGCCACGCACTCCCTCTCGGCTGGAAGAGGCCTTTCACAAAGACCATCGATCTGGGTGGTGCTCAGGTGCTTGTTTGTGCAATGACTATGATAGAAGACAACCTTCTCCCCTACCTCCTGAACTTGTTTTGCTTCACCCCCACCCCTCCCAGGCCTTTTCAAAATACAGCGCCTAAGTCCCACTCTAGGACTGTGGTCGACAAACTGCAGCTCGCGAACCACATGCGGCTTTTTGGCCCCTTGAGTGTGGCTCTTCCTAAGCCTTAGGAGTACCCTAATTAAGTTAATAACAATGTACCTACCTATATAGTTTAAGTTTAAAAAATTTGGCTCTCAAAAGAAATTTCAATCATTGTACTGTTGATATTTGGCTTTGCTGACTAATGAGTTTGCCGACCACTGCAAGGAGATTCTAATTTACTAATACTGGGACAGGGCCCTGAAATCTATTTTTAACAGGCTCCCAGGTGACTGACAAGCACTCAGGTGTGGGATCCAGACCATCTGCCATCTGTTGCTTAACTCCTAATAGCCAAATGGCTATCTGGTCTCACTTCAAACACTTCCAAGGATAGGTAGCTAAGTATTTACTAAGGTAATCCATTCCTTCTTTGGACTCTTACAGAGATGTTCCCTATATTCTCTATACCAGTGGTTCTCAACCTTGGCTGCACATTAGAATCCCAGAAATAAGGATTTTAAAAAGATTCCCAGGTGATTCTAATGTGCAGCCAAGGTTGAGAACCACTGCTCTATACTGAAACAAAATCGGTTTCCCTCTAGCCATGTCATCTTAATCTACCTCTTGGCATGAGTCAGAAGTTTAATTCTTTTTTCCAGCTCAAGGCCCTTCAGATATCTGAAAGCAACCATTTCCCCTGCCTCCCTAACTTATTTTGCCTTGCCCCAACCCCTCCCAGGCCTCCCTAGGCCTCCGTCTCCAGTGCATTCAACTAATTGCTTCTCATGTAACAGCTGTTAAGTTCCTCTAAATATGTTCTCATTTGTCTAACTGGTGAAATAACTAAGCAAGTCACAACTTTTTTTAGTCATAAAGTTTTACATATTCTCAACACAAGTTCACAGAATTGATTTTCTTTATCTACCAAATGGGAATAGCAAGGTAATGAAGATGACAGCACCTATAAGGCAACAAGATACAGAATAAATGCTGCTCAGCTGAAGGCCAGTGACAATACTGTTCAGCCTAAAGGAGAACAAAGTCTTGGAAATTCTACAAAAAATGCGCGCTTTCCCTTTATGAAGCAGGCAGCCTAATATAGTAGAGGGAGGATCTAACTATTATTCTTTATATGGAATAAGTGGAAAGAACACTGAACTTTTATAAGTCACTTAACCTTTCTGAGTCTGTTTTCTAATTGTTAAAAAAACAAACAAACAAACAAACAAACAAAAAAACCCCACCGATGATTACATCAAAATAAGATGATACATGGGACATGCCTGGCACAGAAAAATGGCTCATACAGGTAATGCTGTGTTGTAATTCCAACTGGTTCTGTCAGAAATTACCTATTGCTTACCTGCTGTATTTTCCCTTGCCAGTGGAAAGGATGCCACCACTCAGGGTGCCCCCTGAGAGGGCTGCAAAGCTGGCTGTCTCGCTGTATGGGCCCTGCATAACACTGAGTCCATCTGTAGGGCTTCCACTGGTGCTCAAGACACTGGTCAGACCTTCAATGCTACTTTCTCCAATGCTGGGATTCTTAAGGGCTCGCCAGGCATCTGCCACTGGGAATGGAAACCAAGATCTCAATTCAAGATAGCACAGCATCAACAGTCTGGCATTTTTCTGCAATGACTCTTCAGACTAGAAAATATTCACATAGAAAAATACTTATCTATTTAGCTAATGAGCAGCTACTATGTGCAGCCACCAAACACCAGGGGTTTTACTACATATCCTATAGAATAAAAAGGTAATATGCAAATTGTCCCCTTGACTGGGAGTTCCACCAGGAGTTCGACCAGGGGGTAGGGCCAGCTGGCCAACTGCCGTGGCCCCTCCCTGCAGCCAGCCCCGCCCCCAATCAGGGTGGGCTGCTGGACCCCACCCATGCATGAATTCGTGCACTGGGCCTCTAGTTTGTATATAATTTCTCCAATAACTAGGCACTAATAGCCCCAATTTTAGGGGAACAAAAGCTTAGAACTAAATAACTTGTCCACATCATGGCTAGTCACACAAAACAAAAATTCTGATTCCAAGTCTATTATTCATTCCAATACACCATAGATGCCAGCTAATCAAACATGAAGATTTCAAAATACAATTTAGGTCATGTGCTGATTCTAGTAGGAAGCTTGAAAAACCTGTGGAGAACTTGTGATAAAGTGGAAACATTAAAGTAGAAGTCAGAAGACTTGCTCTGATCCTAGCTCTGAAGAAGCTCTTAAACCCATTTAATAGATGTTGAGACAAAAGCTTAAAGAAGTTCCCATTAAATGGGGAATAAGAACTCCCACCCTTTCTCTTCTGAAAGCTGTTGTAAAAAACCAAGTGAGATAATAACTGTGTAAGGTCCTCTGAAAATTATAAAGTACTGTGCAGATTTAAGACTTTATTATAATCACTACTATTACCAGGGTACTTGGAATCCTACAAGTTTGTACCTGCCACACAGAAGCAAATATCAGAGGAATTAACCTAATAACTCTGGAACAAAGAAATGAAAAGCTAAAAATACTTTACCCCCTAAAAAGCTCATTATCTGAAGTAATCCAATAGCAATCTCTCTGTGAATGTGCTGAATTTTACTGATTTTTATCTTGTGTTCCATAAATTCCAAAGGGAATGAAAATCCTCCTTTTACCTGTGATTGGGCCATCATCTTCATCAAACTCAATTTTCACCCCCTTTCCATTGGCTGTGCTAACTCCACAACCACCTCCACGACAGAGAGAAATGGGCACAACCCCATAGACATAAGCCAGCATAATGGGGACACCAATACCTGGAGGAAGAGAGGAAACATGTCAGCAGGCCAGCAGGTTGCAACTGTCCTAACTCCTCCTTCCCAGTCTGAGCACAGACAAGCCGCTTAGAAAGGGCCAAGGAAAGGCAGAAGATGGCTATCCCAAAGAGGCAGACTGGTCCTCACAGAATGACAACTGGCCTTACAATCAGAAAGGCTTGGATTAAAATCTTGGCTACAATTTACTAACCATATGACCTTGCACATACCTTCCCAGGGCTGTCAACGATCAAAAGAGGATGTATGTACAGTGCACAGCACAGTAAGTGTTTGTTGCTTTAACTTTCCCCCTGCTGAAGTGCTAATCCAAAAACAAATCAATAACCAAACACTAAACAAGTGACTCTTGGGGTTAGGATCACCCCAGTGTTAATTCCAAAATCTTCCTGCTATGTGAGGCAGGGTATTTGAGAGCATAGGCTCAGAAGTCAGAGTGCCTTCACTACGTCTCAGTTAAGTTGGCTTGGGCAAACTACTGCCCCTTCCTGTTACAATTATGCTGCTGTAAGGATTAGATGAATTAATACATACGAAACTCAGAACTGCTTCTGGCACATGGGGAGACTCAATAAATGTTAGTTACATTACTATTATTCTGAAACAAACCCTCATGCTTCCCCAAAACAGTGTGAGGCATGAAGCAAATCAAAATAAAAGTAATTTGTTTTGTGGGTTCCATTGCAAGTGGAGAAAAAAAAAGAAGCTAAAAGTGAAAAACTAGGCCTTAAAGTAATCTTCTTTAATTCAACCTTCTCTGAAAGATTTCCTAACTCTGATAATTTAGTGTGGTTCTCTATCTCTCTCCCTTCCTCTCTGTAAAAAATCAATAAAATATATTAAAAAAAAAATTTAGTGTGGTTGATAATCATAATAATAGTACCTAAAAGAATTAATTAACTCCCAAGGTAGGACTGGTATAAAATACAGGGGCCTCCAGGGTGAAACATCTGGCCAGTTGGTTGCATTGCTATAGTTAGAAAGCTGATGGGGAGGAAGAGAGGAGAAGAGAGGGAAGAGTGGAGTCATGGTCCTGGCCAGCTTCTTACCAACACTAACTGCAGCAATAACTGGGGATGCAATGACCGACAAAGTCACTCCTCCTGTGATAGCCAAATTCCTCTTATGTTTGGAGGTTTTCTTTCCCTCATACCTGCTATGAATCTAAGAATAAGAAAAAAAATCCAGGTCAACAGGTTAGGACATCAATCTTTTTGCCAAGGAAGTATAAGAACAAGTGAATATCCCCCATATAAGTTATTTATATTAAAACATATCCTCCACCCCAAAGAAGAGTCTTTCTCACTTTTAACCTAATAAGACGAGGATGATATAAATGAATATAGAGAAAGTTAAACCAAGAAGAGAAAAATACTCAGGAGGATGAAGTAAGCATTTCACCTTTAAGTCACAGACTGGGACAAACCAGGCCCAGGATATTAATAAGAACTTTCAGATCTCTTGGGGGTTTATGAAAATCCATTTAAGAAATTAGGTTTATTTTTATCCAAGAACCAGGTGGTTTTCAGGCAGCTCTGAAACATAAGTCCCCCCACCCCCATTTCCTTCAAACCTTTACCAACAAAACTGAAAATGGAACATGCACAGAACTCAATGTCTTACCTTCCTGCCAACATAAACAGGAATGCCGATGACCATGGCAGGAATGGCAATGCCAGCAATGAGGGAAATTCCCACTGGAGCACCAATCAATGTGCCCAGCTGCCAAAGAATTTTCTTCTTACGGCTCCATGGCTTCTTGCCCCAAAATGTGCAGCCAGAGGGGCTGCAGAGGAAACATTGAAGTTAATGTCACTATTACAAATAAATGCAGCTGTTGTCACCAGAGGGCTTGATAAGAGCAAGAACCTTCTTTTCAATAGGAGTGGTTAACAGTTACAAGAAGTTATAGGAAATGAATATATTACACGAGGGAACAAAGCACAAGGCCAGACTACTGAAGCTCTGGGCACTTTATTATTTTTTGCAAAGGCAGACCTCCAGACTGGAAATCTCTTTTCTTTTCTGAATTCTGTCCTCCCTAACCCACCAACACTGACCCAGCTTTCTTGACTGATACTACTTGGGATCTTGCATAACCTACACACTTGACACCTCATTCAAACTGCATTGTGCCTCGCAGCTACTGAACACTCTAATTTGCAAAGTTTTCTTGGCATATGTCCTACTATATCCAACAGATATTGCACTCCTGCACACATCCTGACCAGGGCCTGGGTTGAGGAGGAGCCTGCAACCGAGGTTATGTGCCCTGACTGAAATCGAATCTGGGACCCTTCAGTCTGCAGGCCGACGCTCTATCCACTGAGCCAAACTGGCTAGGGCAAGTTCAACCATTTTTGCTTTCTTCCTTTGTCCTGTCTTCTCTACCAGATGCGATAAGCAATTTTGAAAGTAGGGATCATATCTTATCCACCCTTGTATCCCTATTAATTGGTAGACTATAAGTACTCAAATGTTTGCTAAACGACTAATTAAAGTGTTTCATCCACACAAGTATTAAATTTGTAAATATTAACTCCTTCAGGACAATATTTTAATATTCACTCAATAAATTCTTTGAAAACTTTTACATGCAATGAACTAGAAAAAGGTAACTCTAGCCTTAAGAATTAATATAGTTTAGCAAAAGCAGACATGTACACGAAGTGAAAGTAATGATGACATTCATAAAGAAGCATTCAAGGACTATCAATGAAAAATGAGGCAGAAAAGGCCGGGGAAGGCATCACAGATGCAATACCATTTAAGTGGCCCTTGAAGAATGGGTAAGAACTGAACAGGTTGAGATAACATAGGGTTGCTCGTGCCCTGGCCAGTGTGGCTCAGTTGGTTGAGCGTCGTCCTGCGCACCAAAGGATTGTGGGTTTGATTCCTGATCAGGACACATGCCCAGGTTGCGGGTTTGATCCCTGATTGGGGTGCGTGCAGGAAGCAACTGATCGCTGTTTCTCTCACATCAAAGTTTCTCTCTCCCCCCTCTCTTTTCCCCTCTCTCTAAAAAATAAATAAATAAAAATAAACAAAAACATATTTTTAAAAAAATATATTTTATTGATTTTTTACAGAGAGGAAGGGAGAGAGACAGAAGGTTAGAAACATCGATGAGCGAGAAACATCGATCAGCTGCCTCCTGCACATCTCCCACTGGGGATGTGCCCGCAACCCAGGTACATGCCCTTGACCAGAATCGAACCTGGGACCTTTCAGTCCGCAGGCTGACGCTCTATCCACTGAGCCAAACCGGTTTTGGCAACAAAAACATATTTTTAAAAAATAGGGTTTCTGGGAGAGGTGATCAGAAAGCTTTCCAGGCAAAGTAAAGAACTTTGTGAATAAGTATGGAGAAGAAAGGTAGCACAGAAAGAGACAGGGAACACAAGCCTAGATTATGTATCTGGAATACAGCATGTATGAAAGCAAAATGGAAAAAGCAAAAAAGTAGATTAGGGCCAAACTTGGAAAGCCTTAAAAGCCAAACTAGGAAAACTGAACTCTATCTTGAAGGTAATGGAAACAGTCCCTGGAAGCTTGCTGAGTTGGAAAAAACATGATTGGAAAGGGGCTCCAGAGGAACTTTATTACAGTCTCCTTACGGGTAATGACACGACAGACAACAATATATATATCTTTTTGACATCCTTTTCCCTCAGTTAGTAAGAGAACAAGACTATAAAAGCAATGAACACATTTTTCAACTCACCTGAGGTAATGTAAGTCTGAGATCTCTTTCATACAAAGCCAACAGAATTCACAGCCACATACTGCACAGGTCATATGATTACAGCTTCCATCATTCATCTTGATAATGTAAGCACTACATCGTGGGCATGGCTTGATGTCATCTGCTAAGGGGCGGCGGGGGAGGAAGGAGCAGAAAAACAACTCCAGTTAAACCCTGTTAGACTCTATTAATCATAGGAGTATACATAAAAAAGGAGGCAGTGAAGAACTCTTGACTGAGAATTCCAAATTGTGCAACCCACTTCACCGGAAGGCTGGCTATGTCTAGACCTCAGGAAATTTCATTAAATGAATCCTGTCTTGTATCAAGCTGCCTATCCCAAAAACTGGCATCTTACACACCACTTGAGCCATAATCTCAGAAAGGAGACTTCCCTAGAGAAAGATGGTTTCAAGAAAAATGCAATTTCATCAGCCAAAAGGCTGGCAGAATTAAAAGTAGAGTCGAGCAGGAAGAATAGTTTGCAGACTGGAATTGGCCTTTAAGTTTTGAAAAACTTTAGTTCAGGAAACTCATTTCTTGGACTCAGCAAGTTTCATTGTGATTTGCTCTTACCACAACCACAGTCCCTTCCCAAGATTCTTTCAAATTAAAAACCTAAAAACAATGGGGTATGCTATGTAGCATACACCTGGCAATCTTCACAGCAAGCTAGGAACTATCCTATAAAATGACAATTTGAGGAGATTATGCTGTGCCAGGAAAAAGTGAATGATAAAATCTTTCCTACTAGCCTCTCCCAAATGACGTCAGTGAAGTAAGTACATTTATAAAAGGCAATAAACCCACTGACATTTTAAAATGTTTTCTCTGACTTGTAAAGGTTGGAACTGAATGTGTGATATTCCTACTTTTAAGGTTAATCATTAATCCATACTAATATTTCCTGTCTTTCGATCTGCACCCTACTTCCAAAAGTGTGATACACTTAAAGCTAGTAGGAAAACATTACAGATTAAAACACTAATTAAATATCTCTTTGCTCACAATTAAAGTTTTGAAAAAGCTTCCAGTAAAAGGACCTAATTGCTCTCCAACCTGGACATATTACTACGAAGGCAGAAACCAGAGAATTTAATTTTGTTGTATTCCGATTTTATCTGAGTTGGATAACCTATTGTGGTCATTGAGGGAAGCTACATATCAATTATAATATTGAAAAGTATTGCCAAATATCTTCTGATCTCTGATCCCAGGAAATACTTCTTTACACAGTAATGTAATTTCTCCCAGCTTTGGGCTCACATTATGAACTATAAAATAAAGAGACAAATAAGAAAATATCAATTTATACCTGGTCCCGATTCTTGTCCGTAACTGAGACCCGAAGTGTGCTTGGTCCGTACTCGAAAAGTCTGTGCCCTCTGCTGACGGGCCATATCGCATGTCTGATTTGGATGCCATATTTGCTTGCAGTGGTAGCAGAACTCAGTCTGGCAGCCTTCCCTCCCACAGGTCAGTTTTGGGCAGCTGGCACAGCCATAGGCAATAACAGCATAACTGGGTAAGGAAATAGAAAATAGGAAGAGATATCAGTAAGGTAAGAATGATCTAACCAAGACAGACAGACATTCATCAGTTCAGTGGAGTAACACTGGCACTCCCACCACCACCTGTGATGTAAAGAAAAACACACAAATGCACAAGTGTGCCTAACAAACTGTAAAACATATGCTGTGTGAGAAAGTAAATTTCTTCTTGAAATTCTAAAAACACAAATCATTTATTTCCTGAAAAAAATAGGGGGATCATATTTCACCTGAATTTCTAGCATATATCCAGTCATAGTTTAAGCTGCTTTAGGAGCAGTTTGCCTCGGCAAGTTTCATAAATAACAAGGTACAAAACGATTTCCTTCCGATGGTTCGCTATATTTAAAGAGGTCAGAATTTGTTTACACAAAGGACAGAACACTTGTAAAATAAAAAGCCATTGCAAAAACTAAAGCAAGTATACGTTTTCATTTTTAAGTTCCAAAGTGAAGCTGGTCTGACCACAGCCTGAGACAGTAGCTATAGATGGATTCATGGTTGACTTCTGATGAAAGCTCATATTATCTTTCTATACATTTTTTTCCTCCTTTCCCTCTCATTTTCTCTCTCTCTACTCTCTCTCTCTCTCTCTCTCCTCTCCTCCTCAAATATTTACTTTGAAATATCTTCTTTCTTGACGGGCTCTATAATCCAAGAATATCACTCATCTATGTCATTAATTAATACAGAAATAAGGCCATATCTCCTCCCCTCTCTTCTGACCCATATTCTCAATAAAGATGGGCAATTCAAGAATGTATCAGCACCAGCATCAAACTGTTTCTTATAACTCATGTTTATTTACCAAGACTTACTCTCCCATAAACAATCCAATATATTTACAACTATTAGTCTTTCTAATTCTAAATATGTCAACTAAATGCTCAGGTTACACTAACAAGTGGACACTTGTTTACAAAAATTAAAGTAATTTAAAGAAACAAATGAAAAACAGCAGTTGTTAAATTTCACACAATTTTTTGACAGGTCAATGACTGCAGGATTAGGTATTACCATTGGGTTTTGTTGTCCCCTATTCCACGTTCTCCTGCAAAAACAGAAAGCCTCAAACACTTAGACAAAAGGCTAATCATTTTTTATTGAATTTATCCTATGGTTTATTTATTTGAATGTAGATAAGAGAAACTCAAATTCTCAGGTTTATCATAGATTCTGAAGTTGATTTGAGGATGATACTGAAACTATCAATAATAAGATATCATCTATGTTATATAATATATACTCTATGAAAACCCTTCTCAGAAAGAGCAAATGATTACAAATGATTCATATCCTGTAGGAGTTCTGAGAAAATCTACCTGCAAAATAACTACTAAAGATAAACAATGTTTTTACTGAAGAAAGTGACTTGCTTGCTATTGTGTGTTAAATGGGAAAGGTACTGGATGATCTCAGAAAAATATTAAGCCAACTTCTGATGATACAGATTAGACAGACTTCCAGTCAGGAAGCCTTGAATATTTCGTAATCCATTCCTACCTTACATGGTGGGAGTAAATATTTATTAACAGATTCCCCAACCTCTGCTTGAAAAATAAGAACATTTGATAGGACTTACAATATCAATTTCGGGTGTAGAATTTGGTTCTAAGCAAGTAAAATAAACCCAAATACTCATGAACCCAACGCAATCTATTACCATGACACAGAATTACTCAGGGCACAAGGTTTGGCATTTCTGTTTTTGGGCGTCTGGTCTGAGCTCCTTGCTCCTGACTCATACTGTATGACATTGTGCTAATTAAAATCTACAAACATTAGCTTCTATCCCCAAAATGGAGGCATAGGTGCTTGCCACATTCAAGTGTTACTAAACATATTCTGAAACTGCATTTGAGATCTTTCCCTGATAGGAATGGCACAAAATCATAGCACTTCTGTTGTTGTTGTTATTGTTCTACTTCCTTGCCTTTGTACACTCTATTCCTTCTGTCTAGAAATGACCCCTTTTTACTTCTTGCCCTGGAAAATACTTATCCATGTAAAAACCAGCTCAAATGTCATCATCTCTGTAAAATCTACTTAACATCTCTAGGCAGCTGGTTACCTACTTCATGCCTGTGCACAATTACACTCCCCCCCACACACATACACACTGTACAACGCCTTCAGTGCTCACAGGTCAGGAGGCTGGGCAATGGTTCGAGGCTGCAATTTACTCTGGCATGGGTACACCTTGAGAGGCCCCTAGAGAAACACAATTACTTCATAATATTTATCACATTATATTGTAATCATCTGTTTCCGTACATACTTCCCCAATCAGACTACACTCAAGGAAAAGTACCATCCATTTTTTAATCTCTAGGGTCTAGCACTCTAATTTATGTCTAAAATACCTATGTTGAATGAATGATAGAGACCTTTTCCTGCTTAGGTTTTTTTTACTTTTCCCCAGGGCATTCTAGCTCTTCTCCTGGGCCATTACTCTGCCCTAAAGCAATCTTTTAAACTCATCCATGTACCTATTTGGCTTACAATATATGTCAGGTACTATCGCTTAATCCTAAAATTTTGTATAAAACCACTTTAGGGGTAAACTTCTAAGTTCTAAATAGGGCAATCTTCTTCCCCAGGTAGTTGAAAAAACCCTTATCCTTGAGAGGCCAAATCTGCCTTGACCATCTTATTTCTTTTCTCCCAGGTCTCACACTGGAACCTCTCCCCTACCCTGCTCTCAGCTTAATCAAACATTCAGGTTTGTTTAATTAGAAGCTAAATAGAGGATGCAGGAAATTACATGTTGCTAAGAATACAGGTGCATACCTTTTCCCCCTTAAGTTCATACCATTTTTACTAATTTTGTTAATTTCCTAAGTCTTCAGAAACATCGTAATGTGTGAAAGGCTAGACCACATTACCTAACGTCAGCCCTGGCGGGGAACATCTCATTAGTATGAATCTGATTATGTTCCAACAGACCCTGGTAGTTCAAAGTGTTCCTATAGACTGACGAATCTCAGAGGGAAGGTGTGTGTGTGGGAGAGAGATTAACCAAAGAACTTATATGCATATATGCATAACCCATGGACACAAACAATAGTGTGGCTGAAGGCCTAGGAGCGAGCGGGGTCAATGGGGAAAAGGGGGGGGGGGGGCGGACATCTGTAATAGTTTCAACAATAAAGATAAACTTTAAAAAATAAAGAAATGTGTTTCTGTACTTCCAAGCTCCAGGCCAGGTAACTTCATTTACAAATTAACCCTGAGCAGCACAATTCACCATAGCTAAGATCTGGAAACAGCCTAAGTGCCCATCAGTAGATGAATGGATTAGAAAACTGTGATACACCTACACGATGGAATACTATGCTGCTCTAAAAAGGAAGGAACTCTTACCATTTGCAACAGCATGGATGGAACTGGAGAGCATTATGCTAAGTGAAATAAGCCAGTCAATGAAGGAAAAACACTACGTGATCTCACTCATTCATGGATAATAGAGACCATTATAAACTTTTGAACAATAATAGATACAGAGGCAGAGCTGCCTCAAACAGATTGTCAAAATGCAGCGGGAAGGCCGGGGAGGGTTGGGGGGCAGGAGGTAGGGGGGAAAGAGATCAACCAAAGGACTTGTATGCATGCATATAAGCATAACCAATGGACATAAGACACTGGGGGATAGGGGAGGCTAGGGGACTGTCTAGGGCGGGGGGGAAAAATGGACACATATGAAATACCCTTTGTAATACTTTAAGCAATAAAAAAAAACAAAAAAACAAATTAACCCTGAGCACGTGTAAGGGTGGGAGATATGGGTCAAGTTGTCACAATAAACTGTACCCTTACTATCTTCCTTTCCCTGACCTAATTCAAACCCATGTCACTTCTTGGCAAGACAACTGCAAGGAACTACTACCATCTGGTCTTCTTATTCCCCACTCCAATCCAAATTCCAGTTCTAAAGGTTATCTATCATGTTACTCTTTTGCTTAAAATCCTTCAATGAAAAGGAAGAAAATCCTTCAAACCTAAAGATCTTTGCATGGCATAAGTCCGGCCTATCAACTGGAATCCAGTCTGCCTTTTCAGATTGCTCTCTAGTCACTTCCCAGATCATGCTCCCATATTGCACATTCAGAAGATAACCAAACTAGACTTAAGGCTTAGTCTTGTATTTTTATACCTCCATACATTTGCTCATAACATTCTAATTTAAGATGTTTTTTTTCTCTGCCCACTTTGTTTGCTTGATATTAATTCCTACGCATATTTTTCAAGGCCCAGATCAAATATTACCTCCTTTGTGAAGTCTTTCTTGGTTTATTTTATTTTAATATTTTTAATCCTCACCTGAGGATATTTTTCCATTGATTTTTTTAAAATATAACATTTTTTTAGAATATATTTTTATTGATTTCAAAGAGGAAGGGAGAGGGAGAGAGAGATAGAAACATCAATGATGAGAGAGAATATTGATTAGCTGCCTCCTGCACAGCCCCTACTGGGGATCAAGCCCACAACCAACCTGGGCATGTGCCCTTGACCAGAATTGAACCTGGGATCCTTCAGTCTGCAGGCCAAACCGGCTAGGGCTGTGAAGTCTTTACTGACACCATCATGCAAAACCTTTCATGTATCCAATAAGATGATTCGTATTTGTTACAATTATCTATCTATCATCTTTCTTTCTTTCTTTCTTTCTTTCTTTCTTTCTTTCTTCTTTCTATCTATCTATCATCTATCTATCTATCTATCTATCTATCTATCTATCTATCTATCCATCTATCTATCAATCAATCATCTATCTATCTCTTCAACCAGGTCAAACTCCCTGTCAAGAGGACCACTTTTAAGTCCTTTTTGTAATATCTAGTACTCACCTAAGGTTCAAACACTTTATAATTCTCCAAAGTGTCTGTTGAATGATCACCTGTCTGTCCTCTTCTCAGCCACCCTCCAGTTATCTGTTTCTCTTCCAAAAACCCTGCTGTTTGTATGCCTTATCTTTTTTCTCAAAATTCAACTATTCATTCTATTCTTCTGGGAGCTAACTGAGAGATTCTGTTCGCAGTGTTGTAGAAAAAGTTGGAATATAGACATCCTAGTCTAGAGGAGCTCCCTATCTACTCAGAGATCAAGATTCATTGTTAAATAAGGACACTAACAGAAAGCAGGCCAGAATAACTCTTAAAGGAATTTACCAAACTGCAAACAGTCAGGGAAAGTTTCACTTTCGCCTTAAAAATGCCATAGAAAAACAAAAGCATTTCCTGGTAATTAAGTTTGGCACAATTATACCAGATTGAAGACTTACACTGCATTAGTATTAACAACATTTACAGTGCATATTAGCATTCTTAAAGGAACTAAGAAGCTCAGAAATAAATTTGCTTTATTTTGTTCAATCCAGTATTTCATAAGCTTATCTGATAACAAAACACTTCTCTTTCTAGTAATGCCTATAACATATCTTGGGAAATATTGATATATGTGAAAAATAGAAAATAAGATAAAAAGATGGTTGTAAGCTTGTAAAGGGCTTAAATTATAAGGATAGATCATATAAATAATGAGTTATCCTATATAATAAAGAGCTAATATGCTAATTAGACTGGACGGCAGAACGACCTTCTGGAACGACAAGTAGGCCGGGCTGCAGGGCTTCGAGGCAGCTGGGGCCGAAGGCAGGAGGGCTGCAATGGGCCGAGGCAGCCGGGGCTGTGAAGGCCGAGGCCCTTGCACAAATTTTGTGCATCGGGCCTCTAGTTAAAGATATAAGAAGTCATCTTATAGGTCAGGTATGAGCAGTTTTAAGCAGGGGCATGATATAAAATGTTCCACTACAGAATGAGTACCTTGGCAAATATGAGAAAGATGTATTGGGATGAGAAGGATGATGTAGGTGGTGGGTAAGGGAGATAGAGTGAAGAGTTGTGACATAGAAGGTATGTAGTAAATGAAGAGAAGAGGTCCAGGAAGGCTTCAGAGAGGAAAACTCCTCCTTCACTGACTGAGAAATCTGCCTTGTTCAGGGAGCTTGGTCTTCCCTCATAAATATGCTAGAGGCAAACAGAAGCTTCCTGTTTATGGGATGGTCCAGTCCAGTAGTCTAGGAAGGCCACCTGCTGCAGTCAGGTGGGAGGGGGTCCTGTACAGGGGAGGATTCTGCAATGAGGGGCTAGAAGTGGTGGACCTGAACAAAGAATTTAGGTCAACAGCCTTATCTCTATTCATTTGGAGGGAAGATCTGCCCTGTTGCCTCCTTTGCTCACCTCCCAATCTTCTAGAGATTCTACATGGGTTTAATGAATGACAACAGGGCACATGAATCATGTACATGATTTGTGGGTTTCTGAAAACACCTCATATTTAAGCAGAGACTCTAAGGGGTAACAAGATCAACTGCACCATTTATTAGCTACTAGAGGCCCGGTGCACAAAAATTTGTGCACTGGGGGGTGGGGGTCCCTCAGCCCGGCCTGTGCGCTCTCGCAGTCTGGGACCCCATCGGAGGATGTCCATCTGCTAGCTTAGGCCCGCTCCCTGGGGGATCGGGTCTAAGCTGGCAGTCAGACATCCCTCTGGCAGCCCGGGAGCCCTCAGGGGATGTCCACTTGCCAGCGGGGAGCAGGCCTAAGCTGCAGTCAGACATCCTTAGCGCTGCTGAGGAGGCGGGAGAGGCTCCCGCCACCACCGCTATGTTGGCAGCCGTCAGCCTGGCTTGTGGCTGAGCAGAGCTCCCCCTGTGGGAGCACAATGGCTACCAGGGGGCAGCTCCTGCATTGAGCATCTGCCCCCTGGTGGTCAGTGTGTGTCATAGTGACCTGTCATTCCCAGTCGTTCTGTTGTTAGGGTCAATTTGCATATTACCCTTTTATTATATAGGATGAGACACTGGGTCCCATACAAGCTTCTCTGCACTGGTTTCTCTCTTATAAAATGAGTTTACCACCATGTACCTGTATGAAACTAAAATGAAATTATTTCTGGGTCTAACTGGTTTGGCTCAGTGGATAGAGTGTTGGCCTGTGGACTGAAGGATCATGGGTTAGATTCCAATCAAGAGCATGCACCTCAGTTGCAGGCTCAATACCCTGGGCGGTCGGCCCTGGACGGGGGTGTGTGGAAGGCAACCAATCAATGTATCTCTCTCACACTGATGTTTATCTCTGTCTTTCCCTCACCCTTGCACTCTCTCTAAAAATCAATGGGAAAATATCCTACGGTGCAGATTAACAAAATAGAATAAAATAAAACAAAATTAAATTAAATTATTTCTGAATGAGGTCTGAGTCTGAAAATAATAAAGAACTATACAAATTTTCATTTAAAAGTACGTTTTAAAGATTATACTTGGTAGTATTGTCCTTAATGATATTAAATAACAATGTGAATGTTTCCCCACTAAAATTAGTTCCCTTATTTACAACTAAAATAAGATTGTTTCAAGTATGGGAAAAGAAAAACTTGAAACTCTTTGCTCAGTTCTACAAATATTTTGCAAACAAATCATGAAATCTTTTAATATATATTGTTCTCATTATCATGAGTAATCACAGTGAAACTATTGATCAGAACTCTGTAGGGTCACTTACATACTCCCCTCACCCTGCCAAACACACACCTTGAGAATGTGATAAATTTGGCTGGTAAGAACTTGATCTGTGAACAGTAAAGATGGTCAGGTATTAGGAGAGATAATTGGGGCTTAGGCTATGTCCTCATGCTCATCCATGATTTTTACCAGACCCAGAAGAGTCGACCAGTTTGATTAAAACAAAACAAGCTAATTTTCTCCCAGCATTAAAAAGAAGCAAAACCACTGGTCACATCCCCAGGGAACCCAGACACCTGTTTGGGAAGTAACAGAATTTTAAAGTTACTCCTTGTTTATCTAATACCTTCAACTGAAGATCTCAAAACACTGTGCAAACATTAAGCTTCTCAAGTCAGGAAAGGATCAGGCTTATTTTAGGTAAGAAAAATAAAGTAGGCAAAAGCTGTTAACAATAGGAATCAGGAAAGGAAATCGATTCTAGCATCCTTGGCTCTCTCAATGTTGTCCTTAGAGCACACTTGTTGAAATGACCCAAACATTAGCATCCCCAATAATGCTGACAAACCATGCTTTTAAAACAGAGGTTGCGAGGAAAGAATAGTGAACTTGGGTGGGAGTTAAGACCAGTGTTTACACTAGTTACATGACTCTGAACAAGTCACTCACTTTATTTAAACTTCAGTTTCCTCACCTATAAAACTAGATTAAATTTATGTTATCATGTTGCAAGGATCAAATTAAATTATGTATGCCTGGCACATGTTACCAGCTTGCTTTCTTTCTCCAGACTTCACCTTCTTTAAATACACAGATAACACATTTTTAAAAATTATACATAAAAATGTTATAATTCTTTTAACTAACTAAAAAATAAACTCGGGAAAAAGAAAAGTAAATAATTTGCATTAAAAAAAATAAACTCGGATGACAACTGATGCAATACTTGGCTAAATTAGAAAATGGCCTAATTTTTTAATAACTTCAAAATCAGGAATGGTTTGAAGTTGTCATCGAGATTGTAAATTAATTCCTCTCCCTTTTTATTGATGTGAGCAAAGTCAAGAGTTTGACTTCAGAGGAGTAGTAAACAAAAAGGGAGCTTTTCCAGAAAGATAATCAGTGGTGCCACATTTCTCAGTTAAAATTCAAGGAAACCCATATCTCACAAAAGGAATTAATATACTATTCCAAAGTGAACGGCGCTCATTTAAATTCCTTTGGTTCAGAAAATAGATCAACAGTGTCTGTAAAATGTGAATAAATAGCATGTAAGTTAACCTCTTAAGGCCAGTCGGATCACCAGGTAGAAGCAAAAACTTCTAAGAGCCTACACAGTTCTTTCTCATCCTTAACTGAAAGTGAAAGTGATTTACCATAAACACAGGACCATTGACAACAGCTTCAGAGTAATTTAGAAACCCCATCGCAGTGAGGTTAAACAACACACCCATCTCCAAACAAGTCTGGCGGCAGATAAATAGAAGCAGCTAACTTTTTTTACTCCCCTAACCAGCCTGTGCCGGCTTCTTTTGAAGGAGACGAACAGCAGCAGCATGGAAATCAGTTAAAAGTCCTTCTTAACTCCCTTGAAGCAAAGACCATGGAGCTTTTTACTAGCATTACACTTACCCACTGCAAGGAGTCCTTAGCATCTGTCTGTCCCCAAAACATGACACACAAGAATAAAATGATCTTCCCAAGGTCAAAGAACAGGTAATGGCACGCCTGACTCCCGGCCACTTAGAGGAGCCCCTCTTCGCTGCATGCAACCATTCCTGGGATGTACGGACACAAGCAGACTTTTCTCCATGGGCGGAGGAGGGGCTCCCCTACAGCTAAATCTGTTGGTATGAGGTCTCTGCAGTGGAGGCATATTTTCTCACTGACCTTAAAACTTCAACATACACGGCGCATTAAAAACACTGTCAAGAACCCAAGATCAGAGGGGCTGGGAGACACATTTTCTCCTCCCACATCAACCTCTCCGCATCCTTCTTCTGAGTGCCCCGTGGCTTCCTGGACAAAGAAAGGGTCCGATCCTAGCCCTGCCCGAGGCACCAGCGTGGAAACCACAGGGGGCCTCCCAACAGCGTGACACCGAAGATACACATGCCCGGGGCGCCCCAGCCTCTCCCCGCACCCCCAGCCCCGCTTTCAGCAGGGGTGCCCAGAAGCACACACCCTCCGCGGCAATGCCGCGCCTGCCTCTGGCCCGGCGGACACGCCCCTCCGGAGTGCTGCCCCCTCGGAATGGCACTCTCACTCCGTCTTTTGCCATACATCCCCTCCTGAAGAGGCACCGCGACCTCTGGACAGAGGGGCATTTACCCGACAAAAAACCGCCCTGCCCCTGACCTGATGGATACCTCCCTCCCTCCCCGACCGCTCAGCCTCCAGCTCACGCTCCTGGTCAGGGGTGGGGTGCTGGGTGCCGCCACCGCACTCGTCTGGGCTGAGGGATGGCTACCAGCTTAACCCACCGCGGATGCCGCCTCCGTCCCCCGTGGGTCATCCCTCAGCTCTCCCTCCACACTGGGACGGACGGACACACACACACACACACACACACACACACACACACACACACACACGGCGTGGAGGGCCCCCCTGGGGGCGGGGCACACGGGTCCGGTCCCGGCACCGGCGGGTCCCGGCGGCCGCAGCCCACCGGCCGGGCGGCCACGCCCCCGCGCTCACCCGCAGTCCGGCGCCGGGCACCAGCGGCAGTCGGGGTCCGCCGCCAGGTAGCGGCGCAGCATGAACTCCTCGTACTTGTGCATGAGCGGCGGGTCGGCGAGCAGCAGGCGGATGTCGTGCGGGTTGAGCCGCTCGTTGCACTCGGGGCAGCTGATGGGCACCCGGCTCTCGCTGATCTCCAGGCGCAGGTAGTGGCGGAGGCAGTCCCGGCACGAGCGGTGCGGGCAGCTGAGCAGGCGCGGGGCCCGCTCGGGCGGCAGGCGCACCAGGCACAGCGGGCACTCCACCTCCTCCGGGCCCGGGCCGCCGCCCTCCGTCGCCTCCTCATCGTCGAACCCGGGCCCCGCCGCCGCCGCCGCCTCGGCCTCCTCCTCGGCCTCGGCGACCGGATCGGCGGGCAGCGCCTCGGGCAGCGGGGCCTGGGCCGCGGCCGGGGCCGGGGCGGGAGCCGGGGTGGGCGGCGGCGGCGCGGCCGGGGGCGGCGGCTCGGCCTGCGGCTTGGCTCGGGCGCGGCGGCCGCGGGCCGACGCGGAGAAGACGCTGTGGAAGGGGAGGCGCCGGCGCCGGCCGCCGCTGCGGCACTTGGGGTCCGGCGCTGCCGCGTGGAGGGACGTGGAGCGCGGCGACTCGGAGTCCTTCTCAGAGCCCATGGCCCCCGGAGGCCGAGGGGCGAGCGGCGCCCAGCGCCGCCACCGCTCCCGCCGCAGCTCCCGCAGCCGCCGCCCTCCCCGAGACAGAAACCGTGCAGCTTCCACGAAGTGGTTATAAAGCCTCCGCCCCTCGCGCCGCGGCCCACTGCGCAGGCGCGGTGCTGAGACACCTCACAACCCGCACCGCCGGGGCGCAGGGGCGCGGGGCGGGGCCGCGCGGCGAGGGGCGCCGAGCGGGGGCGGGGCTTCGCCGCCGGGTCAGGTGGCTCCAGCACAGCCATCTTAAGGAGACAGGAGCCCCAGGGCTCTTCTTGACCTCGTTCCCCAATTCTAACGCGCCTCTCATCTCCGAGATGGGGTTTTTGGGTTGCCTTTCCTTGTGGATGGTCTGAATGCCACTTCCAGCAACGGAGGCTTTAGTTAATTCATGTGTGAAAAGCAGACAAGGCTGGATTAGGCGGTGATTCTCAACTGGTCTGCCTCCCAACATTTCTTTTGTTGTTGCTTATTAAGCCAACACCATGACTTAATAAAGAATATACTCGTTCACTGAGCATCGACGAAGCGGAGCATTACTGGATAAGACAGGCAGGCTCTCCCTGTCTGCAAGGGACTTAACACATGCATTACTCTAGCATTCGATGCTCTCTGTGAGCGAATAAACTTTATTCCTAGGTCCACCTCCCAGTCTCTCCTCCTGGTAGCTTGGTTACTTACAATTTGTGGGAGGGGGCCCAGCATTTTTATTTATTTTGTGGCCAGGAAGTGCATTTCTTTTGCTGGTTCCCCACTCCTCTGACTGGGGGAGCATCCGGACCCAGGCTTCCAAATGGGAGGCAAGCAAGCAACTTCAACAGCATGAGAATGTGTCAGGGTTAGGTTCCGTTGCAAATAATAATAGAAAAAAAATGGCTTATGATAGAAATGTATATCCCTCTTCAGAAAAATAAGTCCAAAGGTAGGCAGTTCAGGGCTGCTCCAGCATCCTCAGCCCTTGGTTTCCAATCTTAAGGTTCCTTCATCTAGTTCACGTTCCCGCCAGTGAGGAGAAAAAGGCAAGAAAGGCCCACCTTTTTCCTTTTAAGGAGGATGCCTTGGAAGGTCTATACATTTTTCTTACATCTCATTGGCCCAAACAGTCACATGGCCATGCTAGGAAATGTAGTCTTTTAACTGGGCACAGTGTGCCCCTAAAACTAGGGGTTTTGTTATTAATAAGGAATGGTAGAATGAATATTGGAAGGCAACCTGCTGTCTTTTTCATGGATGGTATTTAAAACCATGAAAAAGGACTCTAGGAATAAGCCCTGAAAAACTTCAAACTTTTAAGGTGAAACAGTAGAAGAGCCAACAAAAGAAACTAAGAAGCAGGGGCTGTGAAATAGGAGAAAAACCAGCCAGGTATGATGTCATAGACACCAGGATAAAATGTTTCCAGGGGGAGAGTGGTCAATTGTGACAAATGCTGCTGAGAAATCAAGAAAGATAAAAAACAAAGAAGTGGTCGCTGGATCTGGCAATACCAAAGAGACATAAGGAGGAGCAATGTTTCTCCTCAAGGAGGAAGGCGGTCTGATGCTGGATGGCTAAAACGGTTAATTTCCATATACTGGTCAGAATAGGCTAGGCTCTGCTGTAGTAACAAGCAGCCCAACTATCTCAATGGCTTAATACAACAATGGTATATTTTCCCCACTCATGCAAAATCCGCTATGGATCAAGGCATCTTGCAGGGTAGCTAGCTCTCCGCCACTCTATTGGATAACTCAGAGATCCAGACCACTTCCATCCTGGGCTCTACCACCTCAGTATGAGGTTTACAGGATTGCCTCAATAGTGGAAAGAGAGCTGGAGGGTTGTGCAGCAGTGATTAAGTATTTCAGCGTGGAAAAGACACGTTACTTGTACTCACAGACTATTGGTCAGAACTTGTTCTACAGGCCTAAGTTCCCTATAGCCGTTTTGGCTCTGTTGTCAGTGCCCCATGTCCTGATCAATTAAAGAGCTCCCTTTGAGGAGGTGTGTGCCTGTGGTGGGGATGAAGGGTGGGGGAGAGGGCTGCCTCATTACTTGGGTCAGATTGAGGCAAAGGAGATGGGGACCCCTGATCCTTGGCAGACCCAGATGGCTTGTAGATGCTTTTCCCCGAGGAGCTGACAGAAACAGCTGTCAGAATCCTAGCGTGCGGAAAAGCTCAACACACTGTTAGTTTTGGCTCTGGCTCCCAAGCAAAGTGCTCAGCTCAAAGCTGTCACCGTCGGTGCTTTGGCAGAAAACTGACCTCTTATAAATGCCACTGGGCTTTGCAATGGCCTATTTCTTCTGGGGTTTCTTCTCTCCTGAATACGTCACTCTTGAATCAAGTGACTAAAGCAGTTCCTTCTGGTTTTTCTTCTGTGTCTCCACTTGATAGAAACCAAGTAGTGACTCAGGGAGATGGCATGAGAGAGAGAGAGAAAGAGAGAGAGAGAGATTGATTCTTACTCATGTATTCACTTATTCAGTAAACATTTATACTCTGTGCTAGGCCCTTTGCCAGGCACTGTGGTTATGGAGATGAAAAACATAGCTAAGGCGGGGGGGTGGTTTACAGACAAGAAAACAGGTCATTGGGATACTAGGTGATGAGGACATGTACAAAAAGCTGTGACAGGCAAAGGGGGGCATGGCAAGCCTTGCTCAGGGTGGTCAGGGATGGCTTTCCTGAGGAAGAGCCCTTTGAGTTGGGTCTCAAAGGATGAGTAGGAGTGGACAAGTTGTAAGACATTCCAAACTGAGGGAGTCTGGAGGGAAGGCGTTGGGATACAAACATAGGATCAGTCTGAAGAAATGTGAACAGCAGGGTATGAGAGGAGGAGAGAATGTCTGGAAGCATGCGCAAGAGAAGAGAGAATAGAATGGTTCTCTATTATAACTCCATTGGACTCAAAGAAAAGAAGCCCAGACATGGACTAGTGAAGGGCACCAAAGTTTTGTCACTCCAACATATGCCTTTCGGGATATTGATTTTAAGCTGGTTATTAAGAAACAAAAGACTCAGCCCTAGCTGGTATGGCTCAATGGATAGAGCATCGACCTGCAGACTGAAGGGTCCCGGGTTCAATTCCCGTCAAGAGCACATGCCCAGGTTGCGGGCTCTATCCCAGGAGGGGGCGTGCAAGAAACAGCCAATCAGTGATTCTCTCTCGTCATTGATGTTTCTCTCTCTCTCTTCTTCCTTTCTGAAATAAATTTATCTCAGAACGAACCTTGGGCTCTCCCCCTCACCTGCTTAAAGGAATTCAGATAGAAAAACTTGCTCAAAGGAAGCATCACCTTAGCAACACAGTATAAGCTGACTGTGGCAGACAGGGGAAATCTAGCAATGCCTGTTTCTTTCTGTGTCCCGTTGTTTTTGGGTGGGCCACCAAGAATTTATCTCGTTTGCTCTTTCTCATCTATGCGTAAACTGCCTGCTTTATCATGGAAATCTCAGATCCCTGTCTTTCTTTCCTTTGTCCAGAAAAGCACATAAACTTAACTGCCCAATGACTCCTTAGGTCTCATATTCTTTAAACATATATTTTTTTATTTAAAAATATTTATTGATTTTTAGAGAGCAAGAGAGAGAGAGAGAAATATTGATGTGAGAATGAAACATCTATCCACTGCCTCCTGCACGGCCCCTAACAAGGATTGAACCCACAACCTGTGCGTGTGCCCTGAGCAGGAATTGAACCAGCAACCTTTTGGTTCATAGGACGATGCCCAACCAAGCCACACTAGCAAGGGCCATTGGTTGATTCTTATATGTGCCCTGACTGGAGATCAAACCTGAAACTTTGATATATCAGGATGATAGTCTAACCAACTGAGCTATCTGGCCAGGGCTTGGGTCTCATATTCTTATGGCACCCCCATATATATATCTGACATTTTTCCCTGTTAATCTCTCTTATATTAATTTGATTATTAGCCTAGCTACAAGAACTTAGAAGGCGGGAGGAAGGTAATTTTTTTTATTTTACCCCACTATACCAGCCTAAGACAAAAGAGTGATCTTTCTCATGTAATCCTTGAGAAAGTACTATGGCAACTGGGCCCTTAGTCATGGGGATGGGACACCATGATTGATAGTCCCTACCTGGACCATATGGTTGAAGCAGGAGCAGGAGAAATTCTTGTGTTTTCACAGGTAGGAAGGGGCCAAAGATGAGTAGGTGAAATATGAAATGTTCACCAGGGATCGGTTGAGACCAGATCACCAGGAGCTTTGAACACCAGTCTTTATTGATAGATAGTTGGACATTGTGGGAACATTTTGCTCAAGGAGAGCCATATGAATAATGAAATTGGCCTATCTTTACTTGAGTTTTCTCTTGCCTTTCAAGGTTGCTCTGAAAGTGAATTTTAATCAGATGGTACCTGAATAGTGACTGGGCTCCAGCTCCCACTACTGGCCTTAGAAGTGACCTCTACCTGTTGTGACCCCTACTTTTCCCTCCGATCAGGAGCGGTGAATGCCACTGAGCCTAGTCAGCCTGATCTAGTTGTCTCCTGTCTCCTGGGTCCCCAGGCACTTCCTCCTTGCCCATCCACCTGGAAGTCCTCCTGCCTCTGACCCCCAAATCCAAGTTCTCTTTCTCTCCAAAGTACTTACAGAACCTCTTCCTGGTTCAGGCCTCTTTATCTCTTTTGACTGGACTTGGCCCCAGCTCCTCCATTGGCCTGTTTGTGAAGTTATCAGCTCATGTCAATCCCTACTCAAAAAATGTCTGCAGTTCCCACAGTCAGCCTCATCTCCTTCTATGCATCTTGGAATTGAGCCATTTGAGTTTTTAAAATATATATATATATATATATATATATATATATATATATATATATATTATTGATTTCAGAGAGGAAGGGAGAGGAAGAGAGAGATAGAAACATCAACGATGAGAGAGAATTATTGATTGGCTGCCTCCCACATGCCCCCCCACTGGGGATCAAACCCACAACCCCAGCATGTGACCTCCTGGTTCATAGGTCGATGCTCAACCACTGAGCCATGCTGGCCGGGCCATTTGAGCTTCTTGATGTTATCTAAACATCTCACAATGATCAAACCCGACTCTTTGCAAATGCTGGTTTCTTTGCCTGTTATGCCCTTTCTATCCTGCTCTATTTGTTGTAATTCTATACATACTTGCAGGCTCATTTCCATGGCCACCCTCCCCCCACCTTTTACAGTCAGACTCATCTTTCTCCCTCTTTTGTGTTCCCAGGGCACCGTGTAGATAACTCTAGTGTTACATCTATTACAAGGATGACCACATAATTTACTGTCCAAACCCAGGACACCTGAGAATGGAAGGGAATGCTATTATCAGTTGTTCTGGTTTAAAAGGTATCATTTGATCTGTTCAGGCAAACTAGAAGGTACTGTTACCCACCTCCATCCAACATTGTCATAAAACCTGGCACTTGGTACTTGCATTTATCTCATTCATATCTTTCAGCCCTTTGAGACAGTATTGTTATTCCTATTTTTTAAATATATTTTTATTGATTTCAGAGAGGAAGGAGGAGGGAAAGAGAGATAGAAACATCGATGATGAGAGACAATCATTGATAGGCTGTCTCCTGCATGCCTCCTTCTGGGGATCGAGCCTGCACACGTGCCCTTGACTGGAATCAAACCTCGGACCCTTCAGTCCACAGGCCAACACTCTATCCACTGAGCCCAACCTGCTAGGACTGTTACTCCTATTTTTAAGATGAGGTGGAGCCTCAAAAGAGAGGAAACTTGTGTTCATCAAGCCAGAAGGCAGCAAAGCTAGCCTGGGAAGCCAGATCATTGGGTTCCAAATCTTGGACTCTGTTGACTCTATAAGTTAGTACTAGTATGTACCACTGCACCTGACCTGTCCAATACTACGGAGTCTTATTGTCTAGGTTAGTCACTTGTAGGCCCTCCCAGATGAATGGGGAAATTAGAAATGGAGTCTTAATTATCCTTTACACTGCCCCTCCCAGGGCATGTTGGTTGGATAGATGACTTCTTGAGGACAGAACTATGTTTCAATTTAAAACCTATGTCCCCCTCCTGCACCTAATACCTAGCACAGGACTTGCTATGCATCTATTTATTATTAACATTTACCTACTATGTGCCTGGTAGTGTGTTGGTGATACAGCGATGAACAACATAGACAAGGTCTCTGTTCTCATGGAACTTACAGTCCAGGTGTGGGGTAACCATACAAAACACAATCACAAATAAACAGTTACAAACCAGGATAAATGCCAAAGAAAAAAACTGGGTAGTGAGGTTTAAGAAATATTTTGGAGGTAAATTTAGTACGTTGTGGTCATAAATTTGATGGTGGACAACGAGAAGGCGAAGGCGATGACTGGGGTTTCTACTTAAAACAGATGGGGACACAAAGAAAGAGCAGTTTGAGGATTAATAAGGTCGGCTTGGAATGTGTGGGGCTTGAGGTATCTGTGGGATTTCTGCTTTAATCTTTTCCACCGCAGCCAGGTTAACTGATTTTGTTCAAAACAGCAAGTTTGCGCGTGTAATAGAAACCTGCTTCAGCCAGACCGAACAAAGCTGGTGTGCCGGTAGCATGGTAGGAAAGGGGCCGGTGGGGGAAGGCAGAGGAGGACGGGGAAGGGATGTGTTCGCGGGGACCATCAGACCTCCCGAGCTGCAGTGAGGACCGCCACGAGCTGCCAGGGACAGAGGTACAGGTTGCAGAGAGAGCCAGACGCCCGCCCTACCCGGCTCTGCGCTGCGCCAGCGCACTCGGCTGCGGCGCCGGAATGACGGGAGGGGGCTGCTCGGTGCCTGGAAACCCCAGCGGCCTCGGCTGCGGGACTCGTTGATTGGGCTGCGCCGGGAGGCACCACGTGATGGCCTCCCCCTCCTCTTCTTCGCTGGCCTCCCAGGGAAGACCCTTGTCTCCGGCATCCCCGCCATCCCGCCTCCGCCCCTTGCGCACCGCTGCCACTCGGGAAGGCGCTTCGTGAGTGGCGGGGATTCCGCCGCAGTCTGCCGCAGCGCGGGGGGATGGAAGGGCGGCGAAGGGGAGGCAAGCGAGTTGCAGCTGCAGCGCCCACAATATGTTGCGTCAAAGTCAAGCACATCCACTCTCCAGCGAGGCTGCCTCCGAATCCCTTGCTGTCGTCCCATCCATTCCCACGGTCGATGCCACGCGTCCGGCTGAGCATCCCTGGCCCTCCTGGACCACTGCCCTAGCCTCTCATTGGGCTCCCTGCGGGGACGGCGGGGGATGGGAGGGTCCAATCTATCCGGCCCCAGGAGCTTCCCAGCTACTTTTCTCATATGCACAGCTCATGCTGTGTTGCCATGCTTTAAACCGCACACTGGCTCCCAGTGCCTTTAAGAGAGCATCGATATGTTTCATAATCAAATCCCAGCTTCACCCTTTCCAACCCACCGCCCTTTGCATCAGAGACCTAGTCCTTCTGGATCCCTGACCCTTTCAAGAAAAACCATCACTTGCATACTTAGGTGACTTGCTGTACCTTCCGCCTAGGGTGACCTGTGTGAACCTAGCAAATTCGTAGACCCAACTTTACTATAATAATGCAACGGAAGGTGGGAACTGGCACTGAAGTGCCTCTTAGCAAAGGTCACAAAGCTGAAAGCCTACAGGGCTCAAGCAGGAGAAATAAATAAGGTCGGGGCAGGGGCATAAGGGACAGGCACACTATCTGCCTTCAGGCCAAAGTGCTCCTTGGGGGCACTGTGGGTCCTCTGATGCCAGATATTTGAGTTTACAAGAAAAGGCACACATCCAGGTTTTTATGTGCAATCTCTTAATTTTTAAATGTTGATTTGATTTTGGAAATATCCCTGTGGGCCAGATGCAGGCCAGAGATCCACGGTGCATGGCCTCCTTTCTTAGGTAAAAGGATGACTGTTAGGGCCACGGAAGGAGGAACGCACAAGGCCACAGTGGTGAGGGATTGTAGATGCATTAGGTCATCTGCATACCAGATGGGCTGAGCCCCACAGTGGCACAAGCCCCCAGAGACAGGGAGTCAGAGATTCTGAAGGACTCTAGGTGGGTTTTTTCTGGGTGGAGAATTCTCTGGGCGGGTCCTGAGGGGAAAGATAATGGTCTTAGCAAGTGGAATGTGGTCTTAGCAAGTGGAATGTGGTCTTAGCAAGTGGAATGTGGTCTAAGCGAAAGGAAATGTTGGTTGTGAAGTGGTCTAAAGGTCAGTTCCCAGAGGAAGGGGTATGGGTTCCATTATTTGATCAGACCTACCAATGACTTTCATTGAAAAAATAACTAAAAAACTCTTTAAGGTGAAGGTGCATCTTGAAGCTCTGAGAGACAGCTGTTGTGGAGACAACAAAGAAGAGGACTCTGATTTGGATGTTTTAAACCACTAAGGACTGGAGAATCTACCAGAAACTAGAGGACTGGGTTTGGAAAATGAGCAGGAACAGAAGTGTGGAGAGTAAGGGGTCAGGGGAGGGAGCGGGGGAGATGTGGGAGGCTTCAGGAAGCCAGCCAGCGTGGCACACCCACCAGCATCGATTGCCATAAATGACAACAAAATTTCCCCATCCTTGTGGGGGCTTCATGAAGGCCTGAGAGGGCACCTGTAGAGCCTGGCCGTGCTGGGGGGCAAGGGGAGGGTGAGATAGGAAGGGAAGAGAACACCAAAACTGGGAGGGGAGTGGAAATTGGAAAGCTCCTTAGGAAGCGATTGTGGAGACAACAGCCAAACACAGGCAGATGAGGTAGATGTCCATTATCAGGAGACAGGAGCTGGCCCAGGGCTGAGGGACTGGGGACAGTGTAGAGAGAAACAGAAGAGCCAGCTGAGGCTGTAGGGGGAACCAGGGTATTTTTAGTTCACTCTGAGGTTTTTTTGTAGCTATGATGTTATCTCCTTCTGTCTCCCATCCCTGGAAATCTTCAAAAAAGTCTGCTATACGTACTGAGGCTGCCCTGACTGGGGTGTTTGTTGAAATAATGAAGGGGCTAAATTTTACATTTGTGTTGGTGTAGTGCTAGCTAAAGACAGTACAGGCTGAAGCAGGAGCTGAACCAGGAGGAATAAAACCTTCCAGGAACATGTAGCAATCTTGGAGAGGGTTTTGGAATGGGTGCTTGGGCTCATCCCATGAGCTCAAGGGGTCAGAGGGCTCCTGATTAACCTCTAGGTTACAGAAATCATTGACTAAGTGCTTGCTTGTGCCAGACACTTTGCTACATGTATACATCGTCTCTGATATCCCTGCAGTGGTGATATGAGATAGGTAGTATTATAACCCTCACTTTACAGATGAAGAAATTAATGCCCAGAGAGGTGAAGTGACTTGTCCAAGCCACAGAGATAGAAAACAGTGGAATGGACCGGCTCTCCAGCAGAAGAAATTGCCATCTTGTCTGGGGTTTATAGACGGTACTTACCATGCAGAGTTACAGGTACTGTTTTTGACGTGCTTGTCTTCCTCCACACTCAGCGCTAAGGGGATAGGAGCCATGCTGCTGGCAAGGAGAAAATTCTGAGCCATTCTAAATTAAATTACAACAGGCTGGAGGGTGGAAGGGAGAGACAGGAAGGGGTTAATGAGCTAACAACTGCAGTGTAAAGCCAACAGAAGACTGCGTGCTCCTTGGTGTATGTTGGAATTAACTGAACTTCCAGGTGGCTATTTCCCAGATTATCTAAAAAGAATGGCCAGGAGCCCCTGCTTTTTGTTTACCCGAATGCTGTTCAGACTCAGCTGTGGACTCTGTGGGGCCTATCCCAGACCTACCCCACCTCACCTTCAGCCAGCCCCCTTGTATATAGCTCACACAAATTCTTTTTTTAAAAATATGTTGTTATTGCTTTTCAGAGAGAGAGGAAGGGAGAGGGATAGAGAGAAACATCATCAATCGGCTGCCTCCTGTAGGACCCCACTGGGGATCGGCCTCAAACCTGTGTCCTGACCTGACCGGGAATCGAACCATGACCTCCTGGTTCATAGGTAGATGCTTAACCACTGAGCCATGCCAGCTGGACAATGCAAATTCTTTCAGAATGGCTTACATCCTTCTCTCCGCTCCCTGATCCATAAAAACACTTGCAGCACTCCAGGATCCTGACGTGTTTTCTTTCCTGCCTGGTAGTTTGAACTTCATGCTTCAAGACCAGTCTTCTTTTTTGCTAGCAGTGGCCTAATAAACCTTTTCTTTTAAAAAGACTTTCAACCGTGGAATTTAAGATTTTTTAACACCACAAATGTTAAGTGCCTGGCACAGAGTGGGTGCTGAGTTCATGTTAAATCAATTCCTTTAAGGAAGGCCAAAAGCAGTGCCCTCAAGTCTCAGATCTTTGTGCCCTCGGGCGAGTCATTCACCATCTGCGGGCCTCAATGTCCTCATCTGTGAAATGGTGATTATAACCTAGATCTCACATGATTATTGTGAGATTTCAATGAGACCAGGCCATGGATTTTCTATAAATTGCCATACAACTGGCAGCTGTTGTTGCTGCTATAAAGATGAGATGGTGTTGGTGGTGATGGGGACTGGAGAAGGATCAGAGAGGAAAGCCAGGATCTGGAAATTCCAGAAATATATCAGTTCAGACAGGAAATTCTCAGGAGGCCCAGCCAGTTTGCAGAGTTTCCAAGACTACTGTCTTCATTTGTGATTGCTGGAACACCTACTATGTGCCATTTCATTCAAAACTCTGTAGAACAGACACCCAAGTTATCTTCACTTTACAAGTGAGAAGAATGAGGTTAGAGAGGTGACATGACTTCCCCAAGGGGATCACAGGCAGAAAGTGGCAGGGGCAGGATTTGAACTCAGATCTGTGTGGTTCTAAAATCCTGTGAAGGGGACCAAAGTTTTATCACCTCAAAATATGCCTTTTGGGATAGATATTGATTTAAAGCCAGTTATTAAGAAACAAAAGACTCAGAAAGAACCTTGGGAACCCCCCCACTCCCCCTGCTTAAAGTAATTCAGGTGGAAAGACCCGCTTAAAGAAAGGGAGCACCACCTTAGCATCATAAAATAAACTGGACATGGCAGACAAGGAGAAATCTAGCAAAACCTATTTCCTTCTGTGTCCCATTGTTTCTGGGTGGCCCAGCAAGAATTTGTTTATCACATGTTTGCTCTTTCCATCTCTCTGTAAATTGCCTGCTTTCCCTTTGAAATCCCAGGCTCCTGCCTCCCTCAGCTTGTCCAGATTGGCATATACTAGTAAACCTCAGCTGCCAAAGCCTCCTGGGATCACATTCTTATGCCCCCCCCCACACCCCCCCCCACCCCCACATGTACATCCATAATAAATTTTGGACATTTTTTCCTGCTAATCTGTCTCATGTTAATTTAATAGTCCAGCTAGAAGAATTTAAGACACATGTAATACTTCAAATAATAATAATAAAAAAGAAAGAAAGAAAGAATTTAGAAGAATTTTAGCCCCCACACTTGTGGTTTCTGTTTTCCATTCCACAGCTTTATTAGTCTTTCCTTCATTCACCAGAACATGTACCAAGCATTGAGTCAGTGCTAGGCCTTCTGCAGGGATAGGGGATACAAGACCCAGACTCTGAACGATTGTGGAGGTCAGCTGGGGAGGCAGACAACTCAATGGACATTTCCGATTCAGTATGATCAGCTCTCTGCTGGGGAAAGTGTGGGTGATAGAAAAGTGGGTCATTGCCTTAGACTTCCTTTTCCCTTGGTCCAGAGCCCTGAGGCACATCTCCGAGTCAAATGATTCCCTTCAAGTCCCCTACCCTAAAATGAGGAAGAGGTACATCCTCATGCCCTCCTCTCTGGGGTGTTGCAGTGGGGGATTCTTTTGGATCTTCAAAAGGATCCCTCCCAACCAGCCTCTCCTCTCTCTGTCACACACAGACACACACACACACACACACACACACACACATTCCATGATAACCAGAGGTAGGTTAATGCTGGTCCAACCGGTTTCTCCATCCTTCAGCAGGCCCTGCTTGGGTGGTCCTTGGCATTCATTGCCTCCACCCCAAACCCAAAACCAAAGGAAACTTGCATTTAACATCCTGTTACACATGCAATAAAGAGAAATCAGGAAGGAAAGTCACCCAACTGTCAACAGTGATTATCTCTGGGTAGTGAGTGAAGTAATGTTGCATCTCTCTTTTCATCTTTTTACTTTTGTGTTGAATTTTTTTTCTTACCATGAACATATTACTTTTACAATGAGTAAAAGATATAAATAAAATTATTCTCTATTTTAACAATTATTTGTGGCCTCACAGATGTGGGAGAAGGTCTATTTAGAAGCAGTCTCAGAAGGGGCTTTGTTCTGAGCACAGCTGGGTCTGGACAAGACAGCACATGGGAGAGGGGAGGAAGTGAGAGGTCGTGAGAGGTCATCGAGGGTTAGAAACAAGAGCCACTATTCCTGAGAACTTGCTCTGAGCCTAGGTTCTTCCTAGCCCAGCCGTGGGCAAACTATGGCCCGTGGGCCGGATCCGGCTCGTTTGAAATGAATAAAACTATTGACAAAAAAGATCATACCCTTTTATGTAATGATGTTTACTTTGAATTTACATTAGTTCACACAAACACTCCATCCATGCTTTTGTTCCGGCCCTCCGGTCCAGTTTAAGAACCCATTGTGGCCCTCGAGTCAAAAAGTTTGCCCACCCCTGTGACCTAGCCCTTGATGTGCGTATTTCAGGTAACAACTGGAACCAGTTTAGGAGATAAGGTATGATTCCACAGCTGAGGAAACCAAGAACCCATTTTATAGGAAAAGAAATCAAGGCTCGGAGAGGTTCCAGTACTTGCCCAGAGACACACACTAGAAAGATGGGGGCAGGATTTCAATCCAGATCTCTGTATGTTTAACTTCCGGGCCATTCCAAGCGCTCCCAGTTACACGTGCTTCCATATTCCCAGCTCTTCACACGCAGGCACTCATCGACACTAGTACTTTCATTTTCCAAATGAAAAATGGAAGACCAGAGAGGGGACTTGTTCAGAATAGTCAGCTGAGAAGTGGTATTGTTACTGATGAGACGATGAGACCTCAGCTCTTGTCCTCTTGAAGGAAAGATTTCCGTCAAGAGACAAAGTGCAGCAAAGCAAGCAGAGTTTATTGGCAGCCTGGAAATATACTCAGACGGGACGGAGTGGGCACCTCGGAGTGAGAGTGCCCTGATCAGTTACAGAACTCAGTATTTGTGGGCTTTGTCTTCCTAGACTTCTCTGCTCCTGTCCCTTCAGCTCGCCCCTCTTGCTAGGCGACTGGAACTGGTGACCTCTGAGGCTGAACAATGTCCTGAGAGTGAATCAGAGATCTAATGACCATAAGTCTGGGTATGGGGAAGTCTGTTTTGGCTTAAACATTTTACCTTAGGCCCTATAGGTGTACAGGAATGCACAAGGATAATCTATGCCCTTTCTCTCCCTTCGCCTGCCCTAGCTCATGTCTAACTAGTTACTTATTCTAGTATCCCCCCTCAAGACACTGGGACCCAAAAGTTTTTGGGAAGTTGAAGGGCGACTGTTTGGCTTCTGTAACTTTTTCCTGCTGCCAGTGGGCGTAGACTGATGGTCTCAGCCTCTTGTGGACTGTCTGGGACAGGTTTAGGTAGAACAAAACCAAATTCCCCTGCACGACCAGGAGACTGCTGGAGTCGTCTGCCAAGGGGTCGGCATTCTTGCATGGCCACCTGAAGTTGGGTTGCCTGAATCCTGACAGAGACAAGGTGAACAAGACAGTTAAGTATGTGTGGGCCAAAAAGCAGTAGGAGGAGGATTGCTGTTAAGAGAGCTAGTAGCAGAAGGAACCAGGTCAGTTTGGGAAGCATTTTTTGAATCGAGTCCCAGATGGTGTTCTCCATGCCCTGTTGGCTGAAGGTCTGTAACCAGTTGGAATGTTCCATCATTTTTTAAGTGCTCTCTTTAATTTGGCCAGTGGTATTTGTATAAAAGCAGCAAGAGGTGTCTGCCATAGCACAAACTCCTCCTTGTGATGCGAGTAAGTAGTCTAGCGCAATGCCAGTTTGGGTAGTGAGTCTAAAGATTTTGTAAGTAGTTGGAAATCCTTCCATGTTTCATGTGCAAGGACAGCCATGGATGCAGTTATTTTCTTTGCAGTTAGGGCATTATAAGTTACCCCACCTTCCAGTCCTATGACTTGACTAAGGTCTCATACCAATGAGCGGCTGAGCCAGGACTGAGGCCAAGGTGTGACTCCAAATTGCTCTCGTAAGGTGCCTCTCAGTGGTAACTAAAAGGCCAGACAGGATTTTCTCCTCCAGCTCTTCTTGTTGTCTATGATGACGGACCACAGCTTAGCGCCGCCTGGAGAAGGAATCATGTGAGTCTGTCCCTAACCAGAAAGATTGATGAGTCTGGGCAGCCTGGGAGGAACTCTGAGACCCAGAGGGGAACGGACTGTGCCTTGTCTGGGTCAGGCTTTGCCTGGGCCAGTGCTTCTACAGGAGAACTCCTCCTCCCTACAGCCCCTAAGCCAGGGACATTTTCTCTCTGAGGTCTGAGGTCTGCGGCCAGCTGTCACTGGGTGGCCTGATTCCCATGGAAATGTGGAGATAGAAAACACCGGGGGCTGCTGTGGTTGCCAGGCAACAGCTACTGATGTCAGAGATTCTTGGATCTGAGGTCTGGAGACCCCCAATTCTGGTTCTGATTTGCTGAGTGACCTTGGGCAAGTCCCTGTCCTTTCTGGGACTCATTTCCCATCCCTTGTATAAAAAGCAGCCCGAATGTCTAAGCTGCAAAATGAGTAGATACTAACCCGATGGTCAGAATCATAGTGATGGTGGGGCAGGGCCAGAAGCCCAGGGCCCAGTCATGGGTGAGGGAAGACTCAGTCGTCCTCCTCCCCATCCTGCCCCAGCTCTTCCTGGCCCTGCTTACCAGCAGAGGGCAGGGACATTTTCTTTCCCACCCTGAGCTAATTCAGACCACCCAGACTCTCTCCCAGGCCCACTCTTGCAGCTCAGTCTAATCTACTAGCCCACAAGTTAGTGCAGCCATGGCCTTCCCAGCAGTCTCTTCCCTATGGGGAATTTCCTCAGTTCCTGCCAAAATGAAGCTACGCAGCTCTGGGTGTTTCCCTGAACACATCAGAGGACCTTCTGAGGCTGTTTGTAGAGACTGCACTAATGCTAAACCCTGATGGTATGCGTTTCACAGCAGTCAGCAGAGATAACTCATTCCATTTCCCATTCATTACAAAAAGTTACTGGTAGTTGCCATTTGCAGGGCTTGGCACAGCAACAAATGCTCCGTCTGTGATCTCATTGTATCCTCATACAATCCAGAGGGTGTTTTATAAATGAGGGAATGGAACCTCAGAGAGGTGAAATGAGTAAATGATAGAGTCAGGACTCAAATTTAGTGCCACAGCCTGGGATTTCAAACCACTACAAGGGGCTATTTGCCCAAGTCCCAGGGCTGTGTCAGAGCTGGGAAGGACTCCACCTCCGCCAACCGCCACTTTACAGGTGGATAAATCAAGGCCCAGAGAGAAGTGAGTGGCCTGAAGTCACACAGCAAGGCATTGTTAGACACTAGGACCACTCCCCCAAACCCACCACGCCATTCCAGGAAACAAAAGTGTCCTGTGCATAAACAAGAAATGGTCGTAAGAAATCCCCAGCATTTACTAGGAAGTGGAACAGAGTTCACAAACAAGGCTCTCCTGCAGGTCTCAGGGTCGAGACAGAGAGCCTCAGAGAGCCTCAGAGAGCCTCAGAGAGCCTCGGGGCAGCAGGGGGCTGTGAGTGCCACTCATTGGGGCCTACAGAGGAGGCCTCACTCCAGGTACTCGCTGAGGTGGTTTGTGTGCCCAGCGTATCCTCCCTGTAGTCGCCTTGCCTGGTTAATGCCCACCTGTGCCTCCGTATCAGTTCACCATCACTTCCTCTGGGACGGCCTCCAACCCAGTCTCATGGGTTCAGCCTTTTTCCCTAGCAGCTCTGACCGCAGTTTGCCCTGGGGATTTGCATCACAGGGGCGTTTAACTCACACCAACCACTGACCGCCAACGAAGTGACCCCAGAATTCGGCGTTGCCCTCAAAAAACCAAACTAACCTTTTAACGGTGCGAAGATGATAGAGGCTTCATGTAAAAGCAGATTGGAGTCAGCCTGCAACACCAGGAGCATTCCCGAATTCTCTGCCCAACCTCAGCTCATCCCTAGAGATGTGGTCTTTCCCTTAAAGGCAGAGCAGCTTCACTGTGCAGGTACCTGAAGACAGCCTTTCTTCAGTTAGTTCCTTTAGCCTCGTTGTCAGACCTAAGCATGCAACAGGATTGCTGTGCATTACAGGTAACTTCAGGACTTTCAAATGTACTTTTGAATGATAGGCCCTTTCCACCTGAATGCTGGCTTTAGAACTGAACCCCCTTCAGAGACACCCTCACTATAACCATAAGCGTGAAAGAGTATTGAACCTCTGGCCCCCCTTCCCCAGAAGCCCCATAAGGATCTGTTGGGCTCAAGGGTGTGTACCCACACCCAGCATCATGCTGGGCATGCTCAGAGCAGGTACTCAGCCAATGCTAAATACGGAAATCAATCGCTTTTGCTTACGTGTGGAAATGAGGCCAGAAGTGGTCTCTGTGGGTGCAGGTGGCTACAGGTGTGCTCCCTCTTCAAGGCCGGAAGCCACCTGTGGGTCTGTGTGCATCTGCTCCCCTGCAGGCACAAGGCCAGGCAGCGTGAATGTGGATGTGAGTATTTTATTTGCTCACACAGGGATGTGATGACCAGAGGCAGTTTTCTAGTTTCCGCAGTTACATTCCTATCCTAAATGTAGTGGCTGAAGCAAGACAACTTCATTATCTTACAGTGGGAAGTCAGAAGTCCCAAATGCATCTTAAGGGGATGAAATCAAGGTGTCCACGGGGCTTGCTTGCATTTCTTCTGGAAGTTTTAGGGAAGCATTGGTTTCCTTGTCTTTTCAGCTTCTGCAGCTGATTCTTTGCCATGCGGCCCTTCCGTTATGCCTAAAGCCAGCAGCACAGCCTCTTCACATTTCTCTCTCTGTGTTTCTGTCTTTACACGCTGCCTTCTCTCTTATAAGGACCCTAGTGATTACATCGGGCCCACCGGATAATCCAGGATGATCTCTCCATTTTAAGTTATTTAATGTAATCACGTCTGTGAAATCTCTTTTGCCACATAAGGCAGCATCCATGGGTTCTGGGGATTAGGACCTGATATCTTTGGGTGGCCATTAATCAGCCCATCTTGCTCCCTTAAGCAAGATATTCAAAACACGTTTGCTGAATTGTATCATAAGAAAGGGAAGCACTACTGCCCCAGCAGAGAGCCCACAGCCCGGAATCCTGAAGCTGCAAGAGCTGAGAAATATTGGGCATAATGTCACGCAAAGTGCCTCACAACACGAGGCGGGAGGGGGGTGGGGGCGGCTGAGTCATTCCCCCTCCTCCTCCAGGGCATTGCTGTTTCTCTGCCCTGGAATCATTCCTGCCCCAGTCTCTTTCAGGGATCATTTTTTTGTTCTTATTTTATATCTTGAAACAGTTTGCAGGTTTGTTGCCAGATATAAAAACCTTGATTTCTATTTATCAATTGATTGAAAATAAAACCTGATTGTTTGGTTATGCATGAACTTTGGAGTCAGAAAGACCTGGATTCAGACCTAGGCTCTGCCGTGTACTAGCTGTAAGCAGTCATTTTACTTCTGTGAGGAGCCCCCGATGATGTGTTTGGTTTTTTTGTTGTTTTTGTTTTTAATGTGTAAAATGGGGATAATGACAGAATCTCTATCTTAAGGTGGTTGTGACCAATACATAAGACTATGTACACTGTGGTTCTCAAAGTGTGATTCCCAGACCAGCTGCATTGACATCACCTGTGAATTAGCCTGACCCCTGACCCCCTGAATCAGAGACTCCTTGGGTGGGGCTCAGCCATCTGTCTTGCAAGGAGCCCTCCAGAGTAGCTCAAGTTTGAAAGCCACTGATACATATTCAGGTTCCTTATGCCTCGCACCACATATATAACCAAACTGTGAGAACCACAATGTGCAGTATTTATCACAACCACCATAAGACACACACACACACACACACACACACACGATGTATAACATACCATACTTATACTGTATAACATACCACATATTATGTAAAGTATTTAACCTAATTAATATAATTATATAACACATCATATGCTAGGCTTTAAGAATCTGGCACACAATAAGCACTCAACAAATGTCTCTCATTGTTATTGCCATTGTTTACTAATGATACTTCTAGCACATTCCCTTTGAGATGTTGAGTTGGGTATGTATCTCTCTCCCCATCATATCCTACAAACACTGTCTGTATTAGGGAGGTTTCCTGATGCAATCTATTACCCACACAGCTGCCCTTTAATGAGGTGGTCTTTCAGCCTCTCTTGCTCACTATTTCTCCAGGCAAGTCACGCCCCCTGGTCAAACCCTGCCCATACCTGCATGCCAACTGTGCGTGCACTGGGACACACACACACACACACACACACACACACACACACACGGCCTGAGACTCACATGAGATCTGACCAGCCCTGAGGTACAGGGAAGACTTCCTTCTCTAATCTGGGACTCTTGTCTCTACTTGTCTGCTTCTTGGCAGCTACTTCACCCAGCTGACTCACTCTGGCCTGAAGTCAACCAAAACCCCCAGGCCTTTTTCTTGGGAACTGCCTGAGTTCTGGTTGATTGGTCATCCAGTCCTTGATGTGTGTAATTCAGTTCTTAAAAACAACATTTACATTCACATCACAAAGGTTATCCATGAAGTGAGTTAGGAAAACGCAACGGGGAAAATCGCTAATAACAGTCATTTCTAAATGGGTTGCTTTTAAAAAAAATGATCCCATATTTTTGTAATCAGGAAAAACACACACCTCCCACTCAAGCAGTTTCCATTTCTGGGGAAAGAAAAAGAGTTGGAGAAAGCAAAGTTAATGTACCATAGGGATAATTGTGAATTCTAATATATGTAGATATATCTTGTTTCATACAGAATTCAAACGTATATCAGTATATAACAATATGAAGTCATCTCCCAGAGGCTGCTGTTGCTAACATTTTGGGTATAGCCTCCAGGCCTTCACAGTTAACATTCTGTACTTTTAAATTTCAATCCAGGTCTAAATTTAGCACTAAATTTGGAGGTAGACAGACCAAGTTCAAATTCCAGCTTCCTTGTTTATTGGTTTTATCACTCTGGACAATTTATTTAACCTCTTAGAGCCTCAGTTTCCTCATCTGTAAAATGGGGGTGATAATATCCTTCCATCCAAATCCATCTCAGGATTGTGGTCAAGATGAAAATTAAGGGACATAAGGCACACAGGTAGAGCCTGCGACAACTCCTATTGGGGTTGTTACTATAATTAACTCGTCACCTGGCCAACTGGTGCTTCCTTACTGACCCAGTTCAGGTGCCACTCCCTCTATAGCCTTCCCTGGCAGCTCCCCCCACTCAAGCTCTGGCCGTCTTGCTGCTGTCTCAAGTCCATACCTCTGTCACAGCATCGGACACACACTGCAGTGCCCCCTACACTCTTCAAGGCCTTCAGAGCAGAGACCATGTCCGCCTTGTTCATATCTGTGTCCCAGGGTCCAGCAGTAGGGGGGACCCACTGTGGCTGTCAGGAAGAGTTGAGTGAGAGCATTAAAAGGTGCTGGGTAAGAATGTGTTGAAAGAATAGGTGACTAAACATCGGGGAGGCTGAATGAGTGAGTGGATGAATGCAGCAGGTGTGGCTCGCCAACCCTCCGTCTACCAAGGTGGGCCTAGTCAGGGAGGGGCGGGGCTCCTGCCAGGGAGAGGCCCCGCCCTCACCACGGCCTCCGCTGGGGGCGGAGCCTCTCCGGGCCCTTGGTTCAGGGTGTTAGGGGCGGGACAGGGGCGGGGCCGAAGGGGCCGGAATCTATGCACCCGCACAGGCCAAACCAATTCTCGGAAACGCAACTCCCAGAGTCTGCAGCCCCACCCGAGGCGCGAGCTCTGGAACTCTCCCCGGAGGCCTTTGGGATGGGAGGCGGCAGCCGGTGTCAGGGTGGGAGCCACCGGGTGCGAACCCAGCCAGCTATGTCTCTTGCTGGGTGACCTTCACTGAGACAGGTCTCCTTCCCCTCCCAGGGACCCTTCTCTCTTAGGCACGACTGGAAGTCATAACTCCTTCCAGGCAACCTCCAAAAAAAAAAAAAAAATCTCCAAAAACAAAACAAGAACAAAAACCTGATACTTGACACCACTCAGCCGACCTGCACGGAGAAGCTGTGTTAGCCGCCTTCCCTGAGGAATGACAATAACTGTTCCCACCACACAGGGAGGCGGTGAGGGTTCCGCGAGCTGTTGTAGGGAAGCTGCTTGGCAGCGTTGGGAGCAGCTACTCTTCCTCTCAGAGCCCACAGTTCAGACCCAGCATTTCCTCCTGCCACCCCCACCCCCCCTACCACCCCCCAACCTCCCTACCACCCCCACCACCTCCACACACACACCCTCAGTTTGGGGCTGTGGCGGAGGGAAAGGGCCTCCTGGGACATTCCTGAGCCTGGCCCAACTAGTTCAGCCCGGGCCCTCTGTGCTGAGCCTGGCTGACCTCAGGGCCTTCGGGGAAGGGCGTTTTTAGAGAAGGAAATGGTTGTGGTGAGACAGAATGATGGAGCAACTTCTCGGGGATCTGGTGGAAAGCCCCTGGCTCCTGGTGTGCTCTCAGGGTGGGATGTGGGGCAGGTGCTGTGGCTGCCCATCCTCCATCGCCGTCAGAAAGTACCTGGTGTTCACCAGGGGCCGCGCCAGGGCAGCAACCGGCCTTAGCTTGCGAAGCTCAAGCCAGCCACTCGCTATCTCTGGGCCACAGAACCACCCCACCCCCTCACCCCTTTCCCCAGAGAGTTTCCCAGCATCACCCAGAGGCTGGTCTCACCAATCAAGTCCTTACTCCGCTGCTCGAGGGACAGCCCAACAGCCGGGGAAACAGCCTTTGGAGTTAGCTCCTGCTTTGCAATGTGCCAGGGGGGTGGTTTCCCTCCCTGAATCTCAGCCCTGAGTGAGAGTGCAGCAGCATCTGGCTCTGCAGTGGCATGACCTTGAATGCAAGATACCGTGGCCAAGGCAAGTATTTTGTAAGCTCTGGGCTTGGTAAAAAGACCCAGTCCTGCGGAGAGATGAATCAACACCAGGACAGCTGGAAGACTTGATCATTATTCACTGAACGGCTTGGAGAAGACCCAACCTTCCTGTTGGTACTTCCTCGTTGGCAACACGGGGACATTCCTTTAGGGGTTCTCATTTCTTTACTGTAAAATAGGAGGGGCCTGGGTCCAAGCCTGAGATTCTGTTTCCCAGCTGTGACGCTGGGCAAGCCACTTCAGCTCTCTGGGTCTTAGTTCCTTCATCTGCCCAATGGGCATTGTACTCCTCCTCGCTCTCAGGGTGGCCGAGCTTAAATGGGGTGAACAGGAAGAAATGGGCATTGCGGTGGGCACAGCCTGGCTTCATCTCTCCCAGCTCCCTGAGGAATCTGGGGTGTGGTGTTCCCATGGGGCTGGCTGGGAGTGACCTTTGGAATCATCTCCCTGGGGGTCTGCTTAAAGACCTTCTCCACGGCCCAAAATCCACTCTCAGCTCCCATTCTAACCCTCTGCCACTCATATATAATTCTTCGACACACCGACAGCCTTCCTCAGACCAGCCTTGCACTTTTCCTCCTCCAGACCTTTACTGGTGTTTTCACAGGCCCAACTGTATTTGCCATCTCCCTCCAGATCTGCTCCTCTTCCAACTGTGCTCAAAATTAGAGGGAGAGATCTCCTGTGTACCCCGGAGCTGAGGCCTGGAAACTGGGATGAGTGTCCTCAGCTCCTTTTCCTCACCACCCACATCTGTACTAGCGCTGTCGTGAAGTTCCGTTCTCTGAGAATCCATCCTCTGTGCCTCTCCTATGGGCCTCAGGACCGCGTGGAACACGTGGGGACATTATTGAATAGCCACACACCTTCTTTGTTCCAGGCACTGCTCTGACACTGCAGGCACAGGGGTAGGTCCATCTTTACTCTGGGCTTAGACTCGCAGGGGTGGGCAAACTTTTTGACTCGAGGGCCACAATGGGTTCTTAAACTGGACCGGAGGGCCGGAACAAAAGCATGGATGGAGTGTTTGTGTGAACTAATATAAATTCAAAGTAAACATCATTACATAAAAGGGTACGGTCTTTTTTTTTTTTTTTAGTTTTATTCATTTCAAATGGGCCGGATCCGGCCCGCGGGCCGTAGTTTGCCCACGGCTGGCTTAGAGGCTCCAGGCAGGTGAGGAAAGGGCCCCGCACTCCTGGAATTGCCTACTCAGTCCCTTTACATGTTAGGCCTCTATTCTAGGAAGACCTATAAACAATTGAAGAGAACTGGGTCGGCGGAGTGCCCATGGGGAAGCCCGTTCCAGCTATGCTTCTGCCAGGCAAGCTCCAACTCCCTGGCCCTCACCTCTCCTCCCAAGAAGGGTGTAAAGCCCTTTGCAAAGCCTTGTCTAAAACAGAGAGGCTGCTGGGTAGCACCTTCCCAATTCCTGCTGGGCTTTCTTGACTGGCCACAGCCTAACCTGGCCGGGGACTGGCTGCTGCTTTCCAGCTGGGAAGGGGGCTGGAATCCAGGCCGGGAAATGAGAGCCCTGGATCTCTGCCCCGTGGCTGCCACAGCAGAGGGTTCGAACCCTTGATCTGTGGTTTGTTAGCTGTGAGGCTATGGTAGTTAATTTTATAGGCCAACTAGAGGCCCTGTGCACGACATTTGTTCACTTGGGGGGGGGGGTGTTCCTCAGCCCAGCCTGCGCCCTTTAGCAGTCCGGAGCCCTTGAGGGATGTCACCACCACTGCACTCACCAGGTGTCAGCCCAGCTTGTGGCTGAGCAGCACTCCCACTGTGGGAGCGCACTGGCCACCAGGGGGCAGCTCCTGCATTGAATGTCTGACCCCTGGTGGTCAGTGCACATCATAGCGACCAGTCGTTCAGCCCTTTGGTTGATTTGCATATTACCCTTTTATTATATAGGATTTGACTGGTTCACAGTGTTCCCAGATAGCTTTGGACTTGGACTGAAACTAAACCATTGGCTCTCCTGGTTTCCAGCTTGCCCAGTCACCCTGCAGATCTTGGGACTCACTGGTTTTCATAATCATGTAAGCCAATTCTTTATAGTAAATCTCTTACAGCTAGAATATTAATATCAATATAGAAAATATAAGTGTATATACAAATATGTTAGGAGATATAATTTATGTAAATGTGTGGGTCTATATATATAAAATATCTTCATCCTATTGGTTCTGTTTTCCTGACTAATACAGAGGCTTTGGGCAGTCTGCTTGCTCACTCTGGGCCTCTATCTTGAAATTTATCAAAAATGGAAATAACAATTTCTTGCACAAGCTCCACTTCCCTGCTTTAGAATTCCCATTTTATTTTCTGGACTCGAAATCTTCTTTGCAGGCATTTCAACGCTCTCTTCTGCCCTGGTGGGGCCTGCCTTGCCAAGACTGTTTTCCCCATCACTTACAGGCACTCTAGCCGGGACCATTCCTTTCCGGCCCCCATGCCTCACACCAGCAGCCCCCTTCTTTGAAATGCACGTCTGCTTGGTAAACTGTCACACATCCCTCGGGGCCCATCTCCAAGGTGTCCTCCTCTCAGGCCTTCCCCGACTCCCTGAGGAGTTGTCTGTGCCTGCACAGTGCCTGGCACACCCCTTGGCTGTCACGTTAGGGCTGTGATCTGCACATCCGTATTCCCAGACTGTGAGCCCCTTGAAGGCCCGACTCCAGAGCACTCGGCTCTGTCCACAAGAGGGGTGGCTTCCCCTTCTCTGTGCTGGTTCAACATTTTCAGTTTATGAAGCACTTTCAGATCCACTATCTAACTTAAACTCACAGCAACACAGGGAAGGAGTGGAGCCAGGGTTAGAGCCCCTGGTTCAGGGGTGGGCAACCCCTGGTACGCGTGCCAAACATGGCACACCAGTAACTTTTGCTGGCACGCGGAACCCTCTCTTATAATCTTCCATTTACAATTTTTTTCTTTTTTTTCTTTTTTTTTAAAAGTATATTTTATTGATTTCTACAGAGAGGAAGGGAGAGGGATAGAGAGTTAGAAACATCGATGAGAGAGAAACATCGATCAGCTGCCTCTTGCACACTCCCTACTGGGGATGTGCCCGCAACCAAGGTACATGCCCTTGACTGGAATCGAACCTGGGACCCTTGAGTCTGCAGGCCGACGCTCTATCCACTGAGCCAAACTGGTCAAGGCTACAATTTTTTTCTTAATATTGACTTTTTTATTTTTCAGATATATTCAGTGTAGGTGCATCTTAGATAAATAATTTTACATAACAAGTTATCTTAAAGACCACAGACATGGATTGACGAGAGAGGGGAAGAGCAATTTCTATGCCTCTGCCTTAACTCTCCCTGCCTTCCTAGATCTGACCAGTGTTTTGCTTTCAGCCTCAGATGCAACGGGTTTTCGTTGACAAGACAATCGCCTCACCTACTTATTCAAAATTTCACTCTATAAAAATGAAACCTTCTCTCTCGCTTTGCCCACTGATACTAATGAAAGGGGAATAAATTTCTATGTTTCTCTCGGCAGCAAAAGTCCCACTGATAATATCAAATGGAGTCATAAAGTTTTCTGTTGGACTATCAGTGTACATGTATATATTAAAAAATAAATGTATTTTTCATCATCATATACTGTTTTTTTGTTGCTCAAATGAATTTTATTATTTCTTCAAGGTTCTGCACATACGTACACCTTAAGAGATATCAAGTAGGCGTAACATGTTCTCAAAAAATTAGGGTTGGCACGCAGAAGAATTTTGAGTCAGAGATTTTGGCACATTTTGGCACGCACTCACAAAAAGGTTGCCCACCCCTGCCCTAAGTTTATCCCCCCCGCCCTACCCACCCACCCCCCCCCCCCCCACACACACACACAGGGCTTCTGCAGAAAGGAGAGCTCAGGTGGGGAGTGGGGCTTGGTTCTTTAGCTTCTAAGGCCTGTAGCTCAGCAGGGGCTGAAAAGGCCAGTCTAGGCTGGGTTGGGGGAGGGTGGAACCCAGGCTGAGGGAGGGTGTAAGGGCAGATGGAGGCCACAGGCGAGGGTCAGATCTGATTCCAGATGTCCTGGGGGGGGTTGGGGCAGCTCTCCTCATTTCTCCACTTTCAGTCTCTTTAGCTCTGTGGGCCAATGTGGATGCATAAGATAATCAAGGGGTGAGTGCCCTGGGAATGAAATGGACTGAAGAAACTCCACAGATGCAACATAGGAACCCAAATATATTCAAACACGTCAACTGTTCCCATCTTTCTGACAAGCAACCTATTGTTAGAACCACCTCCCCAGGTCCATAGTGTCCAAAGACTTCTCAGAACCCAAAGATGCTCTCCTTGGAGCCCACAACGCCCTCTTGGGTATCCTCTCTGTACAGTGCAGTACCTACCACTGGGCTGTGATTCATTATCCGGTCTGTTTCCCACCTCATGACTGGCTGGGAACTACCTGAAGGCAGGGATCAGCTCAGCCTCCACTCAGGGTCCCAGTGTATAGCACCTGCTGGCACCCAGGAGAGTCCTGAATAGACTAGGGCCTGGTTCTCATGGCAGGAGAGACTGTGGCACACACAGTGCCCTCCTCTCATAGGCACCATGCAGAAGGAAGATCAAGGACAGGGGCAATCTTGCCTACTCACCTTCCAGGAAATGGAGGCCCATGAAGGGGTGGGGATTTGCCCAAGATTCCATAGCACATCAGTGACCAAGCTGGGCCCAAACCCCAGGGGTTGATGCTTGGTCCCCAGCTCTGGGATGCAGTACCTTGCACAGTGCCAATGCATTAAGCCAGGGTAGCTGGAGGCCCTGGGGGCACAGGCCCTGCAGCTGCTCACTCCACATGGGCTCAGTCCTTCTGGCCGGGCTCTCAGCCAACTGTAGCACGAGGCTCCGGCTGCCACTGCCAAAGGTCCCTGTGAGCACTTTGGGGAGGTGGCTCAGACACAGCGAGGCCTGGAGTGGCATCTTCACTGGACTATGGGCTCTGGGCGGGCCTTCCAGCAGGACAGCATCCTTGCCAACCTGACTAGAACCCGATTCAACCTGATAACACTCTGAAGTGCACAGAACAGAGCCCGGCATGGAATATGTGCCCACACGTTCATTAGCAGAACATCATTATTATTACCACGATGGTGATGAGAACACATACAGCACAGGCCCTGAGATGGGCCAGCCAGGGTGCAAATCCTGCTCCACCACTTACTAAGTAGAGCAAGGTACTTCTTTATGTCTCAGTTTTCGAATATTTAAAACCAGAGGCCTGTTGCATGAAAAGATTCGTGCAATAGGCCTTCCCTTCCCCTGGCTGCCGGCACCGGTTTTCCTCCGGTACCCGGGACCCAGGCCTTCGCTCTGGTCGGAGCCGCCTTCAGGCCTGCGCTGCTGCGGCCGGAGCCACCTTCAGTCTTCGCTCCGCCGCTTCGCGCCTATGTATGCAAATTAAACACCATCTTTGTTGGCGGTTAATTTGCATATCTCACTGATTAGCCAATGGGAGGCGTAGCGAAGGTACAGTCAATTACCATGTTTGTCTATTATTAGATAGGATAGGGTCCTAGGAGAATTATATCAGTTAATATGTACAAGAGTGATCACTAAATAAGTGTTAACTGTTGTTATTACTATTAAGTGGCCAAATCCAAGGACTAATGGAGTAGGCTCTGCCCTGGCCTCTCTATACCACCTCTCCTCAACTGAAAATGCAAACTATCCACATGATTTCTTCCCTGTTTGCAAGGCTCCAATCGCTGGCCTCAAGACGTGTGTCCACCACCTTGGTATGAGGGTAAAGTCTGCCCCCCTTGGCCCTGCCTGCTGCCCAGCCTCATTGCTCAGCCCCTTCCACTCCTCCCCTGTTCCAGCCATAGCAAGTACTGGCTGTTCCTGGACCAGCTGTCCTTTTCATGCCTCCCTGCCCATACAAGCTAGAACAGTGGTCGCCAACCTTTCAGACCTTACGGACCACCGGTTGGCAACCTTGAGCTAGAGCAGTGATGGCGAACCTATGACACGTGTGTCAGAGGTGACACGCGAACTCATTTTTTTGGTTGATTTTTCTTTGTTAAATGGCATTTAAATACATAAAATAAATATCGGAAATATGAATCTTTGTTTTACTGTGGTTGCAAATATCAAAAAATTTCTATATGTGACACGGCACCAGAGTTAAGTTAGGGTTTTTCAAAATGCTGACACGCCGAGCTCAAAAGGTTCGCCATCACTGAGCTAGAGTCTTCTTTTACCACCTGGCAATTCCCTGCTCTACTTTCAAGGCCCAGTTTGGGTGGTGACTCCTGTAAGCTTTCCCCAAAGTAGCTGCACTCAAAGTAGCTGCCCTCACCTGCAATCTCATCGCATCACCCAGCACAGCGATGACCTGTCAGCATGGGAGTCTCTCTGGACTGTACTCTGCACGTCCTGTATCCACTGTTTTGCTCAGCCCTAGTACGTGAGAGGCAGAAAAGCCTGATGTTTGCTGTAGAAGTGAAGGACTTCCATCCATCATCCATCCAGAGGTACAGCTCTGGGTCAGTCCCTCTGCTAGGCACTGGGGGTGGGGAAGGCAGGGAGGAAACTGAGACCTACTCTTTGTCTTTGAAGGAGCCCCAGGCATTTGGGGAAATAGGCTGAGCCCAAATAGTTACAAATAAAACGTGGGATGTGGGCCCAGTCAGGCTTCCAGGGGATGAACTGGAGGTTACCAGGTGGGCACAAAGTGGAGAGACACAAGGAGGAGAAACAGGGTGGTGCTGACTTCAGGGGCCTCTATGCCACAGTGTGAACTACGAGGGGGAGACGAAGCTGGACAGGGTGATGTGTGGCAGGGCGGAGTCTAGACCTTACCCTGCAGCACCTATTGCTGAAGTTTGTGGTCTCAGGGCTGACTCCTGCCCATCACTGAATGAGTCACCGTGGCTAGGGGCATGGAATATGCTAATTGGCCAGGCCTACATCAATTGGCCAGCCCTTCGGATGGTGCCCAAAGGAAAGTCAGGGTTCTGATATCCAAAAGAGGGGCATGGATGGTGAGCAGATTAAATACATCAGAGCCAGTCCCAAAGCAGGTATTTATTTATTTTATTGATTTCAGACAGGAAGGGAGAGAGAGAAACATTGATGAGAGAGAATCATTGATTGGCTGCCTCCTGCACGCCCCACACTGGGGATCGAGCCCGCAACCTGGGCTTCATAGGTCGACACTCAACCACTGAGCCACGCTGGCTGGGCCCAAAGCAGGTATTTTAATCCCTGATTCTTTCCCCCAGACTATTAACTGGAGGAGGACAGGCCCACATCAATACTGTTCATTGATAAATCCCTGACACCTAGCATAGTGCTTGGTATGTAGCAGGGGCCTAATCAATATTTAAGTGAATAAATCATCTCTTGGTAAACAAAATCGTTTCACTAGATAGTCTGAATCAGGATGATTTTGGTTACAAATAACAGAAAACTGGCTTAACCATAAAGGACATTTGTTGGCTCATGCAACTGAAAAGCCTGGTGGAGCCTGGCAGTTAGGCATCGTTTGATCAGGACTCCATGTCTCTGCTTGTCTCCTAGCTCTGCGCCCTCAGGCTAGGGGATGTGTATACAGAAACTCTCTGTATTATCTTTAGCACTTTTTGTAAACTTAAAATTATTCCAAAATAAAAAGTTTACTTTAAAAAATGGACCCATTCTTTTATAACCTGTTTATTCACTCAATAGTTAACTGTGAAATTCTGTCTTGAAATGATTTATTTCATTCCATCCTGTGAATGAATCATAGCCCATCTCTCCCATTGTGGGAAATTTAGGTTGTTTCCAATTCTTGCCCTGTAATAAGAAATGCTGCATATACTTAGTCATTTCCTTAGGGTACATTAACACAGTGGAATTGCTGAGCCTGAGCTGCTGACGAGGGACCACATACTGCGCACCATGGGCCGTCACTGTTCTAACACCCTTGATATATGTGAACTTTTTATCGTGACAACCACATACGGAGAGGTACTGCTCTCATTCCTTTACCGTGGGGCAATTTTCAAAGATGAACCGTCAAATTTTCACCAAAGACTGTCAGCCCACCTGGCACCTCCCTGGTGTCCCAGGCAACTGAAGCACACAGATCTATCCCATTTATGCACCACCTCCCATTTGGCTTCAAGTTGGGGCGGCTCCTGTATGTAGCCACTGGAGGGGTCTATGGCACAAGTGCAGGTGGCGCCAGCCCCATGTGGGGTTTCAGCAAGCATCCCAGCAAAAAGCAAAGCAAAATGGTTTAGTGCACTATTCCTGGGGGGTGGAGATGGCATTGGGGAACAGGAATGGGTGAAGATACACATTCTGAAATACCTGGTAGCCACAGCAAGGTCCTTTTTTCCTCCACAAATGGCCATGGGAAAGGAGAAAAAAAGAATTATTGGGCAGTTGTTTTTTAATTCATATTTACTCAGCCACCCACAGGTGGGTGCTATGCTCCTTATTTTACAGATGAGTTCACTGAGGCTTAGAGGTTAAGCGTCTCCCCAGGGCACACGGGGAGCACTAGCGCCAAGAGCTAGCCCCAGGTCATCTATCGCCAGAACTCATGCCTAATCACTAGGCACATGACTGAATACAGCTGACAACATGGAGAGATTCCTCTCCAGTCTCACAGCAAAGGATCCCCCCCACCCCCCATCTTCGTTCATGGTCAAAGCACCCCTGCGTTGCGTTTGGGAGGAGGGAAGGATGGTCCAGGCGGGGCTTAAGGTGGGCCATCAACTCTATGTGCACATACCCTTGTGTCCTGCTCTTCTGGATTCTCGACATTACTCCTGAGCTGAAAAACTTCACTTGTCCTTATGCTTATTTTGAACAATACTATTTCCTAACAGTCAGCGATTTCCTAAGAACTCTGGGGTTCACTAGGTTAAAGTAGTGTGGACGAAAGGGGCCACACGCTGACCTGACAAGCTCAGGAGAGGCCTGCATGGCAGCCTAGCAGACTCAGAGACCTAAAGTAACCACAAAGGATGGTCTGAAATTAAACTTTGACTAAAAGCAGTTATGGTGGGCAGTTATGTCCTAGGCCAGTATCTTCACTGACAAGATCAACTTTGATCCTTACTGAGCCCATTTGCCTTTTTGCCTCTAAGATAACATTCCTTTGAAGTGTCTGGGTAACTTGTAACTTCCCTTTTTCTGGAACCCCTGGGGCATAACCAAATGTTCTGGGCGCCAGGGCAGATACTACAAATTCCTTCATTATCATGTTGATTGATCCTGCACCCACCTAAGTATGTGTCCATCATTTTACTTTTTATCCTATCACAGAGGTTTCCCTGCTTTGCTTAATCCCACCTCCTTAAATCTGTCACCAATGAATTTCATGTATAAATACGAATGTAACCCTGCCATTCTCCGGAGCACTATCTCAATTCATTGAGGTTCTGCTTCCCGGCATATGTCGACAGTTTGGCTCAAATAAACTCACAAAATTCTTTACAGGTTTCAATGGTTTTTTATGTTAACATTAATTGGCGTAGTCGCGGCAGGATTCCAAAGAAGCTCACCCGGGACCACCTTGCGGCCTCGGACTCGGTGCTAGGATCCAGCAAGGGGCCCATTGAGCCCCGCCGGCTCCCCGCCGTACCAAGTGAACTTGGGTGAGTTTTCTCTTGGATCCAGAACCTTCCCTTCCTTTGGTCGAAGGTCGGACTTTATTTGAGCTGTTTTAAATCCTCGAGGTGGAACCAGGGTTGATAAGACCCAGGTTAAGGGTTCAGAGCAGAACCCAGGGTAAGGCAGGATTGGAGGAAAAAATGGGAGGCTGGGTTTGATTTCGGCTTTTTAATTAAAACGGCTTTCTGAGAGTCTGAGCAAAAAAGAAAACCTTCGCTGTATAAATGGCTTTACTAGGGGGCCACCTTAAGGCTTGGTCTGCCCGGGCCCTATACCTTTCCTGTGGTTTTAGACAGCCAGGAGACAAACTGAGGCCACATTTGACCCACTGCATAACATGTCTAGAAATTTTGCTCAGACTACAGATATTCAATAATAATAAAAAATTAACATGGGAAATTGTGCCTCCAAGGCCAGAAACTCCCGAGACACCAGCCCTCATTTAATACTCCTGATAGGAAGCCTTTACTTGCAAGTACTTTAAAATATTAACTGAGAAATGGCTAAAATGCAGTTTGTTTGGGGTACCTATGTTAATATTTTGCATGCAGAAATTAGAAAATGCCGGCTCTGAAATTAAACTGAATGAGTACATGAGAAGCATATCTTGATTTGAAAATTGGAAGCTTCTAGAGAAAAGCACAGGAAAATTTTATTCTAATAAGATGGAAATTAATAAAATTTTAGAGACTGTCTCAGAACTATTCTGAAGTTAATTAATGTCTACACCCTGTTTTTTCCTTTAGCCCATTGTTTGTTTGTTTTTTTGAATAGTCCATTGGGAATATATTGAAATTCTAGAGAGGGGAAATTCCTGAACCAGGGACAAAAGACACTGCTTTGGTAGTTTCTAATGCTGGACATTCTTTGCTGTAAACTTTAGTGTGTTCTGTGCGCCTTGATGTTTTTGTGTCTTTGTTGTAGTGAAATAGGAAAAAATTTTAAAATGTCTTTCTATTAATCATGACTTTGGGAAAATACGCCATTTGAGTCATTTGCTGAAACTTCCCCAAAGCAGGATGTGGGGAAGGGGAGAAGGGAACTCATGGTGGTCCAATATGGACGCCTCCTCCCCAAGTATTCTGATTTAAAATCTCCTTCTCGTAATTGAAAAGTTTTACAAAATTTAAAAATGCGTCTGGTACTTCTGTTCACATGTAAAGAGAAAAGCTGGTTTAAAACTAATGCGCGCAATTGTCCTCTTTTTGGACATTTAGATAGAGTTTTAAACTGGAGTCTCTTCACACATGTACAGAATAAAACCCAAGACTGATTATTTCTTAGAAAAAAAAAAAAAAATGGCGAATTTTACCCAGGGAAGAAATGCAGGCTTGTTCTAGCAACAAGCCTCCAAAAGAAAATTCAGTAAAATTGTCTCTGTTACAAAAATTTGCCAAAGTAAATGCCTTATAATAATAATTGGATTTGAATCTCAAGAAATTATGTAGCTACAAATTTGCTTCTTGACTTTCCCCAGAGAAAAATGGTCGTTTTAAAGTCAAGGGCTGGGCCGGGCCTGTTTTGCCAGCCTCAGGTGTGGTTTTCCAGAGCTGCTGGGAACTTGAGACCTTAGAGTTTACTGAGTCAAATGATAAAAACTTATGTCTAGGTATTTTGAAGTGACATAATACATAATGTTGATCTGAGTATGCCTCGTACGAAATCTAGAGGGTAGAATTGAATCTGTTGGTTGATTGTGTCTTATATTTTTGAAGTTTATTCTTAAAAATGTTACTGATGTTAAGGTTCGGGTTGAATTGGGAGAAATGTGTAGCTGTGGTAGCTAGATGCCTAAAATGTAGAAATTTTTGAGAAAATAATTTTTGCTTTCTCTGAAATAATTAGGAATTCAAAATATGCTGCTTATTGGTCTGATTAAAAAAAAGAAAGAAGGAAAGAAAGAAAGAGGATTAACTCTGTGATCTCAACTGAAATTCTTAATACAAAAAACCAGTTTAAATTTAATTGCAAAGAACTCGCAGAGCCAGGTGCAGACAGGAGGTTTTCAATGGGGTAGGGTAGCAGCTGTCCCATCAGGGAATGGACAGCCAAGAGTCAGGATCCCCGTGGGGGCATCTGCCAGTGATGCTCTGGTGTTTGCTTTTCACAGATTGGGAGTTTATGAATTATTTTCAATGCTGAAAACACTGCTTGCAATAAGCCATGTGCCTCATTTTAAAATCTTACATATTTATATTATAGAAAAGCAAAGTTTTTATCAAATCTACAACCATGCCACCTTTAAATTTTGTCATTTGTGGACAGCTTTATTCTGATGCATTTGTAAGGTATATTATATGTTTAGAAAAACCCATGAAAAGGACTCTGACTTAATCTAAATTGCAGGTTTGTAAGCAGGTCATATTTTTGAACTGGATGAAGATTTATAGAACTTCAAGGAATAATTGAATTCAAAACCTACTGGCAAATAATCAGGATAAACAAAAATAACTATGGGACTAAATTAATTAAGGATAATTATTCTTATGACTGTTTTAAATATTGTGGACTTTCAAATCTTTTGTTTCCCAAATATAAGGAAAAGTAAAGAGCAGACATTCTGCATTATAGGAACTTACAAAATTGGTAACAGATTCATTTCACAGTGCACTTCCGGCGACGAAGATTTCAAAGATCATGGCTTACAACCAGGAGATTTGGTGTGTTGGAAAAGATACCAAATAAAAGACTTTCTCCAACCTCATTGGAGACGACCTTACCAGGTATTACTAACTAACCCATGTGCAGCTAAACTTAAAGGAGTTAGCTTTGGATTCACATTTCTCATTTGAAAAAGGCACCTGACTGTGAATGGACATCTACTTCCATCTCTGACACCCATCTCTATCTGGAGCGGAGATCAAAGACTTTTCAAGGACGAGAAACAGCAGAGGTCTTTCAAGGATGAGGAGTTGCTGTCCACGAAGGCAGACAGCTATCCCAAGATGACGTCAAAAAAAAAAAGGCCTGTATACTCACAAACTGATATTGCTAGCTGTGGTGATTCAAAGTTTTTAATGGGGAATGTTATCTGTCTTTATTGTTTAAGTATGTGTCTTTGTTCAAAATTATTTAGCTAGTAAAATTTCTGTTTGTGTCTCTTAAAAAAAAAAAATATGAATGTATTGCTAATCTGAGGAATGTTAATTATTTACATGTCACCTAAAAGTTAAGGCTAAGAGTTTTAACTAGCTGGAAAGTATGGCTTAGGTGTGATGGAGGAAGGTAAAGAGAAATACTTAATGGAAGGTCTGAGGCATGGCTATGCATTTTTGAAGGCTATGCATTTTTGAAGGCTAACTTGAAAGTGTGAAATTTGTGAAGGTTTTGTATGTGATGAGAAGGAAAGAGAAATGTTGAAAGAAAGCTGAATGCATGATAGGCCAGTAAGCTGAAACAAGTAAAATAGGGAAACTGAGCAGAAATCCTATCTTTCTTAAACCAAGGACACTTGGGAGTAAATAATTTGCATTTGCCTCCCTAAACAAAGGTTAAATCATTTATGTCAATCTGATTAGTGTCATTTGCCGTCCACACCCAAGGACAAATGAAGTTAGAAAATAAGCCTTATTTTGATTAGTTCTTTTAGAATGTATGTTAAGGAATTTTAAAATTGCTCAAACCTTGCTGCCTTGGGTCCGGTTCTGCGTGTTTAAGAAGGGACAGAGTAAGGTTTAGCAGCAGGAGTGAAGAGGCAGGCAGGGCAGGAGCAGGCCAGAAGAAGCTGGCAAGGCCATCCAAACCACCTAGCCACTATTGGCCAGAGCCGCCTCGGACTGGCAACAGCTGACTCTGACGAGGACAGACTGGGCTCTTTCCAAATGGGCCCCCATGAGTCGATGGTTGAAATGAAAATCGGGGGCCAGACTGGGAACTTTATGGTTGATACAGGGGCAGAGCACTCGGTAGTTACTCAGAAGGTAGCTCCCCTCTCAGGACAGGAAGTCACCATTATTGGAGCTACCGGGACCACAGCTGCAGACTGTTCTGCCACCCCCTCTGATGTCAGTTAGGCGGCTACCAGGTGGTTCATGAATTCCTGTATTTGCCAGAATGCCTGTACCCCTTTCTTGGACGTGATCTCTTACAGAAATTACAAGCCACCCATAAGCTTGTTCGAGACGCCCTGCGAATGCCATCTCGGACTCTGTACATCCTTTCCAGCCTGGGGACTCGGTGTGGGTTAATAAGTTCACAACCTAAGGACTCACCCCAACTTGGAAAGGATTATACACTGTCGCCTGCAGACCTGGCTACACCACTCCCAGCTCCTGCACCAGGAAACGGCCTTGATCCCGGCAGCCAGCGGCCTCACCCGTGAGAGCCAGGAGGAGGCTCGACGTCCGCAAGAGTGGAACTGGACTTCAGTGAGGACAGTACTAATGGGGACCATGGCACTAGGGCACTTGGTAACTGTAAGAACATTTTTTTTTTTTTTTCTAGCCAGTGAGAAAGTCCAGGGACAAGTGGGGCTAGATGCACAAGGGGACAGAAGAGCAGGAACAGAATAGAGAATGCCCCTAAAAGAAGTGGGGTGAGTAAATGAAAATCAAATGTGCCAAGCTGGCAGTTTAGAAAAATTAATTCAGTCAAACTAGTTGTAGTTAGAGGGTAGTACAATCCCCTAACTAGTAAAGATGAGTCCATGATTTGGCTCATGTACATAAAACCAGTAGGGAATGAAGTGTGGTACATATTTGCATTGCTTAGCAGTGGAAAAGTTATTTTGATTTTCTGAATTGTATACATCATCCCATTCAATTGAATGACCATCCCATTGATTGTTATCTTACTGGTTTTGGAAAGCACGTTCTTCTGTACCTGGGAAACAGGACAGCGCAATTATCCTAGGTTGTTTTAGTGACCACAGATAATGCATTCCAGTTGACTCAGTGGTCCCAAGGCCAGGGCAGCACAATTACTCTAAATTTAATGAGTTCCTGGCAACTCAGTGGTCTCAAGACCCGAGGGCTCTGGATAAGGTGTTTCTGTCAATCCAGTGACCCCGAGACCCAGAACTATAATTCTGCTTCTGTAAACTGTTCTTTTGTGAACCAGGTTCCTCATTCCAAACCCTGGGATGTAACCAAGACCTTTGTGATTTTTGTGTTCATGATATGTAAATGTTATACTAGATGCAGAAAAGCAAAACAAACAGCAAAAAGACTCGGATCATGATGGCTCAAAAATTAGAAATGATCCAGAATACTTTTTAACCAGGACGTATAGGACCTGACTGCCTCCCATTTACCTGCCCTTTTTTTAATAATAATAATTCGACCTTAAATGCCATCCAAGGTTATGGTCTTGCCCCACCCCCAGTGGTCCACCTGTTCAGCAAGACATGCTGACACCGAGACATCCTAGGAATGAGCCTTCCTAGCACCGTGGGACTCCATTATCCAACCAAAAGGTTGGTCATCAATGCATCCTTTGGATTGATTTATGACCAAAAGGGGGATGTGTGGACGAAAGGGGCCACACGCTGACCTGACAAGCTCAGGAGAGGCCTGCATGGCAGCCTAGCAGACTCAGAGACCTAAAGTAACCACAAAGGATGGTCTGAAATTAAACTTTGACTAAAAGCAGTTATGGTGGGCAGTTATGTCCTAGGCCAGTATCTTCACTGACAAGATCAACTTTGATCCTTACTGAGCCCATTTGCCTTTTTGCCTCTAAGATAACATTCCTTTGAAGTGTCTGGGTAACTTGTAACTTCCCTTTTTCTGGAACCCCTGGGGCATAACCAAATGTTCTGGGCGCCAGGGCAGATACTACAAATTCCTTCATTATCATGTTGATTGATCCTGCACCCACCTAAGTATGTGTCCATCATTTTACTTTTTATCCTATCACAGAGGTTTCCCCCGCTTTGCTTAATCCCACCTCCTTAAATCTGTCACCAATGAATTTCATGTATAAATACGAATGTAACCCTGCCATTCTCCGGAGCACTATCTCAATTCATTGAGGTTCTGCTTCCCGGCATATGTCGACAGTTTGGCTCAAATAAACTCACAAAATTCTTTACAGGTTTCAATGGTTTTTTATGTTAACAGTAGTCTGAGTGCCAGTGGCCACTGTGCCTTCCCTCAGGGGCCGTACCTGCTGCCTGTATTGTCCCATCCTCCACATGGAGCCACCCTGACCCCACCTCCTTCACGAAGCTCCCTCTTCTCTGCAGTCTGACCTCCTGCGCTACATAATTAGACCTTTCTTTACACTGTGTTTTCCAAAATAGACTCAAGGCAATTTCCAACACATGTCAAAGCACAAAAGCACCAAACATAAAACAAATGCAATTGGGTGAGGTGGGGTAAGAATTCTATTAAGAAACCCTGGTAGAGCCCTGACCGGTTTGGCTCAGTGGATAGAGCGTCAGCCTGCGGACTGAAGGGTCCCAGGTTTGATTCCGGTCAAGGGCATGTACCTTGGTTGCGGGCACATCCCAGTGGGGGGTGTGCGGGAGGCAGCTGATTGATGTTTCTCTCTCATCGAAGTTTCTAACTCTCTATCCCTCTCCCTTCCTCTCTGTAAAAAATCAATGAAATATATTTAAAAACAAAAACAAAAACAAAAAAACCCTGGCAGAGGAAAGCACAGCCACCGAACACAAGCGGAATTTCTTCAGAGCCAGGGCAAAAAGGAAGACAGTAGAGAACGAAGCATTTCTTATCTAGTAGGAGAATACAGACCAGCCAAATAGGAAGCAACATTACCTCCTAGGGTGAAGCTCAGAGATTTGTTCCCCAAGTCATTATCTGAGGGACACCATACAATGTAATGACTTGCACTATAGCAATCTTACCCAAGAGATCTGTGTGACCTGAGGGTGACTTAGGACCTGGACCTAAGTCTTGTCTTGCCCTCACCCTCTGATATCTAGTCTTTGTACTTGTCTGTTCTCTTCTGGGGACACCACTTCCAGACTGGGCACCTGGAAGGGGCCTTTTATGGGAGGAGCTCACCAACAATTGCCCTGATGACTCTAAACACAGAGCTACCGGCATCCCCTCTGCAGTGACAAATAATGCATTGCCACGGGCATACGGTGACAGAGCCAGCACACACACACTCCTATTGTCACCCTCTCCAGAACCAGGCAAGGGATGGGAGGGTAGGGGGGTAATTGACTCCTCTCTCTCACAGTAATTCACCCCTCTGGACCTTCTGAGATAGGGTGGTTCCAAGAGCTTTGCATATCCAATCCATCGGAGCTTTAACACCCACAGCAAGAGAGTCAGAGAGAACAGTGAAATAGAAAAAGGCCTTACCTGAAGTAGCATTCCCCACTCAGGTTCTGCATTGTGACAGAGCAAACCTAGTTGAATTTCTTCTTTCGTTCAGATCCATGGCTCAAAGACTTGTCTGCATCACAAGTGCTTTGAGAATCTTCCTCCTTTCTCAGCAAAGTGTCAAAGCAATTGGCGGTGATGAGGCTGGAGTGGAGCCACAGGCAGGCTCACTATGGTTCTGCCATTCCTGGACTGTCTGAACCTCAAAACGCATACACATAACACAGAGATAATAATAGTACTTGCTTCAGATGGTTATTGGACATAAATAACATATGCAGAACCTACTACACAGTAAGCATTAAATACTAGTATATGTTAAATGACTAATTATGAAAATATAAAAATACAGAATTCTGCACATAATTTCAGAGGTCCATGTACTTCTAGGGGATCCTCAGGTTAAGAATCCTTAGCCCAGTTCCCAAGTCAGTGAGACAATAGGTCTTGCCAATGCCTACATTTTCTCTGTGAACTTCATCAGCATATATGCAGCACCAGTTGTATACTGCGAATCCTGGCCCAGGCCAGCAGATTGGTCACCAGTGTTATCAGCACACTTGCAGGGAAGGGCCCATTCCCATTCTGCTCATGAGGTGAGATGACTTGCCCAAGGTCTCATGGTGGAGGAGATGCTGTCATCTGTCTTCTGACTCATTTAGCTGTCTTCCTGAGAAAGGACCAGTGAGGCTTCCTGAGGCCCCAAACTGCTCTTCATCCTGCAACACTGTGCACGTGAGAGATCCTAAGATGCACATGCGGGGTCATCAGACGGGCAGTGACTTCTGCACAATCAGTTCCGAGTGTGTGTGCACGAAAAAGAACTCATCTGCAGGGCGCTTCCTGCTGGAGAGCTGTGCAAGCTGCTAAACCACTTCAGCAACAAAATCAAGGTGACAGTTTGAGTCCTGCCTCTTGTGTGTGACCTCATGAGTCACTGCACCACTCTGAGCCGTGGTTTCCTCATCTGTGAGAGAGGATGACAGTTGCGACTGCTTAGGATGCTTCATGAGGGTTGCTGGCGACCAAGATCAACAGTAATTGATATAAATGTGGAGTCTGGCAGAAGGCTGACCTTTTGATATTCATAGTGTGAATATCTACATTTTATTACCTGCTGCTGACTCAATGGCCTAAAGCAAACTCCCCCAAGAGCTGACAATCTTACTGTTTGCTAAACATTACCATTGATATGTCTGTTTGCATTCCTAAAGGCAATTGTGTATTCTAGCTAATAAAAGCAGCTGGGAATGGAGCAACCGCTATGGTTAGGCTGTCCTCTGGTTCCCCTGGTAATTAAAAAATTAATATTCCATCTTTTGTATCATTTGTGCGTCAGCCCTCCCTCCAAGTCTTTGAACACGCGAAAGCCACGCTGGCCTTGGACTCTCGCAGAGGGTCGTGAGGCCGGAGATGTGAAGCCATCTGTTTCCAGATGAAGAAACCAAGCCCAGAGAAGTGACCGAATAACAGCTCACTGGGCTTCTTTCACTTTATTTCTTCACCACACCGTGCAGGCTGGTTTGACAAATATTTTCATGGGGCATTAAATAGCTCAGGGAATGAAGAGGCCACAGCAAATAAGTCCCGTTGTCACCTGAACGACTCTGCAGAGGTGGGGAAATGGTGAAGCAGGAGAGAGGAGTTGGCTGGGGAGGATTTAACAAACCAGTGATAACTCTGCTTCTCCCCCAACAGGAGCCTGAGAATGGCGGCCCTGCTCCCCCTGGTTTCAGGGAGCGCAGTCACTTCCCAGGAACCGCACTGGCACTGGCAGCCCTTCCAAAGCATGAGGGTTTCAGTTTAGTCAAACAATTTAAGCTCGTTTGTGGCGGGGAAGAAGTGGATTTATAAAGAAGCAACCAAGGGTGTTAAAGAGGCACCTGAAAAGACAGCCAGAAATCTGGCTTAGGGATTAGAACGACTGGCTTTCTGGGCTGCGGACAACTGTCCGCTCAACAATTATCCAGCCTAGCAGGAAACATATTTTTCTGTGTATATTTGCATCCAAATAGCATGTATTCTGTCTGTTGCATGAAAGTCAAAAAGTTTCTCCTTATAAACTTCATTTAATGCCAACGAGTCTGAGAAGACATCGTCACCAGTCTCTTTTCACAAAAGCAAACAGGAGCAGAGTATATGATTGGCTGGGATTTGTTGTACATGTCCAGAGCTCCAAGCACAAGCTGCCTTTGGGCTCAAGAAAAGCCTGCATATGAGCTCAAGGTCAAGAGGGTGCAGGCTCATCTTCTGAGCACATACTTGCATCTTCTACCTCACAGCTCCTAGTGAGCACAAGAAAGGGCTTCCAAGCCAGATCCAGAATTCAATGTCATTTTATTAGCCCAGGTCCCCTAAAAAAGAAAAAAAAGCCAAAACAGGGGATGCAAATTTTTACATACTTTATTGATTTAGGGGCCAAACAAGGCAGTATTTGGTCTTAAAGAAAGGCACCTCATTGAAAATACATCACAGTGCTGTCGAGTGATCCCAGTCACAGGATGTGAGGACCGGAAGGACAATCTTTGGATGATGTTGCTTAGGACACTTGCTCATTTATTTGAAGGGCCCCTTCACACACCATGGATGAAAGAAGGCAAGAGCGTAGAGTTGTGGCACACATCGGGTGGTTGCTGAGCACTCACCCATGAGAGCAGGTGGACTGGTAAATCAGTGGTAAGCCGGCAAGGGAGTGAGACCGGCCTGCCCCCGCCCCCCCCCCCCTTCCCCCTCCATGACTCCTGTAAACATTTTTTGCTGAGCCACTGCCCCCATGATGAGCACACCCTGTATCTCTTTCAAATGTGGAGATGATTTTTTGATCACAGGGTGTGGGGAACCAGTGTCAGTAGTCAAGCCCTCCCCTGTCCCTGGTTATAGGACAGAGAGGACAACAGTTTGATTTCCTGCATTCCTGGGCTGACAACCCATGAGGTTCTGAGATAAAAGTTGAGGTCTCAGGGAACTGGCTTTAAAAAATATTGTTACCAGTCCAGAGTAAATGAAAAACTGATTCCTTAGAAATACTACTGCACCTCCTTATTTCTACTTATATCCTTCAATCAGTCTTTAAAACAATTAATTACACATACTCTTTAAGACTCCTACTATATGCGAAAGAATCACCTCCCTACAACACTGCTGCCCTTCCAATATTTGTCGTGAGCCCTTCACCACACTTGATTCTCCATCCTTCCCCTGACCACCCCTCCCCTCTCCCCAGCACCTAAAAGCAGGGATCACGCCGCGGGGTGATGAGCAGTGGTGCAGTCGCGCCTGGCCTTCTGCTACTAGGCTGAAATAGAGAGGAAAACAAGAGAGAACAAAATGGGTTTTTAAAAACTAAGTAAACATCAGAGAAGGCTGGCATGCACGCCCCAGCAACCAAATGCATTAAACACCGGACATTTCTTTGCCAGGTGAAAGCTCTCATGCTTGCCGAGGTTAAGGCTCTGGAATTAAATGAAGCAAAAATTGAATCCTAATCACCCCCCAAAAGGCATACACATTCCCCACATCTAGTTTATACCCACAGCCCAAATATCACACACACGTGTTGTGTGTGTACGTACGCACAGGTAAATGTATATGGAAGGATGACAAATACTTAAGCAAGGATCATGCACGTTACAAACATTCAAGGACCTCAACTTTGAGACCAAGCGCCTGCAACTGTCCCCAGTCAGAGTGGAGCAGACTCCAAGATTCACGAGGCCACCTCAATCAGACCAGGATCCCATTCCCTGCAGACAGCTGACAGTTTTGGTTTCACTCCTTCCCAGAAACACCACACACCAGACTGGGCGGAGTTAGTTTACAGCCAGGGACACAAGGAAGAGCAGAGCCAGCAGACACTCGAACCAGAATGAGAGAGAAGCAAGACAGCCACGTACCCACGCTCAGCTGCCAGGCAGAGGACAAGCCCCTGGTGGTGCCAAGAGAGCAGGAGAGTTCAGGCAGGGGGCACTGGGCACTGGAGAGTCACTGCACTGAGTCAGCAGATGATGCCAGGGCAGGAGGCATTATTTACTGGACCTGCCACTGATTTTCTAATGGTTTTTCCAGAGGCTGCGGCTTTCATGGTCCCTCACAGCAGGCTGTTAATTTGTCCATTTGCCACGAATCGCACCAGAGACCAAAAGGCACAGCATGGAACCCGGGAAATGCTTTACAGTTGGGGAGCTGAGGTTAGGCATAAAGTTGGTTACTGTCAGAGGTGATTTTATTTTTGGGTGATCTTTTCTTGGGGAGTCTGTGGCCACCATCATCATGAAGTAAGGGGCGAAGGATTGGATCTGGAAGGGAGAGGGTTTGAGTTTAAAAGGTATACATCTGATCTAAGTTTCAAATCCTGGAGAGTGACTGGGTTTGAATAAATTCTAATCAAAACGAATCCAAGAATAGACTACCTCCAAATCAGTGTTCTGTTCATCCTTGGAAAACAGAGGCAAAATTAAAAATAAAAATAAAAGCCACTTGGAGGAAGCAGACTGGCTGCTCTCAGATGCCTAGCCTGGGTGTTTAGAAGATACTCTGAATTTAAAAGGACCTGTCATTTGGTTTAATTCTTTGGCCACATTTGGTTTTCAAGCACAGTTCCCAAATGATCCCTACTTTATAGAACCATGATGCAGACCACAAAAATATCCCAGCTTGGCCTGGCTCTTTCTCTGGGGACACCCTCTTCCACTAATTTCTGTAATCTGTAATTTTAGTACCTTTTGACTTCCATTTGGGGGGGGTGGGTGAAATCAATGAATCCTGTCCATTCATGGACTCATGAGGCTTTTCACCATGGGCTAGGACAGTGGTCAGCAAACTCATTAGTCAACAGAGCCAAATATCAACAGTACAATGACTGAAATTTCTTTTGAGAGCCAAATTTTTTAAACTTAGACTATATAGATAGGTACATTGTTATTAACTTAATTAGGGTACTCCTAAGGCTTAGGAAGAGCCACACTCAAGGGGCCAAAGAGCCGCATGTGGCTCGCGAGCTGCAGTTTGCCGACCACGGGGCTAGGAGAGAGGTGGAATTCCCTGCAAACAATCTGCCACCAGGAACTTGGGCCCTGCCTGACTACACTTGACGTTGGACTTCTAATCAGCTATTGGAGATGGAATAAATATCAGGGAATTGGTACCTGGCAGATATCTGAGTTAATTTATTTTAGTCAAGAAATCAAATCAAGAGTATGTCTAAAGAAGCAAACAGCTGGGAAAGCCACCTCACCTATAACTTAGAAAGTAGGAGAGTGTACACATACCTGTACCAACACACACATACAGATGAGATGAGAGTTGCACATACACCAAAGATACATCAAGCAAGTGCTTTTTTTAATCAATTCATCAAATGATATTCTAGCTGGCTTGAGGAACCTTCCTTCTGCCTGGTCTGCCATTCCCACCCTCTCCCTCAACAGGGATAGGAAGAAGAAAGAAATTCCTTTATAGACCCAACATTAGATAAACATAACCAAGTCTTTACATGTGGCTTTGGAGAAGGCTGCTAGAATGCTCGCAAACACGACATCAGGGGTCTGGGAGGCGTCGATGGCAGCGTGGATCCCCCGTTTCCTGTAGTATGCCACCAGCGGGGTAGTCTGCGTGTGATAGCCCTCCAGGCGGATTTTCAAGGCCTTCTCATTATCATCTGATCTTCGGATCAATGGTTCCCCAGTGATCTGAGAACAGGAAGGGCACAATGGAAGCCAGATACAGATTTGGGCTGCTGTCTGATCCCAAAGTCCATCAGAGGGAAAAACAGACAATCTAGACCATATCAAAATCAGGGATGCATTAGCAATTATAATCTTATTTGACTAAGTATTTCCTGTTTTTACTAGGGTGTCAGCCATCAACAATCTGAAAGTCATAAGTGCAAAAGAACTCTGAATGGTAGAACTACTATGTGAAATGTGACAAAATGAACACATGATGGCACTGAAATCTGTGTGAGCTAATGAACTTGTCTTACAGACAGAGGTTAATACAAGAAATTCTTACTATTGCTTGCATGCTCTAAAACATACAAAATGGACTACTTATGGAAAATGACACAGTGAATATGTATGAGGCCCTCCCTTTTACACCTGCAAGCAATTAAAGACTGTCATAAGAATGTGACAGTCTCTAGCCAAAATATTCTGAATCTGCAGGGCACGGGAGAATCACTAGAGAGAGGACATTCTTCTGAAGGTCAACAAACTTCTGTCCAGTACTATCCTTTCCACCCTGACTGATTCTGGGCTTCCAAGCAGCCCCTCCAATTAATTGGCCATTTAGGTTACCGTGGTGTCTGAAAGGTGCTGTCTTGGACAAAAGGCAGGTACAAACTGGGCTCTGGGAAACAGCTGGCGCTGGTAGCCACCTCCAGGTCGAGCAATAAACCAGCTGGAGAAACGCTGCATAGATGAGCCACAGCCCATGTGGTTTACGTGACTAATATTTCTCATGGTTAAGTTAGTAATACTGGTTGACACAGAGCGGAGATGGAAAAAACAAAGAAGAAAAAAAGCAAAGAAAGAAAGGGGAGGGAAAGAAAAGGAAATTTTCTGTCCTGAGTCTACATACGTCATCTTTCATGGGCTCCTTTGGGGGGTTGAACTCCTCGTGGTAGGAACGGCCACTCAGGGGGTGAATCAGCCTGAAAGACAGCAAAGGAACACAAGTCAGGTGGCCCGAAAGTATCCCGAACTGCAGGGGTCTTCAAGATGATGAGCAGAGTCAGGGAAGCTGGTGCAGGGATAGAGAGCCAGAAACATCGATGAGAGAGAAACATTGATCAGCAGAGAACGCGGCTAGAGGCAACTCTTGCTTAAGAAGATGCTGGGCTGATGCCTGAGTGGGTGTTTTCTATTTTGACCCAACATGAAAATGAGTGTCTGGCTGAAGAGCTGGTATAACCACCTAATTCAGGACTTGAAAGAGGAACTCTGGTGCTGGTCTCACACAGCCGTTCATTCCATTCACCCGTTTATTCAACTGTTACTAAGTGCCTAGTCCCATTCAGGCCTTAAACTGAATCCAGGGGCCACAGAGCAACCAGTCAAGTTTCCTGCTCACAAGCAGTGCTTAATTCAGGGCGGGAGGCAAATGTGGAAATAAATAACCACAATAAACCAGACAATCCCTTAACAGAGATTTGTGTAAAATGCTACGGGGGACAGAGGACAGAGAAACCAACCTTATTTCCTAACCTAGTTTGGTTATAAATCCAGAAAGGTGCTACTGGGAAAATATGTGCCATGGATGCACACACCACCACACGAAGCAGCACCGTTTGGGATCACGTAGGTAAAAGCGAGCCCATCCACTGAAGGGCAATAGTCAAGGTGCTGGGAAAAACGACTCACTAAACAAGCCATGGAATAAACCATGGAATTAGGAGCCCAAGAAGCAGCACGTGTTTGGCACTGGAGCTACATCTGTGCTGTGCCCCTTAGGCAACATGCCTGTGTTCCTGACTGGGTGCGGCCACGCCACAGGAGCCCAGAAACCTAAGAAGGGAAGGAGGCAGGCCAAACACGGCTCAGCAGCCAGGGCCCACTTGCTCAAGCTCATGTGGTTTCCCAAGTCCATGCCAACCAAGGTCTGCCTATTTAATTTTTAAAAAAAATATATTTTATTGATTTTTACAGAGAAGAAGGGAGAAGGATAAAGAGCCAGAAACATCGATGAGAGAGAAACATTGATCAGCTGCCTCCTGCACACTCCCTACTGGGGATGTGCCCGCAACCAAGGTACATGCCCTTGACTGGAATCGAACCTGGGACCCTTGAGTCCGAAGGTCGATGCTCTATTCACTGAGCCAAACCGGTTAGGGCTGCTTATTTAATTGATGGCTGCTCTCCTCAAGGTCTATTAGACCAGTATGTCCCAACATTTTTCAACTCTTGGCACGCACAGAAATACAGTACTCGAGGTGCTTGCTCCTCCGGGGGACGTATGGCCTCCCCAGGCCTGCCTGCTGCTCTGATGGCAGAAAGGATCAATATCTCAGCTCATCATGTAGGAAAAGTCTGTGTTAGACTTCAGAGCTGCAACTGTGTAAAATATGATGTTGTTTCAATAACCGCATTTTTTTTTGGGGGGGGGGTCAAGTGGTCCATTTATAGCATAAGATGGTTCATTTATAGCACTGGGGAGAGGAGAGGTGATGGCAGAGCAAATTATCTACACTGAGTGGGCCGGTGACTGAAAGCATGTAAGGTGAGGATGGGCCCTCCTGTATTTCAGCTGTGGAGACCCAGGGGAGGGAGAGTGCAGGCTGATCCGCTTATCTAGCTTTCCCTTTGGGAATGGGGTGGCATGAGATGTGGACCGTATTTCTTCACTTTCTGGAGAGCACAGGGCACAGAGCAGCCAGCTGGCAATAAACACGACTCTCTCCTGTCCACCTCTCTACATCTCTTGCTCACTCCCACATTCCCTCAGCTTCCAGTTATAACAATAGTGCTCCTTCCCCACTCACAAACATCATTTAAAGAGGAATGCAAGGCTCATTCCTTAAAAGGAAAAAGAGAAAGCCCAATCTCCAAGTTCTCAAAACGGAATTGGTCTTAAGTTCCGACTAAAACAGCTCTATGAGTCACAGAGCCTGGCCTCTTGGGGGAGGTGAAGATGTGGACGGGTCGGGGCTGGGAATCTGCAATCACTGGAACCTTGAGTGTGGCACTTCAGACACCTGTATTCTCATCCACAGAATGGGACGGTAGGAGACATTAGGCTAATTATACCAGAGAACCAGCTGGTAGGATAATTAGGCTACTAGAGAGCCAACACTGAATAGGTTAAAACCCCAAACTACCAACCATACTTATTCAAGAAATAAAATAATGACTCATAAATTTATTAGAAGTGAGGTCTGTGCTCATTCAGAGGATGTCTACAGGGGGTCCTTAGCATGTCAGGTTTAAATAAGATCCACAGGAAACTACTAGGTCCTGACTTTTAATTCCAGGAGGCAGAGAGCAGGCTCTGGTGCCAGCTCTGTCACTAACGTGCGGAGGGAACTTGGAAACAACAGTCTGGCTGCCCATTTCCTCCACTGCGAGGGAGGGGTCACACCAAACCACTCACTTCCAAGTTGAGAGACCGAGTCTTCTCTGTTTCCTCTACAACCACCCTGTAGTTTGTTCTTCAGCATCTCTGTCCCCAACCAGCCAAGCCCAGTTAAAAGCCTCCACTTCACATGCAGGCCAGTCAGGCTGCTAGGTGGAGTCCTTGTCTGTTTCTCCTTTCCGCATTTAGCCTGTATGCCAGGACCAAGCTAATGTTCTTAGAATGTTGTTTTTGCCACAATACCTCGTGGCTTAAGAACATGCCACGACTCCTGACTCTGTCACGTCCTTGGCAGACCTTCCCCAGTCTAGCTCCCACCCTCCCTTCCCAACAGCACTCATTCTACTGCCCGGCCCCCCAGGCCATTCCTCTAACTCTGTACAGGCCCTTGCCACCAACCCAGCTAGAGTCCCTCCCCCAACCCACACTCATTCTGGCCTCTACTCCCTTTGGGAAAGCCAACAAAATTCTCTTTATCCAGGAAGGTCAAGTTTGACATACACCTCCTCTAGGCAGCCTTCTCTCCCTCCTCCCAAACTCTCTTCTTGGACTTCCTACTACACTAACAGCTCCGGTTTCAGGTATGGTTTGTAAACTCCGAGGTCTAAGATGGGCATGTTGTTGTTCTTCTATACCAGCGGTTCTCAACCTGTGGGTCGCGCTCCTTTTGGGGGTTGAACGACCCTTTCACAGGGGTCGCTTAAGACCACCGGAAAACACATATATAATTACATATTGTTTTTGTGATTAATCACTATGCTTTAATTATGTTCAATTTGTAACAATGAAATTGGGGGTCACCACAACATGAGGAACTGTATTAAAGGGTCGCGGAATTAGGAAGGTTGAGAACCACTGTTCTATACCCTCTCCTGCTCCCTGCCCCAGAGTCTAGTACTGTGCTGAGCACAAAGCAGGCACTCAAGAAGCTGGCCAGAATGAATTAAAGGTCCCCAATGTCACCTATTACTATTAACATTTGCTTTGCATACGAGGGACCCCAGGCCTGGTATGTCCCATCTTATCAACCCTACCACTGTATCAACTTTGTCTACCCTGTGCCAGTGGGGGTTCAAAGAAAGAAAAGTTCCTGTATTGAAGGAGCCCATGGAAGAGCTAGGAACATGAAACCTGGACGCTTGAAAAGAAAATTAACGTAAGATGATTCCACTGTGTCTAATATAACCTTACAGGAAACCACCTGTATCTTGCACTCTGCTGTCTGTTTACATGCCTGCCTCTCTCCTTGAAGATCTGGACTGCAGACACATGGAAACAATGTTCAACCTCATTAGGAAATCAGAGTAATAAAATTTACAATAAGAAAACAGTTTCCCCTTAATTAAATCCAAGAATTTACATGTATTATGATGATCACAGCATCAACTTAAAAGTGAACAACTGGAAGAAACACAAATGTACAACAATAAGGAAACTAATAAAGTAAATGATGGTTCATCCATGAAAAATCATACAGCAAATAAAAATAATGGTCATGGATGTCTGGTTCCATGACGTATGCTGACCACCTTCCTGAGATTCCATTAAAACGGCCACGGAATATAAAAGCTAAAGCCCACAATAAAAAAGGGGTGGGAGGATCTATTAGTGGCTGAGAGCTTTCAACATATTTCTGGGAGACACAAAGCAGACGGCAGAGTGATTAGTAAAACAGGACAGAGGAAATTGCCTGCGATCTTTTAGAACCAACTCGCTTGGATGCAGTGCATTTGTGTTCAATGTTGACTACGATAGAGAAACAAGCACTTTAAAACAAAATATGCACAAACACAAAATAACAGTGGTTTTGGCAACAGTGGCTGTATGATGAGCAAAATTTCCCTTCATTTTCTAAACTTTGTGTAGATGGTCATATTACTTGTATAATTAATAAAAACCCTACAGCAAGGTATAGCAATTCCAACTGAAATCAGATTTTTAAAAGCATTAAAACAGAGGTACACATGGAAAGAATTTAGTACTTCTTAAGCACCTACTATAAGCAAGGCTCTGAATGATGCACTTTACATGTTACACTAGAGGCCCAGTGCACGAATTTTGTGCACAGGTAGGGTGCTTAGTGGCTGCCAGCTGCGGCCTCCCTTTGTTCTGCACTGCCACCCTGTGGTCAGCGCACATCATAGCGATTGATCGAACTCTCGGTTGGTCAAACTCCCGAGAGGACACTTTGCATATTAGGCTTTTATATATATAGATAACATGCACAGTAGTTCCTCAAACAGGTATTATTAACCCCACTCTAAATATGAAGAAACAGCCTCAGAGAGATTAAGTCACTTGCCTAGAATCAAAGTAAAAGGGTGACAGGACTGAGATGCTGTCTGACTTCAAATCCCTTACTCTTCTTTCCACATCCCATTCCATCACCACCTCAGCAGATATCACCAAATAAAATCAATCTGAGTTGAAATGGCATTAAGCTTCATGACTGGGATTAGGCAAGAGCAGTTCCCATGGTCTGATGAATCTCTGAAGAAGCATGAAAAGAAGGGACCTTCTAGGGACAAATACCTTCCTGTAATTCTCCGGATCAGCAGGGAGTCTGGGATGCGGAATTCAATCACAGAATCAAGCTTCTCTTTCCTCTTCTCCATGAGGTCGTCAAGCTGTAAAAGAGTGTGTGTCCCACCTAAGCTACCGGAGCTTGATCAGACCCATTTCCCTCAAAGGAATTAAGAGATTAAGGGCCAGAGTTCATTATCATGCAGTGGTGATACAAAACAAACCCACTCACCATTTCTGCCTGCCTCACAGTTCGGGGGAAGCCGTCTAGAAGAAAACCATTTTTGCATGGAGGGGTGTCCAAATTCTTCTCAATGAGTTCCACGACCATTTCATCACTCACCTGGAAGTCAAGGACAAAATAGCCTTGGGTTTAAACCCATAAACTAGGTCAGTGGTCGCCAACTGGTGGTCTGTGGACCACTGGTGGTCCATGAGGTCCGAAAGGTTGGCAACCACTGAACTAAGTGACATTAACCCAATTGCAGGGTCACAAGTTTGTGTCTATATAACCTGATGACTGCAGGAGATGGTGGGGGTTGACCAGAATGCAGAAAGGCTCCAACTTTCCTGTTTCCCAATCTTGATTAGGCTCACAGTAAAGTGACCTGGGCCACCCTGGACATGACACAACAGAGAAGTTCACTGATTGGCAAGATTGGGTTGGCACCAAGGAGCTGAGGAGGCCAGCCCAACACACCTTTGAGCCTTTGTGAAAACCCCAATGAGGTCCCCTCCCAGCTTTCAAAGGCTGGTTTTCCTCCTGGGCCTTCAGAGAAAAGGTTCTTGCTAGTATTACAGTGACGACTGCCCATCTTGGTAGCTAATGCTCTTATCTCCCGGGACCAGCTGTGAACTTGGGGACAAAGTGTAAGCTTTGCAACGAAGTGAAGGTTGGAGATAAGTAATCTCATTGCCACATCCCAACTTTTTCTCAGTACAGGATCTTCTGCCAAGACCCAAAGTCCAGAATAGCTAGCTTTCTAGCTTGACAGGGCCTCACTGACATGAAAGGAAAGCTGGAAGCAAACGGGCAAATGGACAGGTGGTCAGGGGTACCATTCTATACCGGCACTGAATCTCAAAGCCTGACAGGAAGTATCAATTTGGGAATGGAGACAAAGTTCAGCACCTTCCCTTCCATGTTAAATAAGATATAAAAAGGCCAGAGGACCAAGCAAAATATGACTTCTAAAGGTGATTTGCAGAAGCCATGTCCCAGAATAACTGTTACAATTAAGCTCTGGCACTAATCAAAGATTTAGTAAGTATCAGATTGTATTTGTCCAAGCAGATTAACTGGACTAGAAACAAGAGAAAATACTATTATATCTCCCAAACAGGAAAACTACATCTGTCAAAAGCAATTCCTCTGATAGTGACAGAGAACAGTTACAAAAGTAGATTAAAACCACCCTGTGGCTCCTAACTCCTTTCTTTAACACATCCTTGAGTTCTGGCCTAGTGATGACAGTTTCATTTTTGGTCCTAAAAATTGGGTATATTACACATTGCACCAGCACAGAGGAACCTCCAGAATACCGTGAATAAAGTAAGTGCCACAAATTCAGAACAAACCAAGTAACCTGCTGCTCTAAAAGTTCCTATGATGTGCCAGTTTGTTCAAACGCCCTGGAGCACAGGGCTGTCCAACAGAACTTTCTAGCAATGGAAACATCCTGTATCTGTGCTGGCGAGCAAATGCATGACATGTGGCAAGTGAGACTGGGGAACTGGCTTTTACGTGAAATTGAATTTAAATAGCTCCCTGGGACTGGTGGCTACCACAGGAGGCAGTGCAGATCTAGACTCTGGGGAATATCAACGTTCACTGGTACCACCAACCTACCAGCTTCCCGGCATCCATAGTTGCCTTCAGCTTTTTCCCCAGCTCTGAGCCAGAAGCCACCATGGCCCTCAGCATGTCCCCAGTTGCCAGATGGCAGACACAGAAGTTTTTGGCCAATTTGGGTGCCTGTGGAGGGAAAACAAAAATCAAAATCCAGTTACCACTGCAGGCCCTAGAGTCAGACTTCCTGGGTATGAACCTGACCCTGGAACTTATTGGCTGTGTGAATTTTGGCAAATGCGAATTTCCTTACCTGTAACAGAGATAAAAGTACCTGTAGTATAGTCTAACATATAATGACATGATATAATACATGTAAAGCACTTAAAGCAGTGCACCTAGCACATAAGACGCTGTCACAAATATTAGCTATTTTCACTCCTTCTGCTAGATACATTAGTGACAGATCAGCCTCCGTTTCCCCATTACAAATGGGAAGAATAAAAAAAGTAGTATCAATACTTCACATGGTTACTGTGAAGTTTGGTTTCATGTATATAAAGCACAATGCCTGGCATGTAATGTGTTGAATGAATATTTGCCAAAGGATTGAATGTGTGATTGTCAAGTGCTGTGGCCACTGGCCCTAGAGGCAGCTGGGGCAAGGTGAAAAACAGTTTCCTCCAGGCAGACAGTTCTTCCCCTTCCCTGGCACTAGGCAGCTGCATTATCTTGGCCAAATCACTTAACCTCCCCGAGGCTCAATTTCCTCATCTGTTTAAAAATGAAGGCATAAAGGCTCCATCAAGGAAGGTAGCTGTGAGGATCAGATGAAATGTATACAAAGAGCATTGAAAAACAGTAAGCACTTGTTAGTTTTAGGAGGCAGTAAGGCCCTTTAGCTAAGAGCATGGGCTTGAGAGTCAAATGACCTGGGTTTCAGACTTCAGGCCTGCCAATGACTAGACAGATATGTTACTTGAGAGAAATTATATCACCTTTCTATGTTTCAAATTTCCTCTAAGTAAACTGGAGATGGTAATAGTACCCACACCACTGGGTTGATGAGATTATACACATTTCAGCATATGCAGGGCCAGGCTCATAGTAAGTGCTCAGTGAACATTAGCCATGACTGTAACCCCTGACCTAAGCCCATATTCATTTTTACAGAAATGAATTTACCCATTCATCATATTGATGTCTCTTCCAAGAACCCTCCTGGGAGCCAGGGAAACAGATGAATAGGAGACAGAGATTCTGTCCTCTGTGAGCTCATAGTTTGGTGGACTACATGTCACATTGAAGACCAGAACAACAGGAGACCCTGGACGGTTCAACATTGGTTGTGAACAAAACAAACAAAAAAACTGCAGAACTCATGAAGAATAGCTTCAATTCAAGGAGCTTAATAATTAGCTTTCTGGCTCGCTAGTTTTGTTTAAAAAGTAGGCTTGGATCCTTGTTCAAACCAGTTACTGGGGGTTTTCGTAGGTGCACATAATAAAAACTTAATAGATGGGACTCAATGCAGCAAATTCTGGTTTGTGATTCATGGAATGATTCAGTTCAAGCAAAGAAATAACTTCATAGCAAAACAGAACCCAAATGAGTTGTTAAAAGCTCTGGAAAACGAATGAAGGTCAGGGCCCTCTACCTTCTGGTCTTCCAGACTGGCCCAGTGGCCACACACCCAGAGAACTGTGCTTGTCTGCCAATCTTCTCCTTGGTTGTTGAATTAACTTGGGTCAAAAGTGTGAAGGTCAGGCTTGTTCAAGGGGAAAGGCTGACGAAAACACCAGAAAAGTGCTGTCAGCAGCACAAAACCTAACTGTTATTTGTATCCACCCTCACCCCCCATCCCCAAACTACAGGACTCTTCTGGGCTGTTTCAGGTGCCTGGATTCTACAGCTACAGGGAAGGATGCTCCAATAGGGAAGATGTCATTGCAGACTAACTCTTTATTCCCTGCTGCCACAAGGGAGTCAGGGTCATGGGCTGCAAAGAGCTCAGACTTTGGAGTCAGACAGATTTGCACCTGAATCCTGGCTAAAGCACTCAATATCTGTGTGACCTTGGGCTAGTTACTTAACTTCTTAGAATCTCAGTTTCCTCATCAGTCAAATGGGACTATGGATAACATCTACTTCTTAGAGCTGTTGTAAGGAGAAAATGAAATAAGGTACCCAAAACATCAGACACACAGTAGGCATTCAGTAAACAAAAGACCTCCTTTCATGTCTTTTTTTTACATTACTCTTTTTAAAAAAACATATTTTTATTGCTTTTTAGAGGGAGGAGAAGGGAGAAGGAGAGATAGAGAAACATTGATATGAGAGCAGAGTATCAATCAGCTGCCTCCTGAACATCCTCTACCAGGGATTGAGCCCATAACCGGGCATGTGCCCTGACTGGGAATCGAACTGGCAACCTTTCAGTGCACAGGATGATGCACAACAACTGAGCTACACTGGCCAGGGCTCTTCTTTGTATTACTCTTTACTTGCAAACTACAGAAGGTTGATGAAATAACTTTACCATATTCCCCTCACACTTCAAGCTTTCACTTTAGAGCAGTGGTTCTCAACCTTCTGGCCCTTTAAATACAGTTCCTCATGTTGTGACCCAACCATAAAATTATTTTCGTTGCTACTTCATAACTGTCATGTTGCTACTGTTATGAATCGTAATGTAAATATCTGCTATGCAGGATGGTCTCAGGCGCCCCTGTGAAAGGGTCGTTCGACCACCAAAGGGGTCGCGACCCTCAGGTTGAGAACCGCTGCTTTAGAGTAATGCTACTCCAAATCACAAGGCGGGGCCATGGAGAGAGGGTGCTTCTAAAATGCAGATTCTGATTTTTTAATGTGGGGCCTGAGAACCTGTATTTTTTTTTTTTTTAATATATTTTATTGATTTTTTACAGAGAGGAAGGGAGAGAGATAGAGAGTTAGAAACATCGATGAGAGAGAAACATCGATCAGCTGCCTCCTGCACATCTCCTACTGGGGATGTGCCCGCAACCCAGGTACATGCCCTTGACCGGAATCAAACCTGGGACCTTTCAGTCCGCAGGCCGACGCTCTATCCGCTGAGCCAAACCGGTTTCGGCGAGAACCTGTATTTTTAAAAATATATTTTTATTGATTTCAGAGAGGAAGGGAGAGGGAGAGAGATAGAAACATCAATGATGAGAGAGAAGCAGTGATCGGCTGTTTCCTGCACACCCCTCACTGGGGACTGAGTCTACAACCTGGGCATGTGCCCTGACCGGGAATTGAATCCATGGACCATTGCTGAGTCTGAGAAATAGGCCCATCACCTCTATGAGAACCCTGTGGGGAAGGGGATGGACTGTGGGAGGGGGGCGTGGGTAACAATGGCTAAAGCCAATAGGGAGGCAGAACAGTAGCTTTAGTGCTCTCAAGCTTCAGTGTGTTATCACAATCATCTGGGGGCACTTGCTAAAAATACAAAGCTAGGCCCACCCTTAAAGTTTATGACTGAGTGTGTTGGGATGCTGATGCCCACAGTCTGTGAAGCCCTGGGGGAGTGGGGGCAAGACTGGGCTTTATAGTGGGACAGATCTTGGGTGGGCACCAGATTTACAGTATCTCACTGTATCCCCTTGAACAAGTAATGCAGCCTTCTTAAAGCCTCAGTTTCTTCATCCCTAGATACAGACAACCATATCCATCTGCAGAGCTGTTGTGGGGATTTAATAAGATTATATATGCAAAAGCATCCAGCACAGTGCCTGGCATTTAGGGAAATAAAGGGAAGCTAACAGTTGTTCAGATTTGATTTAATCTCAAACTTACTTGTGACATCTTTCTGACTCCAGTTTTTTCGGCTCCCATCTCTAAGGTTCCTGCATATGTAGCTAGAATCATCTCCTAAGACACTGTTGGAAATGTTACGCCACCCCATTCCTCTACCCCCAACACACACATTCAGGAGGCTTCAACGTCTCCCCAGTGCAATGGGGAAGTCCATATATCTTAGCCTAGCACTCAGCGTCCTCCACAATCAACTTTCTAAACCCCCAAAGTTCTTCAAATTTACCCCCACAAATCCCATTCTGTATTCCCTGCACCACTGCAAACAGCTGCTCTCTGTATAATTCTCAGACATAAAATAAGTCTCTCCATGGACATTAGCTCAAAGCTCCTCTCTATGCAGGAATACCCTTTCCCTTCTCCCTACTGGTCTAACCTCTATCCTTCCCTGTAGTCAAATTCTGAGCTTATCTCTCCCACCCAATTATCCCTTCTTCCTCCAAGAAGTCTTAACATCAGCAAACTTTGAGTTTACAACATGCCAAGCAATTTTTCCATGTGTTGTTTTATGGTATTTAGTATCCATAATACATTACAAATCCATGAGGTAGGAATTATTTTTATCTGCATTTTACAAATGAAATTCAGAGGCCAAGTTGTCCAAGATCACGTAGCTAGTAATAATAGTTAGCAACAGGCCTCAAGACTGTTGAGCCCTAGCTCTTAACCATGATGCTATATGGCAGTGATTTTCAACCTTTTTCATCTCGTGGCACACATAAAATTACTAAAATTCTGCAGTATACTAAAAGATATATTTTTTGCCCAACTGACATTTGATTCATTCACACCAGATGGCTCTTGTGTTGGCTGTCATTTTTAAAATATGACAATCTAGGGGAAAAGAGGTCAGTGCCCGATTAGTCGGGTATTGCATGTTTTAAAAATTCCTGTGGTATACCAGTGAAAAAACCGCTGCTACATGGCCTTGTTAAATCACAACCCAGAGCCTTAGTGGCTGTCCTTGGGAAAGTGTGTGTGTCTGGAAGAGAGCACAGGAGGACATTACAGACCTGGCAATGTTGTTTTTTGCTTATGGGTCTAAGCTACACAAGTACATTCATTCACATGGTGAAATTTCATCAAGCTGCTTGCTTATGACATTTGCACCTGTCTCTCTAGATAATACTTCAATTAAAAAAGTTTTTTTAATTAATTAAATCTTTATTGTTCAGATTATTACATTTGTTCCTCTCCCCCCCCATCCCCCCCACCCCCCCGCATAACTCCCCTCCACCCAGTTCCCACCCCACCCAGTACTTCAATTAAAAAAGTTTTTAAAAAGCATAGAAACCTGTGTTTGAATTTCAGCTCTGCCTCTTAACTTACCATGTAACCTTAGGCCAGAGATTCTTTGAGGCTGTTTCCTTGTCTATAAATTGGGGATATTATTACCAAAATCACTGAGTGGGTAGGAGGAAGAACAGAAGACTGTCAACAAATTCTAGTTCTTGATCTAATCCTGAACTAACCTAGTCACTCACCTTGCCCCTTCCCACATGGGACTTTGCACTAGCATGTATTGTTTGCATGAATGTTCACTTCTGCCCCAATACCTTGACTAATAGTGACAATGTAAGGTGGTGACTCTGCTGCTCAAGAATCAGAGTTCAAATCCTGCCCTCACTACTTTATGAGCATCTTGGGGGAGGATACAGCCTCTGGGCTTCAGTTTACCAGTAAAAAGGCATGGATAACAGGACCTACCTCTTGGGTTGTGGGTTTAAATAATAGAACACATGTAAAGTCTTTGGCCAGGAGTCTTACATAATTGAGCGAAGGGTGACTATTTTGTATATTACACCCCCTCCTCCAGGGCAAGGGCTGCTCTCTCCATCTTCAGCACGAGACTTATCCAACAAAACATGCATAGGGCAGGAGAAAAATCTAACCCAGGGCAGCAGATAGCAGCAGAGAGAGCAGGAGCTCTTGAGTCATGCAGGTACAAGATCTGCCAAGTATTTGCTATGTCACATAGAGGACAAGCCCTTTGAACTTCAGTTTCTCTAACTATAAAAGGGGAAATGAGTGTCACTGCACGGACATAACTGACAGCCTGACTTGCAAGATGATAACTAATTGCTTAAGTGTGCCTGGCCTTCATTTGGTATAGATTGGACACATGGAAAAAATGTGAAGAGGGGCTGGCAAAGAAAACACAAAACATATCTATGTTTTGGCCACACTGTAGGAACATCCAACCACAAAAGGAACACAGGCAAGTAAGGTCATTTAAATAAAATAACCCACGTATTCTAGATGTTTTAAACATCATTACGTTGATGAAAAAGTAGGCAGTTCCTGGCCAGTGTTGCTCAATGGTTGAGCACTGAACCATGAACCAGAAGGGCACTTGCCCCAGTTGCGGTTGCAGGCTCCATCCCCAGTGGGGGGAGTGCAAGAGGCAGCCAATCATTGATGTTTCTCTATATATACATCTCCCCCTTCCTCTCTCTCTCTAAAATCAATTTTAAAAATCATATTTTTAAAAAAGTTTTAATAGGAAACATTTAATTTCAGTCACACCAACATAAAAACATTGAATGAGTTATGCAGGCATAAAAAGATGTACTAGTGGGAAGAAAACAAACATTACTGAGTAGGTACTAGGCACAAACCTAGGGTAAGGATTTTACATCAAAAACTGCAAACATTTACCAATAGGGGCCAGGCAGGCAATGCAAGTGAATGAAGTGGGGCAAATGTAAGCAAGCAGGGCAGAGGGCTCTGCAGGGGACCACAGAGCACATGAGCCACCCAAAGCAGCCTCACCATTCAACTGCATGCCAGGCCGGATTGGAGGCCCAGAGTCCCCAGATCTGACTTCTCAAGAGAAACTAGAGCTCTGGATATTAACTGAAATTCTACAACTGAAAACTCTGTGTGGTCAACTTATTTTATTTATTTGAGAGAGAGAGACACACAGACAGACATCAATGTGAGAGAGAAACATCAACTGGCCACCTCCTTGCAAGCTGCAGACCAGGGATTGAACCTGCAACCTGGGAATGTACCCTGATCAGGAATCGAACCTGCCACCTTCCGGCATACAGAATGATGTTCTAACCAACTGAGCCACACCGGCCAGGGCTCAACTTATTATGTTGAAAGTTGACAAACAAACAAATCAGAGCCGTGGCTGATAGGTCCATTGGTTAGAGCACTGTCCTGATATGCCTAGGTTGCAGGTTTGATGTCTGATCAGGGCACATATAAGAAGCAACCAATTAATGCATAAATAAGTGGAACAACAAATCGATGTTTCTCTGTCTCTGTTTCTCTCTCTCCTTTCCTCTCCCTCTAAAATCAATAAATAAAATTACTAGAAAAAGGAACAAAGCAAGCATTTATTCTGCCTTTTCTATACAAACCATACCAAATAGCAGGTGGGAAGTTTCTCTTTATAGAAGCATTTCAGTTAATAAACAAAAAGAGAAGATATAATTAGAACACCACCATTTTGCCATCCACGATGAATTCTGGAACCGGCATCATCAGAGACAAGTAGACCTGATGTGCCTCCTAATGCACAGCACAGCACCACCTGTGATCTAGGTGGGCTATGAAACTGAACTCAGATTTGGTAAGTGTATGATTAAACTACCAATTCACAGGAAATAGAGAGGAAAGGGGAAGATGTTAAATATGCCATGGAGATAAAATAAAAAATTCCCAGAAAAAGGGACACTCCCAGGACAAACAACTCAGTTTCTCCCACAAAAAAACTGCAAAAACAACAAAACTAACCTGCAACAAACAAAGCTAGGAGGAAAGCTGTAAATTAAGACTTACAATGATCACATCTGTGAGACAAAGGGAAATGTGAACATTGACTACTAATAAAAATTGTTAATATTTTAAGGGGATATTGTGCTTGTTTACAAAAAATAATTTATCTTTTAGAGATACACACTGAAATACTTGCAAATGAAATGATATAATGTCTGGGTGCTGCTTTAAAATAATTTGAGAAGGGAGAGTAAATGGGGAAGGAATGGCCCCCAGCTTATGGTGATTAAGGCTGGATAATGGGTGTATGGGGGCTCATTATACCATCCTGTCTTCTTTTGTGTATTCAAACTTCATAATAAAGTTAGGGAGCACCTGCAGGCTAAATGCTGCTGTAGGCTGCCACTTCGCAACCTCTGATTTATGAACACTTTTTTTAATTCCATGAAACTACAACCACCTATTGTTCCAATTATGAAAAGCTGTATAGGGTAACTCATGTAAATCTTACCCTTCTTCCTTCAAGTCCCAGCTCTAATTACATCTCTCTACTTCAAGCATGCTTGCTCTACTTCCACAAAGCCTCTGACCAACACCCACATATCTGCACCCTTACATATCAGCTCATAATTTTCTTCAACTCTTTCTGACTACATCATCCTTTATACTGAAATACATCTGAGTTGGGAGGGTGGGGAGATGTGTTACTAAGAGGAGGGAGTCAATAACTATTGAATACCTACTATGTGCCAGGGTGTCATCTAGGTACCTATAGGTGCTCTACACACACATATAAAATTATCTTCCAAGATCCTCGTTTTGGTCTATCTACATGGGCACTGCTCTATCTAAATGAGGAAGGTAGTAAGGTAGGGGACCTGCTTTTCCTGTGAGGACACTGAGGTTTGGAAGTTACAAAGTTTGCTAGACTATAAAGCCACTGTCCCAGCACTGGGCTGGGTTATCCATTTCACCACTACTGAAATTATTAACTTCAATATGAACTAAGAAAAAATAAGAACCAATGCCTTTGAGCTACCCTGTTTATACTCACAGCAAAAATCTGCAGAGTCTTCTAAGACGACAGGTTACCTAATAGCTGAGGGTGGTAGCAACAGGAAAGAGGAGACTGCAGTGTTATTAAGGACAGGTGGATTAGGCAACAGTGAGTTCCAAGGATCAATCAGCTCTGGCTAATAAGAAAAAAAGGTTAAGTGGTCCTTCTTGACCTAGTATCCGGAGCTAAAAAGCAAAATCCCAGAAATGAACTGAATCTCCCAGACGTCCCTTCTCATCAGCCACATGAACCTGTATGCATCCATTTCCAGTATCCCCATCAAGTACCAAGTAATGTGCTGGGTGCCACAGAGGTCCCAAGAATGAGTAAGACAAGATGGTCTGTTTACCAAGACGTTGCGAGTATGGTAAGAGAAGAGTGGGCACAGAGCAGTCCCCAGAAGCCCATTCATTTAGCAGCAAGAGCCTGGGGCCGGGGTGGGGGAGGGGAGTAATGCCAGACCCTAGGCCGAAGGGTTGATAATCCAACCAACGGGCTTCCAAATCCTAAATAAGATCATAAATCCCAACCTTGATCTCTAGGCCCATTCCACCCCGGACACCGAGTGAGGCCCCACAGTCTGCTAGGGCAGAGGTAACTTCAGACTCCAATTACGTGGAGCCCCATGGTTCCAGGCTCCATTAAGTCAATTTTGCTAACGTTGGAAAGCCACCTGACCTCTCGGGGCCTGTTTTCTCACCTGTAGATTGAGGTGCCCTTTCCCATCCCCACTTCTTAACCCCCAGCTTCACTGGTTCACGCGGGTCTACCTCCCTCCTCTCAGCAGCAGCACAATCAGCACATGCCAGCTCCCACTCTGCCCCCAGCGCTGGAGGTGCCCCGCCGCCTTCAGGCATTAATCATTATAAGAAACGATCCCCTATCCCGAGTGCCTGGAACGTAACCCTGGGCAACTCACTTCCGAACAGCAGGGCGTCCGGGGTCCCTGCCACCACTCGGGCTGCAATCTAGACGTCTCAGCCCAGGGCTCGCCCTACCCTTCAAACCGGCTCAGCTTCTAACTCCTTACGAGATCCAATCAGTCCTTGGCCCTCCTACCTCCACACCTCAAGCCTGGGTCCCTCAAGAACGCTCATCCTAACTCACACTTCCCCGACCTCCAATTTGGGCCCCCCCAGCCCCCCAAAGCCTGGCCAGCATCCAGCTGTGGGCCAGAGCGCCCCGGGAGTCAGCCCCGCGGCCCAGCGCTGGGGCCATCCGGACCGCCAGCTGCCCTGACCTTGGGGTCCCCAGGGCTCTGCCGTCAAGCGCGGCCCTTCAGCTCACCTGGGTGCCCTTGCCGGCCCCGGGCGGCCCCAGCAGCACGGCCCGGATGCCTTTAGGACTCTCTGGGGCCGGCTCGGCCGCGGGAACGTTGGGAGCCATGGCTGCCGAAGCCTCCCGCTGTAACCGCCTGCACACCTCTCAGGTCCAGCGCTTCCAGGCCAGCGCGCCACGCACGCACGCACGCACGTCCCGCTCGCCGCTCACACTGGCCCGTCTTCACGTCTGTCAGTCTCTTCTTCCCGCCCCTGAGCGCGACGGACACTTTAAGCTACCAACCGCGCGGCAGGAGTGAGGAAGGGGTGGGCCCTCGTACACCGAAGGGGGTGGGGCTCGCGGCGGGTGTGCCGAGTGGGCGGGGAAAAGGTGAAGCCAGGCAAGAGGGCCCCTGGGAGTAGTTCTGGTTTAGGCTTTTTGACAGTTAAAGGCGCCGGCAGCTCCCGCGATTCCTATGAAATCGCCCGTGGGAGTGTAAATGGTGAAATCAGTTTTAGAAGACAAATTGGCAATTTGTATCAAACATCCTTTGGTCCGGCAGTTCCACTTCCAGGAACTTAAAGGACATAATCAAGGGTATGTATAGACTTGTGTAACAAAGATACTAATTGTAGCACTTACAATAGCCCCAAAGTCCAAAAACTAACAAAAAACCAAAGGAAATATCCCAAATGTTCAACAATAAGAAATTGCTGAAATACATGTAACAAATTTATAAACTGGAATCCCCCCTACCCCCTAATCCCTCAGTCCCCACGATATTTAATCACATGGAAAGATGTTCACCAAACAGGAAACAAAATTGCAGTTACAACAAAACCCCAATTTCATTTGATAGTTATAGTGTCATTACATGAACTTCTCCCCTTCTTAGGGCATTTTTATATTTTCAAAAAGTTCTATAATGAATTCTAGAATAAACAGACATTACTTTTATAATAAGAAAACGACCTTTTTAAGTCAGGGAAAGGTAGTTTTTTTTTCTTGTTTTTTTTTTTTCTCAAAAGAGATGACCATTCTTGGACAGGGAAATGGTTTCTGCAGCTTTTTGGGGTTATGAACGTTTCACCCACACCCCCTATGAAGCAACAACCCCTGAAACTCTGGCAAGAGCAGCCCCAAGGGCCCCTTTGGACCTCTAGTCCAGAGTGTGATTGTGAAACAGCCATGTTTCCCCACAGGCTCAGAGTAACTCATTTTCCATGTTCCGGGAATCAGCTTGGTCTCTTCTATTTTACCTCCTCTCACAAAATAAGTTAACATCCGTTCCTCATCTCCACCCTGTCCCTCATTCCACGAGGAGCCTGCCCTGGAAGGGGCAGGACTTGTTATGGCCATTTTTCAGGAAGATTTGCAGAGGCCAGTCCAAAGCCACACAGAGACAGAGTCACAAGGCTGGGAAGAACAAGGTGGTGCCATGAGGGTTGGGGTTCATGAGCACAGGGTTCACGGGGGTTGGGGTGAGGGTGGGAAAGCAAGCATATATTCCCTGGAGGAAGCTTCTTTGTGGCCAAAATTCACTTCAATCCAAGAAGACCAGAGTTTATCAAGGTTTGCCCAGGGCTCCGGCAAGGGGCATAGGGTAGCCTTCCTTCTCTACCAGCAATCCCTACAGTGATGCTGACCAGGCATGGACCCCACCCCGCCCCCAGGAGGAAAAGCAACTATGACTACACATTAATACACAAAATGCAAGGTTTATTTACTCAATTTTTAAAAATGCCACAGGTCACATGCACTTACATTTCACTTGCCACAGCAAGTCTCATGGCCCAACTGTAACCACTGGGACCAGGAATATCTTCCTCTCTCTGGGACAGGCCCAAGTGTAGGAGCAGGGAATATTTCTGAACAATAATTCAATCTGGAATCAAAGATGAGGACTGAGAAAAGCCCCTTGGAATTGGCCTCAACGGGTTTGTCCATGACCTTTAACAAGGCAGCCGATTCAGTTGGAGGTTGGGATGGGGAGGGGGCGGTGGATTGAGGTCGCAATGTCCGAGTCAAGATCCTTCTTCATTCTTTTTTTTTTTTTATTGGTTAAAGTATTACAAAGGGTATTACATATGTGTCCATTTTATCCCCCCGCCCTAGACAGTCCCCCAGCCTCCCCTATCCCCCAGTGTCTTATGTCCATTGGTTATGCTTATATGCATGCATACAAGTCCTTTAGTTGATCTCTTACCCCCCTACCTCCTGCCCCCCAACCCTCCCCGGCCTTCCCGCTGCAGATCCTTCTTCATTCTTGAGGCTTTTCAGGGGAAGGAGGGAGACAGGTGAGCTGGTAACCTGAGGGGATGGCCATGGGGAAAGCAAGGTGTCTTCTAGAAAGAGGCAGCCTGTTTATGGGTGGGCATTCTCTTTCTGCAACTACTGTTTTCCACCTTACACTAGGGATGACTCTAGAGAAGGCAAAGAGTGAAAGAGAAAGAGAAAGAGTCTCATTTGAGGGCCCCCAAGGCTGAGGTCTGGACCTCAGGAAAAGAAAAGCAGAAGAAACAGTCAACTCCCGACTGTCAGAAACTAAACATCTGTGTTCAGAGGGGAGCAGAACCCGTGGGAAAGTAGAGGGCTGAACTATATGGGTGACTGAGAAGGGGTCCTGGGCTTGCCTCTCCACGCCCTGAGGGCAGCTGGCCTGTGGAGTGGCAATGATAGGATTCCCAGACAGGTGTGGGACATCCTAGAAGAAAATCTATCACTTTTCTGGAGGCAGGGGGTGGTGGGAGGGCCCAAGAGAGACAGGATCTCAGAGACCCACCCCCACCCCATGATGCAGGGCAAGGACCTGGGAGACCCCCACAGGCCCCCCCATAACCCAATATGCTGCAGGGGGTGGCAGAATATGTTGCTGCCCATTGTGGGTTGGGGGATGGTGGGCACCGTGACCAATAGACTGGAAGAGGCCTTGAGGGGGGTGCCTGTGGACTAAGGAATGGAAAGCAAATGGAACCCAGGACATCCCCACAAGCCTCTTGGGAGGAGCTTGTGCAGTGGATAGCTGCCTCACTGCTGCTGCCACTGCTCCAGGCCCACAGACCCTTATCTCAAATCATGAGTGATTCAGAGCTAGGAATTCCTTTGGACTTTAGACAAAGGTGATCCAGGGCACCTGCATGCAGCACATTAGTATGGTCCAAGACAGCCCCATGCCATGAGAGACATTAATATTTCCTCAATAAAATGTATGGGATACATAAAGATTATAGAGTCTATATCTGTCAAATTGGAATGTCTTTCCGGTCAGATTTGCTGACAACTTACTTTCGGTGCCAAATTAAAAAATATATATATATATCTTTCCTAGATCGGTCCTGGGAGTCGGCCTGACTCCTTCCTTTCCCTCCTCACTCCCTCCAGATCCACATGGTCAGAGAGCTCCATCTGCCTGAATCTCCTTAGCACCTCCCATGTCTGTCTCCTTCTTCTATCCCTCCTGCTACAACACGGGCTCAGGCCACCTTCTCCTCTCACCGGGATGATCACAACCTCCTCCTGGCGGACCTGCAGCCTCCAGCGCCTCCTCTGTGCATCCCCAGAGGAGTTACTTTAGAATCCAAACTCTTGGCTTTGCCCGGGTGTCCCATCAGGATAGAGGTGTGATTAATTGAAAAATACCAGCAGAATTAAAGAATGGCCCTGTACTTCCCTGCTTGGATAAGCAGGGGACAATGTGTAAGCTCCCACGTGGCGGTATAGGCGCCTCAGGCCTTCTAAGGTTCCCTACGGAGATATAGGCTGCTGCCGGCCCAGAGAAGGAAGATTCCTCACCTGCGTGCGAGAGCTCCCACCTCCCATTCCCAGGAGTCAGGTTCCCTCCTGGCTTCTGACTGCTCAGGCAGGAGCTGGTTATGTGGCTGCCTGCACATCAGGTACGAGTGATGAGAGCAAAGCACACATCCCAGAGTCAATTTCTCAGGCATAGGAGGGCCAGGCTTCCTGCAACCCTGAAACCCAATGCTGACCTCCACAGAGCCTGGCTGACCATGTCATGGCTCTGTTTTATAGGCTCCATTGGCCTTGGCTGTCAAGAACCAAAGCAGGTCAGGAGGTCCATTCTGTCTATTTGTGTCCAACAAAATCCCTGTCCTGCAAAACAGCCCTGAGCTCAGCTCCTGACTGTGTGAGAGCGAAGGAGAGAGAAATGGCAGTTCCAGGGGTCTTACTCTTCCAGCCTCAATGAAGGAAGGTGCCACCGGACTTTTTTTTCACTCCTGCCTCTTGGCAATCCACATGAGTCACCATTTAATTTTTAAAAAGTTACCGTTTAGGAGAGAGCTTTCAAGATGGCGGTAGAGTAGGTAGATCTTGCACTCAGCCTCCTCCCAGGACCAAGCTGGAGATACAACTAAACTGGGGAACAATCACTCTGAATAACCCACTGAGGACTCGTGAAGAGCCTTATCACCGAGGATTGCAGAAGAAGCCATGTCGAGACTGCACCTCGAATGCTGTGGTCAGGGTTTGAGCCTCCCTTGACCAAAGACCCCTAGTTGATTCAAATGAGTATATTGTTTGAGCAAAACATTTACTTTGATGTTTTAAGCTACGGGGATTTTCCAAGTTGTTTCTTACTGTAACAAAACCTAGCCCGTCCGAACTGAGCTGGCCTTCCGTGGGGTCAGAATAAACAGGCTGGGCATTCCAAGTCAGTTTGGCTCAGTGGATAGAGCGTCGCCCTGCGGACTGAAGGATTCAATTCCGGTCAAGGGCACGTGCCTCAGCTGCAAGCTCTGCAAGCTCAATCCCCAGCTCTGGTCTGGGCACATGCAGGAGGCAACCAACCAATGTGTCTCTCTCACATCGATGTTTCTCCCTCTCTTTGTCTCTCCACCTCCCTCCCACTACGTCTAAGAATCCGTGGAAAACTGTCCTTGGGTGAGGAACAACTAAAAATAAAAAAAAGAGGCTGGACAGGAGGCTCTTGCCAAGTGAGCCAGGACCTACTTACATGGACTTTGAGTTCCAGGTACCTACACAGACCCTCCCCTTCCCATCGACAGAGCACACCCTTCTTCTGTGCCCCTCTGGGGCTTCACAACCCCACCGGACCCAGTCTCATAACATGCTTCCTGTCTCTCTGACACCCAAGCCACAACACTGAGATGTGGTTTTCTAAAAACCCAGCTAAGCCCATGCCACCTGAACAAGCAGAGCCTTTCAGCTGCTCTTTTGAGGTCACTGTGGCCAAATGCTGATTTTCGTAAAAGCCACCAGCCTTCTGAGAGAAGGCTTATGATGTCAACAGCAACAAATACACATTTTGTTGGGAAATGCTGCACACTGGACACTCTGAGATCACCCTGGTGGGATGAACCTAGAAATTCTATTGGAAAACGGTGATGCAGAGCAAAGAGCACTGGGTTTGAAGAGCCCCTAGAACAACATTTATTGAGCACCTACTGTGCCTGGCAGTCAGAACTCTGTGTCAGGGACCTCAGATAATGTCAGAGTCAGACAACCGAGTGAGCAGAGGGTGATAATACAGGTTGATAAATGGCTGGTTAATTTAGTTATTCACTCATCTGATGTATATTTGTTGAGCTTTCCTGATAAGCTAGGGACTAGACATTTAGTGTCAAGACCGATCCCCTTGACATTTAGTGTCAAGACTTGTCCTCCTGAAGTTTATAGTCTAGCAGACATGAGTAAAATAGACAAAGTGCGAAGGGAGCATTTAGCAGGGCACATAACTTAATCTGGGGTGGAGGGATATGGGGTTTGGGATAACTTCATAAAGGACATGACTCCAGAACTGAGTCCTGGAGGGTGAGCAGAAAGGAGACTGTAAAGAAGAAAGGGAATCGTTTAAGTGAAGGCCTGGAAGCATGAACGAGCCTAGTGCATTTGGTAAGTGCTGGTAGTGTGGTAGGACTAGAGCATGGAGTTTAAATTAAAGAGGGACAAGAGATTAGGCTGACGGAGGCTACATCTCAAAGGGCCTTAGGGACCAGGTTTAGGGGCTCGGAATTGACTGAATCAGTAACAGCCATCGGAGTTACAGTGAGTTACAATCTTGAGTTACAGTGTTTATTAGTCGGAAAACGGGTGCAGCTATTATAACAAAGACTCCACAATAACAATGGCTTAAACAAGATAGGCGTTTACTTCTCACTTATGAAGGAACCCGGGTAGGCAAGCCAGAGCGGGCATAGTGGCTCCACAATCATCAGGAACCCTGGCTCCTTCTGGCATGTGGCTCTGACATCCTTAACATATTTCTTCCTCCTTGTGGTCCAGGAGCGTGGCTCCAGCTTCCATGATCACGTCTGCATGTCAGCCAGCAGGCAGGAGTAAAGGGGACATGGAAAACACACCGCTTCCTTTAACCACATAACCTGACACTCGCACTCATCACTTCCATTAACATCGCACTGTCCAGAATTTAGTCACATGACCATCACTAGCAGCCAGGGTGCTGGACAGACAGATGCTAAAATTAGAAGCTCCATTACTAAAGGGAGGTTGGATGCTGGGGGACAGCTAGTCATCTTCAACAGGGAGTGACACTCCTGTTTGCATTTTGGAAAGATCTCTCTTGAAAAGGGTCGGAGAATGGACTGGATAGTAAGAGATCAGAGCGAAGGAAATAATCCAAATGAGAGTTACTGAGGCCTGAGCCAAGCCAGAGATATCTGGGGTGGGGGAAGTGGACAAAGGCTTAAGAGATAATTGGAAATTGAATGGACAGGACATGATGATCAATGGACTGCACTTCTAATTTATTGTAGTTATCACAGTATGGTGCTTAGCACGTGCTGGGCATACAGTAAGTGCTTGTGAGTGAATGAATGTATGATATGAAAGGAGTGAATGAGTGAGTGAATGATTGAAGTGAAAGAGGAGGAGCCAAGGATGATGATGATGATAATAATAATAATAATAATAGCTCCTGGAACTAGTTTGATTGAGAAACATTAACATGTAAAGATAAGTATCAGTCTTTAAGAACACAACTTCTGCCTTGGCCAGCTTGGCTCAGTGGATAGAGCGTCGGCCTGCGGGTTGAAGGGTCCCAGGTTCGATTCCGGCCAAGGGCACATGCCTGGGTTGCGGGCTTGAAACCCAGGCATGGTTTCAAACCCAGTGGGGGGCGTGCAGGAGGCAGCCAATCAATGATTCTCTCTCATCATTGATGTTTCTATCTCTCTCTCCTTCTCCCTTCTTCTCTGAAATCAATAAAGAAATATATTTAAAAAAAGAAAAAAAGAACACAACTTCTACCAACTGTAATCTGCCATTCTCCCTTTCCTGATGGGCATCTGGCCCCCTTGATGACATCTCCACCTGTTTCCAAAACTCAGTCATTTTTGGTTATGAATGAAGTCTCTTGTTTTGGGCATTCACTTGGTCTCTGCAGTTTCAAAGGTCAATTGCTATTGGATTCAAAGTCCCAGCAGACGGACTTGTGGCCTGCGAGGAGATGGGCGTGGCTTGCTCCCCTGCCCTCTGGTGGGGAGGAATGAAAAGGAAGAAAAGGACTTGTTTCCTTAGGTAGCCCCTGCTGGCCCCTGGCCGGCTCCTTCTTTACTGCTTGTAATGTGGCTGTGTTCCTGTCCTCTCAGTCATCACAGCTGTTCAGCCCATTATAGACATGGTATGTGTGTGTGCGGGGCGTGGGGACCCCACAGGCCATGCTGGTGCCAAACAGCCCTCCTCAGCTGGTGGTCACAGGCTCACCCTTCACGGCTCATCTCTGTGCCCCTAGCAGGCTTGCTGCCCTCATCACTTTTACCCTCTGCAGCCCCAGTCCCAGGGCCTGTGGACATGGGCCGACTCTGTCTGTCTTCCTCTTCTTGCTCACTCGCCACCTGGCCACGTCCTTCCTTGGCCTGCTCTCTGCAGTGCCCTTTCCCTTATCTCAGTAGCCCCAGGGCAGTGGGCAGGTGCAGTGGCTCAGGTGACACCCACCAGGAATGAGAGGTCAGGCTCCCTCTGGTGGCAAGCTGGATGAATTATTCCCTTGCCTCTGTTCCGGTTACCTACTGTTGTGAAACAGATCACCCCAAATTTCACAGCCTAAAGCAGGGGTCCTCAAACTTTTTAAACAGGGGGCCAGTTCACTGTCCCTCAGACCGTTGGAAGGCCGGACTATAGTTAAAAAAACAAACAAACTATGAACAAATTCCTATGCACACCGCACATATCTTATTTTGAAGTAAAAAAACAAAACGGGAAAAAATACAATATTTGTATTTGCATGTGGCCCGCGGGCCGTAGTTTGAGGACCCCTGGCCTAAAGCAATCATCGTTTTCTCCTGCTCATGGATGCTGTGGGTCAGGAATGGACAGGGCACGGTGGGTGGCGGTGGGTGGCGGTGGCTGGGCTCTGCTGCGGTAGGCAGCCTCCAAGATAGTTTTCAATGGCGCAAGCCTCCCAGTATTCATGCCGGTGTGTGGTCCCCTCCCGCTTTGTCTCAGGCTGGTCTGGGTGGCCAGTAGAATGGGGCAGAAGCAATAGTATGTCCCTCCGCTTTGAGTCTAAGTCATGACTCTCTGTCCTTTAGATCACCCACTCTGGGGGAAACCAGTTGCCATGTCTTGAGGACACTCATGTATGGAGAGGCCCATCTGGAAGGGAACCCAGGCCTACTTCCATCGGCCATGTGAATGAGCTTGGAATTGGGTCCTCCAGCCCCAGAGCAAGTCTTAGATGACTGTGACCTGGCCAACAGCTGGACTGCAATTTCACAAAAGACTGACCCTGTGTCAGAACCACCCAGATAAACTGCTCTCAAATTCCTGACTCTCAGAAACGGTAGGAGGTGATAAGTGTTGGTTGTTTTCAGCGGTGATATCTTGGAGTAGTTTGTTATGCAGGATAGATAACTAATGCATTCCATGACGTCTGGGCCCTTAGCTGGAAAGGCGCAAATGGCTGGGGCTAAAATCTCCTGGGAGGCTGCTTCATTCACGTGGCTGGTACCTGAGCCAGAAGGACTTGAAGGCCCAGCGGGCACGGTCACCTGGAGCATCTGCACGTGGCCGGTCCGGTCCGTGTGACTTGGCTTCTCACAGCACAGCAGCCAGGCTCTGAGAGGGCGTGTCTCAGGAGAAAGTGCGCTTTCCAGGAGGCCAGGGAAGAAGCTGCAAGGTTCCTTTTGGCTCACCCCAGAAGTCACGGGGAGTCACGGGGAGTAACCTCTGCTGCATTCTGTTGTTACAGGTGAGTCACCAAGGCCAGCCCAGATTCAAGGGGAGGGGATCTGACTGATCCTCTTGATGGAGGGGTGATAGGGTCCGGTTGCACAGGAGCAAGTGGGCGGGTGGCCATCTTTGCAAAATACAATTAGATGTATCTGCTCTGGCCCTGGGAGAGGAACAATCCATTGCCCCTGCGCTGCCCCTCAGGGAGAGAGGGCTGGGTGGCTTCTTTCCTTACCTCCAGCCCTGTGAGAGTGCTGCTCCTGCTACAATGGCAGGTCCTAATCAAGCCCTGAGGGAGCCAGGCGTCCGCTACGCTTGGATGGTGGAGCACTTCATGCTTTTTGCTCTGGGCTCCAGATTCTGGTGCTAATTCTACTTTTCTGGGTTAACAATTTTTTTTTTAAATATATTTTATTGATTTTTTTACAGAGAGGAAGGGAGAGAGATAGAGAGCCAGAAACATCGATGAGAGAGAAACATTGATCAGCTGCCTCCTGCACATCTCCCACTGGGGATGTGCCCGCAACCCAGGCACATGCCCTTGACCGGAATCGAACCTGGGACCCTTCAGTCCGCAGGCCGACGCTCTATCCACTGAGCCAAACCGGTTTCAGCTGGGTTAACAATTTTTAGAAAAGGTCCAACTGACACCTTATCCCACCGCGGCACATCGCCCTTTCTCTGCCAGCCACTGTGCGGAGCACTTGGCCCCAGTCAGTCCTGCACTCACCCTAGCAGCTAAGAATTATGCTCCCATTTACAGAGGAGGAAGTCACTGACCGAGGTCACTCAGCCAGAGGTGGCAGAACAGGGACTCGGCCCCTGAGCCCTAAGTCTACCCTCTAGGGGCCCTGGGATTCCAGAAAACCTACTGGGTGTTGGAGCCCTAGCCCTGGTCTCCTCTGGGCTTGCCAAGGGTGAGGCCAGTGTGAGTGTGAGGAGGAGCTGGAGGGAGGTACTCACAGGGGGTGGGGCTTCAAACCCCTGCCTGAGGGGAGGGGCTAGTTGTTGGGTGTTTGGGTGAAAGGGGAGGAGGAAGGAGGGGGAGAATGTTTTTTACTTTCTTTTCAGACCTGTCCCCAGTCAATGAGCTTTTCAGTGGCCAGAGGGTGACCTCCAGAGTAACAGTCCTGCACTCATTGCCCCTCAGTGTTTGTCAGAATGAAACCCCTTCTTTGTCCAGGAACCTCTGATTGGAGGCCCTCAGAGCTCCTGGGGTCTGTGGATGCTGGGTCTTGGAGTGATTTCCGGCCCCAGCGAACAGGTCCTGCCGATGTCCGGTGTCGGGCCTGCCTGCCCCGTGTTCCTGGCCACCGCTACCTTCCAGATGGGCCAGCTCCCAGCACCTGCTGCCTGCCAGGCACTGCGCTCTTGTTGGGGACCCAGAAATAAATGAGAGACAGCCGCTGTCCAGTGGAAGGAGAAACGTGAGGCATTAACCGCCACCCAGGAGAGGGCTCCTGAGTCAAGGGCACCTCGAATGAGGGTCAGAATCACACAGAGAGGGGAGGGCCTAACTCAGCAACAAAAAGGAACGAACCATTGATACAGGCAACATCATGGGTGAATCTCAAAATCATCATGCAGAGCAAAGAAGTCAGATACAAAAGAGTACAGACTGTGTGATTCCATTCTTATGACATTCTAGACCAGGCAAAACTGTGTGTTATATCCAGATAGAAATAAGACCAGTGGTTGCTTGGGATGAGAGGGGCTGGCCTGGAGACGTGAGGTGCTGGATGTTCTGAGGGACGTTCTGAGGATGAGGAATATTCTGAGGCGGGAAAGATGTTCTAAACCTGGGTAGGAGTGTGGGTTACACAGAACATTCGATAGCTAAAACTGACCACACTGTACACCCAGGATCTGTGAATATCATCATATGCAAATTATATCTGTTATGGGCAGCACTCCAAATAGTCCTCAGCAAGCCCTGGTGTGCTCCCCCTTGTGCAATCACACACACACACACACACACACACACACACACACACACACCGTATCAGGTAGGTCTGTGTGGCCGATAGGGTGTGCAGAAGGGATAGTATGTCACTGCTGAGAACAGGACACTGGTCTCTTTCTCTCGGATAGCTTGTTCTGGAAGAGGCCATGCGTTGAGCATCGCTATGGAGAAATATGCTCGGCAAGGAACCGAAACCTCCTGCCAACAGCTATGTGCGTGAACTCACAGTAAGTGTATCCGTCAGTCCCCATGAATGTCTTCCGAGGTCTGCAGCCTTGGCTGATTGCTGGACCACAAACTCATTCGCGACTTTGAGCCAGGCCACCCAGCTAAGCCGTTTCCTGATTCCTGATCCTCAGACTCTGAGTGAGAGAATACGTTTGTTGTTTTAAGCCATTAACTTTTCGGAATTATTTCTTTGGCAGCTCTAAGTGATGAATAGAATGTTTCAATAAACTAAACAGGTGGGGGAAGCATCTTCTAAGTGCTCCTGGCCCAGATGGCTTTCCCAGGGACCTTCCAGTGCTTTCTGTGACTCAGACTTCTGGGCTCAGTCTTCAAAATGGGGAGACGAGGGGCCTGGAGCTCTGTCTAAAGGTCAGGGGCTGGTGTCTCCTACATATCCACAGCCCCGCAACAGTTACACACAGTGGCCAGGCCCACACCCGCTGTGCAGAGAGGGCTCCAGAAACGCCCCTGTCCCCCCGTCCTCCCCCGCCATGTGTACATGCAGGCACCCACTCAGGGCTCAGAAGCTAATAACAGCTACTATTTGGGGAACACTTTCTATGTGTCAGGGGACATGCAAAGTGCTCTGTATGCATATTTTAATTAATTCTCCCCAACACCCTCTGAAGAAGATATTACTAAACCTATTTTACAGGACAGAAAACTGAGACCCAGAACATGGAGGCAACTGCCAGGATCATAGAGCCACCAGGGTGTGGCAGCTTTCGATTCAAATCCAGATCTAATTCCCAAAGGAAGAGGCAGGCGAGCAGCACACCCGGGCCGGAGAATGCTTCTCTCATCTCTTCCCTCTGAGAACAAGCCACACCTTCTGCCATCAGAGAACAGGCCACAGTCTCCACCCAGACTCCCCGGGGTGAGGATAGAAAGAGACTGGAGGGTGATGTCCACGCCACCAAGAGTGTCAGAGGTCGTGGGAACTGAGGCCCAGAGAGGGAAGTGACTTTTCCAAAGACTCCCATCTAGTGCTCGTGGGTCCACACCGCCCTGCCTCTCAAGGACAGCTTTGGGGTAGGGGATGGAGAGTAAAAGGGAAGTCAAAGGTAAGGACGACAAAATTGAGATCTCATCATTTGGGTCAACCCCACAATGGGTAGGATCTACATAAACCAGTGTCACAGATGGTCCCAGTGAGAGCCTCTGCAGCCTCAGGGGCCTCACAGAAAAGCTCTGAGAGCAGTGCCTGGCCTGTGGCAGGGCTTGATGAAAAGCCCTGCACCATTCATTTGCTGTGACCTTGGGTTTCCTCATTCATTCATTCATTCATTCATTCATTAAGTATTTACTGACCATCTGCTATGTGCTGTTTTAGGAGCTTGGGATATTTCAGCGAACACAAGATCCTTGTCCTTATGAAGCTTAAAATACAGAGGTTTCCTATATCAGTTCTAAAGTATCCTACAAGTGAAAGGTGCTGTAAGACAGGAAAAAGTAAAGGAGGGTAAGAGGACCAAGAGTGAGGACAGTGTGTATGGAGCAGGCGGGTTGAAATTGTAAAGGGTTTTAGCTATCTCAGGTAGGCCTCTCTGAGACTGCCTCCTTTGAACAAAGGCTTGAAGGAGGCGAGGGGTGCCATATGCAGAGTGAACCATATGGAAATCTGGAGGGAAGACATTCCAGATAAATTACACATTGATTATATATTAGGAGTGAAGGGGAATTATGTCTGCAACTTCCTCTAACAGTTCAGAAAAAATAAATTATATATAGAGCGACAGTATGTATGTGTATATAGACATGTAAATATCCATGTGCGAGGTGTACCGGTTACTAATGCGGATCTTTTTCAATAGATGGAGTTACACATCTGTTGATATATATGCGATTTGATACCACTTGTCCCGATTGATGGCACAAGCACTTTCTGAGCAGCATTTCCAAATGTATGAAGAAGTGGAAAATTGGGTCTCTGAATGGTTTGCCTCAAAACAAGAAAAGTTCTATTGGGACGCTATCCACAAATTACCCAAAAGATGGGGGGATGTGTAGCTAGTGATGGACGTTACTTTCAATAAAGCACTTTTGATGTTTCTCTTGAAATTATAGTGTTTTCTTTGGATTACAAAATCTGCATTAACTGGTTAAAGTTAATCCGCATTTTAACCGGTTCACGGTTAATCTACATTATTAACTGGTTAATAATTAATCCGCATTAATAACCGGTTAATTGTTCCGCCCGGAGATGAGGGGAGCAGCGGGCTGCGCGGCGGCGGCGGTCTGGACCGGGGACGCGGCGGGCGGGGGTCGGAGCGATGGCCGCCCGGGGCTCCCGACCCGAGGGCCGCCCTTCAGCCTTTGCCGCCCGCCCGGGAGGCGCGGCCACGGCGGCCCCTCGCCTTGTCCTTCCCATCCTCCCCGGGGCGGCCGGCTGGCGGGAGCCGGGAGGCCGAGGGGCCGCGGTGCGCGGAAGGGGTGGCGGCCGCGGGAACGGGCTTTGGGGTGAATGGGTGTCCGCAGCCCCAGTCGGCCGAGCGGGGTCCCTCCCTCCCCAGGGGACCGGGGGCAGTCGGTCCTCCAGGGCTGACCTCGCTGCCCTCCGCCGCCGGAGCGCGGCGCGCCGGCCAAGCCTCGCCTCCCCGCCCGCCCCCCGGGGTCCGGAGCCCCCGGGGAGCGGCCCGCCTCTGCCCGACTTCGGGTCCCGGCTCCTCGTGCGCCCGCCCAGCCCGGTCCGTGCAGGGCAGTGGCTGCACCGCGCCCGGGGCGGGCCGCTGGTCTCCGTGCGCCGGGCGCGCGTCCCCGGTGTCGCCGCCTCCTCTCCCCGCGCACCCGCAGGGTCCCCGGTGCGGGCGGAGCGCCGCTGCGGCCTCCTCGCTGGAACGGGGACTGTACTCAGAATCCCCAGGGAAGGAGACGGCGAGGAATGGGCGGCACTTCGTTGGGTTTGCCTTTCGACCCGCGAGCAACCTCGTAGATCACAGCCCTACGCGCGGCGCGTCCTCCGTGTGAGCCCGACGAGGCTCTGCCCTGCAGGGGCGGCCGGGCTGCTCTGCGGCCGGAGGCGGCGGGAGGTTCGGCAGCCTCGGGTGGGAGCTGCCGGCGGAACTTGGCCCTTCCCGCGCCGGTCCAGGCAGCGCCGCCTGAAACTGCAGCAGATGCCGACTCCGGACGGACGCGTTTGCTTGCGCTCCTCCGCCGGCATCCTGCGCTACGCGGTCACAGGCGCACACCTCATGGAAACAAGTCCGATAAAACGTGTAGGTGATAAAAACCAATACCTACTAATTAGTGCACCCGGGAAACCTCAGCGCGGGCAGCGGGGAGGCGGCCTCACTAATCCCTTGAACAGGTGAGGCTCGGGCATCTCCCGGGTTAGGTGGTGGAGGGGCTCTGGGGGCAGGCACGGGGCGCAGCTGGCTAATGGGGTGCTTCTATTACCTCTAAAATAGGCATGTATTTGTCGGGATGCCCTTGTTATGAGATGACTTAAGGTGCTTAAACACCCCTCAAAGTTATGATTTCTGTCTATCTCTGAGAACTATATTTTTCTTTCAATTCCTTTTATAGTTTACTTGAAACATTTATATTGTTTTGATGGGTTTGCTTGTAGCGCTCTCTCTCTCTCTCTCTCTCTCTCTCTCTCTCAATATAGAGATGCTCAATATATATTTAAAATATTGAGAGGGGAGTCAATGGGAGAAAAGGGGGGATATCTGTAATGCTTTCAACAATAAAGATAAATAAAAAAGAGAGTGCCGGGGTATGTGAAGGAAATGTTCAGGGTGCTGGCGCGGAGGGTAAAGGGAATGCTTTGGTGGTTTTTACCTGCCTGCAATGCACCTCCCTTCTTCAGGTAACAATACCCCAGCTATTCCTTGGAGGAACCGCCCCTCCCCCACCTTCCTTCCTTCCTAATCCCATCTCGAAGTTGGGGAGGGGGTGGCCCGAGACCCACATCAAGCAACAGGGCCAAGCAGACACAGTCCAGGGGTCCAGGGCTGCCTGAGGAGGAAGCCCACCCCGCATAACGCAGAGCTGACACTTGAAGCAAAGTCTGTGTCTGAGGTTTGATCCCTCAGTGGCTCTCTTACATGAGGCAATAAATTCCCTTTGCACTAGGGCCAGTTTGAGCTGGATTTTCTCTTTCCTCCCAACAAGAACAATGCGTTGATGATCCAAAGCACCAAGACAGCCTCTCCGAGGAGAGGACACTGACTAGGAAGCAGAGACCTGAAGGTGGAGAGTGGCTGGGTCACATGAAGAGGCAAAGGGAAGGCCCCAGGAGAGGAAAGAGTGTGGCAGGTGTGAGGAGCTGCAGGAAGGCCCGATGGTGGTGGCAGGGGGAGAGAGGAGCCGAGTAGATGCAGCTGGACCTAGGGCCCTGATGGAGGGCCGAACAGGCTTTTTAAGAATCTGGGACTTCATCCCAAGAGCAGTGGGAAGTCAGTGCAGGGTTTTAAACAGGGATCGACTGAATCTGCATTTGGACATTCTTTGCATTTTAATAAGAACATGGGTGATAGTGTGGGGACTAGATTGGCAAGAGGTAGAAGTAGAAGTAGCGCAGGGATTACCTAGAAAATTATTGCAGACCTCTGGGTTAGAGATGATCATGATGATTTAGACCAGTGGTTCTCAACCTTCCTAATGCCTCGACCCTTTAATACAGTTCCTCATGTTGTGGTGACCCCCAATTTCATTGTTACAAATTGAACATAATTAAAGCATAGTGATTAATCACAAAAACAGTATGTAATTACATATGTGTTTTCCGATGGTCTTAGGCTACCCCTGTGAAACGGTCATTCGACACCCAAAGGGGTCGCGACCCACAGGTTGAGAACCGCTGATTTAGACAGAGTGGGCACAGTGGATGTGTAGAGGTTGGGTTTGTGGCAGCTGGTTTCCAATGATGTCCCCTGTAGACCATGACTCCCAATACTCACGCCTTGTGTGGTCCCATCCACACTGAATCTGGGGCCGCTCCGTGACTACTTTAACCAATGGAATGCAGAGGAAGTGGCGCTGTGCCTTCCAAGGGCAGGAGATCTAGTGTCCATGCACTGAGGACTCTGCTGTGTGGCCAGAAGCCTCGGAGATGGAGGCAAACGCTCTTTGGCTCCTTCTAGAGTGGATTCCAGTCACCCTGGCTCTGACTTATCACCCAACCACGGTCTCTGTGTCTCTGATTGGTCAGTTACCTGGAGGTACATGGATGTCCTATGGTTCAATCAGCAGTGGGGGAGGGGGGAGGAGGGGGAAGGGAAGGGAGAGCCGGAGGTGCAGACATGGCTGCCTGGCTCCACTTTCCCTTGAGATGAGCGAGCAGTTTTCGAGAGGAGAACGTGACTACAGCAATTTCAAAAGTGGCTCAGCTTGGGACAGGCTTGCATGACTCAGTGCTCCGCACATTGGCCTCTGCCCCTGTGCAATCCCACAGGGAATGGAATAGAATTCCCCCACCCACCTCCTCACAACATGCTGACCCTCTTCCTGGACCTCTGACCCTGGCTGGGTGTTCCTCAGCTCAGGTTCCCAAACCTCCTTGTGGGCTGCTTCTCCCATCCTTCCTCAGCTGTATCCCTGACCCTTTGCTGGACTTTCTCCTCTGACCCCCTGGCTCAGGGTAATAATACTAAGAGCGACCACTTAGAATGCATTTACTAAGGTATGAGCCAAGCACCCGGCAAGAGCTCATGGACTCCTAGAACCAGTTCTAGAAAGTAGGCACTTTCTTTTCATGCCCATTGTACAGATGCATAAGTCAGGTTCACACAAGATAAGTAACTTTTCCAAGGTCACACAGGCAGTGAGAGTTGCCCCAGAGATGAATTGAAGTTTATATACCCCTGGAGTCTGTTCCCTTATTATCTAGGGACATACAGCCCTCCAGCCCAGGTTGGTGTTTGCCTCACCCTACCTCTCACCTGAGCGGGGTTGAGGTGAGAGCCCAATGCTTTCTTTCAAGGGTACACAGCTTTGACCTCTGTCTGCTGTGCTTCAAGTTCATTCAGGCCAGGGGTCTTCACAGTGTGGTTCCTGGGCCAGCAGCATCAGCATCGTCTGGGAATTTGTCAGAAATGCATACTCTAAGGCAAGCATGTCAAACTCGCGGCCCGCAGGCCTCATTTATTGGGCCCGTGTTAGCCTTTGAGTTTGACATGATTGCTATCAGGCTTACTGACTCAGAAACTCTGGGGTGGGGCCCAGAAACCTGTTTTAGCAAGCCTTCCAGGTGGTTCTGAAGCCCACCCATCTGAGCACCATTGGATCAAGCCCTTTCCATTCCACTCTCAGGTGGCTCTGGAGACAGCAGCTGGAGAAAGTGAGGCTTTTCAGCTGAGTATTTGTGGGGTTTTTTTTGGTGGTGATGGTTGTATTCTCATCACATTTGTCAGAAATGACTCAGGTCTGGCTTGAGAGAAGGTGTGTGGATTCCTTAATTGTTGCACACTATTATTTTTTCACATTTGCATTCAGCCTAAAAGAGAGTGAAAAGAAACATAAAGAAATCCAAACTACCCAATTCAGCAACTTAGCATTTTGTCGGTCTAGGGAAGGGTGTGACTGTAACCCCATAGTCAGTCACCACGCTGAATTTAGGAAGAGGCCCAGCTCGGTACCAGGTCCTGGGCTGGGTTCTGAGGCACAGACCAGGCCTCTGTCCTGCCTGCCTCTGTGTCAGGGGACAGATGCCTTACTAATAACTAGGATTTGGGGTTCCAAGAGTTGGGGTCCAGGATCTGCTCCAACATGATCCTGGCCTGTACCATTTCAAATTCCTCACCAGTGCACAGCCCCGAGCCAGAGCCCTGGCTCTGTCATTTGCCAGCTGTGTGATCTTGGGCAAGTACTTGGCATCTCTGGGCCTCAGATTCCTGAATTGTGAAATGAGAGTAATGATTCCCACCTTGCAGGCTTGTTGTGAAGATGGAGGAAATGCATGTAGCATAGAGGTGCCATTTACTAGCTGTGTGACCTTGAACAGGTTAGTTAGCCTCTCTAGCTTGTTTTCTCGTAATATTAATAGCACAAACTTCAAAGGATTGTTGTGAGATTCAAGGTCATATAAATTGTACAAGGTTGCATGATAGCAACTACTCTGGTAATGTAAGCTATTATTAATGTTAAATACATAATACAGTTTCTGGAGTATGGTAGATGCTCAACAAACAGTGGCTGCTGCTGTTATTAGTTTCCATCCTTAACTTAAAGACAGCTCTGACTTTACAATGCCTAAGGCTGCTTTCAGCGTCTGGCTGCGGTTTCTTCAGGGTCTCCATCTCACTGATGCCTCCAGGGAGTGGGCAGTGCTGACTTCAGGTTGATGCTCTTCTACCAGTTCATCTGTGATCTCACTCTGAGTTCCAGACCCCCTCAGGTCTCCTGCTGTTTGCTGTTGGCCTGATTGCAGCATGCTTTGTTCTGGCTTTATGCTCCATTCTCAGGGCTCATTTCACAGGCATAAAGTTTCAGACCAGAGTTAAGTTCAAGCTCTATTGCTCACACTAACAGTGTAATCTTGGACAAAGGATTTAACACCAATTTTCTCATCTGTGAAATGGGGCCAATAATGTCCATCTTGCTGGGTTGTATAAAGATGAAATAGCCCTGGCTGGTTTGCTAAGTGGCTAGAGTTGTCAGCCCTCGGACCAAAGGGTTGCAGGTTTGATTCCTGGTCAAAGGCACATACCTAGGTTGCAGGTTTGATCCCCAACCCCTCTTAGGGCCCCTGTGGGAGGCAACTAATCAATGTGTGTCTCTCTCACACTGATGTTTCTCTGTCTCTCTCTCTCTCTCTCTCTCTCCCCCCCCCCCCCCCCTCCCTTCAACTCTCTCTAAAAATCAATGGAAAAAATATCCTTGGGTGGGGATTAACAACACAAACAAAGATTAAATACAACCATGTATTTGTAAACATTCATCATGGTAACTGTCACACAATAGGTGCTTAATAAATGCTTATTTACTTCTCTGTTCACCTCTCCCTATGGAGTAAATCCCATAATCATTGTAACTGGTATGTGATCAGTAAAAGGGGGAGTAACCTTTCCTACTTGTGGCAGAGACTGCCAGTCTTCACACAATATCCAGTCTCCCTTTCTTCTTTAGTATTTTGACTTTATTGGGTGTGGGAGGAAGTAACAACATACCCAACTACTGACTATATCTTCCCGCCTCCCTTGCAGCTAGGTGGCACCACGTATCTGTTTTGGCCAATTATATGAACGGAAGTGTTGGTGGTTGTAATCGTTGAATTGTGCTCCCCCCCCCCATCAAAAAACCCCAGATATGTTAAAATTCTATCCCAAATACCACAGCATGTGACCTTATTTAAAAACAGGGTCTTTACACAATCAATTTAAAATGAGGTCATTTGGGTGGGTCCTAATTCAGAGTGATTGGAATACTTATTAAACAGGGAAGTTTGAGCACAGAGACAGACATGTACAGAGGGAAGATGATGTGAAGACACAATGGGAGAAGCTAGTCATGTGACTGGAGTGATAAGCCTACAAGCCTAGGAATGCCAAGGATCTCCAAGGATTGCCAGCAAACACCAGAAGCTAGAAGCGGCAAAGACTCTCTCCTAGAACCACCAGAGAGAGCGTGGCACTGCCAACACCTTGAGCTTGGACTTCTAGCTCCCAGAACTGTGAGACAATAAATATCTATTTTAAACTACCCAGATTTTGGTACTTTTTCACAGGAGCCCTAGGAAATTAACACAGGTGGAATTTGAAGGTGGCTGCTTAACGGGAGGCTTCCTGATGCTTGGAATGTGCAGGGTTGGTGTTTATAATATTTAACAACCTGTGTATGGAGATGGCGTTGATCAATCAAAAAGGACATAGAACCAAGAACAAGGTGTGGGTCACACACATTCACATATTGCTTAGATCGGTGGTCGGCAAACTGCGCCCCCTTGAGCGTGGCTCTTTCACAAAACGCCACATGCGGGCGCGCACGTACAGTGCAATTGAAACTTCGTGGCCACACTCAAGGGGCCAAAGAGCCGTATGCGGCTCGCGAGCTGCAGTTTGCCGACCACTGGGTTACATATTAGCCCTGGGAATGTGGCTGGAGCTCCAACAGCCATTTTGTACCACGAAGCTAGAAGCTAGGAGCTGGGGATGGCATACCTCCAATATTATCGACGACATACTTGGTAGGATAAACCTATGTTTGTTTATGGCTCTGTTATTTGGGGATTTTCTATTTTCCTCAGCCAAACCTAAATTTAGCTCACATCCAATCCCATGAAGTACTGGGAATCCTGAATGAAATGATCAATAGGAAAGTATTTTTGCAAATTCTCCAGCTCTAGGCAGACATAAGACATCTTTCTTATTGCAGTCTTTGTAATGATGATTATGATTGGTTTAGGAAAAATAGATTGAAATTGACTGACATGATCCTGGCCAGAGATCAGAGTTTTTTTTTTGTCCTGCTTCAGCAATATATATATATGTATATCCCAGAGAGGAAGGGAGAGGGAGAGATAGGAACATCAATGATGAGATGCCCAGACCCGCGGGACAACAACGGGGGAACGAAGAGACACCCTAGGAGAATGAGACAAACAAGGGACACGAAAGAATGGAGGCAAGACAAGTCCTGATCAAGCCTCAAACTTTATACTCACAGCGGCAGGATATATACTGTTTTAGGGACGGGGGGTGGGTAAAGGGGTCCATGGGCAGTAACCTATTACTAGAGATTTATTAGGCTCCTGATGGCTGTGCTTATCAGCGGAGATGTGTGCTTTAGCAGGCTTCGGATGGCTGTGTGCTTATCAGTGGAGATGTGTGATTTAGAGGCTGTGTGAGGGTAGTTTATCTTTAACTGCTGGCCAATTTGCAAGACACAGGTGGTTTCTGGTAATTAGGAGTTTCTGGAGGAACCAGAAACTTATAGTTCTTAAGATGGCTTTGTTTAAGCCAATATCTTTAATGGCTCCCAACAATTCCTCCCTTTTTCTTTATTAAGGGTGGGCTTTAACCGACTGGGGGAGTAGGGACCTGGTTCCTCCCGTGGGATATCCCACCGTCAGTGGCTCTTGGTATCTTTTGGGGAGGAGAGGCAGAGCCGATAGTTATGTATGGATACCAACCTCTATGCAAACCAGGTGTGCTCACAGGGAAATCCAGAGGCGGTCGAAAATTTTTGTGACCTTCCCTTGCAGTGCTTTGCCGTGCACCCAGGTCGGTGCCCATGCCTTTCTCCTTCTATGGGGAGTAGGCAAGCATCCCTCTGGCGTCATGCTGTCCCCGCAGGGAGGGAGTTTTAGCAGTCATTATAATCACATTCACGGTCTAACATGGCTAGACGATGGTAGTGTACCTGAATGGGTTTGGCCAGGACGCTATCAACCTGCTGTTTTACAAAGTCTGTTAATTTTCTAAAAGTCCAGGGGCCAAAGGTTAGGAATAGGAAAAGGCTGACAAGGGGGCCAAGAGCAGGAAGCAGGTAGGGCAGGAGTCCGTTCAGTCCGCTCCAAAGGGGGTTCTCGAATAATTCTCTCTGTCTTTTCACTAGATCTTGTAACTTCTTTATCCGGGACGATCCCGGATTTGTTGGATAAAAGCAGCAGCGTTCCTGTAGGGCCAAGCATATTCCTCCCTGTTCTGCTGTGAGCAAATCTAACCCTCTTCTATTTTGTAGTACTACTTCAGCTAATGAATCTATCTGATCTTGGAGATCATTGATAGTGCCTGAGAGAGCTTGGACATCATCAATCAGCTGGTTAGATAATTTGTTATAGGTATGCAATGCTGTTCCTAAAAAAAGGTCAAGAGAGGTCAATACAGAATGCTTAAGTGCCTTCCCCAGGAGGCCCTCCACACTGTGGAAAGGAATAAATCCCTTCATGTAAAACATTCAAATTCATTTGTAAGTTTGTTTGGGATAAATGCATAATATACTGTTGTAAAGCATCAAAAATTATTAATGAAACTTGTAGAATAATACCATGTAAGAATATTCTTTGCTCTAGGTCATGACAACTTGATTTTAAACTGGCTGTCTCAAGGTTTGGAATGAGGGACCTAGTTTGCAAAGAAAAGCAATTTACAGAAACAGAGACAGCATGTCATCCAAACTACAGTTTTGGGTAAACACATTATCTAGAGTCCTTGGGTAACCTAGGTGAAACTTAGGCATGTTATCTGAATTAGTTTTTACCTGAATTAATTGTTACCATACTTCACTTTACCGTGCCCCAGGTGGTCTCTGGGCTGTTCCTTTTATTCTGACACCAATGTAGCTCTACAGGTGTCTTCCATTAGCATCACAAGTGAAAAAATTCAGAGTAATTAAAGCTAGGTGCAGCCTACGTGTAGGTGATCGCTCCATCATGCCCCCTTTTTTGTTTTTCAAGTTGGGATTTTTAAAAGCTGATGAGACTCTGAAGCCTCTTTTAATAAAGCAACCAATTGATCAGCAAGTGCATTTCCCTTAGTTAATGGGCCAGGTAATACGCTGTGAGCCCTGATGTGGGTGATATAAAAAGGGTATTTTCTCTGCTGTACAATCTGTTGAACTTGCTTAAATAGTAAGAATTGAAAGATCAGACGGAGGCCTAAAACCAGGACTACAGGCTTTATTAGAGGAGAAGCACCTGCCGGGCTGCCTCACAAAGGGAAGACAGCAGCACGTGCAGGGGTGGGCCCGCCTTTTGAGGGGCGGAATGGGAAGGGGTGGGGGGCTTAGTGTACTCGGCGCACACTGATTGGTGGTTTACTGTATTGTCCATATAGGACAAGGGCTTAGGGTATTTGGCAGGTGTGGATTGGTGGTCCAATGTATAGTCCATATAAGGTACCTGGTTAGTCACTCAGGTATTTCTGGGCTGCAGGTTACATCATACCCCGCCCACCAGTTGGGGGAAGGGAGGATCTATCAAGAATAAACTTTGGTCACCGGGCAGTTTCAATTCTACTTACTAGGCCCGAATCATAAGAGGAATCAGAAATTATGTTAACAGGCTGTTGGAAATCTTGCAATGCAGCCTTAATAGCTTCTAATTCAATTCTTTGCACAGAAGTATGACTGGTCAGTATGACTCGGTCAGAATTTATAGTATGATAACCAGCTTTCCCATTTGATGATCCATTAGTAAAAACAGTTAAAGCTCCATGAATTGGTTCCTGCCTAGTGTTTTTTGGTATAATGATGGAGGTCTTATATAAAAATTGCAAAAGTTTATCTTTTAATAGGTGACAGCTAAGTTCCCCTGAATATCCACTTAGCACAATTTGCCCATTTTAAGTCAGTTTGAAATAACGTTTATTCTTTTAACTTTACTTGTCCTAAGTTATGAACAGTAAATGACATTAATTAAATTTCTGGTATTAGTCTTTAAGTAAATTTACATAAACTTTGTTTAAGAAGGCAAAATACAAATTATTTAATTTAGCTTATGAGGCCCAATATATTGATTTTTAACTTTAGTTAGACATCTGAAGGAAACCTCTTTTTATTTCCTTCTAAACAGCTTTCTTTCTCACACAAGCAACAAATGTAAGGAACATGGTTGCCTTTTGAGATTTTAACAAATACTGTCGCAAAGCTATATATTTCAAGTGATTTTTCATTTATGGTGACTAACTATTGTCAGATTTAGTATTTTAACAACAATCTGTAAATGTTAGTGGAAGATATTTCAAAATATTAAAATTTCTTCTTTTTATTAAATTTAAAATAATGTTTTTAAACAGCGTTCCCTTTCGGCTTATTTGCATATACAGAGGGATCATGGGAAGCCTTCAGTAACTTTTTAGAAGATTTTTACTTTACTAGGATTCAATTGCTTACAAGGATTAGTAAATTCAGTAAAGCTTTATGTCTGATACACGAGGTGCAAACGCTGCCCCACCTCCAGCCTAATTTAAAATGCAGTAGTGAGGAGCTTTTGTATTTCAAATTACATCTTAAAATTTCACTGCTGTATTTTAAGAAATATTAAACAAAATAACTTGTTTTGCCCTTTCTCAGAGGCAAAAACTTAAAATATATATTTATTAATTTTTATTTGATAAAGCTTTCCATGTGATTTCAAGTATATTAAATTTAGCTAAACTTAAAGAGAATAGACTTTTGAAAAACATTTCAGGGCTGTGAAATTTCTCAAAGTCATTCCTTAGTTATAGTTTTGAAATCCAACTTGAGAGACCACCAAATATATATATAATTTAAAAATTATATACTTCTTATAATTATTAAGAGATATCAATTAAATTTAAAGCAAATTAAATATTTAGCATTCTTCAAATCAATACTTTTACATTTAAGGATACATTTCAAACAAAATATAAGGCATTTTCAATTAATAGATTAACTTCTATCATCTTGACTTTATACTAGGCATACTCAGATTAACATTTCAGTATTATAAATTTCAATACTTTTAGATGATTTGAACTTAAAAGTTTTAAGTTTCCAGCCATAGCTATTCATATGTAAACTTAACTATCAACTTCCTGGTGGTACTTTGCCTCAGGGCGGGAAATTTCAAAAGAGCTACTTTAAATCGCCTTGGGAAGCCTGTCTGCATTTCTTTTTCAGGTTCATCTTTGCCATTTTTAAGACCAAAACAGTCTCGAGTTTTTATTCTGTACACAGCAAAAGGTCAAGTTCAGCTCAAAACTATGCACACTCGTTTTTAAACTGGCCTTTTCCCTTTACATGTGCACAGAAATCCCGGATGCATTTTTAAATTTGTAAAAGCTTTTCAGTTACAAGAAGGACTTTAATTTTAGAATACTTGGGGAGGGGGCGTCCACACTGGATCGCCACGTGTTCCCTCTTCCCTTCCCCCACATCCTGCTTTGGGGGAAGTTTCAGCAAATGACTCAGATGGCGTATTTTCCCCAAAGTCATGCTTATAGAAAAAGACATTTTAAATTTTTTCCTATTTTGCTTTCTAAAGTCATGGCTAGCACCCAAAGTTATCTTAGCCAAAGTTTGGTTGTCATAAGATGTTCTCCGGTAATTTTTAAATAAAATATTAAGTAATCTCATTGCGGGAGAGCTTGTAACTCTGCTCTCTCTTGCCACCTTTGAATCTCTCCACACCAGAGGCGGATTCAACAGCGGGGTTTCATTTCTTATTACAGATTTTAGATTCCAAATACAAATTAAGATAAGAAAACACATTAAGATGACCATGGTACTATTTTTTCAGCCTGATTTTAAGGAGTACCTTTTAATATTCCAATTTCTTTATAAGTTGGCCTTTTTGCACAGGTGATTCTATTAACGGCAATTTAAACATTTCAGGATTAGGACATGGAGGTGGAGGGAGCCATGAAGGCCATTTCTCCCATTTTTTTTTTTCTTTCTGCTCCTCTTAAGGAGCGGAGGGTGCAAGGGGGAGGAGATCCATCCTCCTTGACCTCTTCTAAAGCCTCTAGGAAATGAAATGCCGTGTTCCACAAGGGGAAACAATTTTTGGCAAGTTCTGATTAACTTTTTGGCAAACTTTTAAGATTTAATGTACCTTTTTCAAGCAAAACAAAGGTTATATTCTATAATAACATGTAAAAACTGTAAAAGATTTCCTTCTAAAATTTTAACACTTTAAACATGCAAATCAAAAGTCTATAATAAACCATGAGCAAAGGTCAGTGACGAAAGTGAAAAAATTCTTTAAATCTTTCTTTTTAACCCGAAATCCTCGAGCCTTGAGGGACTCCCTGAGCCCTCTGAGAAATGCTTAAATCTTTCTCTTAACCCTTACTCCCCATGTCTTGAGGGACTCCCTGAGCCCATCTAGAAATACCTCATGAGAGTTCAATGAGTTGCCCATTATTTTGACTGGGTAGTTCTCAAGATTTCCTCCTCCACGTAAGCCTCTGGGACGTATAAACTCCGTGCCAGGTCAGCTGAGAATTTCTTAAATCTCTGGTGATCCTTATGTAACCGCTCTCCTTTTACCTTACGGCCTCTGCTCGCGTGTCATAGGTTGGGATGTATAAGCCCCATACCAGGATGGCAACCACTAAGACTTAGCGAGCTCAGAGTTTGCCAGAGAGGGCGACACAGGTCGGGCCAGAGAAAAATTACTTTTCCCAGTGATTCAGAGTTTTCACTGCCGGTGTCGGGTACCCTTCACTCTTCCCCGAACGGCGAGGTGAAGTGCTTATTAGTGGACTGGAGGGAGATCAAGAAAACTAAAAGGGCCAGCCAAAGAGGGTGAGGGCTCTCAAGAGGTATTTTGAAATTCTTGTTTGAAAAGTTTCGTCTGCTTACCTTCACAACGATCTGTCTCACGGGCGGGCGAAACCGTGGCGATCAAGATGCCGAGTCTTCACTCACGAGTCAATACTGTGCGGTGACTCTAAGGGGTGCCTGGCCAGGCGCTTCAAGCAGACGTTCTCGCAGGGGGTCCCCAAGTTGCCACGTTGAGCGCCAGACTGCCCCGACCCGCGGGACAACAACGGGGGAACGAAGAGACACCCTAGAAGAATGAGACAAACAAGGGACACAAAAGAATGGAGGCAAGACAGGTTCTGATCAAGCCTCAAACTTTATTCTCACAGCGGCAGGATATATACTGTTTTAGGGACGGGGGGTGGGTAAAGGGGTCTATGGGCAGTAACCTATTACTAGAGATTTATTAGGCTCCTGACGGCTGTGCTTATCAGTGGAGATGTGTGCTTTAGCAGGCTTCGGATGGCTGTGTGCTTATCAGTGGAGATGTGTGATTTAGAGGCTGTGTGAGGGTAGTTTAACTGCTGGCCAATTTGCAAGACACAGGTGGTTTCTGGTTTCTAGGAGTTTCTGGAGGAACAAGAAACTTATAGTTCTTAAGATGGCTTTGTTTAAGCCAATATCTTTAATGGCTCCCAACAATGAGAATCATTGATTGGCCACCTCCTGCAACCCACAACCGGATATCAGATATTGAGCCTGCAACCTGGGCATGTGCCCTTGACCAGAATTGAACCCGGGACCTTTCAGTCCACAGGCCGATGCTCTATCCATTGAGCCAAACCGGCTAGGGCAGCAACATATTCTTGAGGGCTCTGCACAGCATCCATGGATAACAGTGGCATGAGAGACTGGCAGGAGAGGGGCTGCCAACTTTTGGGCTGGATGCCAGCAGGATGACTAGGTGATTTTTGTTGAGCTGCAGCCAGAATGCTTAGCCACTGGTTGGCAGTTAAACATAAAGGGTAGGAGTCAGGACAGATAGCTTTGAATCCAGGCTCCACCCTTACTTGTTATGTGACCCTTGGCAAATTCCTGAACTTCTCTGAATCTCAGATTTTTCATTTGTAAAATGGGAACAATTATAGCCCCTGTGACATAGGGTTGCCATGGAGATTTAGTGATATAAATATGCAATAGGGAAAAAGATACATCCAGTTTATTTGTATCCTGTCCACTAGCCCTTGACAGATAATATATGAACAGACTGGATTCTGATTCGTTCCTTCTTACCTTCATTGATTCATTCATTCAGTAAGCATAGTGAATGTGCCTACTCTGTACCAAGGGATGAAATGAGCTCGTGAGATAGATTTAGACCATGGTAGCCAAATACAGCCAGCTCAAAAGTGGTTTAAAAAAAATAGAGCCGCCCTAGTTGGTTTGGCTCAGTAGATAAAGCGTTGGCCTGCGCACTAAAGAGTCTCAGGTTCGATTCTGGTCAAGGGCACATGCCTGGGTTGTGGGCTCAATCCCCAGTAGGGGGCATGCAGGAGGCAGCTGATCAATGATTCTCTCTCATCATTGATGTTTCTCTCTCTCCTTCTCCCTTCCTCTCTGAAATCAATAAAAATATATTAAAAAAAATAGAGCCAAAGTTTGTTTGGGCGCCCCTCCCCTCCTCTCATCTTTTCTTGAGGGTTCCCTTCAGCGTTTCATGGCTGTCCTGGTCTACCTCCTTACAGTCAGTAGATGCTTGTTCTCAGGAGGACCTCAGTCACTAATTCATACTATAGTGGAAATGACTATGAATCTCTCAAAGAAGGGGCTTGCAACTGACCCCTCCTGTAAAGTGACTGCCTCCTGAAAGGCCGTACTTATGCATAGAAAGCAAAAAGGTTCCAAGTAGAAGGGCACAGAGGAATCATTCAGTCTGAACCCAAGCCAGGCAGAAGTGACTATCTAAGCAAAATGACCCCAACCAAGTACACCCAGCAGTCCTGTGGCCAGGCTGGGTGAGAAGTAGAAAATGGCTCCTCCAGACTCCGTGGTCACTGCTCTACACCATCTGTGCATGCTCTGATTAGGTTTTTCAGGTCGCCCCTGGCAGGTACTGCGGCAGGACCAGAAGTGCCTCTGCCGTTCAAGAAGCCTGCAGCCTGACAGGGGACATGAACACATATGAGCTCTTTGGCCACCCTGATTTGAAATGCTGTCTTCACTGTGTACTGCATCCTCCAATGTGCACCAGGCTATTCTAGACTCTGTTCGGTGCTACTGCCGTCTCGTCCTGCACCACCACCATGCTATTTCAAAGACTATCACTTTAAAAATATGTTTTTATCCGGTACAGGGAGGCCTCTTTCTTCTTTTTCAAGAATTTCTTAGTTGTTCTCATATCATCACTGTTCCAGATGAACTTCTAAATTAGCTTTTGAGTAACAGATATTGAATCCTCTTCAGCACTTTTATTTATGCCAGGCACTCACTGGGCACTGGGAGGAGCCAGCCCCGCAGTTCCTGCCCTTGAGAGCTCACACACTCCACGAGAAGTGTGACCGAACAAGAGGTGTAAAACGACGTCAGGAATCTCACCCTGTGGGTAACCAGAGCCAAAGGCCTGACGAGTCCCCACAGATATGTGTTATGAATTCCATTGTCCCTCCACGCTAGGGAAGTCCGAGGAGGCTCAACAGGGGAGTGGCATACTGGACTTAGACGGATGAGGAGGAGTTTTTCGGGGATAGAAGAGGAGAAATGCTTTGAGTGTGGAGTCAGAGAACACTTACCTTAGGAGGCACATTTCCTAGGAGAGTTGCTAGGCGTTTGCCGGATTCAGAGGATGAAATGAGGGAGGGATGGCCCTAAGCTGAGAACATCACAGAAGGCTCTCTGAAGATACTTCGGCTGGGTTCGAGCTGGAGGTGTCAGAGAAGATGCTGGAAGAGGTAATGAAATAAAAACGGGTTTTATTCAAAAAGTAATACAAGATGACCTTTTACCTGGACTGCGAGGGAGGAGCCAGACAGGGCAGAGGAGGTAGTCACAGAAAAGTCTTCCCAGGAGCAAATAGGAAATTTGGCTTCCTGTCCACTCTCTACGATCCACGACCAGGAACTAAGAGTCCCACCGCGTCGACGCCGGGAATTGTGAGATGGTGACGCTGCGGTTCCGATTTCCAGGGGTCGGGTAGCCGTGGGCAAGGGATCGGCCGGGAGGACAGATGCTCAGATTTGCGGACCCTCTGGCAGAGCTGAATGCTTTATGTCAGAATTGACCAATGGGATGACGGCACGCGGTTGCCAGGGCTACGGCGGGGCGGCCGAGCGGAGGCGGGGCCTGAGCGGCAGGGGCGGGGCCGGGGCGGGGCTTATATAAGCGGCCGCGGGAGGAAGGCGGAGCGTGGGGTCGGTGGCTGCTGGGCGGGCGGGGCGCAGGCCGCGGGGCCGGATCGGGGGGGAGCGAGCGGAGGCGCGGAGGCGCGGAGGCGCGGAGGACCCGATTCACTCGCTGGGGAGATCTATGGGCCGAAGCCGTGTAAATGCGTTTTAAGGCGAGTGCGGGGAGTGGCGCGGGGAGCCTCAGGGGGCGGGCGCCCTCCGCTCCGGTCTCCAGTGCTGACGTGCCCCTGGCCTCTCTTGCCTCCTTTCAGCAGGGGCCTCGGCTCCGCAACTGCCACTCCTCCTCGGGGTGTTGCACAAGTTTCGAGGTCACCGGCGACCCCCCCTAGCAGTGCGCCTGGCTCTGGCCCCTGCGAAGGAGGACGGGGCGTGGTAAGGGTGTGTGTGTGTGTGTGTGTGTGTGTGTGTGTGTGTGTGTGTGTATGGGGGTCGGCGGCGGGACCTCGGCCCTGCACTCGGGAGGGCTCCCCGGGAAGGACCCTCAGCCTTTGGTCCTCGCCCCTGGAGCCCGCAAGGCGCCCCCATGCACGCTTAGAATCCTAGCACTCCAAGGCCAGCTGCCCCCCTTTAAAAATGTAGAAGCTGAGGCTCTGAGAGGGGATGGGGCGTCCCCAAGGTCACGCAGCGGAGAGCGGGCTCGAACTTCAGCTCGGGTGCTGGGCTCGGCGCAGCCTCTGCAGCCTCCTTAGGTGGGCGTGGTCAGGGCTGGGGCCGCTGGAAGCGGCCTCCCGAGACGCTCGGCTTTCCTGCTCCCTTACCCTCTTTCCTTTTTTTTTTTACTAAAACTGGAAAGAATCTCCAAAACAATGCATCCATTTTATGGATGGGGACACTGAGGCTCGGAGAGGCACTGACATCTAAGCCTATAATGCCGAGTCCCAGTCCAGGATTCGCGATTGTCTCTACCCTTCCCAGTGAACCTGAGCTCCCCAGGCTTGTGCTAGGGGCGTGGCGGGTGTGACAGGACTGGGCACCGTGGCTTGGGGAAGTGAGGGGGTCAGCGGAGGCCAGCCTTCCCCCGCCCCCCCACCCCGCCCATCGACCCCAGGCCAGTCCCCCCCTCCCCGCCCCCGCCCCATCGACCCCAGGCCAGCAGCACCTCCTTCTCCCCCGCAGTGTGTTGCATACTTTCTAAGGCGGCAGCGGCGGCGGAGGCAGAGGCAGCGGCGGCGGCTCCATCCAGCCCATCGGCTCCTCCTCCTCCTCCTCCTCCTTCTCCTCCTCCTTCACCTCCTCGGCATGGCAGGCTACCTGAGCGAAACGGACTTTGTGATGGTGGAGGAGGGCTTCAGCACCCGAGATCTGCTGGAGGAGCTCACTATGGGGGCCTCTCAGGCCACCACGGTGAGGGGGTGCGGGTGGGGTTGGAGCCCCGGTCCCTGGTGCAGGCCCAGCTACCTCCTCTGAAAGGACCCCTGGGGCCTCATCTTATTCTTTCACTTGCTATTCATAACTTGCTAATTGCAAGAGCCAGACCCATTTTATCCCCAGTTCCTGGTCCTTGCCTCCCAAACCTGCCCCTCCTGTTCCTGCCTTGAGGACAGCACCACTATCATCAACCCAGGCCCTAGATCTAGGTCAGAAACCTAGGGGGCCCTTCTTCCCCTGCCCGCCCGCGCCCCCCCCCACCCCCCTCATCTAGGCATCGCCAAGCTCTGTGAGTTCAGCCGCCTTAAAATACCCTCCAGTGTGCTCCTCCTAAACCTCTTTCTAGTTCAGATTCCATCTCTCTAAAGGCCCCCCAACCTCTTTCCTGCCTCATCTCCCCGCCCCCCCCCCCCCTCCTGCCACACACAAACTCGCTTTACACAGCCTTGCTCGATATCAGAATTCTTTGGCTGTTCCCAGTTGCCTATAGGATCAAATCAGAACCCCTCTGCCTTCACAGCTCCATTTCCGGCTTCTCCCATGGTATATGCTCCATCAGAGCTGAACTACTCTGCCCTGTGTCCCAGTGACGCCATGTGCCCTATTATCACCCCTGTGCCTAGAACACTCTTTTCCCGGCCTCTTACCTATTTCTACTCATGCCTTATTACTCACCAGTGTCACCGTTTCCTGATGGCCCAGGCAGATTTTGTAAATTCTTTCTCCATGGCCCCAACTGCATTGCATAGAAACTTCCATCTGGCACTTACTGAACGCACTTGGAATTGCATAGGGATGTGTTCTCTTCCAGACCCTAGTCCCTTCAGGGCTGGAGCCCTGCCTGGTTGTCTCTGTCCCTTGGCATAATGTCCAACACCAAGTGGGCGTCAGTTAAAAAAAAAAAGTGTTGCATAAAGGGAAACAGTCCCAGCGGAGGTTTCAGCAATGTGGTCTCACCCGTAGCCTTATGCGTAGTCAGCCCTCAGCAAATCTGTGGCAACCAGCTGACCACAGACAGGCATGGGTGGCAGTGGCAGTGGGACTCCCGCAAGCACCAGTATGTGAAAAGCAATGGGCTGCGGGCCACAGCTTTGGCCTCCAAGGAATTTATCTTTTTTCTGGGGAAGACAGATGCGTACACAGTTGTGATACTTTGGAAGCAAGTGCAAAATGCAGTGGGAGCGTTAAAAGCAGAGCTGCCTTTTGGGATTGGGGGGAGGTAGTGTCCCAGGTGAAACTGAAGGTAGATGAGGTATTTGCCAGGCACAGTGGGGGGAGGGTATTCCATGTGGAGGGCAGGGTGGGAACAGAGGCTGGGGGGTGGGAAAATAAAGAATTCAGCCTGCAGCTGGAGTTGGCGCTGCAGGGAGGGGCTGGGCCACAGATCCTTGCATGCCGGGCTGGGGAGTTAGCCATCTGTCCTGTAGACTTGGGGAGCCCCCCAGAGAACTTAGAGCAGGCAGCTTTGTGGCCACAGCCACATTTGGGGCAGATACTTGAGAAGACCAGGGGTGGCATGCACAAGGCGGGAGCTGGGGGGTGGGGGTCTCTCTCACATTCACCCATCTTGTTGTGCAGGGTGAGGCCACTGCCTTCTTCGTGGCCGACCTGGGCGCGGTAGTGAGGAAGCACTTCTGCTTTCTGAAGTGCCTGCCTAGAGTCCGGCCCTTTTACGCTGTCAAGTGCAACAGCAGCCTGGGCGTGCTGAAGGTCCTGGCTGAGCTGGGGCTGGGCTTCAGCTGTGCCAACAAGGTGAGCCCCTGCCCCCACCAACACACTGACCCTCGCTGCCTACTGAGCACACACACATGGCCGGGCCGCTGTGGGTGGGCCCTGGGGAGGCAGGAGTGACCTGCAGTTGGCCCCTTGCCCTCTGGGAAAGGCCACTCCCTTGGAAGGGGTGTTAAGGGTAAGGGAGGGAAAAACAAGCATGGAATTTGCCAGCCTTGAAGTTCCAAATTAGAACCTTGTGTATCCCTGGGGTAGATGGGTCGCCTTTTTAAATAGTCTTTCAAACTTCTTGGCATAGAATTATACATGGTATTCTTTTAATTAAAACAAAACAAAAACATCCTCTTATTGATGGTTTTCTTTTTTCTTTTATAATCTTAATAATATGTCGCTACATTTTCTTAATCCTTTTAGAGTTTTGTTATTGTTGCCAATTCTATTGCCTTTCAATTTTATTAATACTGTTGTCCTAATTCTCTTTTGCTCAGTTTGGATTTACTTTGCTTATTTACTATTATTCTGTATTCACTGAACTCTCCTACAATGTGCTAGTCACTGTGCTGGGTAAGGCTGACTTTAGAGTGTTGAGTAAGACAGGCTCTGCTGTCCTTGAACTGAAGCCTTAGCTTACCCATTTTCATTCTGTTTTTACTTGAGAAATTTTCAGCTATAAAATTTCCTCGGAGTACAGCCTTGGGTGTATTTATTTACTCAGCAGACATTTATTGAGCACCTACTGTGGCGCCAAGTACTATTCTAGGTGGGGATTTAGCAAGTGAACAAAACAAATGAAACAACAACAAGAGGCCCCTTTTTCGTGGAGCTTGCTTTCTAAAATAAGTTAAATAAGTTAAACAATGAAAATCAATAGTGTTTTAGATGGTAAATGCATGGAGAAAATTAAAATGGGAAAGGGATGTAGGAAATATTGGGTGAGAATATAGCACTTTTAGATAGTTTGGCCAGAGAAAGCTTTGCTGACATTTGAGTACAGACCTGAAGGAAGCAAAATATCCAGCCAGGCGGGTAATGAGGAGAAGGGTGTTCTCTGCAGAAGCAAGTGCAGATGCCCTGAGGCGCTTTGGTTTGTGATAGTGTCACTCCTGTCATTTCTGGTAACAGTCAGAAATGATTGTTTAGAGGGGAACCCCTTTTTATGACCCATTTTAAGCCCCTTAAAGGCGGCAATATGACTGGGTGTTGTGAGGAGAGTTGAGAAGGGGCTCCTGGGGGAGAAAGGAGAAGAGCTAGCCTTGGGTCAGATGGCAGGGCTGGTGGGGTTCCGGGGGACACAGGTGTGAACCAGGGTGGGGCTGTCAGAACGAGCAGGGGAACCTTTATCATCAGAGACTGATGTTAATGTTGTTATTGACAGATGAGTTTCTCCCTCTTGTCACCCGCAAAGCCCCCTTGCATGAGCTCTTGCTTTACGCACCTAGTGTTGTGCGTGTGGTCCATAAAGCCCTGGGAGGGTAAAGGGAGAGGGGTTGCCATTTTACACTGGAGGCCGTGGGGACCAGCTAACAGCCTGCTCGTGGCAGAACCAGGACTGTCCCTGCACCCCTGGGCCTCTGCTGTGGGCAAGGAGGAAGGGGATCTTTTCTGCCCCCTGGGTTGAGGGGTGAAGAACAGGATCGAACCCCACTACTACAGTTCTCTGCTTCTGGAAACCAAGCTGGGGCCCTTGGCCCTCTAGCCTCAGGGGCTGGCCTCCCAGGGGAGTTAGGGCTTAGAAAGACCTTGAAGTCAGTGGGGACTTTAAAAGCATCTGCCATTCGCTGAGCGCTCCTGTTGTGCCAGGTGCTTTGCCAAGCGTTTTCTGTACGTGATCTCATTTTATTCTCGCAACAACGCCGTGAGGCAATTATTATTATCCTGATTCTGACTGCAGTCCCGTGAGGAAGCATTTAGTGTATAAGCACAGAGCTTGAGTGACTCACTGGGCAGTGGCTGCTTGTGTATAGCAAGGGGGTCTCTGATTCGATAGCCGCTGTATTTTCCAAGATCCTAGGGAGAGGGTGGCTGAGCTGGGACTAGGCTAGTGACAGATGCTAACTGGAGGGTGGAAGAGGCCAGGACCCCCTGCTGGTGGCGGGGATCACGCAGTCCTTTGGGTGCCTTTTCTGAGGTGACTGTGGGGCGCCCAGCTTTCTATGGAAGTCCAAGGCTGCCCTCTTCTGGTCCGCCATAGCTGGTGGCCACACAGCACCTCGGCTGAAGGCTTGGTGGTGAGCTGGTGCTGGGAGTACAAATCCACATCAAAGGGCTCCAGGGTCAAGGGCACAGGCCAGGCCTTGCACGGGGCTCTGGTCCACCCACCTTCCCAAAGACTTTATGTCATCTCTCCTGACCCCACCCTTGCCCTCTCTGGCTGTCTCCCTCAGCATGCTTCCATCTTACAAAGCCTTTCCTGGACACATCGTTGCCCACACTCATCCCTTGCTCCTTCTTCAAGTCCAAAATGAGTTGTCTACACTCGTGTGTCTGCGCTTGTCACTTTTCTTAGCACCCACTCCTTATGCCATTGCTTCCGACATCCACTCTCACTACTCCAGGGAAACTCCTCTTGCCAACGTCCTCAGGATGCAGTGAGCACTTTATTTTAAACCTTCATTTTGAATTATTCAAATAGCATATGTATTCTCACACACACACACGCACGTGCACGCACACACATGCACACATAGGACATCAGCATTATGTCTCCAGAGTTAATTGCCATCATGAACTTGAGTTTGGTAGGTATACAGTATTTAAATGTGACCTATAGAATACAGTGGGGCCTTGACTTACGAGTGTCCCGACTGACGAGTTTTTCGCGATATGAGCCGTCTCTCAGCCGATTTTTTGCTTTGAGTTGCGAGCTAAAATTCAGGTTACGAGCCAGCTTCAGATACCCCATCGCTAGTTGGCACAGCGAACGTCACAGTGAACCCCACAACATCAGCCCAGCATCACGTGTCTCACTCGTTCACTGTGGATTTGACATACGCGTAATTTGAGTTACGAGCTCCGTCACGGAACGAATTAAACTCGTAAGTCAAGGCCCCACTGTATACACAATATCTTGTGATTTTGCAATGAAATATAAAAGATGGTCATGTATGTACTGTTCAGCAATAGCTTTCAACTCAGCAGGTCTTGAATATGGGTCCATGTTGATGCATTTAGACCTTGTTGGGGACACTCCTTGGTCCTCTAATTATTTGGCCTCTCAACAATATTCAATGCAGGGACTTTTTGTTTGTTTTTGGTAAGGACACTTAACATGAGACCTAGGATACTCTTAACGCATTTTTGGTTCAGTGTGGTTGACTAGGCACAATGTTGTTGGCAGGCCTCTTGATCTTACTCATCTCGCCAAACTGAAACCTGATGCCCACTGAGTAGCCACTCCCCATTTAATGACAAAAGATATTCAATAGTAACAGGTGCTCCTGCTTTTAAAGACTTGGGAAGGCTATCAGATGAAAGTGAATGCTGCTCTGCCCCTGCCCCACCCCACGGGTGCCTCCCACAGTGACATGGCCTCTCATACAGACGTGAGTTGTGGGCAGGCCTTGCTTGGACACGAATGGCATTATAATCTCTGTATTATCCTCACCTCTCTGCAGGTCCTGGGTGCCAGCTTTTCCTCATCTTCTACTGCTCTTTCTTTCTTTAAAAAAAAAAATATTTTTACTGATTTCAGAGAGGAAGGGAGAGGGAGAGAAAGAAACAATGATGAGAGAGAATCATTGATTGGCTGCCTCCTGCATGCCCCCCCACTGGGGATCAAACTCGAAACCTGGGCATGGGCTCTGACCAGGAATCGAACTGTGACCTCTTGTTTCATAGGCTGATGCTCAACCATTGGGCCACACAGGCCGGGCTGCTCTCTCAATGGGAGAGTCCCTCTGGGTTCCATCTCAGGCTCCCTTCTCTTATAAACTCTCCCTCTGCTTAGGGAATTCCAGCTCCTCCCATGGCTTTCAATGCCATCAATACGCCACCACCTCCCACGTTTTGATCACCTTCCCAGACCTATCTACCCAGCTGCTGGCTTGATAATGACATGGGATGCCTGGAATCCAGTGCGTTCAAATGCACTAACAATCTTCCTTCGAGAGGGGTCCCTTGGTCTGCTGGGCATGGAGTCCCCCTCAGACATCCTCACCCTGCGTCCCCACGTGTACCCCACCCCCCAGCCTGCCAGCCCTGCTTCCGGAACACAGCTCCCTGCCTTTCTCTGCAGACTCTGCCATCTCTGCCAGGGTGATGGGGACCGGTCTCCTCTCCCCCGCTCAGGCCCTCCAGGGGAACCAGACTTAGAGTTTGCCTTTAAAATGCAAATCTGAGCATGTCAGTTCCCTTCTTGAAACCCTTCAACCTGTTTCCCATCACTCACAGGACAAAAGGTGAATCCACATCAGCCTCCTTGGTTTCCCCATGGGCTCTGCCCACCTCCCTCCAACCTCATCGTCCCCACTGTGTGCACCCTGCCCAGGCCACTGCCCGTCTTCCCGGATCAGGCTGAGCACCTCTGGCCTCAGAGCCTCCGCACAGGCACTTCCTTTACTACTGGAAGCCTCCTTTCCTTCCTTCTATCTTGGCCCTCCAGGCCTCCTGTGGGTCTCAGCTTAAATTTCTGACCCTCAGAACGGCCGTCCTCCCCTACACCCGGGTCTCCCCACTCACATTCTCTCCGGTATCCTGTACGTTTTCCTCACGGCTCTTATCCATTTGTAATTCCACTCTAATTCAGTGTTCATTCATTCCTACCTGTCCGCCCCTCCAGCCTGAAGGGACACAGGGTCAGAGGCCCGTCTGCCTTACCTACCACTTCTTTTCATAGCACCCAGCACGGAGCCTGGCAGCTCCTAGAGCTCCAGGAACACCTGCCAGCTCAGGATCGAGGGTGAATTCTCCATGGTCCTGTGGCTAAGAGCTGGCTGCTCAAGTCTGACAGTTCTGGGTTAGAATTCCAGCTGTCACGCTTATGAACTGTGTTACTTTGGACAAGTGACTTAACCTCTCTAAGCCTCTGTTTCCGATCTCATAAGATTATTATAAAGATTAAATAAGAATATAAATAAAATATTTGATGCAGTGGCTGGCATACGTTTATGTTTTTCTTTTTAAAAATTTGTTTTAAAATTATAGTTGACATTTGCAGTATTATATCAGTTCCAGGTGTATGACACAGTGATTAGACTTTTATACACCTTACGCAGTGATGACCGTGATAAGTCTAGTAACCATCTGTCACCTTACATAGTTATTACGATATTATTGATTGTATTCTCTGTGCTGTACATTAATTCCCATGCCTTATGTATTTTTTTAATCCTCACCTGAGGATATGTTTATTGATTTTAGAGAAAGAAAGGGAGAGAAAGAGAGAAAAAGAGAGAAACATCGATTGTTTGCCTCCTGTATGCACCCCAATAGGGGATGGAACCTGCAGCCTAGGTATGTGCCCTGACAAGGAATCAAACCCGAAACCTTTTGGTGTATGGGATGATGCTCCAACAAACCGAGCCACCTGGCCAGGGTGACTTATGTATTTTATAACTGGAAATTTGTACCTATTTTCCCCCTTCACCTTTTTTTCCCCCTTCTCTCATTTCCCTTTCCCTCTGGTAACCATAGGTTTGTTCTCTATATCTATGAGGTTTTTTTTTTTGTTGTCTTTTGTTTATTGCTTTTTAGATTCCACATAGAAGTGAAATCATATATGGTGTTTGCCTTTCTCTGTCAGACTTATTTTACTTAGCATAATACGTTCTAAGTCCATCAATAGTGTTGCAAATGGCAAGATTTCATTCTTTTTTATGGCTGAGTAATATTCCATTGTATATGTATGGAATATTACATCTTGGCTATTGCAAATAATGCTACAGTGAACATGAAGTGCATATATCTTTTTTTAAAATATATTTTTATTGATTTCAGAGAGAGAAAGGGAGAGGGAGAGAGAGATAGAAACATCAATGATGAGCGAGAATCATTGATTGGCTGCCTCCTGCATGCCCCCTACTGGGGATCAAGCCCACAACCCGGGCATGTGCCCTTGACTGGAATTAAACCCGGGACCCTTTAGTCTGCAGGCCAATGCTCTATCCATCGAGCCAAGCAGGATAGGGCTGCATATATCTTTTTGAATTAGTGTTTTTTATTTCTTCAGATAAATACCAAGAAGTGGGATTGCTGGATCACAGGTCTTCATTTTTGAGAAACCTCCATATTGTTTTCCATCGTGGTGGCACCAGTTTACTTTCCCACCAGCAGTGTGTGAGGGCTCCTTTTTCTCTGCACCTTGCTTGTTGTTTCTTTTTGATGATGGCCATTCTGACAGGTGTGAGGTGATATCTCATGGTGGATTTGATTTGCATATTTCCATGATGACAATGATGGTTATTATTTAAATAGTTATAATCAAAGCTAAACCTCAGGTCCCCAAAGGGCTAGCACTGCTTCTTCCTCTCACCTTACGTGGTGAAGTGGGGAATAAAGCAGCTTCGTAGCCACTCAGACCCAGGCTCTTGGGGAGCGAGCTGTCTGGCCCTGGACTCGGACCTTTGTGTCCTGGCTGTGTCACCACAGGCAGGTGGACCTCTCTGGCATCTGGAAAATGTGACTAATGAGTATTTCCTAGGATAGTTATAGGCATCACTCGAGATGATGTGCATCAACATCTTGTGCTGAAAAGGTGCTAAATGAAAACTAGAGTCTTATTACAAACTCAGGCTGGTTAAAAATGGCCCCTGTCTCCTACCATGTTTCCAAACTGACTTCCTCTCAACTTCCGTCCCTTAATTATGGAGAGTCAGACCCGAGTGTGAAAGTTGGTTCTGCCACCTACTTGCTACATGGCTCTCTGAGCATCAGGCTCCTTCTCTGTTGAATGGAGCTAACACCCCTCTGATGGGGTTGCCGTGAGGAGTAAATAGAACAGTGAATCGACAGTGAGGGTTGGCAAGCAGTGGGTGTGGGCCCAGTTCAGCCCACCTGATTTGTGAAGTTGTATTGGATCCCAGCCTTGCTCATTCACTTATGCATTGTCTGTGGCTGCCATGGCAGTGGGGTAATTGTGACAGAAACTGTGTGGATGGAGCCTGAACTATTTGCTCTCTGGCCCTTTGTAGAAAAAGTCTGCCAGCACCTGATGTAATAAGCATCTCATTGAGCACCTGCTTGTGGTAGGTGCTCAATGATCATGGTGGCTGTCATTGTCATCATCATTGTATCATTAATGCAACCATCAGGTGGAGCAGTGTTCTGTAAAGGCAAGGGAGAGGGGGCCCATGGGGAGAGGGGCTATACACACAGCAGGCCTGTGCCAAAGACTCCGGATGCTGTGAACTTCCTTATACATCAACTAACATTCTATAAGCATTTAAACCTGCCAGGAAAGTGTGTCAGAAGTCTGCTGCCAGGGCCACTGAGTCCACATAATGCCTTTGTGTGAATTAGGAAATGTGCCCCTTCCTTAAGACACTCAGTTGTTATAATAATGTACTCTTTGTTAGAAGGAGATGCTTTACTGCCTGGAAGCTGTAATAAATACACACATCTACCATGTGTTGCTTGTGAATGGGACCCCTCGGACTGTGCAGAGTGTCACCTGTGCAGCCATACCTGGCAGCCCTGCCTGTCAAACAGTGGGGAGCCAGCGGGAGTCCTGGTTTGTAGTATCTGCTGTTGAACAGTGAGGCCCACTTCGTAGGGATCTCTGCATGCACAGCTAGGATTTTGTCCCTCATCTGTGTTTCCTGGGCTTCTGTGGGCCCAGCAGGCCCTGGTGCCTCCTCACTACCACCTTTGGGACCCCACAGGCAGAGATGGAGTTGGTCCAGCGTATTGGCGTCCCTGCCGGTAAGATCATCTTCGCCAATCCCTGTAAGCAAATTGCACAGATCAAGTATGCTGCCAAGTACGGGATCCAGCTGCTGAGCTTTGACAACGAGATGGAGCTGGCAAAGGTGGTGAAGAACCACCCCAGTGCCAAGTAAGCCGAGAGCCGCTCGTATGGGAGGCGGAGGGGTGGGAGGAGTGGAGCCGGAGCAAGGACCCTGCCCTGACCCCACCCACGGTCACAGGGGGTGGGGGCAGGCACCCTTGGACTGGACCAAGGATGCCAGGGCCTGCCTCCGACAAAGGCAGAGATAACTGATTACAGCCATAGTGTGATGGAGTTTGAGGTCATGGCTGAGATGGGGTGGTTGGGGAAGGTTCGTGAAGGAGGTGGCATTTCAGCTGGGCCTGGAGTAGTGAATCGAATTTGGGGAGGGCACATACAGTGCATCAGAGCCAGCTGTGTAAGCAAATGCATGGAGGTCAGGAATCGCACGGGGCCTCTGAGGGACAAGCAGAAATGCAGTGCGAGCATACCATGTGCGAGGGTGAGGGAGACAGTGAACGATGCTGGTCACGGGGCAGGGACCTGGGCTTGGCCAGGAGTCAGCACTGGATGGTTTGCTCAGGCTGAGGCCCTCACATGGTCACTTGTGCCCTGGGATTCCATGGAGGGGCCTCGGGGTGGAGAGGAGGCCAGGGGTGGGCCACTCTGGTTCACCCACAGCAGCTTCCATTTTGTCTGTTATAATGACATCGGGGTTCTCAGCAAGACTGTGTCTGAAAAACAGAATGGCTTCCCTCACACAAGAGAAGCTGGAAAAGCCGGGCGGGTGTAGTGGCTGAGTCGGAGGAAGTGGAACTGCCGGGGAGAACTAGAGAGGTCGCCACCAGGGCAGGGGCTGCAGGGAAGGGCCTAGGGATGTTTAGGGAATGGAATGGACGGGACTCAGAGGCCCACTGGCTGTACAGGGAGAGGAAGGGGTTGGGGGCCTGTGGGGTTGGAGGGCTCTGAGCCGCAGGGGTTCACACCCCTTGACTCAGAGAAGAAGTGGTTGGGTGGGGGAGGCGGGCCCACCCGGCAGAGGTGCTGTCTCCCCTCAGGATGCTGCTGTGCATCGCCACCGCTGACGCCCACTCCCAGAGCTGCCTCAGCCTCAGGTTTGGAGCTTTGCTGGATTCCTGCAGACACCTGCTCCAGAACGCCAAGAAGAGCCACGCGGAGGTGGTGGGTGTGAGGTGAGTGCCTGGAAGCCCCACCACCTGCTCCCACACCAGGCCCGCTGCCTCTTTCCCAGGAACTCATTCTGTATGAGACCTCCCCAAGGTCCTCCAAGGAGGGCCTGTCCCTGGGCCTGGGATTCTGTCTTGTGAGAGTTTCCTCTCTTTGTAAAGAGGGGTTGGCATGTCCTACTGCCCCAACCTCACACTCCCCAAGTCTTGTCCTGGGAGGTCTCAGGAGGGACCTGGCTTTTTAGGAGTTTTACCAGCCTGTAGGCCACACCCTTGCAATGACTTAACAACACAGCTTTCATTTATTCTGTACTTAGGACAGTCCAGGCCCTGTGCTAAATGTTACATGTGCATTACCTCGCAGCCTTGTGGGGTCTTATCCCCGCATAACAGATGAGGAAGCTAAAGCTTCCGCAGGCCACATCACTGACGGAGGGAGGCATCCAGATCTGGCTGACTTGTCCCAGAAGGCTCAGTCCTAGGGGCAGAATGGAGGGATGGCAGGGGCACCAAGTGCCAAGCTTCCTGCCCACTCCTCACTTGCCACATGGCCCTCAGCCACCCATTTAACCTCTTAGGCCCTCAGTCATCACATCTGTCAAATGGGCACATGTCCAGTGTGCCTTTCCTGGCTGGGGCTGAGGTCGTGGCACCTGGGGCCCTGCATGTAAGCCAAGGCTTTTCCTCCTCCCCCAGTTTTCACGTTGGCAGCTGCTGTCCTGACCCTGAGGCCTATGCTCAGTTCATCGCTGACGCCCGGATTGTGTTTGAAATGGGCGCCGAGCTGGGCCACAGGATGCACATCCTGGACCTTGGTGGTGGCTTCCCTGGAGTGGAGGGGGCCAAAGTGAGATTCGAAGAGGTAATCCTGGGGTCAGAAGTGTCTCATTGGGCTCTGTGCGGCGGGGGGGACGGGGAGGGTTATAATGCCGATAGGGAGTCCACTGTGAGCTGATCCTATGTGTTAAGTCCTGTGCTTGGTGCTTTACCTGGATCTTATTATTAACCTTAGCTCCTGCTGAGCAAATGCGGCTTATAGAAGTTATGTCACTTCCTGAGTCCACGGTAGAGCTGGCCTCACACCAGCTCTGCCTAGCTCCAGACCATGCACTTGTTTGAGGCTTAACCAGGCCATATTTTCATAATTCATAAAGCTTTTTGAAGGTCTGGGTTGATAAGAAATCAATTGAGAGGGCAGGAAAAGGAAAGCAAACCTGTTCACCTTCCCATCTGAGATGAAACCCAGAAAAATGTGTCGCTCAATCCCCACTCCAACCACTAGGGGTCGCTTCTCCTTAGCAGTAAGAGCTTCATTGGGGAATATCCACATCCAGGACTGAGCCTAGGAAAAGAACCTGCTATAGACACAAAGAATGAGCCTCACAGATGAACTGCAGCATTGCATGTCACAGAATTCCACGGGACCTCCCTGGTCCACCTAACACTCGGGGTTGGTTAAATTATGAAACATTCTTACGATGAAAACATTTACATTCACAGTCTATTGAGTCTATTGAGTAAAACAAGTTATAAAAAACATATGTATAACTCTATCTTGTTTATCATAAAAAATAGTGTTTGTATAAAAAAAAAGAATTAGAGCTACTCCAAAAAGTTAATGATTAGGTTCATCTGGATAACAGAATTAGGAATGGTGTTTTTAAAAAAGAACTTTAAATACAGTTTACATTCAGTATTGTTGTGTGTTAGTTTCAGGTGGACAGCATAGTGGTTAATAATATACTTTACAAAATGTTCTCCCTAATATTTCTAATATCCGCCTGGCGCCATACATAGTTATTGTAATATTATTGGCTACATTCCCTATGCTGTACTTTACAACCCTGTGACTATTTTGTAACTATCAGTCTGTACTTCTTAGTACCTTCACCTTTTTTACCCATCCCCCAGCTCTCTTCCCCTCTGGCAACCATCAGTCTGTTCTGTGTCTATGAGTCTGCTCAAGTTTGTTTGTTCCTTTATTTTGTTCTTTAGATTCCACATATAAGTGAAACCATATGGTAGTTGCCTTTCTCTGACAGACTTATTTCACTTAGCATAATACCCTCTAGATCCATCCATGCTGAAATTAGGGGTGATTTTGATCCTTCTTTGTGGCTCTATTTTCTGTAAAAAAAAAAAAATCGTGTCATTTAACAAATTGGTTATTTATGAAAGAAAAATCCACCCAGGGCTTCTGGAATCTGAGTACCACATGTTACTTTAAGAGTGCCTCTTCCCACTGTGGGGGCATTGAGAAGGCTGATTTACATAAGCGTGAGGGGCCTTACCCAGCTCTGTCTCCCGCCTACCTTCTTGGCCAGCTATTCATGGTTACCAGCTGGGGCCTTAGCGGCTCTGTGTGTGTGTGTGTGTGGGCCAAGTCCCTCTTTCTGAAATCAAAGAAGTTTTCAAGAAATAGACTTGGGCCCTAGCCGGTTTGGCTCAGTAGATAGACCGTCAACTTGTGGACTGAAGGGTCCCAGGTTTGAATCTGGTCAAGGGCACATACCCAGGTTGTGGGCTCAATCCCCAGTAGGGGGTGTACAGAAGGCAGCCGATAAATGATTCTCTCTCATCATTGATGCTTCTCTCCCTCCCTCCCTCTCCCTCCCTCTCTGAAATCAATACAAATATATTTTTTAAAAAAGGAAAAAGAAATAGACTTGGAGATGTAGCAAGTTTTCAGCATAAACCCCACTTTCAAACATGTAGCTGTCCACCCCATTCTCCTACCACCAGATTGCTTCTGTAATCAGCTCGGCCTTGGACCTGTACTTCCCGGACGGCTGTGGCGTGGACATCTTTGCCAAGCTGGGGCGTTACTACGTGACCTCGGCCTTCACCTTGGCAGTCAGCATCATCGCCAAGAAGGAGGTTCTTCTGGACCAGCCTGGCAGGGAGGGTAGGTGCCAGTCGGCCCGCGGAGCCGCGTTCTTCCCTGGAGCTAAGGACTGGCCGGCCGAGCAGGGTCTGGTGTAAGGGAGTGGGGGAATCTAGAGGCTGGGTCCTTGCTGTAGGAAGACTTACAATCAAGTCGCCTCACTCCTGACACTCATGTAGCATCTTTCATCCCATGCATGCTCGTATTTTTATGAAGATTAAGATCAAAACAACCTTAAGTAAAACAGGTATTTTATTAACTGTATTGTACAGATGAGGACATTGAGACTCAAAGAAAATGTAAGTGAATTGCTTAAAGCTGAAAGAGGTAAAGCCTGCATTTGATCCCAAGTTTGTCTCCTCTCCTGAGTACAGGCTCTTACTCACCCAACTGCATCTCTAACAGAATGAAAACCATTAATGACAACTTATATTTGTCTAAGCCCACTAATCAGAGGACAGAGGTAGGCAAGGAGAGGTTGAGTCACTAGCCCAAGGTCACACAGCTGATAAGGGGCAGTGCTGGTATTCAAGTTTAGGCTGGGCTGACTCAAGACGTCTCTGCCCACCCTGCTAACATCTGCGCTGTTTCCTGCACTTCCTGATAGATCAGTTCTCTCGGCAGCCCCACAAGAGAATCCATATGGAGGGGTCATGGGCTTTATGTAGAATGGGGTGTGTGTGTGTGTGTGTGTGTGTGTGAGAGAGAGAGAGAGAGAGAGAGAGAGAGAGAGAGAGAGATTGAGATTTTGATTCTCCTGGCCTCCTTTATAGATTCAGGGGGATTGTCCTACCTATTCCCACCGGAAGACCTGGCTTCTCATTCCAGGTCATGCATTGCCCCAGCTGTGTGCCTCTGAGCTAGTGGCTTAATCTCTTGGGGTCTTGAGTTTGTCTGGCCTGCTCTTCTGCCTTTGCTGGGGCATCAAGGTCTGTTGCAGACAAGGCATGTGTCTTGGGCAGCGCTGATCAGCTCCAAGGGTGAATGTTTCCAACAAGGCAGTGAACCTCATGTCACACACAGCAGGAGGCAGGGGCAACATCATCTTTGTGGAGCCCACCATTGTTGCCAGCTCCCTACTCCCACCCCCTCAGCTTGCTGCTTGCCTTGCCCCTGACCTCTCCCCTCCCTGCAGAGGAGACCGGTTCTGCCCCCAAGACCATCGTGTACCAACTCGATGAGGGCATCTATGGAATCTTCAACTCAGTCCTGTTTGACAACACCTGCCCTACCCCCGTCCTGCAGAAGGTGAGCCACTTTCAATTGGCCTGTTTTCAATTGTGTGGGTGTTTAAATAACATTTTTGTGTGGTGGTATCTAATTCTTAAAAGTAAAGCATAATCGTTGTAGAAAATAGACAAGGATGAAGAAGGTTAGCACCTATAAACCTTCCCCATAGATTTCTTTTCAGTCTTTAAAAAAAACGTATTATATTTTTTCCCCCATAAGGTTGGGGTCATATTGTTTTGCAACCTGCTTTTCCCCGTTTAATATGGGGGTAGCTCTTTCATGCTATTAACTAATCTCTGACAGCATGCTTTTTGATGACTGCAGAGTATTTTAACCCATCTGACTTTAGTGGTTGGCCATTGGTTTCCTGTTTTTGAGCGCTGTGAGTATATCTTGACACCCATCTCTGATCATTGCTCTGGGGTAAATTCCTAGAAGTAAAAAGAAACAGCTCCTCTCTAATGAGTTTTCCCATGTTAACAGAGAACGGGAATTTGCAAAACATTCCTCCTAGCCTGTGAACCAGCCCAGGCCTCCCACCACTTCCTGGGCATCTTCACAGAGAAAGTCGGACACACCCTTGTATTTTCACATTTCCAGGCCTCTGTTTGTGTGGTCTTGCTTCTGGAAGGAAAATTACGAGCCTAACCAGCACCTACACCATCACGAGCTTTCACTGTGTGTGTTTTTTCTTCTCCATTTTGTCTAGTTTCTCAAGGCCCAGTCACATGTCAGCTCCTGTGGGGCAGGTAGGGGGCCTCCTTTGACTTAATCGGTCCTCATCCCATAGTTGTGTTGTTAGATGGGGTTATGTCTGCCTCTCGCAGTAAGCTGCCCTGATGTGCCCAGGAATTCAGTTTTATACTGTGATGCACCAGCACTGCCTGCATTCTTGTGGGATCCCACATCCTACTGTCCCCAGAAAGAATCAATTATTTTGGATAAACACCCAGAAGTGGGACTTCTGGATCACATGGAAGTTCTATATTTATTTATCCTCACCCGAGGATATTTTTCCATTGATTTTTTTAAAAAATATATATTTTATTGATTTTTTACAGCGAGGAAGGGAGAGGGATAGAGAGTCAGAAACATCGATGAGAGAGAGACATCGATCAGCTGCCTCCTGCACACCTCCCACTGGGGATGTGCCCGCAACCAAGGTACATGCCCTTGACTGGAATCGAACCTAGGACCCTTGAGTCCGCAGGCCGACGCTCTATCCACTGAGCCAAACTGGTCAGGGCTCCATTGATTTTTTTAAGGAAAAGTGGGAGAGAAAAGAAAGACAGAAAGAAACATCGATGTGAGAGAAACACATTAAGTGGTTGCTTCTTGCATGGGCCTTGACAAGGGCCCGGGACAGGGAGGAGCCTGCAGCCAAGGTACATGCCCTTGATCAGAATCGAACCCAGGACCCTTTGGTCCACAGGTGCATGCTCTATCCATTGAGCCAAACTGGCTAGGGCAGTAGTTCTATTTTTCATTTTTTGAGAAACTTCCATACTGGTTTCCACAGTGACTGCACCACTTTGCATTCTCACTAGGGTTTAATTCTCCTCAACCTTGCCAACACATGTTGTCTTTTGGATAATAGCCACCTTAACAGCTGTGAGTGAGGTGATATCTCATTGTGGTTTAATTTGCATTTCTCTTATGATTAGTGACACTGAGCATCTTTTCACATACCTGTTGACCATTTATAAAATAATTATATTTTGTTTTTTACTTTACAAAAAGGGTGTTGGGCTTTTTAAAAACACTTAATATCCAGTCTAAGTTTCCTCAACACTGCCATATGTCTCTAAAGTTCTTCATTTGACTATTATGTAACACTCTGCCAGTGAATATGTGCAACTTTTGCATCCATTCTCCTCTCTAGGCATCTGGATTGTGTCCAAGTGTTTGTGACTGTGCTTACTGCTATGAATATTCTTTGTCTTTGTGATGCATGAGCAGAGGGTGGAACCACTGAGCACAGGGCATACAAATGTTAAGCTTCATGAGACAGTGCCAGACTGTTCCCCACAGTGGTGGTACTGATTGACAATCCCACCAGCAGTGTATAAGAGAGTGGGAGGAGCTAAATTTTCTCCACACCATCATTAACATCTAATTTGTGGGGTTAAAAACAGGTTAACTTATGGTTAGGTTAGGCTGTGAGTAGCAGATCCCAAATTACACGACTTGAATAAGATATAAAGGCTCCTTTCACTCCAATCTAAATGTCTGGATGCAGACAATTCAGAGCTGGTACCATGGTTTCATAGTCACGTGGAGCCATATGGCTCCCAGTTGTACCTACTTTTAGGTGTTGCCTTCATCTTGGTTGGTACAAATGGAAGCTCCAGACATTTAGGAAAGAAGGTGAAGTCCATGTGCCAGTTGTCTTTTAAGGAAATTTCCTGAAAGTAGCCTCACAATACTTAGGCTTTTATCCCATGGCCATCACTACCTGGAAGGGAAATTGGCCTTCATTCTAGGTGGTCATGTGCCCAGTAAAACTTGAGGGTTGACATTAATGCAATGGGCAATTAGCAGCCCCTGCCACAAATAAGATAGAATAAAACACTGGATAGCAATAGAATGTAAGTTGGGAGATAAAGTGACCAAGTTGGCGTTCTAAGATTTTGAATTATTTGAGAGAAAGGTAAAGATATTGATTAATTTCTGACTTGAAGTTAGGCATGCTTGTTAAAATGTGAATGTGTAGAGTAACCACTAAAATAATAGAAATAGATAATATAATTTCTAACCTTGGGAGTAATTAAAATAGTTTAGTTGGACTCCAGCATAAAAAGATAGACCATCAAAATGCAGTTGAGAGCACAGGAAAGAACCACATGTGGAAAGTGTTGACAGGGCTCGCAAGTCATGGGGGACTGTGTAATATGTGATGCTAGAACACCTGATTGTCCATATGCAAAAAATGAAATTGGACCCCTATCTCACACCATACATGAATATAAACTCCAGAAACTAATGTAGGCACAGTGGAGGATATCTTAAAAATAAAAAAAGAAAAGACTGTCTACATTAAAATGAAGAGCTTCTGTTCATCTGTTAGCAAAAGGAAAGAGGCAATCATAAACTGGGGGAAAATACTGAAATGTGTATAAATTGATAAGGGCTTAGTATACAGAATATATGAAGGATTCTTAACTAAGAAATACAGACAAATAAGAACCTTAAGGAAAAAACAATGTGAAGTAGAAAGCAATAGAAATATGGGCAAAAGAATAACAGGCAGTTCAAGAAGAAGAAAACCAAATGCAAAATGAAAAGGTGCTCAACTTCGTTGGCAATCAAGGAAATGCAAATTGAAGTGAAAATGAGGTACCATTTTATACTGACTACATTAGAAAAAAGTTTAAAGCAGGCAGTATCAAGTGTTGGTGAGGACATGGAGCAGCTAGCTAGGTGGGAGTTGGTAGGCATTACTCAGATAAACATGCATATACCCTACCTTCCAGCAAGTTCCTAGGTATATACTGTAAAGAGATTCTTGGCATATGTGTTTGAGGAGATATATAAGAACGTTCACAGGAGCCATTTTTATAATATAAAACACTGGAAACCACCTTATGTTTGTTGGCAGGGTAATACATAAATAGATTACAGTGTATTTCATATAATGAATTTTCTATGCAGCATACTGCAAAGTGCATTAGTTGGAATCTTGAGCATGTAAGTTTCAACAACAAAAAAGCAAGTTGTAGAGATTACACCCTATAATTCCATTTACATATATTTCAAAAGTGTGTGAACTAAATACTATCTTGTTTAAGGTTAGGTATGTTTTTGGAAAACAAAGCAAAGCAAGAGAATAATGAAAACAAAATTCAGGATAATGGCTACCTCAGGAGGCATGTCATTGATGTGGGCCACATAGGAGTTTCAAAGATACTGGAAATTTTCCTATATCTTACAAATGATACGAATATTCTTTTGTATGAATTAAATATTTATAAAAAAAATTTAATTCTCATCCAAGGACATTTTAAATTAATTTTTAGAGAGAGGGGAAGAGGGAGAGGGAGAGGGGGAGGGAGGGGAGAGAGAGAGAGAGAGAGAAAGAGAGAGAGAGAAATGTGAGCGAGAAACGTCAATCAGTTGCCTCCCCCCCGCCACACCACCCCGCATGTGTCCCAACTGGGGCCAGGGATTGAACCTGCAACCTGGGCACGTGCCCTGACCAGAAATCAAACCCACAACCTTTCGGTGTAAAGTGATGCTCCAACCAACTGAGCCGCTCCGCCAGGACAGGTTAAGAATATTGCCCAAGGTCACACAACTAGCAAGTGTAGGAGCCTGGATTTAACACCAGGCATTGTGGCTTCAGAGTCTTAAGAGGCAATGAGTAGGGGAAAGTGGGAGGGCCTTAAATGCCAGGCTAGGAGGCCCATCCAGTCTTTATCCTATTGGCTATGGGAGCCATGGAGGCTTTTGAGGGAGGGAGTGATAAGGCTGTGAACAGTCCGCCCAGGAAAGCTGAATGTGCTCAACCCTCTTTCCTGCAGAAACCTTCCACAGAGCAGCCCTTGTACAGCAGCAGCCTGTGGGGCCCGGCGGCTGACGGCTGTGACTGCGTAGCTGAGGGCCTGTGGCTGCCGCAACTACACATAGGGGACTGGCTGGTCTTTGAGAACATGGGCGCCTACACTGTGGGCATGGGTTCCCTCTTCAGAGGGATCCAGACCTGCCCCATCACCTATGCCATGTCCAGGGTGGCCTGGTAAGGGGGCCCTGCTGGGAGATGGAGCGGGGTGGGGGAGAAAGAGTGGGCTAGGCAGAAGCAATGAGGGAAACCTCAGGTTTGAGACCCAGCTTCTGTGAAATCCAATTTGACAAGTAGCCCTTGGTTATTGATTCCAAATAAGCCCTGTGCTTGGCACCTGGCTGTGGCCATGAATGAGACTGAGCTTCTCTTGAGTAGGAGACACAGAGAAGCAGACAGGACTCCTGATAAAATCTGTGCTGGGTGGAGGGGGCAGGCTGCGGAAGCTTAGATTCCTCCCTGGGGCCCAGATCCACCTCCCGGAGAAAGGAAAGGTGAAGTGAAGCCGGGAGATGAGTGGGAGTTAGGCAGCAAGAAGCAGGAGGGACAGGAGAGGGCTCTGTGAAGAGGAAACAGGGAGGGAGCATCCTACACAAGGTGGTCGTGGCTGCGGAGGGAGCAGGGCTGCATCTGAGAAGGGCCTTAAAAACTGAGAAGGGCTTTGAGCAGCAAGGGGGTAGCATGGACTGGCTTGAAGCAGGGGAGTGACGTGATCGGATGTGGACTTTGGAAAGGCCACTCTAGCTACTGTGTGGATTAAGGGAGGCCAGGGGCCTGTGTGGATAGAGCTGACCAGTCGAGTGGCTACTCTATGACCCAGGAAATATTGGCACTCCCTTAGCCTCCATCTTCCCATCTAAAAAGTGAGCCTAAAACTGGCCCCGCTTCCTCACCAGGCCAGTGTTGGCATCCAGTGAGCAAGATGGGAGGAACGTTGTTAGTTGAACCCTCCTGTCAGGCTTTATGATTATTTCCTTCAACCACACACAACTCTGGGCTGAGTGCTATCACCGATAGGTCATTTGCTGAGGTCACACAGCTGGTCAGCAGGGAAGAGCCCCCCTTTCGGAGCTGGGGAGATGGCTACGGATGGCAGGAGTGTCCACCCTCTCCACTGAGTAAGTGCTTACTATGTGCCAGCATGGGGCACCAGGCACGAACTCCCTGCCCTGATGTGGCTGAAGGAGGGCCGTAGTTGAAGGCGTGCTGTAGCTGAAGCAGATACTGAACCCTTATCTTTATCAAGAAGTACATTGTGCTGTGCGATTCAGCAAAGTCTTTCCTGAGATTCAGTCACTGAAGCTGAGACCTGAAGGCCGAGGAGTGAGTAAGGGTTGATGATGCAGGTGGAAGCACAAGTACGCGCAGAGGCCTGGGATGGGATGCGTGTGAGCCCGAGAGATGGTTCCTGTGGATGGCACACAGGGGGTGAGGGTGGGCACGGCTGGAGAGGCCGCTGGGACGGGTCTGGGGCCGGAGAGTGGGCGGATACTGCGGGCAACTCAGGAGCAGGGATTTACTGTTGGGAAGATGGCGCTGGGCCAGAAATGTCTGGAGGAGCCAGAGAAGACCTGGGAGACTGCATTCCCGGCTAGAGGTGGCGGTGGCAAGGTAGTGGAGAGAGGTGTGTGCTGTGAGGAGGTTCAGGAGCTGGTCAGCAGGATCACTGGGTGTGAGGACAAGATTCCCCACTGGTGGCTGATCAGAGGGCGGAGCCCCATAGCAACATGGGTAGGTAGGAGGAGAAAGAGTTTGTGGGATTTTTTGAATGGGGGTAGGAGATAATTTTTTTTACGTGCCAAGCCTGGAGTATGAAGAGTGTGGGAGTGAGAGAGCTGGGTGAAATCCTAGTTCTACCACCTGCTGCCTCCCCCCCCGCCCCCACCACCCGTAGAGTTTCTGCCCTGTAACCTTGGGCAGGTCACTTCTCTCTGTCTCAGTAAAATGGGGATGATAATGCTGCTCTTACAGGGTTGGGGGAGGGAGGATACAATTAGATAACTTAAGTGAAGTGCCTGGCACAATGTCTGCCACATAGTAAGTGTTCAACAAATGTGGGTTCCTTTCCTTCTTGGGGGCGTTGGACTACAAGGATGGGGGAGATGGTCAGCAGGCCTTCTCTTGCCCTAGGCTGGGCTCTGGGGCTCAGGTGAAACGCCTATACCCAATGGGGGCCAGGTCTTCTGGTGCAGGGCCATCAGGAGCCCCCAGCCAGCAGGTCCCATGCTGGTGGCCTCCAGTGCCCCTCTCTCACCCACAGGAAAGCACTGCGAGAGCAGCCGCTGCCTGCAGAACAGGATGAGGACGCTGAGGGCATGTGCAAGCCTCTGTCCTGCGGCTGGGAGATCACAGACACCTTGTGCGTGGGCCCTGTCTTCACCCCAGCGAGCATCATGTGAGCGGCCCCGTTCCCCCCGGAGAACCCCAGCGGGGCCACAGAGATGCCTCTGGGAGAGGTGGGGAAGGTGGCAAGCAGGGCACCCTCTGGCCAGGACTCCGGTGCTTGCTCTGCTGCCCGCCCCTCCACCCGTAGTGTTTCTGCCCTGTAAATAGGACCAGTCTTACACTCGCTGTAGTTCAAGTATGCAACATAAATCCTGTTCCTTCCAGCTGTGTCCGCCTCCTCTGCAGCGCCAAGGGGCTGGTCAGCCAGATGTGGGGTGTTCTCAGGGTTTCCCCAAGTCTCCTTCCCACTTTTGTAAATATGATGCAAATAAATATTTAGGTTTTTAAATATTCCAGTGGAATCTAGCAGTTCAATTCCCAAAGCAGCCTGGCTAGGCCAGCAGAGAGATTCCCACCTGCACTGAGGACCCCATGGCCTCTGCCTTAGTCCTGACCTGGCTGCCATGTGGGCATCTCCTGTAGCACCAGCTCCTCTGACTCCTCTTCTCCTCTCCACAGGCCTCCGTGCCTGGCCTCCTGGGGAGGGTGAGCTGTCAGGTTAAGGTGGGGTCAGAGCTGCTTCCCTTCAGCCCTGGAGCTCAGCTCATGCCTGGGAGGCGCCTCTGTGTGAACCTAACACTCCACCTAAGGCCTGACCCTAAGTGGGGGCAATTGAGTATTGACACAGCTTTGGAAATTCACACCAAAGATAAAGAGCAAAGAGATGGGTTTTGAGGAGACCCTGTACCCCCACTCTCCTTGCAGGTCTGCAAGGCAATGAGAGTAATGCCAATACCTGGTGGTTGGTTTTGTGAATCGAGGCAGAACTGTTATAACAGGGTTGGCCATAGACATTGCCACGTTCAGTGCCAGGGCCCCCATGTTGATGTCTCCTCACACTACTGACCAAGTGAGCCACCCGGCCAGGGAAGAATTGGTGGCTGTAGTATATCCACAGAGTTTGTACAACCATCACCACCATCTAATTCAAGAACATGTTCATCACCTCAAAAAGAAACCCATCGGTGGTCACTCCCCATCTCCTCCTCCCCAGCCCCTGGCAACCACTAATCTATTTTCCAACTCTACAGATTTGCCTATTCTGAACGTTTTATTTTGACTTTTTATACATTCACTTGATCATCTCCCTGGGTAAGCCTGGTACAATGTGGGTTTTTTCCACACCGCCAAGCAATTCTCTGAAATCAGCTAGGTGTCCTACAATTTCACTCACTTCCGACACTATCTACCTGGAAATAAAGGGCTCAGTCTACAAGACTGCCACCCCTGCCCCACTGCAGAGTCCAGTGCCCCAGTCCAGGCTGTCACCTGTGCTTCTGACTGACGGGCAATAACTCAGAGGTTCTGACAACCCCTTTCTTGGACTCAACTGATTTGCTAGAGGGGCTCACAGAACCCAGAGAAACATTTTACTTACTAGATTCCTGGTTTATTATAAAAGGATGTAACTCAGAACAGCCAGATGGAGGAGATGCATAGGGCAAGGTATGGGGGAAGGGCACAAGCTTCCATGCCCTCTCCTGTGCCACTCTCCCAGCACCTCCATGTGTTCACCTACCCGAGCTCTCCGAACCCTGTCTTTTTCGGGTTTTATGGAGGTTTCATTACATAGGCACAAGAGAGTAAGCCACTGGCCACTGGCGAGTGAACTCAATCTCCAGCCCCTCCCCACTCCCCAGAGGTTGGGGGTTGAGTGGGACACAGCAAAAGACACCTTCATCACTCTCACCACTTAGGAAACTACAAGAATTTTAGGAGCTCTGTGCCTACATGGGGATGAAGACCGAAGAGATATTTCTTATAAATCACAATGTCATACCTGGACGTCCGTTTTAGTATCTTGACAGTCCGGGGTCCTGCCCATGGCTCTGAGGTCATCTACTGAGGCAATGTGTTCTGAGTGAATGAGGTTCTTGCCAAAAGCAGAGGTGTCTCCCATTTCCAGGCTGGGCTAGTCTTTGATACTTTGACAATAAGTAGGCTGAACTCTCAGGACACCAAGAGACCCAGAGAGTAGCCAACAGGAGTTACTCTACTGCCCCATTGTCTTCATCCAAAGCCACGTTTTACATATTACCACGCTGGGCTCAGCCCTCCATCTATGAGGCTGTTTCTGAAACTTCTTCTGTTTCAATGCCCAAGCACATCTGGACCCACTCATGGTTTGTTTTTTTTTTTTTTTTTTTTTTTTTGTGGGGAGGGGAGGTGGGGAGAGGACAAACACAGGATTTTCTGCTAGAATCAGGCATCTGCTTCCAAAGGTGGCAGGTGGCTGCCGTGAGACCCAGGTGTAACTCCGTTCCTTGTCTAAGGCAGGTGCACTGTGGAGAGTCCTCTGTGGCTTTTAAAGTGACAGCAGCTGGCACAGAGTTTGAACAGATATCTTACTAGATCCTTTCAATTATTTCATGTTCCATGTGCTGCAAGAATGGGAAATCTACTTTTCTGAGAAAGATACACAAAACTTGATGTGCCTTATTTGAGAATAAACAGTCATTTCTTTTCAGTTACTTGTTTTTGTTGTTTCCATCTTTTTCTAAAGAGAAAGAAGAAAAAGGATTAAATGTGCGGAGAATAATGGGCTTCAGGCCCGTGCAGGGGAATCCGATCAGAGATCCTGGAGTCCCAATTGCACTGGCATTTGCCTTCTTTGAGTGCCTCCCTAAGCAATCCACTGACAGGAACCCCTCATGCCATTCTGGCTGCCCCAGAAGTCACTTTCTTGTTGGGCTCTCACAGATCCATCCTGGCCTGGGACCTCACCACAGGGACATCCTCCTCCCACCAGCTACCCACAACCTCCAGAAGCTCCTTCTGGCCACTCATTCACTCACTCTTGGAGGTTAACAGATCTGCTACTGCCCCACACCAAGTGGCCATCCTCTCTCACCCAAGGGCTGGTGCTCCTCTTCCCCTCCCCAGTCCCCTCTACTCAGCAGCTGGATCCTGTCACTCACCTAATTCCCATTTCTCCAAGAATAAAATGTAAAGTCCTGACTAAGCTACCTCTCTGACTCCCTCTCTCCTCCCTAACTCACTACCCCTGACAGCACAACCTCTCTACCTCTCAAACACTCCGTACAAGGTACTCGTGCTGGGTTGGGAAGCATGAAACTTGGTTGGAAAGTTTGTAAGGAGGACAGTCTGATAAAAGGGAAGTGTGTGGAAGGCCGCCTGCCCTGTTTATTGGAATTCCAACTTAGGGGAGACTTAAGGGAGTGTCGAAGGTGGCACCCCTAATTATTCCTTGACCTTTTCAAACAAGTCTGTGTATGTGCAGACCCCTGGGTGTTTACTGGAATCCTTATGCTTAATCCCTGGGTGCCCTTGCCTAGAGGACAACGTAAATATGAGTCTTCCCAAGATTACTCTCCCTACTGATCGTATCTAAAGATAAACTTCATCTCAAACTGTAGTAAAAGCCTAGCAAGGCAGGCAATCAGGGCTGCCTGGTTGCTATAGCCAGGCTGTCCCTTAGCCCTCTCTTTCACAGCAAATGTTGTGCACTGCCCCGGGAGTCATGTGCAATCGCACTGGTCTTGCTGAGGGAAATGTTGAAAATCCACTCATCTGTCGCTCAGGGTCTGCTGGCCAGCCTCGCCACTGCTGGGCCTGTATATACTGTCCCGTCTCTTTGGAATGATTGTCCCAGGTTACCTGTGGGGCTCACTCACTTCATTCAGGTTCTTCTCAAATGTTTTCTTTAGGTGAGGTGTTCTCTGACCACCCTTTAGAAAATAGCACTTCACAGTCTCTCTTCTCCTTTAACTGTTTTTTTTCTTCCCAGCAAAGTTTTGCTATTGTCCCCTGTGAGGCTTTTCCTCTTTAAAACTGTAACTGTCACACTGCCATCCCAGCATTCCTTAATCCCCTTAGTACCCTTAGTCCTCCCCCCATATAGCACCATCTGACATACATTTTATTTAGGATTAAGCTCTTAAGGGCAGATATTTGTTTTGTTCTGTGCCCCCAGTGCCTAGATACAGATGTTCACTGCCCTACATACAGATGTCCAATAAATAACTGCTGAATGCATCTTTCAGGTCTCAGCTGGGCTATCTCTCCCTTTTCTCTTGGTTAAGTACTTACTGCTTCTCTGAACTTTCATAGCATTCTGCACTTACCCACATTAAAGAGCTGCTGATGACAATGCATTATAATTTTTCTCTCTACTTGCCTTCCTGCAAATCTATTCATTCCAAAAAGACAGGCGTTTCTCCTACTTGCCAGGGCCCTCTGGAGCCTAGGTGTCTTGAGTAAGCTAGCCTTGGAAGGTGTGTGTCTGCAGCCTAGATCCTCTGGAGGGCAGACCAGGACTGGAAGGGGCTGTGGTCCCTGCAGGCCACCTCAGCTGACCCCTGGGAGGAGCGCAGGTCCACAGACTAGTGAGCCTTAGGTGGGGAGGCACTGCCGATGTTTCAACAGCTCTTTCTGCTCCTCACTCAGCTGGGTTGACCTTGGCCTAGGAACACCAGTCCATTACAGGATGCAGAGTTAAATCTGAATTTATAAAAACGACGAGTAGTTTTTTAGTAAACGTATGTCCCCTGCAATATTTGGGATATTCTTATACTACACCACTGTTGTTTACCTGAAATTCAACTTTAACGGGACGTCCTGCATTCCATTTGCTAAATCTGGCAATCCGACCAACCCTGCAAGTCCCTGCCTCTCCGAGCTTCGTTTTCCCCATCTGTGGCCTGGGAATATTTCTTGAGACTTGCCTCGGGGACCCCTCGGGCGCAGCAACCCCCAACCCCCAAGGGGTCGTCCCTCTGCTCCCAAGAGTCATGTGCAATCGCGCTGGTCTTGCTGAGGGAATATGAGCGAGCCCCTTCCTCCAAGAGCTCAGTTTCCTCATTTCAGCATTCGAGGACGTCAGGGGTAGAAACGATACTCTTTACTGCTTCCCAGAACCTCGATCTCGGCACTTCCAGCTGCGGGAGACTCCTTCAGACCTCGCGGCGGCGGATTTCCGGTAGCGTGACGTCACTTCCGCGTCCAATGGCTCCTGGGTTTCGAGTCACAAGCTCTCGCGCCCTCTGCCGGCCGGGAGGAGGCTAGGCCTTTACCAAACAGCGGAAAAGCGGAATCCCTTGGTTCAAAGACAGAGACGCAGCTCCCAGCCTCCACCAGTGGAAAACCGAACCTTCGCCGAGGGCGGGACTCCCACGGGAAGAGGGTCAGCCCACGACGCGAGTGGCGTGGGAAGGGGCGGTCTGGCCTCCGCCCGGCTAGAAAGGCCCAAAGCGACACCGGAAGTCGGCTCCTTGGCCACCAGCTACTTCCGCCCCCACTTCACACAGCGGGACACTAAAACAGAAATGGAACTTCTGTCCTTCAGTGGCTTACCTGAGCCCCTCACTGGGGTGGTCACCCGTGGTTGCTGACCCGAGACCACTGCTGGCGTGTCTTCCATAAGATGCAGCTGACGACCAGCAGAGTGGACGAGGAGAGAAGGGCTGGGATGATGATCGCTGGAGTCTGCAAGCCACCATGTCTGGCAAAGGGACAGAGGCGGCAGGGTAGGGGTAGAGGACTGCGCCCTGGGGCAGACTGTGCCCCTGTCCTCAGTAGCCATGACTCACACACATCAGGGTCCCAGTTCTGGAGGGGGCATGATGCAGGGCAAGCATATAGCTTGGAGGCAAAGATTGAGCGACCTGGGCAAGTGGCCAGTAGTCCCCTCCCCCCTCTATCCCCTCCCCAGCGTTTGGCACTTAGAGGGTGCTTAATACATAGGAGAGAAGCGACATTAGTAGCATCAGGTGTTTCACAGGCCTTGTCTTATCCAACCTGGCAAGCTGTCCCTGCTGTTACCATTTATCAGATGGAGAAGCTGAAGTACAGAGGCTGGTTTGGCTGAAGTTACAAAGCAAGGGGCAGAGACAGGACTTGAACCCAGGTCTGCATGCTTCCAGGCCTCATGCTATCCACCTGCTTCCCAACAAGCATGTCCTGAACACCCACTGCGGGTCTGGCATGTGGCCCAGCCCAGTAAGACAACACCTGGCATAGGATAGTCCCTCAGTAAGTTCTAGCTGTCATGAGGTATTACAATTAACTTGATACATTTGGTCCACACAGCAACTCTGCAAGAGAAAATATTATTCCTATTTTTCAGATTAGAAGACTGAGGCTAATGAGGTGACGTGTCTTGCCTAAGATCATTTGGCTGATAAGTGCAAGGCCAAGATTCAAACCCTGGCTAACTCTCTTTCCCCCACATCAGCTAAGGTGCTTAGGTAGCAGAGAAATCCAATACTACTGCCTCGGTTTATTCAGCTGCAGAATGGGAAGGTGTCCTTGGTAAAGGAATAAACAGAGGGACCTGTAAGGACTGTCTAATGGAAAGGAGGCCAGTCTTGTCTGGGCGTGGGGGGGGTGGGGGGGCAGGGCAGAGAACAGAGCTTGGACCAGTGAGGACACAAGGGGACCCATGTAAAGGAAGAACTCCCAACCCTTATATTCCAGTATGGGCTGGGCTCCTGCCACCAGACGTTTACCCAGGGATATGTTAGGAGACTGCAAGAATCAAATTCTGAGGGTCCTGCTGCTGCTGGGAACAATAGGGGGCTCTGGGTCTTGTTCAGCAGAACCGCCAGCTTGCTGTGCCTGTCCTCTCTGAAGAAGGGGAGGGAGGCTGAGTACTCCAGCTCTTAAACAGCCCCTGTGCTCCTAGGAGAATTCACTGGCTCCTCACTTCTGCCCTCTTGTCCCTTTTTCCATCCTTCATCCCACCCCATGTGTCAGACTCACCAGCCTCTCAGCCTTCTCTCTGGATTCCCTGCCTCCAGCTTTGCCCTGCCCTATACTAATATGAGCATACCCCATTCCCCGCTTAAAACCTTTGTCATGGCTCCCTGTTGCTCTCAGATGGCCCTGCTTTTCTCTTCAGCGTCAGCACTCTGCCCCTCTGCCTCACATTCAACCCTCAGCCACATGACCTCATCTCCAGCCTCCTGTCCCTTGCACATGCTGTTCCCTCCTCCAGAAACACTTTGCCCAACTCTTACTCACCCTGTGGGTCTCAGATTCAGCGGTACCTTCTCCAGATGGCCCCTCTTCTCTGCGTTTGTGTGACTCCCCTCTTGTCCTAACCTAGCCCACAGCACATGTGCCATGACTGCCTGGTTACTGCCAACTCCTTGATAGAGACCTGGGGTGCATCTGTCATAGCTTATGTGAGTAAGTGATTTGGTGGGTAAGTGATTCAATGAGAGAGTGGAGAGCACAGTGGGGCAGGCTTAGAGGAGCCCTCCTCCCCAAAAGTAATGTCACCTTTCCTTCCTATGGGACTTGCCCAAAGTCAACACTTCTCTGGACTGAGCTGGGCCAGGGTGGACCGAGGCTGGGCTGAACAAACACAGCCTTCCCCACTTGACAGCCCTACCCCTCTCAGTTCTGGGCTCTTGAATGCAGCTCAAGGGCTGTTTCTGATTCGCCAGCTTCTGTCTTTGAAAACTAGCCAGTGCTGCTCTGCCATGAACTTGCTTTGTGACCTGGAGGAATTTGCCTCCCTTCTCTGACCTCAGTTTCTTCAACCGTAGAAAAGGAATAATGATCTCTCTACACATCACAGCGTGGCATGGGGGTGGGTGGATAAGGAGTGTGGGTTTGGGAGTCACAGCCCTGGGTGCAAATGTGAGCTCAACCACTTAATTGGGAAATTGTCTTAGCTCCCCAGACTTAGTGTTCTCATCTGGAAAATGGGGACGAAGTGCTACCACCTCTCAGACCTTGTGAGGGTTAAATGAGATGACAGCTAATAATTATAATTATGTTAATAAGGCCTCAAACCAGGCCTGGTGCCGCTTAATTCAACCAATCATAAGGTGTGCGGGGACTTTGAGAGAAAAGACAGCATTGGAAACATTTTGGCTTCAGATTGGGCTATAGAATTCCGGAGCTGGGAAGGTGCCTTAGGAGCCACGTGGTATTGAGACCCCCGGCACCCCCGAGTGGAGAAGGGTCTTGTCCAAGATGACATTTAAATCCACACTATTTGACTAGTAAATTCCTGGGGCAGAGATGGCTTAGACTGGGAAGCTGGGTATTTGCTTTTGGAGCCAGAAAAGTTTCAAGTGGCTCAGCCCCTGCCCTGCCACTCCTGGCTCCTACCTGCCCCGTTCCTTCCCCAGGGATCAGTATGAGGGCAAGCTGGCTGAAGAGCTGGCTGAAGTACAGGGCCAAGTGGCACTCTCCACCCCCCAACCAGAGTCATAGCCCTCTCCTGCCTCACAGGCGAGACCACCTAAGCTCCCCACACCTCTCCCATTCTGGGCCAGGGTTCTGGAAAGTGGCAGAAGAAAGGGGCAGGAGTCTACTTACTGCACCGGTGGGCAGCAGTGGAGAAGTTGCAGGGGGGGCTGCGTGCCTCTCAGTGGGGTGTTGGGGCCGCAGCTCAAGGGGGTCAAGGCAGCAGGTGCTCAAGGCCTTCCCGGGGTGTTCTCTTTATGAAAGGGAGGGGCAGAGTGAGGTCACAGCCTGGAGCAACAGGTTTCAGCCAACTGCTGCTGCAGGCTCTCCATTCAGAATGGGGGTCAGGACAGGCAGGCTGCTAGGGGGCCCTGAGGCCAAAGTACCTTATCATTCTAAATTGCTAAGAGGACATTTAACAACATGGGAAAATGCTCACAAGGTGTTAGTGTCAAGACAACAAGGAGAACAAAAAGCTGGCCCAGAACAATAGCAGTGTCCTGATTTTTGTAAATAAACAGACTCACATGGCAAAAAAGGCTGTAAATCTTACCACCAAAGCACCAGCAGTGGTTCTCTGAACAGTGGCTAATGGGTAGTTTATATTTTGTGTCTTGACTATATTTTCCAAAATTTCTACAGTGAAGGAAATAAATTTACTTAGGAAATCAAAACAGTTTAAATGAACAAGCATTTTTTTTTTTTAAATCCTCACCGGAGGCTGTTTTTATTGATTTTTAGAGAGAAAGGGAGAGGCAGAGAGAAAGAAACATCCATCATCTGCCTCCTATATGTGTCCTGCCCAGGGATTGAACCCACAACCTTTTGGTGCATGGGATGATGCTCCAACCAACTGAACCACCTGGCCAGGGCTGAATGAACAAGCCTAAATCCCTACCAATGGAATTGTTGGTCAGAAGGCTTGTGCATTTAAACAGATCATAAACAGGAAGTTCTGTTTATGTTTGTGCAGAGCAGACATGCCCAGAAGGACTTCTGGGACCTGGATGAGGGACTCTCAGCTTGACAGTCTTACATGTATTTGAAATTTTAAAAAATAATGAGCATATGTTATAATTTTAAGAAGGCAACCATTCAGATAACTTTCCTAAGCTTTGCTGACTACCTGGTTCGCCCTGTGCAGAATCTGGCTGGGGTGGTCAGTGGGCTCACCCTGGGGCTCAGCATCCATCCCAGCATCTTTAGGGAAGAGCTGTCTCTGGTCTCTAAGACCCCCCACCCCACCCCAACTTGGAGATGGGTGGTTTCATAATGCCAGCGTTGACACCAGTCAGTAACCATTTTCTGAGGCTCTTTCTGCATCCAGCGGGCAGAGCCAGGGGCATGATCCCTGCCTCAAGAGGCTTGCGGTCTACTGGTTGAATTCTGCTGGACCAGAACCCCTGAGACAGCTTCACCTTGAGTGGGATGTGAAGTATGAGTATGATTTCGACAGAAGAAAAAGGAGAGCAAGGGCATTCTAGGAGGGGGTGGGAGTGGCAGTGAGTATTACAAAAGCAGGGGTACTAAGGACCAAAATATGCTTAACACTCTTCGCTTGGGATCTGAATATTCTAACACTAGAGGTCCGGTGCATGAATTCGTGCATGGGTGGGGCCCCTCTGGGTGGCCTGTGGGGATCGGGCTGAAACCCCACAGTCCAATGCCGCCTGCAGCTCCTACCTGCCACTCCGCTCATCCCAGCCCCACTGCACCTGCCATGGGCTTGGACCCCATCAGTCCCAAGTGGGAGAGGCTCGCCAGCTGTGGGCCCTGTGTCTAGTGCCCTCTTGAGGGGAGTGGCCTGCAGGATCGGGCTGAAACCGACTCTCTGACATCCTCGAGGGGTCCCAGATTGCGAGAGGGCACAGGCCAGGCCCAAGGATCTCCCCAGTGCACAATTGGGCCAGGGAGGGACTGTGGGAGGGCTCCAGGGCATGTCTGGCCCATCTTTCTCAGTCGCGATCCGCAAGACTCCAGCAGCAAGCTAACCTACCGTCTGCCCCTTGGTGGTCAGTGCACATCAAAGCGCCTTAGCCTATCATTAGCATATTATGCTTCGATTGGTTGAACAGTCGACTGGTCACCAGACGACCAGACACTTAGCATATTAGGCTTTTATTATACAGGATGATATGCAGTCTTTTTTTTTTTTTGGCTATCCTTTATTGAAGGGCCCCCAGCCAAACCAGAAAGAAGACAGGTCCTCCATTCACAGCAGGAGGCCGAGAAGGGGAGGGGAATGACTCATGATCCCACCACACCTCCCTGCAAACAGAAACCACCACAGCAGACAGACAACTTGCCTCACTCTAGGTTCTCTCCCCATTACCCCCACTTGAAAAGAAAGTCAAACACTAGTTACACAGCACCCCAGCCCCACCCCACCCATAGCAGCGTTGGTGGGACTCCTATCGCCAAGGGGCGGCCCCCAGGCAGCTTCCCGTGCTCTTCCTTCGCTTTGATTTGCTCCTGGCATCTCCGTGCCCTCTTCCTTCCTTCAGCCTCCGGCCCATCACCTGGTCATCTAGCACCTACTCGAACCTTCTCTCTCTTCTCTAGGGCTTCCCTGCCCCAAGGCTTCTGGGGAAGCAGCGTCTCAGGCATCCTCTCTCCTCCCAGCAAGGGGCCCACCAGGCCCCCTCTGCCCAGGTCATGGACTCACAGCTGCCCCACTCTCCTTGAGGTCAGGGGCAGAGCACTGCCGTCTCATTCGTGGGGGAGTAGTGTATGGGGGGTAGCGGGGCCCCGGGGGCTGTTGAGCTGGGTATGATTGGAGCTGCTGGGGATAATAGTTGTGCTTTTTAGGCTGGAAGTGCTGAGGTTCAGGCTGTGCAGCACTCCCTCCCCGGGATTGGCCCCCTCCATCCAGGGAGATATGCAGTCTTTTCTGCCTCCACGGGAAGCCCTTGGCAACAGAAAGGCTGTGTTGTGTTGCCATAGGCCTGTGTTGGGTGTTGGTGAGAGGGAGTGAGGGCTGAAGGCTGGGCCAAGAGTAGGATTTGGATAGGCATGGTACCCAGGGCCACCGTCATTTCTAGATGGGCCTGTGCCCACAGTAACAGCTGCTGTAGGGCTGCTGTGTGGAGTCAGAAGTCCCCTCTCCCTTCCTGTCCCCCCTGTAACCTTTCCCCAGCTGCTTGGTGTGGTGCCTGAAATCCCACCGCTAGTCACTCTTTGGGAGTGGTTCCTGTTACAAGTGTTCATAGGCCAGAGAGGGGGTGGCATCTCTAACCATAAGCCCTTAGGCCTTCATCTAATTCCTAGGGTGAGTGGGGAGCATTTTGCAATAGTAAGAAATAGAAGAAAACTTGAAATTTTGATAAGGCTTTTCTGTATCCAGGGTAAAAACCCCATAAAATTTCATCCAGGTAAAAGGAAACACAAAAATGAGCACATTTTGCTGTTTCTGCTCTGCTTTGCATAATTCCCTCTTCCATTCTGTGGTTCAGGATTTCCAGGGAACTAGGGAGAATCCTGGGTGTCTCTGTAAGGAGAAATAACCATGCCTTGGTGCACAATGATGATTCAGCACCTTGGCCAGCACCCTATCCCCTCCACTTCCCCCCTTCCCCTTCCAGCCCCCTGCATTTAAGCCTGTGACATGTCCTTTCAACTAACATCCTAGCGGCCATGACCAGAGCTCTGACCCAGACAGGGGGGAGTGCTGCCCAGCTGTGAGCAGTCAGCCTCCCGGGATGGCCTCTCTGGCAGGAGGGAAGGCGGGTCCCCAGAGCCCCTGGGCCGAGCTCTGTGCTGCCAAAAGACTTTATCTCTGTTGTTTTCTGTTCCTGCTGCCACCCCAGAGAGAAGGATCCAGAGTTAATGGCCTTGTTAGGTGCTGAGCAGGCCAAACCCTGAGACTAACATTAGACTTACAGAATCCTGAACCATCAGAGCCAGGACCTTGGCTATCAATTAACTAGATCCCTAGCCCCTCCCCCAAAAGAGATGGGGAAACAGGCCCAGGAGAGAAGGGACCCGCTAAGCTTCACATAGTGCCTTCACAAGTCCGCCCCTGACCTGGAAACACATGAGGCTTGGCTCCCAATTGAGGCTTAACTCGCAACTGCACAATCCACAATGGTGTGGAGCCTGGACGAAGCTCCCACTTCGAATCCAGGGGGATGACAGTTCTGGGGGCTGCTTCCTGTCACTGACGCAGTCCTCATAGTTGAGGTGTCTGGGGAGTTCTAGGAAGAGTCTGGCTTTAGCTTTGGATGGACCTGGGTCTGGTTTCCAGCTCTGCTGAATACTGTCTGTGGGCCCCCTGGGAAGTCATGTTTCTCCACTCAGACACTGAGATAATGATACCAACTTCACGGGCTTGTCTTAAAAACTACCAGGCCGCTGCACTGCACCGCTTACCGTGTGCACAGCCTGTGTCCACATGCAGGGCTCTGCCTGACTCCTGGCCGGGCTGCTTCCCCATCAGCCAGAGGTAGAGTGCATCTGCTTCTACACAGCAGACCTGGGAGCCTTCCTGGCCTAGGTGGTCCCACACTCCACTTAAGGCACAAGCAGGAAATAGACGTCTTAGAGTCAGAGCCAATCCAGAGGTTCAGGAAGCTCACATGGTTCCAGGCACTGGCTCTGGAGTGAGGCAGCTGGAGTGAGGCAGGGCCTCCCTAAGGCATTCCATTTTGCAGCTTACTGATACATCATGGGAGATTGGGTTATTACCCCCATTTTCCATGTGAGGAAACTGAGACCAGAGACATTACATTATCTCTTTAAAGTCACACTGTGATGGAGCCTGTATTCAAGCCCAGGTCTGTGGGATTCCAGAGACCAGGTTCTTGCCACTGTGTCATGAGCTCTGCTCTGCAACCAAGGCTACCGCCACCCTCTTCCCAGGCAGACTGCCACTCTTCCCTGACTAGTAAGTGTGATGGGAGTAGTGGCTTCAGAACCTGGTTCTAACCCATGCTCCATCACATATCCATGTGGGACAAGGAACTGCAGGTGATGCCCTCCATCTTAACCTCACTTTTCCACTCCTGTAAAATGGGCATAATTCTAGCTACCCAGTAGAGTGCTTTCTGTATTCTAATGTCTGTAGACTGCCTGAGACACAAGAGGTAGGCCTTTTTGTTTGTCAAAATGAAAGAAATTGACCACTGGTATCCTGTAACTTTAATTTAGTACAAATTCACCATAACTCACAAAATGGGCAACATTTAAAATAAAAATACTGCTGGGGGTGGCCCAGATTCCGGTAGATGAAGGGGTTGGGTGAGACTGAGGATTCCTCGTGCCCATGGGAGGCCCCAGTGGGCAGCAGTTGTGAGGTGAGAGCCCCCCCAAGTTCAGCTCGTCTGGCTCCTTTGGGATGGGTGTGGTCAGAGACTCCAAGTTCAGAATCTAGGCCCCAGGCCCAGAAAGAAAAGTCAAGGCTGGGGACACATTTCAGCCTGGTCCTGCAGCCCCTCTGCTGGGCTCCTGCCCCTGGGCAGGGACTCCACATGGAGCAGGAGACCTGCTGCTTCAAGGCCAAGGTCTGGACGCACACTCGTGGCAAAAACCATGGATGGGCTTATTCAGCATCCATCCTAACGTCCTTCTAATGGGCCTTTTTGTATGGCTGAGGCTAGAAAGAAAACTACATTCCCCAGACTCCCTTGCAGCCAAGGTTTTGGATCTGATTTCTAATTCCCCAAACAGAGTCCCTCACGGAGACTTGGATTTGGGAGCTGAGTTGAGTGGGAGAAGGCAGGCCTCAGGACATCCATTTGCTGGGAAGCATAGCAGAGGGAGCACAATTCTGCAGTGAGCGGCGTCCGGAGGCAGTGGTTTCCTGCACACGGGAGCAGCGTTCCTGGTCAGGAGAGACACGGTGAATCTGGCAGCTGGGAGCTGTTCCTGGAAACTCAGCCAAGTGTCTGCTCCTTCAGCCCCTCCACTGGTTTTGTAAAGCCATCAGGGACCTGGTAATAAATCCTGTCTAGTTAAACAAGTGACAGCAGCCCTTGTTTTCTACATCAGCAAGCCTGATGAGAGGTCCCCACCAGCAGGCTGTTCCAGTACTCAGGTCCTGATGAAAACAGCTGCTCCCTGCCCTCCCCTGTCACAGAGGTCAGGCTGGACCCTTAGCCAAGCCTCATCATCAGGGATGTTTGTCCTGCAGCTGTCTTTAGGCTACTGGGCTCTGCATCTGCCTCGGGGTGTACCATCACCCTGCCTTTAGACCTGCTGGCAGGAAGGTGGTGGCACCGTGACTGCAACATGGGCTCAGCTATTGGCTGCCGTCCACAGGCCACAGCACTGCCCTTACCTGCAGAGAAGTTGGAAAAGCAAGAACCATAACGCTCTTAGTCCGGAGGAGGAAGGAGAGTGGTTTTGAGGCCACGCTAGGTCCAGCTACTGCCTGTGTCCACTGTGGGCTGGGGTCACGGGTAAAATAGCCCATCACTAGCTTGGTCAGGGACAGTCTTAGGCCTGGGAGCCCAAGAGGGTTCTGGGTATCTTCCGAGCTGCCAACTGCTGGCAAACACTCTGACATGTCCTGAGGTTAGGGCATGCAGGCAGGAGGGAGATATAGGGAGACAGCCCCCTGCCCCTGAGAGGATGGGGATGAGGGTTGGGCAGGGGCTGCCCTGAGGAGAGGCCAGGTCACACTCCTGGACCGAAGATGCATCTTCATCAAGGTCAGAGCTAAAGAACATCAATGCTGGAAGAGGGTTTAGGGATCATGGAGCACAACCTCCATTTTACCGACAAGGAGAGGGAGGCCGAAGGGTAGACCAGCCACCTGAGATCTCAGGCTGGCCGGCGCTGGAGTCCAGGCCTCCTGTCTCCTGGGCAGACTCCTGCTGATGGCCAGGGCCCTGGCGCCTTCGTGTCCTTTGCGGCATCAGATGCGGACGGTGTTGATCCGCAGGGGCTGCACATTCTTGCCATTGGCGTGGCTCTGCCCGGGGCTGAAGTAGGAGCAGAGCTTGCCCGGGAACTTCTCGCGGAAGGTGTAGAGCCAGGACATGTCGTCCGCGTTGTAGAAGATGAGCAGGCCTTGGTCGTAGTCCAGGAAGACGCCCACCTTGTCCAGCTTGTCTCGGACGTTGAGCCGCGTCCAGGGCTCCGTGCAGGCGCTGTACTGGTTGCCGTCGTGCATGACGATGCAGTAGAAGCCGCGGCTGGGCTGGATCTGGATGCTGCCCTTGCGGCTCGCTGCCTCGTGCGCCAGCCCGATCACCCACTGGGTCTTCTCGGCCACCACCACCTCCCAGTAGTGGACGCCGCCGCTGAAGGCCTCAGAGCCCAGCACCGACACCTCCACGTCAAAGCGCTTGGGCGAGTCTTGCAGCGGCTGCGGGTGCAGGTTGCCATAGGCCACGATGGTGCAGTCGTCGGACAGAATCAGGCGCTGGTGGGCGGTGCCCGGGTCCAGGGTCAGCGCGGCTGGCACTGCAGGGGATGGAGGAGGGAGACATGAGTGGAGAGCAGACTATGGGCCCATTCTGTGGTACCTCCCTGAGGGTCAGATTCTGATTGGTCCCCAGGAGGCTGTGTGATGTGAATACAAGCCTCCCTGGACCTCAGCTTCCTCTTCTGTAAAATGGGAGGGTAAAGGCTGAGGTCCTCCCAGATGTCAACTTGGCTCAGGGGAGCACGAGCTATGCTGCTTGTTCAGGGCAGACGCCTGGGGCCATATAGTAGGCACTCCACAAAGTTTGCTGAATAAACCAGAATGAGGTCCAGAATTAGAGAATTTCAGAGCTGGAAGGGAGCTTAAAAGATTATCCAAGGGCTGGATAGTCCCGCAGGGGGTGATTTGGAAATTTGTGGGAGGTGTTTGGATTGTCTCAAAGATGGGATTCAGGGATGTTAAATGCCCTGAATAGAATGCACAGGGCAGCCCCAGGCCACCCCACCAATAATTTTCAAATGTTCCACCAGGCAATACTTTTTTATACAGTTTTAATATATATTGAGTATTTTGGAATACAACTACCATGCAAACTGAGGAAAGACTAAGTGATTTTGTTTAAAACTTCACTGAGGCCCAGCCAGTGTGGCTCAGTGGTTGAGCATCAACCTATGAACCAGATCATGGTTTGATTCCCAGGCAGAGCACATGCCCAGGTTGTGGACTCGAGGTGTGCAGGAGGCAGCTGATCAATGATTCTCTCTCATCATTGATGTTTCTAGCTCTCCCTCTCCCTTCCTCTCTGAAATCAATAAAAATATATACTTTAAAAAAATCTTCACTGAGAATTGTTCACATTTTTGGAAACTTTATCTTTAAGAACAAGGCCACTGACTGATATAACCTACCTGTTCCGGCTGCATTTGAGGCAGAATGGTGTTTTACCTGACTACTTCATTATGTCGTCTAGTGTGGTTGTGAGTGAACATTTACATAGTGACATACACAACATTTTATTACAGATAATTTCCTTCTGCTTTTCCTTTATATTATATACTAGTGGCCCGGTGCACGAAATTCGTGCGGGGGGATGGGGGGGTGGTTCCCTCAGCCCAGCCTGCATCCTCTCCAATCAGGGACCCCTTGAGGGATGTCCGACTGCTGGTTTAGGACCGATCCCAGTGGCATCCCTCTTGCAACCTGGGACCGCTGGCTCCTAACTGCTCACCTGCCTGCGGGCCTGATCGCCCCTAACTGCCTCTGTCTGCCTGCCTGATTGCCCCTAACTGCCCTCCCCTGCTGGCCTGATCGCCCCTAACTGCCTCTGCCTTGGCACCCACCACCATGGCTTTGTCCGGAAGGAAGTCGGACATCCGGAAGATGGTCAGTCGACCCAGTCTAATTAGCATATTACCTTTTTATTAGTATAGATTATAGTCAGTGTGTATATATGTATGTATATATATTTTATATATTATATATACTTAAAATTATTAAAAGGTCATTCTGTCTTTGAGACATTACAAATTATTTGTTATGAGAAGTAGATAATGGGTCTGATAAAGCTGAAAACCACTGATTCTAGGCCCACCCTCCCATTTGACAGATGGGGAAACTGAAACCCAGAGAAGAAACATGACTAGTCTCAGGTGATTCAGCAAAGCCAGGACTAATCTAGGCCATGTGCAATCCAGCCCCAGCCCTCTCTTCCAGTCTACCTCTCAGCAGCTGCTCCACATCCCACTCAGGCCCAAGGCCTTCACTCAGACTGTGTCCTCCCCCACCTCCTCTCTGCTTGTAATCACCCCCCGCCCCCCCCCAAAGCTCAACTCCATGGCTGATCCCCTGGGAAACCTTCCTGGTTACCTAGCAGGTGTGCTCACTCTTTCCTGAGATTCTCTAACTTTGGGCCCTCTCCCAATATATTTTGTACCCACATCTTCCAGGGCAAGGACAGTGTGCGATCCAGCTAGCCTCTCCCTGTGTGCCCAGCGCCTGGGGAAGATTTCTGGAAAGACTCCCGCTATGAAGCTGAGCCAGCATGTGTTATCTTTGGGCAGGCAGCACAGGCTGGCTCACCTGGCTCTGGGCTGGCCACTGGCTGAGCAGCGCTGGCTCTCAGAGTCTCATGAACTCCTGTCTGTTTACTCTCGCCTCCCTGAGGGAGCTGATGCCCAGCGGGAAGAAGGGGAACCTGGAAGCGACCCTCCTGAGCGTGGACGGCCATTGCCAGGCCTGAGCAAGGCAGAGGGGAGGGAGGGTGGGGAGAAGGAATCCTGTCACCACTTCCTTGGCTTTCTGGAACTTTCCTTCTCAGTGAAGCAGGAACATGGTTACGCTTGGCTGGAGCACTGCCCCTACGTCAAGCACCTCTGTTGGCTCTGTCCACACACAGAAATAACATGCCTCAGTGATGGCGACTGTCTCCAACGGAGAGCAGCAGACAGCCCTGAACTCCGCTTCTGTTCATACATCCGCTCACAAAGCTGCCCTCTGACATACCAAGCTCCTTCCAGCGGCTCTGTCAGGAGTGAATTTAGTTTTACATTTTACACTTTTCTTTCCTGTTCTTAGAATTCAGAGGGCTGCATGGGAACAATTAGCCCTGTGACTAGAGGGGCCAATGGAAATACAACTCTCTATCCAGGGACACTGAAGGGGGGGGGCATGAGAAGGAAGACACTGAATCAGAGTATGAATGTGTTACCCTATCATGACTGGTCACAGTGCAGCCTGTCAGAACCACCAGGTTCCTGCCACTGGAATGGAGGGATTCCCACAGAGGGGTCAGGAGGTAAGAGGTGGAGGGGGTGGAGGAAGTGTGTGTGGTGTGGGGAGGGGGAGCTAGGGAAAGAAGAATGTCATCAGGCACGGATGGGCCACTCCTCCTGGCTGTGGAGGTGGGTCCTATGCAGGTGTCAATCGCTGGGTCAGAGCGGGCACAACGCCAAGGTGTGGGCAGCAGCAGTTCCGAGTGCTCGCAGGAAGCTGGGCCTTATAGCTGAGGTGCCCGGATGATTTGAGGAGACCAGCAGCAGGCAGGAATGGTGGCTCAGGGCAGAAGGACCAGGACGGAGACTAGACAGGCAGGAGGGCTCAGCCCCCGACTCTTAAGCCTAGGTAGCATCGCAGGCCAATTCTGGTGCCACTGAGAATGGGGAGGCCGCTCTAGGAGGCAGCCCAGTGCGCTGTCAGTGGTTCTGAGATTGGGCTGACAGAAGGGAAGGGAAGGAGGTCCCGGGCACAGAAGCCCGGGACTGGATGAGGGCAGGGCACACCACTCATTGGCAGGGGAGGCAGAACTAGGGGGCGGAGCCTGATAACAGGGGCCAGGGCCCAACATCTCAGGGGCAGGGCTAGAGTGGGCCCTGGTGTTCTTATGAGGCAGAAGGCGTGGCCTGAGTCTAAGGAGGCTTTTACACCCCAAAGGGTGGGCTGACCACCTCTAGGGCCTCCCACCTCATCATAAACAGAGGGTCCTGTCTTCTGGACCGCCCCCTCGCCCCCCTGAGGCCAGGGCTAGCAGGAGTTAACAGCCTTCAGCTCAGAGAGACCCCCGCACCTTCTCTCCCTTTAAGAAGACAGGCAATCCCTCCATCCATCTTTTATCCTCAGGAGAGGTGACCAAGCCAGGGAAATAAGCCCGTTCCCCCGGGGTTTACTATCTTAGAGGTCAGAGCGCCTTCCTAGGTCCCAAAACACTGTTTCAGAAAAACAAAAAGCAGGCAACCTGTCTGGTCTCCAGGTAGATTCCCAGTCCACTTTAGCCGCTCGGAGACCTTGAGGCTAAAATGCATTTGGGAAGGAGCATGCACTGTGGAGGCCTCAGGAAATGTCTCTGGGCCATCGTCACCCACTCGCTACCGCGGTCCAAGCAGCAGAGAAACCCCGCAGTCCAGCGCCACTGCTTGGCAATGAGTGGCGCGTGCCTCTCTGTTCTCAAGGACAGTGGCTTTGGGCCTGCACGGCCCAACAGGACAGGAGACACCATAAGCTCTTGCCTCTGGCTAGGCCTCCCACCCACTCCGGCCCTCAGCTGCACAGTGCTGGCATCTGTAAAGCATTTCACACCTACTAGCTGATGGGAATACCATAGCAGCCCCAGGAACACAAATGACTGTACCCATTTTTCAGAAGAGGAAAGTGAGGCCCTCTAACTTCAGTGGCTTGCTCAAGCTGCTTCTTGGGGTGGAAGTAGCATTGGAACATGCGTTAAGGTCTTTTCAAACATGTTCTTTCCTTTATGTGGCCCCAGAAAGCCTGTGCAGTAAGACTGAGAAACCATCTGATGTTCATGATAATAATGACAAGCAGGTATCAAATACTAAGTGCTGGCTAGTTATCACAAAGAAATGATTTTATTTAATTCTCACACCTACCCAGGGAGGATAAGTTATACTTTCCCGATCGACAGATGAAGAAACAGGCCCAGAGAGGAGAGCGATTTACCCTGGTCACACAGCTAGGTAGGCAGGGAACATGCTGGAACCCAAAATGACTAGATTCAGATAAGCAGGGGCGGAGAGAGCAGGCCAGGAGAGGGAGGTGGTAGGAAAGTAAGGGAGCAGTGTCTGGTGTCCTTGGGACAATGGCCACCTGGCCTGGCTGGGGAAGGAGTGGATGCCTGGGAGCTGGGACAATCAGGCCGGGCAGTTGCAGGAGGGTTTCCAATGTCAGCTGAGGGGTGGGGTGGGGGAGGGGGGGGTGTTAGTAGAGAGTGGAAGTTCCAGAGCAGGGGTGAGGGGATGCGGAGGAGTGACAGGTGCTACATAAAGTTCTCAGATGAGCCAACAGGGAGCTTGAGCTGCCAGGGGGGCGTACAGGAAGCTGCTGGAATCCATGGGCTAGGTCCCTGGGGGTGCCTGCCCCTCCCATCGGGACATAAAGGGCCTTGGTGCTGGCAGAGGAGCCAGAGTGACTTCACAGGCCCTACAGACAAAGGAAGGGCACTGTTCTCTGAACGCCCCAGGGGCCTCTGTCCTTGGCAGGATGTGGGGGCACATGTTCCTCTGCTCCCTCAGCCCCTCTCCCTACAGGCAGTGGTTCTCGCTGGGGCGCTCTGCCTCGCAGGGGACCTTGGACAGACGGAGACATTTCTGGTTACCACAACTGGGGGGGGTAGGGGCGGGGCGGGGGGCGGCATCTAATTGTGTAGACATTAGGGGTGCTGCTAAACATCCTACCATGCACAGGACAGCCCCCCTACAACAAGGAATTATCCAGCCCCAGGGTCAAGTGCTGGGGTTGAGAAACCCTGACCGGGGCAAGCAGGGAGTTCCCACAGCCACGTGATCTCTGGCGAGGGAGTGCGGACGGGAGCACTAGCACCCCTACTTTACGGGGGAAGGAACAGGCTCAGAGGAGGAAGGAGCTTGTCCAAGAATGTGTGGCAAGTTCCTTCAGTCAGCAAACGTCTGAGTGCCCACGTTATGCCAGATACCATTCTAACTGCAGAACTGAGACGGGGACTGGGGCTCGTTTTTTACACTCATTCATCAGTAGACGTTTACTGTGCTGGCTGCTGGGGGTCCGTAGTGGTGAATTAGGCCCAGCTCTGGGCCTGCTGGAGCTCACAGTCTAGTGAGAGACAGACACACATTCATGGACAAAACAGCGAGGCCAGGGATCCCACGGCTACCCGGAGAAATGCAGGAGGGCTTCCCAGAGGAGGCATTATAAACTAAGATGCGAAGGAGGTGGGAGTTAGCCATCAAAGACGGAGGCTTCCATAGAGGGTTGTAGGCTAGGGAGCAGCACGGGTGAAAGTATGGAGGAGGGAGAACATAGTCCATAGGGCCTTGTCAGGCTGAGATGCCCGGGTTGCCTCTGTGAGCTGTGACAGGGACGCAGCAGGTGGCGGCTGAGGCCATCTGCCTGAGGGGCTTCCCTGGGTCCGTGGCTGGGGAGGGAGCAAGACCCTCGGACGTGCTTCTTGCCTCCTTGCGTTACGCTGCTTCATCCATGAGCGGCCCTGACCCTGCTGGGTCCCACTGCGGAGGTCCCTCCAGGGGCAGGAGCACAGAGACCCCTGCCCAGGAGGATAATCCAGAGTCCCAGCCCGTCTGCTGGAAAACGGGCCCTGCCCCCAACGACCGCCCCTTTGTGAACGAGGGCCCAGAGCACGAGGAGGTGGCCCTTCCCTCCTGTGCAATCCGGAATCACGTATCAGATGAGTCACCTTCAGTCACCTCCAGGGGAGCCCTGCCTCTGCCCGGCATTCGTACGCTCGAGGCTTGGCCTCAGCCCCTCTCCATCCCTACCCAGAAGGCCAAACTGTGAGCATCCTTGGACCACCCACCACTTTGCCTATTCAGTTCAACGCCAGGGATTGTCTGGAGGCACCTCCAGGCCCCACCCTCCCCTCGGTGGCAGAGCCCTCAGCTTTTAGCGCTCAGTTCAAACATTATCTGTTCAGTGATGTTCCACATGTCCTGGCTCCGCCCCTGTTCTATCCAGAGCCTCCTAGCGCCCCCTCTGGGCTCCCACAGCCCCGAGTAAGCCCCTGGTCATACACAGTCTTGTCTTGCTGGACTGTCAGAGTCTATTTGCCATTTATCTCCCCTGCCCCCTGAGAGTGCCTCAAGGGACTTCCAATGTGAGTAGCTCAGAAGAATGGATCCAGCAGGTGGAAAGGCCTCTGACTGCTGTGTGACCGTGGGAAATCAGTGAACCTCTCTGAGCCTCAGTCTCCCAGCAGCCTTCCTGGGCTGGTCTGAGGCCAGAGAATAGCTGGTTAGCTTAGTGGGTAAGGACACAGGCTCCGGGGTCTGACAGATACGGGATTTAAATCCTGGCTGGACCATTGATAGGCTGTGACCATGGAGAAGTTCCTGGTAGCTCTATGCCTCCGTTACCTCATCTGAAAAAGTGAGAATAGGAGTGCCTGTTCCTCGGGGACAATTCCCCTCTATATTCTTGTCTTGCCTCTAAAGGACCTCGGACCTGACTCAGGAACACACAGGCTCCCTGCTGCCGAAAGGCTGGGATCTGCGGCCCTTGCAGGTTGTGTGATGTCGGGAAGGCATCGATCTCCCAGCCCCAGGTCCACTAACTCTACTAGAGAACTGCTCAGACCCTCCTCTCTCAGCAAGCCTCCCATTCCTCCTCTTGCCCCTCCTCAGCCCTGATGACGACCTCGCTTCCTACCTCGCTGGGAAAGGCGAAGCCACCAGCAGAGACTTCCCACAAGGTCCCTGCCCCACTGCCCCCTGCTCGATGCCCATTATTCTACGCCTCTGGGCTCCCAGCAGATCCCGCTCCTCGGCTGTCCCTCCAGCCACTCTCGCTCCTTCGTCTTCAATTCCGCCTTCCTCTCCTGGGTCCTTCCCATCATCCCACACGCCTGCTGTTGTCTCTTCTGTCTTAAACAACCAGCTGCCGCCACACTCTCCCCTTCCGTCAAATGAAACTCCTTGAAAGCATTGTCTCCACACGCTGCCTCCACTTCCTCTCCCCACCTTCTCTCTGGGATGATTTCCAATCAGGCTTTTGACCCTCCTGCGCCACCAAAACAGCTCTTGTTAAAGTCAGCAAAGCCCTCCATGCTGCTAGATGGGAGGACAGTTTGGGATCTCTCACACGTGGCGTAGCAGCCTTTGCCACCACCGGCCACTCTCCTCCTGGACCCACTTTCTTCACTTGGCCTCCAGGACATGCCTGGGTTCCCTCCTTCTGCTCTGGCAGCTCCTTCTCCGTCTCCTTGGCTGGGTCCGCCTCCTGCCCCCGCCTGCCCCAAAGCTCCAAATGTTAGCATGGTCCTCTCTCTCTTCCATCTACCCTCATTTCCTAGGTGATCTCATCCGGGCTCATTCAATACTGCCCACATGCCCAGGATGCCGCCCTGACCTTTCTCCTGGACTGCAGACTCGTCATCCCAACTGCCTTCTCCACGTCATTACTGAGACATCTGATTGGCTTTGCAGACCTTGTGCCCACAAGTCCATCCTTCCAATCACCTCTTCCCAAATCACTGCAGGCTTCCTTGTCTTCCTTCTCTCACACGTGACATCCAATCCATCAGTAAATCCTATTGGCAATCCCTTCAAAGTATATGCTAAATCCGATCACCCCTCACCACCTCCACTGTCACCTTCCTGCCCCAAATTCTCACCTTGGCCTACAGGCCCTCAGGGTCTGACCATGGCTCTATCCCTGACCTCCTCACCTCAACTTCCCTTCTCACTCATTCCCTTCCAGCCACACCAGCCCCATTACTGCTCTTCCAACATGCTCTGGCCTCAGGGCCTTCTCCTGCTATTCCTGAGCCAGGAACATTCTTTCCTTGGATGAGGCCATGGCTCACTCTCCTTCCCTCAGGTCTTTACTCCCATGCATCCTTCTCAGTGTGGTCCCCTAACTGGACCCCCTATCTAAAATCTCTGTTCTACAGATTGTCAAACTACAGCAGGAAGGCCGGGGAGTGTGGGAGGGCAGGAGGGGGGTGGGTAAGAGATCAACTAAAGGACTTGTATACATGCATATAAGCATAACCAATGGACATAAGACACTGGGGGGTAGGGGAGGCCAGGGGATTGTCAAGGGCGGGGGGGGGGGGGGAGGGGGGGAGACATATGTAATACTCTTTGTAATACTTTAAGCAATAAAAAAAAAAAAATCTCTGTTCTCCCTCAGCACCCCGAGCCCCCTTCCTTGTCCTTTATCATTATTTAATAAACTATGCATTTTTCCTATTTACCTTTGTTTCTTCCTCTCTCACACCCTCGGATGTGCGATCCACGAGGGCAGGGATTTTTGCCTGTTTTGCTCACTGCTATGTCTCTAGCACCTAGAATAGTGCCTGGTGTGAGGTAGGTGCTTTATACTGTCTACTGTACTTACAGAGTGAATGAGTGACCTGCCAGGGCCTCACTCTCTCCATCTGGAGAATGGGTATACTAATAAAACCTACCTCCTGGGGTTGCATGAGGATTCTTTGAGCCAAGTGATTGTGTAGGTGCCCAGCATAGGCTCTGGAACATAGTAGGTGTTCAGCAAGGCGCTCTTTTCATCCCTCGGCCCTGCCCCCTTCCTGTGTTTAGAAAAGGGGGCGGAGCTGGGATGTGCCCAAGCGGCCTCCGTCCATGATAATCCTTGCCTCTTCCTGGACTCTCCTGTCGAGAGGCAGGCCGGGCCTTACCTGGGTGGATATCCTGGAACAGGGACTTCCAGATGGTGTACTGCAGGGGGCCTGTGTACTTGGAGGTTGGAAAGTCTTCGTATGTCAGATTAGTCTCATGGATTTTCCCTTTGAGCCTGGAAGGAGAGCAGGAGAGCAGGTCGCATTGGGGGCTGGATTCCTGTCCCAACACTGGCCACCTTCAGGGTAGCTGACACAGGGTGCGGGCATGTGTGAGAAGCAGCCGGACCCACATTCAAGTGCCTGCTTGTACCGCTTCCTGCCTCTCTAGCTGTCAGCCTCAGTTCCCTCCTCTTTAGAACGGGTACTTACTATTCGGCATTGGCCTTCTTGGTTGGAAGGATTGCGTGGCATAACATATATAAAATGCTCTGCACAGTGCTTGGCTCATGGTCAACACCAAATACATGATGTTAACTATCAGTATTGATCATCAACAGACCAATAATTAAGTGTTATTATTTTAAAGGTGGCGAGGGACCAGAGAGACCAGGGGTTGAATCTCGGCTTTCCCACATACTAATGAGGAGCCTTAGCCACCTGATCCTGCTTCTCAGTGCCTCAGTTTCTACGTGCGTGAAATGGGGATGATAGTGGTAACTACTTTCAAGGAGGCTATTTATTATATATAATATTCATGTTATTATAAATCACATAAATCTGTAATGTCACAAACATAACACAACTAATATACTATATGTGTCTATGTAAATACATAAAGCCTTTAGCACAGACTCTGGCATACAACAGATGTCCTATACATCTGATAAAGATTTGAATGAATGAATTCTCTGCTAACCACCCCCTCTGTCTCCATTCCTGCCACCTCGCATGGGCTAAGTAGGGTGTACCCATCTCAGGAAGGTCCCTGACAGGCAGCACTTGCCTCTCGGACAGTGAGGCCACCCCGGCCAGGAAGGTGTGTCTGTCGGTTTCGGCCAGCCTCTCCTGCAGGATCTGGGCCCCCTCCTGCACCTTGCGCAGCTGCTGGCTGTAGCGCTGGACTTTCTGCTCAATGTCGGTCAGTGTGCGCGCGGTGTCGGCCTCCAGCTCCTCCAGCATGGCCTTCTGCCGCTCCCGCAGCAGCCGGTGCAGCCGCTCGAAGGCCTCGCCAATAGTGGTCCGCAGGCTTTTGGTGGAAGACTGGGGGGGGGGGGGACAGTCATCAGGGGTTAGGTTAGGGAGAGCAGGTGGGGTGACCCTGGATGAGAGGAGGAAACCGACAGCCTTGGCATGCAGAGAGGAAGGGAGGGAAAGGGCACACTTGGGGCGAGAAGGGCACATGCAGAAGCACGTGGTATGCAATGACTGGCATGGCCAGGCACAGCACATGGCTCTGTACGCCCGGTTAGGAAATGAATGAGACAGTCCGGGTAAGACAATGAGGACCAGCAAAGGGACATGGCTTGAAAGACATTTAGGGTGTCGAAGACGTCTTTGACTGACCGGCTGGATGTAGGCGAGAAAGGTGTGAGGGTGATGCCCAGATTTGGGGCTTAGGGTCAGAGGGAGGAGAAGCTGGGAGATGGGTGGGAAGAAAACCGAGACGGGGGAGGGGTAAGGAAAAGACATCGAGTCCAATCTGTGAAGTCTTTATTTTTGAGAAAAATCACTCATGGGCTCAAGCAAAATGACAAAGAGGTGACCTATCAGAAGCTTTCTAAACTGCAATGTGCTGGGCAAACCTTGGTGGTCACTCACCCTGTCCTGCCACCCTGAGGCCAAGGGATAAGAGCTGGAGGGTAAGGCCACGCTCAGAGGAGGCAAGCACGCGCTTCAGTGATTCTCTCTGCCCCCACAGGCATGCCAGACCCAGGAGGGGGCTGAGTGGTGTAGGGCACAGGCTTTTGTGCCCACAGTGTGGGTGAGGATCCTAGCTCTGGGTCTTGAGTATGGCAACCTCAGTTGCCTGATATCCATGAACTTTAGCCTTCTTATCTGTGGAAAGGGTCAACTACATTGCAGGGCGATGGCGAAGACTGAATGAGGGGGATGTTCACCAAATGCAGGACATTGTTCGAGGTGCAGAGAAAGAGCCTGGTTATTAAAAAAGCATCAGTTCTGACAGACACATCCTAGAAGTTCTCCACTGAGAGCCGGCTTCTGAGCTGCAGCCTGAAGAATGAGCCCATGTCAATTGCGGGTGAGGAGAACCGGAAGAGGGAACAGCGCGAGTCAGGATGACACACACCGGGCACAGAAGTGTGGCCAGGCTGCAGCAGTGTGTGGGGCCTGCCTCTGCGATTTTACTTTGTGGGATTCTGGCTGGGAGTTCACAGAGTCAGGGACCCTGCTGGGTACAGTGCCCAGGGCTCTGTGGGAGGCTCCACAAAGGCTCAATTAGGGCCAGTTCCCTCCCTGTCTCAGCTGCAGAAAGAGCTGCTGGCAGTGGGCCAGCCTCCCTGCGCATGCCCACCCAGAGCGCCAGGCAGACAAAAGGGTGGAGGGGAGGCTGGGGACGAACAGCTGAGCGCCTGTGGCCTCCTCAAGCCCCCCCGCCCAAGGAGGGCAGAGGCTTCTGCAGAGGCAGGTCACGATAGAGAAATGGGGCCTGCCCTTCCTGCACCATCTGCCACGGCCCCCAAAGGTCCCCAAATTCCAGGGCCACCCCTTCCAGTTCCTCCTCAACCAGCTGCAGCAGCATCTGGCCCACTGGCCACCCTCTACTAATTGAAAGTTCTGGTTTGCCTCCCACCTCTGTGGCTGCTCCCTCTCTGCCACCCATGTTCCTTAGGGCATGTGCAGGCCAGCTCCCCCCATTCTCATCCTCCATCATCTCCGGCTCTCGCTGCTTTGAGGACGGCTCCCACGTCCTTATCGGTGGCCTTGCATGACTCCTGTTCATTTTCCCACCTGCCTCCTCCACACACACCCCAGGATCCCGCAGGCCCTCCAACTCATTCGGTCCAAAGTCAGCTCTGTGTCTTGGCCAACAAACTCGCTGCTGGCGTGATCCTTCTCATGTGTAAACTGGGTCACAGCCCATCCTGCGTTTAAGAACCTGTCTAGGCTCCTTGAGGACTAGTGAAATGCTAAATTCCTTAGCCTGGCATTCAGAGTCCTCAGTTCATCCCAGCTTACCTTCTAGTGCCTTTGCACCGCAATTCCACCTGCCTGGAATGGATACCCCAACAGATAGCTTATTCAACTGGCAAACTCCTACTTATCCTACAAGACCCAGCTATCTCGTCTGCGACACCTTCCTTAACTTTTCAGGCAGTGAGTTAAATGTTCCCAGAGCATTTTGTAAATACTTTTTAACACACTGTCTCACATTTTATGTGGCTCCCAGCTATTCGATCAATCCCTCACCCCATGGGAATGATGTCTTCCTCACCTCTTTCCTCCTCCACCTCCAACCCCCGTGTCCATCCCAGGGCCTGACACAAGGCTGGTGCAGTCAGGACCTGCCTCAGAGATGAAGAAGGGAAGGGTCTTGCCCAAGATTTCTCTACAAAGGTGGATGCAGACCCCATCTTATTTCTAGAGTGGGAGCCCAGTGATCCCAGGACAGAAGAGGACGGGTAGGGGAAGTGGGAGAGGCACGGAGAAGGCAGCTCAGAAGTGGAACATCAGAGTGACAGCCACCCCAGGAGACCCAAATATGTTTCCTGACCTACCTGGCTTGCTGGCCACAAAGCCGGGGATCTTGCTGAGGACACCCCAGCATGAGGCTGGACTATGCACTAGTCTCTGACGTAATTGGACAGCGAGCTCCTGATTGGCCACTTCCTAGTTCTGGGGCTCAGGTCAGTCTGCCAACCACTCTGTGTCTCAGTTTCCTTGCTGATAAAATGGAGATACCTCGAGAGGTACTTCCACCACACACACACTTATTTGTTTTACAGTTATTAACTGCATGGGAGGCACTGTGCTAGGTCTGAGAGTCCTGCTGTCATGGAGGTGACATTCTGTGAGGCTCAGTGAGACAACGAATAGGAAACAATTTCTAGCGGAGAAAGGTTTAGCTTAACTGGTGCGTCCCGGTTACTACAGTTCTTTCTATGGCAGAGCCAGCCCTGCCTCCCCCCCAATCCCTTTGGTGCAGGGGCTGGGAAAGCAGCCCCCCTCCCCCCCCCCCCCCCCCCCGCCAGCCCACCACATCCCTGGGAACACACTGGGGCTTGGAGCAGCTGGGGCCGTTTCAGGAAAACACTCTGCCAAGAATGCATCACCCAGTCAGGGCCGCCCAAGGAAAACACTGGGCCTGTGGAGAGAGGTCAGACAGACCCTCAGGCTGGGCCGCTGCAGGGGCAGGCGCCGCAGGAAAGCCGAGTCAGGCACCAGGTGAAATATGACCTCCACAGCATCCATAGGCATTTCTTGTATAAACACCCCAGTCCAGACAGGAAGCAGGGCTGGGGGAACTGGAAGGTAGGTGGCCCCCCAGGACCTCCCAGAGGTAGACAGATGGACAGGAAATCAGGGGAGGAAGAGGTCAGTGGAGAAAAACAATGAGGGAAGGGGGGAGGAAAGAAGAGAATGCTGGGGAGAAGGAACAGACCATATTCCCCCACATCCAGGTAGAAGCTTCCATTGGCTTCTCGTTTTCTGAGAAGCGTATAATCACCAGGCAGGTGGGGAAACAGGCTGTGAGAAGCAAACAGGCCAGAGTTCTGTGCCTGTTTCTCATCCGTTGCTAGCAGAGGGTCCTGCCCAGAGGCCCTCTGGAATGTTCTCTCAAGAAATGTCTGAAACCCCACAGCAGGTTGCCAAGATGGGGCACAGATCTGGATCTCCAAGGGCCTCTTGGGGCCCCAGAGTGACCCCCAGGGTGACCGACAGCCTGAGGCCCAGAGCATTCCTAAGGCTCTGCTCCAGCTGCTGCTGGCAGTGAAGTCATACAGCAAGCAGTTAGTGGTGCCTCAGAATTCACAGCCCTCCTCTCAGGCCAAGAGAAAGGCTTTTCTTTTTTAGTCACTGTGGCCAGAGATAGGAGGGGTTGGCTCTATTTTTCAGTCCATGATCCTAGGCCTGAGTTTGAGAGGGATGATGATATCAGGGCTGGCCCACAAATCACCAGGAGCGCTTCTAGGGAGGATGCTCAGGGCTGGCTCCTCAGTCAATAGGCTTGGTTAACACGTAGGGGGAAAAGACCCCTGCAGGGAGCCGCCGAGGGGGCGGTTCCTGGGGGGGGGGGGGAGTCTCTGGTCCAGTGGTTCACAACCTTCCTAATGCCGAAACCCTTTAATACAGTTCCTCATGTTGTGGTGACCCCCAACCATAAAATTATTTTCGTTGCTACTTCATAACTGTAATTTTGCTACTGTTATGAATCGTAATGTAAATATCTGATATGCAGGATGTATTTTCATTGTTACAAATTGAACATAATTAAAGTATAGTGATTAATCACAAAAACAATATGTAATTATATATTCAATATGTGTTTTCCGATGGTCTTAGGCGACCCCTGTGACAGGGTCGTTCGACCCCCAAAGGGGTCGCGACCCACAGGTTGAGAACCGCTGCTCTGGTCCCATCTCACCTTCCACCCAAACCAGGAAGGGAGAAACGGATCCACCCTTAATCCAAGCACTAACCCAAATCCTTGCTCTCAGTTACCCTGCACGAAGTCCCACTCCATTTACCATTGCTGAAGCCTCAACCTCGGCTCCCCCTCCACAACCCCGCCCCTCACGTGGAGTTCTGGCCCCCTAGAAGCCCCGCCCCTCACGTGGAGTTCGGCCCCTCGAAGCCCCGCCCCCAGAGCAGGGCCGAGTCTCCGCCCCTCACTTCCCCGCTGGCCCCGCCCCCGCCGGCCCCGCCCCGCCCGGCCAGTCACCTCCTGGGCCAGGCCCGGCTCACCTTGGTCTCCGCCAGCTGTCGCTTGAGCAGCTGCAGCGCCTCCGTGTGCTCCCGCTCGCTGTCCTGAAGGGCCTGGAGCTGCTCCTTCAGCTCCCTCTGGAAATAAAAAGCCCCAATTTACAGTGCCTGCCAGCTTCTGTGATGTGAACACTCCCACCAAAGCCGGTTTCAAGCTATCAATGTGAGGTCCGAGGACACAGGGCTGCGAAGGTTTGCACAGTCAGCTCTCAAGAGCTGGTGCAAGCTGACTCCAGCACACCACTGCCCGGGGTCCTTTCCCATACACGTGCTTCGTCCGTGGAGGAGAAATACACCCTCATCTAACTTTAGTTCCTTTAGTCGGGTCTGTATTGCTAACAGCTGAAAGTCATTCCTAAAGGATTCCTGTGCGAGAGTCGTTGGAGCAGATGGACTAGCTCTCCCTGTGGAGATGCTTGGGCCCCACCCTGGAGACTTGAAGGAACCCTGCCCATCGGCTCTTCAGGCTCTCCCTAACCGCCGTGGGTCTGTCCAACTCGGACAGGGTCTGGCAGACACACAGATGTCTGAGGAGGTGGGCCAAGAGCTACAAGCCTTCCCCTTGGTGGTCCTCCTGGGCCCACCAATGTCCCAGCCACCCAGGCAGCTCTTTAGGGTTCCTGAGAAAACTGCCCTGGAGGTATGTTCTGCACATTGCTCAGGGCACCCGAGGGACTCGGACAACTTCCTTCCTGCTTTCGGGGCTGGAACAGGGACAGCCGGCCTGCCCCTTCCTCTTGGACCCTGGGAGCAATGGAACACTCATTCCTCCACTCCATGAACACGTGCTGAGGCCTTCTTGGGCCCCACAGGGGGTGCGATGCGGGGCCAGTTTCAATCCATGATGCCTCAGGAGGGGTGCGGATGAGTTGGGAGGAAGGTAGGAACACAGACATGGATGTTTCTCTCTCTCTCCTTCTCTGCCACTCTCTCTAAAAATAAATGGAAAAATAGCCTCAGGTGAGGATTTTAAAAAAAGTTACCTGTCAATCTCCCCTACAAGATTGTGGACTCTCAAGGGAGGGACTGTGTCTGATAGATGTTCACATTCTCAGTACCTAGGACAGGGCCAGGCAAAGCGTGCCGGGTATGAATCTGCCCTGGGAAGAGGTTGGGCAGGTCAGACCTCTGAAAGGTGGGAGGGGAGAGCTCTGGCGACCGCCCCCCTCGTCCCCCGCTTCCCACATGCCTCCTTCCAGGCCTGGTTAGGATGCTGGCTCTGCCACACACTAACTGTGTGCCCCAGTCCCTCATCTATGAAATGGGGAGAATAATACTTCTAGGGTTGGGTAAAATGAGATAATAGTAAGAAGTGTTTAGCCTCACAGGAAATCGCAAGGCAGACATATGCTTTTGTTGTTTCTTTAAAATATGAAGTAATATGTTTATCCAACTGTGTTTCATTAATTCAACTTCTAGTTAAAATATTATAGAGGGTTAAATAAGGGAAATGTACAGAATTTGTAAAGCTGTGAGGACACAGACCTAGGGCAGAGCTTGGCATACAGCGTGCTCAGGGGCCGGAGTGGTCACTATGTCCCATGTGAGGCTTCTGGGCCACTTCTCCATGTCCTCACCCCTTGCTGTGTCCAGGTCCCTCCCTGCCTCCTCAGGAAGCCAGAGCAGGAAGGGGTCCCAGGGACCATTTGGCCCAACCCCCTGGACTTTAAGGCCCAAGAAAAGGGACTGAGTGGCCCACAGCCACACGACTGACATAGGAGAACCAACCGGATCCCCAGCAGAGGTCAGACAGGAAACATGAAGCTACTGATAAGCTAAGTGATAGGGCTCATTGGGAGGAAGGACACTGGCAATGCCAGGGCTCAGGACCAGAGGAGCTGGAGGTGGTGTGATTTGGGTTTGAATTTCATAGGCGTCAGGTCACCTGATTCTCACAACAAGCTCACGAGGTTAGTGCCTTGTCACCTCCATCTCAGAGAGCGGGAAATGGAGGCTCAGAGAGGTCAGGCAGCTGGCCTAAAGTCACACAGCCCAGGAGGGGCTCCGAGTAACTCCAAGTGCATGCTGGACACCCTCGGCTGCTGTCCCCCACTCAGTTCAACGTAGCCATCATGTCTGGTCACCCGTGGTCAGGCTTTGGGCCAGCCACTCGGGGTACAGACACCGTCCTTGCTCTTGGGGAGCCTGCAGTTAGTTGGAGAGGCAGAAACTAACAAGGGAGAACAGAATAAACATGGAGGGACCACCTAGGAACCAATGCAGCTGGCTGCCACCGACTGTTTGTGACACCGTCCCTCTACCTCAGTTTCCCAATCTGTAAAGTGCAGCGAACAGCACAGGCTCCGTGGTGTTCAGGATCAGAGGACCTCATTCACGACCTGCCACGATGCCTGGGATGTGCTGTCACTCTTCGCTGTTGTCATTATCGTCATAATAATTACAATCACAGGTGCAATAGGGACTCAGACCTGGAAGCTTCCAGGAGAGAGTTTACTTCTGATGGACAGATGGGCAGGGTTCCTTCAAACATTCCCATGGAGAGAACTAGTCAGGCAGGGGCACATCTGGCTGTGCAGGAAGTGGGGGGCAGCAGGGGATGGCTGGAGACAAGTATGTGGCAGGGGGTGGGGTCACACGCTGGAAAGGCCATGGGGCTAGCTCAGTGAGGGTGCTGGTGGAGAAGGCTTGAAGGGGGAGCTGGACTCTGCAGGGGTCTGTGGGAGCTGGGGCAGGGCAGGAGGAGGGGACCGGAGGATGCACCCGCAGTGGGCAGAGACACAGCTCGGCACCCCTTCCTCCTGCAGTGGTGAGGGGTCCGTCAGGGCTGGTACATGGCGTGCACAACTATGCAAATACGTCAGGCAAGAGGCTCTGGGGCTTCCGTAGGTTTGGAGAAACTAGGATGGGACAGCAGCTGGGGACAGAGAGGCAGGGCTCACATGTCCTCGAAGCCAGACCCCCCTCCTGAGCGGCCACCCCTCTCCCAGCCCAGGGGACAAAGCTGCCTCAGGAAACCATCTCTCCTTGACTTCAGGGACCCTCTCAGCCCCCTCGCTGATCAGTGCAGCCCAGTGGAGACAACGTGGGCTCTGGCGCCCAAAAAGCCCGGGTTCCAATCCTGCCTGCATTTTGCTTTCTCAAGGGCCCACCTCTCAGGGCCGTATCTGTCAAATGGGGACAAGAGCCACTCACAGGGCTGTGATGAGGGTTAAACGAGTGGGCTCCTATGAAAGGGCCCAGTGTGGGGCTGGCACATCGTGGTTGCTCAGGGCCTCTCCCCATCTCTGTGCCCTGGTACTGCTCTCTCTCCCCTTCTCTGCCCCAAGGATGCCGGAAATCTTAATAAGGCAAACTGAACTTGCTTCTCCTTTTCCTTTTCCTCCCAACCTCTCACTGATGCCCAGAACTCCTGATGCTCCTGCTCTTCCCAACAGAACTGAACGTTTGCATTTCTTCTCTGTCTTTGAGCCCCACCCCTCCCTGTCCATTCTGAGCTTTGCTGTCTCTGGCTACACCTCCCGTCTGCTCCCCCGGCCTCCTGGCTCTCCCCTCAGTCCGCCCTGAGAAGATCAGATCAGGCCACACTCACCCACCTAAACCCATTCCTGGCTCCCCAGCATCTCCAGGATCAAGTCCAAGCCCCTAGGGCTGGGGGATGGTGTATTCACGGTCCTTTTGACCTGGTCAAGCTTCCCTTTCTCGCTTCCCCCCAGTATACCTTCCCTTCCAGCCACAGCAAACCACCTGCACATGTGCTCACTTCCATGCCTGTCCCTGGTCAGACTCAGGTAACCTGAGTCCAAGTTCCAGCTTCAGTGACACTCAGTGGTTGTACTAAAGCACAGTTTCTGAGCCTGTTTCCTCATTTGAAAAATGGAGTGATGAGGCTCAATTGATAGGTTTGCTGTGAAGACAGAGAGAGGGGCAGAGAACCACGGCAGGGCCAGGGCTCATGCATTCTCTCCTGGGCCCCACACAGGCCTTGGGCTGGAGTGTCAACTGAGGAAATTACTTAATGAATCTCTGAACCCAATGGGAACCCACCTCCAAGTCCCCCACCCCCACCTCCAGTGTCCAAGCAGATCTCAAGGTCCCGGAGGTAAAGGACGCTGTAAAAACTCCCCTGGATGAGAGTCCATAGAGCTGAGTTCTGGTCTAACCTTGGATAAGTCCATTTCTCCATCTGGAAACGGGGGAGAGGGTGGAACGGGATGGCCTCTGAGCTCCCTCCCCCTTCAGGTGCTCCCCGAGGCAGTTAGAATCATGGTGGGGAGGCTGAGTTCTGAGCTGGACAGACCCCAGTCTGAATCCCTCTCTGCCTCCCACTTGCAGTGGATCTTGGGCAAGTTACGGGGCCTCTCAGCCTCAGGGTCTCCATCGGTGCGGTGGTGCGGAGTCCCACTCGGGGAGCAGGAAAGAATAAAGGGCCGTTGGGAGGATTCAATGCCCGAAACAGCACCTGGCACACACCAAGTGCCTAAGAAGCTTCTTCAGCCAGTGGTGGTGGTAGTGTTTTTAGAGTTGTTATTATTTCGGTTGTAGTCACTCTCCACCAGACCCTTTTCCCTATGTAACATAAACGTCAACTCCAAGTTTCTATACTGTAGCCTGTGCTTAGCCGAGGTGCCCTGGATGAGCAGGGCATTCCTGGCTGCCCAAAGACACCCGGGAGGAAGGAAGTGGAGAGGCCCACAGCTAGCCCCGGGGTTTGACTCACTGCCAGCCTCGCCCCCACGAAGGCTGCTGTTTGCACATCAATCCTGCCCTCTCCTGGGACACAGACAACCTGGCTGCCTCCTGTCCTTCGTATCTGTCATTTTTTTTTGGATAGGAAGCAACTCTCTCTCCCTCTTTACACATGAAGTGGACAGTCTCGTTCCTACTTCCATTTCCCAGATTGGGAAGGGGGCAGAGAAGCAGTACCTCCAATTCAGGTGGAGGAAGCAGGATTGGAACCCAGCCCCCCAACCCTGCTCTTTCCCTGTGCGGCTGCCTGGGCATCTCTGGACCGCCACAGTTTTTCAAGGCTCCCATCCAAGGCTGATCCACCGCTGTCTCCCTTGGTATGAAGGACGCCTTGGGAAAGGCTCCAGTGGTCACATGAGGCCTGGAGCGGATGTTGGAGACTGAATCAGATCCCTTCTTAGGTTCGGAAGCTGAGATGGCCAGAGAGCCGCATACCATGCCTGACCCAGATGCCATCCAGCCACCTGCCCTCGGTGCCTCAGCTGGTACAGGTGGCCTGTGCCCTTAGCCTGACCCTGGGCTGAGTACTTGTAATACAAAGATAGGCAGGATCGGGGTGGGGAGGTGGATAGACAACTACCCGGCTCTCAGAAGCAGCTCGGAGGCTATGAGCGGCCCAGTCAGACTGGCTTCAAACCCTGCCCCTGCTGTTTACTTGCTGGCTGACTGAACAAGTCACTGCATTCCTGAGTCTCTATTTCCTTATCTTTAAAAGGAACAAATTACAGAACCCACTGGACAGGGTGTTATGAAGATTAAATGAGGTAATACCAGAAAAGCGCTTAGTACAGCCCCAGGCGTTAGGCTAGAGCTCAGGAAATATTAGCGGAGAAGTCCCAAACCCTGCTGAGATGGGCTCCTCCCTCCCCTTTGCGCCGTGATCTAGTGCTCAGCTGTGAAAAAAAAAAGCGGGGGCTGGGGGGGGGGTGGTGGGGAGATGTACACACACACACTCACGTGCTTAACAGGTTTCTCTGTGGGGTGGGACTACTGGGAGACTTTAACTTCTACATTATATAGCTCTGTTTATTATGCTAATTCTATAATCAGAAAAAGAATCAAAAGGTATTTCAAAACTGTTGTGTGCTACGCTGTGCCAGGCACAGTATCAGGCACTTTTGACACAGCACCTTTCACCCATGTCATAGATGAGCAGGCCACGTGACCTGACCAAGGACACACAGCTTCTCAATGACGATGCCAGGATCTGAGCCCAGCAGTGGAACCTGGAGAGTCAAAGCAATTCCGCTCAGCAGGTCAGGGAAAGCTTCACAGGGCAGGTGATATTTGAGCTGAGCCTGGAGAGCTGAGTAGGACTTCTTCAGGCCTGGGTTCTCAACCAGGGCTGATTTAGACCCCAGGGGACATGGGATAAAGTATGGAGACATTTTTGGTTGTCACAACTTTGGGGGAAGGGCGCTACTAGCATCTAGAGCAGGGGTTCTCAACCTGTGGGTTGCAACCCCTTTGGGGGTCAAACAACCCTTTCACAGGGGTCGCCTAAGACCATCGGAAAACACATATATAATTACATATTGTTTTTGTGATGAATCACTATGCTTTAATTATGTTCAATTTGTAACAATGAAATTGGGGTCTCCACAACATGAGGAACTGTATTAAAGGGTCGCGGCATTAGGAAGGTTGAGAACCACTGATCTAGAGAGAGGCCGGGGATGCTGCGACACATATAATGCACAGGATTGCCTTGTACAACAAAGACTTACCTGGCCCTAAATATCAATAGTGCAGAGTATGAGGTAATATCCTAGCGCCGCTATTATTTATTAAGTGCTTGCAATGTGCCAAGTGCAGTATTAAGTTCTTGCAAATGTCATCAAATTTAATCCAACCCCATTACTTCACGCTGCCAATGAGGAATGTGAGGCGCAGAGATGATACGTAACTTTCTTAAGGCCACACAACCCGAAAATGGTAAGCGCTGGGTTGGAGCTGCCTGAATACAAAGCCAGACCTCTTAACCTTTCTGCTCTGCTGCCTCCAGGGTGTATAATAAATGTAAAAGCTTCAGACCAACTGCTAGGCGGGGTGTGGGGGTCTCCAGCTGAGCCTATGCCCAGCCTCCTCTGGCCTTGAGGCCTTGGGCAAGATGCCTCCCCTCCTGCCATTCCCCATCTGTCAAGTGAAGGTTGCACCAGCCAATCTCCAAGGCCCTGCCAGCGCTAAGTCTGTTATCTTTATGAGAGGGGCCCAATCCCAGGCTCCGGAAGCCTGCAGCCGGGAAAGGAGGGGTGTGGGGGACAGCTCAGCCTCAGACCCAGGGCATAAAGAGCTCATAAGGAGAGAGATGCAGGTAGGGGTTGGAGTGGCTTGAACCTTACCCAGGAGCTTGCCTCTCTAATGGGGAGGCATGTTTCTCTGCCACCTTCTTGCCAAGCCCAACTAGGCACCAAAGCCAGGCCTCCTGGGGCAAGAGAGGCAGGGCTGGGCATTTCCCCAGCTGGACATGCGAGTTCTCACAGGTAGGAGAAGGAATGGGAGTGCGTGCTGACCAAGCCCCACCACGTGCCAGGCGTCTCTAGCAGGTTCATCACAGGTCAGCCTCATTCAAGTCCTAGTAGGAAAGACACATCCTGACCCCAGTTAACAGATGGGAGCAGCAAGGCTGACATGCAGCGACGTGGCTGAGTTACACAGATAGTGCTGAAGGAAGGTTTGGGACGCAAGTGCTGTCGCAGGGCGGTACACTAGAAGGTACGTGAGTGGCAGTCCTGTTTGTCTTGTTACCCAAGAATGAAAAGTGTTTCAATAACATTTGGAGAAAATATATATATTCAATTTCTCCTATATTCCCCAGGACACAGAATGGACCACAAAAAACCCAAACACAGTAATTCTGATTTTTCTGGTTTACTGAAAAAGGAATCACGGGTCAGTGGGCAGAGGCCCCTCCAGCTAGAAAGTCAGACAGGAAGAGGAGGGAGGAGGGGCAGCGGAGGGATCTGGCCTGGGTCAGGCTGTGCTTTCTAGCCAGGATCGATCTCTCCTTGTCTGGCAGTGTTTTTGGGTAAGTCACATCCCCTGTCTGGACCTCAGTCTCCACACTTATGTAATAAAGAGATTGGACAGATGGTTTCAGACAAAATCCCTTCAAACTCCTACAACCTGCACCTAGTCCCGTCAGAGATTCTTTCCTCTTCCCAGACGAGGAGATGCGGCCACCAGTGCTTGGGACAAGGAACTCTGGAGGTCAAGGGCCAATACTAGCCTGTGCAAGCTCCCAGAGCCCCCGGCCCTTGCTCTCCATCCTCAAAGAGCCAGACTGGAAGGAAGTCAGTCATGGTTTTGGGATGAAAGGGACGGGGAATGGAGAATGGGGAACATAGGCCATTTCTTCTGGGACCAACGCACATCTCCATGAGCATCTGCAAGTACAGGCTGACTTGTAGGGACTCATGTACACGGATTGGAGGAACCCCCTAAAATATGGGACAAAGTCATTCTTTATCTCCTGCATAAGCCTCTTGAAGGCCAGAGAGCTTACTCCCCCAAGTTGGCCCACTGCATTTTCATAAAATGTTTGAGTTGAAACTCTTCTGCTTCCAAAGGCTCCAGAGTCTGGGCCAGTTCTGGTCAAGGTTGGTCATTCATTCATTCAACCTTTACTGATATGTATTGTCGGCCAGGCTCTGTGCCAGGCTTTGGGGCCACAGATATGATGAATAAGAGACTGTCCCTGCCCTTGGGGAACTGTGTGCTAGATGGTATGCCAAAGCCAGAGGTGTGAGGCTGCTGGACTTAAATGGTTTAGTTTGAGAAAGAGATTCCAGGCTTCAATTCGCTTGGAACCTTTTTATTAAATACAGTAAAATGAGTTTCTTTGCTATTGCCCAACGCTTTAATATGCAAATGTACACCGAGATTCCTCTAAGGGGTATATAGAGAATATACTATATTTCCCAAATATAGATAATCTGGAACACTTTTAAAAACATCATAGTTATTAACAGAGAACATCAGGGGAAATGCAGCTCTAATGCTGTTTTTTTCCTCTTTTGCAGGGGGGCCAGTGGAACTTGGGGAAGGCTTACAAAGAGAGAATGTTTGAGCAGGGCCTGGAGAACTGAGTAGGAGTTGGCTAGTGAAGACGGGAAGGTTTAAGGGAGACCATTTACAGTCTTAGGCAGACTATGCTCAGGTTACCGAGCATGCGCGGTTTCATTTAGTCCGCAAAGGTCCTGATGTCGGTGCCAGAGCCAAGGAGGTCATCAGAAGCCCCTGGAGGCTCCTACAGGTCCACACCCTGCCTTCTCGAATCTCACCTACCTCAGGGCCTCACTCTCCGAGTCCTGAGCCTTCCCTCGAGTCCTGTCCTCACTCTCAACCAGTGTGAGGCTCTACTCTGGTTTAAACCCCAAATGGTTCTTACAGTATCTCAGCTGGATCCCAGCCTTAACCCCTTACACACCTCAGCCTAGCCCTTGGCACCCAAACCCATTCTCAGCAGTTTGCGGACCCTAACTTACACCCTCTCTCGGATTTAATCCTACCTGCCCAGTCTGGGTACCGCCCCGTCGTCCTGATACACACATGATGGGCCCCACACCTGCTGCTCAGCTACTCCATATAGTCTTGACCCATCCTTGGAGACGGTTCCTCCCCCTGTCTAGCCCTGACTGTATCCCCATTCCAATCTGTGTCTGTCCCCAACTCTGTCCTGAGCCATTCTATGTGGGCCCATCTCCAGCTCCATGACAACTAACAGTGGCCCTAACCTAACCCAGCTCTGATTCAGCCCATCCCCATTTGTCCCTCCCTGACTCCACTGGTGCCCTCTCCGCCACCCTGGACTTACCCCAACTTCAATCTATCTCAGACCCCGCCCTTCACCGCAGCCCCGCCCCGGCCCCGCCCCCACACTAATTCTGATAGGGCCATGACCCTGCCGGCGGCCCCGCCCCGTGGCAATTCTGACTTGGCCCCGCCCACGGTCCAGCCCTGGCCCTGCCTCCGGGCCTGCCCAGTCCCCCGCCCGAGGCCCGCCGGGCTGCTCACCTGCAACTCCTCGAAGGCATCGTCGATGCCGGTGACCTGGTGCTGCTCGTGCAGCGCGGGCTCGTCGCAGAAGAAGCACAGCAGCGTGCGGTCGGTGAGGCAGAAGAGCTTGACCTTGTCGTGCGCCTGGCAGGGGCGCGCGGCGCGGCGCGCATTGAGGATGGCGTCCAGCGGGAAGGCGCTGTAGCGCTCCACGATGTTGGCCAGCTTGAGGCTGGGCGCGAACGCGGGCTCGGCGAACGTCCGCCGGCACTCGGGGCAGTCGCGGGCGCCCTGCGCCTCCTGCCTCACCCAGTGCTCGGTGATGCAGCGGCGGCAGAAGTAGTGCTCGCAGCCCAGGCTCACCGGGTCCTGGTAGATGCTCAGACAGATGGAGCAGAGCAGCTCGTCCTTGAGGCTGCACGCCATGGCGCCAGGGGCGGCGGAGACGGGGGCCGAGCTGCAGGGGGGCTGCTGAGAGAGCGCGGCGTTGAGGGGGGCAGCACCGAAGGATGGGTGCGGGGAGCGGGCCGGGAGGGGAAGGAGTGGGCGCTACGGTCCAGGAGATGGGCAGTGCGAGGAAGGGGTGCGGAGCAGAGACGACCCGAGATGCAGTTTAGGAAGGTGGTCTCGAGGCAGTGGGTGACCTGGAGCGATGGGTGCTGGAGGGAGTGGGCGTCTGAGGGAAGGGACTCCTGGCCAGAAGGTTCTAGGGGGAGGGGCAGTCCGAAGGAATGGGCGCTGGGAGAAGGGTACCCGGGAGGGGGGCGGAGGCCTTGGGGGGCTGAAATCCCGGGATGGGTGCGATGGGGGAGGGGGAGAAGCTGGGGACAGGGAAATCTGGGGGAGGGAAAAGCCAAACGGAGCCGCACCGCGGCTGTGCCTGGAGGAGGAAAGGAAGGGTGCGCGCACGTTCATCAACCCGATCCCGGCCCCAAGACCCGACCCCGCGCGGATCCTTACCCCAGCCGGCTCCGCGGCCACTGCTCTGGTCCCAGCGCAGCCTCTCAACCCGGAACCAGCCGAGCCGGAGCGGCCGGCACCCGAGACTCCCTCCCCGCCCCCGCGGGCGGGATCCAAGTGACTCCTCCCTCGCGGCGGGCGGGGGAGAGAAGGGGCGGGGCCCAGCCTGCAGCCCGCGGACCCCCTCCCTGCCCCCACCATTCTCCCGCTCCTGAACCCAGCTGTTCTTCAGGGTTTGCACTTGGAACAACACCCAGGTCTTGCTTAGGGTCCCTGCGGTGCGAGGACAGCTAATGTGAGAGCCTAACGAATAAAAGAGGAACATCATTTTGGTCATCAACTTAAAGACTTGGGAGAAATAATATGTATGTTCTCTGCATAGATTACAACTTTGTATAACATATAAAGCTCAAACTCGAGGAATAGCCTGCTGGCCTAGGGCAGTTCAAGACCCTCACATCCCCAAGTCCTGGGGTCCCATTTCCTTTTCCCTTTCTTAAGGAATGCGTTGGCAAGAAGTTTGGAAAGCTCCGGCCCTAGCTAACGTCTGACCCAAGGAGTTGCCTCCATTCAGCAAACATTTTTGGAGGGCCATATTTGTGTAAATATCGGGGGTGGGGGTGGGGGTGGGGGTGGGGGTGGGGGTGGGGGTGGGGTGGGGGTGGGGGTGGGGGTGAGGGTGAGGGTGAGGGTGGAGGTGGAGCAGCGGACAGAGTCATAGGAGACCTTGTCTTGTACGCCAGATGGAGCGGGGATTCTAGAGGAAGGGACAGCATGTGCAGAAGCATAGCGGTGTGCAAGGGGAGGGCACATGGGGGGAAGTGCAAGTAGTTCTGTACTATTGGGGGGAAGGGGTTGGGGGAGGTGAAGGATGTTGAGGGTCATGGTAAAGGATTTCCTGAAGGCATGGGGTTTTTGAGCAGGGAAATGACCGGGTCTGACATGGGTTTCAGGACGTCCAGTACATGCTCATTATACGATCAGCAAAGTGAAGGCAGAGACCCTTTCTGATGTGTCTGCGTATATGCAGTGCTCCGTACTCGGTAAAGGTGTGTAGCTGAATAACAGAAGCAAAGATGTGGATTTCAGGAAGAGAGCCTGGGTACCAGTTAGGTCACTGTTGTCATCATGCCTGCAGGACATGAGACCTGCACGGGGGCCATGCAGTGGGTAAGGAGAGAAAGCTGGGGTACTGAAAGCATAGACAGTGAAATTTGTAAGAGATTGGATGTGGGGGTGAGAAAGAAGGAGGCGCTGAGGGTAGCTCCCCAGCTTCTGACTCCTCCAGCAGTGTCTTCACTGGGATTACACTTTACTGAGGTATAATTTAAGAAACAGCTTGACGTTTACTCCTCTGTTGTTCATGTGTCCTCCCATCACACCATCATCTGGTCCCATGTCTCCGTCATTGCCAGAAACAAGTTGGCTGCCCATGCAGCAGTGATTCCTTAACTTTCCCTGGCAGCCAGAGCCCTGATTTTATTCAGGTGGTTGCCTTCCTCATGTGACCAAAGAAATGAGCCCCCGTTGGTCCAAGTCCATCGTGGTGGTTACATGACTCTTGCCGGTGATGTCTTGGACTTGGACACGTGAGGCAGGTCTGGCCTGAAAAACACCAGAGGGGAAGCCTATGGTAGAGCTTCTGGCAAGGATCTCTTCATTTTAAAGATCAGTCTACCCTCCTCGCTGGGTGTGGGTGTAGTTGGCGGGGATGCTTGGATTGCCACAGCCATCTTGGTCCCAGTCTGAGGATGCGGCCCACACCCGACTGAATCCAAGAGGGTGCTAGGGATGAGGAGCTGGCTCTCCGAGACAGAGCCTAGACTGTGAGATGGCCCATCTTATTGCTTAAGCAAGTTTAATAGCCTGTGCTGTCACTTGATAACCAAAAGAATCACAAATGATATGCTGATATGCACTCCCATTTAAAAAAAATTTTTTTTTGGTAAGGAGGGCCTGGTCTAAATCATTGAATTATTTGAAGTAAAATACTCCTCTTCTATAGCAACAAAATAGCTGGAAAAATATCTGGTCAGCTAGAGACCCCACACTTTCCAGCTGCTCTGAGTGTGGCTTCCTGACTAAGTCCTTTTCAGTAAGATGTAAATGAAATAGCCCTTAAGGCACTCGGCTTTTGCTCTTCCATGTGCCATTGAGTTGGAACACAGATGTGCCAGGGACTCAACTTCAGCATTACTTCAAAGGGTCTGACAGAAGGAACCTGGGTTCCTGAATGACCATATGGAGTGGAGCCACCTACCAATGTGGACTAGCTAGAGCAGCCGTGGGCAAACTATGGCCCGCGGGCTGGATACGGACTGTTTGAAATGAATAAAACTAAAAAAAAAAAAAAAAAAAACCATACCCTTTTATGTAATGATGTTTACTTTGAATTTATATTAGTTCACACAAACACTCCATCCATGCTTTTGTTCCGGCCCTCCGGTCCAGTTTAAGAACCCATTGTGGCCCTCGAGTCAAAAAGTTTGCCCACCCCTGAGCTAGAGTGTGAGAAATAAATTTCCATTTTCTATAAGCAGTTGTATTTGGAGTCTTTGTTGCATCAGCGTAACATTCCCAGTGCTATTCTATATCTGTTTTGAGAAGAGACTCTGGTACTATTTAATGCTATTGTCTAAATGTTACTTTCAGTAGCCAAGTTCCTCTTAATATCTAGCGCCAATCTCTTCCAAAGTGTATGGAAAGTGGTTCCCTCTGGCTGAAACTTACAGCCTCTCTGACCTTTCACAGTACTTTCCAGCTTTTAGCCTTTTCCCTTTGAGCTGTTCTTCTTCTGACCTTACATCATCTCAGTTGTTAAAGAGAAAAACAACAGGCCCAAAATGGTGTCACTTGTGCTAAAAGCTGGTGATACCAAATCTCATACCTGATCTCTGTCATTGCCAGAAACAAGTTGGTTGCTTATGCAGCAGTGATTCATTAACTTTTATGATCTTACTAGAGGCCCAGTGCATGAATTCATGCACTCCTGGAGCAGGGCCAGCCAGGGGGAGGGGCTGTGGGCAGTTTGCCAGCCAGCTCCACCCCTGATCAGAGTGGGGGAGGCCCCCTCGGGGGCGGGGCTGGCTCGGGCAAGGGGTCCTGGTCATTCCGGTCATTCTGGTCGTTCCGCCGTTCGGTTGCTGGGCTTTTATTATACAGAATTCAATCAGTCTGGAATTTTCTGATCAAGCACCAGTAAGGTAATCTGTCACATAGTCCTCTCCATCCCCCTTAGAAAGAAGAGGCAATTGACATCATAAAAACCCTTTCCTTTCTTTTCCCCCAAAGAAAAGATGTCCAAGCCCCAAAATAATCCTTTTTCTTTCACTAATTGAAAGAAATCCCCTTTCCCGTCCCTTCTTTCTATACAACCCTCCCGTTTTGTACAGCTCCTTGGAGCACCCTTCTAGTTGCCAGATGGGATGCTGCCCTACTCATGAATTGTTTACTAAAGCCAATTAGATGTTCACATTTACTCAGTCGAATTTTATTTTTAAACAGTTAAGATGCATAGTACTATATGCAAACTGTTGGTTATACTTAAGTTTGTCAAGCCATTGCTCTTTCTGGATCTCTGTTGAGGGGTCTAAACCTTAGAGATCCTGATGGGAGTATATGACACCTGCTTCCATTCACACTCTAAAAAAAAAAATAACATCGGGAATTTAAAAAACAAAACAAAAAAACAATCCAAGAGATATTGTTGAGTGGAAAAAGAAAGGAAGGCCCAAACACACACCGACACAGATATGAACACACAGTCATACACATGTGCATTATATATGTAGCAAAAATTTGTGGAACTCTAGCAGTTTTAAATGTGTTTATCTATAAGCTAGGATTATGGGGGGGGGACTTCATACATTGTATATCTCTGTTTATTATGTAATTTTATAATCAGAATAAAAAAGACACAGTGGAGTCTCATTATTCATGGATTTCATATTTGCAAAATCCCCTACTGCTAAAATTTACCTGCAACCCCCAAAATCAATACGTGAGGTGCTTTCGCAGTCATCTGTGGACATGCGCATGCACCGAGTGGTGAACATTGAGTTGCCCAACATGCATGTTCCCAGCTGAGGTCCAACAAGGCGGCCTCTGCCCTCTTGTCTCAGCTCTCAGGCTGTAAACAAGTATCTGTTTTGTGGTCTGGTCGCTGTCATGCTTTTCTCATTTTTGTGCTTCTCTGGTTGGTGATTTTGCTATTTAAAAGGGCCCCCAACTGTCATGCCGAAGCACGGGGTAGTGCTCCTGAGCGCAAGAAGGCTCTGATGTGCCTTCGGGAGAAAATATGTGCGTTGGATAAGCTTCATCCGGGCATGAATTATAGTGCTGCTGGCCATGAATTCAATGTTAATGAATCAACAATATTAAATAAGGCGTTTTTAAACAGAAACACACATAAGACAGGGTTGTGTATTGACTGATTGGTGAAAACATGGCCTGCGGCTCACAGGAACCTGACCCTGTATTTCCTTGAGGGGCAGTGATTCAGTATTTGCTCTTTCAGTCTTTGGGGCAACTTTGTAGAACAGAACTGTGACTAATGAGGGGTCAACCGCATTTAAAGTTGTTGTATCTAACAGCATCCACCAGCACAAGGTCCCAACGGCCTTTCCATCCAGGTAGCATTGGCTCGGGCCTGCTCAAAGCGGGAGGGGAAAGAAAATGAGTATCAAGCCACCCTGTGTGCCAGGCAGCATGTGAGGTGCCGCATGTCCATTATTTATTTAATCCTCACAATAGCCCTCCTTGTTTGCAGATGAAACGGCGGCTCAGGGCAAGACTTCTCCACCCCAAGATTCCACAGTTGTGCGAGGGCCACATCTGGGCCCTCAGCTCCAGCCCATGGTCTTTATAAAAACAGTCCAGCTGGGGCCCCTCTCTCAGTCCCTTCCCCATCGTGTTGCAGACCTTTGCCGGTCTCCGCAAGCAACACAAACACACCCTTCTCCTTTTCTCAGTGGGGGACCTTGCCTCCCACTCATGGAGAAAGCAGAGCCCCTGGAGGGTCAGGGGGATTCTCAAATTCCAGTCCCTTCAACCTATCAACTTATCCACAGGAATGCCTCCAGTTCTCTGTGAAATGAGGCAGTGTAAAATAAACACATGATGAAGTCAACGCGTTTATAGCTTTATTCATCCTCACCCCTTTCCTCTCGTCTGAAGATGGAGGGTGCTTTCTGTTCAAAACTAATTCCTCCCCCCGGGCCCTGGTCTAATCTCCTCAGGCCTCCTCTGGGACCCAACTCCTTCAATTCCCCCCCTCTCTCCTCTGTATGTTGGTCTCCCTCCGCCTATAAACATGCTCAAGTTTCTCTGAAAACAGCAGTTCCCCCACCCTGGGCTACCAGCTCACTTCTTGCCTTTCTCTAGCCTGGCCTCTTGAAATGTTCGTCTGCACACCCTCCCCTGCCTTTCATCAGCCACACAGTCTGGCTCTGCTCCCCACCACCCCACTGCACTCACTAATAATCTCCTAATTGCCAATTAAAGAGAGCTGCTAACACACAGTTGCTGCTGCAGAAAAACAAAAGACAGAGAAACGTTCAAAGGAAATGTGCAATATTCATGATTCCACCACCTAGAGAGTACTGTTCATACTAGGTTTATGTCCTTATAGACCTTTTTTTACATATTCTACATGCTCACATGCACAGGCGCGTGCGCGCGCAGACACACACACACACACACACACACACACACACACAAAGGAGGAGGAAGGAAAAGGGGAAAGGGAGAGGGAGAGACGAAGATTTTCTAAAAATAGAAATGAATCCACTCTGTAAATCACTGCTTCTCAAAGCATGGCCTTGAACCGCATGTGTCTTAGCATAGGTTCTTCCAAGGACTGACCTTGAGAAAGGACTGGAGTGAGAACAGCTTCCTTGGGAAGTGCAAGTAACATGCCTCGGGCAGTGGAAAGTGGCTCCAGGGCGGGGAAGGCAGCCCCACAAGGCTGCACTATTGAGCCAGAGGGCACCTGCTGATTTCTCCTGCAGGGACTCTAGGAAAGCGTGTAAAACACGTGCCAAAGGATGATGCCGCCCGCCCGAAGGTCAAGGGAGCTGAGCATTCCTACACCACCTTTGAGTGTTGAGGCTGCTCCCCAGCCCCTGTGACCTGCGATGCAGTCCTGCTTCTGCAGTTCTGGGGAAAGGCTCCCTCAGCCATGAGGCAGATGCTGGCAGCTGGAAGTATTGGGAGACCCCGACAGGTCTGAGGGAAAAGGGCAGGACCATGACAGTATCTGTCACAGTCCACCCCTTACAGCCGCTCAGAGCAGCTTGCACACCACAGTAGTTTCGTGTCCTGCCGCTGCTTCCTCAAGGTGGCGGCCAGTCACAGTTTATGCTAAAAAGAAGAGGAAGGAGACAATAGGAGGGACAGTGGGACAAGCTACAGATCCCACTGCTGTCGTTGGACCTGAGGCTAACCAATGCTCATTCTTTTTCTTCTCCACCACTCATTCTAAATGCCAGTCACCTGGGCCAGCAGGCATCGCCCACCCCTGCCATTTCAACGACTCCTTTCTTTGCCTCCCACTCTCCTGGAATGAAGAATTCAAAATTGTCAGGGGGCAGGTATAATTTTAGTAAAGCCTCTAGGAGACGTGTTTCCCCATACCCTCTGGAAACGAGAATTTCTAAGAGCCTAAGCAGTGACGGCGAACCTTTTGAGCTCGGCGTGTCAGCATTTCGAAAAACCCTAACTTAACTCTGGTGCCGTGTCACATATAGAAATTTTTTGATATTTGCAACCATAGTAAGACAAAGACTTCTATTTTTGATATTTATTTTATATATTTAAATGCCATTTAACAAAGAAAAATCAACCAAAAAAATGAGTTCGCGTGTCACCTCTGACATGCGTGTCATAGGTTCGCCATCACTGGCCTAAGGCTTTGGGGATAAAGAGCAGACTGGTAAATTCACCAAGCTAGTCATTGGGAATACACGTCAGAGGAACCACTTCTGTGGTTCTAAGACCTGTGTATTTACTGAGCGTGATACTGTACATGGATAATGACTATTGGCTTAAGGAATATAAATCTGTCTTCAGGACAGCACCCCAACCTTTTCTTCAAACTTAGTGATACCTCCGAGTGATTATTACATTTTCTCAGGATGGCAGCTTTTGGTTGATATGGCATATAGTAGAACCAGGGGATAACAGGTTATGTGGCCACTTCCTCCACGGTCATGTTATGGGAGAGTCCCATGAAGAGAAATTAGCTACTCTGGGAGCCCTCAGGTAGCAATGCTAGCAGACACCACAGATCAAGAAGGCGATCCCGTGTCAATCCCACGAAGTCATGGAGGAAGCATGGCCCCTCTGGGATGGTTGGGTTCATTGTAATCAACCTGTTCCCTGTGGTTGGGTGAGAGGGAGCCCTGCTGTTGGATCATGCACGGCTTCCATCCTTGCTACCAGGCCACTCAGTTCACTGGCCCATTGTGCATGTTCTGAGGTGCCTGAGGTGAAAGAATGACTTATTTCAAATGAATGAATCGTCCTATCTACCTGGTTGTTCAGTGCCTCCTCTGCAATGGGAACTCTCTGGTAAATATTGGAATGAGATGGAGAGCCATACATTTTAGATCTTCTCTCAGAGGTCAATCCACAAGCTTCTTCTCCGGACTTGCTTTTTTTTTTTTTTTTTTTTAAATATATTTTATTGAATTTTTACAGAGAAGAAGGGAGAGGGATAGAGAGCCAGAAACATCGATGAGAGAGATCGATCAGCTGCCTCCTGCACGCCCCCCAGTAGGGATGTGCCCTCAACCAAGGTACATGCCCTTGACCGGAATCGGACCTGGGACCCTTGAGTCCGCAGGCCGATGCTCTATCCACTGAGCCAAACCGGTTCGGCTCTCCGGACTTCCTTAACTCTGGTTTTCAGTCTTGTTCTTTGCAGGTTCCTGATTAACCAGCCACATATTCAGCCCTTCCCAGGAGCCTTCCTTAGGTCCCTTCTTCTGAATCCAGTTGAGGACTTAATGCACTGCTTGAAGTTCTGCCTCCTGGGAGACTGTCTCCTTTCCATTACCATGCCAGACACTCCTATTATGCTGACCTGTCCATAAACCAGGTCCAAGCGTTTACCTCTTTGGCAGTTGGTCATAAGGAATCTCCCATGAGTTCATAGGTGTGAGCTGAGGAAGAGGCTCCAGTGCAAAGAGGGGCGATAACCAGGGGCCTGGCCTGCTTGTGTAATTTATCTGTGACCTCTGGTTCTGCTCAGGCCTGGTCTTGAATGTCTCATTTCCATCCTACGATGGCTTGCTGTTGCACCTGTCTGACTTTATGACTCGGTGGTTCTGACAGTACACACTTTACAATGGGAAGCTCTGGTCACATGGTCAGTTGATTTCTTGTGGTCAATTGCTCAGTCTCTGTTAGAACCCAGTAGCTCACAAGGTGTTGATTTTTAAATATTGAATGTTTTCCTGCTGGAGGAAGCATGCCCTGCCTACAGAATCCTAGAGATCTGCACCGAATCCCTTCTATGGGGGCTTGTCAAAGGTTCCCTGTGTGTCCTTACCTACTATTAATACTTCCATCACCATTCATCTGATAACTGGATTGGAGCAGTATCTGCACGTGGGATATATGCTGTCTCCAAAATCAAGAGATCTATTGAGTGTGTCTTTCTTGGTGGTAAGAGACACAAGGTACAATTACTTGCACTTACTGATCACTTAGTGGTAGTGATCCCTAGATCAGCTTGCGTGAGCGGAGCTTCCCTCTGGTGCATGTGTCTGAGAGGGCATCCAGAGTACTGGCCACTTCCTCTTTCTCAGGTCTAGTTAACATGATGTCATCAAGAGAGTGTTCCTCAAAACCAGCATGAGGTTTTGAGGAATGGCAGGTACTGTATTGTGACAGAGTAGGAAGTTAACATAGCCCTGGGGCAAGATTGTGAACAAATACTGCAGCTCCAGAGGAATGCAAATTGCTTCTGATCTTCCTGAAAATGACTGGGGGGAGGGGGGGGGTGGTGTTGTGGTGAAAACGCATTTGCCAGAACAATTGCTACATACCAAGTTCCAGAGGTTCTTTTAGTCTGTTTTAGTAAAGATAGCATGGCACAGAAACTGCAATTGAGGCTACTACTTGGTAAAGTTTATGGTAGTACATCAACACCTACAATGATCTTTTAAAAAATTTTAATTTTTGCAGTGGCCAGTCCGATGAAGTAAATGAGAATACCACGGAGACTACCACTCCTGAATTCTTTAAGTCTTTCTTTTTTTAAAAAAATAAATATATTTTTATTGATTTCAGAGAGGAAGAGAGAGAAATTTCAATGATGAGAGAGAATCATCGATTGGCCGCCTCCCATACGCCCCACACCAAGGATTGAGCCCACAGCCCAGGCATGTGCCCCAAGCCAGAATTGAACTCAGGACCCTTCAGTCCACAGGCCAAGGCTCTATCCACTGAGCCAAACCAGTCAGGGCCATTCTTTAAGTCTTCAAGGTGATGCTCTCTGCCATTCACCACAGAGTGCAGTATTACTTCTAATTTACTATCTTGGGGTGTGTGTGCACAATTTCAGATGCTTCCGTGTGGTCTTCCTACCATTATGGATATTTCTGTATAGATTAAGAAATCAATGTGAGGTTTCTACCAGCTGCTAAATTTATTCATCCCAATAAAGTACTTAGGGATGGGGAAATGATCACAGGAGGGTCTGAAGAGCCAATGGATCCACTGTGAGGTGGGCTTTTGTCATCTTGCCTCAATATGTCCCTGCTTTAACAGGAGGGATCATGGTGGCTTTTGGATGCCTTAGTATTAATCTCAGCCAAGACCCTGTATCCAAAAACTATAGAAACATCATATCCTTCATTCCCCGGTGTACATTTCTTTGGGGAAAGAATAGCCGAGTAGATTCTATATTTACTTCCTGTGGCATTGCAGTCCTTCCCCAAAGAATCCCAGCCTTTCCTTCAAACAATGGACTCTTGGTGTAAGGCAGTGGTTTTCAACCTTCCTATTGCCAAGACCCTTTAATACAGTTCCTCATGTTGTGGTGACCCCCAATTTCATTGTTATAAATTGAACCTAATTAAAGCATAGTGATTAATCACAAAAACAATATGTAATTATATATGTGTTTTCCGATGGTCTTAGGCGACCCCTGTGAAAGGGTCGTTCGACCCCCAAAGGGATTGCGACCCACAGGTTGAGAACCGCCGGTAAGGACTAACTTCAGCAGGGGAAATAGGTGAGGGCTAGTGATTTCCCACTGTGGTGGCTTGCATCAGCCTTTGGATCCCATGCTCTTGATCTGTTTGGAGGATGTTGGTCAATAACTCCCTTGTTGGTTGCCCATTGATTTTTCCCGTAGGAAAGCCAAGGTCTCGTCTATCCCTGAGGCCCCCATGGGAAAGAGCCCTTTGGTGGACTTTCTGTCCACCTTCCTCTGGTGTTAAGTGCTGCCACCTCGCCTCTGCTGTCACCATTAACAACACCAAGGAGTCCAGTCCCACAGCAGCCTCCCCTCGTAGCCACCGAGCTTAGACAGGACAGCCACTAAGCATATGTGGCAATCATCCCCCGATATAGGTAAGTCAACTTACCACGCTGTGCACCTGGAACGTATACAGTGCTGTATGTCAATTATATCTCAGTAAAACTGGGACCCCCCCCCCAAAGTAAATAAATAAAATTGAGGCAAGTATCTAACAACTCATGCTGTGAAAACGCTGTGCTCTTTCCCCCCCAATTACCTAGTTAATAATGTTATACCTACTTAACAATACGTTAATTAGATTCTATTTAAATTAGTGCTATGGTTTCTGTCTCCTGACTGAGTCCTGGTCATTATTTTTTCTTCAAGTTTCAAGGAGCCATCTGAGCTCCAAGTTCTCTTGCCAGGATGTAGAACCCAGAGGTCCATATCAGGAGAGTGCCTCCATGTCAACAAACTCCTCTCTAATCCGGCCTTATGTTCCATTTCCCATCCTGACTCAACACCCCCAATATCTATGCACGGACAGGTTCTCCAGCTTTCCGTTGGTAGCTATTAGCCAGATCCCACAGTTCTTTCTGTCAAACTCCCGTTTCTCTAAGCAGAGGTAGTATTTCCTCAGTGGTGCCCTGCTGAGACTTGACCTAATGATTGGCCGAGAAGTTCTAAGAGGAAGTGGGAGCAGGTCTTAGAGAGGGCAAGTATCCTCTTGCAAGGAATCTCTAAGGTGAGGCCTCTGCTGGTCTCTAGGCAAAGAGGGGAGCCCACGGCGCTCTAGCAAAGGGGATGGGGCACTCCCACCACTCTCATCAGTGGGTCCGGGACGTGGTGTTCAGCCCTATCTTCCCTCCGGCTGCGGGAGATCAGGAGATTTTCAAATGCTGTCACAGAGGTTTTCTGCTTTCATGCCATGCCCTAGATTAGTAGTTGGCTAGTTTGAACCTGTCATTGTCTTCTTTCATCACATCAATTATGCTGAACAACAACCAACCAACTCCACAAGTTCTTTTTTATGTTTTTATTGATTTTAGAGAGAGAGGAAGGGAGAGGGAGGGAGAGAAACATCGACGTGAAAGAGAAACATCTATCATCCCCTACTGAGGATCAAGCCCACAACCTGGGCACTACAAGTTTTTTTTTTTTTTTTTTTTAAATATATTTTATTGATTTTTTACAGAGAGGAAGGGAGAGAGATGGAGAGTCAGAAACATCGATGAGAGAGAAACATCGATCAGCTGCCTCCTGCACATCTCCCACTGGGGATATGCCCGCAACCCAGGCACATGCCCTTGACCGGAATCGAACCCTGGACCTTTCAGTCCGCAAGCCGACGCTCCATCCACTGAGCCAAACCGGTTTCGGCTACAAGTTTTTTTAATTATCCTTTTCCTTTCCTTTCTTTATTTTTTTGTTTTTTGGGTTTTTTTGGGTTTTTTATTACCATTTTCAATTGTTGAAGAGACTGCATAAACCATGATATCCCCTTCCATTTGTATCCTAGCCTCTAATTCACCATAAGTGGGGGTCTTTATAATGGGGCTTCTTCAAAATATTAATGACTAGCAATGTTGCCATTGACTAGCAAGTGGTCCAATCCTAGAAGTCCATCCGAAGGATCTGCTTCCTAACACCACTTCTGGCACAAGCTGCCTTAGTTTGGGCGACTAGAAGCAGACTCTGGGGCAAGGACGTGAGTTCAATAGCTTATCTGGGAAATGTCAGTTACAGTGGTTGAGAAGTGGGAAATGACAAAGGAAAGAAAGGCAGCCGAGAAGAGTGCACTATTACGCCAGCAAAGCTTAATCCAGCAAGCGGGGAAGCTCTGAGAGGGCTGCACAACACATGTCTCAGCAATAACCCATGTGAAGCATGAAGTGTTTATATAACAACCGAGCGTCATTGCTTAGGGGTGGATGAGAGCAGTTGGCAGGAAAGGTCTCAGGAATATGGGTGGGGAACTGACAGGATCTGCAACAAGCTGCATCTATATCTGAGTCACTTCATTACTTGCTTAAAATGCAGATTTCTGATAGCGGGAAACAGCAACTTCCTGAGAATCTATAATTATTTTTAAATGAAAAGTTTAAAACAATAGAACCACCAAGGAAATCAAATGTATGAAGATGCAGTTAACAGAATATGCAGGGTGCCCCCCAAAATGCATACACACTTTGACAGTTGATAGCTCAAATTTGAAAATGGGATTATTTTAATAAACTGCCTTTATAATTATTCGAAGTGTGTGCATACATTTTCTTGGGACACCCTATGTCTATACTCAATGTAGATTCTTGGGTTTACTTTCAGTAAAAATGGGGTACTAAGTAAGGACAGTAACTGCTGCCTATAACTGTAGTAGTTCCTTTCATGTCCTACTCTAAACAAATAGAAATGATGGGTAAAATATAACAAATGTATTTTTAATATGTAACTGAGCTCAAAAACTGTAGGTAGAAAAGAGTCACCTGGGGGTGGCTGTGAACAGCTTGAATTAGTGTGGGTGTGAGAATTGTTTGCATTAATGGTGGTGGTTGGGGGAAATCTTACCCGAGAAATTGAAATGAAATTTGTCTTGGAGCTGGTTAAAGTAATAGAGCCTTTTGTGAAATTACCCATGGCACTCCTCCACAGTCTAGGGCACATGGGACTTCTACAGAAAACAATGCCCACTACTAAAAACATTACAATGTATGGGAAGAGAAAGACTTCGAGGAGATCAAGTCAGAAACAACTTGGCTGCTGCAAATGCTGTGTTAGTTGGGTCTTCCAGAAAGTGAGTGTGGGGGTGGAGTAGGAGTGGGGGGGGGGTACCGAGGGCAATGCCTAAGAAAGTTAAAAGCACAGGAAGCAAGATGGGACTGGTGGGAGAGCCCCGGCTATGATGCAGATCAGACGAAGGCCTGGCTAACCTAGAGGGGAACTACAGCAAACATTGCTGTTAGAGGAGTCCCATGTTGAGCAGAAATTGCAAGACTCTAGTGCCCATTCGTAATCCGTCATTTCTTAGGGATTGACAAGGAAGAGCATGGCCTCAACTCAAAAGCTAAAGCAGATCCCGAAGGCACTAGCAGCTGGTGGTTGTCAGCTAACTGCACTCCCTGTGGCCGAATGGCAACTTTTCCTTTTATTAAAGGGAGATTTGAGTGGTGCATACGCTAAAAATTAGGATAATAGAACAATATCAAAGATTTTTTTAATGTTTTTATTGATTTTAGAGAGAGGAAGGGAGAGGGAGAGAGAGAGAGAGAGAGAGACATTGATGAGAGAGAAACATCAACCGGTTGTCTCAAGCCCACAACCTGGGCATGGGTCAACGCTTAAGCACTAGCCGGGCACTGGCCACCCTGGCCAGGCAATATCCAAGATTTTAAGGCAACTATTTTAAAGGAGATAGAATTAAGAATAGAAGGCATACGGCAAGGAGAAGCACTTATGAATAAAGAACCAAATAGAAAGAATAGAAATAAACTACTCAAAAACTCAGATGTTTTGAAAAGGAGACTAGATACAGACAGGAAAGAGAATTAGTAAATTAAAATTGATCTGAAGAAACCACCCAGAATACAATACACGAAGGAGCACAAACAGTCGAAATTGTAACGGGCAGTATAGGATGCATGGGTTCTGCAAACACACACCTGGGATTACATTTCAACCCTGCTTCTTGCTAGTTATAAGGCCTCAGCCATGTTTTTAAACTTTTTTGCGCCTCAATTTTCTCAGATATAAGATTGCTGTGAGGATCAACTGAGTTAGTAGTTCATATCAGTGAGTTATAATTCTCAGAGCATAAAGTAAATGTTAGGAAATATTATAGAGGAATGGAAAATATGAAAGGTAAATTAAAAATTATGGAGGAGGAAATGAGAAGTTCCAGCATTTATCTAATAGTAATTCCAGAAGGAGAAAATAGGGAAGTAGCATTTGAAGGAATAATGGTGGAGAATTTTCTATACAGAAAGAAAAATGAGTCCCTAAAATGAAAAAAACACACTGAGTTCTGAGTAGGATAAAGAATTTCCATTCCTGGACATGTTCTAGAGAAATTAAAAAACAATAAAGATAAATAAATAAATTGAAAAGCTACCAGAGAGGAAACAGACTATCCATAAGTGACTGACATTTTGCCTGAAGCCAATTTCTCAGCAGCAACAACAGATGCTTTTGGAATAATAGCTTCAGAGTGATGAGGAAAAAACAATTAGAATCCTACATTGAGCTAACCAGCATTTAAGGGTAAATGTAAAATAAAAATATTTTCAGATACATGCAGACTGAGAGAGAAGGCAATCTTATGTCAGATTTTTGCTCAAAAAATTTATGAAGGATAGACGTCAGCGAGAAAAAAAAATGAAACTCAGAAGGAAAGGCCTTCTCTCCCAAACAAGATGAAACAACAAGAATCAGATGAATCTTCCCACCAGGAACAACTAAAGCTGGGATAAAATATATAAAACAGTGGTTCCAAGGCATCGGACATCAGGCCACAAAGGGCACTGATCTCTGAGTGGTGGGAAACGAACAGGGTGAGCCGCCGCTGACCACCCAGAGAACGTTCCCGGGTCCCAGGGAAAGCAAGGGGAGCCCAGGCAGATACTAGAGGCCTTCCTGAGTTAAGGAGACAAAGCTGAGTCCAAGAAGACCAAAGAAGCCAGAGGTGGCAGGACAGACCTGCACAGTACTGAGTACTGATCACTGCAGGCAAGTGAGGAAATGGACCCACGATTGGCCAAAGAACCTCCCGAAAGCATTAAAGGGAAAAATTCTCAGAGATCACATACTAGTACAGCCAGGAATCGTGTCATTCCCACCAGCAAGAGTAGAAAATATCATCATTATTGGGGCACTGAGTGGGGAACATTATCTTTAGACTAAATGCTATTCTGATCCTGCCAAAAAAGATTAAAATTATTTTCAAGGAACTTAACCATATCCAGAACAAAGGTAAAGAATATTTATAAGTATACGACAATTATCCGGCACCCAACAAGGTAAAACTTACATATTTTTTATGGGATAAGTTCTGTTACCCCAAAATTTATATGTTAAGTCCTAATCTCCCAGCCCCTCAGAATATGACTGTATTTGGAGATAGAACCTTTGAAGATATGATTAGGTTAAAATGAGGTCATTAGGGTGGGCCCCCACCCAGTGTGACTGGTATTCTTATAAGAAGAAATTTGGACACAGATTCACACAGAAGAAAGGCCATGTGAAGGCCGGGAGAAGATGGACAGCGACAAGCCGAGGAAAGAGGCCTCAATAGACGCCAACCCTGCTGACACCCTGATTTTAAACTTCTAGTCTCCAGAGCTACATGGAAATAAACTGCTATTACTTAAGCTATCCAGTCGGTGGTACTTTGCTATGGAAGCCCTAGCAAACTAATACACAGATGAAGCAAAAACTGAGAGAACTGTAAGAAGAAATAAACAAATCCAGGAGAAATAGACAAATCCATAATTACAGTACAAGATTCCAGCACACTTTTATCAAAAGTTGACAGATATAAAAGATTTCAATAATACTATCAACCAACTTGACCTAATAGACATTTATAGAAATACTTCCTCCAATGCCAGCAGAGTGTACATTCCTTTCAGCTTATATAGAATATTTACCAAGTTAGATCATAGTCTGGGCTATGAGACAAGTATCATTAAATTTAAATGGACCAGATTCATATAAAGCATATTTCTTACAACAACAGAACAAATTAAAAGTCAATAATAGAAAGATCTCTGGGCAATCTTCAAATACTTGGAAATGAAATAACACATTTCTAAACAACCTATGGGCTAAAGAAGAAGTCAAAAGGCAAGTTTAAAACTATTTTAAATGTAATGAAAATGATAACACAACATGTTAGACTCTGTCGGGTGCTGCTAGCGTAGTATGTAGAAGGAAAGCTGTCGCACTAAACGCCTATATTAGAAAAGAAGAAAGACACCAATCAAAGGCCTCCGTTTCCTCCTTAAGAAGCTAGAAACAGAGAAAATGAAACCTAAAGTATGCAGAAGAAGTGAAAGAATAAAGATGAGAGCAAATTTCAGTGAAATTAAAACCAATATAGAAAAATTAATGAAATCAAAAGCTAGCTCATTAAGAAGATCAATAAAATCAACAGGCTTCTATCCAGACTGATGAAGAAAAAAAGAGAGAAGTCACAAATGATCAATACCAGGAATGGTAGAGGTGACATCACTAATTCTAAATATGTGATAGATTCTAAACATGTCAAAAGAATAATAATGGAATAATAGGAGCAACTTTATGCCCATAGGTTTAATAGCTTAGATGAAATGTGCAAATTTCTTGAAAGATAGTAACTACCAAAATTCACTCAGAGAAAAAGAGATAACTTGAATAGTCCTACAGATATTAAATAAATTGAATTTAACCTTTCTACAAAGAAAACTCTAGTTCCAAACGGCTTCACTGAGCAATTCTTCCAAACATGTGAGGAAAAAAAATAATACCAATTCTATATAAAATCTTTCATAAAACTGAAGAGGAAGGAATTCTTCCTGATTCATTCTATGAGGCCGTCAAAGTTAATTCAACATTATGGTCCAAAGGATAATACATCCCGGGAATGTAATCAGTATAATTCATCATGTTAACAGACTGAGGAAGAAAAGTCACATATCTTAATAGAACAGAAATTTTTTTTTCACAAAAGCCAACATCCATTCTTGATTAAAACTCTCAATGCACTAGGAGTAGTAGGGCACTTCTGCAACTAAATAAAGGGTATTTGTCAAAAACCTACACTTTATGTGATACTTCATGGAGAAAGGCTGAATGCTTTCCTGTAAGATCAGAATGAAAGCAAGGATTTCAGCACGCATCCCTCATACTCATCATTGCTAGTGCTGCTGGAACTAATAAGTGAGTTTCATATGGTTTCAGGATACAAGATTAATATTTAAAAAATCAAGTGTATTTTTATATACTAGCAACCAATAATCATAAATTAAAATTAGAAAACATGATTTACAATAGCATAAAATACAGGAAGTACTCAGGGATGGATTTGACAAAAGCTGCATAAGATCTATACACAGAAGGCGACTAAGAAATGCTAAGAGAAATTAAAGAAGGGCTGAATAGATGGGAAGATATACCACGCACGTCCTTAGATTAGAAGACACACTATTATTAAGATATCAGTTCTTGCCCTGGCTGGTTTAGCTCAGTGGATAGAGCGTTGGCCTGTGGACCAAAGGGTCCCAGGTTTGATTCTAGTCAAGGGCATGGTTGTCGGCTCGATTCCCAGTAGGGGGCATGCAGGAGGCAGCCAATCAATGATTCTCTCTCATCATTGATGTTTCTATCCTCTCTCCCTCTCCCTTTCTCTCTGAAATCAATAAAAATATATTTTAAAAAAAGATATTAGTTCTCCCAAAATTCATTTATAGATTCAACAGAATCCTAAAGAAAACCCTATCAGGTGTGTGTGTGTGTGTGTGTGTGTGTGTGTGTGTGTGTGTAAACACTGACAAGCTAATTCTGAAATGTATATAAAAATGGATAGAATCTAAAATAGCAAAAATGACTTTGAAAAAGAAGAGGAAAGTTGAAGAACTTATACTACTTGACGTCAAGACCTATAAAGCCACAGTAATCAAGACAGTGTGTGTTCAGATGATTTCACTTATATGTGGGATATAAAAAACAAAATATGTGAACAAACAATACCCAACAGGAACAACCTCATAGAAACAGAAAACAAATTGATGGTCGCCAGATGGAAGGGGGTTGGGGAGGAGTGAAAAAGGAGAAGGGGATTAAGAAGTACAAATTGCCCGTTATAAAAATAGTCACAGGGATGCCAAGTACAGCACAGGGAATACAGTCAATAATATGGTAATAGCTACGTATGACGCCAGCTGGGTACTAGACGAATCGAGGGGATCACTTTGTAAGGTATAAATGTCTAATCACTTCGTTGCATGCCTCAAACTAATGTAACATTGTATGTCGACTATAATTTAAAAAATATAATTTTTAAAAAGACAGTGTGGTATTGATTTCAATATAGATACATAGGTCAATGAAGTAGAACAGACACCCACACTTACATAGTCAATTGATTTTTGACAAAAACATGAAGGCAATTCCGTTGAGACAGCATAGTCTTTTCAAGGAACAATTAAGACATCTGCAGGCAAAACTAAAACTCAAAATGAACCATAGGCTTCAGTGCACAACCTAAAACTATAAACACCTAGAAGACAGCATAGAAGAAGTTCTTTGTGGGACTGGAGTAGGTAAAGATTTCTTGGATGCAACCGTGAGATTAAAAAATTGAATATAACACAAAAAATGGATAAACTGAATTTTACCAAAATTAAGGGAAAATCTATTCTTTGAAAGACACTGTTACAAAAATGAAAAGACAAGCCACAGGCTGGGAGAAAATACTTGCAGATTACATACCTGATAAAAGATTTATATCAGAATGTAAAGAACTCTGAAAACTTGATAAGACACAACTCTCTCCAAAATGGGGAAAAGATCTGCACAGCCACTCCACTGAAGGATGTACAGGATGGTACATAAGCTTAGGAAGAGATGTTCGACATCATTAGGCATCATTCAAATGCAAACTGGAACTGCAATAAGCTACGGCTTCCCACCTGTGGCGGACTCTAAGCCCATCCCAGGTGCTGGGGAGGATGTGGAATCGCTAAAGGGTCTGACATTGCTGGTGGAAATGTCAATGTACAACCATCTTGGAAAACAGTGCAGCAGTTTCTTAAAAAGTGAAACCTTACCATGTAACCCAGCCATTGCACTCCAGGTACCCAACAGGAATGAAGCATTTGTCGTACGAAGATTCTTACACGAATGTTCATTGCTGCTTTATTCACAATAGCCCAAACTGGAAATAACCCACAGGTCCCAAATCAACAGTAAATGGATAAATATAATGCGGCATGTCCATACACTGGATTACTACTCGGCAATAAAAGAATGAATAAACTATTTATATATGCAACAACATGGCTGAATCTCAAAATTTTGCTTAGTGAGGAAATGAAGACAGATGAAAAATGAGTACATATCATATGATTTCATTCATATAAAATTCTAGAAAATGAAAACGAATTTATAGTGACAGCAGATCAGTGGCTGCCTAGGGAGGGGGTAGGGCAGGGAGTGGAGGGAGGAAGGGAGAAATTACAGAGACGAAGGAAACTCTTGGGGGCAATTATCTTGATTGTGGTGATGATTTCACAGGTGTATTCATATGTCAAAGCTTATCAAATTTGTTCATTTTCAACATGCACAGTTTCTTTGTATGCCAATTATATCTCAGTAAAGCTGTTAGAAAAAGATCCCAGAAGGAAAGAGTGAGAAGAAAGAGGTAATAGTGAACAAAGAAACTGGCAAATGCGTTGGTGAATATAAATAAGTAGTGGTAACTCACAGTGATAATGATAATAATTGCAAGATGGATTGAAAACATCTGATTTTGTATTGATTGGCAGAAAGAAGGTGAGGGTTTTACTCAATTCTAGATTTTAAGTGTGTGTTATTTTTACTTAACTCCCTTGCTAGCTGAAGGATAATTATTTTTTTAAAAATTAATTCAAAGAAAGATGTGAAATATGAAAAATGAAGCAAAGAAAAAACACGTAGCAATTGCAGTCACGGGAAAGCAGGTAGGGATAGTTTAGTGCAATCCCTTAAAAAGTCACGTGGGCGTCAAGGAGGGCTTCCTGCAGGGGGGGGGGGGGCATTTATTTAAGATAGATTTAAAGACTGAGGGTCCACCTAGAGAAGGCAGGAATCTTATCATAAACTAGAGGCCCGGTGCACGAATTCATGCATGGTTGGGGGCCGGCCTGCTCACCCTGATTGGGGCCATCTCGATGGGCCAGACTGGCCAGGGGGAGGGGATATGAGAGGTTGGCTGGCTGGCCCTGCCCCCGATCAGGGTGGGGGGGAGCGATTGGAGTGGGGCTGGCTGGGGGGAGGGGCCTTGGGCGGTTGGCTGGCAGGCCCCGCCCCCTGGTCAAACTCCTGGTCAAGGGGACAATTTGCATATGAGCCTTTTATTATATAGGATAGAGGGGGGGGGTGCATGAGCAAACGCCCAGGTAGGCCAAAAGGCATGCTAGGTCAGCACCTAGGATGCGACCCCAGTGGATGCAGCTGGAAGGAGGGGAGGGGGAGGATGCAAAGTGAAAGTTGGAGCTGCATCGCTGAAGGCCTTGAATGTGGGCAATGGGAACCCTCGGAAAGCTTTTCCAAGCAGAAATGACAGCCAGAGTGATGTTTAAAAGCACCGGTGAGGCTGGTGCACAGAATGGGCCATTGAGGCCGCCCCGGCGGCAGGGGGAGTGGTGAGGAGGTTGAGGGAGGCCACACCCATTTCCTTACACGTCAGCTTCCTGGTCAGCGTCAGGGACAGGCCAGTCAGTGGAGATGTTCTCGGGGCGCTGTGACTTCCTGGCTCGCAGATTCGGAGACTGAGTTGGACAGAACTGTTTTCACAGCAAACTGGTGGCAGCCCCAAATCTGTGGAAACGTGCTGTTTAAAAGCGACCTTCTGCCCGGCTGGTGTGGCTGGCTCAGTGGTTGAGCGCCACCCTAGGAACCAGGAGGTCAAGGTTTGATTTTCGCTCAGGGCACATGCCCCGGATTGTGCGCTCGGCCCCTGGGGAGGGGTGGTGGGTGTGCGAAGGTTAAAAGCACCCTTCTGACCTTCAGATCCATCTCATCATGAGAAGAGAGCATCGAGGAAAGAGCCCTGGCCTTGGGTCGGATTCAGCGTTGGCTCACAGTGTAGCCTCAGCCAAGTTCCTTGCCCTCTGAGCCACCATCTCATCCATCACTCCTGCTTCAAAGTGAGGGCATTACATGAGCAGGCCCTCCCGTCTCTGACAGCCCAGGACTTGCTCCTGACAACTTCGCAATGGGCTAGCAGATCCAACCCCAGCTCTCTGATTCCCCCAAAGTCCCAGCCGGCTGCCATGACCTCCTGGTAGGGCCATCCCCCTCATTCCCACCACTGAGCCCCACACTCGGGGAAACAAGACCTTCTGATTGCTTCCTTCCTAATGAACACAGCTTTATTGTTTTCATTATAAACATAATATAAGCTCATTCCTAAAACTTAAACCGTAAGAGACGTGTAATAGAAAAAGTGCATATTCTATTATACAAAGGCATTCCCTGTTAAGATTTTGGCAGTAGTTTTCCCTACAACTCGCTATGCTCTTACACACACACACACACACACACCCTAAGTATGTAAAACCCTCACACACAACATTGTATAAAGGAAATTATAGTATTTTAATTGTGTTGCAATCTAAGTATTTCACTCAATAATATGTCATGGATATCTATGTAAAAATGCTCACCTTGTTATTAAAAAATTTGTATTACATACTCACAAACATACTATTTACACAGATGTGTAAATATGATTAGCATAAACCCTAGCCATCCCTTCATTTTTAGTGGCTTCCTATTTTCCTGTATAAATGAATGAACTATAAACAGTGCCGCAATGGGCATCTGTAAACATATGTCCTTTTGCATTTTTAGAATAAATTTCCAGATGTGGATTGTTGGGTCAAAAAATGTGAGCATTAAAATGTTTTATAGATTCTGCCCAACTACCCTGCCAAAGATTAGTACCACATCTCACTGCTACCAACAATATGAGTGCCCATTCTCAACACCCTTCCTAACAGAAAACATGATCAATTTCTAATCTAATAGGTGAACATGTCATCTCATTGTTTTTGTTTTCATTTCTTTGGTCATTCGTCTGCTTCTTGGCTATTGCAATGTTCTCTTTTGTGATATGGCCTGTTTATATCCTTTGTCTATTTTTATGTTGGATATTTTTGTTGGTTTCTTATTGCTTTCTTTTTTAAAATATATTTTATTGATTTCAGAGAGGAAGGGAGAAGGGGAGATAGACAGAAACATCAATGAGAGAGAACCATCAACTGGCTGCCTCCTGCATGCCGCCCACCGGGGATCAAGCCTGCAACCCTGGGCATGTGCCCTTGACCGAAATCGAACCCAGGACCCCTCAGTCCCCAGGCCGATGCTCTGTCCACTGAGCCAAACCAGCGAGGGCTCTGATTGCTTTCTAAGAGCTCTTTGTATATGAAGGAAGTAACCTCAGACCACCTGGTTTCTCTGGGTCTCAAGTTGAGCAATGTGGTCCCCTGGAAGTCGGATTCCCAAGAGACTGCAGCAGTTCTGCCTCTGGCCAGTGGAGGGCAGCAGTGGGCAAGACTCACTTTCAGGTGAGACACACAGGCCGGCCAGGAGGGACACACACACACACACACACACACACACACACACACACACACACCCCTCCCCACAAAGACCCTTCCAGAGAGCTCCCCAGGAAACCACTTGGTTCACTACTCTTGGGAGCTTCCCAACACAGATTATTTCCCTGTAGTCTCAGAAACACCTGTAAACAGGGAAGAGAACCAGGCTCTAAAGTCTTACTGGAATAAAAACTCCAGCTGCTACCTCCCCGCTGTAGGCTGGGTGCACTCTTCATGACCAGCCTACCTCTTGGTTTTCTCATCTATAAAATGGGTCCAGGGAACCCTCCCCATCCCCCGCCCAGTCCCAAGGTGTGGTGAAGGAAAGGTGAACTGAGGAAGGTCCTAGCCTGGCCTGGGTAGGTAACCAGTGATTGTGAGCCCAGGACTGGGGTCTGCCCACCCCCACCCCATCCAGAGAGAAACGTGGGCTCCTGCAGTCACTGCTGGCTTTGCTCCTCCCAGCTGCCCATGTGGGTCAGTTCTGGGGTAAGGAGATCCCCTTCGGGCTGGAGGGACATTGCAGGAGAGGAGGGGAGGGGAGGGAGGGAGCTGCTGAGGACCCACACCAGGGCTCGGGAAAGACTATGGCAGGAGGGACCACTGAGAGACATGCAGGAAAGGCCAGCGCCTGGCCGCTGATGGGGTGCACTGGTCAGAGGGGTGGGGGCTCCCTGGTTCTCTAGCTGAGGGACCGCATGGGCCACCAGGGAGGTGCAGTTTGGTCACAGAGGAGACACGTTCTGCTTGCATTTCGCTGAGTTTGAGGTGCCCGAGGGGCTGCTGGACCCTCCAGGCAGTGGGAAGTCATGGCTCCAGCCTGACCTCTCCCCTCCTCCCACACCCAGCCCTGCAACACCTGGGTCCCTCCCCGGTCAGGCATGGCCCTGCTCTAGACCTATTTCAGGCCAGGGGAGAGGTGGCCCTTTGCTTCCTTGATTTCTCCTTGCTTCTCAGATCTCCCGCTCCTTCCCCAGCAACCCCTAGGTCCCAGGTCTGGGGTAGGGGCAAGGAGGAGACCATATTTTCCCCCTCAGGGCCCCATATAGCTCCCTTATGCCAGGAACAAGGCAGGGCCCAAGGGGCCCCTGGCTTGGGAGGGGAAACCGGAAAAATGGGTTTCTGATAGGCAGGACTATGGCCTGGGGGCCAGATGAATCATCAGTCAGCAGGCTGAGAGGGCTGTGAGCGGGAGCTGGGGAGCTGGGGTGGCGGGGTGGGGGAGCGGAGCGGGAGAGGGCTGGGTCCAGGCTCCAGGATGTGGTCTTGGGGCAGCGGGCTGGGGATGGGGGGAGAGGGAGGAGGCAGGCAGATAAAAGGCGATGAGGTCCTGGGATTCCACAATGAGGGTGGTTGGGGGGGGGGGGTCCCGGGGCGGGGGGCTCTGAGTTTCCTCAAGCTCCTGCCTGGTCCCAGGGCTAAGGCAGGACTATTCCTTTGTTTGTATTAATGATGAGGGCAAGAACAGGTCTGATTATTGATTGCTTACTATGTGCCAGCCTCCTGCTACACTCTCCACAAGCACTACTTTATTTAACCCTCACTTACCTTGTCATCAACCTCTGCTTCATAGATGTGGTCACAGGAGCTCAGAGAGGTTAAGCCACTTGCCCCAGGTCACACTGAGAAGTCGGGGAGTCAGGGCAAAGCCTCCTGTTTGGCTCCAGAGCCTAAGAACTCCCCTCTTTGTCCCACCTACCCCCACAGTCGTGGTTGGAGTGTGTCCTGCACCCACCAAGGCCAGTGGGATGCCACTGGGGTCTCAGAGTCCTTGGAGCTATAATCAAGGTGAAGATGTCTGAGGATGACAGGTAATCCCGCACCCTTAGGTACCCTAGCCACAGCGTCCCTAACACCAAAGGATTCTAAGCATTAAAAAAAAAATGTGTGGGCTTCGTGGGGAGGAAAAGAATGAAGCTGGTTCTTGCTCTGCGGGGAACATGCTGGGGTCCCCACCAGATTCAGGGCCTGGACTCTTCGGGGTTCCTTGAAGCTGTGCCATTTTGTGGCTCTGTAGGAAGGGCTGTGGTGTTTGTATATGGGGTGGGGGTGCTGGCAGTCAGCCCTGCTGTGTAGAGGGGGAGGGCCTGGTGCGCCCCTCCTATGCAGCCAGGGTAGGCCCATGGGTGGTGGGCGTGGCTTCTGGAGTCTTATCAATCCCTCAGGAATGTGTGTGGTTTTAGCAATCCCCATCCCCAGGCAGAGGAGTGGGGTACAGGCCGGGGCCTGTCCTGGCTGTGGGTGCGGACCCTGGAGAGGGCCCCACCAGGCAGGCTTGGGCTGAGGCCAGGCTTGGGGTGGGGCTGGCCAAGGAAGCTTCACAGTGATCCAAGGAGCGGCAGACATCCCCCCCCCCCCCCCCCCCGCCCCTCACCCCAAGCTGCTTCCCTCCCTGCTGCTAGGCTCCACTCCAGCCTCTCGCCTCCCCACCCATTTCTCCACGATCAGACTCAGCCTCTGGGAAGGCCTCCCTTATCAAAGCACAGAGCACCTGAACGGCACCAGGCATTTCTCTTCGAGATCTTGCTTCATCCTCACAACCTACCCAATTATGTATTTCTCATCACTCTTCTATAGATGAGGAGAATGAAGTCCCTCGAGGTTGAGTGACTTGTCCGAGGCCTCACAGCTACTGAGGGTCAGAGCCCGAGAGAATCCAGGTTTCTGACTCCAAAGCCGGTTCACTTTTCATTCCACTAAGCGAGGGGGTCGGAGGGAATAAGTCCTGTCCAGTCTGCTCCTAGAAAGACAAACAGATAGATACTCACACATCATGAGGGATGTGGCAGGTGCCGCGAGAGGCGCATGGGCTGTGGGATGCGGCCTTTCGTCTTGCGTAAATCGTTTCCTTGGAGAAAAGGGCATCCACCCAATCAGCGGTTCTCAACCTGTGGGTCGCGACCCCTGAAAATCCATCCTGCAGATCAGACATTTACATTACGATTCATAACAGTAGCAACAGTACAGTTATGAAGTAGCAACGAAAATAATTTTATGGTTGGGGGTCACCACAACATGAGGAACTGTATTAAAGGGTCGCGGCATTAGGAAGGTTGAGAACCACGGGCTCAAACCCTCTCCCCCGCATCCAGCAATAAGCTCTGTCAATCCACTTCCAAACTATAGCTCAAATGCATCTTTCTTCATTCGCACTGCCACCCTAGTCCAGGCCATCACGTGGCTCATCTAGTCTCTTTGCTTCAATTCTTGTTCTCTCCCCCCCCCACCCCCCCCCAATAAACATTTCTTCACCTAGCAATCAGGGAATCTTTGAAAAACACCAAAGATCATGTCACTCCCTTGCATAAAATTCTCCAATGATTCCCATTGCACTTGAAGGAAATCTACACTCTTGGCCAAGGCTTCTAATCTCTGACTTCTTTTTATTCTGCAGAGCTGCCAAGCTCATTTCTACCTCAGGACACTCGCATTGGCTGCTTATTCTGATGGGAAGAATCTACATCTTCACATGTTTGTTTGCTTCTCATCATCCAGAGGTCTTCCCTGAGCACTCTCGCTAAAGTAGCACCCACTTCTCACTCCCACTCCTCATTACTGTCTGTGCTATTACTCTGTTTACTTCCTTTATAGCGCTTTTCACAATTTGTGACTTTGAGTGAATCAGAAATAGACGAGCCATCATAAACACTAAAGAAAGACCAGCTTTGGTTCAGCTCAGTCCCTGATTGCATCAAAATGGTCTGTCACTACTACCTGTCCAAAGTAAAGCCCTAGCAGGTTTGGCTCAGTGGATAAGAATGTCTGCCTGTGGACTGAAGGGTCCCAGGTTTGATTCCAGTCAAGGCACATGCCCAGTCTTGGGCTTGATCCCCATCATTGATGTTTCTATCTCTCTCTCCCTCTCCCTTTCTCTCTGAAATCAATAAAAATATCTTTTAAAAAAAGCAAATCATTGTAGAACATGAGCCAGAACTTCAAATTATCTCTACATTTTTCATATACAATGCTAAAATTTAATAAAAAGTTACCAAACATACAAAGAGACATGAATTAAAAAAAGAAAAAGAAAAAGTATGTCATAGAAAGAGACCCACCAGAGACCCAGCTATTGGCAGTATCAGACTTTTCAATACAGTAATTAATATGATCAACAAATTAAATGAAACAATGGAAATTTTCAACAGAGAATTGGGAACTATGAAAATTATTAAAAGTAAATTCTATAACTGAAACATAAAAATTGAAATTAAGAACTCAGTGGATGGGTTTACGCAGATTAGATGCACTTGAACAGAAAATTAGCAGATTGGAAACAGGCTAAAAGAACACATTCAGCCTAGTCAGTGTGGCTCAGTGGTTGAGTGATGACCTATGAACCAGTTCAATTCCCGGTCAGGGCACATGCCCAGGTTGCAGGCTGGATCCCCAGTGTGGGGCGTGTGGGAGGCAGCTGATCAATGATTCTCTCTCATCATTGATGTTTCTATCTCTCTCTCCCTCTCCCTTCCTCTCCGTAATCAATAAAAATATATTTTTTTAAAAATCCAGACCAAAGTAAGAAAGACTAAAGGATAAAAAAATACAGAAAAGAATATATGAGACATGAAACACAGTGAACATGTCTAAATAATGTGTAACTGAGTCTCAGAATGAAAAGAAAGAGAAAATAAGGCAGAAATAATATTTGAAGAGTTGATTGTTGAGAATTTCTAAAACCAAAGACTTTAAGTCATAGGATACATAAAGCACTATGAACCCTAGACAGAATGAATAGAAAGAAAAACAAATTCAGAGATAAAATAGCAAAAACTTCTGAAAACCAGAGGCAAAGAGAAAACATGAAAAGCAGCGAGAGGAAAAAAGACATATTGTCTTCAAAGACTATGTAATAGGTCTGGCAGTGGACTTCTGCACAGATACCCTGGAAGCCAGAAGACAAGGGAATGAATGATAATCTCAAATGGCTGAAAGAAAATACTGCAAATCTAGAATTTTGTATCTATCAATACTATGACCTCTTCTCCTCCTACTCTCCCATCCACTCATTTAGTCATATTGTCTTTTTTGTTATTCCCTGTACATTCCAGACAGGTTCACACCATAGGCTCTCTGCACTATTTCCTTTAGTTGATTCATTCTTCTCTCAGATATTCATATGGCTATTGCCCTCATCACTTTCAAGTCTTTTCTCAAATGTCACCATTTCAATAAAGTTTACCTTGAACACCTTATTTGAAACTGTAGCCTACTTACTCCTGATCCCTCTTCCCCAAATTATTTCTCTCTATACATTATTACCTGCTGACATCTTATATGCTTTCATTTTTGGTTGTTGCCTCTGATGTAAATATAAGCTGATAAATGCAACCGATTCATTTAAAATAACATCAGCTATTTTTCATGAGGAAGGTCATTAAGGGTATTTAGTTTGCTATGATGTCATACTTGTTTACCCTTGTTCTGAGTTTTCCCTGTGTAATTTATTTTAGGATAAGCCTAATCCTCTTTGGAATTGGACGGAGAAATAGAGAAACCAATATGTGTTTAAGTATGGATGTTTTCAGTTGTAATTGACAGAAAACCCAACTAAAGTGACTAGAGAATAAAGATACTTATTATTTCGCAGTCTCATTGCTGTGCAGTCTCCCTAGAAGACATGAAAATATCTTGCTGAGGAAGGATGAGCTCTTCTTTGCACCTCTTCTGAAGTGCTAAGAAGCTCCTTTTCTGCAGTACACCCAGCAGCCCCCTTCCTGTCTCATTGGCCAGAATTATATCACTGGGCCACTCCAAAGCCCTTTCCAGGAAAGGACAATGGATTCTTGTGATTGGCTCATGTGCTGTGGTGGGCGGGGTCCAGACCCAGGAAGCAGACGGCTGCTGGATACCTAACCAAAACCACGGTTCTGTTACTGAAAGGAGTGCTGTTGGGTGGATAATCCATAGCGTCTCTTCCACAGCATTTCTCAGTTTTTCCTTTAAAAAATTTTTTTTATTGATTTCAGAGAGGAAGGGAGAGGGAGAGAAAGATAGAACATCAGTGATGAGAGAGAATCATTGATTGGCTGCCTCTTGCACACACCCTACTGGGGACTGAGCCCACAACCCGGACATGTGCCCTTGACTGGAATCAAACCCAGGACCCTTCAGTCCACAGGCTGATGCTCTATCTACTGAGCCAAACCAGCCAGGGCTCAGTTTTTCCTTTTAAAATCAGGGGCACTGACCTCTTTTCCTTTAGGTTGTCAAATTTTAAAAATGACAAGAGCCAACACAACAGTAGCCGGGTGAACGCCGTGTCTTGAATCATAAGTGCATAGGTCATACAACAGAGTTGCATCTTATTGGTCTAATCGATACTGAGGTTGCATCTGTTTGGTTAATTCTTAGTACCAGAAATCCTTATATAGAAGTATAGGCACCTGCTTTTTTAAAGAGTCACTTTGGAGCACAAAAGGGTAGGAATTACTATTATTACTATTTTTTGTAAATCAAAAGTATACCTATTCTTTTGTCACATCAGCAAAATATATATGTTTTGGTGTGCCGCAGAACTTTAGTAATTAGTTCGTGTGTGCCATGAAATGAACAAGGTTGAAAATCGCTGATCTAGGCTCTTGCCACAGCGATTTAAAACATCAATTTTGATTATTTCCCCCCAATATAAAAGTAATACATGCTGCTAATGAAAAACTTAGAAAACAGATTAATGAGGGGGAAAGGGGTATAACGCCACCCACATGCCTACCCTGTAGATAGCGATAAGCACTATTTACATTTTGAAGTCTTTTCCTGCCAGCTTTCCCCCTTGTGCACAAGCTATTATGTTCATTACATACGGGTGTGCTTCTACTGACTCTCCAGATGAATGCTCTCCTTTGGGGGGGGGGGGGAACCCTATAATCACAGCATCTAATGTTAGGATTTACCGTGTAACTTAAAGCATGTTATTTAACCGGTCTGTGCCTTTGTTTCCTCACCTGTAATATGGGAATGCTATGGCTATCTACCTCATGCGTAGGTTGTCAGGGTTAAATCTGGAGAGTGGACGTGGTAAGTGCTCAATGCGTCAGATACCATCACTGCCCTTGCTGTTTCTGAGCACTCAGCCAGTACCAGGCCCCATTCCCAAAGCCTTACTCGCGCACCGACTCCGGGCATCCTCTCCACCACCCTGGGAAGTAGGTGTGGCTGTAATTTAACACGAGGACCTGCAGAGGCGTCAGTGGTTTCACAAAGGGAAGGGGAAGCAAAGCCGGCGACGGTTCTCTCCGGCCTGCGGGGAGGGGGGGGGGGGGGCCGTGCTCCCACCATCTGGAGGAATCATACTATTGAAGACAATAGCTGTGCTCCCCAAACGCTCCACATCCGCCGGGCCCAGGGCTGAGTGTGTGCACGCGCAGGCGTTCCTCCCACTGCGCCCGTTTTCATAACCTGAGCTGTGCGTAGCTTGATGGATCAATTAGGGAACACAATTTGCATCCTGCGGCTTGCGATTGGTTAGACACCGCTGCAAGCTGGAAGCAGCCGGAAGGAAGCGGAGGCTGGGCTGCGGTGCGGCTGCCCGCAGCGGCTGCGTCTTGCTTTGTTTATCCTAACAATGGTTGCTTCTCAAGGTGTGTTACGATGGCGCTGGAGGTGACAGGAACGGGCAGGCCAGCCAGTGCTCCAGAGGAGAATCTGGATGCAATCAAAACCCCGGCATGCTTAGGGATGTTTAACACTCGTAGCTGTACGCACATTGCTCTGCCAAACGCCTTTATTATTAAGATGTCAGCAAGAAAAATGACTTTGCAGTGGCTTGACTGAAATTCTCGCATCCAGCTGTTTTCACATTTGTTTTTTGATGAATTTCAACACAGCAACACATAACAGTGATCTTTGTTAACCTTTACGGAGTTTACTCTGTGTCAGACCCTGTGCAAAGAGCTTTATATACTAACTAGAGGCCCGGTGCAAGAAATTCGTGCACTTGGGAGGGGGGGGTCCACCAGCCTGGCCTGTGCCCTCTCACAGTGTGGGAGCCCCCCATGATTGATCGCCCCAAAGAGGTAGGCACCACCCACCCATCTGGGGCTCCTTGATGGATTGCCCCAAAGAGGTAGGCTAGAGCCGGGGGTCCCGCCTCTGCACCGCACACAGTGTCAAGCCCCCACCCACCCGAGTGTGCCTCACACACAGCCCTGCCCACCCGCACACGCCTGCTGCACACCCAGCCTCCTGGTGATTGCTTGTTAGGGCGTAAGGGCATCACGACCACATAGGCTTTTATTATATAAGATACACAACCTATTTAGTCTTTACAACTCTCTTTGTTACTGGCTCCATTGTACAGATGTGGAAACTGAGGCATAGAGAGATGAGGCCATTGCTCAATGTTACATTAGAAGGAAGCAGAACTAGGAGGAGGCAGAGCTCGCTGGGTTTCAAACCCATACAGTCTGGCTCGGGCCAGAAGCCCTACCCATGTGCTGTACTACTGGACTGTCGATAGTGTGCGGGTTCCTAGTTCTTGCATGATGGTCGAATGGGCTGCATGATCTCATTGAGTTTTCCTGCCAGTCCCAGAGACAGCTACCCTTATTTTTGCTGTTTCCCAGTGATGACCAAGGCATAGAGAATGTCAAGCAAATTACATTTGAGAACTCACACAGGCAGTAAGTGACTGAGTCTGAATCAAAACAAGTGCCAAACCCAAGTCCTTGACCTCCCGACCTGGGTCAAGTCCCCCTGCTATTTCCTCTTCCAGCATCAGGTGCTCGTCAGTCCACAACTGACCATGGTTGCCATTTCACACATACCTGATTTTCTCCACAACTAGGAGGTAAATGCTGTGAGGGCAGGGTCCATGTTGAGTTTTGCTCATTGTTTGTCCCCGCCACAAGTGCCCAATTCATATTGGTGGATTGAGCCCTGGCCAGTTTGGCTCAATGATTAGAGCATCGGCCTTTGGACTGAAGGGTCCCAGGTTGGATTCCGGTCAAGGGCACATGCCTAGGTTGCGGGCTTGATCCCCAGTGGGGGGCGTGCAGGAGGCAATCAATGATTCTCTGTCATCATTGATGTTTCTATCTTTCTCTCCCTCTCCCTTCCTCTCCGAAATCAATAAAAAAAATATTTTAACAAAATATTTGCAGATTGAATGAGTAAATGATGGATTCTGTCAGAGGCACTGAGCTAGACCCAGGGGGCCCAGGGGACACACTCCAGCTCCCTCAGCCCCTTCGAGGTGATTTGTAAGCTCCGGGCTTTGGGCTCAGCCTGACCTGACCTCCAGGGTCATAGCATGATTTCAGCCCTTGAGCTCACCAGCAGGTGGGGGACAGAATTACCTTTACTGTCCTGAGCCACAGATAATGAATTCAGGTCCTTGGAGTCACAGATAATGTTAATGCCTCACCAAATCTATCCCCCCTTCTTCCCTGTTAGAAAGACCTGTTTTGTTTGGGTCCTGCCCCCTTGAGGCCAGCAATCAGGAGACAAGTCCATCCTCAGCCCTGGGATACATATTGTGATTGGCCTAAGTGAGTCATGGTCATTATATCCCCTTTGCCAGTATTGGTTAGCGAAAGGTTTATGATCTAATCCCAGCCAATGAGACCAGAGAGGAAGTCTGGTGAAGAGGCGTCCAATAAAGGTTTTCGTCCTTTAAAGATGAATAAGAGGAAATGCCTCTTCATTGAACATGGTCATGCGGATGATGGCAGGCCCTGCTGCATCTGTCTTGTGACCATGAGGCAAGCCATTGCCAACATGGGAAGGAGGCTGCCACCTCTTTGAACACAACATTGAGCCACTGAATTTCTGAATTCTAGAACGTCTCTCCCTTGTTTGTAAGAAAATGAACTCCTTAAGGCTTAAGCCATATTGAGTTGGAATTTCTGTACCTTGCTGCTCAAAGCCTCTGGTGTGGCACACAGGGAGCCTCTGGCTCCTGTAGCATTTGTCTAGCTGTTCAGCTGCCTCTTTGCATTTTGGTTCCTCATGGGTTTGTTTGGTTTTTGGGGGCTGGGGGGTGGGGGTGCTGGAAACTAACATTTGTGAGGTTTCTACTACAAATGCATTGTCTCATGTCTTCCACTGAATAACAGCCGGGCCTGTAAAGTAGGTTCTTCTACCCCCAGTTTACTGATAAGGAAACTGAAGTGCAATCAGGTAAAGTGACCTGTCCAGGGCTTCACATCTCGGCTCCCTCATGCCCACAGGATAAAACCCAGACTTCTAACCATGTCATTCAGTGCCTGTCAGGATCCTGGGTTCCTTCTACCTCCAAGTCTCCCTGCTCAGCACTCCCCACCTCACTCCAAGCTCTGGCCAGACAAAAACTTCCTTCAGTTCCTCTGGACACCCTTTGCACAGGTTGCTCCTTGAGGCCAGCCGAGGGCAGTCCATTTCCTTCTGGCCTGACTCCTCACTCTCTAGGCATTGGTTTTGCTGTCACATCCTCTCTGAAGCTTTTCCTGGCCACCCAAACTGGCTTTGGCCTGCCCTTACTCTGCACACCAGCAATGCCCTATACCTCCCTCACCCATCCCCACTCACACTTTATTATGGAGTCCTGCCTGTGAGTTCTGGAGGTTTAACAGGGCCGTGTGGTGCAGTGGTCAAGAGCATGGATGCTGGCACCAGAGTTTGACTGCTGGCTTCTGCACTTCCTGACTTTGGGACTATGGTGTGTCCTTTCCTCTCTCTGTGACTCTATTTCACTCCCCATAAGATGGGGATATTTAACAGGTTCTACCTTGCACAATTGTTGTGGGGCTTAAATAAATTCATTCACATAAAGTACTTAGAACAGTGCTTGGCACATAGCAAGTACTCAATTAATTTTGCCTATTTTTATTATCTCTGTACTCAAAGCACTTGGCACCTACCAGACATTCAGCATGTATTTGTTGGATGCATTAATGGACCAGTTGTGATGGTTAATTTTGTGTTAACTTGACTGGGTCATGAGATGCCCAGATAACTAGTTAAGCATCATTTCTGGGTGAGTCTGTGAGGGTATTCCAGGAAGAGACTAGTATCTTAATTGTTGGACTGAGTAAAGCAGATTGCCCACTCCAGTGAGGCATCATCCAATCTGTGGGGGATCGGGACAGAGCAAAACGGTGGAGACAGAGTGAATTCGCTGTGTGCCTGAGCTGCACTCAGACTGGGATGGACGCCACTGGCTCTCCTGGATCCTGGGCCTTTGGACTTGGGCTAGAATGACACCATCAGCTTTCCTGGGTCTCCAGCAGATCACGGGGTATTTCAGCCCCACAGTCTCATAATGAGCCAACTCTATCTATCGATCTATCTATCTATCTATCTATCATCTATCTATCTATCTATCTATCTATCTATCTATCTATCTATCTGCTGTCTGTTGGTTCTGTTTCTCTGGAGAACCCTGGCTGAGACAGTGGTAGAACTCAGGCAACCCACAACACAACCCTTTGGGCACTGATGTGGCCTGAGGTTAAACATGATATATATATTGATTTCAGAGAGGAAGGGAGAGGGAGAGAGAGATAGAAACATCAATGATGAGAGAGAATCCATGATCGGCTACCTCCTGCATGCCCCACACTGGGGACTGAGCCCACACCAGGTCATGTGCGCTGACCAGGAATCGAACCATGACCCTCTGGTTCATAGGTCGATGTTCAATCACTGAGCCACGTTGGCAGGGCAAGGTTAAACACTCTTGAGTCAGACACACTTGGGCTCGAATCCTAGCTATGTGACCTTGAGCAAGTTACTCCCCCTCCTGTGCCTCCCTTTCCTCAGCTGTAAACTGAGGAAACCAGTCCCTACCAGGAAGGATTGTTATGTCTATAAAAGATGTGCCTGGCACAGAGCCCAGCGTATAGTAGGGGCTCAGATACCTTAAGTTTCCTTATCCCCACCCCATGTCATAGTTTTTGCCAAGGGCCACATCAGAAGAAAGGATGTTAGAAAATTGGCTTCTGGCCACTTAAAATCTCAAAGGATAAAGTCGCCTTTGTGATTTAAAGACCCACTCCCTACCCTGTGCTGTCCGGGTTCCCCTCCCCGCCATTCTAGGGCCTTTGAACTTACTTGGCTGGGGCAGGAAATGGATCCCCCACAGCAGAGAGAATGGAAAGAGCCAAAGAGCTGACCCTCCCTGCTGGCTTCCCACTGAGGGAGGGGAAACAGGAGGAGCATTGAGGAGTGGAGGGGGCCCTGGGCAAGCATTGCTGCCTGGACACTGGTCCTCAAGGCCCGCCCCCCCCCCCCCCCCCCCCCCCCCCCCGTCCCCACTCCCTGTCTGACCTTGACCAGACTCTGTGCCTCTCAGGGCCCCATCGGCCCCATCTGTCCAATGGGGTTGGGCTCTGCGACCTTTGAGGTCCTTCTGGAGCAGGCATTCTGGGATGCAGGAAGTGGGACCCTGAGCTGCCATGGAGATCAAAGAGTAGCTTCCCAGAGGAGGCCTCGCAGCTGCCTGCCCCCTGGAGCAGCTCTGGGCTTCCTGCTCTGCACGGAGCCTGCTGTGCAGCTCTGGGAACTGGGGAGGCCTCAGCCAAGGTTGGACCCTGACTTCCTCCCTCCCCGCCAGCCCTCACTCTCCCCCAGTCCTGAGCTGTAGTTTGAGATACTTGACTCCATTTTCCTCGGTTAGCCACCTGGCATGGAGGCCAGCTGGGATGAACAATACCATGCTGTGTATTCTTCAAGCTTAATTCACAGGAAATGACTGTGCCTTAGGACACTGGGAAATTCCCACTTGGCCCTTCCTTGGACCTCCCAGGATTCTGCATGGTGAATTGACCCTGTGTGCACTCATGTAGCCTTTGAGGCTGGTGACACCTGCTTTGCCTGACCTCCCATCTTCTGGTTCTGTCTGGTCGGTCTTCCCTTGCTCTGCTCCATGCCATCTCTATACCTTTAAGGTGCTGTCCCTGCCCACCCCTCCCCCATCCAGGGGCTCACAGGCGGACCCAGGCCTGGTGCTCTCCTAGGTCAGCGCCTTCTTCCTGGCAAAGCCTCTGAGGGAGACATGATTGCCCGGCTCGTTTCCCAGGAGGAAACAGACTCAAAAAGGTGAGACGCCCTGTGGAAAGTCTCTGGGCAGCTCCAGGCCAAACCCAGGCCCAGTCCAGCCTCCTTCCTCTCTGCATATCCCATGTCCTGTCTATGCTCTCTGCCCCTGCTTCCTAGGACTCCTGGGTTTGCACAATACAGAAATCTGACTAGGAGAAGCTTAAGCCAAAAAGGAAGTGACTGATTTATTAGACGGATCTTAGGGTAGATTTCAGAGTGGGACCCAGCAGCCAAACCATGAAGGTGCCAATGCTGACTGTACCACTTTCTCACTGTGCAGCCTGCAGCCAGTGGGGTCACCTCTGGGTGCCTCAGTTCCCTCACTTATAGGACGGAGCTTTTAATAATCCCTCTTCACTGGGCTATTGGGAAGGGTCAATGAATTAGGGCAGTGACTGCAGTAGAATAGACATTTTATGTCATGACCAGCACACACATCATCTGAAACAAAAGTCCATCCATAAACCAAAATTTGCTATTATTATGTGTGATACACGCTGATGTTTTGGTTGTAGTTTAACCTAGTCCTAGTTTAGTCTAGTCTATTTTGTTCATTAAGAAAATATTGGTACCAACTTCGTAAAGTGATTTCGTGACCCACTCCCCTGCCATGGATTGTGGTTTGAGTTTAAAAATTGTTAATGGCTGTTAAGAGCTTAGCAAAGTGTCTGGCACATAATAAGACCTCAGTCATTGTTAGCTGCTATTATTGTTGTTGTTATTAATTGCAGACCAACCAAGATCAAAGGGCAGGTTTGGTTGCAGCAGGCACTCTGGCACAATCAGGATTCTCTCGTTGGCCTCCATTTCCCACCAGGCTTCTCTTTCTGTGGGCCAGCATCTTTTCCTTACGCTAGCCTTTGCCACTCAGTAGAAGCCACAGCTGCAGGCTGCTCTATACATCAGAGCATATCACAGAGTATAATAATAAAAATTTTGTTTTATGGATGGACTTTGGTTTTAGATGATGTGTGTACTGGTCATGGTATAAAATGTCTTTTTTTCACTGCAGTCACTGCCCTAATTCATTGACCCTTCCCAATAGCCCAGTGAAGGAGGTATTATTATAAGCTCCATCCTATAGGTAAGGTGATATCAGCAAGGCTTTACCACCCAAAAGGAAAAGAGCGCTCTCCTTTCCCTCTTTTCTCCCCTCTAGCTTCAGTAATAATCAAAGCTAACATTTATGGACGCTTATGAGGACCAGGCACTATTCTAAGTCTTCACAGTTTTCTCTAACCCAGGTCTCATGATAACCTGGAGTCCACGGCAGATTGGCTGGATGCTCATCAGACCCTTTTCCTCTTCCTGGACCCTCAAGCAAACTACATTTCCCAGATGCCTTTGTCCGGGTGGAGCCACATGACTAGTTCTTGCCAATGGGATGTGACTGGAAGTGACCTCTGTATGGCCCAAGAGGAGTGACTACTCCTCTGTGCTCTCTCTTTCCTTGACCTGCCAGTGGGCGGAGGACAGGGCAACCTTGAAGCCATGTGTTAAAGATGGTGAAACCTCCTGGTCGAATGAGCGTGGTTCCCTGAATGACTTCACAGAGCAGAGCTGATGCCAGCAATGCCACCCACCTCCGACAATCAGCAGTGGAGTGTGGTGGCATAAAGAATAATTTTTTGTTGTGCTAAGCCACTGAGATATTGGGGTTATTATAGCAGCTACCACTGCCCATTAATACAAAATTACCTTTTGTTCAGATTTTATAGATGAGGAAACTGATGAAGCCAGGATTTGAACGGAGGAAGCCACGTAATACGCCCCCATTTTATCCATTATTCTAGGCTGTAGGTCAGGGTCTGCACAGTCCAGCCTACCACAGGCCAAATCCAGCCAGGCCAATTCCTTTATGTATTGTCTTTGGCTGCTTTCATCTGCAAGGGCAGAGGTCAGCACAGACTTGATATTCGGGAAAGGGACCGTATCCCCTTTTCCTCCTAAGGCTAAAATACTTACTACCTAGCCTTTTATTTTTAAAAAAATATTTGGAACTTCTCTAAATTGAAAAATTAATCCCTTTGGAAAGACAATTTGAGTCATGTGATCTTGGCTCGGCCAATCACCCTAGTTGAGGAGAGTGAGGTGCAGTGATTGGCCAAGATTCAGCCAGGTGCTTGTGCCTCAGCCAATCATTGCAGCCAAGAAGGCAGGGTCACAAGAAAACATACCTCGCTAGAGCAAAGGGAGGTGTTATGGACTATATTGTGCCCCCCTAAAACGGGTATGTTGCAACTCTAACCTCTAATGTGACTGCATTTGGAGATAGGGCCTTTAAGGAGGTAATTAAGGTTAAATAAGGCCGTAAGGGTGGGGTTCTAATCCCGTAGGACTGGTGTCCTTACAAGAAGGGGAAGAGACACCAGAACACTCTCTCTCTCTCTCTTTCTCTCTCTCTCTCTCTCTCTTCTCTCTCTCTCTCCCTCCCTCCCTCCCTCCCTCCCTCCCTCCCTCCCTCCCTCCATGATCATGCACAGAGAACAGGTCATGTAAAGGTACAGTGACAAGGTGCTGCCTGCAAGCTGAGGAGAGAGGTCTCATCAAAAAGCAACCCTTCTGGCACTTTGGTTTTGGACTTCTAGCCTCTAGAGTTGTGAGAAAGTAAATTTCTGTTGTCGATGGTATTTTATTATGATGTCTGAGTAGAGGAATTCAGGAGGAACGGTTTTCCAAATGGTGTGTGTTGCCTGGGGGAATGGGGAATACCCCCATGAGGTGGTGAATTCGTGCTGGGAGAACCACTGTGAGCCAGGTAGCATCCACCTCATCCTCCAGTTTGTATACACTGCGCTGTTATCAGATACTATCAACAGCAGAGTATTGGAATCCGGGTAATTGTATCACCGCACAGAAGAGGGGCAGCAAACTCACTCTGGTGGGGAGTTGCAGAAAAAAATGGAAAGTTGTCACAGGTCTGCTCTCTCCTGCTCCAGTGTTTTGGGCAAGACCCCACAATGGGCCCCAGTGGAGACCAGCAACATTCCCTCTGGGGTCCCCTAGGTCATTTTCCTGATTCTCACATTATATACATATTGGCACATGGACACGTACCAGTATACAGACACACATTGGTGGCATGCGTGATACCTATTGGTACACATCGGAAGGTAAGAAAGCACTCAAAAAACTTATGGGGACATTTCAAAAGTGCACAGGTCCTAACCTGAAGAGGCTTCCACTGGCCAAATCAGAAACAATTTGAAAATCAAAACGATAAAAGATAGTATTGGATTAAAATCCATTGACTAAAATAACAATCTGCAAGTCCATATCGCTATAGATAAATGATAGATAAATATGGGAGAAGAGAATTCTTTTTCCTAACTGTAGAATGCCAACTACTAAATTTGAGAAAATTTGGGAGTTAAAAAAATCAACGAAGGGTGGTAGAATAGTAAGGGGGTGAATTGTGTTTCTAAAGGATTTAAAAATAGAAAAACTGACTAAAACATTGACTTGCTTTTTGTTATCGCCATGTGCCAGCAATTTGGTGATAGACCAGTCCTCCCTGAAAACATCTAAGCAATTGCCGCCATTATGTTTGAGTTTTCATTTTATCTTTAATTATATATTTAGTATATGTTTAATTATATGTGTACACATACACCTATACACCACACACCTATGTGCTTCAGATGAGAATATTTTAATCACACTTATCTTTTAATAAACAATAGGTTCAAAGGGAATATTTATTTGGAAAATTCCCGCTTATCTCGTGGCCCTCGCATATGTGGGCTCTGAAAAATGTTTGTTTGTTTTGCCAGAGTAAATTAATTTCAGTTCTTAACCGTTCAAGCTAACCTGGTTACAGTCTGTGTTTAAATAGTGGCCTCAAAATAAGCAATAATAGCAGAGCGATGGTGAAGAAAATGGAACTTGAGTTAGTTTAATTCTGACATTCTATGTGACCCCCTGGAGTGTCTCCCCGTGTGTGACATTTTTTGGAACTTTAGAAAAAAGGTAGTCATTCTTTTCAGGGTCGCTTCATTGATGGAAAATGCTGCAGAATGAAGTGCAGTGAAAAGACTTCCCCAGACAAAACCGCTGCCCCGCCTGAAGCTGTGCATGAAGTCAGGCAACGTTTGAAAAGTTAACCCCAGCTTTGGAAAGCTGTGTGATCCACAGGGGAATCCGTGCAGATTTTGCTTTCTGCTGCATGTGAGAATTTCCCCCTCAGTTACCTTTTATCAAGTGTGAAGTTTGAGGTGAGGTCAATCAGACACAAAAATATTTGAACCAGCTGGAATCAGCCTGGATGACGGTACAGTAAAACCTCCAGCTTTCAAATTGCTTCTGGCAGGTTGGTGAACAGAAACTGTGGAGAAAGTCATTAACCATGCAACAGCACAGGCAAGGAAGTGGGAATTCACATAGAAAAAATTCGCGTGTTCAGAAGAAGAGAGCCAGAGAAACCGCTGGAGATGCTCGTCTCCCTTTGCAAGAAGAAATAAAAGGCAAATGCTTGGAGGCCACAGTCATTCTCACCCAGAACTGGATCCTCTTGAAAGGCACGGCATCAAATAACGTCTAACTAACATTGATTTGCTTTTTGTTATCACCATGTGCCAGCAATTTGGTGATAGACCAGCCATTTTGTCTGTTTTTGCAAAAGAAGGAAAACCTTGGGACTTATTTTCCTGACCAAGTAGATTAGAAGTATTGGATGTATTGGATGAATTTTCTGGTGAATATAATTTAGTGGAAATTTTTTAAATTGCGAAGGTGTTTGGATCGGTCTCCATCCCAAAGACACAAAGCCGGGAACAGCGCTGCGCTTTCTTGGACTTACTGTGAACGGCGATTTGTAAGGGTCCCTCCCAAACTTAGCCCTGTGCCCACGACTTTTTTCCTAACTAGTGTGTGTGTGTATATATATATATAGATTCACATGAAAGAAACTTGTCTAAACGAGAATGAATAAAAAGTATTATTTGACCAACTATGAGTGAAGACAGATTTATAAATCTGGGTACACTTCCCACTGAACATGGGAATAAAATAAATTCTGATGAAAGCATGAGAAATTTATTGCAGCAAAGGCACAAAAATGAGGAAGTGTACGGTTATTGTGCATTTCTGTGACAGACCAATATGTAGGTATATGTTATTCCTCCCTTCTTCTAAAACTACACTAATGTAATTTAACATCTCTAATCCATTAATTTTTCCCTTTTGTGCCCTATCATATTTTTTTAATATTTGATTTTTTCATAACTTTACTGGCATCTCTGTGTTTCTCTTCTGGATCATTATTATTATTCATATAATTTCATGATTATTTTTGAAAAGAATTGTGCCATATAGAGAAAGGAAGTGTTAATTTAAAAAAAAAAATCTGTTCCAGGTGTTGAGTGCCCTAGGTAACACATTGTGAAGGATACAACCTTCGAAGGTGTTTCTACCAAAGATATGTAATCTGATTCCAAAACATGAGACAAAGAGAAATGGAAAGATGTTTTACAAAATAACTTGTTCATGAATCTTCAAAATGTCAAGGTTAAGCCCTGCTGAGTCTCTTGGTGGGAGTGTCATCTGGTACACCAAAAGGCTGAGGGTTTGATCCCTGGTTGAAGTGTGTATGAGAGGCAACCTATAGAAGTTTCTTTCTCACATCGAGGTTTCTCTCTCTCCCTCCCTCCCTTCCCTCCCCCCACCCTTCTTCCCTCCTCCTCTTCCTTCCTCTCTAAAATCAATAAACATCTCCTCTGGTGGGTATAAAAAAAGTCAGCGTCAACAGATTGAAAGGGTTAGGAATCAGTTCAGATTAAAGGTGACTAAAGAGATATGACAGTGCCATCCTGGATTGGATCCTGGACTGGAAAAGAATTGTTATAAAGGACATTATTATTGGGATAATTGTCAAAACTTGGACATGGACTGTTTATTAGAAAACAGAGTCGTATCAATGTTAACTCCCTCGTTTTGATGGTTGTATTATTGTTCTTTAAGAGTCTACTTTTGTCCTTAGAAAATATACTCTGAACTATTTAGTGAATACTTACCTGAGTGTGTGACGCTGTATGTAGAGAGAGAGAAAAACGGAGTAATTGAGGCAAAATGTCAACAATTGGCGAACCTGGGTAAAGGCTATTGGAGTTTCTCCCGGTTATGGTTGCAACTTTTATGTAAATTTGAAATTATTTCAAAATGAAAATTTACAAATAAACAAAATGAAACAAACAAACAAAAAAACCAAACCACAAAACTCCAAACAGGTTAAGCTGGGCCCACTGGTACTTGGGGTAAAGGAGAGAGGATGACATTGAGCTACCTTTTGTGGGTGAATGGAGAGAGAGAGGGAGAGGAGAGGGGAAGGGCGAGAGAGAACATGCATATGAGAAGCCATTGATCCAATAGGAAGAATTCTGGGGAAAGGAAGCACGGAGCCCGTGGACGGGTGGAATCTCAGATTCCTGAGGGATAGTCGGGAGGACACAAGCCTGGGGCTGGAGGGACAGGTCAGGGTGGGAATTAACCTTGTGCAAGTCATGGGCGGGAGGGAAGACATTACAGAGAAGAGAGAGGGATGAAGCTCAGGGAGACCAGGACTTCAGAGGTGTGAGGAAGAGAAGCCGGCAAAATAAACAGAAAAGGGAGGATCCGGCAAAGGGAGAGTTTAGTGGCAAAAGGTGTCACAGACGTCAAGGGAGTGAGGATTTCAGGCGGGAGGAAGTGTCACTGAGGACAGATGGCGCGAAAGGTCATTTGAAGACTCAGAAAAAGACAAAAAATTCATTAAGACACATCGAAAACCAGGGTTGAAAATCGTCCCAGGGTCAGAATCAAGATTTGCCACAGATTAGAGAGTCCTGGAGGTGGAGTGAGAAGTGCAATTAGCAACCACTGGTGACACTTGATCAGAAAGTACTCAATGTCCCTATCTCATTCCCCTTCCCTCTCTGTCCCTGGATCAGAGACAAGGCCTGTTGCAAGGAGGGAAAAACAGCAGCTCTGTTCCTCAGGCCTGGGGCTGCTTTTGGAGAGGCTGTTTCTCCTCGTCCACATCAGCCCTTTCAAAAAGTCAATACACCGCCCCGGCCCGGTGGCCCGCTGGTGGCAGCACTGTCCCAGGCACCAGAAAGGTGTGGCTTTGATTCCTGGTCAGGGGACATACCTGGGTTGCAGGTTTGGTCCCTGGTCGGGGCACATACAGAAGGCAACTGATTGATGTCTTTCTCTCTCACATCAATGTTTCTCTCTCTCTTTCCGAAAATCAATAAAAAACATATCCTCGGATGAGGATTTTTAAAAAATGATTATGAAACGTGCAAGTTTTTAGAAAATGACTGGGCAGGAGGTGAGGGGAGGCACCTGGGGTTTCACTGCATCTGAACTGGAAGATTCTGGTTAGTATTTCTTTCTTCTTCTTTTTTTTCTTTATGTACTAATTTTATTCATTTATTATAATAAGAAAAAAGAGATATTCAAAATAATTATATGCAAATTTTCATATTACTAGAACACATTTGGTGAAAATGCCTGCCCCTCCGCCCCCCCCCCCCCAAAAAAAATTTTTGAAGGGAATACACCAAGTTATTAGTTACCACTAGGTCATGGGCCCAAAGGAGATTTCCCCTGTTTTCTTTGACTTTTATGTATTTTCAAATGTTTCTATCATGAACAGGCATTGCTTTTATAATGGAAAAAGTAAATGCAATTTTTAAAAAATAAGGGAAAGAAAGATTAAAAAGTGCCCATGGATTTGGAGATGGGTGAAAAAATTGTCAGTTGAAGGATGAGGTGGGAGAAGCAGGTATGCAGTTCCTATGAATAATCCATGAAATTCCTAGAGCACTTTCTGTTTTGCAAACAGCATCTCAATTTGCAGACTTTGCAGATTAGATGGGACCCAGGGTCATGAACTCTAACGCTGGAGCGCGCACATGGGCGACCTCCCTTGGGGGGCTCCCAGCTTCTGATGGCCCCCCTGCTGTGCTGGGAGGAGGGTAATCAAGGGAGCTAGCCCTCCCTACAGGTGTTTACAACTGGTTTTGTAGTGGGTGCAGCTCAGCTCCCGTATTGAGAACAGTAACTACTTAAGCGGCCAAAGTGTCTGGCAAGCAGCTCCTCCTCACACTAGTCCTATGAAGAGGGAAATACTAAGCCATCTTCGGGTTAATGAGGAAACAGTGGCACAGAGAGGTTAGGAGACGCCCCAGGTCTCACAGAACGGGATCTGAGCTCGGCCAGTGTGGCTCCGCAGCTACTCTGCAGCCCGCTATGTGCACTGAGCCTCCGTAAGGCCTGCCTCCCGGCTCCTCCCAGAGCCCCTAATCCTCCCAGCCCTTCCCAGCCAAGCTCCACTCCCCGCTGTGCAGTGGGAGGCCTGAGGCTGGCGCAGGTGTCTAGACACACCTGCAGGGATTTCCTCCCCCCCTGCACCAGGCTGAGTACCGAAAGGACGGGAATTCTTTGTTACCTGCGTTATGATGTCATCCGTTCTCCCATCAGTTCTCCGAGGCACTAGCCACAGGAATGCCCTCGATAACTGAATCCATTCGTTCGACAAATATTTCTTGAGTGCCAACTGTGTGCCAGCACCATTTTAGCCACCAGGCACACAACTGTGACTCAAAGTCTGATGGAGGAAGGACTGGGTCTTCATAGGTATGTTGTGTGTGACAAGGGCATTTTGTGTGTGTGGCGGGGGGGGCCCCTCATTTAATATTGCAGAATGCTCTCTCACTGTGCTTCCAAGCGCCCCAATGCCACTGGGTGTGGGGGCAGTGAGCATTGTGGAGGCACTGTGGTTGAGGAGACAGCTCAATGATGGAGTTGGATCAGGCCCCACAACTCATTGCTGTGTGGCCTTGGACCACTGACTTCGTCTCTCTGAGCCTCGGCAACTTTTTAAATGGGGGTCACCTGAGCTGCCTCACCAGATGGTGGTGGGGGCAAAAGAAGGGGTCAGGGGCCCGAGTGTGGGCCTGACACTGAGTGTGGAGGAGGCACCCACTAGGGAACAGCTATCCATGTTGTGGTTTCTCTGTCTCTGGGCTTTTCCTCCAGGACTATGACCCTAATGTTATCAGCTGACAGATTCCCGCCTTCTTCCGAGTCTGATGGACTTGGCTCTGGTCCTTAGCTCTGCAGGAGCAGAAATCTGATTTTGTCAGGTCCCGAGGATCATACGTTTGGGAACCTGATGAATGAACCAGGTGTCAAGTGGCTCATTGACAAACAGGATGCTCCTTGGCAGAGGTCCGACTGCTCCATCCACCACCACGGGGGCTCAGGAGACAGGCTCATATGGAGCGTGAACTGTGAAATCTAACCTGTGACACTTCATATAATTCACTCAGCATCCCTGTGGACAGGTGGTATTACCGCATGTTGATAGGCAGAACACAAAAACAGGCTCAGAGAGGGATCGCGTTCCTTGAAAGGAGTTGGAATTGGTGTGTGTGTGTGTGTGTGTGTGTGTGTGTGTGTGTGTGAGTGTGTGTGTGTGTTTTAATGTTTAGAGTCCAGGACCAGAACAATGAGGGGAGAACTGCTTCATGCTAGCCCCGAGGCATACAGGAGTGAGGGTTCTCTCGGTTACAAGGACATAAGCCTGCTGTAGTGGGTTAAATGGTAGCTCCCCCAAAAGATATGTCCATGTCCTAACCTCAGAACCTGTAAATATGACCTTACTTGGAAAAAAGTCTTTGCAGATGTAATAAAGTTAAGGCTCTTGAGATAAGATTATTCTGGAGTACCTGAGTAGGTCCTCAATCCAGTGACAAGGGCCCCTATAAAAGACAGGAGGAGCTGGTTTGGCTCAGGGGATAGAGCGTCGGCCCGCGGACTGAAAGGTCCCGGGTTAGATTCTGCTCAAAGGCATGTACCTCGGTTGCAGATTCAATCCCCTCTCTCACATCTAAGTCTCTCTCTCTCTCTCTCTCTCTCTTCCTTCCACTCTCTCTAAAAATCAATGGAAAAATATCCTTGGGTGAGGATTAATAATAATTAAAAAAAGACAAAAGGAGAAGACCATGTGCAGATGAAGGCAGAGGTGGGAGTGATGACGCCACACGTCAAGGAATGCCTGGAGCCGCCAGCAGCTGCAGGGGCAAGGAGGGAGCGCCCCCTGGAAATGTAGAAGGGAGTGAGGGCCGGGCTCACATCTTGATTGGAGACTTCTGGCCTCCAAAACTCACAGAATACATTCCTATCGTTTTAAGCCACCGAATTTGTGGTAACGTGTTACCACAGCTCTGGGAAACACCTGCCCCAGGGAAAAGTGACCGGCTCATTTTAGCCACCTAGGAGAAGGCCTGCAGAAGGCTGAGCTCTGGGGGAATTTTGGGGGGGGGGCGGATAGGGAGAGGGGCCGAGACTTAGGGATGCTGCCGGGGATCTGCCCCCCTCAGCCCAGGCTTCATGCTCTGGGATGGCTTCTTCTGGGACCACGGCTTTAGGTGCCCACGGAAAGGCCGGGAGAAGGATTCTGATGGTCCTGGCTGCGTCATGTGACCCTCCAGTCCCCACTAGGACCACCTGGTTGGAATAAGAGGCACAGCAATTCCTTCAAAGGAGGGGGCTGCTACCACCAGAGGAAGGAAGGGGCCTGGCAGGCGGCATCAATCCATGTCCACTCACAGGGTATCTCACCAAGGCCATCCAGAAGCCTGGAACCTGCTTCTCCCCGTGGTGAATTCAGTCCTGTACAGCTCTCCCCTTGCCCCTGCCAGGCGGGCCCCTGGTACTTCTGCATTCCTGGTGATTTATACCCTTGCTTGGTCTGATGGAGCTGCTTTCACTCTCCGACAGGCCACGTGCAGAAATTTTGTTTCAGTGAATGACTGTTATTCTGCCTGCCTAGTGCCCTCTATTTCTCCCCTCCCCAGCCCTGTCTCTTACTCCATCCCTAACATTCCCACGGGATATACAGACCCTGCCCCATTGGCTGCAGTGGTTTGGTTCAATAATGGCCACCTGACTCAAGCAGGGCCAATCAGAGCAGACTCCCTTAGGTGGCTGAAGCTCTGAACCCCTGGTTAGGGGTGCTGTTGGTGCCCATGTTTCTTGCACTCTGGAAGGAGGTGGAGAAAGAATACAGCTGATATTCGAGGAAGGCAGAGAGAAGGGAGGCCTGAGTGTCCTAGTCGTCCCTGGTTTGATTCTTCCGGAGACCTCTGCTCCTCACACAGCTGTTCAACCTTTAATTGGCTTCTGTGAGCCAATTACTGCCCCCCCCAACACACACACACACACACACACACACACACACACACACACACACACCTTCTGCTTATTTGCTAGCCTGATACACAGCCTGTCTCTTGCAATCCGAAACGTGCAAAAATAATTGTTAAATATTATGTGTCAGCGGAATAAAGCCTAGAACAATAGACTTGTGTCCGGTCAAGTGTTGGCTCCACCTCATGTTACATGTGGGAAAACTGGAGCCCAGAGAGGGAGCTGAGCCATCCACAGTCACACAGCACGTGAGCAGTGGAGACAGGCCGCCGGCCGCCTGCCACTCCGAGTCACATCCATCTCTAAGGATCTTTCCAGGACTCTGGCACCCTGATTTGTGTGTGACCTGGGGTGGCTGGCCTTATTGCTTTCCTTGCCTCAATTTCCCCATTCTGTCCTTGTGGGCACATAATTCCTGGCAGAAGAGAAGGGAGCCAGATGTTATCTTGGTGGGCTGCTTTGAATTCTCAGGGCCTACAAAAGGCTATTATTATTTAATTACTGCAAATGGTAATTATAAGGGGAGGTAATTGTCTGCCCTTTCATTATAGCACTTCTGCCCTTTTCCTCTGGCAGCCCCGGGCCAGTCTCCAGTCGTAAAAGAGAGGGGGGAGTGGGGGCCAGTCCAGGTCTGCTGTGGCAGCCCAGCATGGATCCTCATAGACCAGCTTGGAGGAAGGGCTGTAAATAGTTGCTGCCGAAGGTGATTTGTGGATGATAGAGCCCTCCCGTGCCCATGAACTCCTAAGGTCCTACAGGAAAAGAGGAAGGGGCTCCCTGAGCACCAGCCAGGTCCTGGGCACTGTGCTGGTCACCCTACCTTCTCCAGGTGAGATGATGCCTGTAAAAGCCCAGCAAGGTGCCTCACTCATAGTAAATGCTCGGTAAATGGCGGTGTATACAACTTCTAATCCTGACGTACTGCTTTGTGAAATAAGAATGACAGTATTCTCCTCATTTTATAAACGAAAAGACTGGGGTGTCCTCAGGGTTTAAAGCTGGTGGGAGCCAGGATTTGAACCCTGTATGTCTGAGCTCAAAACACTCAGGCGCTTCCCTTACAACCTGCCACCAGATACGACTGGCCCATTTCACCGTTGAAGAAATTGAGGCCCAGAGATGCAACGTGGCTGACCCCAGCTCACCAAGGTTGTTTAATAGAGTCAGAACCTGGACGCACATGTTGGAGCTGGACGTGATCAGGACTTGGTAAGTCACTGGATTTGAAGAAATCTTGGAGACATCATTGGACTTCTACAAAATGTGAGGTAGAAAATTCCAGTCGATTTTTATTTAAATCTCAAAGGATTTTATTTAAATCTCCACATGTCTGCCCTGCCCCGACTTGCTGCTGGCCCTGCTCTGCTCCCCTGCCGTTCCCTCTGCCACCTCCTGGCATCCCACAACCCCCAGCTCACTACTAATGGTGGAGACACAGAAGATGACCAAGACTTAGCCTTGACCCTCTGGCCAAAGCAAACACTGAGTGAGCTCAATTGCAGACCCCGGAGCCCCTGAATAAGGCTGGCCTCTGTAACCAGCTGTCAGACATTGCTAATCAGTCACAGCATTCTTCTTATTTAAAGCCCAGATTCCTAATCCTTGGAGATTTAAATAAAAATTGACTGGAATTTACTACCTCACGTTTTGTAGAAATCCAATGATGTCTTCAAGATTTCTTCAAATCCAGTGACTTACTAAGTCCTGATCACTTCCAGCTCCAACTGTCTACTCCTAGTGTACCTTTCCTCTGCCCACCTTTCCTCTTGGCTCAGTGCCAGTCCAGGCAACCCAGTGCCAACCTCCCATTCAGCGTGCAGCTCCTTTAGCTGAAGGTTTAAGACATAGTGGGCGTTGTATCATAGCAATGCAAAGGGCAGGAAGATGATGACTATGATCCCTGTTTTTACAAATCCTGCAGCCCCAAGACTTAACCAACCACTTGCCTTTGTTGGGCCTCAGTTTCCCCACCTGTGAAATGGGGCTAACATCCCTGCCAGCCTCCCTCCCGGGGCTCCCGTGGGGGTCTAATTAGAAAGCGCATCTGTTGAAGCTCAAGATGGTTTTAGTTCCGATGGGAGGTACGCCCAGTTTGAGGGATAAGGAGGCGGCAAGGTTGAGTAGAGGGCAAGGAGAGGAAGATGGAAATCTTTGGGCTTAAGGCCCTGCTGTGAACAGGCTTTAGCTGCGATGCTATGAAGTCAACCTTGCATTTGCCACGATGGGGGCTGCAGAACCTGGGAGTCACCTAGACACCTGCTTTCTCACACCTCACATCTCTCAGTCACTAAGTCCTGGTGACACGGAAACCACAAATGTGGACAAATCCCACAGTTGTCTGTGGCGAGCCGGCACGGCCATGGCATACTCAGCCCCAGGGCGCCTTATGTGCCGCGCCAGCTCAGCCTGGTTCAGTGACCCTGAGAGGGGGCAGTGAAGGATTAAGAAAAGACAGACAAGAGAAGAAAGCTGGGTCTTGGTGGGAGAGACAGCGCCCGTGCCCACAAGCCGTGTCTTTATTTTATAGCAGATGCCACGAGGCAAAGTAAGGGCGTCATCAAGATGTTTACAAATTCTCCTGGGTTTCAATCCTACTCAACTACATGCACCTGAACTCTATCAAGCCCACATCACTCAGGCACGTGGGGCCACGTGTTCAGACCACAGGCTCAAGCCTACAACTCTAGCTGTCGGCTATAATTGTGCTGGGAGGGCTCTGCCCTCCAAGCTGGGACTTGCACATGGCAATGAGAGGACTGTGCCCTCTCATTAGTCCAAGGCTTAACCCTTTGCGGTCGTATTGAATTTGGACATGGGTGTCGTACTGGTCGGAATTAATTTCCATTGAAAGAGCAGCGATACATAACATGCAAGATTATGAAGGATAAACAAGATTTATTAATTCTTTTTTGGAACTACGTCACTACTAGTAGAATCACTACAAACGTCATCACTTTCTACGTCAGAGTCAGTATTCAAGGTGCCAAAATAAAACTCTTCTTCGTTACTTTCAGATTCGCAGTACACTTCTTTCGGTAACTTTCTTTTTGCCATTTTGGAGTATTATTTTGAAATATCTTAACAAGCGAGAATGCCTAATTACAGTTAAACGTAATTTGTAAAGCTTTATTTGAAATTCTGCGAAGTATCTCCGAAGCTTGTCGATTTCTTCACTCTCAAAAGGCGACGGACTCGCCACGGGGTTTCGCATGGCGAGTGTGGCATGACCGCGTTTGTTTATATTGAGTTTCGATAGCTCCGATTTGTCGGGGCAATGTTTTGGTTCGTGACAAGGTCGCTTAGACACTTAAGAGCTTTCAGAGAAATTATGAACTGATACATGAATGAATGGAGTTAAGATTCGTACGGTTCTTTGCTGTGGTGGCTGAGAGCAGACATACGACCGCAAAGGGTTAAACCTGTCCGAACACGGTAGCCGCGCCCCACATTTGTCCACCTCTTTCCACCTCTGCTAGTGCCACCCTGGTCCAAGCCATCACCGTTGTTCACCCGGAAAATTTTGAACGCCTCCTATTGGCCGTCCTGCTTTGCCCCATTCCAATCCATTCTTTCCCCAGCAGCCACATGAACCTTTTGAAAAGAATTCTGACCACATCATTTGTCTACTTAATGCCCACCTCCCCACCCTTCCTATTGCTCTTAAGCTAAAATCCTAATTCCTTGCCAGGGCCCACCTAGGACGCCCAGCCCTCAGTGTCATTTTGCCCCCTCATTGCCCTCGAGCTCCTTTATCCTTTCTGGCCCTTTAATATGGCCAGTGCCTTCTTGCCTCAGAAGCGTCACACACTGTTCTTCCTGCCAGAAAGCCTTTTTTTCTCTCGTCTCTTCCCTGATCTCAGCTTGAACATCCCTTCTTCTGGGCAGTTCTCCTTGATCTTCACTTACCCACACCCCTGACACCTCAAACCTGTCCTTTGTAGCTATGGAGACTAATTACAGCGCTCCTTGATTACTTGTTAAATTCTGTCTCCTGGAACAGACTGGGAGAGTTCACCAATGTCCACTTCGCTTGCCCTCCAGGGGAACACTGTACTTCCCAGCTTCCCTTGCAGTTGGGCAGGACCACGTGACTAATACTGGCCAATGGATAATGAGGAGAAGTGATGTGCATCCCTTTCCAGCTGAAGCAGTGTGAAACCTCCATACAATTCTTCAATGTTCTTCTCCTGCCCTGGTAACTAAGAAAGCCACATGTTCCATTGGGTGCAGCTTCAAGATGATAAGGACTTCTCAGCCTAGGCCTGTGGGTGACTAGAGCTGAGGACCTAGGATGGGTATGTGGCACAAGTGTTATGTCATGGAGGTTTCAGAGTTCTTTGTTACTGCAGCATGGTCTGGTCTATCCTGACTATTTATGCTAACTAGTGCTCTATCAGAGCAGGGCCTGTGTCTTGTTCACTGCCTCTCCAGAGCCTGAGACCCTATCTGCAACACAGAAGTAGGTGCTTTGTAAATATTTGTTGAATGAGTGAAAAACCCCACCCAAAACAGAATATATAATCTCATACTAGTAGTTGCTTTCTCAAATAATTTACTGTAGTAATACTTATATACACAACCATGAGAATATAATCAGTGGCTAAATTGTAAAAGTTAAAGAAAAAGGAGGGAGTCCGTGGGTTGGAGCAGTCATGGAGGACTTCCTGGAAGAGAATAAGGAAGATTGAATATTTTGAGAGAATGAGAGTGGGTTTGCTGTCTATCCCATCACTTATTCATCCATTCAACAAATACTTATTCTAATGCACCATAAGGGTTTTGCCAGCAGTGAGGCCAGAGGAACAGGTGCTCTTTGGGAATCAGAGGAAAGTGCCTCTTCCCATGTGAGGATCTAGAATGGCTGCGCAGAGGAGGCGATGTTTAAGCTGAGCCGTGAGAAATAGGTGTTTGCCAGAGATGAGATGGGGAGAAAAGGACGGAGGATCCCCAGCAGAGGGAACAGCATGGACAGAGGCTTGCAGACACAGAGCTACACAGTGTGGGGCAGCATCTAGTGTGACTGGATTTGGGGCAGGGGAGGCTGGGTGCCAATGGCAAAGAGATGAGCTCAGTGCTTCCATCTCTGGCTTCTTGCGTCTCAGCCCGCACTGACCATATTGAAGGCATCTTGGCCGGTCCGGGAAGACATTTTAGAGAGCGTCTAAGTTAAGATCTGAAGGATGGCTTGAAGGGACCAGGAGAGGTGTGATGAGAAGACAAGGGAGTGGATCCAGGCCGAGGGAGCAGCATGCTCACAGGCCTTAGAGGGGAGATGGCGAGGCCTGAGAGGGCAGCTCACTTTGTCTGGTGAGAGCATAGCTTTCCAGGTGGCCAGACAGGAGGCTCTGGTGAGGCAGATGGGCCAGATCATGTTACTTGCCCCCCATAACCCCCCTATCAAGACCTCATCCCAGCAGTCAAAGCATTCAGGATTCTGCCTCCCATCTTCCTTTCAACCCTAAGCTCTGGTGCCTTTGCAGATGCTATTCTCAGTGCCGAGAATTACAATGAGGATGATAATAATAACATAATAATATTTGTTGGGCTTTTTACAATATGTGAGGTGCCATGTCAAGCATTATTTCATTGACTAACAATGACATCAGCAATGACATGGGCTAGTACATTTTTCGGGGATTTATTTTTTCTTATTGGACTCTATTTTTTAGAACAGATTTAGATTTACAAAAATATTGAGAAAATATTAGAGAGTTCCCATATACCGCCTCTCCCCCCCTCCCCCCCAGTTTTTCCCACTGGTAATATCTTTTGTTAGTATATTTGTTATAATTATTTATTGATGGATGCTTTTTTTACTACATCATTAACCGAATTCCGCAGTTTATTAAGATTTCCTTAGTTTTTACCTGATGTCTTTTTTCTGTCCCAAGATCCTATCTAGGATACCCTATTGCAATTGTTATGTCTCTTTAGTCTCCTCTGGGCAGCGACAGTTTCTGAGATTTTCCTTGTCTTGATGGTCTTGGCCGTTTCAAAGAGTCCTAGTTAGATATTTGTAGGAGACCCGTGATTTGAGTTTGGTATTTTTCTCATGACAAGACTGGGGTCATAGGTTATTGGGAGGAAGTCCACAGAGGTAAAGTGTCATTTTCATTGCATGTCAAGCGCACATACTGTCAACAGGACGTGCGACTGCCGGCGTTGGCCTTGATTGCCTGGCTGAGGTAGGAGTTGTTTAGCTTTTCCCCTGTGAATTTACTTTCCCCCTCCTTTTTTGTTAACCTTCACCTGAGGATACTTTTTCCATTGATTTTTTCCCCCCCAGGGAGTGGAAGGGAGGCAGAGAGGCTCATTGATTGGTTGCCTCTCCCACCAGGGCCTGGGATTGAGCCTGCAACTGAGGTATGTGCCCTGACTCTCTACCCACTGAGCCAAACGGCCAGGGCTCCCTTCCCTTTTCATACTGTACACTTTGGATGTTGCGGTGCACAGCTCACACGTAAGGAGTGGAGAGTTATGCTCCAGCTCCTGGACTGTCTACATAAGTTATTTGGAATCCTGCATGAGAGAGTGGTCCCTTCTCTCCATTTTAAAATGTATCATCTCACTGAACTTCCCAACGCCGCTTGGACTGGGGCTTGTCCTGCCCTCCAGCTGCTCACAGCCTTATCTGCGCTGGACGGGGAAGTGCCCTGAGGGCAGGCACTTTGTCCAACTTGTTCAGAGCTGTTTCCAGCCAACAGGTAGAGGTGCGGATAGCAGGTATCAGCACTGCCCGCACCCTGGGAAATGCCTCCTGCAGGAGGGCAAGCGGCGGCAGGCGATTGTGTGTGTGCCCTCCCCCCGGGGACTGGGTGCTCCCTGAGGGCAGGGCCAGCCCCGATTCCTCGTGGCCTAGAGGCTGGTGGCAGTCAGGGACACAGGAGTCTGAGCTGGGCCAGGGAGCCGGGGATTGGCCACCTCAGGTAGAAGTGAAGTTTGGAAGCTGACACAGCCCGGGAGGCCGAATCCGGAGGACTTGGTGACTGATTGGCTGGGGAGGGTGAGGCGGGAGGAGGAGTCACACACAGATGGCTCTGAGGTCTGGAGCGGGGGACAGCCGGTGCCACCTCTGATAGCTTCTGCGAGGAGAGCCGCTGACAGCCTGGGGCGGCCCCACCCTTTGGGGGCTCGGGCCTAGATCCAGGGCGGGCCGGAGCCGAGCGAGGGAGGGGTGGCCTGACCTGTCCAAACTCCCGACCCCCATCCCCATGTTCTCGTCTAAAAAAATAATCTCAGCCTGGATTTTGAGCGCGATCGTTGGTTCCCAGGTGTGGGGGCCCATTCTGCGGGTCCCCTCCTGCCTGCGTCTGCGAAGGAGACCCCCAGGGGCAGCCTTGCCGCCGCGCGGGGTCGCCGTGATCCGGGCCATGGCTCGCCAGGCCCAGGTCCCCATCGCCGGGGAGGGGGCGGCCAGGCGGCGGCCCAGCCAGGGCGGGACAATGGCCGCGGCCGCCGGGGCCCCGGGAGCCCCCGCGCTGGGGAAGGGGCTGGCCTAGGGCCGGGCGCCGGTGCCCTCCCCGCGCGGCTCGGGAGGGCGGAGGGGGGCGAGGAGTTCCTTTGTGGCTCTGCCTCCGGCGCGGCGCGGACGGTGGGAGCCGCGCAACTTTGCGAGGCGGCGGCGGCGGCGGCCAGACGAGGCCCCGGGGCCCGAGCGGGGCCCCCAGCGCGCGGCCCGCCCCCGCCCCCTGCCCGGCCCCCTCCCTTCGCGCGCCGTCGCCCGCGCCCGGCGCTGCCCACTCGCGGGAGCCCCCGGGGCCGGACGGGCTGCGCAGCCGGAGAGGCGGGGGCCCGACGCGGCCCCCCCGGAGCCGGGCGCCTGGCGCGGGGGCTCGCCGAGAACACGGGGGGCCGCGCGGCGCTGCAGACCCAGCCTCCCGCCGCCGCCGCCGCCGCCGCCTCGGCGTGCAGAACCCAGAAGTGAACAGCAGGCGACCCGGAAGGTTTGCGCGCGGCTCCGCACCGACCGGAGCCGGGAGCCGGAGCCCCAGCCCGGCCCTGCTCGGGCCGCCGGGCGCGGGGCTGCGGCCGCGTGCCGGAGCCGCCGCCGCACAGCCAGGTCCGTGCGGGCCCGGGGCGCGGGGGGAGCGGGCTCGGTGGCGGCGGGTGCCCGCCCGAGCGCCCGCCCGCGGGAAAGTTGCGCGGAGTTGCGGGCGGGGTGCGGGCCGCGGCGCGGGCGCTGTCAGCGCGGGCCGGGCGCTCCGAGGGCCCGGGGCCGCCTGCGCCTGCGGCGGGGCCCGGAGCGGCGGCGGCGCGCGGGTAGGAAGTGCCTCCGCGGCGTGTCTGTCTGCTCCGAGCGTGTGCGAGTGTGAGCGAGCGAGTGTGTGTGTGTGTGTGTGTGTGTTTTCTTAAGCCGGGCTATTCAAACCTGCTGCAATTCTCCGGTAAACAATGATTCATGGGACTTAATGCAAATAAACGGGTAGCAAACGGCGCGGTTCGCGCACTTTGCAGCCGGCCGGGTGGAGCGGCCAGTGCCGGATTTCTCCCTTTTTTTGCAGATCTGCAGAATATGGCGTCCCTGTCCTGTTTTAAAAATAAGCCAGGCTGCCATTTTTGTTTTTCTTTTGTCTGAAAATTTTAATAAAACTGTCTGAGAATGTGGGAGAGGCGGCTGGAAGCAGAGGGGGCACCCGAAGGGTTGGCTTTTTTTCCCTTTTCTTTGGCGAGAGCCGCGAGCCTTTCGGGGAGGTGAGACACAATGCAATTGCACTTTAAAGAAAAAAAAAGGAAGCCGCTGGGCGATTTGGGGGGTAGGGCTGGGAATTTAAAGTTAACTCGGAAAGTTTTCTTTTCTTTCTTTTTTTTTTTTTTAAAGCTCTCTCTCCCTCTCTCTCTTTCTCTCTCTATCTCACTCTTTTTTTTTTGAAGGCGGTGAAATGCCGCGAAAGGATCTCGGGGTCCATTTCTCCCCCCAGACAGTCGCCTTTGCAGGAATTTTTGGGAAAAGTTAACTGTTGGTTTCCTCAGAGCTGCGGGAGGCATGTGGGGGGTTGGGGATGGGGACTTGGGGGGACTAGGAAACGTCTTTTGGAAGAGCCTGTATAAAATGTAAGGAACTATGGTCTCAGGTTGGAGGGAGAGGGCCGGCAGTAAGGGCTCCGAGTGGGCCCAGGGTTTCCGCGTGAGACTCCAGGCAGGAGGAAATGAACCTGCTCTCCAGCACCCTGCCCTCCAGCCGTGAGTGTGGGGAGTGGACCCGTCTCCCTGGGTGGCCGGGGCCTCCCTGTAGTCCGGAATCCTGCCCTGGGTGCCAGGGAGGCTCCCAGAGCCCTCTGGCAAGTGTGCTTGGTTGGGAGTTGGCGAGCCCCTTCCCCACCCTGGTAGGCCTCCTGCTGCAGGAGGTGGCATCTGGTGGTGAATGCCCCCAGGGGTGGGCTCTTGGCTGGGTACAGCCGGAAGCTCCCCTGGGTCCTGTCTGTGAGGTTGTCTGGTGTTGGGGGGGCCTCTGCTGGTTTGCTAGTGGGGGTCGTCTGAGCCTCTTGCCTGTGGTGGCTCCTACCCTTTTCTGCCACCCCTGCAAGCACCCTGAAGGCTCCTGTGTTGGGGGCAGTGTAGTTCCTGAAGTCTCTCTCTAGATCAGGGCCTGCTGGCTCTGCACCCTGCAGAGGGGTTCGGGAGGCCAGGCCTGGGGTGGCTGGCGCTGTCCAAGGCACCCGGGCTCATGGGGTCTGGTCTTTCCTCTGTTGGGAAAGTATGTGTCCCGGGAGGACCCCGAGCCCTTCTGGCCCCTGCCCTGGTGTCTCTTGGAGGAGTGACACCTCTAGTCTTATTCCTGGTCTGTCCAGCTCCACAAGGCACTGTGAGCTCCCCGAGGGCAGAGTCGGCTTCAAGGTGGGGTTTCAGAGTTTAGGGCTGTACAACTTGCATGCCTGGGCCATAGGTACCAAGCCAGGCATTTTTCAGATGAAGAAACAAGTCCAGAGAAGGGGGAGTGACTTGGCCACAGTCACATTGCCAGTTGGGATGCTAAGTCAGGGACCCAGATGTTCAAGCTCCCGCTTCTGGGCTCTCTCCACTGTTCTCTGGCCCTGACCCCTGAGAGGGTCATTTTGGAAAGAACTAAACTACAATGCGACAGCACATCTCCCTGCCCGTAATAGCCCTTCCCCATAGTAACCCTTCAGGAGTGAACGGAACTTTACAGTTTGCACAGTGTAGTGCATGGTCCTTATCACATCAGGCCTTGCAGGAACTCTGTTGGGGTGAAATTGTCAAGGACACTTAACCCCATCTTAAAATTTAGGAAACAGGCTTGCAGAAGTTGAGCAGTGGCAGAGGAAGGCTTAATCCAAAGCATCCTGGCTCCTCGTCTGGGGGCCTTTTCCTAGGTGGACTTTGGTGCTCGTAGACAGAACTCTTTCCCACCTTCTAGATTTTGATCACTCAACTTCTGCTGACCCAGCGACTGTAAAAATCTAGAGGCTCACCTCCTACAACAGTCAGAGCTGAAAAGGCCCTGAGAAGTCATCTGGGCTCAGAGACGGGAAGCCACTGGGTTGAAGTCACCCAGCGATTCAGGGCCCAGCTAGGACCCGAGCCCTGGTGTCTCATTTTCCTTCCTCTGTGAGACACGCAAAGGGAGAGGGAGCTATTCTCCCCACCGCAGGCTCCACTGGGCTCAGGAGAGCTGTGATCGCTGGTTGTGCAGGTGCCCACTGCAGTGGCCAACACTTAGCGACATGGTCTGTCCCAGGGGCTGAGGAATAGGCTCCCCGAGTTCTTGGGGAAACGGAGGCGAACGGCCCCGGGTGGAGAGGAAGCGGGTGTGTGGGTGAGGTATGACTGGGTCTGAAGCTAGCCTGGCTCCAGGCACTTCTCTGCCCTGCTTCTCTGTAAAGTAAGAGTTGTTCCTTCATTCATTCGTCTCCCATCCGTTGGCTTATTTGTTTATTGGTCTGCCAGATTCTTTATTCTTTCATTGATTCAATAGTTTACTGGATTAGTCATTTCATTAGTCAATTCATCTCTCTGTCCATCCAACCATCCAATCCCCGGCACACCTAGCCCAGGCTGGACAGTCCTCTAAAGCCGACAGGGAAAAGGCTGTGAGACTGCGGGTGCGTATCGCACTAGCCAGGGCAGTATGCCTGGCGTCTACACGAGGCCCCAGGGCAGGTATCCCAACTGGCAATGTGACTTTGGGCAAGTCACTCCCCCTTCTCTGGACTTCAGTTTCTTCATCTGAAAAATGCCTGGCTTAGTACCTATGGCCCAGGCGTGCAAGTTGTACAGCCCTAAACTCTGAAACTCCACCTTAAACCCGACGCTGCCCTCGGGGAGCTCACAGTGCTCTGTGGAGCTGGACAGACCAGGAATAAGACTAGAGGTGTCGCTCTAGCCCAGGTCTCCAGGAGAAGAGGAGGCTTAAAAATACCAAAGGAGTTCCGCAGACCATCATGCTGCTGGGTCTGGGTCCTGGGACCAAGTCCCATCTGTGTATTGAATTTTACAGCTTGCACAGTGTGGTGCATGGTTTGTGCGACTTTGGGCACTTCCTTCCTCTCTCTGAGCCTCAGTTTTTTGAACTTTAAAGCGGGGCATCGGGGCATCTCTGTGAAACTCTCATCAGTTGTTGGGAGTGATAACAAGAGCGTCCGGCATGTCTCCCAGCCCTGGCCAGGCCTGTGGTAGGAGCTCCTTATACACCGACTGAATTACAAGGATTGCTAATTACCAGCCTGGGCTCAACCTGGATTTTTAAAACTATCGTGGTGTTTTCAGAACGAGCCAAAAGGTCTGGGGACCCCGAAAGCCTTGCTCTGCCTTGTCATCCCACTGCTAAGGCGTTTCTAATGTTTCCTAGGCATTTAGATGAACAAAAAATCCAAAGTCCTGCAAGGGACTGCCGGCCTACAAGGCCCTTCAGGTCTGGGCCTGCCCACCCCTCAACCTCAGCTCCCCTGCACCCCCACCCGCCCCACCCCTACCTCTGGTCTCACCGTCTCCAGCTGCACTGGCTTCTTTCTTTACCTCAAATTTACCAAGCCTTTTGGCGGGGCCTTTGCACACCCCCCACCTCTAAATGTTTACATGGCTGCCACCTTCTTGTTTCACAGGTTTCAACTCAAATGTCACCTCCTCAGAGGGGCTTCCCTGACCACCTGCTCTGTGATAGCTTCCCACTCTCACTCTCGGCCATGTTAGCCCCTTTTTATTTTTTCTTGTGGCTCTTACCAGTATCCGAAACGTTCTCATGTATTTGTTTATTTGCACTTCTTGTCTGTCTGCACCACTGGAACATGCTTAGACCGTGCAGGCGAGTGGGCAGCTGGTCCCAGCAGGTGTGACTGGGGCTGTCGTGGAGGTGAGGAAATGCTGGGAGCCCAGGTGTGGCGGCGGCCCTGGCAGCGCCCGGGAGATGAAGTGACACTGAAGTGACACCGAGCCCTGTCCTCTCCTCCCCTGGGAGGCTCCGGGCTGTTGTTAGGAAATAATGAGATGATGAAATCGCGTGCGGGATCTAGGAATCCCAGTCCCTGCCAATCTCAGAATCTCAGGATTGAGAAGCTTTCTGCCTCAGAAACTCTGACACTTGGAGTGTTCGCATGCTCTGCTCTGGGATTTAGAATCTTACAAAGGGACTCTGCCTGCCTTACTCTCCCCGTGCGTCAGGCCACGTTAGAAAAGGCTTTATAAACATTAATGGATTTAATCCTCATTGTTATTACCCTCATTTTACAGGTGAGGAAATCGAGGCACAAGGAGATTAGGTAACTGGCCAGGGTCCACAGAGCTTGTCAAGGGGGTTGTGGGAGTTGAACCCTGCACTTTGGGCTCCTCTTGTGAATCCCACACCTGTGGAGGACAAGCCCAGCTTCCCAGACCCTGCATGGAGCTGGAGTCCCCTCCCCACATCCTGGGCAAAAGGGCCCTGACTCTGCTAGAGTGACGGGGACCCCTTCCTCACCAGGCCCCCCAATTCTCCCCTTGTCAGACAGTTGTCAATGCTGGAAAGATTTCTTTAAAAAGTGTGAAGTGATCTGAGCATGATGGTTCCCAGTGCTTTTCCCAGTGGTTTGTGAGTTTAGAAGCCTCTTTCTCCCCACTGGGTTGTGAACTCCCTGAAGGCAGGCGGCTTCGGTGCGTGGTGTTGAATGAATGAATGAATGAATGAATGGTGTGTACAAAGAAGGCTTCCATGTATCTCTATAGCAGTGTGCTAGGCACTTGTTCCAGGGTATTGGGCAGACTCAGTGCACTTAGGAAAGAAAAGTGAGCCCTAAGAAGGTCTGCATCGGTGATGTGTGTCCCCCATTCTCCGAGGGCCATCTGAGACCTAAAGTCGCATACTCATTGGAGAGAGGTAGACCTCGGCGATTACCCAGCGGACCCTCGTTTTGCCTGTTGGGGAGACTACAGTGGGAAGGGAGAGGAGTGGGCCTTGTCCAAGGACAGTCACATCTTGAGATGCTTTGCCTGGTGGGCTTTCTGCTCCCCAGGTGCCAACAGGCGGCCACACTATGTGCCTGGGGTTCAAAGGCAGGGGCCGTCCTCTTTGGAGAAGCTCCCTGGGTAGCACCGGCCTCCTCACCTCCACAGTGGGGGGTCACATCCCAGGTGCACAGGGCTGTCCGAGGGCCCGGCGCCTGGCACTTGGGTGGGATTGAGGAAGTGGGTGTGGTGGAAGGGTTAGGGGCTGTGGGGATGGCTTCCTAGCCCTGAGGCTGGGGTGGCTTTGGAGGCTGGGTAGGATTTGGGGAGGTGACTGAGTGGTGTTTTAGTGGATAAGGTGTGGGGGGAAGGCCCCGGCATTTGGCTCTGGAGCCCAAAGTGTCTTGGCTTGTCCCTGCATCATTTGTGTGGCCACAGGATTTCCTTGTCATGTGGGTCCTTCTCTGAGCTAAAGCCAACAGGGACAGTCCTTGAGGGGACAGTTTAGCCATTTCAGATTCTGGGGTTCAGTGGGAGAAACCTGACTGGGGTGGGTACATCCCCCCAGATCCACTGAAAAACACACATTCTTACATATTCACATTATCAGCTATCCACTGCCACCGCTGACCCTACCCTCCTTTGCCAATTTGGGTGCCCCCTGCTGTTTCAGAAACACCACCAGAGATGCCCCGAACTGGGCCCACAGGGGCCAGAAGTTCAGGAGGCATGTCTGCTGGAGTGTGTATCTACCACGTGATACACACATCACATGGGAACACATGCATACGCTCCTACCACCTGCAGGATTACATACACGTGCAGACTCCTGAGTGCACCCTCCCAGGAAGTGACAAACAGCTGCATGGCTATCCCTTCTCATGTACTTTCACATGCATGATACATGCCAAGCTTATCACCCGCACTCAGGCATACTCATATACATGTGTGTGTTTATATGTAGCTATGTCTTGCATACCCACTCATTTACACCATGAGGATGTAGCCTCCCATTCGGGGCTGTGCACACGACCCCCGTGCATTCACACGTGTGCCCACAGCTCCCATTATGGGCTGTGCACACGATCCCCACGCATTCACGCGTGTGCCCACACCTCCCATTCGGGGCTGTGCACACGACCCCCACGCATTCATGCGTGTGCCCACACCCTGCCTGGATCTGCTTGCAGCGGTGGAGCAGGCCGCTTGCTTCCATCTTCCACCTCCATGAGCAGTATTTCTTGAGCATTTACTATATACCAGGCCATGGGCTAGATGCTGGGGATAGAGGTGAGGAAAATTGACATCGTTCCTGTCCTGGTGGGAGAGACAGACGTGCCAAAGAGCACACAAATGATGATGTGACTATAGGTTGTGGCAGGTGCTGGGAAGGAACTACTGTTCTCTGGCGAGGGCCTCCCTGTAGCGTCATGCTTGTAAATTTCCTATAATGAGTGACGGTCATGGTACATGTAGGTGAGAGATGCTTCTGGGAGGAAGTGACACCTGAACCGTGGCCAGAAGTTTTCCACAGAGGCCAAGGGAGCAGCCTGGCAAAGGCCCTGAGGTGGGAGATCAAGGAACACGGAGAAGGTGGTGGCTCAGACAGTCCCTGGGCGAGGGTGAGAGATCTGGCCTGGCAGGGCCTGGGGTAGGTCTTCTCTGGCCTCTTTACCCCCCACACGTGTCCACCCCAGGCACTCCCCACCCTCTCTGACCAGCCCACCCTTCCCTTGGCTGCCTTGCCCTGCATTGAGGGCCCACTCTGGGGTCTGGAGATACAGCATGAGAACAGGTTCTGACCATCTGCCAGGGGTTCCCTGCCTACAACCCCTAGGAATTGTCTAGAAAGTTTCTGGGGGCCACGTCACAGCTGGGGTTCAGCAACTGGCTGTCCTGCTTTGAGTTAATCCCAGACTGGGCTCCCACATCAGCAGAGCAGCCCCTGTGAGTCCAAGAGGCTCCAGGGCTGCACCCGCCCCCCCCCCGCCCCCCCCCCGCTCCCCGCTACTGCCACAGCTTGGTCAGATTTCCACGTGGGTCTTTGGGTTGGGAAAGGCTCTCTATCCTTAGAGAACCTAGCAACAGAACAGCAGTAGCCAATACGGGGTCCTTGCTGTGTACCAGGCACTCTTCTAATGACTTTATACGTATTAACCCATTTCATCTTCACAGCAGCACTGTGGGGACACCGTTATCAACCCATTAGCATCCCCCCGCACCGTCTTGTTCCAGAATCTGTACTGTTGACCTGTCAGTTGCCACACTGGCCCTCAGCGGGTCCAGGAACTCAGGCTGTGACTTAGTGGAATCTTTAGATAAAAGAATGAAGGCCCCGAAAGGAAATGGACTTGCTGAAGGTCACACAGCCAGCCGATGGCGGAGGGCTCCAGTTCCCTGCCCCGCCCTGCCCCCCATCTTTCACAGGGTCATTAGGGGGCTGAGTGAGAAATGCTTGTAAAGCACCTAATAGCACCTGACCTGGGAGACATGCTTAGTAACTGTTATTGTTGTTGTTTTGTTACTGTCATTTGATGGTGGCCAGAGGAGTCCCCTGTGGGGATGGGAGATGGGGATCAGGGGGATGGAAGCAGAGCAGGACATGTGTTCACAGCCTGCAGCACATCTCTCAGCCCCGAGAGGAGCAGTCATGGCCCATTTCCTAAGTGAGGGCACTGAGGCTCCCAGCAAGGGTGAGGGCACTGCCCTGGGGGCTCTGGGGGTTGGCAGTGGATGAGAAGGGTCAGGGAGGGGTTCGCTTTCCAGCTCCCATCACCCAGGGCATAGACAGCAGCCCTCCCTGCTCCGGTCAGCCCCACCACCACAATGGAACAAGCTCCCCCCCGCTCCCCCGCCGCAGGGCTGCGGAAACCCAGCCTGATTGGATCCAGGACCCTTGGGAGCCTGTTCCTCACAGGAAGTTCCCAGGAGCGAGCTTCTGAGGCTGACCTGGGTGGAGTGGGGCTCAGGGCTCAGGGCTGTAGGGAGTGGGGTACATGGAGGGCAGAGGGGTCATGGGGAGGAAACCTCTGAGCACATGGGGGTCTCAAGGTGCTGGGAAAATGGGGAAACTCAACTTAGACCATTTCCTGCTCGTCCATCTCAGGCCATCCTTCTGGCCCCATAATGACCTCTCCATGAAAACCTTGACCATGGCCTTCTCCTGCTCAGGGACCTCCTATGCCCCACGCCCAGCCTTTCATCCAAGCTCTTAGCCTGGAACTCTGGGCCTCTGTGACTGCCCTGGCCGCCTTTCCCTCCTTCCCCTGTGAACTTCTGCACGGCCCCACAGCAGACCACATGTGTGCTGTGTGCCTTCCTGCCTCCGGGCCTTTGCACATGCAGTTTTTGCCTCCTGGCGTACCCTTCCCTGGCATTTCTTGGCATCTCCCTTCCCCCCATCAGTAAGTCCCATCTTATGACATCTTCGTTCAGATGGGCTCCTCTTCCCAGGAATGCCCGGCCCCCTGGCCCAGCCATACCCGCAGCAGTAGCGTGTTTGAGAACCCTCTGCATCCTCAAAAGCTGCCCCTCTGCTCAGAGGCTCTCTCCACCCTCACTCTCCTGGCAAACTTCTCAGTCTTCCAGGCCCATGTGGACAGGCCCCTTCCTCTCACTGATTCTCTCAGTGAACATTTATTAGGCACCTACTGTGTGCCAGCACTTGACTCTGGGCCTACAGCGGTGGCTCCATCCTTGTGGGTCAGGCCTGGAGGGAGTATTTAGAGACGTGGTACAGAGGCAAGGTGGGGAGAATGCAGGGGGCAGTGGGTGTGTAACAGGGTGGCCCGATTCCTGTTGGGAGAAGGTCAGAAAGTGACTTTTAAGGAGGAGCCTGGTAAGCTGTGGAGCCGAGTCAGGGTGTGGGGTTGTAACCAAGAGGCAGACCCAAGCTCCCCTGGGGGAGCTCCCAGCTCCGTGGGCAAACAAGTACCCAGGCAGTTCCAGGACAATGGGGTCAGGGCTTTGGAGGGGGAAGCCCAGGCAGCTGTGGGAACTCAGGGGAGAGGGGCGGCGATCAGGAAGGTTTTCCCAGCAGTGACACCGAGCTGACTTAATGGTTGACGGGAACCTGGCAGGGTTTCGGCTGGTGATGACCCCAGATGGAAGGGCACAGCCTGTGCAAAGGCCCGGTGGCGCAAGAGAGCAGCTAGTTTTGGAGGAACCTGCAGGTAGTGAGGCTGGAGAGGGGGAGGTACCTGTTGGGATGTATGTGGCCAGCAGGGCCTTCTTGGCAAAGGTCCCTGGGTGCTGGGGAGTTTTGAACTGTGCCCCAAAGTGATGGGACCAGCGGGGCGATTTAAGTAGGAGAGTGAGTGGCCGGCGTGGGCTTTCCTTTGTTTGGCCTGGTCTCTCTAAAGCCCCAGAGAGGAGGGCCAGAATCCTCATGGGGCTGTGGGCGGCTTGGGGTATCTGCTTGGCCAAAGCTTGCTGAACCTTTATTTTTATTAAAAATACTCCTTAAATAAAAGTCACATAACCATCCTGTAGGAAAATCAGATTAGCCTGAACACCACTGCTGTTAGCATTTTTGTGTTTCCTTCCCTGTTTTTCTCTCCGCACCTAGTTTTTTTGTTTTGTTTGTTTGTTTTTATATATGGATTTTGTATCACAGGTATTTTCTGAATGACTGCAGCGTGGTTTTAATTCTTTCTAACGGGGGAAATTGGGGGCTCTGGAGCCCAACTTTCTAGGTTCCTATCAGACACGGACTGTTTGCCTTTGGGCAAGTTACCTGATCTGTCTGTGCCTCAGTTCCTTTTCGGGTTGATATGAGTGTTAAATAAGTCATTACAACGCCAGTAAACGCTGTCTGTTATTAATGACTGCAGACTCTGTCACTGTTTAACATGATGTACAGAGCCATCCCCTTCTTGTTTAAAATTTCGGATGTTCCAGATTTTGCTATTCTAAGAAACCACCGAAGCGAACAGCTTCGTGTCTAAAACTTTATCTGAATTTGGGGGATTTTCTAGGGATAGATGACCAGGAGTGGGATTGCTAGGCCAGGACGTCTGAAAGGTTTTAGAGCTCGTGACACACTATTGCCAGATGGCTTTAAAATGATCCCGTTTGCACCCCAGCAGCAGTGGGAGTTCCAGTGTCACCACAGGCTCGCCAGCATTGGGTATGACCATTTTCTCATATGTTTTTGCTAATTTAACACGTGAAGCTCATTTACTTTTCACTGCCAGGGAAGCAGAACCATTTTCTGTGGTTATTAGCTGTTAACACCCTTTTGGTCTGCTGGTCTTTATAGCATACAACCCCTTCTCAGATCAGTTAGGAAGACAGGGCTGAGCTACAGGAAATAGGAAACAGTCTAACACAGGGGACATCGTCATGCCAGGGTGAGTGGCAGGGACCCCGAGGAGGGAGAAGGGACTTTCCTCTCCCCAGACCATGACACTTTCAGTTCCTGCACCAGACCATTCCTTCATTCAGACGTTTGTCAGGTACAGTGTGGGGCTGGGATCATAAATGGCTCAGCTGTGACTCTGTTCTAACAGAGAACCTGCCCAGCAGCCGAGGTGGACGGGAAAACAGGCAGAAACCGCAGTGATGAGTGTCTGATGATGGAAATGCAGGGTGGAAAGGGAGCAGAGAGGAGAGGTGCCCAGCACAGCCTGGGCGGTGGAGGGTCCCAGAAGGCTTTCAAGAGGAAATAGCCTATAATCTGGGGCCCGGGGAATAAGTTGTAGTTAACCAGTGAGCTGGGGAGGGCAGAGGGCTCCAGGGGGGAGGCAGCCTGCTGGGAGGTGAAGGAAATGGGACACTGGGGAATGCTCAGGCCGGCAGGGGCAGAGTGTAAGGCAGAACAGCCAGGGAGGCCGAAGAGGTCAGCAGGGGCTGGATGTGTAAGGACGAAGGAATCCAGACCCTGTCTGCAGGGAAGTAGGGAGCCATGGGAGGTTCTGAGGGGATCGGATTTATATTTTACATTTTAGAAATATCAGAGTGACTACTGAGAATGGAATGTGGGCAGAGGTGGGGAAACCTTGAGGAAACTCTCGCAGTAGCTGAAGGGGGCCTGGACCACGGCAGGAAAGGGGGTGGGGGCACTCTTTCCCCACCTGGTGGAATCCTAACCAGCTTCAAAGTGCAGACTGACTCTTGCCTCTGTCAGGTGGCCCTTCCTGACATTTGCTGTCCCCTACCCAGGCCATACGTACCTGGAGGGTGGGGGCTGCGCAGGGCCTGGCTTGTAACTGTCAACTGAGTGTCCACCTGGCTGACCTAGACCTCTCCCTGCTCCTCCATGCGCCAGACCCTCCATCTGTTCCCCCTCCCCCAACCTTCCTTTTCTTTTCTTTTCTTTTCTTTTCTTTTCTTTTCTTTTCTTTTCTTTTCTTTTCTTTTCTTTCTTTCTTTTCTTTCTTTCTTTCTTTCTTTCTTTCTTTCTTTCTTTCTCTTTCATTTTTAAAAGAATAAATTTATTGTTTTCAATATAAAAGCAACCGAACAATATTACAGAGAATGTGGAAATCAGAGAAACAATGACACAAAGTCAGATGGTCTCCAGCCGCCTCCCCCCGGCACGCCCAGCCTCCCTCTGGCCGCGGCTCCTGCTGCTTGCTTTTTCTGACGCAGGTCTTTATTTTTGCCTCTTTGTAATCATAGTGTCCGGACAGTTTTGGGTCCTGTTCCCTCCCATTTGCTTTGTGGCCGTGGGGTCTGGTCAGTTCTCATTTTTTAATGTCTGTGGGATGGGCTGGGGATGGGGGTGGGCCATAAGTTGCTTAACCGCATCCCCCTGCCCTGCAGTGGGCAAGGCTAGCCGCATTCTACCCTGGGCTGCCTGTCCTCTTTGTGTCTGTTTGTCTAGGCCTCAACCTACCTGGGCAGCAGGGCCTGGCACCTGGTGTACCCCTTCCGCAGTGCCCCACCCTAAGTTCCCCCTTGTGCAGGTTGCCAGGCAGGCCTCAGAGGCCTCCTTCCTAGGATAGGGTGATAGACAGACCTGGTTTTAAAACCAGACTGGGCTCTGTGACCTCAGAAAAGTTGCTTAACCTCTCTGGACCGCAGTTTCCTTACAATGGGTCTACTACAACAGGAAAATAATGGCTGTAAAATGCCCTGACACAGTTCCTGGCCTATTGTAAGTGCTCAAGAAATGGTAGTCGATATTATTATCCTTTTTCATGCTACAAAGCGTTTCTGAGACCACCGTGGGCTGGATGCGGGGATGGCAGAGGTGAATCAGCACCAGCCCTCCCTGGCTCGAAGGGCTCGTAACCTGGTGGGGAAGTCGCCCAGGGAGGCAGGTACCACGCGAGGGTCTGACTGCCCCTGTGGTGCTGGGAGGCATGCTCACGCCATCACTTGCTAGCTCTGTGACTTTGGGCAAGTTGGTCAACTTCTCTGAGCTGCTGTTTCCTCTTTTGTTAACTGTACATTTCACAGGGTCACTGGGAAGATTCAGTGACATGATGCATATGACACAGCACAGTGCCCGGCACATAATAGGTGTGGACATTAATGGTGGCTGCCATTTTATCACTGTTATTGTTATTCTCATATACAAGGTGCTGTTGGGAACACAGAGGAAGTGACTGGCTGGGGGTTCAGGGAAGGCTCCGTAGAAGAGGGAACACTTGAGCTGGGTCTTGAAGGATGAGTAGAAGTTCACCAAGTGGGAAAGGACACTCTAGGTAAGCAGCCTGTGATTCCAGGTTGAAATCTGTCAATGAGGGATTTGTTCTTTGGGGGATTAAGCCCTTGTGTTCATCCCAGCTCCCCTGAGCATCCCTCACTGCGTCCCTCTGGGTCTGCACCGAGGGTCGTATGCATGCGCCCACTTGAACAGCATCCTCCTAGGACCCTGTGTCCTGGTGGCTGTGGGGTCCTGCTCATGGGAGTTGCTGTGTCCCCCCCTGTCCATGTGTGGGGCTACAGGTCTGTGTCTGTCGTGTGTGTCTGACTTTGGTGCTGTCTGTCTGCATGTTCCTGTGGCCATGTGTGTCCATGTTGCTATCCAGGGAACCTGCCAGGCCACACCATGGGTGGCAGCCTGCACATACTTCCTTGGCCTCCAGCTCAACCAAACAGCCAGGTCTCCGTGCTCACTCTCCTGCCTGGCCCAGGTTTGACCCCTGCCTGTCACCTCCATTCCCAAGGGCCTCCTAAGGGGTGTTCTCTCCCTGCCTCCACTTCTGGCCTCTCCAGACCTGTCTACACTCAGCAGTCAGAGGGGTCTTTCTAAGCCACAGATTCCGTCCCATCACCCACTGCTTCAAGTCCAGACTCCAGGCCTAGGATTCAGGAATCGACCTTCTGGGTCTGGCCCCGGCTGATGGCTCCAGCCTCGTGTCCTGTCTCCCAGTCCACACCGGAACGCGTTAGCCCCTCACATGCCGTGGCCGTGTTGCTGCTCACCTCTGGGCCTTTGCTCAGGCTGCTCCTTCTGCCAGGAGTGCTCCCCTCTCCTTTGTCTGGCTAGCTCCCACTCATCCTTTAAGACCCAAAGCCAGCATCACTGCCCCTGGGAAGTCCTCCCTGATCCTTTCTTTCCATCCTGGGTCAGACCCTGGCTCTGGGCTGCTCTTCCCTTACTCGGGGGGCAGAAGCGAGTGACTTGCCCAAGATCACACAGTTGGTGAGTTGAGCCAAGAATTGAACCTGGGTGCACTGGGCTCCAAGCAAAGCAGGCTGTCCCATGTCCAGGTGAGGTGAGTGTAGCTAGGACTTGTGGAAGGAAGTGAGAATGCTGAGGACGTGGCTGGCGATGGATCTGAACTGGGAAGAGGGGGGAAGTGTTGTAGATCAATGTATGTATGTGGCAAGAGCATATGGGCAGCTGGGGAGGCCCCCCTGGAGTTGGGAATGGCTAGAGAAGGTGTCCATCGAGGGAAAGACCAAGCCCGGCTTGGGCCTGCTGAGTCTGAGAGGCTGGGAGACAGCCAGAGGGATGTGTCAGGGAGGCAGCGGCAAGTTGGGTCTGGAGCTCTAGGAAGAGGCCAGGGTGCAGGCGGAGACGTGGGGGTTGGTTGGCATTTAAAGCCCTAGGAGTAGGTGGGCCACCCAGGTACTGAGGTCAGTGGGAGAGAAGAATCACCTGCGCCACCCTGAGCAGCCCGGCGGGGGTGGGGGGGGGGTGGGGGTTGCTGTGAAAGAGACTGAGATGAGGGAGCCGGGGTCACGCGCACAGATCTTCCCAAAGGACCCGGTGGCAGGGACGCCAGGTAGGACTGGAGGATGGCCTGTCAGCGTTGACTACGTTTCTCGGTGGCATGTCGTAGGTTTCTTAGGCAAAAGTTCTTTTTCTCAGGAACCTGGGTCACTTGTCTGCTGCCTCCACTCAGCTTGGGGCTCCCGGGGGGCAGCGCTCTTCTGTGCCTCAGGTTCCCCGGCACTGGCTCCCCGTTTGGCCCGTAAGGTGCATTCAGGATGAATGGATGCACTGATGGACGGACGGGTGGGTGGATGGGCAGCTGCCATCAGGATGCTGTTTTTATAGGCAGCCCTGGAAGGTGTTTCATTCATCCACCCATCCAACTGTTTAGGGCAAAACCCCCCAAATGATGGCCCCACTGCAAGGATCAGTGCTATCTGTCCCAGGATGCAGTAGAGTCCAGGCTTCTGTCTGCGGCTTGAAGCCCAGTCCACGTGTCCTTCCCCACCACCGGCGTGTCTCCTCGGCCTGTTCTGCCAGGGACACTCAGCCCCACCCAGTCTGCTCTGCCTCTGTCCCCTCTGCCCCCAGCACTGTCCTCAGGCTTCTCCCTCTGACCCCTTAGGTTCATTGCCCCCCTGGCCCAGAACACTTCCTGATGCCTTCTCACCACCAGCATCCATCCCAACACCTTAGCATGGCATTCAAGGCCCTGCCAACTGGCCTGTGGCTCTCACCCCCCCACCCCCAACTCTCCAGCTCTCCCTTTGATGCCAGTGGGTAGCTGCTCACTGTCCCAAACCTGCCTTGGACTGGCATACCTCTGCTCAAGCTGGTGCCTCTGCCAGGAATGCCCTCTGCCTCGTCCACCTGTCCTAAACACACATCTGTCCAGTCTCTCTCCTGTTTAAAGCCCTCCCTCAAAACAAGGTCTGAGGGGCTTAGCCCAGCCCTGGCCACCTTTCCCCTGCCCTCTTGCCCCCCCTTCCCCCCGCCCGGCCTGCTGGGGGACTCACATTAGATGCTCTGGGTGCACCCCTAGCGATGTGTCTGACATTCAGTAGGAACTTGCACGTGTTCCCCCCACTCCACCTCACCTCAGCCAGCCTTCCCTGCATCTGACACACAGTAGAGATACACAAGGACCAAGGCCATCAACCGAATCATTCAATTATTTCAGACCAGCCAGAGAAGGATGCAGACATTAGGCAGAGGCTGTGCAGCTCAGATTAAAGATGCAGGGCAGAGCCTTCCCCTCTCTGGGCCTGCTTCCCATCTAAGGTATGGGGTGGTCCCTGTCTGGCCAGGGGCCTGGTAAATGGCCGAGAAGATGCTCTGTGGCAGTTATGGGACCCTAAGCAAGCCACCCTCTTCCACATCCTTTCTGACCAGGGTAGGGCTTTGGAAAGCCTGAACTCGGTACTGGATTGACGAGGAGGAAGAGGAGGAGAGGACAGCTTCCCCCAGAACTGCCTGAGGAACAGCTGGGTGCAATGGGCAGAATCCTGGGCCAGGGGTGTTTCACCCCATTTTACAGATGAGGAAAACTGATGCGCAGAGAGCCGATGCCCACCATTGCAGCCCCTTCCCGTTTCCCCATCCACGTGGCCTGGAGCAAAGTGCTTCCCTCCTAGTGCCCTGGCTTCTTCCTCTAGGAAATGGGGGTGACACTCTTCCCTGCTCCCCGGGGCTCTGATGAGAATGCCAGTGGGTACAGAAGAGCTTGGTAAACTGTCAGCAGCGCTAGATAGTCGCGTGGGTGTGTCTTTAAAATGATTCCGATGATCATGCCTTCATTTATTCATTCTGTCATGCAACTCACTTTATTAATAACCTCTGGGCCGGGACAGCTAAGGGACTGATGAGCTGGACCTCAGAGTCAGGCAGTTTAGAGTGGGAGTCTGCGCTCTCTGCTTACTTGCTGTGTGACCTTGGCCAAGTCATCCCACCTTTTTGAACTTCAGTTTCCTCCGTGGTAAAATGTGGGGGATGAGAGCACCTGCTTTTCAGAGTCAGTGTGCCTGGCCCAGGGCAGCCTCCTTGCTGTTATTATTGTTTTGAGGTCTTTCTGAAAAAGAACCCCCAGGCACCTGGAGCATTCTGGGAGAACTCCAGGCAAGTGCTGCTTGTATGGGGCTGCGAGGGATGGGTAGGGGGAAGGGCAGCTTGGCATCTGCAGGTGGTGGGAGCAGGAGAGCTGTTAGGCAGGGGCCGCCCTGGCCACCCCAGAGGAAGATTCTGATGCCCAGGCGGCCAGGCTCACACCCAGACCGCCCGAGGCTGGAAGTGAGAGGCCAGGGTTTTGCATACAGGCATCGAGTTACTGGCATGTGGCTATTTGCTCAACTGAGACTGGGGTTTACAAAGCAAATTACAAGAGGAACCAACTTGTGCAAATCTGCTTTCTAGTCTTGACTCTGTGACACCCTAGCCCTGTGGTCTTGAGCAGCTCTCTTCCCTTCTCTCCAGGCCTCAGGTTCCTCACCTGTAATTTGGGGTTATAATACCTTCTGTGCCTTCTTCTTACGTAAAGTCACAAGAGATAACTCACATAAAACATCTTTCTTAAAGGGTTGAGATTGGATTTAACCTTTTTGAGGGTTTTCTCCTGAAACCCTCTGTCTGCAACTCCAGTAGGGGCTTCTCAGGCTTGTAAGTACCAGGAAAAGAGGTTGAAGACGCTTCCTTTTGGCCTTGCCTATCAAAATAAGTTCATTTAAGCAATGAGATCAGTTAGGTATTTAGTTAGTAATTTCTGTTAAATAAGAGAAATGGGGTAGGAAGCAAGACAATGGAACCCCTCTGCCCAGCATGGTCCCTATACGGCACTTCTTACTCCAGGGCCACAAGAAGACTGTTAGCTTTGAAGGCCCATCCTGCATACTTCCCTGGTTGAAAGGCCTTCTGACTGCACAGGCCTGCCATGGGACTGGGAGGCCAGGGCCACCAGACAGTCAGTCACTTCTGCTGAAGAGCCCCAGGGCGCGAGCCTCAGGCCCCCTCCGCCCCCTCCTGTGCACTGACCTGACACCTTCTGGTAAAGGGCTGCCCACAGCCATGCTTGTATCTTAAAGGTCACTTTCCAGAGGTACAGTTTCTTGGGTCAAAGTCAGTAACCATTTGGGTCCTTGTAAGTCGTCCCGCCAAGCTGCCTCTCAGAAAGACTTACCTGCTGACTCAGGTTGCCCTGTGTTGTGATGGGGGCGTCTGCATTAGAGGGGCCGTGGGTCATAAGAGCAGGGATGAGGGACGGCCCGTTGCCTCTGCTGTGGCCATTGACACAGTCCCCAGGACTCCTGTTTGCCTTTGAAGGGGGGGGGGGCGCTATTGCAGAATCCACGGGTCCATGGGGTTGGCTCTGCCGGTTCCTTCTGGGGGTGGGGATTGGCCTGCAGTTTCAGGAGGGGCTGGCAGCACTGTGGTCTGGATGTGACCCTTGTGCCCACTGAGGGATCCGCTGCATTTGACACTTGAGCCTGAGGTTGCGGTTCCCTGGCCCTGGTAGGAGGCCTGCCCCGCTGCGGGGTGAGGGTCCCACGCACTGGCTCCGACTTGAGTTCGGCCCAAGCTGGTGGGGAGGGCCCTCTTCCCATAACAGTCGCTCTCTCCCCGCAGGATGGCCGAGCCTCGATTTAACAACCCCTACTTCTGGCCCCCTCCTCCCACCATGCCCAGCCAGGTAAGAGGAGCGCCCCCTGCGGCCACCCTCCCCTCTTACTGCTTTGGCTGTGGGGCGAGGGGCTGGCGGGTGGACTGTCGGCCAGGGACCGGGCCGGGCGCTGGCCAAGCCCCTTCAGTCCCTCTCCTGTCCCGCAGCTGGACAACCTGGTCCTGATTAACAAGATCAAGGAGCAGCTGATGGCGGAGAAGATCCGACCGCCTCACCTGCCGCCCACGTCGGCCTCGTCGCAGCAGCCGCTGCTCGTGCCGCCGGCGCCCGCCGAGAGCAGCCAGGCGGTCATGTCGCTGCCCAAGCTGCAGCAGGTGCCGGGGCTGCACCCGCAGTCCGTGCCGCAGCCCGACGTGGCGCTGCACGCGCGGCCGGCCACCAGCACGGTCACAGGTACCGCGGGGGCGGGGCCGGGGCCGGGGCGGAGACCTGCCGGGTGGGGGCGGGGCTAGGGCCGGGGCCGGGGCGGAGACCTGCCTAGTGGGGGCGGGGCTAGAGGCGGAGACCTGCCTGGTGGGGACGGGGCTAGGGGCGGAGACCTGCCTGGTGGGGGCGGGGCTAGGGGCGGAGACCTGCCTGGTGGGGGCGGGGCTAGGGGCGGAGACCTGCCGGGTGGGGGCGGGGCCGGGGCCGGGGCGGAGACCTGCCTAGTGGGGGCGGGGCTAGAGGCGGAGACCTGCCTGGTGGGGGCGGGGCTAGAGGCGGAGACCTGCCTGGTGGGGGCGGGGTTAGGGGCGTGGCGAGAGTGGCCTGGCCAGGTGAGGGCAGAATGGGTACAGCTACCAGATTTCCTCTGACCCTGCTGAGAGGACCTACCCCACTAAATCGACAGGACGAGGGCCCACCAGGGGCTCATGAGGTTAATCCAGAGAGGAACCCTGACCAGACCTGGGGCAGGTTGGAGGGGCGGGCGGTGGGGGGTGGAGATTTCCCGGGAGGAGCCTGTATGCAAGGAAAGGTTGGCAGTTAACGAGGGAATGGAGCAGCCTGAGGGAACAGCATGTGCAAAGTGAGCATGTGTAAAAAGCAGGAGTAGGACAGTCTGGGTGGGGAGCGCCAGAAGATGATGGTGATGATGATCATACTATGGCAGCTAATTCCAGCTGAGCACCGGTGTGTGTTCACTGGTACTCACTTTACCACTGCCAGCAGTCCTGTGAGGTGGGTACTGTTAGTATTAGGTTGAACACTGGACTGTTTTTGACTTACAAAAACCAGCAGTTTTGTGCATTCACTTTAATGTCCCCATTCGACAGATGAGGAGCCTGAGGCCCAATTTCACAGTCAGGAGGCAGAGGCAGAGGCAGGCAGTGAGGTTCCAGAGCCCATGTGCTAGTCCTTGTGCTCGTCCTGGTTCTACTGAGGCTAGAGAGGAAGGGGCAGCAGATTGTGAGGGGCCTGAGAGCCATGCTCTGCAGTGGGGAGCCTCAGGCAGTGGGGAGCCATGGAAGGATTTTAAGTAGGAGAGGGAAGGGCTCCGATTTGGGTTAGAAAGCTGGGTCAGACTGCAGTGGAAACTGGCTTGGTGGGGGACAAGCATGGTGACGGAGAGGTATGCAGGAGAGGATGGTGGGACCCTGGCAAGTTGGTGGGGTCTGAGAGAAGAGGACAGGTCTGAGTTATGTTGAGAAGAATAGACAGGGCTGGTTGCTAGATTGGATGTAGGGGTGAGGAGTGGGAAGAGGTGAGGAAGACTCCCAGGGCACTGCCCATGAGATGGAACCACAGGAGGAGGGGGAGGGAGGTCATGAGCTCAGTCTTGGATAGGGTGCCAGGGGGACATCCTGGTGCAGTGTCACAGGGCTGGGGGTGCCTGGCAGATGGGTTTTCTCTGGTGGCCACTGTGGCTGGGCCTTTGTTCTTCCCCTGGCTCACCCCTGCCACCAGCCAGGCACCCCTGCCTCTCTTCCCTTCTCCCTCCTCCTTCCAGAGACACCCAAGAGTTATTGGGCCCGTAAGCCTCCCCCAGGCCCCAGCCACACTCTGCACATTCTCCCGTTATGATTTTATTAACTTTATTTTTTCATTATAAAAGTAATATTAAAAAAGTAATATAAGCATATTAAGGGAAATTTGGAAAACAGAGAAACTAAGGAAAAAAAGCACTCAAAATCCCCTAGCTCCTAACCCAGCAGCTTAGAGAGCCTTTTGGTCTGTTTCCTCCCTTTTTCATCCTTTTGTTTGCTTTTTAATGTGTGTGTGTGTTTTGCTGAGCTTGTGGGAGGGCTGTACCCATGATTTTAACTTGCTTTCCTACTTGCCATTCTATCATAAACATAAAGGGTGTCCCTAAAAACTGTATCCACACTTTAACAGCTGATCGCTCAACTGATGTTTCTTTCTTTTCAGATTTAACCCATTGGAATTAATAATCATTCAAAGTGTGTATACATTTTGGGGGGACACATTAGTATTTAATGCATTTTTTATTATAAAGATAATACATAGTCATTATAGAAAGTTTAGAAATTGAAGATGAAAAGGAGAAAAAGTCCTAGTCCCATTATTAGCATTTCATTGTTTTCTCTATAATTTATTTTATTTTATTCTTTAATCACAGATGTAAAAAATGGAGGAATTCACCAGGTAAAAAAATTCAAATAATATATAAGTAAATAGACAAAGTATGAAGCTCTCCTTTTACCAATACATTCTTTCTCCCTGGAGAGCACCACAATTTACACACAATTTAGTTTGGCGTGTCTCTTCTCACATGCATTCCTGTGCACTCACACACATATGTTGTCTCTGTATAATACATATGTAGTTCGGGTGTGTGTTTTAAAATAGAGGGGCTCGTACTGTCTGCACATTTTGGCCTTCTCTCTGTGTCACTGGGTGACACCTGTCTTACTGTCGTGGCTCCCAGTGCTCCACAATGAGGGTGGACGTATCTCTGTGCAATCCCTACTGAGGACAAACAGCTCGTGTCCAGTTTGTCCAACCACAGTTTTGTACGGAAGGTCCATGCATACAGCCTTTGAGTTCATGTGCAAATATTTCTTTAGGGCGATTTCTAGAAATAGAATTGCTTGGTCAAAAGTTACGTACATTTGACATTTTAAGGGCTGTTGCCATGCAGTCCTTCATTAAAGGTGATAAGTGCACACTCCAGCTGCATGTGTGCCTACAACATGCTTGTGCTGGTGCTGGATATTCTCTCTTTCAGTGCACAGAAAGATTTAAAAAAAAAGTGTAGTTTCACCACATGATACCATTTTCATCGTTTTGTCTACTTAATCTGTTATTGTAAATGTTTCTGGTCCCCTCATTTTATTTTTATTTTTAAATATATTTTTATTGATTTCAGAGAGGAAGGGAGAGGGAGAGAGAGATAAATATCAATGATGAGAGACAATCATTGATTGGCTGCCTCCTGCACACCCCCTACGGGGGACCGAGCCTGCAACCCGGGCATGTGCCCTGGACCAGAATCGAACCAGGGACCCTTCAGTCCGCAGGCCAATGTTCCATCCACTGAGCCAAACCGGCCAGGGCTCTGGTCCCCTCGTTTTAAAAAGAGTAACTTTTATTATAGAAGTAAAAATAAAAAGTTTATTGTCAAAGAGTCTGAAAGTATAGTTACACCCCCCAAAAATATTTTTAAAATTACTTTTAATTCTACCATCCACATCACATTTTGGTATATCTCCTCTTACTTTTCCATAAAACAAATACAAACTTTTTAATGGGCAGTAATGTTTAGTAGAGGAGATTGATCAAAATTCATCAAATCCTTCCTTCCCTAATGTTACAAATTTCAGTTGCCTCTAATTTTTACTATTATAACTAACACAGTCGTGAACATCTTTGTGTCTCAGTTGTTGTTTTTTCTTCTGTAGTTTGCATGATTTCCAAGTGCCTTTTATCTAACTCATTTTAGTTCTTAGGTATCTAAGGCCTCTTACACATACACAAGCTCATTTAGTTACCCCTGGACAATAATTTACAAAGGGAAGGGGAGGCTCAAAAAGGCGAGTAACCTGCCAAAGTCGCACAGCTGGGTGGCCAGGGCTGAGCTGGCCTCTGCAGCTGCCCCTCACCCCTGCCCCCACCCCCGTGTCTTCGCAGGTCTAGGGCTCTCCTCCCGGACCCCAGCTGTGAGCACATCAGAGTCCAGCGCGGGCACGGGCACCAGCACCCCGTCCACACCCACCACCACCAGCCAGAGCCGCCTCATCGCCTCGTCCCCCACCCTCATCTCAGGGATCACCAGCCCCCCCCTCCTGGACTCCATCAAGACAATCCAGGGCCATGGCCTGCTGGGCCCCCCCAAGTCCGAGCGAGGCCGCAAAAAGATCAAGGCGGAGAACCCAGGGGGCCCGCCTGTCCTGGTAGTCCCCTACCCCATCCTGGCCTCAGGCGAGACTGCCAAGGAGGGCAAGACATACAGGTGGGGGTCTCGGCCGGAGGGGGTCCAGGTGGGCTTGGGGCAGAGGCTCTGGCGGAGGGCTGTCCCCAGGAGCACAGCAGTGGGGGCTGGAGAGAGGGACCCCAGGGGCTGAGGGGGGCTAAGTCCCCTGCACCCACATCCTTTCAGAGGCAGTGAGTGTGGGGCACACAGCCTGGGTCATGGGAGTCTGTTTCCTCCTCCCTTCCACCCTGAACGTTAGAATCACTGGGGGGAGTTCAAAAAGTGCCAAACCAGGGCCTCACTTCCAAAAATTCTAATTTAATTTGTTGGGGGGACCAGGTGTCAGTCTTTCTTGAAAGCTCCCGCAGTGATTCTAAGGTGCAGCCGGTTGAGCGCTCCCCCAGAACTGTGGGTGTGGCTCTGGGCAAACCATCACCCCATCACCGGACCTTTCTTCCCCGTGAGGGGTGAGCCTGCTGCCCAGGCTGCTGGAAAGGGGCCCCCAGGCGGAAGAGCCTTCTCCTCCAGATTGGAGGTTGTCCAGGCCCGAGCCTGCCTCCCACCTCTCCCGGGGCGGCCTGGGCCCCAGACTCCTCACAGGAAAGCTCAGTCCCGGGTGCACGGTCTCATGCAGAAGGCCTCCCCGGAGCGGAACAGGCAGGGGGTGCAGGCGACTCCCGGTGTGAACCTGCCTCTTGCCCACAGGTGTAAGGTGTGCCCGCTGACCTTCTTCACCAAGTCCGAGATGCAGATCCACTCCAAGTCCCACACCGAGGCCAAGCCCCACAAGTGCCCGCACTGCTCCAAGTCCTTTGCCAACGCCTCCTACCTGGCCCAGCACCTGCGCATCCACCTGGGCGTCAAGCCCTACCACTGCTCCTACTGTGATAAGTCCTTCCGACAGCTCTCCCACCTCCAGCAGCACACCAGGTGAGTGGCCTGCTGCTGCCCGCCTGCAGCCGTTTCAGCTCGGCACCTGTGCCCATGCAGGGACCTGGGGCAAGGACCTTCTCTAGGCACCCACTGCCTTCAGGGTCAAGACCAAATTCCTTTGCTTGGTATTCGAGGGAGGCCTTTTATGATATGGCCTACGGGGACCTCACTGGCACCAGCTCACACTGCTGCGCCATCCCTCCCATCCTTTCTCATCTGCAGGTCTTTGCACATGCTGTGTCCTTCACCTGACACCCTCCCCTCCTGTACCCTGTTTCTCTGGCCCTGTCCTATCCATCTCTCAGTCCACTTCCTCCAGGAAGTCCTCCTGGGCCCCCCTGAGCTGGTTCCACAGGCCCTGGGCCTCCCCATCACAGCAGTGGGAGGCTGTCTTGTACTTACCTGGCTATTTGCCCTTCATCCCCAATATTTTGGGAGTTCTCGAAGGCCAGGGTTTGGTCTCCATTTCCACCCCCCACCCCTCCCCAGTGTGTGCCGCAAGCATCTAAGCATTTGTTTAATATTTGTGAAATAACTAGAACTAGCTTTTATGGGGCCATTTAACAAATAATTACAGAACCTCTTCTATTAGCCAGATGTGATTCTAGGTGCTGGGAATACGACAATGAACAAAACAGATAAAAATCCCTGCCCTCATGGGCTTACCTTCCAGTCCAGTGTGTGAAAGGGAGATTCTAAGAGAAACATGCTTTAAGGAAAGAAATGTTTTTGCAGGGGAGGACAGACATCAAAGAGACTGGCTCACCAAATAAAAATACCATGGAAATTTAAAGAAACAAACTCAGGGTTTTCGAGATGGCAGTTCATCTCCTCCGAGGGGAGAAACACAGCCCTTTTCTCCAGGTAACACTGCTGTGTTTGCCAGTATCCGCCTTGCGCCGTCAGGGATAAAATTGTTTTTGCCGCGGAGTTGGTATCTCACAGAAAGCACTCAAGGTTTTCTCTGTTTTGGGGACGAATGCTCGACAGAGGGACCTGATGTCTGACTTGTTTTGTTGTCCTTATGTGTTCATTTCTCTCCATTCCCGGGGTGCTCTATCAGGGTGCAGCAGGCTTTGTCTGTCGCTCAGACTTGGGGGTGTGATGTGTAGGTAGGATAACAAACAAATGGCAGAACGGCCACAGGACAAGGAGTCAGTCCGCCTTTCCCTTTCTCATGCCTCCCCTGCTGTAGATTTGGCCCCTAAGTTTGCTTCAGCATTTCTCTGGTTTTTGTCATTACTTTGATTTTTTTTTTAAGGTTTGGCCAGTTTCATGTACAGAGAACTATATGTAATCAAGCCCCGCTGGTTGCATGGTTGTTAAAATTAGAGCATGCGATGCTAAGGTTTGAGAGTTGACTTCTGCCAGGAGACTGTGTGAAGCCGCAAAGTTTTCTTATTATCTAAGATCGGGAACCTAGAACCAGCCTCTTCACCCTGTCTGGTTTGCTCTATAACCTGGAACAGTAGGTACCATCTTTCGGAGAATCCCCAAGTTGGTCACTTTTCTGGGCCGGCAGGAATGACTTTTTCTACAACCTTCAGGACGCAACTCCCTGGGGTCTGCCGCAGAGCAGAGCCAGTCCGGTTTCCTGGGGGGCCCCCGGTGAAGTCCAGTCCTCGCTTCTGACTATCAGGCTTGTCATGCCCAATTAAATGACATTTTTCCTTAAATGTGACATTTCTGGCATGGTCATGGTTACAAATTTGATTTACCCAATTTAGTCCTATGAGGAAGGAGAACAGATTCTTATTGAACCTGCTTACGGAGCCGGCGATGACCTCAGGAAGAGAAGGGTCTCAGTAACGTCACGTGGACTGCTTTCTAGCACCTGTTCTGAGTGTTGTCAGCAAGGCCAATGACCTGTATGGTTTTCAATAGAACTATTATTTTTAAATTTCCCTGATCATTCATTGGTTTATATCTATGTTAAATTTTTATAGTGTTTCCCCTCCAGAATTCTGAAGGTTAGTTGGGACAAGGCACGCTTTAAGGAATATTTTATTCTCATTTGTACAGATATGGCCTCCTAAAGTGAGGATTAGAGAGAAATCAAAGCAAAAGAGGGTTTTCTCACATGCCTATTAGGAAATACCATTAACTAGAATTAAATCACTTCCATCCAATGCTGGGCCGTGTTCCTCTTCTGCTGATCTTGGGTAGTTAGTTCACTTTGCAAAGTCGTTTGCTTCTGGACTAAAGACTCGTGGACCCTGCCTGGGCCCCGGGCAGTGTCCGGTCACGGTGATGGCGTCAGCTTGGACGCCGGTGCCACTGTCCATTCCCTGAAGTATAAAGAGCCGAGTGTGGCTGGCACGGTCCTCTGCTGAGGCCGTCGTCTCTGGATGCTTCTTCCAGACTCAATTTCTGACCTGCAGTTTGAAGCAGGGGCCTTCAGGCAAGTGTGAGGGGTAATCTGACCGGTGGACAGGGCTAAGACCCTCTGGTCTGTTGGGTATAATAGTGAACAACATCAGAACGGAGGAGAATGGAGCCCTCTGTTAAGGTATAATCACGGTCCATTTTTCAGATTAAAAACACAGGCAGTAAGGTAAGGGCATGGACCAATCTTCAGGGCCTTCTGATTTATCTCATAAAGCACATGTTATGATTGGCACTAATTGATAAGTATAGTTAAAGCTAAAAAAAAAAATCTGTGGATACTTATTGTGCAAGTCTCTGTGCGTGTTATTTTTCCTCCATCTTAAAAAACATAAATATATAAATATATATAATTATATGGTGAATCTATATATAAAAGCCTAAGCGACTGTTCAACCAGTAGCTATGACGCGCACTGACCACCAGGGGGCAGATGCTCAATGCACAGGCATGGAAACGTGGAACAGACTGATGAATCTCAGAGGGAAGAGGGGAGAGGGGAGGGCAGGAAGAGATTAACCAAAGATCTTATATGCATACTAGAGCCCCAGTGCATGGATTTGTGCACCGGTCGGGTCCCTTGGCCTGGCCTGCGGGGATTGGGCCGAAACTGGCAGTCCGACATCACCTGAGGGTCCCAGATTGTGAGAGGGCGCAGCCAGGCCGAGGGACCCCACCAGTGCACGAATCCGTGCACTGGGCCTCAGTATATTTATATTATATGTAATTATAGAGCACACATAATTATATTCTATATGATTACATGTTATCTATGATTATATTACTATTATATTTATATACATTACATATAATTACAGATATTCATAACGTTAACTCAGGGAGCTTGAGCTTCTCTTCATTTGCTTTGCCAGCTTTCTCGTGCTAGGAGCAGGCTAGCTCTCGCTCTAGTGTTCTGCTGATTAAAAATATGTAGAATTGCCCTAGCAAGTTTGGCTCAGTGGATAGCGCAGTGGCCTGTGGACCAAAGGGTCCCAGGTTTGATTCTGGCCAAGGGCACCTGCCTCGATTGCAGACTCCTTCCCGGCCCAGGCTCTGGCTGGGGCTTGTGCAGGAGGCAACCAATCGATGTGTTTCTCTCACCAATATTCTCTCTGTCTTTCCCTCTCTCTTCCACTCTCTCTAAAAATCAGTGGAAAAATATCCTCAGGTGAGGACTAAACAAACAAACAAAAAAAAATAGAGAGAGAATTTAAAAAATACCCAATTATTCGGATCACCCCTCTTTTTATAAAACGGAGGAGGAAATCTTTGGTGTCGCCCGGCAGCTTCTGGAAACTGCAGGAGCCTTTGCGGTTAAAGGACACCTCGGCCTTTTGTAATTCTGGATTTAGGAAAGGCTACAGCACAGCTGGCAGCGCGGGCATGGTGTGGGCATCAGTCTAGTAGAAAATACACACAGTAGCAAGCAGTGATGATTATTAAGGACCGAGTTTTTCCAGAAGTAGACATTTGTTAAAAAATATTACTTAAGCCTCAACAAAACAAGCAACAAGGAATTCACAGGCCTAGAGGAGACTATTTCATCAGAATGTTCCTTGACTGGGGGTGGGGGCGGGGGGGGGTGCTCTCTATTCCTGAGGGCACAATTTTTTTTTATTGTTTTTTTAGTGATTTCAGTTCTCACTGGTGAAAAGCCAAACAAGCAACGTTTGTAACAACATTTAGGGACACATCATGAGTCATTAGGCAGCAGCACATATTAAACCCCCGTGTCAACCCAGTGACAAAGAGGTGGGGGTCCCAAATGCCCACAAGTCCCAGAATCCTTTAGACAGACACACACAAAGCCACCCGATTCCAGGTGACCGAGGGGGAGGCTCTAGGACCTGAGGCCTTGAATCTGGGGCAGGGGGTTTGGACTCAACCATCAGGGCATAGAACCAAACCCGTCTTCCCAATGTCATTGCCAATAGTGAAGGGAATAAGAAAAAGATGTTCATGTCCAAAACGGACCAGCCCCCGTCAGTGAGAAACGGGCTGAGCAAGACTCACCCGGCTGTTGAGAGCGCTGTGCTGGGAGCACGCAGTGCGCCGGTGACCCTGGAGCATCTTGGCGGGGCCTCAGCTGTCAGACAAGCACAAGGGAAAGGGAAGCAGGTGACTTGAAAGGGTTGCGAAGTCCAGGCGTCCGGAGGCTCAGCTCAGGAAGCAGTAATACCACATGCGTTTGAAGAGAAAATAAGCAGGGTTTTGTAGCGAGTCTGCTCGTGGTAGGAAGACAGCAGTGGTCTCGTGCAGTCGGCCTACGTACACATCTGCAGCTACGCGATGCACAAGTCAGGGAGCACATGCTTCGTGGGTACAGAGAGGGCTCCGAGTTTTATTTTGTGGGGGACACATGCTAGACAGGGTGACTCTAGGTGCGTGTGGTTGTTTGTTCAGACTGCAGAGCGGTTTGCCTCTCCTCCTCCTGGCTGTGTGACGCGTTGTACGGGTGTAGTGTCGGGGACAGGGACGGGCGCCATTCGCTCTCCATTCTGCTGAGAGTAACGACAGTGAAACCATCACCGCTACAGGCGGGGCACAGGGAGGTTTACAGCTGTGACTACACGAAGCACAGAGTTGGTTCTTGTATTTTCATGTATTTATTACTGTGTCATTTTCCGTATGAAAATGCACACAGAAGCAAGCGCTGATAGTTACTGAGAATCTGAGCGTTTTCAGAAGTAGACATTTGATTAAAAATACGACTGGAGACTGCAACACAACAAGCAACCGGAAGTCCACAGGCCCCGTAAGCTGCGTGTGCCCACCTGCGCTCCTGGTCAGAACGCGCCCGTGGGCCTGGCTGTGCGTCGCGGTTTGCACCCAAGGTGCCCATCAAGCCCTCAGACAGTGTGGACTGGGGTTTCCTCGTAAGACATGAAAGTCGGAACAATGCCACGGGAGGGAAGGCCAGCTAACTCCGAGCAGTGAGCGAAGGCCGCCGTGCTCAGTGACAAAGCACAGCCTGGCATAAGCCATTCCTCATGATGGGGTTTCATTACCTGGGAGAGAAATGGTAACGAATGAACCCTTACGTTTATTTAAACACGGGATAAACTCCCATTTGGTGTGTTTCATAAACTGTTTATCTTAAATAGAAATGAATGTATTAAAAACTAACACCACACCAATGTTCTGTGAACACCTTCATGGAAGCCATCTGCTCCCTCCAGTCTTCACGATGCGACTGTCACCCCTGTTGTGGGGATGAGGAAACGGGCTCAGGGAGGCAGTCACTTGTCTGCGGTCACACTCCTGGGAGGAGGGAGAAGGGAGATTTGGGGCCTGGGGCTGGGGGCTGGGGTGGAAGGGCAGGTGAGGGGCACCCGTTTCGGCTCAGCTTCCCTGTGATCCACACGCCTGGGGTCGGTGGTGAGCTCTCCATCTCCACAGGCGAGGGAGCCGGTGGCGGGTGCTCCCCTAGGGGGAAGGTGCCCCACAAGGGAGGGATCTGGCGCTGCAGTTGAAGGTTTGGTCCTGACTTGAAACTCCGGGACTGAAGAGCTTTGGGGCCAGTATCCGTGAGAAGGGGCAGGCTGGTCCTTCTTTCATCCAAAGTGGCTCCCCGAAGAGGGAGGGCCACACACAGGGACTGATCCATGGTCGGAGGCAGGCTCTGGCCCAAAGGAACTCCCTCCACAACCCGGGAGGCTGGTGGGTGTGGAAACTTCATAGGAGGGAAGTGTGTGGTGGAGGTTGGAGGCGATCGTCTGGGCCAGGTGGTGAAGGGCCCATAGCCCTCCCTAGTGAGAGAGGGGAAGGGTGTTCCTGGCAGGGGGAATAGCATCAGCAAAGGCTCAGAGGCTTGCTGGGGGGGAGGTTTGCACATGTGCTGGGGGAGGCTGATAAGATGCCCCTCTGGGGAGAGCAGTGGCAGAGGGGAGGCTTCAGGAACTGAGGCCTTGAATCTGGGGCAGGGGGTTTGGACTCCGTCCTGGAAGAGGAGAGCCAGTGGAGGATGCCAAGCGGGGATGCGACAAGGCCAGAGGCATGTGCCGCCGCTGCTGTGTGGCCATCAGAGGGGAGAGGCAGAGGCAGGGGGCCAGGCAGCTGGGGCTTTGGGGAGAAGGCTAGAGGGGGAGTTTCCTGGTCAAGAGGTCTTGGCTGGGTCACTAAGGAAAGACCTCAAGTCCCCAGAGGACCATCGATGAGTCAGTCAACAAACACGTGTGACATACCCCTGAGGAATGAGTGGATGCTGATTACATCGAGCATATTACTGTTGTCGCTGACTGACTTCAGAGAAAGAACTCACTCTCCTTCGTTCAGCCGAGGACTGTGTTGAGTCCTCTCTGCCGGGCCCTGGGGTGATGGTGGTGAAGGAGATCGAGGAGGCAGCCAAGAAATCAGCGCCTAGAAAGTGACAGCACGACTTCTGGTTGGACCCCGGCACTTGAGGGGTGGGCTGTGGGGGCCAGGCCTAGTCTGGGGGGTCAGGGAAGGCTGCCTCAAACAAGGGGCCTTTATACTGAGTACAGGAGTGGGGGGTTTAGCTGGGTATTCGCTGAGGGAACTGTTCTTGGAGGAGGGACCAGCCTGGGTAAAGGACTGGGGGTAGGAGGCAACTTGGAATGCTAGCGGGGCCTGTGGGGCTGAGCTGCAGGCAGGGGAGAGGCCTGACTCGAGCAGTGGTGGGAGGTGGGGACTCTTGGTGAGTATTGTGGGGTTTCAGCCCAAATCCGTGCATATCCTGGGGCCCTTTAGTCCCCTCTGTCACCGGATCTCTTGCTGAATGAATCCCACAGCCCTGGGGGGAGCAAAGGTGGGAGGGAATGGAGCAGATTCTGGCATCAGGCGGTCGGTCCAGATGACTCTGAAGGTCCTTCCATTGTAGAGGCAGGGTGCAGGAGCCTGGGATGATGTCCCCAAAATGTGACACCCAGAAACATGCAGGCAGAGTAGGGGTCCTCAGGGCCCGCCAGCCCAGCTCCACTTGGCCTTGCACCCGAGACCGGGCTGTCCCTGCCCTTCGGATCCGAGTCGGAGGGCAGCCTCTCCCGTGCTGAGGAGGCAGCGGGCGCAGGGCTGGTGGCAGAAGCATCGATGAGACATAGTTCTCTGACCAGGACGTGGGGCGCTTGGGAGCAGGGAGCTGAGGCTGGACCCCACGGCAGAGGGCCTTGAGCGACGAAGGAATTTGGACTCATCGGTGTTGACAATGGGCGGTCTCCGTGTCATGGGCTTGTTGATGGCAGGGAGCGCCCCTGATTCAAGCCCAGCCAGCATGGGGCCTGGCCCAGGGCCTCAGTTCGCTTGAAGAGTGGTGACGGGCAGAGCAAACCCAGTTGGCAAGGTGGCCCGGGCCTAGGGAAGGAGCCACCAGGAGGCCGGAGCTGGGTCCTCCCTGCACCTAATGCTCTTCCGTAAAGTAGGTAAACGAGGTTCAGACCCAGCCAGCGTTTCACTCCCCACCTGCTTGGCTCAGAGGTTTTGCCAGGACAGGTGATGAAAGGCAAGTCCAGGTGGCAGGAGGAGGCTTGAGTGGGGAGAGCGGGCAGGGCCCCCTCCACACACCTCCCCTCGGTCCACCTGTGTCCCCACCTGGCTGTAGGGCGGGCATGTGCTGCCCACAGACTTCAACTGAAAATACACCATCAGCCTCCACGTTGCCTCTCAGTGAGGCCCGCCCTGGCCCCCCGATGAAACCTGCACCCCTCCCTGCACTCGTGATCACCTCACCTTGTTCTCACAGCACGCATTGCCTCCCACATGTGACTTGTGTGTTGCTGCCTGTTTGCACAAGGCGGTGGTTTTTGTCTGTTTTGTTCACAGAGGTAGGTACCCGATGTAGTAACTGTTCAATGAATGAATAAGAATACTAGTGTTCACTGAGTGCTCACTGTGTGCCAGCACTTGAGGCTCAGCCCTTTTCATGTATTATCTATCTTCATAAGGCCCAGTGAGGGAGGGACTGGATTTCGCACCCATCTTGCAGATGAGAAAACCGAGACTCCGTGATTTGCCAAGGTCACCCAGCTAGTAAGGGGTGGAGCCAGGATGAGAACCCGGAATGAGGGGAACAGAGGACTCACAGGAAGGACACAGAGGGGCTGAGCTTTAGGGCCACCCTGTCCTGCATTCTCTCAGTAGTTGGAGTGACCGTGTAGCCATCATGGACAGGTGCCTGACATGGGGAGGGGTTGGAAACAGATATTGGGGCCAATCAAAGGGAGGAGTCTCCTTTTTCTGAGGGAAAGCAGCTGTGAGCCTGTGCTCTTTTCAGGGGTGGCCTGCAGGTGGGCTTTTTAGAAGACAGGGGCCAATGCAGTCCCAGCAAGCCCTCCATGATTAGCTAGAGGTTGGGGCAGGTCTCCGGGTGGGTGCCCCTGGAGGGTTGGGCTCAGCAGGGACTTGGGGAGCAGGAAGGCATTAATCATAGACTGGCAGTGGTTGGTCAGAGAAAGAGGGGGTGGCCTTTGAAGACCCCAGCTCTTGCCTGGGGCTCGCTCTGGGGAGAGTTTGTGTAGTGGAACCTGGGAGGCTTGGGAGCCAGAGGTCTGCACGGGCCAGTGAAGGCTTAGGGGCCGGAGCTGGCCTAGGGGTATCTGCCGGACTCCACCTCATTGGGCTGCCCCTTGCAGAATCCACACAGGCGACAGACCCTACAAGTGCCCGCATCCTGGCTGCGAAAAGGCTTTCACTCAGCTCTCCAATCTCCAGGTGAGTGCCACCTGCCTCCTGCCCAGCAGGTGCAGTTACCTGTAAAGGGAGCATAAGCAGGGGGTGGGGCTGGGGCTGGGCGAGGCCTGCTGGCCCCTGACTCCGTCCTGCGCTCCCCACAGTCTCACCAGCGCCAGCACAACAAGGACAAGCCCTACAAGTGTCCCAACTGCTACCGGGCCTACTCGGACTCCGCCTCCCTGCAGATCCACCTGTCCGCGCACGCCATCAAGCACGCCAAGGCCTACTGCTGCAGCATGTGCGGGCGGGCCTACACCTCCGTGAGTGCCCGGGCTCCCCGGGGCCTCCTGCTCTCCCCGGCCTCCGCTTCCTCCTCCTCAGAGCAGTTCTGACAGTTGCCATTTTCTAGACAAGAAAACGAGGCCCAGGCGGGGCTCCTAGTGCCCCCTGGAGGTCACAGTGAGTGGTGGAGCCAGGGCTTGTTCCCAGTTCTCTCTCAGGCAGCCCCAGGCCAAGCTCCGAGCTCCCTGGCGGCCGTTAGGGTTCAGAAGCATGGTTCCTGCCAGACCCCAGAATACTCCAGGCCTTGGTGGGGGGACTTGGTACCCTGCTTTCTGGAGTCGGAGGGAGAAAGGCCTTCTTCCTCTGGGGAAGCGGCAACCCCCATCATGGCCACAAGGTGGCAGAGCGACTTTGCCTAGAGCCACCTCAGGTGTCAGGGAAGGTCTGGACAGTGCCAGAAGGGTCATTGCATCCAGCCCTCTGCCCTGGGTTTGAATTTCCCAAACAAGGGCCTTTCAGACCTCAGAAGAGGGAGTCCAGGTGAGTCACTGTGTGTGCGCTTCTGGCTGATCAAATATTCTGGGTAACAGACCCCCGTGTGTACCAGACAGACAGCTCGGAGCCTCACTTTCCTCAGCTGTCAGCGGAGGAGGGAGAGTTCTCAACTCACAGGCTGGCCACTGGCCCTCGGCCGCCTCAGCTGACACACTTACTCAGGGTTTACTGAGCGCCTGTGCCGGCGCTTGGGAACCAGGATGAACCAGACAGATGTCTGGGCTGCCAGGGAGGTTCGAGTCGGCTGCTGGAGACATTAAATAAGTGGCCACACAGATAAGTATGTGCTGACAAGTTGTGGTGATCGCCCCAAGCAGGGTTTCTCAGCCTCGGCCCATGTTGGCGTTTGGGCAGGTACTTTCTGCTGGGGCGGGGCTGTCCTGTGCATTGTGGGATGCTTAGCAACATTCTTGGCCTCTGCCCACTGGCAACCCCCTCCCCAGTTGTGACAACCCAAGATGCCTCCAGACCTTGACAAATGTCCCGGGCGTGGGGGGCACAGTCGCTTCTGGTTGAGGACCATTGCTAAGAAGGAAAGTGTGTTTTGAAAGACAGCAGGGAGGACAAAACGGAGCGGGGAAGCAGAGACAGGTCTGGGTCGGCTGTCTGAGGAAGGAACATTGAGCTGAGGTCTTGGAGGAGAATGAGCCGGGTGAGCAGGAGGCGGGGGAAGAACATTCCCTGCAGGGAACAGCAGATGCAAGGCCCCTGAGGCAGAACAAGAGAGGCGTGTTCAAGGAACTGGAAGAAAATGGGTCGCCTGGGGCTGTGCGGTCTGTGCGGGAGTCTGGATGTTTTCTAGGGGGAATGGGAAGCCTTCGGGAGGGGCCAGCTAGGAGAGTATGAAAGGTCACACTGGCTGGAGGGGACCCAGGGATGACAGGCGGGTGGTCAGCAGTCTGTGGCAGATGCCAGCGGCTGCAGCATGCTGAGTGCCGAGCACCTGGCGCTTCCCTTCCCTGGAGTCAGAGGCAGAGGAGCGACTGGGAGGACAGACCCTGCAGGGACCAGGGCCCTAAGGGCATATGTGGGGAGCCCCGGAGACCTAGGAGCCCGTCCTCTGACCTTCAGTCAGTCCCAGTCCCAAGCTCTTGATCCTCCTCTACACGCCCACTCTTAGAGGAGGTGCCTCCAGCATCCATAGCTGGGGTTCTTAGAGGGGATCTGTCTGAACTCTGGGGGGAGGGAGGGGGTCACCTCTTACCTGGCCTGAGGCCCCACCCTGAACTGGGCCTGACTGAACAAGAAAAATCAATAGATTGATTTTTAAACTACTGCAATACATAAAAGAAACACTGTAGAATAGTGAATCCTCATGTTCCCATCAGCCCCCAGAACCCTCAGCCAATCCTGTTTCATCTGAAGGTTCACTTAGTGTCTCCACAGAAGGACTCTTTAAACACCCCTCCAGCACTTCTCAATGCCACAGAATAGCTCACTGCAAGTCCTTAACATCCAATACCAGGCAGCATCCACATTTTCGTTTGCCCCACGAATGCCATAATTTTATTTACTTAGAATTTTATTCATCAGCATCCAAATAAGATTTCTACATTGCACTGGGTCAGTATATCTTTTAACCTGTTGGCTCCCCTGACTCCTGCCTTTTTTTTTCTTTGCAATTTATTCATTGAAGAGTCATTTCCTAGTTTGGATTTTGCTGATTGCTTCCCTCTGATGTTGTGTGACAGCATGTGGCCACCACATTTGAGGGTTTTCTCTGCCGGATTCTGAGCAGATTGAGGTATGAGGCCAAGGAGTGGCAGGTGGGAACCAGAGTGCCACCCTGCAGCCTAGTGTGAGGCCTGTGGGCCTGCAGATGGGCCTTTGGTCACCTTGCCCACCCACTCTTGGGTGCCTCAAGTCAGATTCAGCAGAGCCTGTGGGGGGCACTCAAGGAACGAGCTGAGCATGCCCAGTTTATGCTTCCAAACTCGCCAATCAAATCAGGCGCCACTTCTCCTCAAGGGAGGGTCCAATGTGGGGGTGCAGAAGCCGGGGCTTCCACCACCACCTGGAATGAAATGCAAAGCCAGGGAAGGCATGGTTCCCTCAACACTTACTGCATGCCAAGATCAGTATCCACATCACCCTAGCAACCCTTTGAGATTGCCCTGCCCACCCTGCTTGCAGAGGAGGATCGGAGGCTTGGAGGGGTGAGGTGACTTATCCAGAGCGAGGCTGAAACCCAGGCCTGCGCTCCACCTTCACTGCGAGCACCAGCCAGCCCACTTCGCTGCAGCTCGCTGGTAAATGGCAGCTGGCCTGGCCCTAGGCACTGCCAGGTGGGCACTGCTGAGGGATGAGCTCTCCAGCCAACACGAGGGGGTCAGACTCTGGTCAGCGAGCCAGCCCCCAGGCCTGTGGATGCAGCACGCCTGGAACCCAGGCGGATGCTCATCTGCTCCCCAGGCTGCGGCTGCTCGCTGGCTGGCTCATTGCCAAGGCGCCCTCCAGTGGCCCCTTGTGGGAACTGCAGCCTCTGCCTCCCCTGCCAGCTGTTGGTTTTATGCTCTGACTCTCATCCCTGCCCACAGGAGACCTACCTGATGAAGCACATGTCCAAACACACGGTGGTGGAGCACCTGGTGAGCCATCACTCGCCCCAGAGGACGGAGTCCCCCGGCATCCCGGTGCGAATTTCCCTCATCTGAGCCGACCCCAGGCGCCGCCCTGCCCACTGGCAGACACAGACCCGGGCAGCACCAGGCCCGACCCCCTCCAGGGCCCTCCAGGAACAGCCGAGCTCTCAATGACCTTCCTGACCTTCCAGAAAGCCTGGGCACAGAAGCCCTGCCCGGCCCAGCTCCGGGTGGCCAGGCCAACCGCAAGATACTGGACTGTTTGGTGGCATCCAAAGACGATCTCAGAGCACTTTGAACCTCTCTCTGTTGGGTTTTCTTTTTCCCTCCACCCTTCACTTGCTTCACTGTTGTTGTTTTTTTTTAAGTTTGTTTTGGAAATAACAAAAAAGATATTTATTGGCCAAGAAGTTGGTGCTGCTAAGACCGAGAAATTAAGAGTTGGACAGATGGACACAGAGAACCAGAGGGCAGCGTGGGACCGCCTCTTGCCATGGCCTTAGGTCTTGAGGGAAGGCTCAGGCCTGGGTTTCTGGACTGCAAAGGGCGGGGGGGGGGGGGCTGGTGGGAGGGGCAGGAGGCAGCTGGAGCGAGCCCCTCACCCTGGGTGCCCAGCGTGGACCTTGAGCTGCACCCTGAGCATCACTGACCAGAGGGAGGCGGCAGCCACCAGAACTGCCCAGACTTCAGGAGGCAAAACGAGAGGGGCCGGGGGATCAGAAGGACCAAAGGCTGCAGTGCTGGGCTGGGCTGGGTGCAGCCCAGGGAAATGGGGCAGGGTGGGCTGGGTAAGACCTGGACCCCCAATGCCCTTAAGACCACCCCAGTCTACCTCGGTGCTGGCCAAGAAACCTATTGGCTACCTCTCCCACCATCCCAGACTGTGGGCAGGGGGATGGGGAGGGAGTGGGTCTGGGGCTAGGACCCCCTCCATCATTTCCTCCAGATGGGACATTACCCAGGGAGGGGTTACTTGTCTTCCCTGCCATGGAGGGGGAACCCCCAGCCCAGGCCCTCAGCCCCTCGGTAGGGAAGGGGTCCTCCGAAAGGAGGGTCCCAGGAGCTGCCCCTGCCCTCAGCCCCCACAGACACACCCCGATCTGAAAGCCATGCGCGTCCGTGTATATAGGAACCATGTACAGAGACCGGAGAAGCCCCACTCCATCCCCCGGGAAAAAAAAAAACTAGACAGAAACTCATCTATATATTCTGTATCTGGAGTTCCGTTTTGAATATTAACTGTGTTATTTTTATACACTTTTTAAGCCTTAACTCACCATTGATTTACCAGTTTAACGTCTCCTGGGGTTTCTTTTCCCACAGGGTTCTCTGCCCCCGCCCGCCCCCACCCCTTTGTTTGACTTGCGTCGTCTGATACTCAGTATTGTAGCTTTTGTCCGCATGTTACTACCCTGTAAATACGCTGTTATACACACTGTTAACACCCTCTGCTTTTTCTATGGGACCTCCAGGCCACCTTATTTAGAACTAGTTACCTTATTAAAAAAGAGAAAACAGTCTGTTGGCCTCTCAGTCTGCATCTTGGTGGCAGGGAGGTGAGGGCAGGCGCCCCTAAACGTCAGGAAGGAGGTTTGCATTACATTGAGGAAAAGGGTGGGGAGTGAAAAAAATCCAGTGTGGGGAAAAACACTAAAGGGGGCAAGACACACAGGAATTCTAAACCCTCTGCTCTTTGTGTTTCTCTGTTGTGAGGAATAAACATACCTGCACCCGGGTGGCGGTGGCGTGTGGCGTGCTCTGTGCGAGGGCGGGGCTGGGGGCACCTTCCACTGCTCCTCTCCCCTCCCCCCCCCCAGACTTGGAGGGAGATGGTGTGGATTACCTCACAACCCCCTATGAAGTGGGCAGCAGGCCAAGAGAGGTATTTTGCCGAGGATCATGCTGCAATAGAGGGACGTAAATTCAGCCCCAGTTTGTCTAGTTCTGAAGCCTTTTCAGACGCATGGAGTCCACTGGTGAGGTTCACTGCAGCTTCTCCCAACCCTCTGTGGGGGACCATCGTGAGTGCCCAGATTTGTGGGAGCTATTCCAGTGACTGAGGGGATCGAGAAGTCCCCTTCAGCCCTGACCGGTTTAGCTCAGTGGATAGTGTGTCGGCCTGCGGACTGAAAGGTCTCAAGTTTGATTCCGGTCAAGGGCATGTACCTGGGTTGCGGGCACATACCCAGTAGGGGGTGTGCAGGAGGCAGCTGATCGATGTTTCTAACTCTATTCCTCTCCCTTCCTCTCTGTAAAAAACTATATTAAAAAAAAAAAGAAGTCTCCTTCACATAAGCTTGCCCCATGGAGGTCAGTGTTCTGATTGCCCAGGAGGGAAATGCAGGAATTAATTCCTCCAAAGTTTATCAAGGTAGGCCCTGTGCTAGGCATGATGGGGGAGACAGAAGTGACTTTGACATGAGTCACCACGGAGCTCACTCCTCCGAGCCTTCATGGCCTTGTGAACGGGAGACATGGCTGCAGGGTGTAGAACGCCCAATGCAAATGAGGATCTATTGGCTTACATAACAACATGGACATCGGCAGGGTCGGGTCAGCTTCAGGGCTCGGTGAAGTGTCTCTCCACTTGGCTTTGTTCCCAGGCAGCTTCACCCTTGGACTCCTGTGGAGTCCACAGCTCCAAACTCACAGCCCTCAGGTTCCCAGCAGTCAAGCCTGTCTCTCCCAGAAGTCCCAGCAAAAGTCTGAGTGGGTCTTCCCGGTTTGAACTGGGTGAAGTGCGGTCCCTGAACCAGTCACATGACCGGAACGTTTATACTTGGTGGGCTCAGGCCAAGAGCCCCTGCTCTGAGCCCCAGCACCTGCAGCACCTCCCAGGAGGAAGCCAGAGTGTGTGATCATCAGAAGGGGAATCGGACGAGAAGCCAAAACATGTTTTAAGTGGTCTCACAGGACTCATCTTTTTCTCTGAAATTGACCTCCCACAGCCTGCTATGCAGTGAAAGGATGGGCTCTGGCCATATTTGGTCACATGACCCCATCCCAGCTACAGCTGATTGGCCAGCGGTGGCCACCTGCCTCAGTGACTTGATTCCTGTGCCAGTGGTGTGTACAGCTAAGTCCTCCCGTAATGTCATGATAGGTTCTTTGACTTTAAGGGAAATGATGTATATCGAGACCAATTTTACCACAGGCTGATAGAAGCAATAGTTAAGTTCCTACTGTGTCTCATCGACGCTGTAAGGAAAAGATGTTGAACGAAACATCACTCGAGGACCTGCTGCCCTGGCTCATGGGCGCGGGCTGCCCACACCTCTTTTCCACTCTGCATTCAGTGGGAGCTTGGAACTCGGCCCGGGCAGGGTATCCTTGGTGGTGCAAATCCCGACGGACTGGGCTTTGTTTTTCCTCCAAGAGCCGGTTGCCACACATTCACCAGCACACCACTGGCTTCACCCGCAGCATGAGGCTGCCCGAGCCCAGCATCTAGAAACCCTTGAGTGTGCACTGCTTTCTCTTTTAAAGAGAAAAGGACTGTTTGCTGAATTAGCTGCACTATGAACCTGTTGGAGAGGGGGCAGGCCAGGAGAGGGAGACGGCAAGTTCTGTTTTCTGGAGCATCACAACCCCGGCAGAGAGGGCGACTGGCACCCCCTTTACACGTGAGAAAACTGAGACGGGGCAAAGGTAAGGAACTTGTCCATAGCCACACACACGAGCATGAACCTCCGATTCCCATCCAGGTCTTACCTGCTCACGCTGGGGTCTCTAGTGCCTCAGGGTCCTGTGTGTGACCCTTGGTGCATGTTCTAGGGTGAGATGGGGATCATGGTCCCAGAGGAGGGGAGGTTCCAGATCACAGTCTAACCCAGGGGTGGGCAAACTTTTTGGCTCGAGGGCCACAATGGGTTCTTAAACTGGACCGGAGGGCCGGAACAAAAGCATGGATGGAGTGTTTGTGTGAACTAATATAAATTCAAAGTAAACATCATTACATAAAAGGGTAGGGTCTTTTTTTCTTTTTTTTTAGTTTTATTCATTTCAAACGGGCCGGATCCGGCCCGCGGGCCATAGTTTGCCCACGGCTGGTCTAACCTGTTCTCCAGTTCACCTGGCCTGTTCTTATTTCTAATCCAGTGGCCAAAAGGCCTTCTGGATTTCGCTTACCTTCTTTAGGTAAGAGGCACCAGGGAAGTTTGAACTGCTTTTGAGAGGGGAGGCATCTTTTATTCCACATCATCAATAACTGGAACTTGCTTATACAAATTACTAGGTTATAAACACCATCAGGATTGGCTTACAGCTGGCATTGCTATCCTGCCTCGGAGCAGTGGAGGCTGTTAAAACTGCAAGTCTATGCGAACACTCCCTAAAGGACTCAGGAGACCTGGAGTGAAATCCCACCCTCTCAGGCCTGTGTTCCCAACTGTCAGACAAAGCTCAGGGGCTTCCAGTGGTTACCTTTCCTGTTGCCTTGGCTCCGGGACCACCTTTCCTGGAGGACCTGATGACTCATGCTCCTATTCGGAGCCTGCGTTTTCCCTGGTTGAGGATGCAGAGTCTGGACAGCAGCCATGGATGAGGAAACGTCTCTCCTAGACACTGTGACCAAACAGACCTATTGCCCCAGAACAAGGAAATGTCATTTTTGTAAACATTGACTCTCCAGGAAAAATGCCATAAAGACACTTTTGAAATAACTCATTTTATTATGATGCCAACAAGAGAACTCCCAACATACAGAAAAGTATTATAAAAGCTTATTTGAGCACTGGCCAGTATGGCTCAGTTGGGTGGGCGTTCTCCCAGGAGGTTGCTGTGCACCAGGATGTTGCTGGTTTGATTCCTTGTCAGGGCACATGCCCAAGTTGCAGGCTCCTTCCCTGGTAGAGGGTGTGCAGGAGGCAGGCAGCTGATCAATATTGTGCCATCAATGTTTCTCTCTCTCCCCCTTCCTCTCTCTCTAAAAATCAATAAACTTCTTAAAAACCATCCCAATAAACACATTAAAAAAAAAGAGTTGCCCTAGCCCATTTGGCTCAGTGGATAGAGCATCTGCCCATGGACTGAAGGGTCCCGGGTTTGATTCCGGTCAAGGGCATGTACCTCGGTTGCAGGCTCGATTCCCTGTCCCGGTGCATTCGGGAGGCAACCAATCAATGCATTTCTCTCATATCGATGTTTCTCTCTCTCCCTCTCTCTCTCTCTCTCTCTCTCTCTCTCTCTCTCTCTCCATTCCTTCCACTCTCTCTAAAAATCAATGGAAAAATATCCTTAGGTGAGGATTAAAAAATAAATAAATAAACAAGTAAGTAAGTAAATAAATAAATGGCCCGGCCATTGTGGCAGTGGTTGAGCATCAGCCTATGAACCAGGAGGCCACGGTTTGATTCCCAGTTGGGGCACATGCCCAGGTTACAGGCTTGATCCCCAGAGTGGGGCCTGCAGGTGGCAGCCGATCAATGATTCTCATTGATGTTTCATCTCTCTTTTCCTCTCCCTTCCTCTCTGAAATAAAAAAAAAAAAAAAAATGAAAAAATAAAAAATAGAGAAAAAAAATGAATTCCTATAAAAAATTTTAAGAAAGAGTTTGAGCCAAAGTTTGCCTGGAAACAAAATCTCAAAGACTGAGAAAATGCTCTGGAAAAAGGCAGTTTGCAGTTCCTTGGATGCATTTAGGATTAAAGGAGAAAAAAAACAACAACAAGGAGGATACATCAAATCATTGGTGACAGATTTAAGGAGGTGGGAGAAAGCAAAGCGGGCAAATCTCTAGGACTGAATAAAAAGCAAAATAGAGAAACATGGTTTACATTGGGAGGACAGGACAACCAGTCATTAACACAGCACATAGAGATGGTATCAGGGGACCAGGTAACCATGAGGGGTTCTGGGGATCTTGCGTTCTGGTACCTGTGTTGTGTCCTCGAGGGTCTAAAAGGTGATTACTGTGCCATTTCCAAGGTCTGTTACCCTCGATGCGTAAGAACAGTGGACAGAACTCACGTGAGGTAAAGGCTGACCTTTGCTATGATGCTGTAGTCCTGGGACGGGACTACCTACCATGGCCTGCCCAGTTAGGGATGTAGGATCAGACCATCCTGTGTGGCTGCTGAGCTTATCAGGCCTGCCTGTGGCCCCCTGAACTTGTTAGGTTATGCCACAGCCCCTTTTTCATTTACAATAGTATTACTTAAATATGTACAAACTATGCTTGAGGGTCAGGGAGGTGAAAGGTCAAAGCCAAGGAGCTGGATGCCACTGGTATCCAGACTCCTCATTTTTAAAAAACTGGGGTGGAGGGTGAGGTGGGGAGGGGCTAAAACATCCCTTCAGGTGGCATAGACTAAATTCAGTAAGGTCAGAGGTGAAAGGTCTCTGCCTCAGTTCCCCGCAGAAAGCGAGGGAAAGGAGGCTTGCAAGTGAGAAGCTCCCTTCCTGAGTTTTTTTCTTTCTTTCTGCCTTTTGTAATGCAAGTGCCCACTTTAAGCGTTGATTGCCAAGGCAGGCACGTCCAAGAGAGCAGCCTTCTCCAATACCCCAGGGCCAGCCACAGGACCAGAGAACCGCTGCATCCCCCGCGGAGGCTCCTGTGCTGAGAGATCTTGGTTGATTTCAACAACTCATCACTGGGGCTGTTATGCCCAGATTTCAAGATCCCCAAAGACAGACCACTAGGGAGCTGAGTCCAATGCAAAAGCAAACAGCCTTTATTCAAGCCCAGGCTTGGTCCCTCTGCCTCCTTTACCAGTGCAGCGGCAGGATGCGAGAGAGCCCCAAGTCCCAAGAGAACAAAGAATTTATAGGGCTTGGGGTGGGGGCACACTCTGACCACTGATTTGGCCGATTCCGGTTGGTTGAGTGAGGGCCGGGGGCTAGTGATGCAAGGGCAGGGTGCAGCTAGGGTCTGGTTACACAAAGACAGGAGGGTGGTCAGCATACTTTTGGCCTTGGGTTTGTTTCCCTTGCCTTCCCATTGGCTGAGATAAGGACAGGCTGAGTAACTGATACATTCTGTGGCTTTTTCTTGGAAGAGGAGTTAGGGACACAGCTATCAGTCCCGTTCTGTCCTTTCATTCCCCCCTTGTCTTGGAACTTCCGGCTCAATCATGAGACGGACTGCATTTCTATTTCACCATTGCTAAAGGCCTGTACTGGGCATGCAGAACTATCAACTGAACTACCCCTATACGCTTCTTGACAAATTGGACTAGTCTGTTAATAATGCAAGGGCCGAAAGTCAACAGCATTAGGAGGATTACAAGGGGTCCAGCGAGGTCCGCTGTCTTCTTCAGGGTGATCTGCAGCGGGTGTGTCTGGTTAGAGGTCACCTTCCACTCAGGCTCCCTGCTGTCCTGGACACAGAAGGAGCTGGGCTTGTGACCTGGCAGAGACAAACTATAGCAAATGGTCCGGTGGAAGGGAAAGAAACCATTTTAGCTTTAACAACTTCTATTGAAATAGGATTTTTCTTCTTAAAATTCCTCTATGGTTATCAAAAAAAACAAATCAAGACTAATTTATCTACTGTATTCAATTTGGCCTGATGTTTGCATAAACACAACAAGAATGGTAACTGACTACCTTTGCTGGAATTTCATGATTGAATCTTAATGTGCCCTGTAGGGCCAGGAAGCCAAGCCATCCAGCTGCCATCAGGCCTGCCTGCAGTATCTGCTGAGTTAGGTGAATCCCTCACCTGTAGCAATTCCACCTGAGCCCACGCTCTAGGCTTTAAGGCCCATCTCAGTAGCACTCCTACTCATTGCGGCCCAGAGTGTGTGGGGGTTCTGCAGGGATGCAGAGGCATCCTTATTGCTCCCCTTCTACTCTGACCAACTGCCAGTGATGGTAGGGCATGGGCCTGATGCTCCAGTGCCAGCCATCTTCAGGGCTCCCAAGCAGGATACCAGGCTTTTCCCGTGGCACTCTTATTGGCTTCAAGTCTTCAGAGTCTAGACAGGTTTCTTTAAAACATGATACTCCAGTCAAAGTTTTCCATTAATAAAACCACTATTAGGAACCAGTCTTTTTGAATTTATGCAAAGAAATGTATTGCCATATTTATTAAGCATTGCCAAATTTCAGAGGAATTATATAAGGAGAAAAACATACTTATCTGCTCTAAGATCTTCTAATTTTCCTTGCCAGTTCCTTTTCATGGGTTCTTCAGAGTTATAACAAAACAGTAACTGTTGGATTTCTTTTATCAGTTCCCCCTAAGTACTTTGGCATAACTATTTACCCTCTGTTTAGGGAGGCAGAATGTAAATTATTTACTCTCTCTGGCTTACTGGCCTGTACTATTTGATTAATTTCCTTTTAACATTTCTCTTCTCCTCCTTATCACATACACAACCTTTCTAAATTTCACACTTTCAAACCAACTTTTAAACCTTCCCGCCACGTCCTGTAAAAATGCATAACCGTGCCTCAGACCTTCCATTCCAAACAGGCCTCTCCCAAGTTTCTACAGTTGAGGTTTGTACCACCCCTGACATGGGCATGGTCACGCAGGCCTGCAAGACAGTATACAGGCTGCCAACTGTCAAGTGTCTCTCAATAGAGATCAAAACCTGATGGGTATTCTTCTTTGCCCAGTTGGGCACCTGCCCTCTTGGCAGCTAGGCACCCTTTACTTTTGGGGCTCACCCCACATGGCCTCCTTCCAGGACAGCTAACATATAGCCACAACAATGGCCTTCAGTGTGGGAATCTGGACACTTGTCAGTTATTTCCAAAGACTACCAAGGACTGTAGACCATCACTGGTCCACAGCAACTACCGGCAGCTACAGCTACATTTAAACCTGTAAGAGAATTGAAGGGTGATACAACATATTAATACAATGAAACATAATATTGGTACCATGGCCGCTTTAGGCAGCTAAATCTTCTGCTACTAAACATGTCATATGGTAGGGCTATACAAACATCTTAGGGAGGTGACTAAAGTCTACTCTTGACCTTGCCTTTATAAGGCAAAATTGTCCTTGTCTCTCTGGAGCCATGTCCATGAAGATGCAGGCATCATTTAAGTTTATTATATAGTTTTCTGCAGGTCACTGTCAGGGCTGTGCACTGCAGCCAGTCTTCTTTCTAGCGATAAACACAGTCTTTCCAATTTCCTTAAAATGTATTCTGGCACAGGAGAAAGTTGTTTTGCTGTACACAGGTAGCTTAACCCCTGTACAACTGGGCTTGGACCTCTGCCCAGCAAACCGCAGTCTATAAGTTCAATATGCAACCTCCGGTTCTCCTAACCCAACGAGGTTTCGGCCAGTCTCTGAGTCAGACTCCTCCTCTCTTGGAGAATTTCAAAGTCCTGATGGCTCCCGGGTCCAGGGAGAGTGCTTTTGCTAACCCTGTTTATCAGTTACAGGGCCTCGCTTTTTTTGCCTTCCCACCAGTTCCTTTGGTGGCAGAGCAGCAATCAGGCCTCTTCCAAGGGAGTGCACTGGAAGGGGATATCAGCCCTCCTATAACAGCAGCAATAGGTACTGAACCCTTTCAGTACATTTGCAAACAGGGAGCTTTTGCTAGCTCTATCCGCAGCTTTCCCTACTTCTCTTGCTGCTGCTTCTTCTTTCAGGGCCGCAGCGGGCAGCTCAGGCATCCAGCCTCCCTTCTTTGACCTGGCTCTCAGGGGCTGAGTCTGCCTAGCAAACAGTTCTAAATCACCAGGGTGGCTGCAGACTTCAGCTCTGTTTCTCCTCCGCTTTTCTCTTGGGAGTTTAGTTGTTTTTTACATATTAGAATTCTTTATTCTTAGAAACCTTAATCTTTTAATGATTACCAAAAGTGAACATTCAGCATTGGTGCTCACAAAAAACTTTTGACCTTGAAGTTTGTTGGTAAGACACCTGCTAGCGGTCTGCAGCCAGTAACATAACTGCTAACACCCCCCTTCTTTGTCTCAGCCCAGGCCAGTTGCTTTCCCTCACAGATTTTTTTCTTTTCTTTTTTCTTTACTCTTGATCTCTCTCCGACCAATTTCCCTGTCCCCCAGTCCAGTTGTTTGTCTCCCTTTAAACAATGGGAGTTTTGAAGAAAACCACAGACTGCTCCTAAAGTAGCCCTCCCTCCCGGAGGCTGGGGTCCGACCTGTGGGGAAACATGACTCTCAGTCGGCCTGGAAAGATAACGGGTGCCTAGGGAGGTTTTTTGCAGACAGAAAGCCTGGAGACCATCTGAAATCCAGTTACAGATGCTTTCAGAATCAGGATGAGGGAGGAAGGGAAAGACCAGGTAATGTCCTCTATGAGGATTCTAATAAATAATTGAAAACAGCAAGTCAAACAAAACACGTCACAGGCAGGGTTAGGGCTAGTAAATCTCTCCTCCCTGCGGAGCTGTAAGCCCTTTGTGTCCACCAAAGAGATAAGAAAACCATAAATAACAAGTTCTTTGAAATTTACTACTTTGTTAATTTGCTAAGCAAACAACTCGAAAAGACTTCTCTCTTGCTTTTTTATAAGAAATCTCAGAACTAAGCAAGCTTGAAACCTAGCCAGCCTTCATTTTAGGCTAGAACTTATCCCTTTAAATTTTTCTAACATGTAATTAAGAACAGTAGGTTTATTTTGTCCCAACCCCGTGATGATCGGTGACGAGAGACAGACAAGGGAGGGGGTGACCTGTTTTCACAGATCCTCACTCAGATGCCCTCCTGGCCACATCCCTTGGGAGCTTAGATTCGTCTTAGCTAAGGTGCACCCGTATAAACCCCGGGCCTGGTCACCTCCACGTGGGGGTGAGTCACCATTATGCCATATGACAAATCATGGAACCACAGGTTGGGGCCCACTCGGACTCTGTAACCGAAGTTGTGGAGCCACACAAAAGAGAGGAGAGGGCAGGCCCCCTCCCTCCACACTCACACACTTTCACCAGACATTCATTCAGAGTTTAAATAATCCATCCAATTCCTAACAATTTTCCAATTCCTGAGGGAGCTCTATAGCCTCCCCTAATCTCTTTGAAATGATCAATCATAATACTGAAAGGAGTAGTTTGAGTCTGCCCCGTAATGTCCATCCAGTAAGTCCACAGAATAAAACAGAAAAATACAGAAACAGACAAACAAAAAGCCCCCCCCCAAAAAAAACCCCCCCAAAAAACCCAGACTTCCGATTCTGCAGAAACAAAACCAAATGGCGGGAGTGACCGCCTTGTCTCAAATCCTAGTGAGGGGATTCCACGTCCCTCCTGAAGGAAGATTGGAATGTCTTCCTACTCTCCCCGCCCGTGGTCCTTCAGCAGTGCATCCACCTAGACCACTTCGGGCACTACAGAATTTCAGAAATGAGCTCACACAGGACAGAACACACAACACCACAGGACAGAACACACAACACACAGAACAGAACAGACAACACACAGACACTTACCGCGGTCAGTCAGACTCTCCAGATCGAGGTCCCTCGTGGGTCTTGGGGATCCCAGGCGGGCCCCCAAATGTTATGCCCAGATTTCAAGATCCCCAAAGACAGACCACTAGGGAGCTGAGTCCAATGCAAAAGCAAACAGCCTTTATTCAAGCCCGGGCTTGGTCCCTCTGCCTCCTTTATCGACGCAGCAGCAGGATGCGAGCGAGCCCCAAGTCCCAAGAGAACAAAGAATTTATAGGGCTTGGGGTCTGGGGGTGGGGGCACACTCAGACTACTGATTTGGCTGATTCCGGTTGGTTGAGTGAGGGCCGGGGGCTAGTGATGCAAGGGCAGGGTGCAGCTAGGGTCTGGTTACACAAAGATGGGGGGGGGGGTGGTCAGCATACTTTTGGCCTTGGGTTTGTTTCCCTTGCCTTCCCATTGGCTGAGATAAGGGCAGGCTGAGTAACTGATACATTCTGTGGCTTTTTCTTGGAAGAGGAGTTAGGGACACAGCTATCAGTCCCATTCTGTCCTTTCAGGACCCCTTGCTTTTTCTCTTCCAGAGCTTTACATCCCCACTCTTGTAGGTTGAATTCACCAACAGAGTGAGTCCACGAAACCCTAGGACCCCACTCTCGACCCCAATAAATGGGACCCCGGGCCTGCCTCTCTACCTGAGACCTTGCTGTGTGGCTCCAGGTGTGCGGTGGAGCTTCCAGGACCTGTGAGTCATTCCCTTCAGTGTCCTGATGGCCTTCGCTGAAGAACCACAACACTGTCTGCGCGCAGGCGGGGACCAGTGCAAAACACTCTCGAAGGCAGGGCGCCCCCACCTCTTGGCTGGGCACCTGCAGAAGGTGGCAGGGCTGCTTTCAGCCCACCTCTCCCTGTCCTCCAGAGTGCCATGCTGCTTCCAGAAGGGACCCGATGGCTTCAGGGTCTCTCCTTGCGATTCCGCTCACTGCGCTTCGTCCCGGTGCCCAGGTGTCCGGAGGGGCGCGCGAGGCCTGGTCCGGGCGCCTAGTCGCGCACCAGCGTGTACTCCTTGGGCGCCCAGAGCAGGCGCGGGCGGCGGATCTCGGCGCGCCGGCCTAACTCCGGGCACCAGCAGAACTCCGGCGACAGCACCTTGGCGGGCTTGTGCAGCCAGAAGAACTTGTTGAGGTGGCTCTCATCGTGCCAGCGCGCCTCGAGGCCGCGCGCGCGGTCCTGCCGCTGGCCCCGCATGCAGTGCGCCGTCAGCTGGCGCAGCGCCGCCACGCTGCCCCCGAACAGCGCCGCGTGGTAGTAGAAGTCGCCCTCCCCCGGCGCCAGCGCTGCGGCCGAGCGCGGGTCGTTCTCGTAGGGCAGCAGCCTCCGCGGCCAGTGGTAGTGCCAGGCGTGCAGCTGCGCCACCGAGTCGGCCAGCGTCTCCGGCCCAAAGGCGCCACTGAAGTACTGGTCCACGTCCATGCAGAACACGAAGTGCGCCTCGCGGCCCAGCCGGCCGCCCAGCGCCGCGTGCAGCGTGCCCATGCGCTCCATCGACACGTCCTGCCAGCGCCGCTCGCGCAGCACACGCTCCACGCGCAGCTGGCGGCCCGGGCCCAGCGGCAGGCGGGGCACGGCAGCCGGGCGCTCCGTGAACACGTAGTAGACCACGCGCTGGCCCACCATGAAGTACTGCTCTGCTGTCTCCAGAAAGCGCGCCAGGTACTTCTCCAGGTACCTGCAAGGGGTGGGGGTGGGTACCTGCATGGCCTTGACCCTCCTCCTTATCCCCTCGCCCGCTGTCCTCTCCCCTCCCCTCGACTGGAGCTTTCCTGCTCCTCCGCATTCAGGTCCTTGCTAACTTGCAACCTCAGTCCCTGGAGCTCCTGATCCTGCAAGCCACTCAAGGTGATAGCAGATTGTTTGCCACTCGTGCCCCGAGGGGCCCTGTCTTCCTTCCCTTGCACACGGGCTGTCCCTGACCGCGGTACCAAGGAAGTTGTGCTGCGCTGGCCTTCAAAGGACTGACCGTGTTAGCCTTTGTCTCTTTAGAGCGCTGGGCCTTTCTTTAATAAGTTCCACATTTGGATGTTGCATTGATGTGAGGAAGCCCAAACCAGCCGTGCAGAGAGGCAGTGTGGAGAGAGGTGCCCCACCAGTCTTTAGCAGTGGGCTATCCCAGGAGAGACCCAGACATTGGGGGGCAATGGAACACGTCCTGTGGAGGCCTGTTGGAATTCCTGGCCCACAAAATCACTAGCTAGAATCCTTTCCTATATAATAAAAGGCTAATATGCAAATCGACTGAATAGCAGAACAACTGGTCGCTATGATGTGCACTGACCACCAGGGGGCAGATGCTCAATGCAGGAGCTGCCCTCTGGTGGTCAGTGCACTCCCACACCGGGAGTGCCACTCAGCCAGAAGCCAGGTTTACTGCCGGCCAGCGCAGCGGCCATGGTGGGAGCCTCTCCCGCCTCTGCAGCAGCACTAAGGATGTCCAACTGCCAGCTTAGCCATCAGTCAGATATCCCCCAAGGGCTCCCAGACTGCGAGAGTGTGCAGGCTGGGCTGAGGGACCCCCACCTCCCCCACCCCGTGCACGAATTTTGTGCACCGGGCCTCTAGTGATAAATAATTGTTGTCTTAACTCCCTGAGTTTGTGGTAATTCCTTATCAGAACATTTGTAATATTAGAGACTGTATTAAAAGATTTTGGGATCCCAGGGTTCTGAAATAATAGTAATAATGCCTAATATTTTTGAACATTTATGTGGCAGACAGTGCTCTAAGTCGAGCATTTAATCCTCACCATTTATTATTATCTCTATTTTTCAGATGAGGAAAATGAGGCACAAAGAGCTTTCATGCCTGGTGCAAGCATACACACAGGTGGTAAGTTGCAGAGCTATGATCTGAACCCAGCTTGGCATTCGGGCCAGAGCTTTTACCTGCACTTGCTCTATTCCTGGTAGGTCTGTGAGGAACTGGAAGGAAACCTCAGCCTCCCAGGGCGTTAGACTCACAAAACCTTGGAATTCAGGGCCTCAAGACCTGGAATTTCTGGACCCCAAGATTCTGCCCCCTACGGCTGGTGCAAGAACACCCTACTCAGTATCCAGAATAGAAGTGGGAGCACAAGGTTCTGCCCACCTGGCCGATGGGTCAGCCTTTAGTCCTGTTTGCCCCCTAACTCCCAGGCACCGTCTTGGCTTTCTCTCCCTTCTGGATTGTGGAGGTCAGAGTTCTGGGGTATTTGATAATAGAATTCCTTCCCCCCATTCTCTTCCTGGATGCCAAACTCTCACTGCCTTCCCAAAGCAGTCTGTTTCATTAGTACAAACGCTTCCTTTAACTGCCCTGAACTCTACCTTCGGGTACCTACTTAGGATTACATCCAGTTGTCCCCTTTGCATCTGGAGAGTGGGCACCCCGCTTGGACAGCTGCCATCCATAATGGGGGTGTCAGTGCCCCTGGGATTTCTGCTCCACCTCCCACTCGGCTCCTCCTCCATACCTCAGACTCCTCTCCTACAGTGATTCTGTCCTCTACCCTCCTCAGTCACCTATCCCCATGTCTACTCCCTTGGCCTGGTCATCATCAGTCTGTCCTACTCTGTGATCCCCCCATCCTTCCGGCCCACTTCCTGTGATCCCCCTCCCCCAGCAGTCCCACCCCACTGATGCTCAGGTTTGAACCCCTTTCTCAGCATCCCCCTCCTCTCTTCACTCCCTTGCAGAAACCCTCAGCTCGCCAGCCCCTTTCCCTCCATCAGGCTTGCTTGGCACGCCTCCGCCCTCCCCTTATCGCGTGCCTGCATCTGAGCCACTGACTCCAGTGGGCACTTACGGCAGCCACGCCATTTCCTCTGTTCACGCATCTGCTCTCCCCTCGTCTCACCATTCTCACGTCATCATGTGCTCACCACAAACCCAGTGCCTCCAAATGGACAACCAGCCCCATGGCAGGTTCTTCACAGGACATGGCGTTGAGCCCCTGGCTGCCTGTGCTGGGTGGGCTGCACAGTGTTAGAGTCCGGGAAGGACAGGAAGGGGATTAATGGGATGGGGGTGCTGTCTTTGCCTTCTGCATCACCTTGGATCCTCTGGCACAGGGAGCAGGGAGCCCCACCACCCATATCACATGCACCCCCCCCCCACCCTCCCTGATTGAGAGCCCTGCTCCCCTCCCCAGGCCTTACCTGCCTACAGCAAAGACAGTCAGTCCAATGGTGAGGTTCTGCTGTATAGCCTCTTGCTGGGCCACATCTGGATCGAAAGTGCCATCCCAAATAATGGGGGCCCCCCAGGAGGTACAGGTCAGGACTTCAGGCCGGGCCCTGGCCAGAGCAGGGATGGGAGATGGGGTCCATTTGTCCACCCGCTTGGTGATGCTCACTGCCATCTCCCCATGCTGGGCCCTAGGGACCCCCAGGTGGGGCATACCCAGTCCCTGGCCCAGAACCAACACAAATGGAAGATCCAGAGATGTGCAACCCGCTGGACCCTTGGGTGGAGAGCCTGGTTCTGCCAGGGTAGGGGGTAGGAGGGCAGGGATGCTGGGGCACATACTGCAGGGCACCATGGGAAATCTCAGAGGGGCAGGCACTGTGTCTCCTTACCAGAGATGCAGGAGACCTGTGAAGTTGTCTCTCAGCAGGGGCATTCTGGCCAAAGGGCAGGTGCCCATGGGGATGAAGGTTTCCAGGTACCTGTTGGGCGGGGGCAGCAATGAGGGGCGCGCCAGCCGGCTCAGCAGCCCTGCTCCTTACAGGGAGGGAGAGCCACAGGGCACTGGAGTGGGCTGGGATGGTCACCCCCGCCAGCCCTCAGGGGATGCTTGGAAAGACCCACTTGAGTCCCGTCCCGGAGGGCCCGCCTGGAGCGCTGGGGAGAGGAGGCTGTACCTGACAGGGAGCCCGTACAGGAGCAGCCCTGAGAAGCTGACTGCCAGCAGGATCAGCCACCAGAAGGTCCTCTTCCGGGCCCTGGGGAGGGGGAGGGGCGTCGGCAGCACACGATTTACACGTGTGTTTATGTTTATCTGCACACAGAGCTCTGCACACACGTATGAGAAACCATCTGTGCAACTTAATGTTTCATTATTGTTATTATTAATAATACGAGTATCTTCACATGTGTATTCAAAGATACACGAGTATACACAGTGCAAGGTCCTTCCTGTTCCCAGACACCCAGCTCCTCTGCGGGGAGGCAGCCAGTGTCTTTCCAAAAAGAGGCTGCGCCCAGGCAGGCAGCGTGGTGGATACGGTAGCAGATTCTCCACCCGCCCCGCTCCTCCCCCTTTCTTTTTCTTTTCTTTTTTTTTTTACCCTGGAATGGTTTTCATCTCCTCCTCTTTCTTTCTCCCCACAGATGGTAGCACAATAGATAATTCTGCATCTTGCATTTTCCACTGACATAATGTCTTTGAGGTTATTCCATCTCAGTACTTGAATCGCTTCCTCACCCTTCTTTCCATTGATGGGCAATAGCATAACCTACCTGACCAGGTCCCTTCTAATGAGCATTTAGATGTATATCCTTTGCTTTTGCCAGTAGTGCTGTGTGTGTGTGTGGGGGGGGGGGGGCGGGGGGCCACGGCCTCGGGCAGGTTGGGGGGATGCTAACATTAGGTGTGGGGTGTTTAGTCTGGGAAGGGGCTGGGACTGACCTTGGATGGGAGAGAGTCTGGGAGGGGAAGCAGGGACGTTTGACTGTGGCTGGGAGGCGAGAGCTACGTGGGGCTTGGGGAAGAGTCGCCGGGCTGCGTGGAGGGCAGCTGTGGTCAGGGACCAGGCGTCTGTCGTGACTCCAGTCACGGGGCTGGTTCCTCCAGCAGAACTCAGCAGCCCCGTTCCCGGCTCAGAAGAGGTGGGCTCGGATTTGTCCGTGGCTGGTTGTTTTCTAGGAAGGGGGCCGAGAGTTGAGAATCTTAATAAGCTCCTTCAGGGGGTCTTGTCCAGCTCCCTGCATCTCTGATGTGTGCCCCTGTCTCTGGAGAGGCTGGACCCTATGGTGAGAAGCAGAGACACTGGGTCCACACCCTTGAGGTTCGAATCCCAGCTCCACCGCGTTTTAGCTGCCTGAGCAAGGGCAAGGCTTTGGACGTCCACTCATCTGTAAACTGTCCACTTTAGTCTCCTCATCTGTAAACTGGGGATAAGAATACCTGCCTCAGAGGGTTGTCATGGTTACTGAGTTATCACGTGCCAAGCGAAGAGAACCAGGCTCACACATACGAGTGGCTCAGTAAGCTGTAGCTACTGTTATTATTCCTGGATAGAGAGTCAATAATAGTGTTAGTGCACCTCCTCTGCCCCTGCTCTTCCTCCAGCCCCTCGGTGGCCTGCCTGCTCGCCCCTCACCAGGAGCATTCCAGCGGCAGCTCCGTGCTTCGTCATTCCCCACACGGCCCCCAAACATCTCACAGAACACCGCCTGCCTTACCAGTTCCACAGCACATGGCCAGGTAAATCCTCAAAGAAGAAATGCATTTAGTAGTCAAACATGGAAGAATGCTCACCCTCACTCGTAATCAAAGACATGCAAATTAGGACAAGGTGGTTCTAATTTGCCTATAAAATGAGCTCATTTAGAAAAGAAAGAAGCCTGCTGCCCTGGCTCAGGGGTTGAGCATCAACCTGCGAACCAGGAGATCATGGTTCGATTCCCAGTCAGGGCACATGCCCGGGTTGCGGGCTCAGTCCCCAGTGTGGGGTGTGCAGGAGGCAGCCCACCAATGATTCTCTCTCATCACTGATGTTTCTATCTCTTTCTCCCTCTCCTTTCCTCTCTGAAATCAATTAAAATACGTATTTTTTTAAAATTAAAATAAAGAAAACTTAGCCACGCTGCAAGCACTCAGTGAGATGGGCTCTCGCACTTGCCGCTCTTGTGGAAAGCTCCTTAGCTATGGGGAGGGACGCTTTCAGTCTCATCCCCTTTAATCCAACAACCTCAGCTTCTGGGGTTCTGTTCGGAGGAGAGAATCTTCAGCATGGAATAAGTTTATGCATCAGGGTGTTCACTCGTTCCTGTTCATTCATGCATTCCTCCTGTACTGATGGGCACACGCTCAGAATCAAGCATTGTGCTAGGTCAGGGTTCAGAGGGCCTGTCTTGAGGGAGTGAGTCAGGAATATGTGAGTCCCCGAGGAGAGGGAAAAGGTCAGGTGACAGCAGCAAAGAGATGAGTGGAACACAGCGCAGCAAAGGCTGTAATTCATATAAACAAGATGCTACGAGGGCAGCTTGGAGAGTGGCACCTAAGCCTTGACAGGTGGGAAGTCAGGGCAGCTTCCTGGAGGAGGTGACCTCTGAGCTAGCACCCGAGCAATGAGAAGGGATCCAAGAAAAGAAGATAGTAGAGTGGGAAGGGAGGTCCACGGGAAGGAGACGACAATGTGCAAAAGTGACCAAATGTTTTCTTAAGAGACCACAGCCTCTATCAGACCGCCCTCCTGGAAGTGGGGTGGGGCTGAATCATGGCCTGGGCCTCTGGTGGACTGAGCTGGCATTGCTGGGACAGTGACAGAGGACGCCTGGGGCACTGGTGCCACCTGATCTCTCCACTTGGATATCCCACAAGCATCTCAAACTTATACGACCAGAAAGGGACTCGATTTTCCTCAGAAACCTGCTCCCCACTCAGGTCTCCTCCATCCTGGGAAATGGCATCATGATATACACCCCATTTCTCAAACTGAAGACCTAGGAGCCCCCCTTTATTCTTCCCATGTGTCATGCCCCACATGCAGTCACCAACAAGCACCGTGGACTCTCCCACAAACACACCCCACTCCATCAACGGGCCTTCGCCTCCTCTCATTCCACTCCAGGCCACTGTCTGGATAACCTCATAGCACCCCTTTCAGCCTCCCTGCTTCTACTCTTGCCCCCCAACAATCCGTTCTCCAGAATGAACTTTCAAAAACATATTAGAACACATCTCTCCCCTCTTCCAGACCTTCCAACGACTTCTTACGCCCTTAGAACAAAACCCGCCCCCTGGGGTCTGTGTGCAGAGCTCCATGCACCTGGCTCCTGGGGTCCCTCTTGTGCGCCCCTACGTGCTCTGGCCCGCAGCGCTCTTGTTCACCTTTGCCTGGCTTGCCCTTCTTGCCATTTGGGATCCAGTGAGGATTCTGCGTGCAGCCTCTCTCACCCCTGTCTTTTCTCTACCAATGACTCCAAAAACCGAGCCCGGCCCAGCTCTCACTGAGCACTGGACTCAGGCCCCGTGTGTCTCCTGGACTGCCGTGTCTCCCTGGGTGTCCCACAGACACCAACTCGGCTTCCCAAGCTGCATTTGCATTTCCCCGATCTCTTCTTCCTTCTGCATTCTCCGTGACTGGTCCCTGTTACCCAAGGGGGACCCTTCCCGCCCCCCCCCCGCCCCCCCCATAGCCATTCAGTCACCAAGTTCCACTGCATTTGCCTCCCTCGTAGAGCTCGAAGCTCCCTCTTCTCCACCCCACTGAATTCTTACCCCTCATTGTTTCTTATCAGAAAGATTCCTGCAACTCCCCTCACCTGCCTCCCAGCCTCCATCCTGTGATTCCTAGACTTGCTTTGACTCTGGGTCCTCCCACCAGGTTGCTCTTTCCCCATCAGCCACCACCAAGCTCCCAGGCATCCCTCGATACCCAGCTTCCTCCTGGGGATGCCTTCCCTTCAACACCCGCCCTCCCAAGAGCTCCTCCTGTGCAAACCTCTACTCTAGCACCTGCCGAACTAGACTGACTGCCCGGCCAGGCCACGGGGTTCCTGTTTTATTCGACTTTGGATCCGAGAGGCTGCCTCAGAATTGGCGGTATGAATAGTTATTTGTTCAGTAAATGAATGAGGTCAGCAGTGGGTTCCTGGTCTTCATTCTCTTTCCTAAACTGATGGTTTCTCCTTTGCCCAAAACACCATTTTCTTTAGGGTCAGCTCTGCGCTCTCTGAATGAGCCCAGACGCTTACTGAGGCAGATGCTGTGCTGACAGTGCTATGCCCCTCTCTCAGGGAGGTCTGACCACGATCGCTTGAGGAAGATACGGTGATTACCTCCACCTTGTAGACAAGGGGACTGTGGCTCCGAAAGGTGAAATCATTCGCTCAGGCTCACACAGCTAGGGGTGCTGGAGCTGAGGTGCGAACGTAGGTCTGTCTGACTCCCAAGCCAGAGCCTGGCGTTTGGGGCTTTTTATGACCTGGCCCCAGCCCAACCCGGACGCTCGTCTTCCAAACGTCCCTGCTACCATTTCCCATAGGCTTGGCTCCTCCCAAGGCTCCTCACGGCTCCAAGTCAGTGTCTCTCCTACAAAAAGCCTTTCTCCCTCCTCACTCCCCAGCTCCACGCTGAGCTGCTAGAGGGCTGGCTGCACCAGGGCCTTTCCGGCTCCCGGAAGCAGGGTTGCCCAGGTACACGACAGGAGGTGCCCTCTGTGGTGCCGGGCAGGAAAAGGCTGGCTGGGACCTTTGCTCTCACTGCTGTCCCGATGCTTATCTAGGGCACTGGGCCTCCACCAGGGCAGCCAGGCAGAGCTGCGCCAGGTGGGCGCAAACTGTCAGGTCTGGGAGGGTGCTGAGACCCAGGCCTTCGGCAGGCACCCACCAGTTCCTGCCGCCTTGCCATGCCCCAGCCTGGGAGCCCTTAGTCCATCTGGCCGCTGCCTGGCCTATTCCTCCACATTCCCTTCTCAGATATTTTCAAAAGGACCCCCTTCACCCCTCTTCTATCTGCAGAAGGTGGTCCCTCAAGCCCACCCCATGTTCTGTTCCCTGTACCTTCCCTGTAGGGGTTAAAGATCAGTCATTAGTTCTTAAGCAGGTAGAAGCTTCCAGTCCTGGACAGTCACTGCCGTGGGAATGTGGAGACTCCTCGGTTACAGTGGGGGTGCAGCCCCCGGGCCTGCCTTCTGTGGCTCACCAAGGGGCTCAGTCAGGGAAGCAAGAGGACTTGCCCAGCTCCTCACAGGCTACGAGATCTCCCAGATCGTCCCCTGCCGTCTATCTACCCCGTGGGCCATGTTCCCTCTGAGAGTCACCTTCTCCCAGGACTGTCTTGGTGCCTCCTTGACTGTTCTAGACTCCTCTCAGGTCAGCTGTCCCCCCCAGCTCCCCCCACACTGGGGGTGTCCCCACTCACCTGAGTCTCTCTTTGAGCGCCATGTTGAGAAGCTGGTGGAGCAGCCTTCCAAGAACTCTCTCAGCTCAGCGGGGAAGCAAATGACCCTGTGTCTGGGACAAAGCAGGTACAGGCCATCTGGAACCACACCCACAGGAGCAGGCGGGGAAGAACGCCTGGCCTGGTGTGGGACTTAGGAGTGGCACCTGCTGCAGGAGGCTGGCCCCAGGCTGGGGTGGGGGCTGGGAACCCCCTTGGGGCCAATCACCTGGAAAAGAGTGGACCTGAATAAGGCCAGCTCTGATTGGCCAGCGGCTCTGAACTACTTCGTACTGACTCCCTTTTCCTCTCTACGCTCCCTGTGCCCCTTCCAGTGTCTTCTGGTCTCATGAGGGAAAGGCTTCAGCCAGAGCCCCAGGGCACTTGTCTCCCGAGTGCGGATTGCGATCCTGGACCAGTTACCCAGGAGTCCTTCACCTCCTCAGTCAAATGGGTAAGTCACCAGGACAGTGGAAGAGCCACTCGAGAGAGCGGATACGGGATTTCTGGAGAGTTTGCACTGGGCAGCGGTTTTTGAGATGCAGGTTGTGATCCATCCGAGAGCCATGAAATCAATTTCCTGGATCGTGACCAAGACTTAAAAAGTGTGACCAGGAAGAGACTGGAAAAGAAAACACCAGATGCATGATACGTAACGGTAGGTGCTGTTTTGTGAAAGTTTTGTTTCCAGTATACGTATTTATGTACATGAATGTTGGAAACACTTTTTAAACTCTGGACCGTAATCAGAGGTTGGAAAAATTTTGTGTACAGTGTAAACAGGAACAAAAGTATAGTGAAGGCTGCACCCTTCAAACGGCGATGGGGTGGGGCCTTCCACCCAAAGCAAAGCGGCAGCGCCCAGGCCGCTCCTGGTGCTGCTCACGTGCTCCTTCCGGGCGGGCCTGGTACCTCTTGGGAAACGGCAGCTGGAGACTCCGGCGCTCGCCATGGCCGACACAAAGCCCAAGGAAGGAGCCAAGACTGACAATAACGACCGTACGAATTTGAAGGTGGCGGGGCAGGGTGGTTCTGGGGTGCCGTTTAAGATTAAGAGGCACACACCACTTAGTAAACTAAAAAAAGCCTATTGTGAATGACAGGGTTTGTCAATGAGGCAGATCAGATTCCGACTTGACGGGCAGCCAGCCAATCAATGAAACAGACACACCTGCACAGGTGGACATGGAAGAGGAAGATACAGTCGATGTGTTCCAGCAGCAGACAGGTGTCTGCTGAAAAGGGAACCTGCTGTGTACTCCAGAACTCTTCCTCCAGACCAAGAAGACATTCTCAATTAGAAAACTGCAATTTGGTTTCAACACATCTGACTGCCACCGTATAGTTTTCTCCATTCTTTCATTTTCCCCTTCCCCATTCCTTTATTGTACATAAAGTAACTGATGTATGTGCACCAGCATTTGCATTTTTTTTAAACTAAATGGCCAATGGTTATGTTTTGATTTACATCAAATGGAGATGGGATGGGGAAAATACTGGATCTGTGAAAACACCCCCTTTCTCCATTAGTGGCATGCTCATGCAGCTCTTATCTTTATATTCTGGTAAGTTATTCTACTCTCACTGTTTAACAAAAAAGAACAACATAAAATTCGTGCATACCTTATTTGATTGAAGAATTTTAATGTTTTTCATTTATCATTGTAAAACCAAGGGCAATTTTATAACTTTTTTGTACATAGCTGTTACATGTAGGGCAATCTGTTTTTAAGCAGGGATAAATTACTCTAAAAAATGAATCCTAGTTTTCCTTTCAAGTGTCTTGTTGTTTAAATAAACTTGTTTAAAAAGAAAACACACAAAAAACAAAAAAACAGGAAACAGTGCCCCTATTTACTTAAGTCAGCTCCCTCAAATTCACCATGCCCTCTTGGGAACTTAGGTTTCTTTCTCCACCATGCACACCAAAACAAACTCAGGTGTGGCCTGGCTTTCACTATCTGCCAAGAAGGGGAATGTTGAGGTCCAGAGTGCAGACTTGCCCAGAGCCACCCAGGCCACAGCGTACCTGCCCACTTCCTGCAGCGGGAGGGGCAGGGCAGTGGGCGTCCCCGGGTGCCCTCTCCACTAGGCGCCCTCCCCAAGGTCCTTTATGCTCTCCCTCTTCCCCCTCAGCTCAGGGGCTATGCTGGCCCCTGGTCCTGCGAGCTATTCCCTAACTCCTGGAACCACCAGACTTTCCAGTCCTGGCTCCACCCTCTGGCCTATCAACTGTCGATTCGGTGCCAGACCACCACAATAAAGTGAATGCTGAAATAGAGTGAGCCATGGGAAGTTTTTGGCTTCCTAGTACATAGAAAAGCCATGTTTACACTATACTGTAGCCTTTTATTATTTTTTAAATATATTCTTTATTGATTTCAGAGAGAAAGGGAGAGGGAAAGATAGAAACATCAGTGATGAGAGGGAATCATTGATTGGCTGCCCCCTGCACGCCCCTACTGGGGATGGAGCCTGAAACCCCAGCATGTGTCCTGACCAGGAATCAACCCATGTCCTTCTGCTTCATGAGTCGAAGCTCACCCACTGAGCCACACCGGCCAGGCTACTGTAGCCTTTTAAGTAATAATAGCATTATGTCTAAAATAATGCACATAACTTAGTTTACAAAGACTTTATTGGTAAAAATGCTGGCCATTATCTGAGCCTTCAGCAAGCTGTAACCTTGTTGCTGGTGGAGGGTCTTGCCTCGATGTTGATGGTTGCTGACTGATCGGGGTGGTGGTTGCTGAAGGCTGGGGCGACTGGGGCAATTTCTTAAAATAAGACAATGAAGTTTGCCCTAGTTGACATTTCCCGTCACAAACAATTTCTTCTGTGATGCTGTTGGTAGCATTTTAACACAGAACTTAAAACTGGAAATCTCAGATCCTCTCAACCACTGCTGCTGCTGTCAATCAGTTCATGTGCTAATCTCATTCCAACAGTCTTCCCAGCATCTTCCCAGCAGCAGACAGAGACTCAGAGACCAGATGCTGTTGGAAAACGCTTGCTCGAGGCAAGGTTGCCAGAATCCTTTAATTTGTTGGAAAAAAAAAGCAGTATTTGTGAACTGCAATAAAGCGCAAAAATGCAAGGTAAGCCTGTAATCTGCTTTTCCTCTTCCGGGTAGTATTTATTTTATTTTTATTTTTTTAAATATATTTTTATAGATTTCAGAGAGAAAGGGAGAGGGAGAGAAACATCACTGATGAGAATCATGGATCGGCTGCCTCCTGCACGCCCCCTACTGGGGATCGAGCCCGCAACCCGGAATTGTGCCCTTGACTGGAATGGAACCTGGGACTTTTCAGTCCATAGGCCAACACTCTATCCACTGAGCCAAACTGGCTAGGACAGTACATATATTTTAAAAATTGGTTTTAGAGAGCGAGAGAAACATCGATTTGTTGTCCCATTTATTTTTTCATTCATTGGTTGCTGCTTGTAGGTGCCCTGACTGGAGATGGAACCCATTAGTGCAGTGGTTCTCAACTTTCTGGCCCTTTAAATACAGTTCCTCATGTTGTGACCCAACCATAAAATTATTTTCATTGCTACTTCATAACAGTAATGTTGCTACTGTTATGAATCATAATGTAAATATCTGATATGCAGAATGGTCTTAGGCGACCCCTGTGAAAGGGTCGACCGCCAAAGGGGTCGCGACCCACAGGTTGAGAACCACTGCATTAGTGTATCAGTATCAGGACGATGCTCTAACCAACTGAGCTACCAGCCAGGGCAGGAGTAGCTACATTTTAACAGGCTTTCCAGAGGTACTATCAAGATGAGGGTATTGGCTCTGTGTGGGCCTGACCTTTCAGGGCCCCCCCCCCCTTAGATTCTCTGATTCAGTAGGTTGGGCCCTCGGCCTAAATCCTATGTTTTAAACAAGTGGAAACACTGAAGGAAAACCCTAGAGAAGGTCAGGAGCAGGCCAGTTGCCCTCCCTTCCCCTGAGACAGGTGCAGCGAGATGTAAGCTCCGCGCAAGCAGGCACAGCAGTGTCCTGCTCCCCACCAAGGCCTCGTTGCCAGCACAAGGCCTGGCTCACAGAGGCACAGGTCAACACAGCCCATCCCACCACCCCCTCACATCCTGCTGGTCTGCACTCCCACCTTCATGCTCCTGCCTTCGGGTGAGCTGCCTGGGCCTGGATTGAGCTTTTTCTTTCATTCGAGGCTTAGATGTTACCTCCTGGGGGACGATGACTTTCTAATAATTTGCTATTCCAGCATCCAACAAATGCTCAGAACACGCTGAGTAAACCAGAGCCATTCCAAGGCTCTTCTGGACACTGAGCAGCGACCACTAAAGGTGTCTGCTAGAGGATGGGAGTCAGGGTTCTGCCTCGGGTGTCCCAGATATCCCCACTGGGGACTTGTCTCCCCAGGGGAATGGTGGGGACGGGGCTCAGAGCTAAAGGGGCTCTGGACCCTCCACTTCAAGGGACACCATGAGGAGACGGGGAATCTGCCACCCCTGTGAGGACTGGGGCTGAGGGTGCCCTCAGTGGCCCAGCCAGCGAAGTGCGGAGGAGATGCTCTCCCAACCAGGGACCCACCCCGCTCCTAGGGGTGAACTGGCACCACTCAAGACCTACACCTGTAGGGACAGGCATCCCCAGGAAAGAAAGGCATAGAAACAGATTTTACAGATTTATTTTTAAAAAACAAAAACAAATGGTTAAAAAAGTCCTTCATTTCCAACCCTGCCGGGGTGTGAGTGGGGAACAGAACAAGCTGAGGAAGGCAGCCACCTCTCCCGGGAGAGGCCCCCTGCCCCCGGGAGCTGCCGAGGACAGGGCACGTGGGAGGCAGACCTCGCCCCTCCTGCCCTGCCTCCTCCGCGGGCAGCCGATTGCTGCGAGCAGGTTCGCAAGGCCAAGTGTGGGAGCGGGAGGCCAGAGGCTGCCTTCTCCATGAGTGGTCACTCCAGCTCTTCTCTCCCTCCGAGGTTGTCTGGGCCTCACCACTGGGGTCCCCGGGCGGCGGGCAGGAGGCTCAGCCTGACCCAGCCCGCCCACCAGCACTGTGGCCGGCAGCTTCTTTAATGTTTGTGACAGCAGGGCAGTCGGGGGACTTCACAGTGTGGGGAAGGGACTTCAGAGGCCTCGTGGCCAGTCTGGAGAGGAGCATCTAACTCGCGTTCTGCTCCTGCCTCTGCACTGGGCCGCCCTTCGTGTCTCTTCCCCGTCCTGAGGCCGAGTGGATCCGGGACAAAGCACTACGCGGCTGTTTGCTACAAAACACCTGGAGAGGCCAGAGGGCGGCTCTTGGCCTCTCTGTCAGTCCAGGCTCCCACACAGTCACACAGTCACACACACAGCGTTTAAGGCGTCTGTGCCAGCAGGCATGGCAAACTGGGCCCAGCTTCTCTCTCTCCACCTGCCGAGGGTGAAGGGGGGGAACACCTGGCTGCTTCAGAAACAAGCTGAAGGGGGAGAAGCTGGCGTCGGGAGCGTTAGCCAGGCCTGGAGAAGGAAGTGGGAGGAAGGCAGGAAGGGCTTTCAAGGCCTCCATCCAGGCCTGATGGCTGCCCTTGGAAGTAACCCAACTCAGGTTGGGAGCCCTGACCATATACCCCCTGGAAAATGGGGGACAAAGAGGGGAAGAGAGCGGGGCTAGAGTGTTGGGACTTTGGAGGAAGCCAGTGCTATCAGTATTTACAAGCATAAAGCCCCATCTTCTGCGCCACCTACCTCTCAGCCCCTCCCACAGAAAGAAAGGCCCCTGAGAGCCACTGGGAGGTGCCAACACCTCCCCACCAGCTATGCCCCACAGGGAGAGCCCCTGCCCTCCGCCTGGCCCCATGTCTGGGCCCCTCAGGAATGTCTGTCTGGCTCTGCTCAGCTGGGTGGAGGCGTCCTGGGCCAGAACCGTGGCTGCCCGGCCAGCCCTACGAGTCCTTGAGCATGTTGATGCGAGCGTAGATCTTCAGGGCGGGCCCCAGTTTGATGTTCATAGCACTCATCAGATGGTCCTCCTTGAGCAGCAGCAGGGCCTGCCCGTCGATTTCTTGGGCACGGAATTCCTCTGCTATCTCCTGGCAGCCTGACAGGGACACCACCAAAGACTGTCAATCAGAGCCCCCCAAATTCACTCTGGCAGTCCCTGCACTGCACACACATTTCAATTAGTCCTCATAATCACGTCCTTATTTTATAGGTTGAAAGGCTAAGTGACTTGCCTAAGGCAGCCGGATTCCAGGATGGCCCCAGAAGTCACCTCCTTAGTCTCCATGGAGTGGTTCAGAGCCCCCCTCAGTGAACTGGCTGGCCTGGGCGACCAGTAAGGTGTTGCGGGAGTGAAGGCATGTGATTAGATCATGAGGCTAGATCACAAAGGGCCCAGCGGAATCCACCTTGCTCTTTTGGATAATTTAGAGTAAGCTAGCTACCATGTTGTAAGGACACTCAAGCAGTCCTCTGGAGGCCACATGGAGGGGAACTGAGCCTCCTGCCCATAGCCAGCCCTCCATGCCATGTGAAGGAGGCACCGGGAAGTGAATCCTCCGGCCCCAAACCTCAGACACCTGCAGCTCTGGCTGATGTCTTCACCGAGACCTTGTAAGAGACCCCGTCCAGAACTGCCAGCTAAGCCACTCCATTTCCTGACCCACAGAAACCTTCCGATAATCACTCTTTTAAGCCACCAAGTTTTGGGGTAACCTGTTTCACAATAAAAATAATGCAGATTTTGGTACTTAGCAGAGGGCTGCTGCCATAACAAACCCCTAAAAATGTGGGTTTGATCTTGGGAGCGCCAGTGGGTGGGAGCTGGGAGGACTGAGAGTGTTAGTGAATGGCTAAGGCGCTTTCCCAAGACTGGACGCCTGATGGCCTTTGAGAAACTCCTTGGGAGTCTTAAAGGAAAGTGAGCAAACTTACTGGAAACTGGAAGAAACGGATCCTTGCTATGAATTAGAAAATGCAGCCACAGGTAAGTTTAATGTGCCCAATGAACTGAGCGGGTCAGCTAACATTTTTAGGCAGAATTTTGAAGGTGTTGCCTGGCTTCTTTTTTTTTAATGTATATATTTTTATTGATATCATTGATTGGTTGCCTCCTGCATGCCCCACACTGGGGATCAATCCTGCAACCCGGGCATGTGCCCTGACCAGGAATTGAATTGTGACTCCAATTGGTTGGCATTAAACCACTGAGCCACACCAGCCAGGCTGCCTGGCTTACTGCTGCTTAAAACAAAAGGAGAGGAGAGAGATAAGGTAAAGGAAAACTGTTAAAACATAAAGGAGCCAGGATTTGCTGGTTTTGAAAATCTCTAGCTTCTCTACATGGTAAATGATGCTAAAATTAAGAAATGGTTTCTAGGCAAAGATCAAATACAAGGCACAGTGTTCAAGAAAAGATGGTCTACAGATGAAACTGAGGCTGTGACTTAAATCTTTTAAGGCCTCAGAAAGATCTAAGATGCTGCCTCGAGCACAATTCAATAAAAAAACTCTTGAAGGATGTTATGGGAGTGCCTCACAGATCCTCTCCATGCATCAGCAGGGCTTCTATGACCATTCACTGTCCCTCAGCTTCAGAAGAAGCCCAATGCAGAGAGAGTTCATCTTGAAGACTTCCGTGGGTATGGTTTTTGTCTTATGAAGTGAGCCCCCAACAAGATACATGGGGGGCCAACAAATATTTTAAGAGAATCATATTGGCAGAGTGCTGCTCACTTAAACTGAAAGGGTCAGAGGTAATACAACCTGAAAAGCACCAGGAAACAGGCTAAGAAATCTGAGGCTAGCTTTCAGAGGAGAGGAAGAATGACTCAGAGAGTGGAACCAAGAGTTAGTTACAGAGAATCACTCCCAGGCTGAGTCCTAGTGAAGGAAATGCCATGTGCCCCGCTAGGGTTAGGAACTGCTGCGGCAGTTTCCCCCCTTTTAAATGACACGTCTACAGTAGTTATCCTATGCCTATCTCACCCACCATATTTTGAATTTGTGAAGGAAAACGGATAACCTGTCTCTAGTCCTCACGTCTTAAAGTTGAGAGGAATTATTTATTGGAAGAGCAGGCTCATTCGTGCCTGGTCCTGAGTTAGATGACGAGATCCTGGGTTTCAAACTGCTGCTGCAATGGAAGGAGCCTCAGGAGAGCCCAGTAGGGCTGAGAGCGTTTCTACATGAGGGGCTGTGAGCCTCCAAAGAGCTCCCAACAACCCTTGCCTCCCTCTCATGTCCTCCTGAGTCCCTCACAAAACAACAGGGTTTACCTGGGAGACCAGGAAGATGCTGTGAGACCGACAGCACTGTGTGTGGTGCCTGAGCCCAGATCGTAAAGGGCACAGTGGCTTCCACCTTGCTCTCCTGGAGCAACGCCGGTGGCAAATACTGGCTGCCACGTCAAGAGAAGACTCAAGTGTGAGTGCTCTGAAGAGCCCATGTGGAGAAACGGCCTCCTGCCAACAGCCACACCCGAGTTGGGAATCATGTGAGTGAGGCCCCAACAAGCCTTCAGAGGACCTTAGCCTTGACCTGTCGACATCTTCATCAAAATCTCAAAAGGGACCCTGCGGCAGAACTGCCCACAGTAGCTGTGATAACTACCACACTGGGTTAACTGGCAGAGCCGGGGTCTGTCTGACTCAGAAGTCTGTGCTCTTGGCAACTACACCCACTCCAGGCCCTGAGTGTCAGGCCTGTGGCTGCTGTCAGTGCCTGACCTGGTCACTGGCTGGGTGCACCTGGCAGGAAGGCAGTAGAAGAGCGTTGGTGTGAGGTTTGCCTTTCAGGGCTCATCTCTGGATGCTAGCCCTCAGAACCACTTGTGCTCCACCACACAGGCTTCTGTGGAGTTCCCAGCTGCATCCTGCACTTCCCTGTCTTCATGCCTCACGCTGCTGCCTCATGCATCACTTCACCTGGCAAGGGCCTACCTGTCCACTGTCATTCAGTTTAAATTTTTTGAACGGCATGTCTACAGCCGTTACCCTATACCTGTTGCTGATGTTCCTGGCAGATTTCCTACACTCCCACCTGTCACTCTTCCCAACCTGCACAGGACACAGGGTTCATTACATTATCACCTCTGTGTTTCACACACACACATATATTCACACACGTAAATATATCCAGTAACTATATCCAATTATAGCTTTAAAATGTTAGTTTGTGTTCTGTGCTAGAATGGAAGCTCTAGCTATGAAACCTCATCACCATCATCTTTGTACCCAGTTCATGAACCTGAGTCATTTACTGAGCTGCCTAATCTTTCCTGGTGGCAGAGGTGAGGCCTCTCACTCCCTCTCATCTCTCGCCTTCCATGCAGGTGTGGAACCTCCAAGGGCCTCACCTGGCAGAGAGCGGATGAACTCGTAGACATCTTCTACATTCCATTTGGTGGGCTCACTTGGCAGGAAGTGGTGTCCCATGCCCACCAGGTCCCGCATGTGCATGTCAGGGAGATCCAGGTCGCGTTGGCCTTGTCGCCGGCGGGAGGTGGATGAGCTGGCTGAGATGGGTGACAGGGGTTCCTCGTAGCTTGAGTTATCTGAGCAACGGCTGGAGTCTTCCTGGCTATGTGTTAGCTGCAATGCAGCAGTAACCGAAAGGGGTACAGAGCCTGTTGGCTGGGAGAGAGAAAGTTTCTTCAGAATGGGGACTAAACCATCTCTAGTACAGTGATGGGCAAAGGCAGGTGCATTTCCCTCCTCTACTTGGTCTACGACTACCTATCTCTGAGTTCCAAAAAGTACCTTCTGTGCTGTCCCTCTCTGGCCCTATGGAGTCAGTGCTGGAGTATGTGCCACACTTGAGGCTATGGATGAAGGCAAACCGGGAGGGATGATGTTGGGGCAAAGTCACTGAAAACGGAGTCACCTCATAGGCACCCATGGATCTACATCAAGCATGTCAAACTCACGGCCCATGGGCCGCATGCAGCCCACAATGAGTATTTTTGTAGCCCAGCCAGTATAATGGTATGTAAGAAACATTTTAATAAAAATTTTGTAACTTAATTTTTACAATATACTGTTATACATAATTAGTAATAACAAACTACAACATTCGACAATGACTGATTACTATAATCGTGTTCATTTCCCTTATGCGCCTTATGCACAGGCACACCATTTCTCTCCACTAACACTAGCAGCGAATATTTTAGCAGCTGACTGCCATGTCATTAGTCTTGTACTGACTTGTTTGGTGTGCGCAACAGGAAATATTTCGCTTTCAGAGAACAAGAAAATAGGTTTATTTGCGTTATGCTTATTGATTTGTGCAGTTAGTATCTGGTAAGTTAATGTCCAAGAAAAAATATAAATTTTTATTAAAATGTTCTATTACTTTATGTTAACGATTACTCATTTATTTCAGCCCTTTGTATTCAGCATATCTTTAATCGAAATAAACCTACGTTTCTATGAAAATTGAAGCTTTTGTTTTTTTTTGCGGCCCACATAAACTTACACCTTGTTTATTTGAGTTTGACATGCTTGAACTACATGAAGGGACATGGGGAAGGCTTGATCTGACAGAGCATGCTGATGTGGGCAGAAAAGGCATGGGGACAGTGAGGATGGAGCTTCAGGCTCTGCCAGCCCTCTCACCTGCTTCTTGGTATCCTTGGTAAGAGTTGGCAGACTGGCTTTGCTGGCCCGACGGCGGTTGTGGGTCGTGGCTCCTGCCTTCTGCAACTTGCTCCGGTCTGAGTGGAAAAGCCCCACTCGTTTGGTGCATCCCACATTGTACCTGCCAGAGTCAGGGGAACACAGGAAGTCAGCAGTCATAGGGTGCACAGGCCTCGGGCAGAAGAAGAGCAGCCAAGCTATGTGGCAAACCTGTGTCCATCCATTCATTCATTCTAATCCTAAATCCGTCACTTGACATAACTTGGATCCTGGTGATAACTCATTGCAGACACACTCTGCTGCAAATACTACCTGTGCTAAGAAACTCCTGTCCACGGTCCTGCTGGAGAGCAGCTTGGTGAGGCTTCACTGAAGTGCCCTGATCCCCTCCAGCACAGCCTGCGGGGATGAGGGCTGAGGAAGCCTTACTCTAGTTGGCCTGCAGAACATGGGTGCCTGGGGCCTAGAGTTCTTCTCTTTGGGGGGCTCAGGGCTTCTAGGGCAGCCGCCTTGTCCACTTTGGTACAAAGACCACAGAGGGTTGTGGAGTCAGACGATCTAAACCCCCCAGCTCTGTGACTTCAGGCACAATTATTTATCATTCATGCCTCAGTTCCCAAACTGTGTGTAAAGAAGACAATAGCAACACCGGCCTCAGAGTTGTCTTGAAGGTTGGATGACACAATGAATACCCACTGCCCTGCACAAATAGGCTCTCATCCTATACGGCTGGTTTTTACTAGGATCATTAGTTTCCTAAGCTGGTGGAAGCTCATGAGGAACTGTCACTAGTGCAGCGCTCAGGGCAAAGCTCCAAGGGGAGGGCTTGCCATAAGGAGATGGGCAGGAAAAGAGGCTGGGCCAAGGGGACCCAGGAGGCAGCCACACTGAAGCCCTGCTTCCTTCTGTGCCTCCTCCCTCCATTCTGGGCTGCTCTCTCTCATCTGCTGGTGGGGGTTCTCTGGGGGAATTAGTGACGCGGTGCTGCTTCCAGGCAGGCACAGGAAATGGGGAGCTGGTAAGCCACCCCCCGCCCCCGCCCCGGCCTCTTGGGATGGACTATTACTGAAGGGAGGTGGGACACAGGAGCAGGATCAAAGGCACAGTCCTGGGGGAGGGCAGGGGCTGGGCACAGCACAGGGGGTGGGGGGGCCAAGCCACTCACCTTTTTGCACAGGCCATGGAACAGAAGCGCTTGGAACGCTTGAACTTGTAGGCAAAGTCCACCCGGCCACAGAGCTCACACTTGAGTTTGAGGGGAGTCCCCTCCTCTTTGGATTCTGAAATGTATGAAAATTGATAAGTATGGAGAACGAGCAATTGTCAACAGCCCCATCACAGGGCCTCCCTACTGTCTGCCTGCTCATGTTCTCACAGCTGTGACACACACAGCTGCCTAGCTTGGGGAATGCTGAGCCTTCTCTGTCACTGTTTGGAAGAGCTGTTTCCCTCCCTGGAAAGTTCTCAAAGGGATCTGAGAATGCCCCTGTGACACTGACCATTCTCTTGTCTAAGTGCTATGAGCCCGAGGCGCCCACAGGTGAAGATGTAGCAGCACCCCTCCTGATCCTGGGAGAGAGGAGCTCAAAGGGAGCACTCTGGGTGCTGCCACAACTGACCTGAGCTGGGTGGAAGCTCATGAAGGAGCAGCTGTCCTTCCCCACCCACCTCAATCTGTCTAGTTGGCTGCTAACCTGGGTAACAGAATCCAGTTCTGTAACCTACGCAGGCCCCTCCTTCCATTTATCAGTGGCTCAAGTGACGAGTGCAGTCCCTGTCTGGCCGCCACTGAGCCTCCGAGCTGGGCCGTGCTGAGTGCAGGCTCCCGAGGCGGTGGAGGAAGGGCATGGGTGGCCCGCTGCTCCTCAAGCCCTACCACTCTCCAGTGACTCACACGGGAGAAGAGCCTTAGAGTCCTGTGGTTGGCTGGAGGGCAGGCAGGGCAGAAACAGTTCCCCAAGGGCAGGGACTTCTGTCCCTGCTTCTTAGGAGCTGGGAAGGCACTGGAGGAAATGATCAGTAAGCCGGCATGTTCACACACGCCCTGGCTCCGAGTTCCTCCATGGATACCAAGAAAGGAAGTGGGGAAGGCCTGCTTTTCCAGACTTGCCTACTTCCTATGTGGCTACACACACCCTCAGCGTTCCGGGTGTGAGACGCTTACCTTGCAGATAGGGCTCCTCCATCTCGGAGTCAGTGGTGGTGGTGTGGTCCTGCTGTGGAAGTTTCTCAGGCAAAAACCCCTGTGCATACTTCTTTTTGAGATTCCCCACCAGCAGGGACGAGCGTCCCACCTAGAGGACATGGTGACACGGAGGCCATGAGGGTTAGCTGGGAAATGCTTCCTTATCCAGCCTCACCAAAATTACACGTATAAAGCATCCAGGCATAGATGCCAGCCCCTATATCATCATCCAAGTAAGCCCTGTAAAAGGCCTATTTCGCTGTTAGCTCATGAGGCAGGATGCTACTGGAGACTGAAGGGATGGCTTCAATCCAGCACCAATGGATGCCTCGGGAGGTTAGGAAAATATCTGCCCTTCCCAGTGTCTAAGGGGCAGAGATGAGGCAGAGATTGGAGTTTCCCACACTGCCAGCAGTGTTCACATGCCACCAGGCAGGAACACAGCCAAGGCTATGTGTGTGTGTGAGTGTGTGTGTGTGTGTGTGTGTGTGTGTGTGTGTGTGTCTCAACAACCATTTTAAAATTTCTTACTGTTCTCTATCTTACCACTGCCCTACCCAAGGCAGACGTACACACAGCCATGGAAGGCAGTAGGAAAAAAATGGACTCTGGGCTAAGAGCAAAAATGCCCTCTATGGTTGCAAGGATCCCAGATTGGCTAATTCATTCTTTTGGTTCTCCCTTAGCTGCCTTTGTTCAGGCAGCCCCGTGGCCAGATCGCTAGAGCAATACTGGGGTGTTACTGAATCTGCATCACCCTGAGAGATCGGCTGGTTTCTGGTGTTGCTCCAGGAGGCCCAGGGGAAGACCTAGTCTACTGAGGGAAGGGATGTCATAGGCCTAGAGCTCCTCAGAACTAAGGTGCGCCATGTGGATTTCTTTGCCACAGGCCTTGAACGACCTCCAGAGGAAAAGAGGACAAGAACCTACGCGTCCTCCGGCATTTCAGAAGGGCAGGCCATCCTTCTCAGTTAATCAAGCATAGTTTTTTGCTGACTATTCAAATCACTGATGGATCCAGAGAACGAGCAGGAGGCAGATGGCATCCCGTGAGGATCGTATGTCTCTAACAGATACTTTTATCACAGGAGGGGCTACGTGCACTGGCTCTAGGCTCCTCCCACCCACACAGCAGTACCACCTGTCCTCACCAGTCTGCACTGAGCAGAATTAGCTTTGGCTGCTTTGTTCTAGTAAGCCATTTTCTTGATTCTTTTATATTTCCCTTTGGTCTTATGCTTTAACTAGAGCCCCGGTGCACAAAATTCATGCCCTTGGGGGGTCCCTCAGCCCGGCCTGTGCCCTCTTGGCAGTCGGACATCCTTAGTGCTGTTGCAGAGGCAGGAGAGGCTCCCACCACCGCCACTGCACTCACCAGCTGTGAGCCCAGCTTCTGGCTGAGGGGCACTCCACCTGTGGGAGCACACTGACCACCAGGGGGCAGCTCCTGCGTTGAGCATCTTCCCCCTGGTGGTCAGTGCTCGTCATAGCAACCATCCCACAGTTCTGTCAATTTGCATATTAGCCTTTTATTATATAGGAAGATTGGAGACACTTGGCTGTGCCCTTTCTGAAGTGCCCTCACTTTCATTCACTCCCCTTTAGAGGCTCTGTCCCCAGCCACAACCCTATTCTCTTCGTTTCAAATGCATCTGGAGACTTCTCTTCTGTACAGGTTCCTTTTGTTCTCTGACTGGCCAGTTTTGCCATGCAGAGGTTTTAATATTCAAAACTGAATGAGGTTTCATTTCTCAAAGTCCACCAAACATGCCAAGGAGAACTCCCTTTCAACCAAGGGGGTCACATATCACCAGGCAGGACACAGCGGAGTCTATGTTGGGAACTTCTAAACAAGGCGTCTTGCCAATTATTCCTAATCACTGACCCCCTGTGGACCTCAGGACACTGCTCAATCCTAGAAAGAAAATAGTTCTGACATTCCTTTGGGGAAAATTAGCAGGGAAAGAACAACTATTTCACATTTTTGGAAATTTTACATGGAAACATAAAATATTCTAATACACATCCAAATTATACTTAAAAAAAAGAAAAGAAAGAAAAAAGAGGGGAAAAGAAGTAGTCCGTACCGGGAAAGGCTCCGCCCCCTCCTGGATCACAAACCCTTCGATAACATGCGTCAGGATTTGGGGTTTCACAATGGCCTGTGGTGGTTTATTCTCACCATTCTGGGGGGCAGTGCCGGCGATGCTGGAGGCAGAATTTCCGTTCCCTGAGGTCATGCCGGGGCTGCTGAGGTCGGTCAGTGCATGAACAATGCCCTGCCCTGTCTCTGTACAGGGAAAGTAGGGAAACACAAGCAGGGGAGGTCAGAACCTGGTCCAGCCAGAAGGAGCACAGGGGTTCAACACGAGCCTGGTACCTTCGGTGGAGCCAAGCGACAATGCAAACCAAGCAGTCCCCTCCTTCAACCACCTATCTGATGTGGTGTCAAGGGACACCACCAGGTGTGACTCCAATCAGTTGTGCAGCAATGCAACTAATCAGCTGGCAGTGTTTTGTAGACTTCCAACTGTGTTAACAATTCAACTAGGTGAGCAGACAAGAATCTTGCCTTTGAGGTGTTAGGAACTTGGTCAATATTGATATGGACAAATAAAGTAACATTCAGTTCAAGGGAGAAAATATATTCAAACTGGTATCAGAAACCAGACTGAGAAGCTGAACTAGACAGAGGGCTAGGGGTATAATAGGGTTTGGGAGAAAGAGTTCAAGTGAACCTTCTATGAGGTTCCTTGGAAAAGGGTTAGATTGAAAGTGTCCTGTGAAATGTCAGAGTACTGAATTCCAGAAATCAATGCAAAGGGAATTTGGGGAGCTGAACCCCAAGTAAACACAGTAACATAGATCTGACTGTCCAGAGCCTGGGACTCAGGTCACTGCATTAAGATACACTGCTCCATTCTCCCCGCAGGAGGCTGCGAGGCCGAGCGGAGGCCTTCCGTGCTGCTTCTGCTGGTCCTGTGCTCAGTCAAACCTCTTGCCCGTTGTCAGCCCCATATCCGATCTGATGCTCAGCCAACCACAGACTCCTTCCCTCTGTCCCTCTGTGGACAACTTTTCCTGAGTTATCCTCTCCTGGACCCCCTGGCCTTGCTCTGAAAGACCTAACAGAGTGCTCCAAAAGTGTGACGGGTATCCATACAGAACCACACCGCAATGGCCGCCTCTTCTCCACTTCCAACAGCACCTCTCAGGAGTCGTTTAGAGGTGCAAGCCTTCGTCACCTCACTTGTGAAACTCTACCCCCCTTCTCAGAGTCATTCTCTACCACCACCAGCTGCCCAGGAGGCCTGAGGTTGCCTTTAACCTGGAACTTCCTAAGAAAGGAGGGCAAAGAAAAAAAAAGCTTTTTTTTTTTTTTTTTTTTACTGCAACAGCCTATTAAGTATAAACCAGTGTGTATTTGTGTGTTACTTTAAAAACAATTTCAATAAATTTATTAGCTAAGCCATGTCTGCACAAAACTTTCCATGAAGATGCTCTTATTTCATGTTAAAGATCTCCAATCCGCCCTAACTGGTTTGGCTCAGTGGGTAGAGCATCGGCCTGTGGACTCAAGGGTCCCAGGTTCGATTCCGGTCAAGGGCATGTACCTTGGTTGTAGGCACATACCCAGTAGGTAGTGTGCAGGAGGCAGCTGATCGATGTTTCTCACTCATCGATGTTTCTAACTCTCTATCCCTCTCCCTTCCTCTCTGTAAAAAATCAATAAAATATATTTTTTTAAAAAGATCTCAAATCCTACGATGGAACAGGGTCTAATTATGCAGCATAGAGAAATCAAAAGAAACTCATTTTAGAAAAGCTTTATAACTGGCTCATTTCTTACTAGTAGCCCCAATGCTCAAATAAGCCAGGATAAATCTTTTTTGATGAAAAAGAGTTGGTGGCTACGACACATGCTCCAGTACTCAGACCTGCCTAATTCAACTCTAATAAACTTCACTGCTGAGCAGGAGTCATCCAAGAGGTGTAATTGATGGCCTTTGAAAAATTTCTTCTTGGTTGTGAGAATTATTTAAAGCTTTGGCTCTTTTTGTAAAGATAGGAACTTTCCCCTCTTTTGAAATCTTTCTAATGTGAAAGGCATTTGGGAACTGAAAAAACAAAAAAACAAAAACACTTTCACAAACTATGAATAACTAGGTGGACTGAGTTAATTACATAATCAAGTTACTTTTTTCTGCGCTTAAATTTTAAATATTTAACTCTGCATTGACATAACTACATTTCCTCTGCTTTAAAAATGTTTTCAAAATTCAAATTGAGTATATATTTTATTTAAAATGATGAATAGATAATTAGAAAGCTTACTGTGTAAGTTAAAATTTTATTTTTAGATGATGGCTATTTCTTCCTTATTAGAGCCTCGTAAAAGATTCTCTGGTTACTCTTATGAACCATAGATTACAGAATCAAGATGAGAAATTCTGGGCATCCTCTCACCACTGCTTACACCTGCTCTGTCATACCCCCACCCAGAGATTTCCTGGCATTTGTTTAAATATCTTTTGTGACAAAGGAGCTCACTATCTCTGAAGTAGTTTGTTCCCACCTTGGGCAGTTCAATGAAAAGTTCTTCCTTATAATGAGCCCCAAATCTATCTGCTGTTAATTTCTGCCCACTTATCCTGGCTGTGTTCCTGAAGACCACACAGAACAAGGCTAATCCTGTTTGTGTAATGGGCAGAAACACGGGCTGGGACCTGTCTTAGAGGCTGGTCTCTCTGTCACTGAAGTGTCAGTGCCAAGTCCTCACTGTTCCTTGAGCCTCAGTTTCACTGGCGTAAGATAAGGACAATAACAATACTTACCTCACTGTGTCGCTGTGAGGACTAAATGAGATAATGAGTCAACAGCAGTGTAGTGCTAGCACACTAGGAAATGCTCAGGTGGCATGAAGAATGCCACTCATGACCCCAGAATACTTCTCTCCTCCAGGCCCAACTCCCTCTGCTCTTCCAACTGTTTCTTGTATATAAAAGGGATTCAAGTTCATCATCATCCTAGGTCTTCTTGGCCTGCATCTTTTAAAGTCTACCCAGTTACTGCAAACGTATCAATGTATTGGTAAGAGATCAGGTTGATAAGATTTTTGTTATATTAAGAGAACAGGCGGAGGGAAATTAGTGACTTCCGTGTTTTAGTTTATAATTCCTTTAGTTTATGAATCCATTCTTCCCTGAATTCTGGGATCACTCCTACCCCCTGCTCTTTTCAATGCTACTCACCACCAAAAAGCCTCTGATCCTTGTCTCCTTTCATGGGATCTATCTTTGCTGGACTCCTCCCCTTTCCCCTCATCCCTTCCCTCCTGCCTCTCAGATCTGTGCCTATTAATATACACTGTAAGGCGGGACAACTCTTTTGAGGTCAGATTCTTCCCTCACGCCAAATACAGTGGTGAGAGATACCTTCACCAGCTCAGAGGCAAGAGAGCCAACAAACGGAGAAACCCTTTCACCATAACATTAGAAACTATCACTCCCGTTATCACTGGGGCGGGTTACAGGAGAGACAGAATCCAAGGGACAGAAGAGCATGTTTTCTGAAGGCACAGGTTTGCAGACACTGTTTCGCTTCACATCCATCTCGTAGCAAATACCTCATCTGCTTTAGTAACAAAGGAGTTTGGGCTATTTGTGGAATGACAAAACACAATCTCACCCCCGCCAGGCTCAGCACACTGCGATTAATTTAATCTGCTTCCCCGCTCTCCCAGACTGCTCTGCGGCCTGCTTGGGGAAAAGCAGCTTAATAGGGAAACTTGCAGAAACCTGCCCTGCTGGCCCGGAGGCCAGATAAAAGACCGAGACAAAGCAACACCCTACCGTTTGGAATTTGTCCTTTCTCAATTCTCTGGATCAGTCCTAGGCTGCAAGGGATGCCTGGGATTCCCAGGGGTCTCAAATACCTTTGTACAGAGTTAGGCACCTGAAATCTGAAAGGGGAAGGCCAGGACACCATGCGTCTAGGAGGCTGTGGGAGTAAAGCCAAGCTTCTGTGGCGCTGGCGCTGGGGGAAGGTAGAATCTAGCCCTTAATTGAAGCTGACCGTAAGGGCCAAGTATTCAGACCAGAATGAACAGAACAGTATGTCTGGGGCAGTCGTTACATAATGTCTCAACCTTTCGGGTGGCTCTCAATTCTGGTCTCACTCAGGCTCTGGCAGAAATAGCCCTAATAGGGACGGGATAATGTGGGAAGGACCACAATGGCCTTGTCTGTGAAATGATCTGCTTCGGGGTTGGTCCCCTTCACTAGGCAGAGCACGTTTCTTTAGGCAGGGGCTATATCTTAGTCACCTCTGTATCTCCAGGGGCTAATGCAATGTCCACTATATGACAGACCCTTAATGTCTGTTAAACTGGAATATATGAAACCATGGTTTCAACAGGTCTCCCTAGTCTCAAAATAAGCAACTTGCCAGCGAGCAACTGGCATTTGTAAAATTACTTCCGAGGCTATAATGGTTTCAGAGCAGCTAGGCTGGTGCCTGTCAATAAGAGTGGCATTTCTGGGTACCTGGCTATAAAGAAGCCTAAGAGCTATTCCTTGGTCCACTTCTTCCTGTTAAGGCAGGGAAACATTTACGCCAGCTCCAGGCACTTGGAAAGGCACAATGACCTCTAGAGGCAAAGGCCAGGAGTTGCCTGTGGAAATGGGCAGGCCCGAAGGACCACTGGTAGATGTCCAGAGAGGCTGAGCTCTCCTGCCCTCTGCAGAGAGAGGTCATGCTTGGCCCCAGCTATGCAAAACCTGGACCACTTCAGAACCAGTTCTGATGTTGTTTACATGCACAGATAAGACATCATCATCATCAGTTATACTGGAATACATTTAGTACTAATATTTACTGTGGCTATCTCAGATGGCCTGGCTGCTCATTCTATTTGCCGTGAAGACCTGACTCCAGAGGAAATGGGGGGCAAGCACAGCTTCTCCTTCCACCCCCTCAGCTGGACCAACACGCTCCCTCCTTTCTCTAGACAACAGGAGAGAGTATTTTACTCAGCAAGGCTTCTAACTAGCCTTGCTTGGCTATAGCAGGAGTAAGCCAGAGCTAATGGAGTTAAAAGACTTCAAGGAAGCAGAGTAGGTGATAACGGGTCATTTGCCTGCAGCAAATTCTGCTGGGCAAATGGGAAAACAAGGCCACCTGTACCACACAGCGCTTCTTCTCCAGGCCCCTTCCTGGCTCTAGAGTCCTGCTCACTGTGCCCAGCTTAGCAGGCCAGACACGAGGCCTGGAGGGTGACAGCAGGATTCCTGGAGGACTGCCCTCTGGGGAGAGCCTGAGTGGAGCACCTGCAAAGGGACCCCAGGGCAACCACACCCCCGGGGCAGAGAGCAGCTGATGCAGTGCCTGGTCTGAGCAGAGGGCAGAGCCACAGCGCAGGAAGCCCAGGGTGCAGGGCACAGTCCTTGTGGAGAGGTCTGTGGGCCACCCGTTAGGATTTTAGCTTTATTTGGGCCCCTAAAAAAATTAGTGTCACTGCAGGTGAGGGAGGTAAGCTATTTCATAAGCACCAATCTGTTGGGGTTCCTTTCTCCCTCCCCAGGCCCCCCCCCCCAGGGGAAGGGTAGGAAAATGAAGTGGGGGGGTAGTATGAGGGGAAGAGGGAGGGAGGAGTGGGGCTCTACCCTGGGATCCTGACAGAGCCCATCAATTAAAGAGATTGATTTGGTTAACAATCTTCTTTAAAATGCAAATATACACCTGCGGTCATTCACACCTCACTGTGAACCACTTAGATAAGCAGATAGCTTTCTTCCCAGAGCAGGGACAGAAGGTTCAGTGGGAGGCGCGGGGGTGGAGAGCGATCATTTTGGATCCTGGGTGTGAGATCACAGATGATTAGAGTTGGAAGGGCCTCGTATAACATCTTCATTTTCCAGAGGAGGAAAAGTGCGCACAGTTAACTGTGCACTTTAGAATCAAAGAGGAACAGATGCAATTTGTTTGGAAGACAGTATCTTCTAAACACATAGAAGGAGCTCTTAGTGGAGGGGAAATTGTAGGGCCCTAGGTACCAGAAGGCAGAAAGAGCCACGGCCAAATGTTTGTTAGTTTTTCAATCCTGCTAAGGACCAAGCTGCCAGACATCCAAGACGGCCCTGCCCTGAGGATACACAGCAGGCTCTCACACACATGCCACCCACCTTCTGCTCCTCAGGGAACCTTTCTGGCTCTGCAAACAAGAGCGGCCGATCTGAAGCACCTCTCCCCGAGGGAAGTAACAGAGGGAAGTGATGGTGGTGGCAGGCGGACCCCTTTGGGGAACTTGACAGAGCAAAGGGGTGAGCTGGCCGGCAGAATGAGCGGGAGGCCGAGCCAGGTGGCCCCAGACCTGCCCTCGGTGTCACTGTACAATGATCTTGTGAGTCTGGCTGAAGAGGATTGGAGAGCAGACATGCTTCTCGGATCTTCAGCATCTGGGCTGAGTGACTCTGGCTGAGGCATCTGTTAGGGAGGGCTCCTCCTCCTCACTGGCAGCCATTACCATACAGCTGACTTTCATGCTGTCTCTTAGGACACAGGCAAAGAGAGCAGCCCTTCTCACTCACCCACAATCCCCAGCTAAAGTGTACATAAGCTGAATTGTAAACAGCTGAATGTTTTCCAAGCTGCCACCCCCAGCTATGAAGGAATCAATGGGGCGAACAGCCACCGTCCCCCATGCGGTTCAGGACAACAGAGCCAGAGCCGTGGGGGATTTCCAAACAGCTGCAGGAACTGCTTCCCAGTCAGGCGGGTGCTGCAACTCTACAGCCAGATCACACGCAGCAGCAGCATCTGCAGGACCACAGGGGGACGTCCAACAGGACAGGAATAACAGCTACCTCTGACTTCGAGGCGTCAGGCAGGAGGGGTTTTCAGAGTCCTGCTTAAATGGGGACGGTCCTGTGTACCCCATGCCGAGGTGCAGGCCCCACAGAGCCTCCTGTCACAGTGCTCTAGCAGACACTATGGTTCCAAAGAGAATGCAACCAACAGGAGAGGCATCACCACAGCAGGAGATGAAAGGAGAGGGCACAGGGGAAAGAACACTGGATCTGGTCAGACTTGGGTTCACAGTCTGGGTCCATCGTGGATCACCTGTGCAGCTTCTAGCATTGGTACCTGCTCCGAGGCCCAGTTTTCCCATCTATAAAAATGAGGATCACTGCCTGTCTTGCAAGGTTACAGCAAATATCTGAGTATAAGAAAAACCCTGGCTCTGATTACATTTAGAAGCTGGGCTACATGGAAGTTAATTCTTGGGGATCACAAAGACTCTGGGCTTAAATCATAGTTTGTAATCCTGGACAAGTTACTCAAGGCCTGTTTCCTTATCTACCAAATGGGGCATAATCTCTGTCTCCTGTGGCTCCCATGAGGATTAAGATAATGCAGGTACAACACAGTGGAACTGACCTGACTTGGCCATAGAAGGGTTACATCACTGAGACCTGAGAGATTAGGAAACCAGCCTCTTATAGCTAAAGGTAAAATCATGGGAGATGAATTTATAACAGTTTACCCTCCAGAAAAATATGTATCTAGGAATGTTTAGTAAATTCCCTAATTATTTTCAGGGTGACAACAAGAAAAGGCAATGATGCCTTATTTATTTATTTGGTTACCAGCTGTAGAATCATTTAGATAAATGGCTGAAGGATTGGGGGCGGGGGAGGAGGGAGGGAGAATACTAAGCCTCAGTTGTCTTATCTATATAATGGGCTGGATAATACCTTGCAAATCAATCCTCCTGATAATTTCAGTTCTTGGAAAACATCCCCGTGCTTCCTTCCTGTAACCATTGTCTAAGCTTTCCCTCACCCTACTTTGCTACAAATCAACTGACAGAACAGATTAATACTGATTACTGGAGTCCTGGAAATGTGGACTTAATTCATTTTAAAAGTATCTGATTCACATTCATGTTATTAATTTAAAGTGTCATTTGCTTTAATTGTTTAAAAATGTCTTAATATAGCTGGTGTGGACTCAGACCATGTAAGATGGTTTCAAATATGCTAAAGATATCACTAACTAGGGATAATTATATAGTACTTGAGACATAATAGCCATGCAACTAAAACTTTAAAAATAACTCAAAGCAGTCACGAACTCTCACTTTCTTGCCAACAGTCTCAATACTCAGCATCGGCTCTGGTCCTCCTAACGTACAGAGAAGAGCTGACATCTAAAACACATCTTTTCTTAAGAGGAGGTATAATAACTTTTACTGTGAAGAAAGTCATTCAAGAAACAGATACTTGCTTTCAAGAAAATCCTAACAGCAACGGGGACTCTTTTCAACATGTGGATTCCTCTTAGAGCACTGGTGATGCCTGTTTAATAGCAATCATTTCTTTAGCAGATATAGAAAGAATGTCCTCTTCTTTTGGACTTATCTAAACTAAAAAAAAAAATCATCTGGAGACTCAAAGAGTAGGAAAGCACATCCTTTTCCACTAGCTATAAATAATCTGGAAGGGGAAGAAAAAAATACTAAGTTTACCATGCTGGCTAAGATGGTCTTACACTGAATCACAGAGCAACAATTTATTATTTAAAGTAATGCTATGTTTCTTACTCTACTTTTAATCTTCAAAACCTAACCATTTTAAATTGCATAATTATTGATTAACTATAAAACTATATTATTGATGGGAAAGTGTCCAGAATCTGTAAGACTTCTGTCTTGGATAAACAAATGGTTGATTATTTTCCTATCTATTCGCAAAATGTCAGGAAATTGAATTAAAGATGATGTGTGTCTGAATAGTTTTACATATCAAGTCAGTGATCTAATATAGCTAGTAATTCAAACTGAAATTTAAAAATAAGTCAATGCTTAAAATGAAACCTGCACCTATTTAAGTTGTGAATAAATAGTTGATTTAAAAAAGCACTCTTTTAAACAGAAAACATATTCAGTCTTTTAAACTGGGGACTCACATTGTAGTTTAAAGCATGCCATAAAAAAATATTTAAAACATAAATCTACATATGTTCAGACCTCTGCCTTGAGGGGCAGTCCAGCTTTGATATCACCATCAAACAAGTTGCTAAATCACTGTGGAGTCATTTCTGTTACTGGCACAAAGGACTCACCAGAGTGGATTGCATAAGCAGCCAGTCCTCACCCTGCACTTCCATGGGGGTGGAAAACACAAAAGCATCTCTCTACAACCACTTTAGTGAGCTCCCTCCTGACCACAGAAAATCATCTTCATCTTCCAGTTGCAAAATGACATAAAAGGAATAAAAGAGAAACTATCATTTATGAAGACTCACTTCCCTACTCTCATCTCAGTAGATGTATATTTTTGGAAGAGAATCTTTTAGTGGGTGGGACCAAATCTGTCTAGAGATTAAGTGGCATTGAACAGCTGGGAGAACTTTAATATAAACTTGGACTAACTCAAGAAGAGGGGGGAAATACCTCTTGGTAAGTAGCATATTAACACGGAACAGTATTACCAGAACTGGAACCACCATCCTTCTCCCGTTTTTTGTTTTTACTTTATTTTGGCTTGCTGCTCCATGCTATCTGTAAGTGAAGGACTTTCATAGGAAGTGGGTGAACTTTATTCAGCAAATGGTTACCGAATGACTAGCATGAGGTCCACAGACCAAAGAAGGGCAAGGACTTAGAGGAAGAGTCTAAGGCAGGCATACATTCATAAAGGGAAAAAGATTAAAAAACATTCATGAATTCTTGATTCTGAGATAGTAACTGGTTTTTGTTTTTCTTAAATAAGAAATCTCAGGGAGGGGGGCAAGCTGTGTGAGAGCATGCAAGACCAGAGGCAAGAACAGTTTAATTTTGTGAGATGACTTATCTATTTATTCCTCTTCTCTTAGTCTGTTCTCTCCCCCTCGGAAAAATCAGAACCAAGGGATTCAAAGTATCTGAGACAGGAAATGAGTAAGGCAGGAAAAAGGATGTGGTCTGAAAAAGAGTGGATTCTGGGGCTGAGCCAGAGCAAGTAACAGGCACAGGGTCACAGATGGGGGAAGGGGTTTTGGTGGCAGGAAGAGAAGTCTCAGGGTCAACTGGCTCAGACTAGAAAGCCAGGGACAGAGGAGGTATGTCTGGAGAAGCATTAAAAACATCTTCCTAAAAAGTTATCCACCATGGAGATGCCGAGAAAAGATGGCTGAAGAGATCTACAGCCAGGAGAATCATTCCCAGGACAGTTTCCTTTTCTCCTTACTTTAAAGAAAGTGGAATAATATACATTGAGTGCACTTAACACGGTAAATTAGAAATTAAGCCAGGACCTGGAAGAGAAGTGGAAAGGTCTGGTAGGTGAGTACATGATGAATTACCAATGTTCATTTAGCATTTATGTGCCACATTCAGTAAAACAAGAGCTTAAAACAAGAAAAATAAAGAAGAGGGTGAGACCAGGAGAGATTACTCATGAAAATGCAGTTGGACGCCCTGGGCTGCCCCTGGCCAGGTGGCTCAGTTGGCAAGAACTTCGTCCCTACACCCAAAGGTGGCGGGGTCAATTTCCTTTCAGGGAAACGTGCCTGGGTTGCAAGTTTAATCCCCAGTTGGAACGGATGCAGGAGGCAGCGGATCGATGCTCCTCTCTCAAATGTCTCCTCTGTCTCTCAAAATCAATGAAAACATATCCTCAGGTGAGGATTAAAAAAAAAATGCAGTTGGATAACTGAGAAACCAACTCAAGAACAACAGAAAAGTGGACGAAGAAACTGTCTGCTTTCTCAAGACGAAGGCTGGAGAAAAAAAGGTATGTTTCCCCAGTGTGCACGGGAAAAGATCTTGGGTGGCCTGAGAGGCAGAGACCATGTGATGAAAAGTGCCTGGAAAGGGCAGGTGCCAAAAGAGCACCACTGCCCATCTGCTGGACCCTCTGTGAAACAAGCCAGCCCTTGTGAATGAGCCAAACCAGAAGCTCTGGCTCCCGCCTTGCAGGGACTGGGACTTAGGTACAGAAACAGGAGAAAACAAGTTTATCAGCTGACTCAAAAGTGTGGGCATTTCCAAATACAGATCCAGATGTCGGGGCTGTGTGGAGAAATCACTTTTACATTTTCCTCAGTTCCTAGCAAGTGCTTTCTTTATATGAAGAAGCCTAACAGAGGTCTGTAAAATGTAACTGAATGAAACCAAAACTACTTAAGAAACTTGTGCAGGCAGGTTTCCTAAGACTCAAGATAGAATCTCTTGCCCTATAACCAATACAGTAAGTTATTTCTATTCTAGAATCAAATGACATAAAGCCCTACATCCCTCATGACTTAAACCTGAGCCTTAATCAATGGACACTGCCAGGTGCATAAAAGCTTCCCTGAACTGGTATAAAAGATGGGGAGGGGACAGAAATAAAGGAGTAAGAAGGCATTCCCTTTCCTCACTAGCCTGTAGTATTCAGGCCCCCCTAGAAATCCTGGCAGTTCCAACATTTGGGTTGACTCAGAAGGGGAAGAAAAATCCCAGGTGAATGATAATTGGATTAGCGTTATGCCCCAGAGCCAAAAGGCTGGAAAAGGCCAGGACAGCAGGGTAGATACAGCTAAAGTGACTATTTTCTAAATCAAAATCGAGACACGCGGGCTGACAGACAATAGATGGAATATTTTACATTGGGGCTGTCCTAGAAAAATCGAGGGCATATGGTGCATTTAGGTCGGTAGCTTATTTCACTACAAGGATCCTCTGGGCCCAATATGCTAATAGTGGGGATTAAAAACCTAGGATGGGAGATATGGGAGGAGAAAGCTGTCACTGGTAAAGCAGGAAAAAGAATGTGTGTCTGAAGACAGCACAGGAAGAAGGTAAACATTCTAAGTATGGAGCAGGAAGGAAAGGAAAGTTGATCAGAACTGAAAGCATGTCAGTCGCCTCAGTGAAATCGGTCCAGGTATCGAAGGCGGGGCGGGGGGGGGGGCACAGACGGATATAAGTTCAGATTGTAGCTTCACCATTCTTTGCAACCTGACCTTGGGCTAATCATTCCCTCTGTGCACTTTAATTTAAATAGCGAACCTCACAAACCCCGATGTAAAGGATCAACAATATTAGACCACCATCATTTGGTCTGAGGAGAGAAAATGCTCTTCTAAAAATGGGAAAGGAGAGGACAGACACAGAACAGCTTGTCCCTTTCCATCCAATTAAAAACTGAACTAGATTAAAAACAAAACTCTCCGGCGAAGCCTCAGGCCCTCCAAGACAGAAGTCCCGGGTCGGTGGAGCACAGCAGCCTTGCTCCGTAAAAGGGACGTCCATCCCCCGCAACTCGCCGTCCCGGGAGGGCGGGGGCGGGGTGTGCGGGGGCTCGGGGTAGGGACCGGACACACGGAAGCGTTGGGCTCGCCAGGCTGACACCGAGGCTTCCGGGGGAGTGCGGGGCAGGCAGGGTCCCCGACGAGGGGAGGAGGCGCAGGACACCACTCAGGCGCCGAGAGGGCGAGAGCCGCGGCTGGCACGGCCTGGCAGCCGAGTAGGCCCGGGCCGGGAGTGGCACCGGAGGGCGGTGCCCGGTTTCCAGCGCGAGGAGCGCGGGCCGCGGACCCCTCCTGGCAAGACCCCCTCCCCCGCGCGGGCACTGACCTGTCCAGGGCCCGGCTGGGCCTGGCCGGGCGGGGCCTACGCAGCCCCTTGGCCGGGCGCCGCCTCGCGCGGAGTCCCGGGCCCGGGCGGGCCGCCTCCTCTCCGCCGGGAGCCTCCGAGCCGGGGCCCGGGGCTGCCGCGGCGCATCCGACCGCACCGGCCGGGCCGGCGACAACAAAGGGCGGCGGGGGCGCGAGGCCGGGGCGGGGGCGCGGGCAACGGCTGGATTGCGCGCGCGCGGCGGGCGCTCGAGGGCTGCAGCCGCCGTGGAGACAATGCGGCGCGTCCCGGCTGGGCTCCCGCGGCCGCCTCCGCCGGGGGCGGAGTGAGGCGCGGGGCGGGGCCTGGGCCGCGCGGGGCGGGGCGGGGCCTCCGGGAGGCGGGGCCCCGGCGCGGAAGCCGGGCCGCGCGCTTCCTTTGTGCGGTCGCCCCGCCCGCCCCGCGGCGGTTAGGGACCTGGGCTTTCGGTGCGGGGAGGCCAGCGGCGCCCGAGGACGTCTGCCCTCGCCGGGCCGCAAGTCCCCAGCGGCGCGGTGGCCTGGCCTCCCGCCTGGGCCAATACGGAGGCAATAATAGTAACTGCAAGCACTGCCTGCTCGGTGCGCGCACTCTGCGTGTTGGCAACGGCCCCACAGAGTCATTATCCGCCCCCACGGGGACAGGATCAGAGAGGTTAAGTAATGACCGAAGCGACCCGGCTACACCTCCATAAACGGGAATAATGCGACTGTTAGGCTTACTGTGGAGGTTAACTGAGGACATTTACACAAAGTGCCAGCAATGCCTGGCACACAGTTGGAGCCCAATAAAGGTTACTTTCTCTTCCTAAACCACACTGCTTTAAACGGAATGGTCCTGGCGAAGTACAGTCATTCAGTAGATATGCTAGGAGCTGTGGGGGATACAAAAGCCATAAGTGAGTCACAAGCTCACTCCCCACTCCCAGCTTTGTGCTGAGAAGACAACACGAATCTCTCCATGATTGCTCGCTCACTATTCCCAACATTTTCCCATTGTCTTGACATTTTATTTATTTTTTGCATTCACATTCTCTCTCTCTCCCCATTAGGTCTCCCTCATCCCTTTGTCTTTGTTTCCACGTTTTACATTTATTTTATGTTTCTTGATTGTTTACCTCACCCCCTTTCTCTTTTCCCCATTCCCTTTCCCCTCTAGTGTTTTTCAAATTTCCAAAGCCCCTTTTCATTAATATTCACATTTCTGTCTTTACATTTCTTAGACATATATTTTGTTTTATAAACGAAGGTAACATAGGATCGAATACACAGCTTCTCTCTCTTCTCCAAACATGCCCACATCTTCCTGACTCCCTACCTCTACTTCCACGACTCCCTCCTGGAATGCCCTTTTCCCAACTCTGCATGTCCAGGTCCTACCTATCCTTCAAGGTCAAGACTCAAGAGCTGGCCGACAAACTTCTGTAAGGGACCAGATAGTAAATGTTTTAGACTTTACAGAACATACGGTTTCTGTGGCAACTACTCAGCTCTGCTGTTGTAGCCGGAAAGCAACCATAGATAATATGTCCATGAATACAGGTGGCTGTGCTCCAATAAAACTTTATTTATGAACCCTGAAATTTGGATTTTTTATAATTTTCATGTATCATGAAGACTATTCTTTTTATTCTTAAACATCTTAAAATGTAAAAACCATCAATAACTTCTGGGCTGTACAAAAAAATAGTGATGTGCTGTGTCTGAGTGGCTCAGTTGGTTGAGCATCGTCCTGTGCACCCAAAGGTTGCCGGTTCGATTCCCAGGAACATACTCAGGTTGTGGGTTCAATCCCTGCTCAGAGCATGTACAGAAAGCAACCAACTAATGTTTCTCTCTCACATTGATGTTTCTCTCTCTCTCTCTCTCTCTCTCTCTCTCTCTCTCTCTCTCTCTCTCCCTCTCCCTCTCCCTCTCCCTAACCCCCCTTCCACTCTCTCTAATCAATGGGGAAATATCCTCAGGAAAGGATTAAACACACACACACAACCAAAACAAATAATAATAATAATAAAACCAAGCTGGTGATGTGATGGATTTGGGCCTTGGGATACAGTTTGCTAACCCCTGCTCTAGAACAATGCCATTTCTCTGCAGTCTATCCTGATAATTTGTACTTGATAGTAACTCTTCCCTCTTATAGCACTTGCCTATAATCCTTCTATAGCATTTATCACATTTTAGTTTTTATTGTATATGTCCCCCCTCCCCTGTGCATTTATCATCTTTCCCAGCAGAACTGAAGCTCCTTGAAGGCAGGGTACAAATCTTTTTTACTCTATGTATTACCTCCCATCCCACAGTGCTTTGCACAGAGCAAGCATTCAGATACATACAGGATGGTTATACAGTTAAGTGCTGGGTGGCTGACCATTGTTTCCACTGTGCAAAGCTTACTTCTCTCCTTAGATAGTCCTTTTGGGGCAGGATGCCTGTTATGTGTATATCATCTTGATTAGATTACAGAAAGAGATTTTTTGAGGGCTTTGTAGACAAGGTGGAGAAAGGTAGGCAAATGTCAGTTCATTTAGGGGTTATTGGATAACAAATAATTGAACAAAGAATATTGATTATCACCAACCTGTAGACAGGGCATGTGTCCTCATTTGGGTCCTATTCAACATTTCTATCAGCAAATTGGTTAAAGACAAAGAAAACATGCTATATAATTGATAGATGGCAAAGTTAGCAGAGGCATTATATAATGAATAACAAAATTCAGGTATGAAACATTTCTGCCCCACCACATATTCTTTCTGTGCCTCGGTTTTCTTATCTTTAAAATGGGGATGATAAAAGTTCCTGCTTCAGAGGGTTACTGTCAGGTTTAAGTGAGGAAATACATGTAAACTCTGACAGAGAGGGCCCAGTAAATGTTAGCTATTAACTATGACCATTTTCTTACTAGGCTGGAACTCTGGGCTAAATTCGCAAGATATTTAACACATGTCATTAACCAGACATTGGCACAAAATATAAATTGTATGTGTTTGGGACTGGGGAGACCTGGAGTGAGAGCAGTCCATGTAAAAAGAAACCTCAAAAACAAAAGCAGACACAAAAGCGGACCCAACCCTCAGGAATTCAGGTGACACAATGCTCTGTGGCCCAACAGTGTCATCCCCCTGGGTTGGAGCAGTTGATGTGGGGCCCTGGGTGCAACTTCCTGATGAAGGAAGGTGACACTGGAGCCAGAGTCATGGTGCTTTCATAGCTGTGTGACCTGAAGCCTCTTCAAGCTTTTTGTTTTCTCCTCGAAATACTGGGGCCACAACATTTCTTTCGTGGCCTTATTATCATGGGTAGAGGAAAACTTAGAACAGTACTGGACACATAGTAGGTGTTCAGTAAATGTCAGTTCCTCCCTACCATACCATGCAGATCTGGAAAACAGTCCTGCCTGCCCCTTGAAGGGCTAATACACGATCCAAGTCCCAACTTACTGTGACTTGTGGCTTTTTATATTTGGAATTAAGGTGCTTAATTTTGTGGATCACACTTGAAGGGAATTAATGAAAAGTGGAAAGTGCCTAGACAAGAATAACCAGAACAGCGGGAATAGGGAATAGGAGGTTTTGACATGTAATAGGTAAAAAAAAAAAAGTCTCAGCCTTTAGACTGGATATTCTCTCTCTCTCTCTCTCTCTCTCTCTCTCTCTCTCTCTCTCTCTCTCTCTCTCTCGATAATCCTCACCAGAGGAGATTTTCCCCATTGCTTTTCAGAGAGAGTGGAAAAGAAGGAGGGAGGGGAAAGACAGAGGAGAGAGAGAAAAGCATTGATGTGAGAGAGACATATGGATTGGTTGCCGCATGCACCCTGACCAGGGTCTTGCCCTTGACTGGGAATTGAACCCATGACCCTTTGGTGCTCGGACTGACACTTTAACCAGTGAGCAATACCAGCCAGGACTGATTGGGAGGGAGAGGAAAGAGACATGAGAACTGTCTACAACCACAGTAGGAGATGGACTCTGTTATAATTCACAAGACAATCACAACCAGTGGTAGAAGTTCCAGGGGAGCAGATTTGGACTTAATTTGAAGAGTCACTTTCTGATCGTTAGAGCAATTCCACAATGGAACGGCTGCTTTTCAAAACGATGAATCTTGCAAGTGCCAAGAGAACAATGAACTCCTTCCTGTCTTTTACTTTTTCTAATGTTCTTTCTCCATATTCCTTTGCTTTCCTTTTCCTTGATCCTGTCTTCCATTCATTATAGGACATTTATTACACACACCCCCCACTTTGTCCTTCAGTTTCCAAACTTTCTGTTGGCTCTCCCCACCCTCACCCCAACACACAGTCCAATGACTGGAACTGCCTCCCTGAGTTGTAGGCAGCAAATGGCTCAGAATGCCACTGAAGTCTGGGCCAGGATTGCTGTGCACACTGGCAGGGAGGGAAGGAAAGCAAATGGGTTGCTGCAAAGGCAGAACTACTGCTGTGACTCTCCCGCCAGGGTAGAAGGATCCAGCGGAATCTTCTGAAACCTAGGCCATGGGAAAACCCACTTGTCGCTGGGCACTCACAGGCAGACAGATGGGGTCCCAGCCGAGCACTGTTCCTCAAAGATGCTCTCTACAAGCTGAACTCATTCTGAATCCCTTTCCAGCTCCCCCTAGGCATTTATTTCCCTTATCTTGGAGCTACACAGCCATCTTGTCATATTTCCAATGTCAAGAACTCCTCTCCTACCAATGAAGCAGAGAACGGAGACAACTGGATACCTGCTGAGCTCCCCAGCTAGCAAATGGATGTGTAGACACATCTGACAGCAATGACATGTAGGCCTGAGTCTGCATCTAGGATTTTCAACTCTCCTTTCTCTAGCCTTTTATCTTCTACCTTCTAGGCCCCCTTTCCTTTATCCTTGGTTCATCTTCTCTTCCCTCCATCTTCACCTACCCAGTTTCCTTGATGCCTCTTTGGTTTACAATAGTTTCCCCTTCCATTGTAGTGGCCCAACTATAATGTGCCAGGGGATGGCAAGGAAGGCCAGCTCTCTCCCCTCCCCCAAGGGCCCCACTTCACTTCATACCGTGAGCTGGGATCTGCTGGCTATTAGGGCTCTTGGGTACAGGCAGACCGCTGGGCATGGCGGTGACAATGGCTTGCTGATGCGGTGATGGGCGGGACCGAGCCTCAGGCACACTCTTCTCCCTCTCCCCAGGTACCACTTCCTTCCAGTCCTCTGGGGTGCACTGCTGGGGCTGTTAAGACACAGGACAGGGATGATCTTCTCATGAACTGCCTTTACATTCTGGGCACTTCCCTGCTTCCGTGGAGCTTGGGTAGAAGACAAGGACATTAAGATTTAGCCAGCCCCACATTAGAGAGAGGCCCCTTTCTGGAATATCCAGAGGTCTTCACCACTCACCCCACCTGGAAACACGTCCCAGTAGGGCTGTGGGATTACCTGAGCTGTGGCCCCCGTTTGTTCCCTGCACCTGGGATCGTCTTACTCACCACTGGTGACGCAGGCTGTAGCTGTAGGATGACAGCGGAGGCGTGCTGGAACCTGCGTTGAGGGGTGTGGGCCAGGCCCTCAGGGTACCCATTGTGAGGCCCAGCATCTGGCGTGGGAGGGTGGCAATGCTGAGTGCTGCCAGGCTTGTATAGGTTGGCAGTGGGACACTGGAGAGGCAGGGTGGATGTGACTGGGCCTAGAGGCATGGCATGGGATTCGGGACTGGGCTGCAGGGCCAAGCTCGGAGGGATGGAGGCGAGCTGGGGGTGGGACTGGGCTTGGAGTGCGGGCCGTGCTTGCTGGGGCGGCTGCTGCTGCGCTGGCTGCTGCTGCTGCTGCTGGATCACAAACTGGGGCTGCAGGTGCTTTGAAGGTGGCTGGGAGAGGAGCTGGTGTGGCTGCAGTTGAGCATAGGCTGAAGGGGAAAAACCAGGGAGGGGGCGTGGCTTGACCTTGTCCTCTGCAAAGCACCCCAAATGGACCCCCTCCCATGCCCACATAAAGGAGGCTTCTCAAACTCAGTGTGGATTGCTTTCACCTAGAGCCTAGAGCCTGACTTGGTCATGGCCCGTTTTTTTCTCTCTCTCTGTTTTCTTGCTTTCCTCCTATGCTGCGACACTGGACCTGTGGCTGTCCCTCAAAGCCCAATGCAAAACTCTCCTCCTCTGTGAAGCCTTCCTTGACATTCCAGCGGGATTCTCTAGGGTGCCATGTTCTCTCTCTTCTCCAGGCCCTTCGCTTGCCTTCAATACGTGCAGCCTCCCATTGCCCAACCCAGCTCTATCTGGCTCGTTCTTATTCACCCTCTGCTCAGCCCAGGCTGGCCTCCTCCAGGAAGCACCAGTTGCACACAGTGGTCCTCAGACTGTGGCAGGAGGCAGACCAGGGCCGGGCTACCAGCACCTTCTGTTGCATACTCTGGGACCTTGGGCCTCAGCTTCCTTGTCTAAAAATTAGAAATAAAGATAGTTCCTACCCAGAAAGTTGTAAGGATGAAATAAGAAACAAACAAAACTGTGCAAATAAAATGAGAGAAAATGACATGATGTGCACAGCTCAGTGTCTGGCACCCAGTCCTGTTCAAGCATTTCTAGCTATAATGAAAATCATTATTTCAGGGCTGGCTTGGATTCTCAAAGTATCTTGGGCTTACCTCTATCAGAATCAGCAATATTACAGTGAGCTACAACTGTTCTTAGCTCTCTTTCCTTCCAGATCATAAACCCCGTGGCATCAAAACTGTCAGGTATCTCTTTATCCAGAACCTCATGCCTGACACTAGATGGGTGCTAAGTAAGGAAACTTATTGTCATTTTTGCCATTCACTGCTGGCCTTCTCTCCCTGCATTTTAACCAGGCTGAGCTTCTGAGGTGAGGATTTTTAGTATTCCCTTCCGGGTCTATCTCATGCCTTGTATACAGTAGCGTTTCAGGAAATTCGACTGAAACCCAGGTCAGAAACAAGAGGCATTAAGGAAAAACAAAGTGGTCCCTGGTGACGGACTGTTGCAGGCAGAAAGAGAGCGAATGTGGGTGGCCCACAGGCTACGGTGTGGATGTCAGTCAGTGATGAAAGAGGGAAATTCCAATGGTGATGAGGTTTTGAGCGGAATGTGCTGGGTTTGAGGTGATGGTGGAATGTCCAAATGAAAATTTCCAGCAGGCATTTGGTGATTATAAGTTGCCCCTGACCCTAACCGAAGCCTTGTCTCCTAATTCCACACTGAACAGCCAGGAACTTAACTTATATGAACTTAACTTAACTCAAAACTTAACAACCAGGCAAAAAATGTTAATCAGGCAAACTTCACGATCAGGAATGTCTAAGACAACCGTTGATAGCACCTGAGATGCTAGAGATGCCACGCCAGTCCTGTCAGGCTCCAGCAGCCAAACAGACCTGCAGAATGATGCTTATCCTCACTGAAAACTCAGGTAAAACCTTTTCTCTCTTATTACAAAATCAGGAATTCCGGGCTTGGGAACAGAGTCACTCTGGGGGCTGCCTATCTGAGGTGAGAGCCAGAGATGGTGCAGGTCAGAGGAGCTGAGAGGATCAGTGCACATCCCACTGCTCGCTGGCTGTGTGGCCTGAGATGGGCCCCTTTCCTTCTCTGGGCTTCAGTTTTATCTGTGAAACATGAGGTTTGGGCTAGGTGATCATACAAGTCTCTTCCTGTTTTACAATTGTGAGTGGCTATCACAGGAAACTAGTTTAAAATTCAGGATTTGTAAGAAAAGGTTAAAGAGAAGAAAGGTTCTGGATCTATAGAACATAAATAGTATAGTTAGGGAATTAGGGACACTACATGTTTACCAAATTGGGAAAGGCGACTGCTGGCCTACTGGCCCTCCATCCCTGGGCCTCCAATCCTACCCTACCCCCTCCCTGACCCTGTGCTGTTAGTGGAAAACCCAAAGGCAATTGTTTTAGAACAAATGATGCTAGTGTATGCCAAGGCTGTAAACAAAGCTCCTGGAAGCTTAGATAACCTCAGAGGGAAGGTAGGGGAGGGTGGGGGTCAGGGGGAGAGATCAACCAAAGGACTTGTATGCGTGCATATAAGCATAACCAATTGGCGCAGACAACAGGGGGTGAGGGTGAGGGCAGGACTAGGGGGATGGGGGGCGCAATGGGGGGATAAGCACACATTTGTAATACCTTAATCAATAAAGGGGGGAAAAAAGACCCCAATGTATTTTGGGTGGAGTATACATCCTTCTGAGGTTAATGAAAAACAAATACCATGAGTTAAACTGCAGCATTGTCCTGGGTCAAAAGTCCTTTTCTATTGAGTATTGCAATAACCTAATGGGTCTCTGTGACTCCAGTTTCTTCTCCTATAGCCCACCTAACAGATGATTGCAAAGTGCTCTTCCTGGTGCACAGATCTGATCCCTGATCAAAAGCCATCGGGGACTCTTCTTTGTGAGCAGCCATCTAAAGCCCCTGACGTTCAAGATCTTTTCACAACACAAACCAACCTTTCAATTCTTATTTCTTTGCTCCAAGCTCACTGTCCCCGCTATGGAGTTTGTCTTGTCTCATGCTGTCTAGAGTGCCACAGACCAAATCCCGGTCACCCTTTCCCAGCCTTGCAGCTAGCAGGACTCTCCCCTTCCTCCCAGCTGTTTGGAGGTCTCTGCTTTGCACTGTCCTAGGGACAGCGTGCCACTGACCAGCAGTGGGATGCTGGGAAGTCATCTGACCTCTGTACCTCAGTGTCCTCATCTTTAAAATGGGGGTCATGAAAATACCTATCTCATAGTTATTTCAGTAAACAACCATCTTCTTTAGTAGGCAGAATTGATGGGATTTGTTTCCTCCAAAGCACCTTGAATTTAGCAGATGCTCAATCAGTATGAATGAATGAATGAATGAATGAATGACAAACATGGGCTCCAGCTTGTTTGTCCCACAAAACCAGAACATGGAACCAAGATGGCGACACAGGTAAGCATCTGAACTTGCTGCCGAGCACAACCACATTAAAACTACAACTAAAAGATAAAACGAGTATCATCCAGAACCACGGGAAGGCTGGCTGAGTAGAAATTCTACAACTAGAAGGAAAGAGAAAAGTGCATTTAGTCCGGTAGGAGGTGCAGAGGTGTGGAAGTGTGGAGGTACGGAGGCACTTGTGAAAGGGGCTGGCAGCTGGGTATGCTGTTGTCTTTTTCAACCGGGAGGGAGATACAAGCGCCCGACAGCTCTGAACTTCAATTCTGGGAGAGAATCTGGGGACCCAGACTCATACAGAGAGAAACTGGACTGTCTGGCATTGGGCTGGAACGTGAGGGCGGCTTTCTCATAGAGGTGCTTGCAGCATTGATTGTTCCTGCATGGGGCCACGGGACACAGACCCCAGGACCTCTCCATGGCAGGGCTGACTGGCAGCCATTGCTGTTTGCTCCACCCTGGTGATTCTCTAAGACCCCGCCCCACCCAATTTACAACCCCACCCAAGCTGTGTGCAGAGGCTTTTGCATAGAATGGCCTGGCCTTTCTCCACCTAAAAACCTGTCAAACTGTAGCTGGGTCAGAGAACCCCAGAGCTTCCAAAAGAAGGCCTAAGGCTCATCAGCAGCCAGCATTGCTTCACAGCTGCGCCTCATCTGGGCACCTCAAAACCCCAAACAAAGAGGAGGAATCTGCAGATCTCTCTGTAGCTCCTGCTGAGTGGCCTCAGGCAATGGCGGACTTTGCACCTCCTTGGAGATCCAAGAGCCAGTATACCCAGTGGTCAGAGTGAGACCATCCAGATTACAATTCTTCACATCCATAAGAGACACACTCAGGGGACAGACTCAGTGAGCACCAAAGACCCATTGAAGCAAGTCCTGCCTCATAAGGGTGTCTCCAGCACAGAAGTTCTCCCATTATAGACACAACTGGTCCTCACAGCCAATTGGCCTGAAGGTCAATTCCTCCCAGTGATACCAACAGCAATCAAGGCTTAACTACAACAAGACTGTGCACACAGCCCACAAAGGGGTGCACCAAAAGTGTCCACCTCAGGTAATTAGGGAGGCTGAGTCATTGGGCCCTATAGGACACCTAGCACACAAAGCCACTCTATCAACACAGGGAAGCAGCCAAAAAGTGGAGACAAAGAAACATGTCACAAATGAAAGAAATGGAGGAAAGCAAATGACTGGATATAGAGTTCAAAAGTTATAAGGTTACTCAAGAATCTTCTAGAAACCTCCGAGAAATACAGTGAGACCCTCAAGGATATGAAAAAGGACCAATTAGAAATTAAGCATACACTGACTGAAATATAGAATAATATACAGAGATCCAACAGCAGACTAGAGAATCCCAAGAATCAAGTCAAAGATTTGAAATACGAAGAAGCAAAAAACACCCATCCGGAAAAGCAAAGGGAAAAAAAGAATACAAAAATTTGAAGATAGTGTAAGGAGCCTCTGGGGCAACTTCAGGTGTACCAACAACCAAATTATGGGGGTGCCAGAAGAGAGAGAGCAAGATATTGAAAACCTATTTGAAGAAATAATGACAGAAAACTTCCCCTACTTGGTGAAAGAAATAGACTTACAAGTCCAGGAAGCACAGAGAACCCCAAACAAAAGGAATCCAAAGAGGACCACACCAAGACACATCATAATTAAAATGCTAAGAGCAAAAGACAAAGTGAGAATATTAAAAGCAGCAAGAGAAAAACAGTTAGTTACCTACAAGGGAGTACCCATACAACTGTCAGCTGATTTCTCAACAAAACTATGCAGGCCAGAAGGGAGTGGCAAGAAATATTCAAAGTGATGAATAGCAAGAACCTACAACCAAGATTAGCTAAGCTATCATTTAGAATTGTAGGTCAGATAAAGAGCTTCACAGATAAGAAAAAGCTAAAGGAGTTCATCACCACCAAACCAGTATTATATGAAATGCCGAAGCGTATTCTTTAAGAAGAGGAGGAAGAAGAAAAAGGTAATGATAAAAATTATGAACAACAAAGTGACAACAAATACATATCTATCAACAAGTGAATCTAAATATCAAGTGAATAAAAAATCTGATGAACAGAATAAACTGGTGAATATAATAGAATCAGGGGCATAGAAAGGGAGTGGACTGACAATTCTTGGGGGAAGAGGGTGTAGGGGTGCGGGAGGAGACTGGACGAAAATTGTACACCTATGGACGAGGACAGTGGGGGGTAAAGACGGGGGGGTGGGAACGGGGTGGAGGGGAGCTATGGGTGGAAAAAGAAGAACAACTGTAATAATCTGAACAATAAAGATTTATTAAAACTTGAAAAACAACCACAAAAAAGCAGAACATGGATGAGGTAGGTGGAAGACTTTCCTCCTGTCCAGCCTCTGCTCACTACCTTCCTGTGCTAACCTTCAACTCACCCTAACGGCCCTGCTCCTCATCCTCAGGACATCGCAGCCCCTTTTAGGTTCAGTTTCAGCCTCCTGTTTCCTGGAGTTCCCTCCTCTTGCTTCAATGATCTGAGGCATAAGCTTCTCAGGCACAGGCTCAGCTCCTGTTTTCTCCCTCTTTGCCTTAACCTTCAACTGTGAGTTTTCCCTCGGAATTCCTGAATGCTTTTGTTTGCTTGTTTGCTTCAACTTGTGATAACATTTACTATCTTGTATATGTATCCCATTCATTCTTAAAAATTAACTCGTCTCCCCCACTTCTCATTTTAATGTCTTTTGAATTGGAATGCATATACAGTTGACGATGTGGGTTTAATTGGCAGTGCTTTTCTTAGTTAAAAAAAAATAATGGTGCCTCTTATAATCAGTGGTGTCTTAGATTAAACAGAAATACTTGCATTCTTTTGTGTGTTCATTTCCTATCTATCCAACCAGATTGTATGGTTTTACAGTCAAAGATGTCTTATGTTTCTTTTTTTTAAAAAAATTAAAAACGGCTCTAACTCAACTGGGAAGTTTTTATGTATCTTTTATCTTCCGCATTGTCCAACATAATACTCTACACGTTTGTAGATGCTTAACAAATGTTTGCTGCTGATCATGGTAAGGCCAATGAATTCTTCTCCCTCTCCCAGCCCCCCAGCTCAGTGTGGGTGGTGAAGGAGGGCTTTCCCGTTGAAGCCATGCTACCAAGGTGGCCATATCTCTCTTCCCCAGTTAGAATGGGGCATATCCCTTTATGAAATTGATGCACAGAAATCTCTCTGGACCTTCCTTCTTATATTTTCCCTAAGGTCCAATAGTTTCATTTTTTTCCTGCACCCATTTTAGCTCCCACTCCCCATTGCTAGAAAGTTCATTGCTTCTAAGGATGAAAGGGTTGGTTCCATGGGACCTCAGCCACAGCTTTGGAAGGCTTCATCAGCCCTTTCTGCTGGGGAGCAGGGGAGGGGCAGGCCTGGGGTCTGTAGGAACTAGGGCCCAGCTAAAAGGAGACTCAGGGAACGGTCTGGTGCTCTAACCTTGAACAGCCTCCTTAGAATCTGAAGAGGCCCACTGCTGTTCCCAAACGGCTGGTTGTTAGCAACAGGGGATTAAGGCCCTCCAGGCAGGAGGGCTGACTGTGAGGGATTACTGACACGCCCCTTCACTGCATCCACTGTCAACTAATCAGTAATGGATCTCTATTGATCTCAAGGCTTCAAGGATGCAGGACTCAGCCCACTTTCCCGAAATGCTGGCACTCTTGTCCCCAAGTCCACAGGTGCTGTAAGCATCCCAGTCAATAACTGGTCAGAGTTTGGAGCTACGGGAATATTACGAGGGGAGGGTACCTGTGAGAGGGGAATGGCATAACTTTTTACTACCTGCTACTGTTCAAGGTTTAGGAAGTTACATGAAGAGATACTTTCAGCCATTCAGTCATTCCACAAACATTACAAAGCACCCACTGCAGGCCAGGTACTATGTTTGGTGCTGACTACAACATGGTCCCTAGAATACGGTAGATAACAGTTCAGTGAAAGGACAGCTGGTGAACAGATTTGTCAGCACAACTTGGTAAATGTTATGATAGGAGATAAGGGCCAAATGCTGAGGACACAGAAAAGGGGGTTCAGCTTGGGAAGGGGTGCAGAGAAGATTTCCCAGATGAAGAAAGTATTAGCACCATACAGAGTTAGGAAGATGACAAAAGGAACAGCATGTGGGAAGAGTTGGGGCTATAAAATACAGGGGTGCATTCAGGAACCTGTAGGGCATCCTGTACCGCGGAACCCAGGGTGTCTCTGGGAGAAAAGCCAGAGAGGAGGCAATTTTAGGTCTAAATGATGCTGGCACCCTCAGGAGGCCGCTCAGCTCCAAACATGTCTTAGGCCTCAGGGTATAACTGAGATTGAGGTCGACTTCAGAGGTCAGACAAGGAAGCTCCTTTTAGGAAAACTGAAAGCAACAGCCACATGAATGTTGGGAGGAATCTGTTGGCGGGGGTGGGGGGGGGGGTAGGGGGGGGGAGCAGAGTGAAGGGGAGTTTCCCTGTAAGAGGAAACTGGGTTATAAAATCAGGGTTGCCAACTGAGGGGCTCTCTGCCGCGGTGCACCTACACTTTTGTGTCCAGCTGGCTGCAGAACAGCCACCCAAATCCTCTGTGAGCAGGATTCCTTACCAGGCAGCCTGGAGCATTAAAATGAAACTACCCCATCCCTAGCAGAAGGATGATAGGGAGTGCAGCCTAAGGAGCTAAAGGCATGGGTTTTAGAGTCAGATCTGCTTTGAGTCTTGGTTCTGCCACCTCTAGGCTGTGCAGGCTTAGACAAACTGCTTAACCTCTCTGTACGTGGATTTCCTGTTCCGTAAATGGTGATACATACTACATAGAGAAGTTAGAATCAAATGGAATATTATGCTTAAACCACAAAGATGTTTACTGCCTTTGTTTATACCTAGGAGATGCTCAATAAATGGTAGCTATTTGTATGTTGCTTTGAATGCCTCAAAGCATTTTTCATCATTTGAGTCTCATGTCTTCCTTATAATAAGCCTCTCAGGCAAATGGGCAGCATTCCCGTTTTACAAGCAAAAGTCGAGAGTGGTTTCCAAGTGACTTCTACAGTGCAGTCAGCTAGGGGGCAATCCACTGCATCTGACAGATGAGGTAAAGTGCCTTCATGTAACAAATGCTCAGGAAGTGCTGCTGGGCGAGTGCAGGGTGCGAGTCGGGATGCACACAGAACATGGCAGGCCATGGAGGCTTCATGGGAGGCTGTGGAGACGGTTAGAGGTGATCTTGGACAATGACAGGGGAGTGTCATGCCAGAAGGTGGGAGGTAAGAGTCATAAAGGGGTGGGAGTGGGGAGAGGCGGAGGCCTGTGTGAGGAAGCCAGGCAGTGAGAGTGGTGCAGTGGGCAAGGGGGGAGCGACCCCCCAGGGCAGAGTCAGTCTATCAGGAAGCCCTTACGTGCTATTGATTGAGTCTCTCCCATAGTCGGGGCATTGCAACTGACAAAGTAGGAACTAAAGACACAGTGCAGGGTTTCTGGCCAAGGAAGAAAGAATCTCTGGGGAAGATGATTCCAGCAGCTGTGAGCAGGACGTCCTGGCAACCAGTTAAGCCTGCAGCGAGCCTACTCTTTGGTGGTCACTCTGCAGGCCACCTCATTCACCTTTACAGCCTGTGGTAAACATCATCATCTTTGTTTTATAAATGGATTGATGTTTATAGACATTAGGCAATTGATGATGGTCATAAAACTAGTGATGAAGCTGGGGTCTGAAACCAGGTCTAAGTCCAAAGCCTGTGCTTTTCCCATGTATAACACCCCCCTCTCCCCCCCAGTGAAGGAAAATTAAGTTAAAATAAGCCTGAGATTGTGAGCCTGGCGCACAGGAAAACCTCACGACTGTGAGCAGCAGTCAGGAACTGGGAAAGGGGACCCTTCCGTAGAGGAAGACTCCTGGTTGTGTTTATGAATTCTCCAAATGTTAAACATGTAAAAGCAGGTGGGCAGGTATCCAAGTGGGAATATCCTGTCTCTGGCTGGCAGCCTCAGGGGAGCGAGGATGAGGGCAGGGATGAATGTATCAAAGCCATCTGTGGACAGTTGGTAGATTTTTGAAACGTAAGAACAGACAAGCTCCTCTGGGGGCTAAGTGCTGGAATAAAACACAAGGGAGACAGGGGGAAAGGTCTTCTGGGTGTCCATCCCAGAGCTCCTGGCAGTGGGGCAGCGAAAGGGGAGGAGGAGCAGGTCCCACCTACATGAACAGATGGTCAGAGGCACACATGGCCTCTCGGGTGTAGGTACTGCCCAGTGCCAACGGAGATAATCCTCCTTCTGTTCAGTTCTTGAAACTTACTCATTTGTCAAGGTGCAGCTCAAATTTCCACAACCCCTATTGGAATTCAAACTTGCTCCTCTCTGTGACTCCCATATGGTTAGCATTATGTTTGGCACATAATAGATGCTAAATGAAAATTTGCTGAGCTGAACTGAACAATTAAAGAGAAAAAACTATTTGGGGATGACAGCCATTCTTTCTAAGCCATATCTTCTTAATTTGTGAGATGAAATAATTATTGTTAGGATTAAATGAGATATATAGGTAAGGCATTTAGTACAGTGCCTGGAATTGAATTGTTCATGAACTGTAATTACTATTCTTAGCTGGCAGCATCCATGGAAGTAATATACATAATAGGAGCCTGGGGTGAGGAATGCCAGGAAAGGAGGAGTGCTCAACAGTTCCAAGGTCCTCTGTGCATCACAGCGCTCGCTCTCTCTCTCTCTCTCTCTCTCTCTCTCTCCCCCCCCCCCCCATGCTGAGGGATGTTATTGAACAAAGTATAAAATTCCACTGATATCCTGTGGATTCCCCCCCAATATAAGGAGATTCTTAGTAATCTAAACTTGTTCCTACAGTGGATAGTTGAAATGATCTTCATGGCTACTTGCATGACTCTAATATCAAAATGGTTAGGAATTTTGATTCTTTAACAGATAACAGGCCCACCTGCATGTTTTGTTTTTTTATTAGATTCTCTAAGTAAAGGTGTGTCTACCCCAGTTTGGCAGCTGCTTGGGAGGGAGATGTGGTGCGCCAGATTCCTGGAATCAGCAAGCATCCCACTGTCCAGCCTATCACAGACAGAAATCACTGCTCCCCGACACAAAACCCTCTCTGTGAGAAACAAAGCCGCTATGTGCAGTCCTTTCCAACAGAGCATTCTCTCTCCTCCGTGAGACCTGAGGAGGGACGAGGAGGCAGAACAAAAACGGGCATCTGCAGCACGACTGTGTGAAAGATTGTGTGAAAAGGGCGCAGGGTTTTCAAAGAACAGACAGTCCCCTTTTGTCACAGCATCTCCCTCCCGGTCAGCAACTTGCTCCTCACCTTTGGGCCAGACGGCACCCAAGGCCTCGGGTTTATTCACTAGAATGAGGACTCCAAGAACCCAGCTCCCGTAGGACTGGGCTTCTCTGGAGACCAGGCCCTGGGACCCTGCCGTGGTTCAGTCCTGGTCACTGAGAAGCCCAACCTCTTAGGCTCTGCTCTCCGCCCCTTACTCCCCTCCCCCACTCCTTTTCAGGGCTTAAGGGACCTTTTCTATTTGCAGAGCCTAAAGAAGCCGGTTGCCAAGGTGACAGGAGCAGGAACAGCGGGGAGCTTGCCATGGGGGAGGGGCTTTGCCCCCAAACAGCTGTCAGTGGGAGCAGTCCCAGCTGGGACTAGAGCCTTCGCCTGCTCTGGGAGGAAACAGCCCCCAGGAGAACACATTCCCCTCTGCTCTACTCCCTCCACGGCCCCTCCACCGCAAGTCTCCACTGGTTACTCTCCCTGGGGGCAGCCAGCCAGCCAGCTCAAAAAATGCTCCAATAACAAACAAAAACACGCTCTGTGCTCCCCCCCCAATTGGCATGCACGCATGCTCTGATCATTCCACTTGCAGGGGGTTGACTGGGCAGGAGGCCAGGAGTTACCTCCGCCTGGGGAACTGCGGGGCCCAGGGCAGGTGCCGCTCCAGGCAGCCCTTCCACCCCGCCCCCGCCCCTGCATCAGGTCATAGGGTTAGTTCAGTCTTTTTGTTTGTTTGTTTGTTCCAGAGGCCCTGGGGGATCTGCAGCATCCTGAACCACCCTGTCATCCATCTGGGAGGTGGGGTGGGGGAGTGGAACCCTAGGGTTTACGGAGAGGAAGGGGTGGGAGAAGAAAGGAAGAATAGGAGGGGACGGTGGGAGGCAGAAACAATGCAAAGCCTACTGATTTGTGTCTCTGGGGGAGAGGTCTTTGTGGTCCGCAGCTCACAGCTGCTCCATAGAAAGTTCTGTGGAACCACTGGTCCCTGTACTGCAGAGCCACATACTGTCAGTCCCAGCCACACCTGGGCTCTGGACCTCAGCCTGTGACTCACCTGCAGTCACCCTGACCGGGCTTGAGAGAAGAGAGCCCTCCATTAGACTCTGTAAACCCCAGGACAGTCTCAGAACCACTGGCTCTTTGAGCTTCAGGTCAGAAATAAGAAAGGCCTAGAAAGCCCCAAATTACTGTCAGAACTGAGAGAGGCAAACACGGCTAGATGCCTGAGATCCAGGCTCTGACTCAGCCAGACTTGGTTCCCAGTTCTGCTCTAGGGTTTGTGCACTGAATGAGTAGGTAGAAGAAATGCTAACTTGTGGTCCTTGCTCTAGGCCAGTGATGGCGAACCTTTAGAGCTCGGCGTGTCAGCATTTTGAAAAACCCTAACTTAACTCTGGTGCTGTGTCACATATAGAAATTTTTTGATATTTGCAACCATAGTAAAACACTTATATTTTTGATATTTATTTTATATATTTAAATACCATTTAACAAAGAAAAATCAACCAAAAAAATGAGTTCGTGTGTCACCTCTGACAGGCGTGTCATAGGTTCGCCATCACTGCTCTAGTCCAAGCTGCTCTCAAGTCACCCTAAGAACCTGTCTTTACCTCTGAGCCTCAGCTCCTTTCCCCCTAAAGGAAGAGACTGGACCAGTCTCTGGAGAAAGCAATGCCAGACAGAGAGAGACACCTGGAGCCACAGGGCAGTGAGGCCTCCAAAGGTTCTGTAGTGACCAAGGGAGGTAGAGACCAACCCTTGGTCCTTGAAACCTCAAAAAGGCGAATAGAGGACTTTAAATCAGATTCTTCCCAGCTCACTGTCATAATGCTTTCCTGACTCGAATACGTTCGTCCACGTTGCCTGCTGGGTCAACTGCTCATACTTCAAGACGCACGCGCCATTTCACCCGACCACCCTGCCTGGTGCTGAGATGACCACCTGTGCTCTTACCCCATACTTATTCCTTTAATGGGATTTATGACTGAATGGATTTCCTTATATATCTGGCTCCATCCTTTTGACTATACATTCCTTTAGGTAAGGAATCATATTTTGACCATCTTGGTTCATTAGTAACAAGCAAAGTAGGTTCTCAAGAAAAAAATGGATTGGATGAGGTCCGAGGGCAAGGGATGTTCTCAGGGATTGACCAGGCTGAATCTCTCTTTAATGCAAAGCCACGCGGCCCACCACCGTATTTATTTCTGTGTTAGAACAGCCTGGTCTTGCTCTCTGGAAGGGAAAGTCAGGCTTCTAGGGCTCTTGGCAGGTTCTTCCCACCAGAGATGGCCAACAAGAGGTGGCGCTGGGAGAATTTTAGCAGGCAGGGAAAGGAGCCTGGCCCCCGGGAAGACTGACTCACCTCCTTCAGAGAACTCGCCACACAAGTGACTTGCTGGATTATTTTTAAAAAATCTGCTACATTTATTCTCGAGTGACCTCTTTGGGACCTTTCTTGCTTCTCCTCCCCAAGGACAGACAGTGCACTGGGTTCCGACAGTGCTGGGCTCACACGTTACAGCACTCACCACACTGTACCTGCCTGTCCTTCCAGTCTGTGCTCTCCTCCAGGGCAGGCCCCGTCTTATTGATCCCCACATATCCAGAACTGGCAATACAACTGGCAAATACTGGTCAACAAATGTCTGTGGAATGATGAGAAAACGAACTTCCCACTTCCTCATCTCCCCATGTGTTCTTACATGCCTCTGGCTGGCCCCATCCTTTTTGCTGACTCTTAGAGAATTTCAAAATAGTCTCGCTGCCAACCTCCACCCACACAGGGTCAACAGCTATAATTGCACACTCTGAGCTTCACTGCTGTGCCCCCTGTGAAGGACTCATTTAGTTCAACGGATGTGGCTTCCTTTTAAAACTGGATGAGAAGCATGAAACGGATTGAGGAGCTAATGAGCATTTCAAGCTTGGAGGAGGGGAGAGACACATGGCTGGGATCTTAGCATGTCCCTGGAGAACAGGAAAGTCTGAAAGTTTTCCCTGGCCCCCAGTTTTCTGGGATAGGATCCTTCTTCCTGGAGCCCTTACCTGGTGCAATGAGGGGATGGGCAGCCACAGTGGGCACCATCCGGCTGAGCCCAGCCCGGCCCTCCAAGCTCCCTGGCACACTGCTGTTGCCATCTCCTTTCTTGAGTGGCTCCATCACACTGTCAGTTAGGCCAGACTTGGCACCTGCAGGGGAACCCTGAGCAGTGTTTCTGCCCTGTGACGGGGTAGGCAGAGGCTGGCTACCACCTGGCGTGGGTTTCAGGGCCAAGCTGGGCAGGACAGGCTGAGTGGGGGAAGGGCCCGAAGCTGCTGCAGCTGGTGTCTGCTGTGTTCGGAGGGTCAAGTTCTGTACCTGGAAAAGAGGGGTCTACAGGAGTCCAGAGAATGTGGGTAGGAGCAATGCCAACACACAACTAAGACAGGGAAGGAGTTAGGGACAGATCCAGGAATAGCTGAATAGGATCGTGTATGAAATCAGAGACAAAGAGAGAGAATGAGTTAGGGCTGAAAGAGAAACCAGGAGCAGGGAGAGGCTCTAAAGGGGACAAGAGAGAGTGCTATTAATTGGATCCACCAGCAGAAGAAATGGAGTTCTGAGAAGGGAGGATGGCCCAGGCTGGGGCAGGCCCGGGCAGGCAGGCCAGGTGCTCTCCCTTCTGTTAATTCCCGCCTCCTCCAAACTAGCAGGATGGGATGCAGGCCACTTGGAAAGAATTCCCAGGTGCCGCAGGGCGTGGGCTCGCCACACTGGAAACGGCCAGGGCACAACGGAAAGTTCATTAACCAGCAAGGCCACCAGGCAGAGGATTATCTGGTCCCCAGAATAAGCTGTGCACCGGGTGCGCCTGCTTATTCAACCTGGTCCCTGGTGCCCTCTGCTGGACATACAGAGGCTGTGCCAGACTCTCATCTGACCAATCCGATGATCTTGCTACCAAGTGTCCTCCACGTGGTCCCCATTCTGTAGCTGAGGATGGGGGGATGGGAGTGGGAGGTGTTCCTCCTCCCACCGGGCTGCCCATAGGATCTTTACAGCCACAGCAGTACCTGTGGGCTCCCAGCAGAGGGTAGGGACCCAGGACTCATCTTCCCTCCCCCTTTCATGCCATTTCCCCTGATTCCTAGAGGTGCTAGTCTATGTAACCAGAGTGGGATTTTCCACTTGAAAGCAATCAAAGCGGCAGAAGTTACATTGGGGAGGGCGAGTGTAAGGTACAAAGGTAGCAAAGACCACCGGGCCATTACTGGCAACCACGCTGGCCTCAGCGTGCTGCTCTGACACCTGACCATTGTTGCAGGAACAGGGGCAGGAGTGGCTGAGGCCTTCTCAGTGGGGAACGAAGGAGCAGGTCTGGGTGTTATGGGCCGTCCAGTCTCCCACCTGCTTTCCTAGGAGATTCCAGCCTTTCCAAAGATTCAAAGCTCCACCAGGGCTTGGGCCCATACCCAGTATCAGTCAAGGGGTACCCACCCCCCTGCCCTCCCACAAGCATGGAATCCTCACCTGGGCGGGGGTGGGGGGCCGGGCGGGGGAGCCAGTGCCGAGCTCAGGCTGCACAGTAGCGACGGTGGCCGTGGGCGTGAAGATGAGCTGAGGGGACAAAGGAACAGTGCCGCCTAGGCTCCTAGCTACCTGCACCAGGTTACCTGGCTGGGCCTGGAATCACAGGAAACGAGGCGCCTTTTACCTGCCCAATGTGGGCTCAGCCACAGGACAGACAGTTTAGCCAGCGAGCAGATATGGGGAACTAGGGAGGCGAAAGGGAAGGAGTCCAAAGGGATCCTCTGAAAATCCTGATCTAGGCTGGGCAGTGAGGGGTGGGGGAGAGCCACCCTGGGGCTGTACCCAAGTCAGGTTTACTGCAGCAGCCTCTGTGAGGAGCTCATCCCAGAGGGGACCTACATTCGCAGGACATCCTAGTCACTCTCTCCTCAGCCTCCCGGGGGCAGGGACCCCGGGCTGAAATAGATGCCCTAGGATCACTGGCTAGGTCTCACCCACTCCTGACTCTAAGTTGGGTCAGAACAGGACTCGGCTCCAGAAGGGATGATTTGCTCAATTTTTAGTCAAGTTTAGGGGTGCGCGCACGCGTGCGTGTGTGTATGTGTGTTTATGTGTGCGCACGCACTCGTGTAGACAACAGTGGTAGAGGAAGCAGAGCGTCTAGAGCTGTCCTTGTGTCTGCATCTCCTTCCACGGGGCGCAATGCAGGCTACGTGATGGTCTCTGCACGACACTTGCACCTCTGTGAGTCTAGCTTGGGGTCAATGTGGACATGCTGGTGTCTTGAGAACTCTGTGAGGCACCCTCGTGCGTGCATGCTCTGCTCTGGGGAGGGAGGCAGACAAGCCCCGGGACTCAGTGCGTCAGTTGGGTTGGGAAGGGAGTGAGTAACTGAAGACCAAGGCTGGTGTGGCAGTGCCAGTGTGGCTGTCCCCTAGAGAAGTGGCAGTCTAGTCTGCGCTGTGTGTCTAAGGGGCTAGTCCCTGGGAACGGACCTGCACCCCAAGCAATGAACTCAGAGTCAGGAACGGAGTGCAGGAGCAAGACCAGAAAGGCTCCGAGTGTCAAATTCTGGCCGCAGGAGGGAGGGTAGGCACACTACGCTGTGTGTCAAGGAGCTCGAGGGAGGCTTCTTCAGGATGGGAGATATGAGGCTGGACAGAGCTGAGCATAGAACCATTAGATGCTACTGCCTCCTAGGGGGCATGCTGCTATTTTCCCAGGAAATTCTTCCAAATCTTAGGAACCGCTTAAGTTCCTAAGGGCCTCTGCAGCCCTCAGGGCCAGGTGTAGAGGAGAGATCTGAGGTATGCATGTCCAGGGCCGATGCTGTCCTGAGTACATTTGACCCACCTGATTAACAATTGCTAGGGGGACCCTGATTAGCATGGGCCCAGCTGGGAGGGCAGTGGAGGCACCAGCATGTCCTGATGCTGGCTGCCACCTTCACTATCTGAGCCGAAATGTACCTTTGGCCCTTGACCAGCAGCAAGGACTGTCACAGTGAGCTAAGACCGATGTCCCCATGTCTGTGCAGTATATGGATGTTTGTGTGCTTGCTTATCTGATGTGCCTGAGTGTAGAGAGCGCTGAGGCAAGGACTCCCACATTGTCTACCCTAATTCGTGTTAGAAAGTGGTTTCTGAAAAGAGGAGCACAGTTCTGTTTCACTCTCGGAGGGGAAGGAAAGGAGGCATCATGGGTAACTGTTTCAGCCTGGAACCGCGCCCCCTCCTTGTCAGTGAGCCCATACCAAAGCTCCCGCTCAGCTTTCCAGCTCCCCTCCCTTCTTTATTCCACCCTTATCTCTGCCGACTGTCTCCTAGGCTTCTTCCCGACCTGGACTAATCCCTCCCCTTCTCCATCTCTCATCGCTCAGACTCTCTGCCTGTTCCCCTGGCCCACCTGAGCCGTGGCCCAGGCTGGGTACTCACCATCTGTGCCCTCAGATACATCTGTGCTTGGCTTGCAGTCAGGGCGGGAGAAGATGTGTTGCCCAAGAGCACAGCCTGTTGGGCGATGCCCGAGGCGGTTGCTGAGTTCACACTCTGAGCCCGGTTGATGAGCTGGGCTGCCGCTGGGGAGGCTGCCAGATTGATCTGATGGGAGAGACACACAGTAGGAAACAGGAGGTCCTGTTGGTTACCTCCGCGCCCCATCTCTTTCTCCTCACTCTGTCCCTGGGTAGATTCAGCTTTCTTTAAAACAGTGGTTCTCAACCTTCTTAACGCCGCGACCCTTTAATACAGTTCCTCATGTTGTGGTGACCCCCAACCAGAAAATTATTTTCGTTGCTACTTAATAACTGTAATTTTGCTACTGTTATGAATTGTAATGTAAATATCTGATATGCAGGATGTATTTTCATTGTTACAAATTGAACATAATTAAAGCATAGTGATTAATCACAAAAATATGTAATTATATATGTGTTTTCCGATGGTCTTAGGCAACCCCTGTGAAAGGGTCATTCGACCCCCAAAGGGGTCGCGACCCACAGGTTGAGAACTGCTGCTTTAGAACCATCTCTGGTCCTTGGCCCTGGATCTTCCCCCAGTGCTGCCCCATCTCTGGCCTGTGTGCAGAGCTGCAGGGAGGGCCCAATGGCGAGAGAACTGAGCTATGAACAGAGAGCCTTGGCCCTGGAACGATGACAGGGAGTTGTTAAAGTAAGGGTTAGGGAGAGACACGCATTATTTCTGGAAGAGTAATAGATCCCAGCCATGACTCCACATGGCTGAGGATTCCCCACCACTGGGTCTTGGGCAAGGAGGACAGAGCTGGTCCTGGATTGGGGGCTCTGCCTGCTGCCCCCCATCTACTCACCGAGGATGACTGGGCCGGGGCCTGTGCAGACACACTGCTGCCGGGGGTGCTCCCTTGTCTGTTGGCCACCAGGCTCGCCTGGAAAGGACAATTCTTATCACTAGAGTCCCAGATCTCCCTTAGTCCTGCCCAGGCTCTCACCTTCCAAGGAAGTACGACAGGGTGGGAAGGAGTCAAACCTCCATTCTGCCTCATCTGTGTGACCTTAAGCGAGTGCCTCAGTTTCCTTTTTCATAACGTGAGGACAAGAACAGTGTCTACCTTGTACAGTTGTTAAAAGGACTGAGCAAGGCAAAGCATTTGCATGTAAGCATTCCAACTGTCAGCTATGGTTATTAGCAAGGTTTCCAGCTCTCAGTCCTCTACTCCTCCTCACTCCATCATATCTGGGCCCCCAGCCTACCCTCTCCCCTTGGCCAGCTTCTTGTCACCTTTCAAGGGTAGCGTCAATGTTACTCCAGCAGAGAGGCCTTCCCTGGCCACCTAGTCTAAGGTCTTCCTTGTTATTCAGTCACAGCTTACAACTGAGAGGGGCACATATTTGTTTTCTTGTCTATTTGGGTTTCTGTTTACTGGCTATCTCGCCACTATGAGCTCCAAGAAGACAGAATCCACAGTATACTCAGTGCCTGACATAAACTCTGGCATATAGTAGGTCCATAAAATATTTTGTTGAATGAATGAATGATGAGTTCTTCTCAGGCACTGATGGCAGAGAGGCAAGCTGAATGAGCGATGCCTTTGCTTGTGGACCTCTGTGACCCTCAGTCCTGTCTCTGTGGTACAGTGACCTGCTGAGGAAGGCCGGGGCTGGGCTGGGCGGGCTGAGGGTTCCAGCCGCTCCACTCAGGAGCTGTGTGACCTTGGGCCAGGTGTGTAGCCTCCCAGAGCATTCTTCCTCATCTGTCAGAGGACGCCGACGACAATCACACCTACTTCTGGGGTTCTGTGAGGGTCCAGGGAGAGCATGCAGGGAGCACGTGTGCAGTGCCCACTTCTCTCATTCCTGCAGCCACCATGAGCTGGGGCATCAGCAGCACCCTCTCTTCTCACCTGCTGCACAGCCGCCAGGCTCTGGAGCTGCGCGCTGCTGAGGTGCTGCTGCTGCAGGGCCGCCGTCTGCAGCATGAGGTGCTGCTGCTGTGCGGCGTACATCTGCTGCAGATACTGGGCCGCGGTGCTGGGCTGCCTGTGCAGGGCCTGCTGGATCACCTGCGAGGGGCCGGGGAGGCGCGGACAGCGTTCAACAGCTGTGCTGCTCACCCTGCAGACCCACCCCTTCTGCAACAACGCCTGCCAACCCCGCTCTTCCCAACTGCTCAGAGAAGGCCACCAGGTCTGCGAGCACCACAACCAGTCACTTCTCAGGGAGGCATCTCTGCCTTATCTATCTTGCAACTCTTCAGTGCATTGCCCCCCAAAATGGTCTGCCCTGTGTTAGCTGCCCCCCTTGACTTTAAGGCAGCCCACCACTGCTCTGACTCACTCTCAGGGTGGTGGGGAGGCGGTGGGAGACAGAAGTCCTTTAAGTCTCCAGTGACACTGTGTCCCATGCCAATAACACTCCCCTTCCCTTCCATTCTTCAGCCTCAGATTAGAGTGATTGGAACACAGGGAAGATGACAGAGGGAACCAAAACTCAACAAGGCAGAGAGAAGGAAAGGGGTGGGAAGAAAGAGACAACTCACAAGGGAGAGGGCTATTGCCGCTTAAGCAACACACCAGCCAACTAAAACTTACCCAACGGCTATATCCTCCCTGCTTGGGGGGTGGGGGGAGGGCCCTCCGGGCAGACTTGCACTGCTTCCCAGGGTTTGCCCCTAGCTGCCTGGAAAGTCCTACCAGTCCCTTTGAAGAAATCCCCTGGGGCTTGCAGAACCGGCAAGTGCCACAGGGTGATGCGTTACTCTCTATTCTTTCCCTCCCTCCCTCCATCACCCCTCTTCCGAGCCTCCATCCCCCACTCCCTGGCCTTACTGCCATTCTCTCTTTCCTCATGGGACTGGCTGAGCCAGTCTCAAGGAAATGAGGAAACGATAAAAGGCTTCTCTAACCGCACAGATTCAACACCACAGTTATTCCACTAGACCACGCTGACAGGCCCTCCTGGCCAGGCCTGGAGATGACCAAGAAATTCAATCTAAGATCAGCTGGAATCTCACCTGCACCGTCTGTCGGTCAGGGATGCCACTGTACACAGAAATCTGGGGCCCAGCGGGGCGGCCACTTCCACCGCTGCTGCTGCTGACCCCGCTGGCACTGCTGGCGACACTGGCACTGCTGGATGTATGGGGGACCGGCAGCTCATTCTCCATGGCCTGTGGGATGGCTCAGCCTGGGGGTTCAGATGGCAGAAGAGCAGGCGGATGCTGGGAGGAAAAAGGCAGAAGTGAAATATTAAAACACTTACTAGAGCAGGCACACGTATGCAGGAATTTCCCATCAGCCTGTGGGGGGACTACTGCACCGAGGTCCTGTCATCAGAAGGACAGGTCCAGGCAGGTTCACTAGGGGAGAGTTGAAATCAGGTCTGCCTGATCTAAAGTCTATGACCTGTTCATTCTGCTCAAGAAAGTAAAACCAGCAGAGGAGGCAGAACTCCTGGAATGGTCTTACTGGGATCATCTCTCACTCCATCCAGCCCTTTATCTGTGGGATGGAGATACTGAATATCAGAGAACTAATTATTTCTCCACATTTATACAGGCAGTTATTAAAAGAAATGGGAATAAAAATCTAGAGAGAACAGAATGAAAGGAAGAGGCCAATAAGGAGACAATAAAATAAACTGAAGTGTTTGTTTTGTTTTGAAAGCTGGAAGAGCTTCGAATATGTTTGGAGTCTCTGGTTTCTTTATGAAGTACTTGCTGAGTGCTCTCCAATCTAAAGCTGAGTAGGGCATTAGGTTGAGCAATTTGGTTAAAATTGCAGGGTTTGGAGTCAGAGAGACTTGGGTTTATGTCCTGGCCCTGCCACTTACTGGATGAGAAAGCTTGGCAAGTCACACTTTTCTGACCTCTGTCTCTTAACTATCAGATGTAAGAGTGTATGGATTGTTGGGAGGATAAAGTAAAACAATGATACCAGGTGCTCAGCAGAGCATCAGGTATAACGTGAGGGCTCCATAAGCACTGGCCGTTGTGTGGTTATGGAGACTGTCCCAGTGCTAATAGGTCAGTCCTCTCCCAGTGTGGAAGCGGCAGTGCCCCTTGGCACCTTCTACCCCACTCATTAAGGAGGCCAGAGATTCTTCAGGGACCATCCCCTGATCTGGATCAGAACTGGAAATCACACATCCCCTTGAGGCAATGACTGGCGTTGGAGAGGGGCTGGGGAGGAAGAAGGGGTGGTGAGAAAGGCATACTCAGATTTGAGTTCGAGTCCCTTTCTTTTTCTTCTTTCATGTTGTTTCTAAAATCCTCATTTCCATATATACACTTTCCCTCCTACTTATTCCTTCCTACATCAAAAACTACATTTATTGCCCTAACCAGTGTGGCTCAGTTGGTTGGAACAGTCTGGCATCCCTCTGCTGGAGGCGACTGGATGGGCCGATCAGGGGGACGGTGCCTGCCCCCTCTCCCCACCCATTGCTGTTCCCTCCCTCTACCCACTGGTACACACCTTGGCTGGCCTGGCGCTGTCTGCTCGCCAATCCCACCCCCCACCAACTGGTCGGTCCACCATTCGGTCAATTTGTGTATTACTCTTTTATTATATAGGATACTCATGACCTCCCTTACAAGATAGGTATTATTATCTCAATTTTGTCAATGAAGCATCAAAGTAACTTATCTAACGTCATCCCAGAACTGGGATTCAAAACCAGGTCTGACGCCAAAGCCAGAACTCCTCCCAAACTATGCCCTCTGAAAGCCACCCATATACCTGCCTTGAGCCATTACTGTGATGACATTGGGCCAAGTCCATACATATCAGAGCATACTAGGTTTTCAGAAGGGAAAAGGAACCAAATTACTGAATATAATCCCCTAATTATTAAGTAATGTCTATTAAATATTTTATACTGACAAAATAATATTTTATATATAATGTATACATAAAAGATAATAGACATGTGAATCTACCAGTTAGTTCAAGAAATCAAAAGTTAGCATTACCTCCCTTGTCTTCCCTATGCAAAAACTGACGTCCAGGCTTTGGGAAAGTGACTCACTCAAGGAGGTAGGGCTCCTTGGAGTCTCCTCCAGTAGCATGACCATGGGAGGCACCCTCCGGACACTGACCGGACTTGTGGTGGTGATTTAGTCAGCCAGAGGGTTGAAGTTTGCCCTGAGGAGGAAGGAATCTGAAGCTGCTATATGTCACTTTCTCATTGGTTTCCCAGGGGAAGGGAACTTGGGTAGAAAAAGACAAAAATTAGGTGGCATGGACCTATATAGTAGCTTCCAAGCCTTTTCTACTACAGTTCCTCTCTTTGAAGCCAAGCTTGTAGGGCCACCTTCCTCTGCATCAAAGCTCTGATCTGGGGGGAGTGGTGGAGGTTCAGAAGCCTCAGTGAGGGCTACTGAGGTATCTGTGGCCTCTCATGACACCCCAACCCTGTGGCCCCACATTAGAAAGTCTGAACCCTTAAACTCGGTATCTAGGCTTTAAGCATTTTACACACCCTTTTCAATTTCCTTTTAATTCCCACTCTTATTCCTCCCCTTTCCTCCTTCTAACTAGTTCCTTATTTCTCCCCCAAGGCCACCCATCCCTGTTGACTCCCACTATGAACCACAGCCAGATCTGATTAATGGCTCACATCCAGAACTGGAAGTCTGCTTTTCTCCGGTTTCCAACTCACTGTGTGGTTTTGTGTGAGCCCGAGCTCTGAAGGCTGGGATTCTTACATTAGTCAATTCCCCCTCCCAATCACAGGGGACCACTTTGAATGATGTGCTGACTGTAACCAGCTTGGCTAGTGATCTTATTACAGGTCTCTGCCGCCCACGGGGCCTGTGACCAGCAGCTGGAGAAATGCTGATGGTCCTGCCCTCCCAGGAGCCGCCAAGTCTAGGGAACACTGGGCCTTTGTCCCAGGGTCAGGGAAATCCATTTGCTGCGGATTACAGCTGTGACAGAGGTTCCAGGGATATCGAGGGGAAAGATACTGAGAACAGCTCTCCAACTGGAGCTGAAAGCCCTGGAGTCAAGTGGGCTGGGTTTTCCTCTGCACTCGGAGACCGGCAGGAAATGAGAGGTCTAGTCTGCCCACAAAGGCTGCTGGTGCCATCATTCCCGCAGTGGCTTGTGTATGGAGACGCTGAAAAGGCGGGATGATGGGGCTCCTTTGCTATGGCTCTGCCTCTCCTCTGAGGTCGCTTCTCCGTCCAAGGTATAAGTCAGTAATAGCAGTGTTCAGGCTCTCTAGACTTTGGGGCCAGAGGGCAGACCACCTCACACCCCCATTTGCCGCACACACTTAAGTATCCTGATTTGCACCAGTCCAATTGCGCCTTTGGCAGCTGTCTGAGGCTACTGATACGTTGGAAATAGTCCAAATGGATTCAGCTCAAGCCCCTCAAAAAGTTCTCCCTCCCCCCAATCCTCTGCTTGTTGCCCCTTCAGTGTCACCAGAAACCACAGGAAGTAAATGAGGGCCAACAAGGATAGAAATAATGGACGAGAAGTAAAACTGACCGTGCAGTCTTAGACAGCAAAACAGTCTGATTTCATTGTGAAATGGACCCCGTACGTTTACATGGATATACTTTTTCTGAAACCTCCTTATTTTCTTCATAATTTATAGGAGGCAGATTGTGTCAAGTGTTTCTATAAGCTGGTTGCTGGTTGTTTGAAGAATATGGAGAGGAAAGGGGGGGATATGGGCACCTTTGGAAGGCACATCTAGTTAAAGCCATGTGGTCCCAATGTGGTGTTTAGGGAGTGAGACTCAGCAGCGTTAGTCTCCCTGCTCTGAGACACGCCAACTATTCAGCCTGCAACTTTCTCTGTAAGGGGCCAGATAGTCAATATTTTAGGCTTTGCC